>NC_088245.1:197454120-198704120 GCF_036013445.1 Caloenas nicobarica | reverse complement strand
AGCTGGAGAAGCTCCAACTCCATTTGGGGGAAGAATTTATTAGAGTCTGGGATATCTAGCACATGATGTCTTGGTATTCTGATAACAGAGTTCTTAGTAATGTAAATGGAAAATCAAATCAACTTCTCTATCACTCTGATGTCTTCAGAACCAAAAGAACTTGATGGATCAGAAATTGTAAATGCATCCAGCACTCAAGAGAGGTGAGAGATGAAGTTAAGCAATTTGTCATAACCCATTATCCAGCCTAGCATTTCCCAAGGCAAATATCTGAAAGGAAAGAAAAAGAAAAGAAAGAAATAAATTTGTAATATTTTGTCCTAGAACTGGGAAGAAGTATTTATTAGGTGTATTGGAACAAGTAAATAATATTAGTAATAACCTGTATGAGCTGCCCTGTAACAACTCAGGTGCGTGACAACAGATCTACTTCTTACCTGACACATGGCCAAGCTGCTGTCACTGTGGAGGGATCATCCAGGGTTTATGAAACTCAGAGCTGACCAGCCACACGTTGCCAATCACAGGACTTTGTGACAGAAAATTGAAAATCGCCAATAACACATTCAAACGTCTTGTTGCCTGAAGAGTATTGCACTCTCTAATAACTGAGATGTGAGAAAAAAGTGCAAATTATGTAATATTATGTCTATTTCCATGGACTCAGAAGAGACATTTTCAGGGTCAAATGAAAAAAAATCAAATAACAGTTCTGTTTTACTTGTTAGTCCAAGTACTCACATGATTATATCACTCTATTTGGTATATTATTAACATTTCTTTTAATATATCTCTGGACCATACGTAAAACTTTATTTTATCATTTGTGAATGCACTCTGGTAAAAGTCATCTTGTACACTGGTAAAAAAAAAAGACCTCTGATCTTGATCTGGTCAGCTAGTTTTCCCTTCAAACACAGTGATATTTTTGTCTGGGAAATCAATCATAACATCAGCATTATGTAATTAATTCAGTTGCCTGAATACAGTGTCATTTTGTGGCATCTAAGAGATTGACGTACAGATAAATGTGGCCCAGGATCTACAGAACTCCTTTGGCCACTTAGGAGCTGGAGGCCAAGCAAGGTGGACTAGGGCATCTCAAATGCAGAAGAGGTCTGTGTTCAGGAAGCTGAACCAAGATCCCTTGCACAAATATTGATATTAACTTTCTCTCATTTTTAAGAGAAGTCAGGAGTACAGGTGATGGTTGAAGGTTTATTCTAGCAGCACATGAAACAGGGAAAGTGACAGAGGATCACAAGCTGGATCTGTCAAGAGATACACTAGATGGCAACTCAGCCTTTTCTATCTCTTAGCTATATTCTTCAGCTGCATCGCCTTCTGCCTCACCAGCTTAACAGAGCAGCAAGCAAGGTGAGCACTTTGAACATTTTTGATGGGGCTACATTCTCTACTCAAAGACATACTATTACATCAGACACTTAAAATGTTCTTTGTATATGCTTTTTAAAAGATGCATGGTCCACTGGAAAAGAAACAGGTTAATTAAAACATTATATTTCCCTTAGGCTTTACCTTGCTGCCAGTCACAGGAACACATGAATTTCCTGAACGCAAATAATCAGAATTACATGCAGTATTCCAGATTAAACTCCACAAGCACCTTATGCAATGACATTGATATTTCACTCTATCTATCAGAAACATACCTCTTGTGGTTACATTTTATTTTCTCACATGATTTTAGTGGCTATAATCATATACTTCTCAGTAGTACCCTTCTATCTCTTTTTCTTCTTCTGTCATTTCTAAATTATGAGCTTCCAGTTATTACAGGAATACCTGCAATTAACCCTGGCATATATTACTTATCCTTTCATCCTACTTCTATTTTATGTAGCCTGAAGGCCACTCCACTCTTCCCTTACTTCATTTGGCTCTTGATACGCTGATAACAATTCCCAGCTTTGTGCCATCAACAGACAAAATTTCTTCTCCTCTGTATCAATGTCGTTAATAAAAATATGGAATCAAAGTAGTCTTCAACTTCAGTTTCTGTTCCACTTAGCCTGTACATCTCACACATGCCTACATCTTAGGAGGCCAGTAAAACAGAACTGAAGCATGTGGTGTGTTCATATATACAGAGTGGAGAAAATTTGTCTGTGTAGACCTACAGGAATAGCTCCTTTATTCAGTACTGTTATCTAATTTTCTCTGCCTCTGTACAGAAATGAGGGAGGAATATTACATGTAAGAAAACTTAAACAGCCCTTTTTGCTGTGGGCTGTTATTAACAACATCTCACACTTCATCCCACAACACCTGTGCTCCAGGTACTCAGGCAGAGTCAACAGGCAATGTTTTTTCCCATCAGGATGATGAAGGTTTCCCAAGTCTTTCTTGTAACACTAATCTTGGCCCATCGTTGGGTCTTCAGCTATTTCCTTGGTCCACATGTTCTTTTTTCTTTTCCAGGAATAGAGAAAATTCTATGAAACTTGTCTGTGCTGAGCCATTTCAGCAGAAATCCCCTGTTTTGATTTGTCCCCCAGTGAAGAATCACCATATGGCCTTTCCTGCTCTATTCAGTATCCTTTTCAGTCTAAAATCCTTACTTTGTATGCTTGCTCCCAGAGGACAGCCCACCTCTTCTTGCCCAGACAAACTCTGATGTCCAGTCCATGTATTGTTTTTAACAGTAAATTTCCTCATTCTGGATGTCATCTCCAAGCATGTGGAGGAAAAGAAAGTTATCAAGAGTAGTCAGCATGGGTTCAACAAAGGGAAATCACATTTGACCAACCTGGTAGCCTTCTATGATGGTATGACTGGCTGGATAGACAAGGGAAGAGCAGTGGCTGTCTACCTTGACTTCAGCAAGGCTTTGGACACTGTCTCTCACAACATCCTCATAGGCAAGCTCAGGAAGTGCAGGCTGGATGAATGCACAGTGAGATGGATCATGCACTGGCTGGATGGCAGAGCTCAGAGGGTTGTGATCAGTGATGCAAAATCTGGCTGGAGGTCTGTAGTTAGTGGGGTTCCCCAGGGGTCAGTGTTAGGTCCAGTCCTGTTCAACCTGTTCATCAATGATGTGGATGAAGAGACTGAGTGCACCCTCAGCAAGTTTGGTGATGATATCAAACTGGGAGGAAGGGCTGACACACCAGAAGGCTGTGCTGGCATTCAGCGAGACCTGGACAGGCTGGAGGACTGGGCAGAGAAGAACCTAATGAAGTTCAACAAGAGCAAGGCTAGGGTCCTGCACTTGGCAGGAATAACCCCAGGCACCAGTACAGGTTAGGAGTGGACCTGCTGGAAAGCAGCACTGCAGAGAGGGACCTGGGAGTTCTGGTTGATGACAGGTTGACCATGAGTCAACAATGTGCCCTTGTGGCCAAGAAGGCCAATGGTATCCTGGGGTGCATTAGGAAGAGTGTGGCCAGCAGGTTGAGGTAGGTTCTCCTCCCTCTCTACTCTGCCCCGGTGAGGCCACATCTGGAGTACTGCATCCAGTTCTGGGCTCCTCAGTTTAAGAAGGACAAGGAATTACTGGAGGGAGTCCAGCAATGGGCTACAAAGATGATTAGGGGTCTGGAGCATCTTTTATATGAGGAAAAACTGAGAGAGCTGGGTCTGTTCAGCCTGAAGAAGAGAAGACTGAGAGGGGATCTCATCAATGTTTATAAATATCTCAAGGGCGGGTGTCAAGAGGATGGACTAGGCTCCTTTCAGTGGTGCCCAATGATAGGATGAGGGCCAACAGGCACAGACTGAAGCACAGGAGGTTCCATCTGAATATGAGGAGAAACTTCTTTACCTTGAGGGTGCCAGAGCCCTGGAACAGGCTGCCCAGAGAGGTTGTGGATTCTCCTTCTCTGGAGACATTCAAAACCCACGTGGACACATTCCTGTGCAATCTACTCTAGGTGAACTTGCTTTAGCAGGTGGGTTGGACTAGATGATCTCCAGAGGTCCCTTCCAACCCCAACCATTCTGTGATTCTGTGACTCCTGTACGTTACACTGTCTCCTCCTGGTGTGGGTATGACTTTCAAATTCTTTTCCTCCCATTCTTCCCTCAGCCTGCAGATCAACCTGGACTCTCTTATTCCAATATCTCCCATATAAGAACATAAAATCAGACTTTTCTTTGAAAGATTCATCTACCCAACAACTTGTCTGCAACAGCATCCATAGGGAATGCTATATAATGGAGAGCATAAAAAAAGTATTATAAGAGTCTCCCAGACCCCTGCAACGAAGCATTAGCGGCTTCCTGAGCTGACAATTACATGCAGTTCAACATGTTCAAAATCAGCTGATGAATCTACTTGCCATCAGCTTTTCTAATTGCTTCTATTTTAGTCTCTGAAATGTTCTGTTGGCACTGAGAGACACAATTTGATTACACACTCAATGAAAAAAAGTACTTTCTCTTGAATTACTTGTTTTTAATCTGCTGCCTGTAACCTCATTAAATGCTCTCTAATTCTGGCATTGTAAGAAACACAGAATAATCATTTTCTAACCACTTTCCCCACAGTATTCAGAGATCTTTATCATAGTCATGTCTTTTCAAACCTGGGCAATTCTTCCCTCTTTAATTTCTGGAAAATATGCAACAGCTTTCGTAATTGTTGTTGCCCTTGTCTGTACTTTTTCTTATTTCTATTGTATCTTTCTCTGCTCGAATTATCTGGACTGCATATGGGCATCAAGCTGAAGGCATTCTTTACATTCATACAGTCATGTAAATGAGCTTTACTGGACAAAGTGAGATCTCAAAATGCAGTGTTATGTTAATAGAAGAGTAAACCTCCCAGCTAAAAAGACTCTGAGAATTGTCTTTATCATAATTTCCTGATTGGTGCAAAGTATTCCCAAATCTACTGTAGATCAGAACTGACTCCCACATAACAGAGTTATTAAAATTCCCATCTAAACATTCCAGAATAATTTTCTGGAATAATTTTGAAGACAGGCATAAGCAAGTTATCCGTCTCTTTCTTGGAAAATATTCACCAGGCTAAAAGCTGGTTGTCACAAGGGCAAAAATCCCTGAAATTTTAGGACAGGTTAGACCTTCCTTAGCTTTAGCTTTAGCCACACAGAAGCCAAGAACATTCAGTACTGAAATATCAGAACGAAACTCCCCTGTCAACATTCTGAATTAACTGAAATTCTGTTTTCTCCCAGTAACACATTCCACAGAAAAATACTGCAACCAATTCCAGTTAATGGTCTTCTGTAAAAAATAGCAGAGCAGAATGAATCATATTCTCAGTTGGGGATATAGACAAGACGAAGAAGGAATGAAAAAATGGGCAACACCAGCAGCATTTGAAAGGCTGATGATGTTACAGCATGCCAGCTTCCTTTGTTCCTGCATTGGTAGCAATGAGCTAGTGTCGATATTTCATTGTATTTTCAAACTTGGTTCTCCAGGACTGAAATCTGGTTCTGTTCTGTTGTTCTACAGCATGGAGAACTGAACTGGAATAAATTAGCTGTTATAGTATCACCCAAACCAGACATTTTCTTTCCAGCAATCTGTTAAATTTCTTAAGCAGCTATGCCTCAAAACTCCAAAAGTTCAGTAAAAAAGAAAGGCTTTACGAAGGTTTCAACATGGAAATGTCCATGAAAACCAAAGTTTACACATCAAGGGATACACACGATGTGTATTTAAGCATCTAGCATTTTGTTATAACACATTTTTCTAGTTTATTGTTTAACAATATATTTGGACTTGTGCTATAAAGTGAGGTTTGAGAATTAGGAGTGAAAAGAGGTTCTTTCCCATAAGTATCTTCATTGACTTTTTGGACTGTTTCAATTGAATTGTGTTTTAATGTATTTTAATTCTGCTATCCATAGATAAGCTGTCAAGAGAAAAAAATTCAGTGATTCATCATGGCTTTTAATAGACTTTTGCATGATTTATTGATGTAAATATACTGCAAATAACTGGTTGGACATTAAAGGGCAGACAATTTGGAAATGAATAGTATAAATAGAACATAGTAATCACAACCTTATTTTATGTCATTCTGATCTACTGTCAATTTCTTTTCATATACAAATTCACCTTTTTTGTAATCTTGAATACCTAGAAATCTTGCATAATGAAACATTATTTACACTGTGTATGACTCACAATAATTACAAATAAAAAATATACAAAATGATTAAATGTATCATTACATGAAAAGCAAGGAAGATATAGTAGATGTTCTGACTAACTATAAATGCTTACATATTTGTACATATATTTCTAATCTGAAATCGCTAGATGATATATCTGCTGATTTTGATCAGGAATACTGGTTCTTATGCCTGCACTACTGGAGAGGAAGCAATATATCCAGACATAATGAGCCACTTAAGAAACATTTAAGAAACTGCATAGGATGAAATGTAGTCATTTTAGAAAACAAAAATAAAATATTTGACATTGTAAAATATAAGCAATTTACTTCATGCCATACAAGTACATTGTATATTAAACAATACTGTAAGATGGCATTGTAAATAAACCATAACAGAGCTATAACATTTTAAAAATAAGCAATTCACATGGCATTTGTATCATAAAATAGCAGATGTACAATATTATTTACATTGCAAACTGAGGAGATAGTAACCCCATGAAACCACAGAAAACAAATTGTTCAAAACATTGATCACAGACCTGATTCATAAAATATGTAGGAATGCATGTAGCATGTATGGAAAAATAAGTCCTTAGATATCCAAAATGCTGCATTAGATACGGGGTGTGTGACTCCCATCCACAACCACCTGATGAGGTATGGCCACAGTCCCGCCAGCCTTGCTCACAACGTTTGCAGAAGCCCTGGCCACAGCAAACTGCACGAGGCCCCCATGTCCTTTAAGGTACCCGTTGACTTGAGCACACGCAGGACTGCAGCCTATGGCCCATGTAACTAAGCTTTAAATCCAAATGCAGGTCAGGGGAAAGTGCTGTCTTGTTCCTACATGGAATGTGTTACATATCGACGTGCCGGAGTATGGTTCTGTTTACAGACTGAGCGTTACCCAGCAAATATAAAGCTTGCAGAATTGGACCACTGATGGTTTTGTACAGCAAGGAGTGTGGGATATGGTTTCAGTGCTCTTTGCAGATTTCTAGCCCAAACAAAGACTCCCATTAGCCACAGGAGGAGTCATATGGTTTCACTTTGCAAGGGTTTTCAGGAGGTAGGAAGTCTGTAATTGTTCGGAATGCCGTGTTTCTGGCATGGCAGTACAGACAAAGGTTTTGACTGTGCCGTAACAATCAGCTTTATTTGTGAAGACTCAGGACCGCTACCGATCAGTCCTGATTTACGATAACGTTCAAAGTTCCTACCAGAAAACCTTGCTGGAAAGTGAACCCTACCTGCCAAGTCCCAGCAGGGCATTTGGGTATTGACCATTTCAGCAATGAATCTTTAAACAATGGTTATTAAAAAGGACAGTAACCTCCTGCCCCATGGCAGTATTATAGCTACTCAGTATAAAATTTACCTATGGAAACTCAGATACGACTCGTAGGAGAAGGGTGACCAGTGTTGACCACTGTATTTGAATGGTGTTAGCTCCACATGTGGCAATGGCAAAAGAGGAGGTTTAAGAGAACATGAAGTTGACAAATGAGTTCAACCTCACAATCCCCCTCACTTGTCTTTTTCTTTTTTCTTCTTTTCTTATTGTTCCAGAAAAATTTCATGAAACAGCAGAGTAGGTAGTGCCAATCATGTACTCCTGCCAACATCTGAAATTCCAAATGCTGCAACTTCCATGTTTTTCCTTACTATTTTTGCCAGACTGCAATGCATGACCATGTGTCTGCACTCGCTGAGCAAAATATCAGCACGTGTTGTGCCTCTACACATCACCTCTACGGAGTGAGATGAGTCCAGTGCACTTTAAAAGTTGGTCTGCCCCTAGCAGTAAACCCAATGTATCCTTACAAAACTCTTCTCATTTGGGATACAGAATTGTTCTGCAACATGTTAAGTGTGGCCTTTTATGCAGGACTTCCAGACATTGGGTGGTCCAACTGGAGGTATAGACATGGCTGAAGAAGCATAAAAAGTTCCAGACAGACAGAAAAAGCTATCACAAAAGCGATGAAGCTACTCTTTCATGTGGTAGCACGAGAAGGCAAGTTTGCAACATACTACTTGATGCAGTCTCGACATGTGAGAACTCAAATAATGCAAAGACACGGACTTAAACTATTTTTTTTTGCCATTTTAAAGGGTGAGAGAATAATAATAAATAGACTCTGGATGGTGACTTGTGCACCTGACACTACAGCTGAACTGGCACTTTTCTTATCATGTTATTGCAGTGCTTAGGAAACCAAGTTCTGTCAATGAAACCCAATGAATTACATATATCTGTTACAATGTTAATTTTTTTGTTTCATTTTTATTTTAAGCTCTGTTGACTTCAAATGAGAGTGTGGGGGAAGAAACACATATTTTTGAGCAATTGTTATATGTATCAGCAGATTTTAATGAGGAAAAAAATAGCTTACTAACTTCCCTATTGTACAATTTTTTTAACTAAGTACGCACATTTCCTGTGTGTAAAATTTCAGGATTTGTCTTCATATTCTGTTTTCTTTGATCACTTCTTCAGCGACTTAGCTCTAAAATATGTAACAGAGGCATCCTGGTCACATTTAGGAACAAAATGTTCTTCTGTGGAGTTTCCCTGGAGAAAGCTTTTTCTGTATATTGTGTTACTAATATGACAATAAAATAATTAATGTGAGCTACCCACCAAATAACTAGGTTAAATAAAGTGAGAACTGACTTCAAGGAAACCTATATGTTTTGTTTTTTTTTTTTTAATCCAGATAATTCCTCCATTACAGTTAACTTCCAGATAAAATGGGAAGCAGAAATTAGAACAATCCTTGATGAAGGCTGGTGCCAGTGTCCATGGCAAAGGCTTCATCAAAAATGTCTGTTATAATGACTCAAGAAACTGAGAAACTGAGTAAGCAATGCAAGATCTTCAGAACTTATACAGCTGAACTTCAAAGGGTTTTTTTGTTGTTTTGCTGATTGCTAATAACTCATAAATGAGATTTTGGATCTAGCTATCTTTATGAATCAGGTGCTGTGCAAAGGTTGCTCACTAAAACAGCTCATTACTTTTCCCTTTCAAATGCATTAGTGTGGAGTCAGATTAGGATGGAGCCCACCACAAGTTAAACAGAAGCATGATAAAAGAGTATTTGTTGAATATAAATGTTACTGTTAGTATTTAGACAACTGTTAGTATTTAGACAAGGCAAAACTTCTTTGCTTGGTCCTGTGAAGAACAATAAAACTTGTATTTTGAGTATAAACATTTATATGAATACTAGCCTAAAACTAGAGGCATTGAAATAGATGTATAGTATATTGTATATTGCTTTTCTTACAGAGTGTACCTTATGTTTCTTATATGGCAACAAACAAGTAAAACTTTTCAGGACAAACTAAAAGGACCTCATTGTAACAAACACCATTATAGCAGACCACAGTACAAAAGCAAGATGTGAAGTCACAACACGGTGCAGGCATGCCATTAAAAGTTGGAGTACTCTTAGAAGGCTGTTTTATCCTTCTGCTATCTCTTAACAACATGCCTACCTGAGTTTTGTAAAGTTTCTTCTTCTTGTTTGAGGCCTTCAATGGCTTTGGAACAGGTAAGGGTAAAAAAGGCAAACTGTTTGCCCTCAGTTACACTTTGCAAGAAACATATCACCAAAGCCTACTCAAAAGGAAGCAGAAAATTAAGATGTATCAATAGAAGCTGAACAGAACAAGGCTGTTGAACAAACAATTTGTTTCTTCTAAAGAAGGCTCAGGCTATTGGTACTGTTTGCATTTGCTAGAAAAAAAGAAACAGCTTATCAGAAGGAGATTCAGGAAAGGCATTTGCTGATCTCTCTAGCCTGCAAGATTTACTGGCAGCATCTGCTTTTCCATTTCCCAGCAACACATGGAGAAAGACCCCTCACTGTATGGAGGTCTGTGTACACAGTAACTCACAAAACAGTGATTTTGAAACAAGAAGAAGAAACTTTAGATTACATTTTTTTTCTTCATAAGCTCATAGGGTCACAGCTATCAAGATACACATTCTGCTATAGGAAGAGCAGTACAAATGTTAAAGCTTTTAAGACCATTTGTAGTTCACTGCACACACAATTTTCCAACGGCCTATACATATGGCACATCAATATGTTACATAGACTCATGTTCCCGTAGAGGGATAAATACTGAATTCTGCTGTGTTGTACTGGTGCTGCGGCCTTGAATAACTCTTGCTCAATGACACAACACAGGCCTCGTTAGTACATACATTATGCACTTCAACTGCTCGCAGTCAAAGACATAAATGACAGAACCAAACTTCACTGTTTTGTTTTCAAGTAGATATGTCTTTGGTTAGTAATAAATTCAGTTGGCTCGGGGAAGCAATCATAACTGAAATAGTAATTTTCAACCAGAGGTACTTACTATAACTTCCAGATCACTCAGACTGCCAAACGAATCCCAATTAAAAAAATAAAATGCAGCATGTGATAGTTTGTATGGACTCTGCTTCTGTTGGCAAGTGGATTCCTTTGCTGAACAGCTAGGACAAGTAACCAGACTCAATTTTGCAATTACTCCCTTGGTTTCAGTGTGGGAAGATCTTGGCTTACATGCTTTGCTGAGCTTTTCTGTCCATGCTAGCTCACAGTGAAATTTTAACCTGCCACATCTCTTCCCAGTAGATTGCAGGCTGGTGTTTTAAAATAATGTTCAGATTTACATAGTACTATAATTTCTTAACCATTATGTTGACTGAAATGTCTAGGGATACTACCTTACCTCCTCTGCATACTACTAAAATGGAAATACTGTCATTAAATAGATTATCCTCATATCTGTAAGAAATTTTATACAAACGGCTTCAATTCACAAACATCACAGTGCTCTAAACCTTGATAGAGCTCTAGTAGTACTTAGTGACATCCAATATTATTTTAATGCTAAGCATCATTTATTGATAATGCAAGCTTGTAATCTTGTTACTTAGTGCAGAATGCTTGAACAATTGAAATCCAAGTCTCTTCAGAGAAGCTTTATAGAACACACTAAAACAATACTAAAGAATTACAAAAAAAGCATTTCAGCCAGGGGAGATTCGTCCATTTCCACAGGAGTGCAGACTTTGAGGTGGTCAGTCTTCACACTTAAGAAGTACCAAATATTTTTATCCAGCTTGCAAAACAGAGAAGTTCGAAACAAGACAAGCAGCAATTCTCAGCATTCATAAAGCTGATAGTAAAACTGCACTGCACTGCTCCTCTTTGTTCTGCTCTCATTAAGTGACATACCACCAATATGTGGCTCATAACTCTTACTAAAAATTCTCACTGAGTGTCATGAACTCAGGTGAGCATCCATCTTCCTCCAATCTGAGTTTTTCACTCATACCTGCAATTGACCTTCACATATGTCTATTATCGGAGCTGCTTGTGACTATCTTAGACAGGAATTAGCCCTCAGATTTTACTTTGGCAACACTGAAATAAAAAGGGAAAGTTGAAAGATACAGCTCTAAGTAATCGAAGATTAATCATCCTCTAGGGTTATCTGCAGAAGAAATGAAGATGATCCTGAATGAACTGCCAGTTAAATCACCAGTTTCACCATTTCAGCAGGCTCCGGAAGAAAGGCTTAAATGAGTATCAGAAGTATGAGATTTTCCATTCATCGTTTCATGAATTTCATGGGTTTTCCACCACATGGCAGAGTTAGGATCACAGTGACAGATAACTGGAAAATTCTTATCAGTTCTTCTAGGCGAAATATTGCATGCAAAGTTCAATTTGTTCTCAAAGGCTTTGGGAAGAGACTGAACTATGACTTGATGGACTCAGGCTGTCAAGTTCATGCCAATAACACTAGCTTGTTTTGCAAAAGTTTATCCTAATAATGAATTTATCTCACTGAAACAAACATGAACCACCAGAAGAATCTTAGTAGCATTCAGTTCCTTCTCTATAGTTGGCCACAGACACAGAGCAAAGTGGCAAGAAGAATAAGTGGATTACTTGTGGCTGTGAAACATTGATAGGACTCTCCAGGACAGTGGTTTGAAACAGCTTAACATTTGTGTGCTGCACCAGTGGACTGCACAACCAGACTACACAGAGCCTCTTCAAAACACTATGGAATCCTGTAAAGAGGAACTGCAGAATTTTAATAAGCTAAGAAAGGTGAAAATCAAATCAAGAAGGGATGTAGAGCCAGCCCTAGCAGTGAAGTCCACCATATTAAGAAAAAAAACCCCAAACACAACAGTATATTTCACGATACTCGACTGAAAAATTCCTGTATTATTAATCTCTGGGCTCTAATGTAACTGAGTTTTAACAACGAAAAGGATGATGATGACCATGCCTCTCACAAAAGCAAGGGTGGATGCCAAAGATGCATGATTTGGTTCAGAGCAATCCCAAGAGTAGATGATAATATATCCATAATATCTCAAGATAGCTATCAGACACAGCAGTGTCCACATATTTTGTATTTTTTTATTCCTAACTATTTTTCTACATATTTAACCAGTCATATTATGTTCTATCAAATACAAAGTACACCATGAAATGTGTGCATAATGTGTAGGATGTGCAATGCAGATAATTGCCTGTGCTGCTTATCCTGACATTTCTATTTCACAACTGAACCTTAACATTGCAGTAATAATGGTACACAGTGAATGCCAGATAAACGGTATTGATTCTAATTAAATCCGAAAAGCAGGATTACTCCTGACCTCTCTTAGAATGATGACCAAAGGCTTCTACAAGAACAGAATCTGCAAAAAGGACTCTAGCTTATAAGACACCTAGAAGACTATAAGCATAAATACTTTTCAAATATTTTTCACAGTGATTTGATTCGCTGTCGTGTTATTACCTATACCCTACACTTGTCAATGCCTCGGATCTGAAATGCAGAGATTTTATAAAAGGTGTGCAGAAAATACAAATACTACAGAAAGAATTTATAAAGAAAGTGAAGATTATTCCTGAGCTACACATAGATGTGCTTCTGAATATAAAAGTAAAAATAATTACTTAAGCCATAGTACAAACTGCGTGCTACTACTGCCAGCCTTGCCTTCAGCTGAGACTCAACCTGTACCTTGTAGAACTTTTCACCTTGACCAGACAGGCTGAGGCTCCCTATCTGCAGTGGATTGCTGTTCCTTCAAGGTCATATGCAGTACGGTAGAATTGCTCTGCTATGGAAAATAAATAACTGAAAAAGAATAAAAAAGTGTTTGGGTATTTTTTTTTCATCCAAGTAAGTAGTAATACAACTTTGAAAAATTGCAGCATAAAACAGAATTCTTTAAAATGCAAATGTAAGATATAATGAAAAATAATTATCCACCTTTTAGTAAAGATGCTGAGCTTTGGAAAGTTGCTTTCACTGTAGCTCTTGTATTAGATTTGGGCTTTGGGAGTTTAGTTTTATTTTTCAGTTAAGTTTAGTGATAAATTATCTGACTCCTCCCCCTGCCCAAAGATAAAAATGTTAAGCCAAAGACCCTTCTTTTTCATTTAGCATAATGACTTTCACTGCCTAACTTGAGGTATGTGACTTTGAAAGGACTGTGGTCAAACTGATTCAGCTGATAAAGCAGCAACTGCAAGGTGGATCTGGAAGGTAAATAAAACAGAATCAAGGCTAAACCCTGTCATTCTTCCAGTTGGTGATTCAGATTATTTTTGATGTAATTTTACGGGTGACTTGCTTTGAGTTGAGCATTTTTTTGTTGCATTTTCTCCAGATGTTATGATATTCTGATATGTGTTCACCTCTGCTACTGAATTCATCCTTCTCTGGCAAGCACACAATGTCTATTTTTAGCCCCATGAGCTACTAATCCAGTTTCTCTGACAACTGCAGTTTGTTGGAAGAAATGACTAGTGTTACATTTTCTCAGAGCCATGAGCCTATTTGAGAAATTAGCTTCTTAGCTGACCTTTAAAGCAAGTGAGCATAATGTGCCTGCAATTCCTCAGGGTTTGGATTTCATTATCACAGCAGTGTGTATGAGACAAGACGCCTCCGCTGCACAACTTCGCCTCTCTGTTTTGTTTTCCTGGTAATTATAGAAACTGTTTACTGTACATGGAAAATCTGCAAGTTTTCTCAGCTCTTGAGGACAATACTATTTCTAATTCCTTTCCTCTGGAGAGGGCGGCAGTGTGGAGGACTGCGTACAATTGATTCTTCCCAAGAAGAACTTTCCCACGCCCCCCCTAACCAGAACTGCGGTGGAAATCACCACAGATGTCTAAGGGTCAGAACGGCAATTGCAAATGGAAGAGGGCGGTATGGGAGCAGTACAGCAGAGTGGCAGCCCTGGTCCTTCCCACTTGCCTCTGGTTCACAGCCTGACCCAAGACCCTCTCAAAGAATCTGGGGGCTCCAAGTGCATAATAACACAAGTACAATTTAGGATGGGTCAGACAAAAGCTTCAGTAACTATGATTGTAGTGAGAGAAGATTTGGCTGGCACTTCCCCCTTGGCTTCCCTGTTCTTTCCAACGTGACTGCAGAGACCAACCTATATACCGTTTCAGGAAAAAAAAAAAAAAAAAAAAAGAAAGGTGAGGAAAATCAATCATTTCAATGGTAAAAAAACAGGTATTCATCCCTGGGAGGGATAGACTCCTTAAGTAGGACTGTGCTAACTGCCACTGTTGTAAGAACGAATCAAGCAGTAAATAAGGTGATAATACAGAGATGGCTCTTGGTGAAGCCTGTAGGAGTGGCATACCAGTACTGTCTTAGCTCAGAAGTGCGGAGTTGGAAACAATCACAGACTGTTAGCTTCTAGTTGAAAGGAATGTTCTCTTAGTTAGGATAAATCTCTTAGCCAGACCTCCCAAATATTAAATATTATTAATTTTACCACCACGACCCTTTGAATCTCTGGTTGCAGCCTGGCCCTTGCCCCTGATGTGTTTCTCTCCACGTATATTTGCTGTTCTGTCCTATTACATCCTCTCATTGTTATCAGCAGTGGAATTCATCTCGCCTACCGAATGGCAGCTGATCTGAACTGGTCCCCCTCCTCTGTGCTGTAGTCACGGGGGAGAGAGGCAGTGATTTATTTCATCCTAAACACTTTAACCAGGAATGATCATTCTTTGAGGTGCCAAGGCATCTGCACTGACTGCAGAGGGAGCTGGCTTTACTAGCTTAAACCAGACATAATTTTTAAATACTTAAATTTAGGTTAGCTGAATTTCACTCAATTTTACAGCAATTGCCAAACTTCTTGGTGCTCTAGAGAATAACAGGTCCCAGTGCCACTTGGGCAGAATGGGACATAAGGATAATAAGCAATATTCCAACATCAAAGACATTCAACTTAAACTGCTAATTTTCTAGAGAGGCAATCTAAATGCCATGTATTGAGATGGGAATTTTAACTAGACTGGGCTTTCTTTAGACTTCATTAAAAGGCACAATGCTGACAACTTAGGAAGCGCATTTAAAGCCTTGCATTGGGGTGCACTGGATCTCTTAATACACCATAAATGAACTGAGTTAAATCTAGGCCTTACCTAACATGATCAGCTTGGCCTTTTTGCAGAAGGTGCTTGGTGAATCACAGAATCACAGAATGTTAGGGATTGGAAGGGACCTCAAAAGATCATCTAGTCCAATCCCCCTGCCAGAGCAGGAAAACTTAGGTGAGGTTACACAGGAAGGCGTCCAGGCGGGTTTTGAATGTCTCCAGAGAAGGAGAATCCACAACCTCCCTGGGCAGCCTGTTCCAGTGCTCTGTCACCCTCACTGAGAAGAAGTTTCTTCTCACATTTAAGTGGAACCTCTTGTGTTCCAGCTTGAACCCATTACCCCTTGTCTTACTGTTGGTTGTCACTGAGAAGAGCCTAGCTCCATCCTCGTGACACCCGCCCTTCATATATTTATAAACATTAATGAGGTCACCCCTCAGTCTCCTCTTCTGCAAGCTAAAGAGACCCAGCTCCCTCAGCCTTTCCTCATAAGGGAGATGCTCCACTCCCTTAATCATCTTTGTGGCCCTGCGCTGGACTCTCTCCAGCAGTTCCCTGTCCTTCTTGAACTGAGGGGCCCAGAACTGGACACAATATTCCAGATGAGGTCTCACCAGGGCAGAGTAGAGGGGAAGGAGAACCTCTCTGGACCTACTAACCACCCCCCTTCTAATACACCCCAGGATGCCATTGGCCTTCTTGGCCACAAGGGCACAGTGCTGGCTCATGGTCATCCTGCTGTCCACCAGGACCCCCAGGTCTCTTTCCCCTACACTGCTCTCTAATAGGCCATTCCCCAACCTGTACTGGAACCTGGGGTTGTTCCTGCCCAGATGCAAGACTCTACATTTCCCCTTGTTATATTTCATTAAATTTTTCCCCGCCCAACTCTCTAGCCTGTCCAGATCTCGCTGGATGGCAGCACAGCCTTCTGGCGTGTCAGCCACTCCTCCCAGCTTGGTGTCATCAGCAAACTTGCTGATAGTACACTCAATTCCCTCATCCAAGTCATTGATGAATATATTGAACAGTATTGGTCCCAGAACTGACCCTTGAGGCACTCCACTAGATACAGGCCTCCAACCAGACTCCGCCCCATTGATCACAACTCTCTGGCTTCTCTCCTTCAGCCAGTTTGCAGTCCACCTCACTACCCGATCATCCAGTCCACACTTCCTCAGTTTTGCCGTGAGGATGCTGTGGGAGACGGTGTCAAATGCTTTGCTGAAGTCAAGGTAGACCACATCCACTGCTCTGCCATCGTCAATCCACCTTGTTACGTCTTCATAAAAGGCTATGAGGTTGGTCAAACACGACTTCCCCTTGGTGAAGCCATGTTGACTGTCCCTGATGACCCCCTTATCCTTGATATGTCTTAAGATGGCACCAAGGATAAGGTGTTCCATCACTTTCCCAGGGATGGAGGTGAGGCTGACCGGTCTATAGTTGCCCGGGTCCTCCTTCTTGCCCTTTTTGAAGACCGGAGTGACATTTGCTTTCCTCCAGTCCTCAGGCACCTCTCCCGTTTCCCAAGACTTGGCAAAGATGATGGAGAGCGGTCCAGCAATGACTTCAGCCAGCTCCCTCAGCACCCGCGGGTGCATCCCATCTGGACCCATGGATTTATGGATGTCCAGATTGCTTAATTGCTCCCTAACCCAGTCCTCATCAACTGAGGCAGACTCCTCCATTGCCCTGCCTTCCTCTGGGGCCTCAGGGGTACGGGGCTCCTCAGGACAGCCTCCGGCAGAGTAGACAGAGACAAAGAAGGCATTCAGTAATTCTGCCTTCTCTGTATCTTCTGTCACCAGGGCACCCACCCCGTTCATCAGTGGGCCTACATTGCCTCTGGTGTTAGTTTTATCTGCCATGTATTTGAAGAACCTCTTCCTGTTGTCCTTGACCCCTCTCGCCAGGTTTAACTCTAAGGAGGCCTTAGCTTTCCTAGTTGCCTCCCTACATCCTCTGACAACAGCCTTATATTCTTCCCAAGTGGCCAGCCCCTCCTTCCATGATTTGTAAACCCTCCTCTTCCACTTGAGTTTGCCCAGCAGTTCCCTGTTTAACCACGCAGGTCTCCTGGCTCCCTTCCTTGACTTCCTGCGCGTCGGGATGCACTGATCTTGAGCTTGGTAGAAGCAGTCCCTGAAAGTTAACCAACTATCTTGGGCGCCTTTACCTTCAAGCAGCCTTGCCCACGGGATTCTCTCCAGCAACTGTTTGAAAAGGCCAAAGTCGGCCCTGCTGAAGTCCAGGGTTGCAATTCTGCTCGGTATTCTGCTCCCACCACAGGAGATTCTGAACTCCACCATCTCATGGTCACTGCAACCAAGGCAGCCCCCCACCTTACTGCTTCAACCAGACCCTCCTTGTTAGCGAGGACGAGATCCAGCAGCGCACCTCTTCTAGTCGGCTCCTCCACCATTTGCATGAGAAAGTTATCGTCAATGCACTGGAGGAACCTCCTAGACTGAGGCTGGCTGGCTGAGTAGTCCTTCCAGCAAACATCAGGGTAGTTAAAATCCCCCATAACAACCAGAGCCTGTGACTGTGAGGCCACGCTCAGCTGCCCATAGAAGGCCTCATCAACTTCCTCACCCTGATCTGGTGGCCTGTAATAGACTCCCACAACAGTGTCACCCCTGCCAGCCTGCCCCTTAATTCTCACCCACAGACTCTCAACTCGCTCCTCAACCGCACCTGGACAGTACTCTATACATTGCAGTTGCTCTCTCACATAAAGAGCAACTCCACCACCTCGCCTGGCTGGCCTGTCTTTCCTGAAAAGGACATAGCCATCCATGACCACATTCCAGTCATGTGAGCTGTCCCACCATGTCTCTGTAATTGCCACCAGATCATAATCTCCTGACCGAACGCAGGTTTCTAACTCCTCCTGCTTATTCCCCATGCTGCGCGCATTGGTGTACAGGCATTTCAGGGAGCGAGCCGAGTACACCGATTTCACCCTAGGGGCCTGGGGGGCCTCCCGGTCTTTATTGATTCCAGCGTGCTGCCCCACTGATGCAAGCCCAGCTACAACCCCATCCCCCTTCGAATCTAGTTTAAAGCCCTGCAAATGAGCCCTGCTAATTCCTGTCCCAGCATCTTTTTACCCCTGTGGGATAAACCTTTCCCACATATCACTGACCGGACTGGTGTCTTATAAAACCAGCCATTATCAAAGAACCCAAAGCCCTGCCTGTAGCACCAGTCCCGAAGCCAATCATTTACGGACTCAATTTTTCTATTCCGTCCCACATCGTCATCCGAAAATGGAAGGAGGGAAGAGAAGATAACTTGAGCCCCAGACTCTTTCACCATTTGTCCCAAGGCCTTGAAGTCTCTCTTCATTCCCCTCAGACTACGGGATGCCGCTTCCTCCCCATCTGTCTGAAAGATCAGTAGGGGTGAAATACTGCTCTCTTTGAATTTAACTGTGAACAACTGTTGGTTGAATCATAGAATCATAGAATCGTTTGGGTTGGAGGAGACCCTCAGGATCATTGAGTCCAACCATTACCTAACTCTAGCACTAAACCATGTCCCTAAGCACTATGTCTATACACCTTTTAAACATGTCTAGGGACAGTGACTCCACCACTTCCCCGGGCAGCCTGTTCCAGAGCTTCACAACCCTCTCTGTGAATAATTTTTTCCTTATATCCAACCTAAACCTTCCCTGGCACAACTTGAGGCCATTTCCTCTTGTCCCATCTCTTGCTACTTGGGAGAAGAGACCAACCTCCTCCATGCTACAACCTCCTTTCAGGTAGTTGCAGACAGCGATAAGGTCTCCCCTCAGCCTCCTTTTCTCCAGGATAAACAGCTCCAGCTCCCTCAGCTGCTCCTCATCAGACTTGTGCTCCAGATCCCTCACCAGCTTTGTTGCCCTTCTCTGAACTTTCTCCAGCACCTCAATGTCCTTCTTATGATGAGGGGCCCAAAACTGAACAAAGTATTCAGGTGCAGCCTCACCAGTGCTGAGTGCAGTGGCATGATCACTTCTCTAGTCCTGCTGGCCACACTATTCCTGATACAAGCCAGGATGCTGTTGGACTCTTTGGCCACCTGGACATACTGCTGGCTCATGGGCACACTGCTGGCTCAAAACATTGAACGTGCTTTTGAAAACTCCGTGTATGTTTTTGAAGGAATGGTGTGAAATGTAGATTATGTGATAGACTTCGTATCTTTGTGTTATGATACAAGAGTCTTCCAAGTTTTCTTTCAGTTTAGGCATTTCTGAACAATATTTACTTACAAACAGAAGACCTCCCACTTTTTTAAAGTGCTACCACTTAAGCACCGTATCTCTACATTCTTTTTAAAAGGCATTTTTCCTATCACCTCCAAATTTCTACCAGTTGGCAAAGTACCTCACTTGTAGTGTTTCACATTTAGTTTTGCATTCAGTATCAAAACTCATAGAGGAATTCTGAGTCCTACCTCCAGAAAATTCAGATGATACAGGGACATTCTTCTTTGCACTTTGCATTTAGAATTTTTAGACTTTCTTTTCCCCTCACAATTTCTCTCTGCAACTAGGGATTCAACTCAGTAAATACAAAGCAACTTTCCCTCCTCTTCAAATAGTGTACTTCTCATGCAATTCCACTAAAATCCTAAGGATTACGGATTCTAAAACTCATTCTATTGCCTTGAGAGTTCATGACATTACATACAGCACTACCTTCTATTTTGCATCATACCCAGAATACTCTCTGGGTCATCTAGCTTCTGAATACAAGCAAGCTGAGAATCAGCAGCACATCTATGCACAGTAGCTCTCTCCTACACACATACTTCAGTTTCTTCAGATGCTTTCTCTCTGTTGCTTCTTACCTATACACTTTGCAGGACCTGTGAGAAGTTTCTGGAAAGGAATGCTTACACACATAACCACTGCACATATGTGGGACTTGACAGAGATGTAATGAGAAAGTAAATCTTAGAGTCTGCTTGACACTTACTCAGTAGATGAGGAAATTGAATGGATCTGGATGGGCAGTTCTTTCTCCCTTAGAATCCCTCAGAGCGTTATAAAGGTGGGTAATGAGCCTCATCACCACTGTGGACCAGAGCATTCATATGCTTACAGCAACACATCTCATAGAATCACAGAATGTCCTGAGTTGGAAGAGACCCACAAGGATCATCGAGAAGACCCACAAGGAAGGGACCCACAAGGATCATCATACAAGACGGGGTGTTACTCTGTCATTTGATGTTCTTCCAAAAGGCAGTTTGTTAACATGATAGGTGTTGTACAAGAATCTACACGGGAAGGATTAGCATGGCTTTACTTATTGCTTCAAGAGTAGTCATTATAGAGTATTGCTAGCAAACAAATAGCTCAATGCGAGACCTTCTGCTAATGGAAAGTTAATTTTGGGCCTGCAAATTCACAAAAGCGAAAAAAATATATGTTAATGATAAACTGACAACCATCTCTCCGCTCTTTAGAATTTATATATTTTATTACCATCTTTACTACAAGATGATAAAGTTTATGTAGGCATTCTGTCATAAAGTTCAGGTGAAGCTGGCACAGAAGTTTTGCATAATTGGGCTAGGAGCTCAAAGCTCAAAAGCTTTTCTAAATCCCAGTCCTAGCGACATCCAGGAGTTGTGACTGGCAGTGCTGATATATGTAAAGGGTTCAGACACCAGAAGGAAGAGATTTCCTGAACTGCATTAGCCCCTAGTCTTGACAGTCACTATGGCTACCATAACAAACTTTTATTTACCCTGGAATATGCTTATCCATCCCTCTGTCATTTAGTTTAATTCAATTTGTTTTCGACAATGCAAAACTCTGTAAAGCAGCACAGACTAAAAGATTTAAGACACACCACTTGGGCTGGAAAGAGCTTCATTCCATGGGATCAATCTCACTTACCCTGGCCATCTTAAAAAATATATGTCGAGTCTGTTTGCCATCTGTGGTCACTGAAAAAGTTAAGCATGCTCAGGGATTTAGGCAGCCTCACGCTGTGTTTGGAGAAGAGGGGACAAGTGCCTGAAGCACTTACCTGTCCCCTAGTCTTTAGAGGAAACTTGATTCTTGGAATGCTAAAGCTGAAGTGAGCCAGGAACTGAAGGCAGAAGTGAGCACTGCTGCAGCAGGGGCAGCCAGCATGTCCCTCTTGATGCCCTTTCACTCCACTGCCTCTCTGATAGCTACAAAGCAGGGAAGATACTTGTTTCTCTGAAATCCTGTCTTGTCTCTTTTTATCCAAAATAAAACATGTTCAGCCACACCCTGCCTTTGGAAACTAAAATCACCAGAGCAAACAGCCTGTTTAACATCTGTCTCCACTGACCCTTTTGTTAAGGCTGCATCACTTTGCATCACTTACTGCATTGGCCTCTCTGATGTGAACCCCAGCCCACAGGGAAGCAGACTGAGACGCCTCATGCTGTTTTTCAGAGGCCATTCAGTCGCTATAGTGACACAGTGATACCAACCCAGACCACAGATTACTGGATGTCAACCTTCCTAAGCCACAGGAACAAGTAAGCATCTACAGAGGTGAATGATCTGTCACCGATGACTGAATTGTTACATTCCCGGTTTCACTGTTTTGCTTGCTTTCATGCATGAATAATAGCCAAGTCACAAAAGATCAGTCATGTATATGAGGTTAAACAGCTTACAGATTTTTGTTGTAAGGCTGCTCATGCATTGCAAATTAGTAACACTGTTAAGGAGTAACTCCTAGCTGCATGGATAAATTTAGTGCTTGGAAAAGTTAAAAATATACCATGGACTGTTAATGTACTGACTTCACTCGAATCCACCAGTGACAACTTGCACTGTGGTCTTCTCCCTCTCTCTGGATGTGAGTGCCTGCCATGTCACTGTCACAGTTTTGTCTTTGCTACAAAGAAGAGTAAGATCAGCCCTTTAATCCCAGTTATTCTTTAGATTTAAGCAGCCATGTCAACAACAGATGCTAATAAGAACAGTAATAGGAATCACTCACTATCTGTGTCACATACAAGGTACTAAAGGAAGGAAAGTGGAAGTTTTGAAGAGTGGAAGCCTGACCTGGAGCAGGAAATACTGTGCAAGGTGATGGAGCCATGAGCAGCAGCAGGAGCTGATCAGCTCCTGCCTGTCCAGGCTCCTGCACATTCACCATCTTCCCTTCATCCCAGTAAAGTCCTATGAATGATGTATTAGCTTGAAGAAAGGGAACCGTTTCTGAATTTGACAAGCTTTTTCATGCTTCTTGCTTTGTTGCCAATTTAAGCATGTTGCTATTTCCAACATTACACATGTATAATTTTGCAAAAGATCACCAGAACCCAAAAGCAAAGCCAGAGGCTCTCAGACTGCATTAAGACAGGGAATTGGCTTTCCTCAGTGAGCTCTGAGCACTCAGCAGATGTGAGGCAGTGGCCTGAGACTGGAAGAGGAAAACCCAGAAAATGCCATAAATTTGCAGTGCTGCTGTTGGATTACAGACTTCTTGGCAGGACAGTTTACAGGAAGCATGCATGTGTGGACAGTTTGTGGCAGCTGACGAATCTGAAGGCTGTCCAGCAGTTAAACTTCCCCTAACAGTTCATGCAAGTTCCATACTCATTTGCAATTCAACACAGCATTTTTGGGTGGTATTTTTTTTCCTCCATTTTTAAATCATCTGGGAGAAGGGTTTATTCAGAGGAAGAAATATAGAATGTGAAATCAGTTAGTAGAGTTTTAAGCCTCAGTGCAGTGCTATGATACTTTTAAATGCATGCAACGTGTCATGGTTCTGCACTGCTTGCTTTATAAAGAAAAAAAATGAAAGAGAGATGTTAATGTAAAACAGAGGAAAGGTGGTTATACACCTGATATCTCTGCTGGGCTTGGTAGGGAACACTGTGAGCACAAGAGGAGATAGCATTGTGAAATGGCATATGCACACATGTGAACCACAGTAGGACCTGTTAATGACTCAACTGCAAGGGTTTCTTCTTCAAAACAGGCAATTCCCATAGAAGATTTCCAAGGTTTTAAAAGCTTTGGTTTTCTGTTTGCAGAGGCATGTTTCCAGGCTCCGAAGTGCCTTTTGAAACAGACTCAGATCTGAAACTGGATGTGAGAATGAGAAGTGAAGCCAAAACCACAACCACAGTTAATGACTATTGGCTCTTTGGAGCTAAAAAAGAAATATTCTGTGGGATCTTGCAAGAAAACCACACTTTGAGAGTCTTGGCTTAGCAGCAATTCCCCCATGCAGTGGCTTTTGTCTTTGAATGGCATATTACCAGAGTGATGTAGAACAAAAATTTATTCACCACTCTACCACCTCCATCACTATTTCCTTCTTACTCTGAGTTCCTGACCTCTGTGCACTGCATCACAGAAGAGACTGTGTGATAGGGAGCTTCAAGCGGATGGAAAAATCTGGCACAAGATCTGTAAAAAGTACTCTGGAGGAATGACTGTTGCCTCTGTTTACTTAAGCTTCATGACTTTTGTACAAGAATCTGGCCACTGGGTCTGCCTCTGTGGTCAGTCCATGGTCTCTGGTCCCTCTGAGCCTGGAGCAGAGGGAAGCTGCACAGAACAAGTTTGCAGCAAACAGACTGATGACCCCAGCTGGGGTCCTCACATCATCCTTCCGTTGCCATGTACAGGCAATATGCAATAGATCTCCTCCCTCTGTCTTCAGAGACGGTGAATTTGTTTCATACAGAAACACAAGACAGCAGATGTTGCTACTTGCAGCTATGTGAAGAAACACAAGTGCGTAAATTCTTAATCAAAGGAACAAAAGATCATCTGTTTGATAGGCAGTAAAATATCAGAAAAAAATTCCAACTATAGTATGTGATTTCTGCATCCATTTCAGCACCTCTAACCTTTCTAATTCATCATTCCAAGGTATAAAAACTATGAGAACCTTTTTATTTATGAAGACAATGCCAGGCAAATGACAGTTTTCCCTGTCACTACAAAGAAGAGTAAGATCAGCCCTTTAATCCCAGTTATTCTTTAGATTTAAGCAGCCATGTCAACAACAGATGCTAATAAGAACAATAATAGGAATCACTCACTATCTGTGTCACATACAAGGTGCTAAAGGAAGGAAAGTGGAAGTTGTTGTTGAAGAAACGTTGAGTCTGACTACCATCTAATCGACTTCACAGCATCAACCTTGACAATAAATTTCACTTCATAAAGGCATCCAACAAAATAAACTTGCAACCTAATATTAAAGGCAGCAGACACAACCACTAAGTTAAAAAGTGCTGAGAATTTGTTTTACGCTTTTTTCACACTGAGATAGAAAAACGTCCCTAGAGAGGCCACATTTTTTTATTAACTTCCCTTGTCATAACACAGAAACAAATAACACAATACTTAGCATCAGTGCTGAAGTTCTGGACACGTTACCTTTAAACAAGCTTATAAAAAACAGAACGTGTATATTCTTATACAGTAAATCTACACTAATTTGGGGAGCTAGATGATTTATTTGCAAACATTGTCATTGTCTCCATGGTGATGCTGACACTGACTTTCAGATTTTGCACTGAGTTCTGCGATTATAAATTTCCTTATAGAATAAACAGTCATTTGAGAGGATGAGGATGGCATCACAGCATTTTTTAGATTGCTCCTCCAGTTAGCAATTATCCATCATTTCTCATTAAAATGTTTCCATATTTCTACCAAGATCAGCCACGGAATTAACCTAGACATTTCCTATTGGCAACTGTGAGAGACACATTATTGAGCTATAAGCATTTGGTCTGAACTTCTATGTTTGTTCTCTTCACAAAAGACTATGGCTGGTAAGAGAAAAAGAGTTTGGCCAGAGAGATTGGTACTCTCTGAACAATGAGGATGTGCCAGTGAAGTCAGAATGAAGTCTCAATCTATTTACAGCTATTTGAAAAATTTTCACTCTGAGGAACTAGGTAATGACATCAAAACCACAGCTTTACTAGTTAGGAAGTGGTGTTCCTCTTCCAGTGGTGAAACATGAACTTTGCTCCATTTACAATTCTTGCATGTCTTACTGGTATTCCCAGGAAAAAAAATGCATGCTGTATATGGGCAAACTAATGGCTATAGGATAAAACTTGTCATCCTATGCAGAAAATTCTCAGATTCGTAATTTGGATAGAAATTCTGCAACCTAAAGCTCAAACAGTTTTTGTTAAGTCATTTTTCAGGTAGGCAGTAGAGCTGGAGAGGCTGTTTATCAAGGTAGATAAAAGATTAACTCTTCCAATCCCAAGGATGCTCTAATATCAACAGAAGAAACCTTTAACATCAGTGTTCCTCTAGAAAGCAAGGGAAATTCCACTTAAGTAAGTTTCTGGGCTAATTCCCATGCATCTTCCCTCTTCGGGTAAGAAAAAAAAACCACAACACACCTGCATAAGTTCAGATGTCCTCTGCCTGCTGAAGTCTGTATAGGTTCAAGATAGTCCTTTCTCATCCAAAAAGGCTTCATGAAAACGAAGCCTGAAACACGTATGGCACAGGCTAGCAGTGCCACGCTGACTTGTTCCTACTCTAACATGGGCTACTGGTCAAAGAGGAGAAATACAGCACTGCCATTCCCTCCACAGAAAGATCTAACTGGATAATTTGGACATGTGGTAAAAGTTATTTACTCATTATCAAAAGGTACCTCAATTATGACTACTAAATCCATAATTAAACTCTAATTTCTCGTCTTGATTACAGAAATGCAGAGTTTCTCATAACTCCCAGTGCTGTTCAGAGTCCTATCTTTAATTTCAGTGAGCTTTGACCTGGCCCACGTCAAGCTAAGTCACTTTGGGATCACTGCACAAATGTTAATTTGTGATCTGCAAGAGCAGAACAACATCAGCCCACTTCAGTACAATGCTAAAGGAAGTTCACCTGCAGAGGAAAACTGACTGCCACTATTTTTGAACAGAAAAACCTGAGAAATAAACAATGCCTGAAAATGTGCCTGTTCAGGGACAGATCCACGTCTTGTTCTAGTTGGATTCATTGAAGACAATAAAGCTATGCTGATTTTCAACAGCAAAGAATTAGCCTTTTTAAAAAAAATTGACAGGGACTTATTGAAACCTTGAACTGCTGTTTGCATTAAATCTGGGAAAGTATTGCCTTCCCCTTTTCAGTGTGTTTTTGGTCTGCATTAGATAAAGCAGAGGCCTTTCAGCCAATCAAGCAACAGAGGACATTTCCAGACGAGCATCATTAATAACAGATGGGATTTTAAATAATCAAACTGGAGTAGAAGCACAAGTCCTGATAAAAAAATGTGGAAAACCAGTATCCAGAGATCTTCCAGTATCTGCTGGAATACCTCAGAATAAGTTTTCCCAAGATCAGATTATTTTAAAAAGTCCGAGACTTCTCCCAAAAATTGGTTTGGCTGATAATTTAGTGGGAAACAGGCCCCACAGAACAGAATTTTTCTGTTTGTCAATACACTGATCTTCTACACTTCGTTTGCATTGTCCTGGAAGGACTGGACATACAGCACTGTAGGACAAATACTGAACATTATTTTATATAAGAAAGGCAATGCTTATCTAAAGCCTTAGCAGAAACATCAGGTAAAGAGATTTACCAAAGTGTTTTTTACTGTAAAATATCAATATTTTTAGTGCCAAAAAAGTCAAAAAATGACTTCTTGCCACTTGTATAACAATAAAGATTGATAGGTATAATGTATGAAATATAGAGTAGCTTCTTCTGAAAAGCTGAGCTCACTCAGCTTACTGTATGTGGAATGTAATTATCCAGATAGTGAAGTATGTATAAAAATAGGTAAAATTCCTAGAATATTTGTATTGAATTACAGTTCCTCCTGCCACGAAGGTTATAACAGGTCTACAGTATATGTATGAAATGTTTGTTCATAAAGTTAAAAAACATCATTGCCTTACTGAAGAACACATTAAATGTAGGAATGCATAATCAGAACTGACTCTCAATTCTGCTTAGCTGGTGCAAATCTACAGAGAATCATCATCCTTTCTGCACAAAACAAAACCAACCTCTAATTTGAGAGTTGGGGTTTTTGTTTGGTTTTGTTTGTCATAGAGGGGCCAGACTGAAGTTTTTGAAATAAATTCCTCTGGAAGTGGAAGTACGTTGTTTAATTTTTGTTTTCCCTATCTCCACTTTGTTCACTGACAGCAGTCACCCACCTTTTGAAAAGATTATTGCCTGACGTTACATGGAGCTTCTACTGCTTGTTCAGAACAAGGCAGTGAAATAGAAAGAACCTCCAACTCCCCTGTCATGACCCAGTTCTGGGCTTGTGCTTTTTTGACGAGTCTTTAGTCTGCAGCAGGCCTCATAGGCTGGTCTCCCGGAGGAACATGGTGCCAATGTTGTAAGAAACCTTTCTCACTCTGGCAGATGTGACGGAGGATTTTGGCGGCTTCTGACCACTTCTGACCTCGAGGAAGTAACAAATCCCAGGAATTTCCTTTGGAAAGTTTTCTGGAAGCTCTTCACGGGAACGAGGGATAAAAATAAAATTTTCTTCCTTTTTCAAAAGCCTGGAAACAAAACAAAACAAAACAAACAACAGAAGCA
The DNA here is from genome assembly GCF_036013445.1 of Caloenas nicobarica. Classification (NCBI taxonomy): domain Eukaryota; kingdom Metazoa; phylum Chordata; class Aves; order Columbiformes; family Columbidae; genus Caloenas; species Caloenas nicobarica. The sequence continues at coordinate 198,675,985 of NC_088245.1, read as the reverse complement.
TATAAAAAACTGTACAACCCAGTCCAGAAATACCTCTTTGGAAGAGATCGATCCTATGTGGTGCCAAATAAAAAAAAGAGTTAAAAATATTAAGTAACATCTAAAAAAAATTCCAAGCGAGGATCCTTAGCTGATATATACCAATTTAGTATCATCAGCTTCAAGGAACTCTGTTGACTGAGACCAGCTGAAACGATGGCCTGAATAGACCCATTCTCTGAAAATCAGTGTCAGTATTCAGAAAATCACGTACCAGAAAGGGAATCAAATTCATAATGATCATTATCCACTACATATCACTTGGCTCACTTAAAACACTCCAGTCTGGTCAGTTGTGCAGAAACGAACATTTCAGAGTGACAGCTGCCACCAGATCTCCTGCTAGAAAGTAGTTATGATGGTGACAGTGCTTGGGAGCTCTCACAGGTAGAAGCTGGGTGGTCAGTTTGTGCCCTTCTCATGCTCAGTAGTATTGTATTTCATAAATTAGGTTCAAATACAGCAAATCCAGCTTCAACAAAAACCAGAATCAAGTCTGACATTATTCGTCACAAGTACCTGTGGGTTTGATCTGGGCCACCTGGTTAGGGTCAAAAAAGGATGGAGTTCACAGGAGCCATGAAGCCACCCTCCCGGCATGCCCATATAGGTGGTACAACATCACAGACCCGGCTATACGGCCTTTTGCCATTTGTCATCTTCCTCCATACTGGCGAAATCTGTCTGGCTACATCTGAAAGTTTAGGACATCTTTATCAAGTGTCTTCCCTGAAACTAGTTAAACTTGTAAAATAACTCTACACATTTTCTTTTTTTTCAGTAAATTAAGTTAGGGTTATTCAGCCCTATGTAGCACTGAAAAGATCAGTTTTGAGGTAATGGTAAATTGTGAGCACGGTCAGATATCCGAAAGCAGTCTTTATCTTCCCCTCCCCCAAGATATTTATTCTTTCTCTCAGTTGGTTGTAAATCCAACAATGTTTTTGCCTTTGAACTTCTGTGGCGGTCTTTGCTTACCATGTGGTTTGAATGTCATAATGTATTTTCCAGACTGTCAATATTATTATCAAAATGCTGTCATCTTTTCTAAATGGCATGAGAGTTTGCAGAGGCCTCTTCAGAGAAGCTTCTCTCTTTTCACCTCTGCAATGCTTGAGGTAAATATTTTGCATTTTAAAATTAAAGTCTTAATACACTGAAATAAGTCTTTGTTGCTTCCCAAACTAGATTTCCACAAGCAACAGCTGAACTATTAGAACTTTCAGAGCTAAATCTGTAGCTTTTGTTGCAGTCATTCTTCCCCAAAATGACTATTCACTATGGAGCACCTGGCCTTGTTAAAAATCAATTATTTCCTTCTCGGAGCCTAACATTATCTAATCGTAATGACAGTTGTACAAGTCTGAAGCTGTAAAATATATATATCTTTTTGATTCAGTTCAGGGCTGGCACTGAATTTAGTTGCTATTTCACACTATTTTCCTCACAATACAAAAGTGCAAGATATTAATTAAAGGCCTTATTTTCACATGTTTTGTGAATTGTAACTTGGTTGCAAAGAAATGGTCTGAGAGTATCGAAGGTGCCAGGAGTGATGGATGACTAACTAATTCATCCTCTGGAAATTCCCCCACTACTGTGGCGGCTTATGATAGACTCCATATCCCTATATTAGGTGCGTTGTTTTATTCAGCCTCTCACCCTCAGAAATTGTCTAGCTGGCCTCTATTGGGATAACATTTCAGCTCCCAAGAAAACATGGCAGGAAACTGTCTTTACCAAATGCTAATGGAAGCTACTTGTGACCGCATCCTACCTTAGCTACTTTAGTTTGCACTTTTAAGAAAAAAAAAATCTGCTGGCTCATGTAATAATTCCATTAGAAAGACTTCAGTCAGGATATAAATGGCCTCTTGCTAGCATTCTCCTAAAGAACCGGTTCTTCTGCTTTCTTAAATATATTGGTCCTGACACTTGGTTTCCCAGGCTAAGAATGAGATCATGGTTCAGAAATTGTCTCTAATTTCTTATAGCTTTGTGTATACACTACAGAAACAAATTATCTGCTAATCCTCAGTGCCTATCAGTGAGGATATTTTTCTTCAGGAATCCTCCCTCCTATGTTTAGGCCATTTGTGATGTTAAAAAGAAAACAGTAGCAGTTGATGGCTGTGCCCCAGATCTACAGCCGTTTCTAAGCTTTTTGTCTTACTTTTCATGGGTACAAAGAACCCGAAAAGATACTTCTGCCAAGAAAAACAAATAGTGCAGATCATCAGTGAGGGCAAGGTCAGGCCACACAATCAGTTTTTGCATTTCCTCTCTGGCTCAGGTGGAGGTCTGGAAGGTTTCCTGGGTGGTGGCACCAGTTCTGGTTGTTTGTCTGGGCCATTCTCAGAACATTTTGTTGTGACCAAGTCAGATTGCCTGTTCTGAAAGTCTGAGAGCACAATCTATCCTTCACCTTCAGGAAATCACATGGCAGCTTAGACTCTACATAAAATGTCCCCAGACTGTTCCATAGTCATAGAGCTTAAGATGAAGTTACATAACCTCTGCAGTTCAGGAATATGCATATAACAACTAGTCCAAAAGTATTTCACAGCATTTATCTCAGCTGTATTTCCTGCACCACTTCTGTGTACATCCCTTAAGAGCACTATTGCAAAAGATATTTTTATAGTAGGTTTTCCACAGGTTGAAAATTCTGGGTTCCACTCAAGTGGTTGGATACAGCATTTACTTTAACTGTGAAGATCAGGCTGCTCGAGCATTCCTATTAATTTTTTGGAACAAGACTTGCCCTCAGCTTGTTTTCTTTCTTGATGTTTCAGGGGAGGAATAATTTCTTAAATACTGATTTGTAGCTGATGAACTTTGACAGCTTCCCTTCCTAACCTGAAATCTTCCAGAATTGTTTAAATTCTTGTTCTTTCCCTTCCCTGGTGGAAAAGCCATTGCTTCCAGACAAAAAGGGATGGTGCCTAAGAATCATCCCATTTTTTAAAAATTTTAATTTCCTCTATTAATAACTAACTAACTAAATAAATAAATAAAATAAAGTTGTCAGCATGGAAACAGAAAATGTGCTTATTTCCTCGTGGAAACAAGAAGCAGTTCAAGGCCAGGAGGTCTATGTGTGAATGCAAATTGGGATCATACTTAGTGGGAACCTTGAAGAAGCTTTTAAAAGCTGTAACTCTTTTTTGCATAGATGAAATGATAGGATAATTACATTTCAAACTATTTTGGCAAGAAACAGTCACATCATCATCGCTGAGTTCCTATATTCGGAAAATAAACTAACAAAGATTTATTACTACAGAATTATTTTTCCAAGGCCCTCTATGCTGAGGGCATGCTTTCCACAAGGATTCTTACTCTCTCCGTGCCCATTGGAAAGCAGTTTCACCTCTTTATCTGTCCATCTCTCAGAGATGTCAGACCTTTGTACTTATCACTGGCTGCTGTGAAGATTAATTAATACTTACACAAAAAAGTATGTCTGCCTGATCTTAGGCTTAGCAGGAAGGATGGCTGCAAATATTTTATGATTGTTTTGTGAAAAGCGGGCTAACCTGCTCCATTCCACCCAAATAAGATACGGTCACAAACTGAGCAATCTGTCCAAAGGGAGGAATAACATGGTGAGAGGAGCAGCCACTTAGCAGCCTGGAGTAGCAGCTCCTTTGGAAATAGGAAAGAGCAGCTCCTTCGGAAATAGAATCTTCCTTGAGAACTGTATTTCCACAGCTACAAGAATAAATGATTACCACATGTGCTAACTCAACTTTAGCTGCTTTGAGAAATGGCAGTGCTGAGGAAGCACTCGCCTAACTCCAGCATGCTCTAATACTGTGAGTTCCACCATGAGGGCTTGAGAGGACACATTGCCCAGACGGTGTCTGGAAACCTTTGAAACCTCCTCCCCACTGCTGTGACTAGTGCTTGCTGGCCATGCCGAGCACAGATTGCCACATCCCAACAAACTTTGCAAAAATAGCGAATGCCCTCAGGTCTGTTTGGCTGCAGGAGCCCAGCACACCACATGGTTTGTGGTGCTCAGGGGCCTGCCTTTTGTCTCGCCCTTTACACCAGGCTTCTCTTAAAAGCCACGTTCAGGCCATGCAGAGTCACTAGACAGCAGGGAGCAAGCAAGCGATCCAGCGGTGATGCAGCCCGTCCTCAGCCGAGCTCCTCCTCTTGCTGGTCAAGCTCATCGCTGGCTGTCCCCTGACCGCAGGAGCAGTGCAGAACATCAGCCTCCCCAGAACCAAGCATAGCATCTTCACCTGCCTGCATGGTTTGCTCCTCTCTGTCTTCCTCAGGCCCTCCACGAAATGCACAGCGGATATACTTCACATCACAGTTCCTGAGATAAGTGCCATAAACTGATCTATATGCATATAAAATATGTATTATATACTATTGTTCAAACACATGTTTGTGTCTAATTAGATATGAAACTAATCATAGTATTTGCTGCCTCAATAAACTATGGAACAAGATTGTAATATTCAAGTAAGGTATTAACAACAGTCAAGTATTTATTCAGCTTTGATTTTGGATATACATACATTTTAACCTCTGTATAATGAATTTCCACATACCCTAAATAAAAGTCATGTTATGATAGGATTTGGCAATTTCCTGAAGCAGAGTTGAAAAAGCACTCATTCAGAACTGAACTCCAGTGTAAACTTCTTTTAGAAAAACTGTTTTGTATAGACCAAAATTTGAAAAATATTTCTAAAATAAATAGAATGCACTACAATAAATGAGAGTATGCACTGTCTTCCTGGATATAGCAGTAGGCACCAAGAAAAGCAAAGTGGCCAGCTCAGTCTTCCATAAATGTTACATTTCACAGGGATATCTATCAACAAAGGAAAAGGTTATTTTTGCTCTAACATTTAAAGAACTGTAAAAACAGTAGCTAACTTAGTTCACATCCACCTATTAATTGGTACAATTAGGAAAATTTAATTAATGGCTTCCGAAATGGGTTACCAGAAGACTGTCTCCTGCTGGAGTGCTGAGCCCTCGCTCTGCAGCAACAAGCGTTGGTCACTTCACCAGCTGGGTATCTGGTTTGATAACATATGCCAGCTCATTTGTTTCCCTATGAATTCAGACGTTAAATTATTATTGCATTTATTAGAAATATTGGTGGGCTGCTCATAAAATACCCTGTGTGAAAATATGAATTTGCAATTGCAATATCAAAAATCAGTGTACTTCGTCCTAAATTTTAGTGGCTTTGAATTTCTCCCTCAGTTTCTATACATGCAAGGAAAACCAGAAGACTGAAAAAAACCTGACTACATCTGGATCTAATTCGTTTCACATTGTACTTTATTATTTTTTAAACTATGGAAGTTCAGGTATTGGTGGTTTTCCTTCATACAGATCAATTGTAAAAAGATTTTGAAAGGACCAGCCATGACTTTTTAATGCAATATATCATATATATCATAGGCATCTCAGCATGGAGAGTGTCTATCACTGACCTTTAATAATTTTATTCCTCACCCACCTAAGCACTTTCTGCTCTCTTTGGGACATTTAAGAATTAGGCTTACTGAACAGGATTGTGCCATCACCAGCAAAAGGCCCTGGGCTTTGCATTGATCTACCAGTGCTGACCCCAGGACTTGTCTGGATTTGTCTAGGCTTGAGCTTTTTCTAGTTTTAGCGGTTGTCTAGCAGTCAGATGACTATTGCCTTTAGCTTAGCTGTGTGGAACTAAGGCGCAACATATACTGTTAATTAATTGGTGGTGATCTAACATGGAGTTATCCTGTGTAGAGTGAACTACCTCTGACTCTTGAACAAAAATGTAGTGTCAGAAAGCACAAGTGTGGGCAGACAGCAGAGGCCTCAGGACCGTAATCACAGTGATTATGGGGGTGCAGCCTCATGGAGGCAGATGACACCGGGAACTGAAAATCAAGAATAAACCAGTGCATTTTGAATAGACTTTTATGCTTTCATTAGACTGACAATAATTTTTTGTGTCCGCATATAAGCTGAGTTCCCTTTCTGTCCACTAATGTGTCTCTTGAAAGCATACACGGTGAATTGACCAACATAAAAAGAAATATTTTTTAAAGGATACTCAGAAATAAAATTTAAAATAATCTGAAAAAGGAGAGCAAATCCAATTTTTTCTCCGTATGAGGCAGAAAAATATAGATATAGGTTAGATATAGATGATACATAGATATAACCTGTAGGAAAAATAATGTTATGAAAATAAAAATTTATAAGGAGTTTATAGAAATGCATAGTTTTAATTTAAAATCCCGATAGAGATGTATATATATCCTTCTTAATTAACTAAAAGTAAAACTTCTTCCATACAACATTCTGTGAGTTAACTGTTAAAACTCTATTCAAATTCTGCTGGTTTAAATCAATTCTAAAGGCTGAGAGGCAACTGAGGCAGGTGAACCAGTAGTGACCTCACCCAGCTCAATAAGGAGGTACACCTGGTTGTTCTCCTAAAGCAGATCAGGATGTGGGATATAGGCTGTTCATCTTTGCCTAAGCTCAGGTGCCAGATGTATTGCCCATTATGTGATAAAGCAAAGTATCTGTACCCAACAGTTGATGCTAGAAACACTGTCTCCATACAGGAAATAGATGCTGGAAAACACCAGCGATTGAAAAAAGAGGGAAAAGTTCATTCATTTTTAAATACAATACTTGATGAATAGCAACGATTATGTTTACCTGCTTTTGATAACTGCTTTGAGATCCCAAGGCATTACGTAGTAACACTATTAGGGAAACAGGATGAATGTGGGTGTATTATACTAATATCTGATAAATATCATTATTCAAGGCCGAAACAAAGAATTAAAAATATTTAATCTCTCTTCTGTGCTGAGGAAGAGTCTCATAAATCTCACTGTGCTTTCTTCCTCAGTATGGAAAATAAGATAATTTTATTCAATTCAGGATAACGTAGATGAATTAAAAAAACCTTGAGCTGGATTTGCCAGTTTACTAAAGGAACACAGAATGTGTTGATATTCTCCTGTTCCTTCTTGGCCACATGTTTAAGCATGGACCAGTCTGGGATCCTCTGCTCCCTCTCCAGTTTCCAGATGTTTCACTGGAAGCTTTACCAGTGCTGTTCCAGTTCTTTCATTTTACAATGCTCAGTGATTCAAAGCAAATGAAATGAAGCTCTGTAATCCTTCAGTCAAAAGACCTGCCTGAGTCAAGAGAAGCAGATATTTTGAACAGAAGTGATCTCTTATCCCCAACAGATTTACAGGCCACCTTTGCAGAAGGTGCAGTTTGACCCTGCAGAGCTCTGCCTGGGCAGGTGTGACTGCGGCAAGGCTGCCCAGGCTCACTGCTGCTGACAGGCAACACTGCATCTTAGATTTACAATTTTATACTCTGATTCTTACCTAGGAAGATTATGGGCTCACAGGGAAGTGCCTGAAACCAATAATAGGCATTCTGAAGTGTGATTACAATTTGAATGCTGATGACACTTTCTAATGCATAATCTGTACTGTAAAATGAAAACTGATAAGTATTAGACATGTTTCCAGTATCTGCATGCTTTGTAAGCACAAAACTTGTATCAGAATTCTCATCAGGGGGCATGGTAGACACAAACATGTAATGATAAATGCCAGTAGTTTTAATTAATTGAAAATTCTGTTATTTTCATACTGAATACAGAATTATCTGTTTTGGAAAATATTGCTTCTTAGATAATAAAAAATATGAACTGAGTACACAACAGCACAGTATGATCCAACAGAAGCATCACAAACTGGTCAACTATAAAGACATTTCAGTTTGTGATGAATCACTTTATTTATACACAGCAAATTATATACTCATGCAAATTATATTTAAGAAAAGTTATATACAAACACATCAGATAACTACTTGTTTATTTGGATAGTACAAGTAAAATATGCTCAAACCTCATAGAACACCTTCAGAAGCTCTGAATAATTCTGCCCTATTGAGTGTTTTGTAACTGCAGTCTCTCCTGGCCCCTGTGTCAGTAGTGCCATTTCTTGACATCTTCCCTGTCGTTCTCATGCTTTCAATCATGTCAGATGGTATGGTTTGAAATAGCCTTTCTATGTGGCCTCATGCACTTTCCTTTCATTTTCTCATATAGTATCTGAACCATGTAAAATAAATGCATTCCTAGCCTTTTCATCATTACTTTCAGCTATTCATCTTCAATGATAGCTGCTTCTCATTCAAACATGTAATTTCTTGCCATTTCTATTTCCTTTACCTGTAAACATGTGCCTAGCCTGTTGCTTGCACTTGAAGTTCTCCAAATCAAGCACCAAATTTGTTCAGCACATAACAGCAGATGTTTTACATAGCACAACAATGCAGATAACAAGTAGCAGTAATTCTGTATTTTGTTTTGGTTTGCAATTTTACATTATAGCATTACTGCATTGTCAGTCACTTTTCTACTATCTTCCCTTTTTGAAAGCAACAGTCCAAATTTGTAACTTTCTAGAAGACAAGCCCAGACATTATGACCACATAAGGTGAAAGTTTGGCCATCCTGAAACAAATGGTCCTATTCCTACTGGGTTTCTAGGATTAAAGGGAAGTGAAAAAATTGTACCCCCTTTTTGATACAATCTGGAAGATCACAGAATCACAGAATCACAGAATGTTAGGGATTGGAAGGGACCTCGAAAGATCATCTAGTCCAATCCCCCTGCCAGAGCAGGAACACCCAGATGAGGTTACACAGGAAGGCGTCCAGGCGGGTTTTGAATGTCTCCAGAGAAGGAGAATCCACAACCTCCCTGGGCAGCCTGTTCCAGTGTTCCATCACCCTCACTGAGAAGAAGTTTCTTGTCAAATTTAAGTGGAACCTCTTGTGTTCCAGCTTGAACCCATTACCCCTTGTCTTACTGTTGGTTTTCACCAAGAAGAGCCTGGCTCCATCCTCGTGACACCCACCCTTTATATATTTATAAACATTGATGAGGTCACCCCTCAGTCTCCTCTTCTCCAAGCTAAAGAGACCCAGCTCCCTCAGCCTTTCCTCATAAGGGAGATGCTCCACTCCCTTCATCATCTTTGTTGCCCTGCGCTGGACTCTCTCCAGCAGTTCCCTGTCCTTCTTGAACTGAGGGGCCCAGAACTGGACACAATATTCCAGATGAGGTCTCACCAGGGCAGAGTAGAGGGGAAGGAGAACCTCTCTCGACCTACTAACCACCCCCCTTCTAATACACCCCAGGATGCCATTGGCCTTCTTGGCCACAAGGGCACAGTGCTGGCTCATGGTCATCCTGCTGTCCACCAGGACCCCCAGGTCCCTTTCCCCTACACTGCTCTCTAATAGGTCATTCCCCAACCTGTACTGGAACCTGGGGTTGTTCCTGCCCAGATGCAAGACACTACATTTTCCCTTGTTATATTTCATTAAATTTTTCCCCGCCCAACTCTCTAGCCTGTCCAGATCTCGCTGGATGGCAGCACAGCCCTCTGGCGTGTCAGCCACTCCTCCCAGCTTGGTGTCATCAGCAAACTTGCTGATAGTACACTCAATTCCCTCATCCAAGTCGTTGATGAATATATTGAATAGTATTGGTCCCAGAACTGACGCTTGAGGCACTCCACTAGATACAGGCCTCCAACCAGACTCTGCCCCATTGATCACGACTCTCTGGCTTCTCTCCTTCAGCCAGTTTGCAGTCCACCTCACTACCCGATCATCCAGTCCACACTTCCTCAGTTTTGCCGTGAGGATGCTGTGGGAGACGGTGTCAAATGCTTTGCTGAAGTCAAGGTAGACCACATCCACTGCTCTGCCATTGTCAATCCACCTTGTTACGTCTTCATAATAGGCTATGAGGTTGGTCAAACATGACTTCCCTTTGGTGAAGCCATGTTGACTGTCCCTGATGACCCTCTTATCCTTGATATGTCTTAAGATGGCACCAAGGATAAGGTGTTCCATCACTTTCCCAGGGATGGAGGTGAGGCTGACCGGTCTATAGTTGCCCGGGTCCTCCTTCTTGCCCTTTTTGAAGACTGGAGTGACATTTGCTTTCCTCCAGTCCTCAGACACCTCTCCCGTTTCCCAAGACTTGGCAAAGATGATGGAGAGCGGTCCAGCAATGACTTCAGCCAGCTCCCTCAGCACCCGCGGGTGCATCCCATCTGGACCCATGGATTTATGGATGTCCAGATTGCTTAACTGGTCCCTAACCCAGTCCTCATCAACTAAGACAAACTCCTCCATTGCCCTGCCTTCCTCTGGGGCCTCAGGGGTACGGGGCTCCTCAGGACAGCCTCCGGCAGAGTAGACAGAGACAAAGAAAGCATTCAGTAATTCTGCCTTCTCTGTATCTTCTGTCACCAGGGCACCCACCCCATTCATCAGTGGGCCTACATTGCCTCTGGTGTTAGTTTTATCTGCCATGTATTTGAAGAAGCTCTTCCTGTTGTCCTTGACCCCTCTCGCCAGGTTTAACTCTAAGGAGGCCTTAGCTTTCCTAGTTGCCTCCCTACATCCTCTGACAACAGCCTTATATTCTTCCCAAGTGGCCAGCCCCTCCTTCCATGATTTGTAAACCCTCCTCTTCCACTTGAGTTTGCCCAGCAGTTCCCTGTTTAACCACGCAGGTCTCCTGGCTCCCTTCCTTGACTTCCTGCGCGTCGGGATGCACTGATCTTGAGCTTGGTAGAAGCAGTCCCTGAATGTTAACCGAATATCTTGGGCCCCTTTACCTTCAAGCAGCCTTGCCCACGGGATTTCCTCCAGCAATTGTTTGAAAAGGCCAAAGTCGGCCCTGCTGAAGTCCAGGGTTGCAATTCTGCTCGGTATTCTGCTCCCACCACAGGAGATTCTGAACTCCACCATCTCATGGTCACTGCAACCAAGGCAGCCCCCCACCTTACTGCTTCAACCAGACCCTCCTTGTTAGCGAGGACGAGATCCAGCAGCGCACCTCTCCTAGTCGGCTCCTCCACCATTTGATACAGAGGTTAAGAGAATCTGACTTGCATTATGCTAGCTAGGTCTTAGAAAGAATGGTCTCCAAACCAGGTTACCCACGTTTGACTTGTCACGGTACAGTATGACCAAACCAGGTACAGGTGAGACACAGACAAAAAAAAAAAAAAAAAAAGCCATCTTTGTGCTACAATGTACTTGGAGACAGATAAAAGGCAGCATAAAAGCATGGATGACTAGCAAACTCCATATATAAGCCCTCAAACTGGCTTTCGGAACAGAGTTATACCAACAATGTGATGAAAACATAACATAGAATCATACAATCATAGAATGGTTTGGCTTGGAAGGGACCTTTAAAGGTCATCTAGTCCAACACTCCTGCAATGAACAGGGACATCTTCAACCAGATCAGGTTGCTCAACAGTGACCACAAATCTGTTGTCTCAGAAAAGGTGCCATATAACTCTCATAACCAAAACCAACAGAACCGGCACTGGCACACTAAAAGTGACTCCAGCTTCCGCATGCCAAGTAGAGAGTTTTGTGCATCATTGGCCAAGCATATACTTAAATTTCCACTGTATTTTTCTTAAAATAATATGAAACTGTCTGTCTCCCAATTTCTGCTCTCAGGGACACTAACTTGAGCAACACCATAGCCGTAAGTGGAATCACACCCCTAAACCACATTTGTGAAGCACTAAGATCTTTCTTCTGAAAAAGTACAGACTGCACTTTCAGAATACCTTGAAGACCATCTCAGGTTGGAGAACGTGCTTTTATAAGAACTGCTGCTGTACAAGAAAATTTCAGGTCCCTGTTACAGGACTTTGGTTGCCTTTTGCCAGAATCACCTCCGTTTGTGTAAAATTAACACCAAAGGCCCTGCTATTGCATAAGTTTTGAAATCTGGAACACAACTGGTGAACAATCTTGAGTTCACTTTTCAGATGATGTCTTAGATGGTTTATCCACTGCCACAGTGGAAGACCAGGACCCAAAGCCACTAGAACATTGTACCTGGAAGGTCCCAAGGACAATTTCTTTTCAAGTGGCATCAAGTTCCAAACAGCAATTTCCTATGTATTTACTGAGTTTATTTTTAATTAAATGAACAGATTTTCTATATCTGATAGTACATTGAGTCTGTGTTTCTCTTACGTGTTACTAGACAACTGTATAAACCTCCTTCTGTGCACTTTAAAATCAAAAGTATATTCAGTTTTTCTGTCTCTTGTTCAATTAGCTACACTCGCTCCAGTCTGTAAATCTGATCTTGAGTGAATAGGCTAGTTTTAATTACTTTTAATCTTTAATTTATGACCGATTTATATTTTAGCATATCATATGCTTAATTTCTTGGATGAAGAAATTCCATTTAAAACTTTAATTTACATAGACAGGTATGGGTAAAAAATATTGAGATTCACAGGTCTGTATAAGAAAAAAAAGAAAGAAAAGCAGTATTGCTTGAGCAATTGTGTACAGATTTACCACAGAGAAAGTCCCAAAATGTGAGCAAAACCGTACTTCAGAAAAGTACTGCAGATACAGAATGCCAGAAAAAAAGATTGAGATCTCCTGCCAAAAAAAAGTGAGTACTTCAGTAGTAATCCAAACAGCAGAAATTCTAATAGTCAAGCTGTCAAATTTGAACAATAAGGAACATTTTTTTTTATTTAGGAGCTCTTCCTCCTAACCAGATTTAATCAAGCCTTCTCTCTATTTACATAATTTCTTTAAAGAGCTAAGGAAAATGCATTGCCATTTTCAATCTTTTATCTTACATTAAGAAAATGCTTCTATTAAGTGTCTCTTTACAGTGCTACGTAAGAAATTTTGTCTTTAAGAAAGCACAAAAACTCTTCGAAAGCTCGTCCTTGCTGGCAAAATTAAAGGCTTTCTTCTGAGCCAATGGGAATGTGCTTCTCTCCATGAACTGTGTCTAGTGGGTGGAACCCAAGTCTAAAGCCGTAGTAGTGCATAAAATTATGGTGCTATGGGAGACATCTCCCTCTTCTTCTGTTGCACAATATTTTAGGCAGGAATGGTTGACCCTCCTGTTCTGCTGCCTTGCCTCTACAGCCTGTCTTCTTTGCACATTCTGATGGCAAACAAAAGGCTGACAGCCCCATGCAACACCTCTTTCCAGTTGTACCGGTGCCCTGCCGACTTTCTGTTGGAGTTCATGTGTTGAGGACAGAGCATGTTACAAGATCAAATGCAAAACAGGCTGAAATAAAAACAGTATGAAAAGGCTAAGAGGACTTACTGGTACGTGGTTGGACTGACATTGATGCGGCGTGGGTGACTTCCTGACTCGAACTTGCTTGCAAGGGTGACATTGTTCCCAAAGAGACAATAACGTGGCATTCTTACACCAACGACGCCGGCCAGCACCGATCCTGAGTGAATGCCTATCCTCATCTGGAAAAACACAAGATCCATGTCAGTCTGTCTCTCTTGTGCTGCCCACGGTAATGTCATTAGCACTTCTTTACAAGCCAGTCAATGCAACGCTTTCAAAGGAATAAAAACCAAAGAAGAGTGAAGTGGAAGAAAACTGGCTCTCCCGTTCCTCTAGCTTAAATCAGATACAGTTGAAAAAAGATATGGTTACTTCTTTGCTAAAACTATTTTCTTCCGTGCATGTTTGCTGGAAACTATGACTCCATAAGTGAGCAAAGAGCCCTTCTGCATATTAGTGAGGTGAGCACCTGCCCTCAGCAAAAGATTATGAGAAGAAAGTCTTGTTCACACAACAGCAAGTTGTGTGAATGCTGTCAACTTTCAATAAATAATAAAAAACTTATTTACAATGTCTTGCTTTTGTGAGATGGAAGAAGGATTAGTTATTTTGTAAACAATTTTAAGAACAGAGTTAATGCTACCTATTTGTTCACTACTACTCTGCATATTTATTTAAGAATAACAAATAAACTGCTCGCTGTGACCTCTTCTAAGCTACATTCAGTCACATATGAAGGCCAGATTGAAACTCAAGGAGAAAGCACTAGCTTTGTTTTGCTGTTGGAAACTGTAGATCAGAGTACACATTACAGTGGAAGGAAAATCCAGTAGCAAAAAATATACTAAGAAAATAAAATTTACTTTTGCAATGTATGCAGTGAAAGATGCTTCCTTTTATGTGCCTACACAGTTTTTACCATTCAGTGCTTCATTGACAGAGGACTTCCAAAAATTTCCAAATCCATCAAGATTTCCAAATTCTCAGTAGCAAAAGTTTAGGCTCTCTTGAAGAAGCAAAAGCTCAATCACACAGTAAATGTTTTCAAGATCTTTTATCACGATTGTCTCAAATAGACACTGGGGAAAGGGTCTTTGTGGTTATGACTTTTCTGCACGTGCCAAGGAAACCAGCTGCAGATGTTACACTGTCAGACTTACTGAAAAGAATAGAAGCTGATATACCACCTTTAATACCAAATATTTTCTTTTGCAAGATTACATGAATGAAGCCAAAGCCTCTCCAACTTCCATGGGAAAACTGAGGGTGGAAACAAAACTAAATAGATATTTAAAATTTCACTCAGGAGGACATAGGTTATAATAGGTCTTCTGTGAACAGCTTGACTTGCAGAAGGGATGAAACAGAAGAAGAAAAGAAACAGCTTTTTTAATTAATACAGTGCGTATCTAAAGAGATTTTTAAAACTCTTGGTTTGGCTGAGTACATAACGTGTTTTGTTTAAAGAACACGTTCCTACAATTAAAAAGGTAGATGTTTTCACAAACACAGGTTAAACTACACAGAGCTACTGATGAGAGTGTCAAAAACCAGTTTTCACTAGGTGCAAGAAAGTTAATGCAGGTTTTCTCATTAAACCACACAGAGAAATTACATCAAGAATGGCTTGTAATAGAGGTCTAGTTATGCTTCATTATATGGTTCTCTACAAGAAAAGCCTGCAACACTGACTCTATTGCCATGAAGTATTCCTTATATCAAGAATAACCATTATGTTGGTCACATATTACTTTTTAGTGAAATTTGCTTTTCATAGAAATTTCTTTTCTATATTTTATCTTCAGATAAGTTATTCTGGCTTTTTCCTCACTGTGTTGAAAAGTGTTGTGTCAACAGTTTAAGGTGTGTTTGTTTGGGTTTTGTTTGTTTTGTTTTGTTTGGGTTTTTTGTTGTTTTGGGGGTTTTGGTGGCTTTTTTTGGTTTTGTTCGTTTGTTTGTTTTTTAATCAAAGGAAAAAGAAGTGTGATCAAATTATTGCAAAAAGACACTTATTGGGGCACGTCAATGTCTCACATTAATTTTGCAGCAAATCTGCCTAGAGAACTTGACTTGGAACAATAATAACAGTTATACACATGTGGTTACAGTTCCCAAGCTATATTGTATCTGCAGTCCTTATCAGTGCTTTCCTAGAACAGCTACCACTAAATATTATCAATAACATATGAAATGCAAATTAGGTGGCAACATCAGGATGTATTATTTTTCTATTCATTTATGTCCTTTAAATATATCTGTAATTATACATATATTAACTATCTTATACTTCAACTGAGCATTTTTGGTAAAATGTATGCTCTCCATCTGTGTTGACTGTTCCTTTATCTGTCCTTGATTATTCAATTAATGATAAAAGGGCAACATATAACTGACTGACTGTTCAGAGGCATTATGCATAGAAATGGAAAGACAGCTCTTTGGAAACTATCACAAAGAGAAAACAGTCATGAAAAAAAAAATCAGAAAATGCTAGACTCCCACAGTTAAGGAACAGTGAAGAGATGGACAAAGGCAAAAAACCATTTCTAGAGCAGAATATTAAAAGGCACAACGAGGAATGAAATATGACCAGGTGTGAAAAAGAGCAAGAGACCTGTGAGAGGCCTTTTAGATAGAAAGGAAGGAATTGAACTGGCTGCAATGGAAAGATTTAGAGTGGAAAATGACAGGGAGAAGAAAGATTAATTAGTTTGATCTTTGCAGCAGCTGTGATAAGGGTGAGGTGGAGAAAAGCTGATATGAGTGTCACAGGTGCGAAAGAAAAGCAGCCTGTATTGATGGATAGAGGACAAGAGGAAAGACATATCTACGTGGCAGGGAAAAGAAGCTTCCAAAAATTTTAAAGAAAATGTAGTAGCATTTGGATATTGCCTACAGGATAAGGCGCAGGGAGCAAAAAAACGCTAATACCTGAGTGACAGGAAGGATAGTGGTTTGGTTTAATAGTGATAGATATAGAAGGTTCATAAGGAAAGATATGGAGCACTGGAGCTGTGGCCATTGTCTGATGAGGAAATGTGCCAGAAGTGGTTGTCAATGAGAACTGATAGTCCAGACGGGACTGAGAGAGAAAAGCCAAGAACAAACAGGAATAGGGATGATCACCATAAAAATACTCTGGATTTCCAAACTGAACATTCTGTGGATGTGTTTTTCTGACATATTGAATCTTAAGAGTGTTGTGTGTTACCCGTTTACACTTCCTCATTGTCAAAGCATGAATTTTCTTTTTATAAGTAAAATGCTGGGGTTTGGTTTGGTTTCTACCTGCTGTGCAGTTTCCATCACTTCCAATAGCTCCAGTGCCTTCTTAGGCACCATACTGAAAACTGTACTCTTTCATCAAAATAAAGCCTATTTCAAGTGAGATAAAAGTAAATGCAACATTGAAAACTCAGAAGCCATCTACACTCACTTTATGGTGAAGAGGCACAAATATTTTATGAAGAGTAAATTAATGCAGTGGCATGCCTGAAGTAAAATCCATCACTGCTAATTTATTCCTTAATAGCTTTTTCTGTTAATCAGTACATTCACAATAAGCAAATCCAGTAATTTTCTTCATGTTGAAAGCTCCTGAGCTTTTTCTCTTCTGAAAACCTGTTGAAAAATGCAATCTCCTTTCCCTCTCCTCATTTCCACAAATAATTTTTGAGGAAAAAATCTCTAACATTAAAATGGAAGTGGAAAGACACCATTCTACAGTTTTAGAAGTACTCGTCTCCTCAAGAACATTTTATAAAACCTTGTCAAGTCTAAGATTTTGACCAATGTATGTTTGCAGGTTGACAACCAACAGAACACATTAAACTCCATATTTTCCTTCAGTCAAAACTGGAACATTGCATTAAAAGACTTAAAAATATTTCCTTTATTAATTAGACCACACAACAGTGGTTCAAACTGTAATGATTCCTGAAAGGAAAATTGTTTATTTAATTATTCTGCAAGCTTCTCATGTACATGGTGCTGTGCAAAAGTATCTGCAATCTTGGTTAAGGGCTTGTCAATTTATTTTGAAAAGCATAATCTGTGCTTAATTCAGAAGAAAAGCAAGGAGACATCAGAGACATCTTTCCTTACAGGCGACAGCATGAAAAATTGCATAAGGACATGACAGTGAAGAATGACTTCTGACT
Source organism: Caloenas nicobarica (assembly GCF_036013445.1). Lineage (NCBI taxonomy): Eukaryota > Metazoa > Chordata > Aves > Columbiformes > Columbidae > Caloenas > Caloenas nicobarica. The sequence goes on along the minus strand of NC_088245.1, from coordinate 198,658,596 downwards.
TGAAAAGAAAAGGCTGTGGACAGTATTGAAAGGCAGAGTAGGAAAAAGACAAGTCTGTGGATACCTTTCTTTTTGTCTGCCAGTAAAGAGTAGTCGATGTTATAACATGCAAGCAGACTTTCCAATTCAAACCAAACGTACATGTAATCTATCTTCAGATAAGCACAGGGGAAAAATACATGCTCCTTTCCAAAATTCTCTCTCTGCAACCAGTAATTTTTAGTTCAGGGATTTCTGGAGCCAAAAGAAATCCTTTCTGTAGAGGAAAGGTGTTTGTTGTTCACAGCTCCTCATCAAATATGAACTATGATAACATTTCATGGGAGTGGTAGCTGTACACATTCTTCTGACCACACACACAGAGAGAAGGACCTTAACAAACAGTTCTCACACTCTGAAAAATTTACTCCCATGCTAGAAAGAGAAGTCTCAGATTGCCTCACAGGTTAACTGTATCCAGAAGGACTCAAAATTCATTTTCACAGCACTGCCTGCCTTACACAGACCCTCAGCTGAAGAAGTGAGGGCAGGCTGGGAAGTAGGTGACACAGTTTGGAAAGCAACCACGAGCAGAAGTAATCCCACGTTCAGCCAGCCTGGAGCATTTCATGCCTTAATAATGTGACTGACTGGCTGCTGCTCAAGACTTCGTGCCGAGCTGGTAGCAGGGCTCAGGGCTGATACAAGGCAGTAGATGTAAGGAAATATTTCCAGGCGCATGGATGTCTCAAGCCAGAAAAGCATTTAAATACAATAGGAAGTGTTCTGCTGGATCAGGATTTTCGATATCAGTTTCAATAATGTACGTGGATATCTGTACATTACCATTTCTCAGACAAATAAAGCACTTTCTGCCCTAACATACTGACGGATATTCTGTTTCAGTAAGGACCTTCTCCTTTCTGTCCTTGCAGTCCCCTTCAGAAAGGAGAAAGTCATCTCTCAGTGTCTTAGCTATTAATTCGTGACACGCTGCTGGATCCTTTCAAATGGAATGTGCCAAATTCTTTGAGACATTTATCTGCTCTAATATTTTGTAGCAGCTACTACAACAGTGCTACCTCTGAATCTCAACACATGCTTTCCACAGGGATATTTGTTTGTAAAATGTATTAAAGCAAAATGGACTCTACAGAGCTCAGAGCTCTAAAATCAGGGCCACACAATGGTGAGTCAGTGTGTCTTTCTGCTCCTTCAAAGAACTGCAAGTTGACAGGACTGACAGCAATGCCCTGACATATGCTTTAGTGTGTGGGTTATCTGTATTCTTAGATAGATTTATAAATATCACAGCGTCTTTCTGGAAAGGGACATATGACAGTACAGCTCACTACAGAATTGTTGCCAAGGAACAGACCTGCTCAGAGGAAAATTTAGATCAGTTTGAATTCCACAAGGTGTTCTACAGAACTAAACTACAGGATATATTTTCCCTAGATTTGAACAACATTTGGAAAAATGAATACTTAGCTTTTTTCTAATGAGAACTTCCCAGATTTCTTACTCATAGACTTAGTATTATTCAACCTGTTTCAAGCAAAATACACATAAAATTATACAAGGATAATGAAAAATACAATAATAAACTAACAAAGATTGAATTCCTTGGGATCAATAAATCCATTTAAAATAGATATTCAGTAAAGCAATTGCGCAGTTTGTGTAAAAATTAAATTACATTATAACCAATGTGATGCACAGTGCATCCCTGAACTATGGTCTTGGCATACAGTCATCTCTACTGATTGTGGAACAAGCAGCTATGAAGCATTTCTATATAAAGAAGCCTCAGACTCGAAGGATGAAATTCTTTTCCTCTTTCTACTTAATTTCTTCCACTATGATCTAAGTTAGCCCTGCTTTGAATAGTGATTGGATTAGATGACCTCCCAAGGTTCCTTGCAACTTAATTTATTCCATTACTCTATATTTCATATCCTATGATGAAAAATTATGCCTCTATGCTCTTCATCAGCAGTACGAAGTAGAATTAGATGAAGTAAAAATCAAAATCAAAGACTCAGACCAGTTTGGGGAGTTCATTAGTTCTAGCACCAAAGGAAAGTTTATACTGGGGCAAGGTTCTTTGGGCAAAATTCTGTCCTTAGGCATCACATGAATTCATTATGGCATTGCTCAGGGTCTGGGTTTGAAGAGGGTGTGGGTCATCTGTAAGAAAACATCTTACCTGAAATGATTTACTAGGCAGGGGGGTATAAACCATGTAAATTAGAATTTCTAGAGCTGCTGAACAGAAGAATAAGTCCTGTATCCTTTCCCTAAGATTCCAAAGAAAATATATTAATGTTAATGTGCTTCTTCATAAGCTGCTTCTCCCTCACCAATAAAATGTTGCATTTCATTGCTGATATAGCATTTAATCAAAATCATTTTTTATTGTTTTCTTTTAGTAGTAATTTCCACAGCAAGAATTTAATTAATATATGAATCTGTGTGTTCAGGCACTTAAAAATGAGCTAATCATTCAAGCAAGCCCACATAGCAGTGGAGGATTTTTCCCAGCCTCCTCTTCACTAACACTCAAAAAAGAAAAAAAAATCAGAAAGTTCTGTTTGATCCTTAGTGTAGGAGGACATCTTTGTCTCACAGTACCATCATATGACATATACTGAATGGATTGGGTGATATTTTAACAAGGATAAATGACACATGCTCAAAATATTTAAGGGAACAAAAAAATTGTATGCTAAAAAAATTTTAAAAGTTGGGCATAAGGGTTTAACCTTAAGAAACAGTCTTAGATACTTTCGTTAATTTAGTCATTTATGGTAGATTTCAACCAATATGCAAGCACCTGGAAGTTAGGCAGCTCAGTTAAGTTAGATTTCTAGACTTCTCCTAAACCAAGGAGGTAAATAACCTCAAGGCTGCAATTCTTCACATTCCATAACTGGCACCTAGGCTGGATCAATCACTCCTGAAAGTATCTAACTCTCTCGATGGAACAGAGAAGGACATTTAACAGTGAGTTTAGACTGGACACCTCACGCACAGAAAGCTAGAGGTAGGTGAGATGAATCCAACCCTCAGACTGGCAAGGCTAACACATTTTAATCTTTGCTTAAAATGAGCTATACTCCTGTGCATAAATGATTAAAAAAACAGGTGTTGATGGATAGGACCCCATCAGAAGGTCATTCTGTTCATAGGACTGCAGAAATTTCTTCAGTTATTTTAACATAATGGTCTTTGAATCTAGCTTGCAATATTTGAAATTGTAACATGAAATGACCTTTCAATGACAAAGACATGCTTTGTCTTTTCATCATAATAGGTGAAGTTCACTTCGATCTGCTTTCAGAAGAGCTTAGAACTAATCAACAAGGATCTGTTGCATAACACCTTAAAATCTGCAGAAAACATTGATGTATAAGAATCTTACAGCTTTACCATTAGAAGCAACCTTATCTAACTTCTGTACAATAGTGACGTATCAGTATCAAGATTCTTCCCAAAGGCTTCTACACTGTTAAAGCAACCTAAGTTGTTGCCTATATCAGTTGAGCCTTTACCATTGCAAGGTGTTTTAACATTTTAACTTACATTTTAAGTCTGTCATTTCTACTGGATCCCTCAGCTTCTTGCAATCAGCACCAAGGCAAACATAATCAAGACAAAAAATTGATTAATCCCCCTCCTCCATATGGACAGAGTAGACACACACACACACAAAAAAAAAAAAAAAAAAGGTTTTGCAAATATGCTTGTTCACAAGTTGGAAAAACTGGAGAGGCTAGCACCTCTCGATCTAGCGATCTAATTAAATGTAGACAAATACTGGAAATTAGTCAACATGTGCCCTCTTTTGAAATACAGTAAATCAAGGAATGACTACATAAATAGATTAAGGGCTGAGAATATCCCAAGCTGTGCATAAGGAATGCTTAGTGTTGCAAGTTACAATAGCTAAAAAATATTTTGCTTCTTTGTGAAGAAACTTAGGGCACTGCCATCATTGTAGAGAATTGAATACTAAATGTCCACCATGACCTCTCTTTCTCGTGTTTAATTAAAGGATAAATTAGCTTGTAAAGCACCAAAAATTTCCATATGACAGCTGAGGCATACAGATACTCTATATCAAATATGTTGCAATGCTACCACAGCTCTGTTAGACCACACTTGCACATCTCACTCCTCTCTAAAACGATAATGATGCTGTGTTCTTTGCTTGTTCATCAGTTCGTTTTTTAGAACTTCAATTTCTATGGACTTAACACAAGACAATATAAGAGCTAGATGACAACGATGATTTTTGTTCCATTCACCCTTTTCGTAAGGCTGGAGAAAATCTCAACATGTGGTAGGTAATGATTAACCCAACAGGCAATGGCAATTGCATACAGAGAAAACAGGCTCTGTGATTGTACAGATCCTACAAACAAGAGTCTAAAACATTACCTTGGCTATAATTGGGAGGGAGTTTATTAACACTCCTTATTGGCCATTGTACTTCACCATCACAGAGCTTCAGATTAATGCAGGGAAAGTGAATTTCTTCCTCAGTGAAATCAAAACACATATTCACTTATAGGGATTTTTTTTAAGTCTTTCAGACAGGCAAATCCACTGAGTTGAGAAAAACTACTTCGTACAACAAAGGGAATGAGCACGAAGAGAAAGGGTGCTGTTCTGCACTGAACTGAGGAGTTTAGCAAAGCATTCACAGACTCTCACGATTTGTGTATAGCCAGCACTTCAGCAACTCAATCAAACTTCCACGACAGCACGAAACACGTACAACAAAAGCCAGCATCAGAACTCAGAGAGTATTCTGTACAGCTCCGTTACCTTCACTGAAAATCTAGGTTAAAAAAAAAAAGAAAATTTAAAATAAAATTGTTAATGAAATAAATTTAAAAAACTCTATAACTCATGTAAAATGTAACATTTTCTATTCCTAGATTTAAGCTGTAAATCTACAAGCCATTTCTGATGATTATTGCATGACTGGTCTGCCACGAATGGAAATGAGATACTATTTTACTGTTTGTTTCAACTGTTCAGATAAAATTGTTAACTGCACTGCAATTTCAAGAAGTTGTTTCAGGATAAATTTGAATGTTCCAATGTTTTTATGACTAGAAGGATTTCAACCTCCTTTTCAAAGCAGTTAGCAAGTGAAGACCTGACGATGTCAAGAATATGACAAAATCCAACAGCTGGAGACAAATTGCTCTCAGATTAAGGTGAATCACTTACAGGAAGGAAAGATTCAAAGTTCTGTCTAATGGCTTTCCTTCACTTCATTCAGTGATCCCCCCCTCAGAGACACACTGATAAAGAACAAAGCAGGGGAACACATAGATCTGTTTTTAGCTTGTGGATTCTATAAAATATCATAATCATAAAGCATATAATAATTTAATTTTTATATATTATGCATTTTACAAATACAAACATTCAACAAGTTAAAATGCTTAGCCAAGAAGACCTCTTCCCATCTTCAGAAGCTTCTATCAACTAAATTATTTTTCAATAATCCACAAAAAATACACACACAAATAAAAGCATATTTGTGTGAATGAGAAAGACCAAAAAAAGAAAGACAAAGAGACTTTAAGCCTCAATTATCCTTGCAAGTTCCTTTGAAAAATCACTAGACAAATTAAACACTAATTTAGTTTTGGATGGAGTAGCAGATGATGGCATGGCATATCTATAACTTCATTGTTTGTCACTGCTGCCCAGGCAAACTTTAATGCCGCTAATTGGGTGAATTTGGCAGCTGAAGGACACAGATGATGAGCCTTGGATTTTGCTTATCCAGCATTATCATTACTTGTTTCTTTGCTGCTGTTGCTCTTCTCTGATTTTGCTTTATTTAGAACTTTTCCAGTCAACCTCTTCACCCAAAGCCATCTCTCTTGGTTCAACCTTTGTAGCTGACAGCTCCTTTACTTTTTAGTCCCATTCTTTACTCCTTTCCTCCCAGATGTATGCAAAATGTGTTTTTATGGAAAAAGCCTCTTTATTCTCTGGTGCCCCATATTTTTCGTACCCTGTATACATGTCATATTTTTAACTGGTGTGACTGAAAACCAGGAGTAAAATAAACAAATTCTTCTCCTACAAAGAAAAACAGCAGCCAACTCAGTAATCCTTCTCCCTTAAATTGCTAACCAAAAATAAAACATATTTGTCTTTAAAAATTAATTCAACTTTTATTAAATGATATATAATTAAGTCAATGTGAGAAAAGCAGAAAGAAGCAGGAACCATTCAAATCACCTGAAATAGTGTTTTCCCACAGTAGGAAAACAGAGTAAAAAAGAACGAAGAAAAGTGACTTTTACGTTAATTGGTTCATTAAAATGAACACTAAAATTTCTGACAATACTATGGAGTTTTTTGTAAGATAGTATATATTTAATAGGTCATCTGCAGAGAGCATGCAGCCAAGACAAGCAAACAAATTATCTACCAAACTTCGCTAATAAAATAAGAGTTCTTTTAAAATCAATAAACAACAGAAATGGCACTAGAAAGCTAAATATAGCTATAATTTTCCACAGGATAAAAAAATTCTTTATAGTATTGCTTCAAAGTCTATCTTCTAGTCTTAGTAAGTTAAGGGAAAACAGTTTGAGAGAAAGAAACTATTAGACATTTCAGAGACTCTGGCTGTGGTTTTGTGAAGATTAAATCATGTCAATTTAATCATTTTTATTTCTATTTAACTTGAGTCAAAATTAAGTGGATAAATGAAATAAAGTACATGAAATACGCCTGAACTTCATCTCGCTTGTACTTGTGCCTACTAAATAAAAATAAATTATGCTGAATTTTATTTACTGTGTTCATTAATGATCTGCAATAAACAACACACATTTGAAGTTCACTGATCATACAAACTGAATGCATCTGGAAATACACTCCAAACTAAAAATACACAATTCATGAGAGAAAACTGGAAAATTCTGTGTAAAGTCTCCTGAGTGAAGATCAAAATGAAGCTGAATCAACATGCAACCTGGTCACCAAAAAAAAAAAAAAAAAGTAATCTGGGGCTATGAGCATCGTACGACACTCTAAACAGTTCCTTCCTGCAGAATTCTAGTTCAACCACACGAAGGATATTACGTTAAAACGTAGGTACTGTCAAAAGGAGTGATTTCTGAAAAGATCAACAATCTGTTCAGATCCTTGAAAGGTTTTGTTTAAGGGGGAAAACTAAAAAAACCCATAAATATTCACAGCTTGGCTAAGTGTTGCTCAATAGGGAGAACATGATAATCATCTACAAATATCTACAAGGTGTTAATGTCAAAGCGGGAGATACAGCAGATGGGGACACAATTAGAAATAATAAAATGGAAATGAGGACAGATGAATATCCAGTTTCCCTAGGCCTAAACAGACTATATTAATGGCAGTGACAGACTCCTGAGGTAAGTGTACTGAGCTACATCATATAGGTATTTTCTTTAAGGCACTCATAAAACACTTGAAAATACATCGTAAGGATGTTGACAGGAAGATGGACAGGATTTTAAACTCTAACATCATACTATGTATAAGGACAACTTATTAGCCGGTGGTGATACATTTGAAGGTTTCAAACAACTGCCTAAGAGTCTGTCTTCCTGTCATCCTTACAAACAGATGGAGTAGGAGAAATATTTTTTAAAATCCTGAAACCGCTTAAAGAAACAGAATTTTGAACTAATTGTAATTGAATTAATTGTAATTCAGTTCACATTCTCTTTAGAATTTCACTTAAACTTCATCCAAAATCTTGGGCTGAACTAGGGTTTAGCATTTTGAAAAGACATCTAGAAGAACTTGAAAATCTGCTTTATCTCCTTGAACAAATCTAGGTAAAAAGAAGTCAGCACTCTACACCTAGTATAAGGCACACTCAGAAGTAATTGAAAACAGTCACAGATAGACATCTATTTGTATGGTAATAGAAGCTGTGAGAATAGGAAGAGGAATACATCGCTTTTGAGGAAAGAAAGGTATGATTTTTAGCAGAATCCAGGTTGGAAAACATTAATTAAGAAATAATGATTTAAGTATTTTGGAAAGCAGATGAGACCAGGATCCCAAACTCAGAAGCATCAGCAGAACGAGGTCTCACAAGATTTGTACCTTCTCAGATCCTCACTGGGCAAAAGGGTTGGCTCCAGAGACATGAGGGAGCATCTGAGTTGTGCCTAAGAACCTGGGAGCACAGCACGGAGACTTGAGGCCTCAAACTTCCTCATATGAACAGAGGATTTGTAGACTCTAGATCTGATAGGGATGATCGAAGGGTGTGAAACCCTAGAAATCATGTGGTCTCCATTGGACATCAAGCCAGCTGTCATTATAGTTCTTGAAACCTGCATATCTGGAAAACATCTTTGGCGTCATAGAATTAAAAACCTGTTTTGGCAGAAAACTTCTGATCAGATCAGGATATAAGACTAATCTAGTTACTAGAGATAAAAACGGAGAGTAGGGAAACTATGTTGAACCATTTTAACTTACAACATAAACTTGGATTTTCATCTTTTTTTTTTAAATAATAGCATGATGATCTATGTCTAATGACATACTTTGCAGTATTGAGTACATCATGCATAGCAAATCAGCACAACCTTGACAGGAAGAAAAAGTAAAATTATGTATTTTAGACAGTCATGCTTCAGGAATGTGACTGTCAGTTCTGTTAATACACAGCAATCATATACTGAAGTAGTCATGTTATTTTGCCATTGGTCTGTTGCTCATCACAGATGATCACAGTTAATCTTCATGTGGATAACTATCAAAATAAATCCTGTCACAGGAAATACTCTGGCAGTTGTATGTTCAGGCTCCATGAAGATGAGAGAAAGGATCGCCTCACTAGAGGGCAGCAAGGTCCAAAGCAAAATGAGGCTATGTCCTACAGTGGTTTTTGTTCAAAGAAACAGTGCAGTTTTGAAGCACATGCCCCAGTTGTCCCCACTTACTCTACATTGCTTCACTTTAAAAAGTGGGTTTGGAGTGCAGGAACTAGACACCTGTCAGATGAAACTGAAGCAGCAGCTGTGCTCAAGATATACACCAAAGTCAGGACAGACTCTTATGGGCACATCAGGGTCCAAATCAACACTTGGTCTTTCAGATCACATATGGTGGAAGCATTCAGTCCGAGGAACAAAATCAGTCCAAATGAAAACCTCAAAACACATTGCGTGTAGATGTAAGGGCCCCAGTACAAATTCCACCAATGCACTGATCCTTTTCTGTTGCACTGATCTACTTCATGAGCAAGCACATCTATTGGATCAGAGCAAAACTACCTACCTAACATTAGCCAGCCAAACCTTTGATCATGCATTTAAAATTTTACTTTCTATAATTCTAATCAGTAACTGACATTTTATAAAAATAAATTAATTACTAAGTAAAAATGTTATGGCTGTATTAGAAATGTTCAGGACTGAAATGTAAAATGAAAACAATGACATCTTTAATTAGAGTGGTAAGGCCCATAAAATTAAGAGATTCACTTCTATAAAAATGCTGTAGATGAAACTTGAATGAAATTAGTCAAAACACACTTAAGATTTCTCACTGAAAAACTGTTTAATCCCAGAAGCTTCCCACACTAAGAGTTTGGCTTCATACATTTCAAAACTGTAGCATGTTAAATTCCAATTACTTCATAAAAGGTAGGCAGCCTGCATACAGAAGATACTTGCAACAATAGACTCCATTATGGCATGTCTCAAAGCTCATTATAAGGCAGCTACTACAGTGGACTGTGTCTGATAACTCACCACAATTTTTCTTCATTTAGTCTTATTTAGAAATTGATCTTGGTTTGTAAGCAAATTCAGAGAATCCTAATGCACTTCTAATAATCCCCATGGGAAAGATGAATAATGTTGAGACTATGTCTTCCACAGACACCATTCCCTGTTGTAGAAATGTGGGAAGAATAATGAAAACGTCTTTCCTCTTCTCTGAAGTCAATTAATTATTTTCCATAAAAATTAACAGGGCCTTTATTCACATCAGCAACCATCCAAATTCATGTAGCTGAAATTAATATGTGAATTTGAGCAAAGGGAAGAAAATCTTCTCCTTTAAAGCATACATTTCATTAATGTCTGTCGAAATTGTAGAACAATGTACTTCAGAAAGCATGCAGATTTTTAAAAACTAAGCTTACGTGTGAAGAACCTGTTAACAGGCAGTAGACTTTCATATTAATCATGAGGAAATGTTGCCAAGTAAACACGAGTTCTTTGTATCTCTATTTTTTGCCAAACCAAGAAAGGCTATGTTTCTATTTGAAATATCTTGAAAGCTATGACCTACACTGCAAGTTTCAGTGACGCATACAGACTCCAAGCTATGTTAGGATGAGCTTGTTATATCTGTTCCAATACAGCCACAGAAGCACAGCACTGCCATCGGGTCAGCCCAAGGGGCCATGAGGACTGCTGTCCCCACTCAAACCGTGGCAGTTGTCAACACCTATGAGAAATGATCAGAACGTGACAAGTGCAGAATGACACCTTTCCAGCTTTCCTTGCTTCCAAACCATTGTGACTCTGGATGTTCTGAGGTGAAAGCCTTCTGCTGAGCCCCATGTCCTCTGATGTCCTCACTAGCCCATTATGGCTGCTCAAACTAACTGGTGTAAATCTGGAACAGGTGACTCCTATATCTGCCTCTCCCTTAATTGCCAGTGTATTTCTGGTCTTCTTTCTTTGCTAGATTTTTCAAAGCTATGCAGTGGGTGAGTTCCTCAAACGTTCATTGCATTGAAGAGAGGCTTTTGTTGGAACCCTCAGGCACTAATTAATGACAGCTTCACAGAATCATAGAATCATAGACTAGTTTAGGTTGGAAGGGACCTTTAAAGGTGATCTAGTCTAATTCCCCTGCAATGAACAGCTTACTTGAGTGCAGCTCCTTTTTCCTTGGTCGTCATCCTGGCTGTGAGCACAAGGCGATAATAAAACTGTTCTTTGACTCAGCAGCAAGAGTCCCTGTTCCCCTCTACATCTCCTTGACTTTATTTAAACAAACTAATTCATTAGAAAATTGGCATACAATGGATTTTTAAATATTTTTCATAGGAATGGAACCAGTTCTGCTTTGCCTGGAGACATCTGGAAACCCTCCCCAAAAAAGATTTCTAAAAGTAACACTTTTGATAATCTGCCACTTCTGTGGAGGTTACAAGTGGTGCTTCTGATGTCACCTCAGTCCAGTCTGACAAGGTGTAAACCTGAAGGTACCATCAAAGCACATGATCTGCCTGACTGCATTTCCACCCAGTCAGCCCTGTGCTGACACCAGTAGCTGTGGCAGATCTGGATTGCACACAGAACAGTGTCTGAACCTTTGTAATGAACTCTAACTGACTCAAAGGCTGCCTGAAAAAGGCTTTGGGTCAAAAGCAAAGTAGGACAGCAGAGGGCAATGCAGGCTGGGGAGTGGGCAGTCTGCTGAGGGACAGGTAGGATGCCTGGTTAAGGAGAGCAGCTATTGGGAAGTGAAGAGGGGGTTGTACCCTGTTTCCATGAAAAAAAAGACAGGGTCATTTATTAATTTTTGCTCCAAAACTTAGTACTTTTTTACATTTATAGCTGTCTGGACACTATTTAAATTGACTTTTTAATGAACTGTAACTAGGGCTTGTTTTTGGAGTAAGACATATTTTGAGTATCCTCAAAAATCCTGAAAAATTATGCTAGGGCTTATTTTAGAGGTAGCTCTTATTTTCAGGGAAACAGGGCAGTAGTTAAGGGTGTGATACAAGACCAAACATTCCTGAGAAAGATGACAATGCCTGTTTATCCATATTAATTGATGGGGATTTTAAATGCTGTAACTAAAAAATCCTAAATATGATAACCAATATGCCTGGGCATAACCATGTGGAGTAAATGAGGCTTTTGCTCATACAAAATGCCTTAAAAGTAAAGTTCCAATACAAGACAAAACAAAGTAATGGGAGGAGTGTGGAGAGGGGGGACGAGCGTAAGTTAAGTTTGGATAGGCTAAGTCCTATAGTGAGACATGCCAGCAACAGATAAAGATGCATATCTGGTTTTCATGCACCAGTAAGAATTCCAGATGTGTCACAGCAAACACGGGAAAACTATAATTCCTGTAACAGCATTGGGCTATAGAGGTATCATCTTTTGTTAGCCCAAAATAATGAAAGAACACGAGTCACGTTCACATTTTGGAACCTTGTCCCAATAAAGCAGCAATGTGCTCAGGCAGTAGTTGCATCAGGATGTGAGGGCATTATTCATAACATTGTCATCACTGTGCAATACAGATCAGGAGATGGACTTAGAAATGTTTGCAAACAAAATGAATTAAAACAAATGCTTTACCTAGATGGTAAAATAAAGTATACTCACGTCTGCACAACCCCCACATCCTGCTGGGGAAACAAGTCCAGTTAAACATTTGCTCTTTGTTGATGTTCTTGGAAAGGAAGCAGCAGAAAAACTGGTGTCACAGACCTCTCTCACAAAAAATTCCACAAATCTCAGTGTTTTCTACAGCACGTAAACCTGCTGTTTTGTACTTATGCACATGGATTTGCTCTTCAGAGGTGCAAAATCACCTCTACCAAGTTTCTCCTATCGGCTTTTTACTCCTTTTCCTTTTTTGGGGAGGAGGAAGAAAGAGCAGACAGAATAATTTTTAGGAAGCTTTCAGGTTCCATATTGCTTTCCTGTCTTCAGAAGACCAAACTAGAAGTAGCCATCTGTTGCATTTGGTCATAGCACCAAACATAGGCATTTATAAACTAATTTTTGGGAGCTCAGATGTCCACTAACCATAGAAAAGCTTCCAAAACATGCATTTATTTTTCACTTTCTACTTTACTGAAAAAACTTTTTGATTCTTCTTGCAAAACATTGTTTAGAACTTAGCTTTCATTTTAATATTAGTGCTATGTGGGCTGCGCAATGATGGTGCTTGTTACAGTTAGCGAGAAAAACATTCAATCTTGTATAAATTGCAGTTTTTAAGCATCTTTTCTGTGAAAAAAACCTGAGGTCCTTCAAAATATGAAATGAAAAAATCATGACAGGCTTAAGAACAGCCCTAATGTTATTTTGGGCTTAATGGTACTCACTCACATGGAATGTGGGACATTCACCTTTGCCTAATGTAAGTCATGGAGACTGAGCTTGGTTTTCTACACTCCACTTAACCATTGGCTGCTCTTAATGCCTTTTTATCTTTCCAGAAATGCCATCCTAAACCATAGAACTTTTTGTTCTACTAAAAGTTCATTACAAAAAGAGCCTGTGTTTTCATATACACAAAACATTTCACCAAAAACAACCTACTAAACAAAGAAATCTCAGATGGCTCTACTTAGAGAACTGCCAGAAACAGAAAAAGGATGATTATACCTGAATCGCACTTCTAAGCCAAGGTAAGTTGAGCCCTATACAACCACTCTCCAGGACGCCATGGTAAGCCTCACTGAAAACTAGATTGGAAACTCTTCACTGTCTTACAGTTTGCAGTTTGTAGAGTGTGGGTCCGTAAGTTTGTGTAGATGTAATTGCAGAGACAGTTCTACTACGAGATAACCTTTCTCCATCCTGCAGAAGGTATGTTTGCAAGCAATCATTTCAATTCTGAATGGCTGTTCGCTTCTTTCTAGTCATGAACAATCAGAACAGAAAACTTACTGTGTTCACTGGGGAAAAGATCTTTGCAAAATTAACCTCATCTCCTGTAAGCAATAGTCTTCATGTGTCAACACGAGTAGGCTTTCTTATTTAGCTATTTGCCATTCATTCTCATGCACTAAGAGTTTTTCCTTTATCCAGGGAGAAAGATTGTCACATAATTTAGGTGACCAAGATACACAATGCAACAAATGGCAAAAATCAGGGAAGAGATCATGAAAAACAAAAAGGCTAAAAATTCTTTGGCAAATCACCAGAAATAATGAAAGCTCTGAGAATAGAAGAAGGATGTTATAGTGTCCTCAATATGTTTAAAATTAGCAATTTCACAAGCTCCCTGCGAGTCTGTTGGGGAGGAAATGCAGTGTATAAGCAATCATAAAATGTTGTAGGGTAACCAGACTGAAATAGATACCATGACTTCAGTCACAGCAGACAGAAATTTTGCACTCTTTTCTTGTTTTTGTTATCTGAGCTATCCTAGCTCCTAAACGTGCCATTCCTTCAGGAAAAAAAAAAAAAAAAAAGAAAAAAGAAAGAAGGAAGTTGACATTTAGCTGCAGAGGTCTATGACTAGGAACAAGCAATAAATTAGATTAGAATGTAAGAACAACCACACTGTAGCAGACCAAATGACCATCTAGTTCAGTACTGTGGCCCTGAAAGCTACAAAGAAATAGCGCTTGAAGACAGTGCCAGTATGCAAAGGATGGTACCCTGGAGACAAATGGGGTTAAATGAAGGACTCACTGAAGCCTATGAAAACTTTAATTACAGTAAAGAAAAAGTTTCAGACAGAATGCAATCATGTTTTGTTCTCCCTGAAAGTTTAAGAAAAGGGAGACTGTAAATTTGAATGTTTTTGTGGCAAACACAAACAGAAATAAAAGCCCTAAGTTTGAACTCCACATTATATTATTTTAATTTTTACCTTTGAGAAAGTTCTTATTCACAGACATACCACTGAAATAGAAACTGATAACTTGGAGTTAGAAATAATGGAACTGTATTCATCCCACTACAAAATTTCAGGGCTTACAATACCTTGTCCAGGTAAAAATGATTATGTGCTGAAATTAAATTAATTAGTGTTTGAGAATTAATATAGGAAAAGGGAAAGACTCGGTCATTAACTTGGGAGACATTTTCTGGTTGTCTTGGTGCATATAAGCTAAGACTTTAAAGTTACATCCTTAGAAAATATCCATAAATTTATTTACAGAAACTATGTGGATTTCTTAGGCTTCCACTGGCTTTAAAGTTGAAATTGTGATTATTCCAAAAGCTAGGTTAAAAAATAAAATAACTACCTGGACTTGCATTATCTTGAACACATATTATTGGTTCTTCTTTCAAAAAAGTAGCTCCACTAACATACTTTGAACTTATTTTATAATTATCTTTTAATCATGAAACACGTGAATGATTGAAAAATCACAAAATTACACATTCTATGATCATTCTGACCTTTAGTCATAACAGTATTCTGTAAGGCTACAAATTGCTCCTGTGTACGCAGATCAGTCATACATGGGTTTGCTGAATCTGGCCTTTCATAAAAACATACGTGAGTGTATAAACACACACACGCATCTATATATGGAATATTTATATACATTTAAGGAATTATTTCAATTTGCTCTGGTGATTCAGAGCTTTTGTTATTATTGCTTGAATCTAAATATAATTGTGTGTGGGATGTGAACCTGGCTATTAACTCATTTTCTAAGGTGAATAGCTGTTAGTATTCTCTTCAGTAAGTCCAGACAGATATCTTTCTCCAGAGAGTCAAAACCAGATCAATTTAGGGCTTGTAAGCATCAGCTAAAAGTACAGAAATTTGAAGGTCTGCAGTAATTTGGTAGATGCAAGTCCTTCACTTTGTAATTCAACACAGCTAAGGTAGATCCAGTACTTATATAATACAGATTTGTTACATGCATTAATAATTGAAGAAAAAGCAGCTACTTAAATAAAGTTTACTTTTTAAAACACACTTAATACTTTAGGAAGCCATGTGTCCTATAAACAAAAGCTCTCATACATCAGATTAGACCTTTAGAGCTCTCCATTCTTCAGAAAATTCATTCCATTAAAGTAAAATATATAAAAAGAGAAATCCAAAGACCTACTGAGCAATTACGGCTCAAGCTGACTTTAATGCCTCAGAGACATTCCACACCTTTTTGGTTTTACAAGATGGTACCACTGTACGACTTCGAGCAAATTCTTGAAGACAGATGTACTTGTAACACAGAGAAGAAACTGTGCAATCTTTCTATATATATCCCTCCCAGTCTCTGTGAACTGATAGTCAGAAATGGCAGTTTCACCTCAGAAAATCAAAGGCTGAACAAACACAGTTAAATGCAAAAGACTTCAAAGGACTTGATCTCAGCTCCCAAACAACTTAGAGATGCAAATGTACAGTTACCTAATCAAGTTTGAAATGTTTCCACTGTCTATAAACCCTGGACGTTTTTTTGTTAAACTAATAGGAGTTTTGGTCAAAAAGATATATCGATAATGATGTTCTGTTCTAAGTTCAAATAAACAATGTGTTGTGAGATGAACTTTTCATAATATTAGAAAGAAAGTGCAATAACCAGGTACTGAAGATGGCCTGTAAAACCAGCTCTGTAAACTGGAAAAGATAAAGAAACAAACACAAGATGCACACAGAAATCACAAATACATGAACAAACACCTATAACCAGAGACCATAAAACCAATTGTTTGAATAGACTACCTACTTTAAAGTTTGGAGTGAGTAGTGATTTTAATTGTCCTACTTGAGATGCCCCACAGACGCCTGATTTTCAGACCACAAAACTCCACTATTTTCTGACAAGCAGACCACCTTCAGATCACAGAATTTTTACCAGAAAAACACAGAAACACTTACTGAAATAACAGGGGAATATTTGTGCCATTTCGTATTTTATATTTATCACTGTCATAGATTAGTCAAAAATCAGAAAAGACTTCTTGAAGGTAAGGTTCAGTAACAGTCTGTTTCTTTTAAATAAAACACATTGATGCCCCAAACAGAAACAATAACTCTAATTCTGCAAAGTGGTGTTTGTGGCTACAGACTGATCCCTAAAGACCACTAAAGAAATAACAGTAGTAAAGTAGTAACAACAGCAGTTAATTCCTTTCCCAAAGAACTTCAGAACAGAATGGTAGTTAAAAATCTCCCTAATTTTAGGATTCTTGTTCTTCTGGTACTGGTATTTATTACTTTTTTTCATCCATTTTCTAAATGTAGCACCAATGGACCTACTATAAAGTAAGCTGTCACAGAAAGAAAAGCAGGTATTTTACAGAACGCTGACAGAAAAATACATTTTTTAAAAAGCACATAGGGATTCAATTACTCATGTTCCATTAAAATTAATGTAAGAGGTGTCACTACTTCCACAGACAACTGAAAACTTACTGTTTTGTAAAGAAGATGTTATGTCTCCCAGATGAACATGAAATTTTAAGAATATAAATATATCATCACGTTACCTGGGACAGAATAATCAAAGAGCCCGGTACAGGCTGGGATTTGTGTGGCCGGGGGTCCTGGTGGACATGAAGCTGCAGAGGGGTCAGTGGTGAACTCCTGCAGCAACAAAGACAAATTGGATCCTGGGCTGCATCTGCAGGGGAATCACCGGCAGAGATAGAGGCACGATCATCCCACTCTACTCAGCACTTGTCAGGCCGTGCATGGAGACCTGTGTCCCGTGCTGGCCCCCACAATTCAAGAAAGATGCAAACAAACTGGAAGGTGTCCAAAGAAGGTCCATGAAGATGATGAAAGGGCTGGAGAACCTGCCCTGTAAGGGAAGGTTGAAGGAGTGAGGTCTTTTCTCCCTGGAGAAAAGAAGGCTCGGGAGGACCTCATCACAGTATTCCAGTACTTAAAGGGCAGCTACAAAGAGGACAGAGTCTCTCTCTTCACAAGGACTCATATGACAAGGAGCAACAGGTACAATTTGTACCAGGAGAGATTTCATCTTGACATAAGAAATAAATTTTTTACAGTGAGAACAATCGATCACCGGAACAACTCCCCTAGGGATGTGATGGAGTCCCCGTTGCTGGAGGTTTTCAAGATGCAATTGGACACGGTTCTGGATAACCTCACCCAGGCTTCCTCCCCAGTTCATCTTTCGAGGGCCCTTCCAATGTGGTCAGTTCTATGATTCTATGAGTTTTGATAAGCTTTGTTTTAATCAGTTTTTGTCATTTTAGATTTTAAGATAATGGTGAAGGCTTTAATCTGTATTAGAATATTTAGATAAATGTCAAGAATTATCTTGCTCAGACTGGGAAAACTATATCACAGTAAGAAATTATCCAGGGCCTTGTGTTTTCTGGTGTGGAGATTTTTCAAGAAGGAAAAATGTGACCTCAGAAATACATCACTTCCCATCTTCCTCCTCACGGCTGATTCTTTTCCTTGAATCAAAGCTTCAAGCCCAGACAAAAATCAGGTCTTCCTTAAGGATAATAATTACTTGGGCCCCTCCAAGTTTTGCCAGGTGGTAGAAATCACAGTACATCCTAATACACTTTTGTTTAGACCACTTTCCCCTTTCTTTTTATGGACCTAATCAAATAGGTTGCATCCTAGGAAGAAGCCAAAGAGCCCTTTAATTAACTGAACATCCTTGGATTATTTGTGCCTTTTTTTCGCTTCTTCTCCATTCAAAACTAATGTCTTTGCCTCTCCTCTCCTCACTTTTCAAAATATTAAAGCAAAACTAAAACCTGAATATGAGACATACTAAAATATGGAGATTATTTGAAAAAAAAAGTTATTCAGTGTAAAGTATCTGAAGATGATTATTTACATTAAATGACATTTACCCTAGTTTAAATTTAAGGAAGATATTTGAACAGAAGAAGCTGTCACAAGTCCCCTGAAGAATTGGCATTTTTTCCAAAATACTCTGTGTCTCATATGAAAGGAAGCTGAAATACCACTAAACATTTAGTTTATGGATTCATTTATGACAGGAAATACATTCTTCCTCAGGGAACAAAACTATTCTGAAACAGTTGAACAATGCTGCTGAACTTGTCAGCTTCAAGCAGAAGGCCAAGTACAACCTTCCAGCATCCATCCCCCATCTGAGCTTTTCACTCAAATATAGCACAGTGTAATGACCCACTCTTCAGCACAAAATAATGACAACAGTTATGTGATAGAATTTTTAACTAGTGCTTAAATCTGCAGACTTTGACTTTCCCTCTCAGAAATGTGCATGTTGGAAGGCATAAAGGAAGAAAAGTCGAGAATTTCCGTTAACAAATACACTTTCTTCTTAATCTTGCAGAGGAGATGCTGGCAGCTGTTTCTAAAAATCCTGTAATTGTGGATGCCAGAGTATGGAGCCAGATCTGCATAAAGGTTAACATATCTACAGGATTAGCCAGTGGGGCTGAGAAAGACACTATTCTCCATGAGACAACCCACAGGCAGCTCTTTTGGGACTCGGTGGAAGGCTCTGTTTCCAGTCCAGGGTCGGAAAATACAAAGACTACTGATGAGATCTTCCTTGAAACATGAAAAAACTTTGTGTTGGGGGGCTCCTTCCTACAGTGAGCATAATCCTCCCAGCAAAACTATATTAAAGGGGCAAGATAACCAATAGGTCACGGAGAAGAGAGCTATGCCCTTTAAATGTGTAACAGAAGGTGTGCAGTAGAAAAAAGTGCATGCAGCTCTCCTCCATTTTTTTTCTTTATTTCCAGTGCACCTTATCCAAAACTATTCATGCAGTAGGAGACAAAGAAGAGGGGAGACGGAGGAGCTGGAAAGAGGCTCTTTCTTGAACCTTTTACTCCAGCCTGCATCAGGGTGAACAAAAAGGGAGATATGCTAGCACTGGCACCTAGTGTGTGAATGCCCGAGTTGCATTATCCAGGAGTATGTGTTACTTCTGCACACAGGAGGGCTCTTGGAGGTGTAACAACATCTCTTGCTTTTAGGTGAGGGTGAGATCAAAAAGGAGGCAGATTTGCCCAGTTCACTGCTAAAAGTTGCAATTTACGGCATGTTATCACCCCAGATGAAGTAAAACATTTGGATTAGGCAACTTCACTGTTTGGACCGTTGGAAGAGAGAGAGAAAATGAAGGGAAATCAGTCATGTAATGATGGTTCTGAAACAAAAATATTGCCTGGTGTAGAAAAGACAATACACAATTGAGATGACAAAAATAAATAAATATCACTAGCACTGGCCAGAAGAGGCTTCCTTCATTTTAAAGCAGGCAGACCAAAGAGCAGGTGCAGAGAGCTCGGTCACTGAGGGTAGAGGCAGCTGCTGCAGCGATGCAGCACAGGGCAGCAGCTGCCTGACAGCATCTCACAGCTGGAGACACAGACGCTCAGGTAGCAGCCGCCCCTCCAGCTGCAAAGGGCAAGGCACGCTCCCCTCCGCCTCCCACACAGGGGCCTCTGTGGTCACCTGGGCCTATTAATACAGTCAGGTGGCAATTCAAGCGCAGCAGCATTTTCTGCTCATGCTTATGTGGTCAGATTGCATAAAAGCCAATAAAGCACTATTTTTATGCAAAATCTGTGCTTCTTTCTCAGCGTACTCCTGCTTATCTTCTGTGAGCCCTTGTAGGTTTGAGTATTATCTCATATCACTACATTTATTTAGTTTTTGTGTAATGTTTTCCATCCATTTTCTATCTCAGGAGATAAGAAAAAATAGTCTTGTAGTTGATAGTGGAAACCTGACTTAATTTTTATACAACAGGAAGACACACTGAGGGAAGAAGTGAATAGATGTTTAGGCCTTAGGAGAAATAGAAGTTCAGCACTCAGCTAGGCTAGTTCTTTAAATGTTCACAGATCATTTTAAATTATATTTGTTTATGTCTTTTTATATAAATATATAACATCAGTATACATATAGCAATTCTCACTTTCTCAGGATTTTTGTCCATTGTTCCCTTTATAAAGATGTAACCATGTCAACCTCCTGAAACTCCTGTGTACACCACAGATTTAATTATTTATTCACCTGGTGGGTCGTGTTGCTGTTGTTCTTGTTATTATTGCTTTCTTTTTATCTGAATAAAGAGTCAATAGCAATAATAACAACAGAAAATTTCAGCTTCAGCATGGAAGTTCTCCACTGACTAGAACAGTCAAAACCACAATGTGAAGTTTTGGCAGCTGCGGAAAGTGCCCCAAGCCAAGCTGAAGGACAAAACAGTGCCATAGGGTATCTTCTGTCCTAGATAACCAAGAATGCAGGACTTTTTTTCCATAAAGGTCACAACTGCAACACTGTACTCTGTTTAAAGTTTTAGGTTTGGTGGGGTTTGTTTGTTTGTTTCTTCCAGGTGGTTTTCTTAGCAAGTAATCTATTTACTATTCTGGAGCAAGTTTTTCCTCTGATCAGAAATCTATCAAAAACTGGTAAACTTGGCTGATGAAAATGTGGCAAGACATTTCTATGGAAGTTTTTGATTTTGATCATTCAGTGTTCTCAGCCAAAAAGTGTTTTCCATGGAAAATTCCCAACCAGCTCTACTACTAGCCAGACATCTGGAGTATTACTTGGAGGCGTTTGTGTCTGGAAACAACTGCTGAACCGTGAGAATCAGACCAGTGAGAGATGTCACACCGTGACCTTAAACCTAACCCCAGGATCCAGCTGCATATCCTGTGGCCACAAATCCCACGCGGGAATCTACATCTTGAAACCCTTGTTGGTTTTCCCTGTGCGTGTACCTACATCACCTGGAGAAGAGAACATAGTAAGATTTTGTCTGCCTTAGGAAACAGGACATATGACTGAATTACAGAGGCGTTTCTATACTCAGCTAAATCTAAATACTGTGAGTCACGAAGAGTTGTGAACATGTAGTAGTCACTGCGATCTAATAAACAATGTCCACGATGTGCCCTGAGTAACTACCCTGGTTTCTACAAATATGTTTTCTTTTTGCCATAGAGACAAGTATCGATAGAAAGTTGCTTGTGATTCTTACTTGCAGGACAATAATGTCAGAGAAAGCATGGCATGAGAAGAGAATGGTCAGGTCCAAAGGCAAAACGTTTTCTCAGTGATCCTCATTATTAAACAGCTCTCCGCTTGTCTTTCAGGTCTCCTCCAGCCACCAGAAAAATAATGGCCTTTTTAATTCATAATCTTTTAATTAACTCAAGTTGGGCTTACACTGGGTTGCCAGCCCTGATATCATGCCTCTGCCCTGCACTTGCATGCGCAGCAGGCTGACCCTTCTGTTGTGCAGGATCAAGCCCCGGTAGCTTTCAAAATTACTTTTACCATCTACTGCAGACTTTACCTAAGTACTTGATTAAAACAAGAAATGCATTCACTTGAGAGGATACCCAATCCTTTGGGAAACTTCCTTTTTCAGTAGAATAAATATTAGCCTAATTTTTCAGACCATCGTCTTCCACAAAGCTGCTGTTGTGCGCTCACTAGTTGTATTAAACCCTGTTTACCCTTGTTATTGCAACACATATGCAGTAACACTGTCAAACAGTGGGTGTAGCATGTAACTGGATATGACAAAGTCTCTCCAGGAGAACACAAGTTGCAAATAATGAGTGTGGGTTGGGTTTTTTAAAGCAATTGATAATTATTAAAATCAGGCAAAAGGAAGCACTTGAGTGAAAACTTTCCCATAAGGTTGCCTAAGAAAACTTGCAATTTCCCAGATGCCTGGGGACATGTGCTTCAACACAGATCAGCTCCTCTCATTTTTCATTTCCGAAGGCACTGTGCACAACTGCCCTCAAGTCCAGGAGAGACAAACTCACCAGAGCTGACTTTGGCTCACCATCTCACAAGCATGCTCTTAAGAAAAAGTACCAAGCTTCCCCCTGAGACATGTGGCTCTGAACACTCCCCAAAGGAGCTGTGCTGCCCTGATGTTGGGGAGCCTGTGAACTAAGAACTCTTGAACTAGCTCATCGGTCATTTTTAGTAAAAATGTCTCTTAATGCAAGTGTTTCTTTTGTGGAACTGTTTCTGATTTTTTCTTTTAATACAAGGATATTTCGAATTTGAAGTTATGCAGCCTGAAATAGGATATTCTATACCTTCCAGAGTCTGATGTAGACATTAGGTAGAAGGCGAGGTTGCTAGGAGACCACAGATGGAGCAAGGAGCGTTGCAGTAACGCAGCAGCTTTTCACACAGGGCTGATGAGAACGCCTGCATCAGCAGTCAGCCTTTCACAATGTAAAACAAAGCAGACAACCTTTCACTGCTTACGTAAAGATGTACATTTGGTGAGGACCACTAAGTGATTATAAAACTAGCATGTCAAAATCTGAATTAAAAGCAAGGCAAGAAACACTGAAAAGGATTACACAGACAACACTCACTAAACTACTCTCCCTTATTGTATGCTCGGGAATGGCTGCTTCATTTAGAAACTAAAAAAAACCTAAAACATATATTCAAGCAAATATTGGCACTTTCACTCTATTTGTGTTCTGGGCCTAAGTGCCACATTATGGTAATGCAAAGGGGAATACTTAATGAACGGACAGAAGGTGCTACACACACTAAAATTCATTGCCCACTTCCATGTTATTTAGGAAAGTGTGTCACTCTCACTGTGGACATGAGCCATTATAATCCACAGAGTCCTTTTGCCTCTTCTGTACCCGTACTCATGAGGCAGAGTTCACACTTATTAAAATTTACCACTTGGCAAGCAGAGATTAGAGGTTTATCAGACTCAGACTTTCATCATTCCAGTCATCATGAGCACAGGTATTTAAATAGACAACACAAACCAAAACTAATGCAGCTGTATGGCTGTAAAGTCACACAGCTTAGGCATGCTACAGAAATATTTCTACTTGTAAAACATTATTTGTCACCTATATATGGGAAGTTGAAGTACAGAAAGTCTAGATAACATCTAAAATTCAAATGGAAAGGCTGTGACTGAACAAAGATTTGAACCTGTGTTTCAGTCCAGCTCCTTCCAGTGGGATCATCCATCCTTCTGAGAGCTCATTAACTTGTTCACCCTTGAGGGTGAACTTATCTGACAAATATTCATTTGAATATTTAATTATAAAGTAGACACTGAAAGTATGTCAGATGAATACAGACTAAAAGAGCTTTACTGTGGCCATTTAAAGAGGGAGCTACAGGAACAAGTTTAGATGTAGTTGTTCACACTGTCGGTGTTTGAAATTAGATGAGGTTAATCCCACCCTTCAGAAGAAACGGTCCCTCTGCTGTGCTGTTCTTCCTTCTCTAGCTGATAGATGAAGCCTAGCTCTTGTGTTGATAGTGCTAATATCGCACTATATTGTTTGGAGGCAGCTTATAAATCCAATAACAAAACAGGTTTGGCAACGCACATCTGAAAGTTCGAAGCTGCAAGTGCATCAAACACTGTCTTGATAATAAAGAAGCAACTGAGCTGAGGACCAGACTATGTGCCTTGCAAATACAATGTCTCATCTACCTCACCTGGGAATAAATTAATCAAATTGAAGCCAATATCAGCTAGAAATTTTCCGCACCAGTCTATTTAGATTATTTCATGAACTAGTCATTAGTAGGTGAGCAAAAATAAAGGTGAGGATATGTATTTGCTTCAGTTTGTGATTACAGTATTTACAGGTCTAATTCTCATGTTACTATAACATAATCATTTGAAAGATACATGACATTTTTCTGCTGTAGAGAAACATTTTAAAACATATTTTATATTACTGTGGTAGGGCCTAACCTTTATGTTTTGGACAGGAACACCTGTACACAACAAATCTACATAATTGAGTTAATTTCAGCAGCTCCATATAAATTGTTTACTTTGCCACTGTGTGTTCCCAGTTCTGTATGTCATCACAACCCTATTAGGATCACCTTTATACACTGCAAAAATAAGCATACAATCTTAGAGAATAACCTCTTGGGAAAGCTCATTAGTGAAAACTAGGTATGTTCTGCCAGAGCAGCCCTTTTAACAATAAACTGCAAAGGAAGCCTTTCTGTTTCTTTGGGATACATACTGCACATTAATTAATTAGGCAAGATTTGAAGCGTGATAAAAAGTGATGCCACCAATAATATCCTATGGGTTTTAACACATCGAATGAGATCTGCATTGCGACCTTTATCTCTAAAGGTCAATGCTCTGGGGAATTCTTCTTACAGCATTATCTCTAGCTATTAAAATTAATGTACTTCCACTTTATCTAAAAAATGTAGTAAAATATGAGGCATATCCTAAATTCAAGCAACATTCACTTAAACGTAGAAGGCAATTTTAAATCAATATTTTCAAACTACAGTCATAGGGCACTACATATAATTAGTTATACAGAATCTAACTCAAACTAGTGCTTCCAGACTAAAAAGTGGTTCGCTAAAAGGATATAAATGTAAATCCAATTCTACATGCAGCGTCTGAGCCAAAAGTCTTTCTTTTGTACTAAGGCCTTAGATCATGCTAAAGTAATGGGATTTTGCCTCAAATAGAATTGAGTTTAAAAAAATAATAATACACGGACGTGAAGCCTTACCCATCACTCACAAGAGAATGATCAGCCCATTTTCAGTTACAAATGTTTCTTTCGAAAAGTACAGACTGTGTTACAACACTGATGATAGGATTTGTGGAGGCTGCTGTAAGATAGCTCACTCTCTTTCTGCAAAACAATGTTTTTTCATTACCCTGCAAATCAGAGGGTATTCATGCAGGAATAAGGAGTGAAGGTTCGGGGTCCCCACCCTGCCAATGTGTTTCTGCTGCCTTGGGCTCTGCTGGAAGCATCAAATGCCTGAGTAGGTGTCAGGGGTTCACCATGGTGCTCTCATCAGCACGCCAGGAGCTCTGACTCAGGGGGCGAGAGCATCATCTGGATGCAAACCAGGTCTGCTTCATACACCCTGTCACCATCCCAAGGTCCATCACTGGTTACTGGCCACAGGAACATTGCTCTAAGCACTAGATTTTTCATAAAGTGTACATGGTTGTACAAACAAGGTATTTTTGTGGTCTCTGCAATGAATACTTTCAAATGACAAGTGGGTATCCAAATAAGAAACTTCATTTGATTTTCTGCTAATGCATTTTATAGGTGAAAATCTTATCCTAAATTCCCATGTATGTGATATGGTATTTTTTCATTAATTCATTTACTTTTTCTTCCTAACTTCCTAGGACTCTAAGTGTCATTTAATAAAATATCTGCTGCTATCGAAGGGATGAATGTTTCAAGCACTACAAAAAGTAAATATTTGCATTCTGGTAAATTCAGTCCTGAGATGATAACAAAATATATCCATCCAAGTAATTCAGAAAATACATATATTTCATAAATCATAATAATGAGGTTTGACATATCTAATTGAGTAACAATCAAATAAAAAGCACTACATTCCATAATTGCAGTTAGGTTTCCCTTGAACTGAAATCTCTGCAACCAGGACAACCCAAAGAAATTCATAGTGATTGTGTCTAAAAACTGTCGCTCCGTAAGTAATTAGCTTCTTAAATGTGCATTGTATCAGTCACACCCCACAAACCTGGGCGATCACTTCTGAATTCACGGTTTGCAATGCTGACCTCAGAGAGATGTAGGTTTTTTGATACAAGAAAACAAAAGCTGCACCAGCATTCTATATTCACCATACTTGGCAAGGACTCAGGAAATGTGATTTGTACGTGTTAACATGAATCACAGATAAGAATTACGGCCAAATATAGACAAAATACTGCACTCATTTTGCCATCTATATCAACAGGACCAGCTAAAAGTAACCACATTATAGTGAAATTTAATTCAATGTTTAGAAGTCAGGCCACTTATAAATGGCCTGCATTGTGTTCTTTGTATTTAATTATGGCCTACATTGTGTAGTTTGTATTTAATGTTAATGAATATTTAACATTTTAAAGGCAAAGCTTAACTGTAAAATGTGTCACGCAGTAATTCTCCTATTAATGTTCTGAGCTGAGTCCACAGTAACTGTTATACACGCAGTTCCTTAAGCTTCAGGTAGATTACAGAACCAAGTCCAGCTCTTGACTTCACATAGAGCAACCTAAAAGTTAATACCATAGATCTAAGAGCATCGTCCAAACACTTGAACACTGACAGGCCTGGGGCCATGACCACTTCCCTGGGGAGCTTGTTCCACTGACCACTTTTTCCTAATATCCAACCTGAACTTCACCGACGCAGCTTTAAGACATTATTATTATGCACATCACAGAATCACAGAATCACAGAATCACAGAATCTGGAGCATGATGGGCTTCATATTTTTTAAAGTGAAAAAAACTTCACTTTTTTAAAGTGAAAAACTGGAACCTAACAAAAATAAGGATCACTCTAGGCAATTCAACATTGGCTGGAAGGCAAAATCATGCCAACTTAATTTAGAAACAAGCATATGTTTTTAACTGTGACGATCATTGACATAACCACTAAGAAAAACTGTGAGTCCTTTGTCATTTGTAGGAGGACTCATCTGACAGAGTGTAGAAGCTTACAGTGCAGACATCCACATTTAGTCTAAGTCCATAGACTTCCCTTAGAGTCAACTGACAAAACACACATTTTTAGGGTGTGATTCATCTCATCCTAGAGTAGACACCTAAACTAGGACAAATTAAAGTACACTTCTCCAAAAGTCCTTATTTCAATAGTTTTACAGGGTAGATATCCGTGCAAGACGAATATTAATCTTAATATATTTAAGATCAAATCAAGATGCTTCTATGAAAGATAAGCTTTTTTAAACACGATTTATCAGTTTAGGTTCAAAGAAAACAGCAGCATTCTACAATATCACCATCCCTCCTGCCCTGAAATCTGTTACACCAAAACCTGAAAATAGGACAACTAACACCTACTGAGGAGTTTCTCAGTACCTCTACTTTCAGTTTACATATGATGAACTGACTTTTTTCTTCTGAATTCTAAAGGCAATTTATTAGCATTTTTTGAAAAAATTTGGTTATTCCTAGCTTTTTATACTATGCAAGCATTTTTCCTCTGCAGTGTCTTTATAGTCTTTCTTTTATAGGTTTTCTTATGCAGCCACTGAAATCATGAGGAATTTTCTGGAAAATAATGAGTGGTAATGAAAACAGTCACAAACTGTGACTCTCAGAGTAAAACATACACGTTCAAAATTTCCCTACAATTGCAGCAATCACTCAAAGGAAAGTGAAAAGATGGAGAGGATCTGGAAGAAAGCTCTCCCAGCATGTGACAGTGTAGCTAGAATATATTAATCAGCTGTAGTCATTGGAAACAATGGAAACAATCATCAAACAATCTAGAAAATCTATTTTAATAGGATTAATTGAATATCTGTTAGAAATAGTCTTGTATCAAAACTTAAAGTGCTATGTCTTCTGGTATCTTAAGACATTTGCCTTTTAATACTTATTCCTTGTTTGATACATGTCCACATGAAGCTTTAAAAAATTTTCTTCAAGATCCATAGTCCAAGGTATTTAGGATGCCATCCACATTTTTAGCAGACATGAGGAACTGCAGTTTACAAAGTGCATTTCAACCATAATGTAAATCATCCCATGGGAAGTCTGTCCAGCCTTCTCATCCAGCAACACATGGCTTTTGTTATATACTTTAGACAGTGTTGAGTAATTGTTCTACATAACACCCCCATTTTTTTTGAAAATGAAAGGTTTGGATTATGGCAGGAACAATTTAACAAGAAACAGGAGTGAGTACACACAATGAAAACAACGCATAATCTGACCCTTGAAAAAGAATGGCGCACATACATCTCCATGGTTTTTCTTCCCTGCTGAATCTCCATCTCCTACCTAAATGTTACCAATTCCAAATGCTACAAGGTTGGTATAAGATCAAGAGAAACAGAACAGCAGTGGAACTTTAAAATGGTACAAAAGGACACGTGGTTTTCCACCTCCTGCTACCTCCTGTACCAATCTAGGAGAAGGAACTGGAGTAGCGTGGGAAGGAAGCACATTAACACTGAGAAAAAGCAGGCAGTCTACACATTCTTCTTTTATACAGGTCAACAACTCTTTAGAATAGCAGCATGTGGTCTCTTAGAGCCACAGATCTTTTTGAGCGCCTCTGCACTAGTGCTGAAGATCAGATCAGGTGCCTGCTTCCAAAGTGAATTTCCCTATTGCCATCACATACTCCGCTTTGCCTTGTAGCATGGGACAACCCTGGATCACGTGAGTTGTCTTCTCACACTAAACTGAATTGGAAGAAGGGCTTCAGGAGTGCGTTTAATGCCCTCCAGCCACAAATAGGCATTCAGTGCATCCGAGAAGGTGACAGCTGGTCTGTGGTCTACTGTGCTTACTAAAGTAAGGCATAGTTTACATGACTGTTGATGGGCACCAGTGAAATAGATGTCCGTAAAAAAGACTGATACATTGATGCGATTTTAAATTCTCCTAGCATTAAACAGATTTCTACTGACAGAACACAATGGAATTAACCAGGTCCATGTACCACTGACTAGTTGACAATGAAGAGTAAATGGGTTACCTTAATAGGGCTGCCATCTGGAGTTAGAACCTCTTCTGAAAGCTCCATCATCTTCAGTGCCATCAGGGCAATGGCTTTAGCATGACTAAGGCTTTTCTTATGGAGCCCTGCTGCAACGCAGTACGCATCACCTATTGTTTCCACCTGCAGCAATCAAATAAATCAAATGTTAAAGTATGATGATGAGAAGAGAACCCTACCATTAGTTATCTGCAATCAAATAGCATTGCTTAAAGCATGTGAGCAAAACATCCATAAAATCAGCAATTAGACAACGGAGCATAATTACCTGAGTTTGCAAACAGGTGCAGTCAAAACCTGACATGCGATTGCATAGTGGTTCATCACCATTACAACCAAAGAAGATCATTATATCTAGAACAGTTTATGCCATCAGATGAGGGATGACAACATTTTCCCATAGCAGTAATACAGAAAACTCTATTTTCCTATATGAGAAATTGCTTACAGCTTTGTTCGATGCTATCCTGGCTGAGTTTGCTGTTGGGTAAGAATAAGTGCTACGTGATTATAAATCATAATTATTATTTGCTCTGCTAGAAAGGTGTATCAGGAAGGGCATTAGAAAAAGCAAAACATCGCCATAAAACACAGTGAAGAATCTATAACTTCTCATTATCAGGTAGCTCTTCCTGGTACAGGGATAATTTACAAATAGATGCTATTGCTACAGACTTTTCACTGCACCTGTCTCTGTTATTTTCAAATAAGAATTGTTACCTCTCTGTACTATGCAGGCTACATGACTGTGAATTCACGACCTTCAGGCATCAAGTTCAGCAGACTGATCCCTCTGGTCTTTTCAGACAGGCCTTGCCTCTCTCTTATCCTTGATTTCCTTTAAAGAAAGTTGTCCCTCAGGAGGAAGCAGCAGCAAAAGAAATTACAGAAGCCCTCTGGCTCTGGATAAAGGCAGCCTGAGAAACACTGAAGCCCTCAAGTTCTCAGCTTTATTGACAGCATTGTGTTTTGCAGTCTGCTTGCCCACACACTTGCAACATGCTCTGCACACAGTCCATTAACACATGCACAAGCAAACTCGGCCCTCAAGGATTAGTTTGGTTTTTGCTACATAACTAATCTGGGTCTCACCCTGCCCACAACACTACAGGAATGGCAGAAAAAGCTTCAGCAAAGGCTAGAGCAAGAAGAAAGCATACACTGAGCAAGGAGTTATTCAAGGAATAAATACAGCTGATTCTTCTCTCTGCAGGGATTCTACTAACATTAGTAGACCTGGACCTTCTCAGATTAATTTCCAGTCCTGATAAACAGAACTGGAAGTACCACCTCAAAAAGTAAAAATTACATGTAAATGTACCCAGAGCATGAATCTAGAACAGCAGTATGAGCAAATACTTCCCACCACTAAACTTACGGAAGCTGCTATAAGCCCATTGCTAAGTTGGGCACCTTAGCCTTTCCTGCTGATAGTGGAGGAGGACATATCTAAGAAGCTGAGGGTTTCTCATGAGCTGGGAGCTGACACAGCTGGTAGAACTCCCTCGTCACCTTTGGAAGCTCCTAATAGTACTTGCATGTAGAAAAAAAACATGTAGGAGCAATCAGTATTGCCTGCCTGTTTTACCACAGCCATATCTCAGGATCTCTGTCCACAAGAAGCGGAGACTGCCAACTCCCTGCAGCTTAGGAAGTTGTCTTTCCAAAGACAAATGGATGGGCAAGTATATCGCAATGGCTGGTCAAAAATGTAGAAACTGGGGAAGAAAAAACAGGAGCAAAGTGCGAAAAAGTATCAGAAGTTTAAAAGGCACTCTGGATGGCTAAGAAACAGATGGTAAAAAAATCTCTAATTCAGAAGGAAGAAATAGCAGAAATCCAAACAACTGCACGCTGTCATTCTTAAAAATTGTGGGTGAATATAACCAGTTTGAATAAAGGGGTTACTACGAAAAGAGTTGGGTCTATGATGTCAAATACAAAAATGAAATAAAAATTCTGCTCTTTGTTGAATGATTTTATTTCAGAATGACTTTTCTATTAAAGTTAGTTGCATTACATCACTTTAAGCGAGTACAGATCTGGGGCCATATACTGCTCCTGCAATGTTCAGGCAAGCCTATTTATTTTGTTAGCTGCTTTGAAAATTTCCATAGCTGTACAAACCAAGTTAACAGTTAAATTGCACTCACTGAACAAGTAGCATCATCAGAGTTGCATTGTACATATCTGTGTACTACCACAAAAATGGGACGGAAGCTGCCTCATGTTAATCTTGCTCTGAAAATAAAAATGATAATAATTTCATTGTAGGATACTCTTTAAAGTGCTTATCCCTATCAAGTTCCTCTGAAATAATACTGGAGAACCAGAAGAATGATTAAGATTTTTGAGACTGACCTGGTAGTTGAAACTGGATGTGATGAGTACTGATATGGTTCTCTAATGATTTACTATTCTGTTTTCAGTCACTACTAAGTCACTAAGTCACTAGTCACTACTAAGATTTTCAACAAATAAGCATTTAAACTGAAATTTCCGTGCAGTGTATCTCCACCAAACTTTAACTTTGGTTCAGTCCTCCTTCAAAATCAGATTTGATAAATTTTCCGATTATATGTGGGTTTTTTTTCTCCCCAACTCCTTTTTTTAAAAAAGCTCCAAAAATTCTTATAGTTCTCGCTGTTCATGGGACTTTGATTTGGTCCTCTCATATGGAGTCATAGAATCATGGAATGATTTTGGTTGGAAGGGACCTTAAAGATATTCTAATCCAACTCCTCTGCCACAGGCAGGGATACCTTCCATTAGACCAGGTGGCTCAAAGCCTCATTCAACCTGGCCTTGAACACTTCCAGAGATGGGGCATCCACAACTTCTCTGGGCAGCGTGTTCTCACCTTCATTTTAAAAAAATTCCTCTTTTTATCCAGTTTAAATCTACTCTTTTTCAGTTTATAATCACTGCCCCTTGCCCCGTAACTACACATCTTAGTAAAATGTCTCTCTCAGTCTTTCTTGTAAGGTCCCTTTATAT
Source organism: Caloenas nicobarica (assembly GCF_036013445.1). Lineage (NCBI taxonomy): Eukaryota > Metazoa > Chordata > Aves > Columbiformes > Columbidae > Caloenas > Caloenas nicobarica. The sequence continues at coordinate 198,626,362 of NC_088245.1, read as the reverse complement.
ATTGAAAGGCCACAATAAGGTCTCCCCAGACCCTTCTCTTCTCCAGGCTTAACAGTCCCAGCTCTCAGCTTGTCCTCATAGGAGAGGTGCTCCAGCAGGTCCATGTCTTTCTTGTGCTGGGGACTCCAGAACTGGACACAGGACTCCAGGTGGGGTCTCATCAGAGTGGAGTGGAGGGGCAGAATCGCCTCCCTTGACCAGCTGGTCACACTTCTTTTGATGCAGCCCAGAATATGGTCGGCTTGCTGGGCTGTAAGTGCATATTGCCAGCTCATGTCTGATTTTTCATCTGCCAGTATCCCTAAGTCTTTCTCTGCAGGGCTGTTCTCAATCCATTCATCTCCCAGCCTGTATAAATAGGATTTATACAGGATTACCCTGACCCAGGTGCAGGACCTTGCACTTGGCCTTGTTGAACTTCACGAGGTAATATGAGGACATTAAAATAGAAACTGCAATGACAGTGAAACATCACACTTCAGAATTTCAGGCTGGGCCCATCAATGAGTCAGATGTGCATGAGGAAGAATGAGATTTCTCTTGGCTCAACTGAGGAGCAGGAACTGGACCAGAAAAACAAAGCACTGCTTATAGCTCACTCCAATCTATTGCTGGGTAAATCCTGAAATCACTGTGCACACCAGAGAGCAACTTACTCCATAAATATTCAACTAAATGTCAATAGAATGAAGAGAAAAGGAAGGTACTACTCAAGGTGGCTAAATACAGCAGCACTCAGACCTGTTTGATGCTCTTCAAGATTATGATATACAGTAATGAAACTCCAGAGGAAATCTCTACCATGTGATAAACCTCAGAGTTTTTGACTTTGTAATGTCTCTATTAGAGTGTACTATTAGTAGTAGATTTCATTTTATATCCTTCCCGGATACATATGCAGGAAAAGGTATTTTACTATCACTATAAGATTGGAATACCTTATCCTGCTTCTTTCAAAAAACAAAATGTATTATGTTTTGGATATTTCAACCGTTTTTGCACATAATTGACTGTTCTACCTTTGTTAAGATTTAGTACATTTTTGTTCTAGTTGAATAATCCCTTCTTACTGCTTTTAATATTAGTAGCCACTCAATAATAGCCTGACCTACTCTTACCTAATTTTCATTCCTTTTGACTGATTTACGCTTACTGTGAAAAGCTTCCTTAGCGCCTTCATTAATTGGGAATTAATATATAGCGCTAGAGAAGAGAAGTGAGGTTGAACTTAGATTTCAAAATTAGACCAATCTATAAAAAATGTAGGATATAATTTTTATTCTTAATTAAAAAAGAAGCCAGGAATCATTGCAGCTACTTGCAAAGCCATACAAAGGCCTTTTTTAAAGCCTTCTATAACTCAGCGTCATTGGAAATGTCCAAAAGATTTTCAGTCAGGCCCTCAACAAATCAAAGATCAAGATTTATAATTAACTAAAGTAGTTGTATGTACTCTACAATTCAGGAAAAGCTTCTTGGTAGATATCCTGAAACTGCAGAATGTTGCAGAATGACAATGTGTAAGACTTGCAGCAGGAAGCAAACCAATCTCTTTTACTTTTGGGAAGTTATTTTCAATGTACTCCGCTTCTGTTAGTCCTCAGTAGATACCGTATGTCTGTTTTAGACATGAACACTACTTTTTATAGAAGTTGAGCTCTATAGTAATTGTCTTACAGTCACTTATTCTTAATTCATACCATTTTTAGGCAGAATATGGTTTGCACGTGAATCTGTTAGCCCAGCAGACAGAATGTAATTTCTCGGATTCTAATGTGTCCAGAGAACAGAAGTTAATAAATTGTTCTCCTGGTGGCTCCGACAGGTCTCTTCTAACTACCAGTAGCTAAATCTTGTATTGTGTTACATTACTTGACTGAGAAACTGGAAGTTGTAGCTGAATAATGTTCCCTGGGTATAAATTCAGGACGTTGATTCAGTGACAGTTCAGAACGGAAAATGTGGTGCATTGAAGTAACATCCCTGCTTCTGTACTCTTCCTCTTGAATGCATTAATATGCACCAGGCATTACACGTATGAACTCCTAGAAGTAATGAAGGAACTGAAGTGTCACACTTCATTTCACAAGGTTACACACACAGGAGGAAATACCATTTTGTAAGTGAAACCTGCAATGGCAAATTTTAGTTTTTCATCTAAAATATTCAGAAATCCCAACAGTCTAAGGAATCTTACTAGCACCTTTTTCAAAGCACAGCTTGGAAATAAAAAATGTAATAACAGGGGTCACTCCTGTGGCAATTCAAATCTGAAATTCCTACAGCAATCAGAAATATTAAATCCACTGAAAGAAGTAGCTAGAGGGAGAGCTGGCTCTAGTTTTAGTCCTGTCTTTCTCAGCAGGTTTCCTATAAAAGCCTAATAGATAATTTGTATTATAACTGTTACAGTGGAGTACTCATTACTTTTTTTTTTCACATAAGAGCCGTAAATAAGTCTGTGTGCCTTTTTTACTAGGTTAAATTATACTCATAACAAGAAAGCTTGTTTCCTTATGATCAAAACTAAATATGTACCAAAAAAATGGGTCAGAACATTCACAAATTGCTGTCTTCTTTCAGGAAAAAAATCTACACTTAACAGCATGTCCCTTGTAGATCCTTCACCTTCCTCTGAAGGTACTTGTGGACCATTGTTCCCAGCTCCAAAATACTCACAGTGCTACATAGCTATTTATTACCTCACTCCTAAGAGTTATAATTTTTAGTACTCTTTCACCCTAAAATAATCTATGACACTGTCTCTATGGGCTCCTTAATGCTCTTTTGCAAAATAAATAAATAAATTGGAAACAAAAAGTTTTGCCTTCACTATAGAGATAAACACAGTCAAAGTATTATCTCTAACTCAAAGTGTCATCCATAAATAAAAGCCCTTAATGCAGGTTTCACTAGTGATTGTAGTTTGAGTTGGCTGTCCTGCTGAGTTAAAGTTAACTGCTAATGGAGCCCTTCTAAAGCCAAATCCATTCAAGGGACATTCATCCTTCAGCACCTTCCTGATATATATCTATATACAGGAAGAAAAGACTCTTTTTTTACAGTGCCATTCAGGATGAAGAACTACAGGACACTCCTGCATACCTCAATGTTATACACAGGTGATCAAGTAAATGTAGGATTAGTTTGGAAAGTAAATACAGAAGTATTGCATACAAGGATGCTCTTCCTTGAGAAAATAAAACATTTCAATGGTACATGTACGAGGAAAAATATATTATGCTGTTCAAAGTTTTTTTGTTTATTCTATTAGCATATATACAGGGTTTTTCAAAAAGATGGACCCAATTTGAAATGACTATCACTTTGAAATTGGGTGCATCTTTCTGAAACGCTCTGAAGACCAGGGCTGTCCAACTCATTTTCACTGGGGGCCACATCAGCCATGTGGTTGCCTTCAAAGGGCCGAATGTAATTTTAGGACTGTATGAATGTAACTACTCCTACATTTAACTGCATCACACATACAGACTTTAGACAGAGTTACTAAACACATTCTTCAGCCTTTTCAATGTCTTGTTTTCCTACCTTCTTTTTAAAGACTGACAGATATGTCTTCTAATTCAGTTGAGTTTCCACATGCATCAAATCTGGCTTGTGGTCTCACATATTTCTGTTATTTTAATCACCAGAAATATTTATTTCTGCTTAAGTAAGTATGTGTTCATAATAATTGTAATTTTAAGTTGGCAGAAAAACTTGAAATATTAAACAGTTTCTCTATGCTCCACGCCCTGTTTACAGCCACAGTATATAAAGTGTATACGCTATATTTAGCTGAAGAGAGGCTTGTTACTAAACTGTTTCTTATCACTTATGAGTAATCTGCCAATAGCCTGAAACTCTCCTGCTGCTGGGAGATATTCTATAAAATTTCATTTTATATTGAAATTGTAACAAATGGGAGTTGCAATGATATGTTTGCTCTTACAGAGGTTGAGAGTGAAAAAAATACAAATAAGCAGCAGGGAAGGGGGTAATGGCTCAGCTAATCGCAGTTTAATACTCTTCATCTTCCTCACTTAACTTTTCTCACTGAGAAAACTAACTTTTCCACTTTGGGTTAGGTTTTTTTCCCCTGCACGGAAGAGCATTATTCTCCATCTCAGAATATCTGCCCTTCTTTCACCTGTTGCCAGTTCATGTTTCTTTTCTCCTACCCAAATACAGACACATTGTTCTAGGTGCATGCAATGTGCACTGATTAGTGAACACCTTTCAAAATACAATGTATTAAAATACTGTCTAGAATTTTACTAAGTGAATATATTTGATTTTTCTGACAATGTCTGCACTTCTTTTCCTGATAACAATATTGTTTACACTCTCATCAAGCCTACAGTTGATACCAAACTGAGGGGACCAGTCACTTTTCTCTAGGGCAGGAGTGCCATCCTGAGGGACATGGACAGGCAGGATGAATAGGTTCAAATTCAACAAGGACATGTGCAAAGTCCTGTGCCTGGGAAGGAATTTCCTTGGAACAGGTACAGCCTGGGGCCAACTCCCTGAGAAGCAGCTCTGGGGGAAAGACCCTGGGGGTCCTGGTGCACAGCAAGTGGCACGCAGGCCAACAGCGAGTCCTGGGAGCAAAGGTGGCCAATGATAACCCGGGCTGTACAAACAGAGATTGGGGGAAGCAGCTGTCACTCCTACTCAGCACTCAGACCACACCAGGATACTGCATCCAGTTTTGGGCCCCTCAGTACAAGACAGAGACTGAAAACCAGGATCCAGCTCAGTGAGGGGCCAAGAAGATGGTGGGAGAGATGGAGCACTTGCCCTGTGAGGAGAGGCTGGGGAAGCTGGGCTTGTTCAGCCTCGAGCAGAGATGGCTCTGGGGGGACCTAAAAGCACCCCCAGTGCCCATGGGATGTCCTCAAGGAGACAGAGGTGGGCTCTTCACAGCGGTGCAGGGTGGGAGGACAAGAGACAACAATGACATTGGCGTCCTTATGGATTAGGAAAACAAGAAGCCTGTGAAATTTACTGAGTACAAGATCTTTCTCAGATGAAAAGATTTTTTTGAGTATTTTAAAGAGCAGTTCTCCAGACAGTGAGGATTTTAATAGATGCTTCTGCAAATACAGTGATAAAGAACATAATCCTTGTATTTTAGGGCATAAATCTCAAAATGAGAATGCTAGAAAGAAGTCTGCCATATGTACCTGACATTTCCTAAGTAGCTCATGTAGCTTCTTGTACTTATTCAAGTACCCACATTCAACATGGACCATTATAATGCACTAGTTATGGCAGTTGCTACTGTAATCCAAACTTTAACTATGTGGTACACCCAGTCCCCCAATATATGTATTAGCTATATTGATAATTATCTGAAATTTCAGTTGTCCAAATGTTTTCTGTCTCCCGTGGCAATTAGATAATTGAGGTCATACTGCAGTCACAGATTTTTCACTTTAATACTGTGTCTTTTCATCCCAAGAAGAAAAACATGCTGCACAAATTACACTGGAAAAATTAAAGCCAAAAATTATCCACACTTTCTGAACTTTTTATGATGTAATATTTAAACTGCCCAAGGAATACTAATGTCACTTTTAAAAAATATTATTATTTTTCCTCCATTGTTAATAATAATAATTTTCTCTTTTTCTGATTTGTGACCTATATTCCTATGGAGGAGAGGAGAGGAGAGGAGAGGAGAGGGGAGGAGAGGAGAGGAGAGGAGAGGAGAGGAGAGGAGAGGAGAGGAGAGGAGAGGAGAGGACAGGAGAGGAGAGGACAGGAGAGGAGAGGAGAGGAGAGGAGAGGAGAGGAGAGGAGAGGAGAGGAGAGGAGAGGAGAGGAGAGGAGAGGGAGGAAGGAAAAAATTTTTGAAAAAAATATTTTTTTCTGTGTATTTTATTACAGATACCTTTACTGCTCAGTTGAGCCACGGACCTGCATTGTTTGGGGCTGCAACACTGCATTTTCCCTGGCGATCGCCCAGCACATTAGTGTCTGCCAGAATGTCAGACTTTCTTTATCTTTCTCCAGTGATCATTAGAAAAATTACCACCTCAGTTTCCTTGGCTGATGAAATGCTGTTAACATTTCTCTTCTTAGCTAAAAGTGAACAGAATCAGCACTAACGTTGAGGACCCCTGAATACTCCATTGCCTCTTACAGTCAATCCTACATGATACCGACCATTTCAATGGGACTGAGCAATACATAGTTTTTTGGACGACAATAATCATAACCATTTGCAATAGTCATGGAAAGTCAAGCTTTGAATTAATCAGTAAAGTATTCTAAGGGACCTTATTGAAAGATAGCGCAATATTCATGCTCAGTGATGATGGGAGTTATTCCAACGCCCATATAACAAAAAGCAATTAAATTAGGAAAGAAATAACTTGGGTTGATGCTGATTGTATGAGAGAAATAAAAATACAGTGAAACTTCATTTAATTCAATGAAAATACACTCTATGCATTAAACAACACAACATTGCATTAACCTATATAAGTTGATTAAATGACTGTAAAAATAAAGCACATGAAAAGTAGACAGCACAAGCAGGGAAGAGGCAATATTTCAACCACTCAGGCAGCAAATGGATAAGATGTAGACTATGTGGGTGAGATTTAGTTCCCCTAGCCAGAGATATCTCTAATATAGTAATCTGAACATGAATTATTCACTCTCAATTCTCTTTTATAATCAATGAACTGAAACAGGAACTTCAGCAGTCATCTGACCTGTGCTAAGCAACTCCTTCAGGAAAAGATGACCCTTACACTAAAAAAGTTTCACACCCTATAAAATCATACTTATCTCTGTTGACTCTGAAGGTAGTCTAGATGACTAGTTCTATGATATAAATAGTATAGTTTCACTTCTCTCTTAGAACTACAGAAGAGAGAATTAACAAGACCATGTGGAGAGGCAGAAAGGCAGACTGAACATGGGAGGCCACAGAGGCAGGTGAATTTTAGAAGTAAGAGAGGGCAAGTTCTGGGAAATCAAACAGTCCTTCAGGAAAGCTGATCTCTAGATAGAAAGATCGACTGGTCAAAAATCTTTCTACACTCCATAGGTGAGTTTCTTTTTCGCTCTTAGAGATTAATCCAGGCTCAGAACATGAATATGAAGTTCCTTCTAAGGGAATACAGTAAAATTCAGCCTTAAGATGAAATTCTTGCAAGTATAACTCTACAAGAAATCTTTGAAGTTATTAGTATCTCCCAATGGGCTTTTCTTTCATCTGTTTTCTGCCTTAACAGCAGAAAATTAGGAAAAGGCCATGGTATATGGCAAAGTGGTGCCTCAGACTTATCATTTGGGCTTCATTATTCCTCTCTATGACTTCTAGCTCAGCAGCAAACAGGATACTTTTTTTAACTGGTATGGGGCAAAGACTGAAGGGCAGATTCTCTCCATTCTATTTTTATTTTAAGTCAGCAATGTCAGCAGTCATCACAGGGAACAATTTATTTGAGATCCATATTCTACCTCAAGAAGTCATTGACATCTCCCATATTTGCTTCTACCCAAATCCTTCTCTAAATATATCTCTGCAAATCAGTAATAATCTTACAACATTGTCATTCAAGATAGGACTCGCGCTACCCTGTGTCAGTTGCATAGAAATTAAGCCACTCATCTATACTCTTTCTATAGTCACTGAAGAGAAAAATTTACTTCCAGCGCATGAGGTATTCCATCCTGAATTCTGGAAACCTCATTTTTTTTACCCATCTACTACAGCAGGACCCAAATTTTTGCTTAATTGCCTGCTTCCATGCCTAGACTGTTATTTGATATGCAAGATCCGTGCCATGTTGTCATCAGTATGCTTTTTCTGAGAAAAGGCTGAAAAGCAGGTTTACGTGGGCCACGATGGTCACAGACTGGGAAGGCTTAGTTTGCGAAACTCTCAGAAGACTCTAAGTGAGCTGTTATCTTCTCATGCATGACTCGCCCTGTGCTGTTGAAAATGATCTACAGCATGCACATTGCTGCTCCCATGAAGTGCCCCAAAACAAGAAAAAGATTGTGTGAGTGCATTTACTGCTAGTGCTAAGATACTGTTTGTCAGCACAAGAGCAAGATCCTCTTCAGTTCAAAAAATCCTGCATCTTGGCATGCGTACTTTGGCATGCAGGTCCAGGATGTTATTAATCACTAAGTGGAGGGAGGGCAGATGTGAAGTATTTTGGGCAGCTTATGGTAGAAAGACTTGAACAAGTCACTTAATCTAAAATAAAGATTCTAAGAAAAGGAAGGTCAAAGAAACAGACTGGACGGAAACTAGGTAGGTTATTCCACTGAGAGGTGCGGGGTGTGTGCTCTTTCTCTGGGGGTGGTGTAAGTGCAGTTCAGAAAAACCTCCTCTGAACATGGCCTAAGAATACTTGATCCTGAGCTAGCTTCTAGATACACATTTCTGACTATGTAACAAAGAGTGAATACTGACTTTTTTCAAATTAGTCAAAACCTATTTGTTTTCTTGATGTTGTGTGAATACAAATTAAAGCTTAGCTCTCTTTACATTTTGAAGTATTCCATATGTTTTCCACTGTATAAATTTGGCAGAAAAGCTTTGAAACACAGTTGAATTGTGCAACACTGTGAAGCTTAACAACATCTGTCACCTTAAAATACTTAAGTCTGGTTTTTTTTCTGAAATTAATTCTACATGTTGGATACAACATTATTAATAGATTTCCAAAATCTCTGGGATAGTACAAAAAACCTCCTGTTTTTTAAAGGTTTTAAAACTTCCTCAGGATAGAATTTGAGAATAAGAGTGTCTTTAAATGGACCCAAGAATCTCCTTCAGTTTCTACCTTAGTGTTTTATTCTATTAGCTTCTGTCTCTCAGCTTTTCAAAATTAATTCCTAAGCAGTGAAATCTTGTGCCTAACCTTCAAGGTAACTCTGCAATGCTTTTATGGCACTGCATTCTGCTTTTGGAAACAGTTCAGTGTACAGAAAACCCTTCCCATGTGAGCAGGAATGGATTCCAAATGTCCACCTATGAAGTTCAGAAGTGAAGCTCATTTTTTAAAAGAAATGTCTTACTGTAAAACCCAGCTCCTTTCCCGAGAGCCTAATTATGAAGCAATTGCTTTTACCAGGCCTGAGGGCATTTTATTTTTAGTGAGTTTAATGATGCTACATGCTGGCATGTTCAGGAGCATTTTGCAGGAAGAGCTGTATTCAAACTCTTTCTATAGTACCTACTTAGCAGTCTTAAGCATAAATCTTTCGGTATCCAATATTTGGAGGAACTCTTTCATGTACACTAATTCAGAGTGCTGTTTACAACAGTAAAAGAGAGGAGTAGTACTTGCTGTGTAGAATTATTATCTAGTATTTTAAAAGGGGTTTTTTTGCTAGTTAAAATAGAGACATGCTAGAAGACTTACAGTTTACATTATGTCAACATCAGGTTTGCACACAACAGTCGTGAATACAGTAGCCATAGTGAAGAAATTATTTCTCTCTTCTGTAGGCAAGTATGAAATTGCAAAAATCACACTAAATAAATGTGATGAATAGAAAATGGTGTGGCTGGCATTCTGCCTTATGTGACGTAGTTGCAATGTCAAAGTAAAGATCTGTTTAACAAAATAAGCAAATATTAAAATGATCATGCATAACTTAAGACGGACATTTAAGCTTAATGTGACTGCTCCTCTCCAGATGTAAGAGTGGTCTTTATTTGCTATAGGTATTCCCAGTATTAAAACTACTCCTGAACAACAACATCTTCTTCAAGGTTACATAAGCTTTAATTTATCTGTCTTGAAATTCATACATTAGCTAGTTTCTCTTAACTTACGTAAGTATCCTCCATATTCATTTAAAATATTTAAGAAAATAAGGTATAGTTACAAATGCTATTTGCATAAATGAAACTGCTGCATCTTGGCATGCTCAGCTATATGAAGAGTCAGCTGTATGTTGTTACGGATGTGCTTTGTACCCTCTCGATCTGACACAATACTGGGTTGTTTAAATGGAAATGGCCTAGGCTGATGGAAAGTGAAATCAATTTTCTCCAGTCCCTCAGAGGGACTAAAATTTAGAAGGTAGAAAAACTTGACACAAGAAACAAGGGATTTAAGTATTAATGGCGGGTTTTATAAAACACAGCATCAGGAAAACCTGTGTGCCGCAACGGGGCATGCTCTTAGCCATGGTTCCTGTCCAGCTGCTGTGTCTGGGCTTGCTCCTCAATATGGAGCTGGAAGCCCCAAAGGAGGACACCCTTCTGGCTCCTGTCCAAATGAAAAGTCGGGATATGGCCGGAGTTCACACACACAAACTGAGGACTTGGGAAGCACTCCCAGGACCTGCAAGTTGGACATTGGCTCTAAGGCTCCCAAGCAGCTTGAGAGAAATGGAGGAGACACTTCTAAACAAATGTGTGTTTTTCATATAAGAGAAAAATGGAAGGAGAGAGACAAAAAAGAGAAGGAAATACATATAAGCAAAGTATTGCTCAAGAAGAAATTATATACAGACACAGAACTCCTAGACTATTCAGAGGATTCTTGGGTGAATAATTGCCTAAAGCAGGCAAACATGCAAAGATGTTTTAGTGCTTTGTTCAGGTCTGTATGTTTATAAAGTAAAGAATAACTCTTCTGGAGCCTGCAAGTCTGTTTGCTTCATTTGCATATCTCCCTAAAGACAAAAAGTGTAAATCCTCCACAAGGCTGCAGAAAAATACATGCTTGAAGTAATGGGAAGTCTTAAAATATTCTGGAGCTCTTGGGTGGTGATACAGCAGATCTGCAGGAAAAGTCCAAGGAATATTTTGTGTTCTTTTTTTTTTTTTAATTTAAGCCAAGAACACTTCTGAGTTTTCAAAAAAGACAAGTGCCCCAGCTTTGCCCTGAGTTGGTACTCAAGTGACACACTTGTGTGCCAGCAAGTAAGTCCACACACAGCTAGAGATGAACATCGGTGCTATACCCTGCTCAGAGCAAGGAGAGGAACAAGGTTCAGTAGCCCATTGCGGTGGGACCTGAACAGAGCAGTGTGCTGAAGGGCAGCTCTACCAGGCTGGGTGGCATCATGGAGAGAGAGACAGCTTCTGGGCAATAGAACTTTTCCTCTACTACACATTCAAAACCCACAGACTTTAAACTAACAGGAAGAAGCCACACCTTGTACACTGGTAATCCCCAAAACTGTACCTATTCATCTTAAAAAATGTATATTAATGATATTTTATGCATATCATATTGCCCATGTAAGGGTATCAGTATTGTTTACAGATTTTAATTGTATTTCATAATAATCTTCATTATGCAGATGCCTAAGCTGAAGCTTAAAGAATTTGTAACCTTCTCAAAATGGTCATGTAGTTGCACTGAACTTAAAACTTTAAAACTGCAGAAGTGATGCAAAGAAGACAAAAATAGTGGCCATAGATTTTACATGAAAACTTGGAGACTATGGTTTTTAATTTATGAAACATAAAGCCTGGAAAACCTCAGAATAGTCTGAAGCTCATTACTCCTGTCACTGCAGTATTCTTTAATCATTATAGCACTGATAGTAAGCTTAAGAACATATATATGGATATGGACAAATACTGGTTCTCCAGGAGGGATAGTGATGGCACTGAGAAAGTACTGGTATTTTCTGTAAAATGAATACTGATTTCTGCAACTTAAGCTACCAGTATAAAAATGTAAAGTCATATTTTTAGAAAATGTGAACTTCAAATTAGGTTCCTAAAAGCATTATATCCCAACCTCAATATCAAAAACACCAGAACTGGTGCGTATCAGTCTCGAATGATTGCAGAACAGTCCACGTTTCCCACCCTTTTTTAGTCTCAGGTCGTTTCAATGAGCAAAAATTAAGGCTGTAGCCAGAGTCAGGTGTATAATGAAGAAAAATGAAGATCTGACATACTAACTGTATCATTCATAAAAAATAAAATAACATCATTCAGTGTAAAGTAAGTGAAACCATGTTGCCAGGAATAATAGCCAAAGAGAACCCCAAGGAAGCTGGTAAAAGACTTTGAGGCATGTGTGTGGCACCACTCAGAGAGTCAGTTTAGCCAAATAATGAAACCAAAAAGAAAGCAGAAATTCACATAACAAAGTTGTGAATTCTAACTATAAAATTACCTCAGGAATTATATTGTCTTATTCAATAAATATTCAACAAACTTCCAATTACAATTTTGACAACAAAGACGTATGGCAAAGAAATTCTGGCAGCTGGCAATACTTGATTGTCGAAAACATTTAGGACTCTCTGCTTAGACACGGCAAGTGGGACTCGGCACTTCACAGAAAGTTTAGTGTTAGGGGAAAATATGCGAATGTCTTGAAAGACAAATGCTGCACTGTGCAGAGGAAGGACAAAGCCACCAACACCTACAGGAGCCAGCCTGGTTCTGCTCTGTTTGGTTTGGTGCTACCCAGCCAATGCTTACAGCCACTTACAGCCACTCACAGCCACTCACCCAGCACTTATAGCCATATGGCCACTAATAGCCATACGGCCACTTATAGCCATATGGCCAAAAAAACAGCCACAGTACATGCTGCCTTTACTCCATGTAGTAATTAAAGGGTGAGGAAGGGAAATGGGGCTATTTCAGAAAGGAAACCGAGGGTAAAGTAGCTGAGAAAGCAGGCCTACACAGGCAAAAGGACTCAACAAGAAAAAATATTTAAAACAATCCTATGCCAGAGACATATTACTTGGAGGGAGAAACAGGAGCTGCAGGAATCTTTAGCATGGAAGATTTCAGTCTGCAGGGTTAAGTTTTAAATCCCAGCAGCCATGGCTGCAGCATATCTAAATAGCTTATTTCATAAAGTGATGGTTTAGCTGAAGCATCGCTTCCCAGCACTTGGCTCATAAGCAACAGGAACTCAGAGTAAAAAAGGTCAAAGCAAAGACACAAACAGCCAAACCAACCAGTACACCTTTTACCCAAAGCAATTGCTTTCAAAATTAATGGAGGTCTCTCTCCCATTACTTCTGCTTCTGGAGTCCATGTTTTTCTTTGTATGTCCACAGACACTAGCTTACCAAACATCTGCATCTACATTGCTTTGATTTGCACTCCCTGCTCGACAGCATATTTTTCTCCCGTTCCTCAATTCCAAGCCAAGTATCATTAGCTCAGTCAGTAGCACCATTTTCCAAATGCATTGCCAGGTCTCAGCTCTCTCACATCCTCTCCCTTTTGTGATTACCCCAAGAGTGTCCCTCTTGATCTTTTCATCAAGGCGATATGCAGATTCTTTCTGAAGCAGATTCTTTCTGAAGTTTTGCTCTCTAAAACACAGATTCTTTCAGATTGCTAAAACTGTCACCAAGGCTCATATCACTGTGCATCTCAGTTATTGCAATGTTCTCCCTCAGCCTAGACAGATGTAATCCGTCATTGGTATCCATGCAAAATGCTCCTGTGAAGTTCATTTTCTGAGCCCATCATCTGCCTGTGTCATTGTTACCTACACATCCATCCATTGGACACCCTTTCCCCACCTCATCAGTTACAGCCACCTACTTCCACTTCCAAGAAGTTTCAAAGTCTAACTCATTCCCCTTCAGCCCCCTCCAAGCATTTCTTATTCTGTACCCAACAGCTCGTTATGCTTGCCCTCCACGTCTGACTTGTTAAATGTGAGGATCTTTGTTCTTCTTTCTGTGCCATTCTTCTTGGTAAACATCCCTGAATGAATAGTACTAGACAATTGAAAATATTATATTCATTGTCTGCATCCAAGATTAGAAGCACCGAGGTTTTGAATTCAAAATGCAGTAACAGTAAAGCTGGATGAATAATTTACAGCATGGAATCTATTTAATGAATTTTGCTTAATTTTCTGTTTACAAAATGGTGAATTTGTTATTCAGAAACACTCATCCAATAATCTTTGTAAATTACTCTTGCCATGTTTCCTAAAAACAAGCAAATTTGAAAATGGATCTGTTTTGATGTATGTATAACTTACATGGTAAATTTCTGTAGCCTAGTTACAGGAGTATATCTTAAGAGGCAGACTGTGGGTACAAATACTAGTGAATACATATCTAAAAGTCACTGCCTGGCAATAACTTCTAAAATTACAGTTGTTGTGGTGATCATTCCTAGGAATAAACTTAGCTTCCAGAATATCATCCGAAACAAAAGATATAAAAACACGAGCTATTTTTATTTTAAAATGCAAATGCTTTTTTGAAGTAATTGTCATTTTATTTTAAGCCTAATTCTCTAAGGCAAAGAAAAATGGTTCATTGCCTGGGTTCTGTCTTTCTGTAATGCTCAACTGAGTCATTTTTGCTTAAACCTACAGTAACTTTTTTAGACTTCTGGTTAAAAAACAAATGAAAAATAAATTTGGGAGGAGAAAAAAAGGTACGTACAGCTTCAAAATAGCCACAATGCACATTGCCTTCCTTGCTCATGAGTGGGCTGTGGAGGGAAGCAGGGGATGTGTAGGGAGGCTTAGGGGACATGCAGATGTAGGGAGATGGAGGAAAATCCAGGATGAAAGGATCTGAGAAAGAACTGACTATATGAAGGCAGTAACAGTGGAGAAAGGGTTTTAGAGGTGTAAGACATCCTTCCATAGAAAAATACGTTTTGTTTATTCCTCTGCTCATATAATTACATGGAGGTCTTAACTTTTTGGAGTGTTTATTCCTTTTCTGAATGCATAAATCTTTTCTTCGCTATCTCAGCAGCCATCATCTTATTCCACTGGTCAGGACAGTATTTCCATAAAGTAACACCTATCTAAAGTGGCACCAAGCTAGGTGAAATGCAGTAAGCCATGGTCTAAATGCTATCATATTAATGGCCTATGTAAAAATAGTCTTTCTTAGTATTCTCACAGGGCTCAGCCAAACTTCCTTCCAAACAGCACATAGAGTTTTACATACTTTATTTCCTATTCCCATGCAGCCACAGTTTTCGAAAAAGAATGTCCTGAATGCCTCAAAACAGTTAACTAAAATTAATCATCTGGGAAAATACTGACACCCATGTACCAGATAGAGCATGTGAAACAGGGTCACTAGATATCACTCATGACTGAGGGTCAGAAGTTCCTCAAGTCCCATTCTCAGAGCTGGATTGAGATCCAGTGCAGTGACACCAGATAAATACAAACTGGGGTCAAACTTCCAATCTTTTCTGACTATATCACTGTAACAATTTTCAAATGATGGTTGGTACCTCCCCTCGTAGTCCTCCCTGAGCACGACCTTTGGCTTCAGAGCACTAGTTAGTACAAATCTCTAACCCAGGAGCACAAAACTGCGATCTTTTACTTTGGTATACTGTCCTACCAGCCTATATCTATACCATGTTCAGTTCTGTGGTACATATTGTAACTTTTGAGCCACGGTTATTATTTAGGTGGGTAATTAATATTTTTTTATGCCTTTTAAAGTGTATTAGAGGCCACAAATGAAAGGGACAGAACTCATCTGAAGACATTTTCTCTATAGACTGTCAACAAATACTATTTGAAACAGTTTGAAAACTAGTGATTTAGTTTGCAAGGATCAGACAGAAAACAAAGTCAATATATAAATTTAGAATAACATTTTTTTCCTTTGGTGCATTCAGTTGTAAAAATGAAATTTGCTCTGCTTTTCCTACCACAAAATTAAAGGTATTACATAAACCAAACGGATTCTATGTAGATTTCACAGGATAATTATACAGATAATTTCTTAACTGCATTTATTAAATTCTACCTCCCCTCTTTTTTCTCTCACATACATACTGGACACCAAATCCACTGAAAAGAAGTAAAGGTGATGAAGTCTGTAACAGGACCAACACATGTGACTACTCCTTTTCTGCAGAGCACTACAGGAGCTTGGAACCCCAGTGCCGTGTCCCACTTATCCCATTTACTATGAATGGACGTCTGCTGTCCTCTTCCTATTTTTCAGTAGAAGTTTAAATCACTTACAACACTTTTTTTTAGTGAATGCTTTTCTCTGTATGGAAAATTTGAATTATTTCAGCGGAAAGATAAGTGCCTAAGCCCAAAACCATTTAAGTTTCAACTGAGACAGAAAGCATTTGAGTGCCTTCCAGGAGCTTCAGCTTGGGCTGGAATCATCGCTGTACACTTCATCACCCCTATGACACTCTGGTTGATGTGTCCCCTAAAGGAAACCATACTATAATAGAGGAAGTGTACGTACCTACAGGAAAATGGGAATATGAAGCATATATTCCCATGGGGGAACCATGATGACAGCTCAACATCAAAGTATTTGATTTTCAATGGGCATATTTCAGGTTGCTTTTTCACATGAAACAAAAATATTGTATTTCCATTTCTACAGGGAAAGTATGCAATTTAGGAAGATGGCTACTGGGATTTTTTCCTATCTTCGTTTCAATTAGACTTTGCTAACTTAGGACTTCAGTTATTACCTTGTAGATGTCCAGGAATCCACACTGATGGTCAAATCGCGTGTAGAGTTCATTCAGCATGCTGATGACCTGCATGGGCGTGCACTGTGCACAGATGGCAGTGAAGCCAACAATGTCTGAGAAAAGCATGGTGACATCATCAAACTTCCTGGCCTGAACCTGATGCCCCTGCCACAGCTGCTGAGCCACTTCTTCAGGGAAAATAGAAATAAGGAGATCTACTGTTTTCTTTTTCTCCTCTTCCAGGGCTCGGTGTGTGCATTCTAGCGTTGCCTTCAGCTTATCCATTCGTTTTTTCAAGCCATCCTGGGCCTTTGCTTGCTCCCCAACCAATATGACATCGCGAGTAGCATCATGGATAGGTATGTCCGAAAGATGGAGGCCTCGGCCCATGAGTTCATCCAGCTTGTCCACACAGGGGGAACCCAGAAACAAAATCGAATTTGATTCTGGCACATGAATCATTTGTCCTTTAATTTCCATCACCTGCAAAGTAAGAATAGAGGTTAGAAAAGGAAAAATTAGCTGATATATGTGGATCCCCACTCTATTTTCTCCACCTTTCCTGTTCAGCTAAAATGACAAACATAAAATGTAGCCTTCTATACAGAAGTTTCTTACACCTACCTATTCAAGTAATGAGACTCACACAGTCTGCTCACCAATGTGAGTCAGAAAAGAGCCTATACTAACACAAAAGTATTCCCAAATCAGATGCTCGATTCTATTTCAACCCAATTAAATAAGAAAGCAACCGCAATAACATGTATTTCTCAGAATAGTGTGTAAATAATGCTTTTAAATTTTGCTCCTGGAATGTACCTGGCCTTAAAAGAAAGTTTCAGAATACCTCCATCTCTGTTACTTAGCTATAAATAATCAAAAGCACAAAATAAAAGGGAAATGAGAACTATGTGAAAGCAGATTAGCGAAATGGTGAAGTAGCTTCCATTCTTTTTCAGCCAAACAGCTACTAAGTCAAATGCAGCCATGTTATAGAGGAATCAAATAAGAAAATATGTGAGAAAGAACTCCATAAAATAATAAATGGCATGGGAAAAGTGTACCAGTGCTTCTGTTTCCTATTTGCCTTCTCATACATGCAGCAGAGTTGAAGGCTGACATTCTGTTAGAGTCTGCAGATTTCTTGGTAATATTGATTCAAGTAATTTGTATTTGAAGAACAGAAGAAGGAACAGTAGGAAAGGAGTAGCAGGTGGTTCATCACTCCGCTTTATACATTTCACGTTTGTCTGTAAATGGGTAGATGTTTTGAGTGCTGTCTAGTGGTTGACGCCAACAAGGCCCTAGCTGGATACTCTCGCTCCATGATGGCAGTTGAGCACAGAACTACCACACTGAAATGGACATTGAAAACCAACTGTGACGATATATTTGA
Organism: Caloenas nicobarica; assembly: GCF_036013445.1. Lineage (NCBI taxonomy): Eukaryota > Metazoa > Chordata > Aves > Columbiformes > Columbidae > Caloenas > Caloenas nicobarica. The sequence continues at coordinate 198,608,540 of NC_088245.1, read as the reverse complement.
CATTTGGGGTTACATACATTCTGATTTTTATTAATTTACTTGGGTCACACAAACGTAACTGTCCAATACTGTAAAGGGACATTTCTCACCTGAATCTAGTATTTAAAAAACAAAACCACATGAACAGAAAACTGTTTTGTTTAAGCAGAAAATAATTTAATCAGATAAACTTGATCTCTTTGTAAATACAGCCCGCCATAGCCTCTGCCATGAAAAATAATCATTGTTAACGTTTTCATTACAGGACTGCACAAAGACCAGGGCAATACTGTGCTTGGTGATCTAAAAAAAGGATGTCATAGTCAAAACAGGCACAGCACACAAACCTTGTGCATCTAAGCACCGTGTTAGGCACCATAATGCCTTACATCTGTATTCTTCTATTCTACACAATCCACTGAAATAAAAAGGTCTCCTCCAGTCACCCTTTCTTTCATCATGTAGGCATTCTCTAACTCTCACATGATTCACTTTATCATTTAATCCTCCTTCCATCCATAATCCTCCCAAGCAAAACAGGAAAACCTCAAACACAGAATCCAGAGGTGTCTGTAATAATTATGTGATTGAAGTGTCCAGAGACCTGGAAGCTCCTGCAGAGCTGACAGCTACCCCTACATGGCACTTTCTATGTTTGGGGAAGGTGTTGGGAAGCTCCTGCTTCTATTAGGGATTTCTGACATCAGATAAAATTCTGTCACTGCAGATCCTACTGTCAATGTGGGCACTGAACCTATCCCGTCCTCATGCCCCGTACTCCATGCTGCCAGCAACCTGACAGATGTAACTTCTGATGTCAGCATGGGAACTCGGCAAATAAAAATAAATTAAACGAATTAAAATTTACAAGTTTCCTACTTTATGTTCCCACATACTTGCTAATATTTATGTTTCTAAGCTCTGTTTCCTCAGCTTTGTTCTGGGACAGCCACCTCTGTGAGAAAGCCAGCTACCTAGATGGGCAGATTTAATGCTCCAAGAGTAATTGTTCTTTTCAATTTTTAAAACATATGGCTCCCTACTCAAAACATAAGGGAAATAGGTGCTTCCCTTGTGCATGCAGCCTCGTCCTCTCAAGGAGCACATCAAAAATTGTTTCACCTCTGAAGTACAAATTGCCAAATGTGAAATATATGATATGGCATTTCTAAATTCTCTTCTTATTTTGTTCCCCTTTGCCAGAGAGTTTTTCTGTTTTCTGTTCATAGAACTTCACTGGTGTGCAAAATAAATGTATCTCATATTATCACTTCTCTCTTCCACCTCCAGGTGAAAATAAGGTGTCAGCTCAGGAGAAGGGAGTGTGACCACAGACCCTGGCTGAGCCAGCCTGGCCTGGGGCTGGGCTGCCTGTCAGCAAGGAGCCGTGTTCCTTCTGCTAACCTGCTGTGAGACTAGAAGAAAATTAACGCGTCCCTCTGTGCTCCTGCTTCGCCTTTGTCAATTTGAGGTGTTAAACTCTTTGATGTGATCTCTGTCGGTGTGAATATACTGTGCCAACCTTCCCTGGGTGGATTCTTCTCAGGAAACGCTGATCGAGTGAATAAGGTACTAAACAGGCACTCTGGAGTCAGCTGCTCTGCTTCTGGGTAACCCTAGGCAAATTACCAACTCTGAGTGCTGATTTGGCCTTTCAGCACAGCAGGAATAAGGATATCGACCACCCTGTAACACACTTTGAGACTTACGTGTGAGAAGCAATAGAAGACACAAACAATCCTGTAAAATGCGTAACTAATAATAACTTGTTCTTCTGCCCAAGTGAGCTGAGCCCCTGCTTCAACAGGTTGAGGTTTTCTAGAGCATTTTTGGAAAGTTTTGCAAAGATATTCTCCCCACACGACTACTTAGTTTCCTAAAAGTGTCAAAGGTTCAGTGCTATTTTGGTTTTATCCTCTGAATATTATTATCACTTGCTCTGCTTAACAGGAATAGTTGACGTTGCCTATCACTCTTTTGATGTTACATTAGTGATCTTGATGTCCTACTCTCTCTTGATGAATGAGGGGTTTTTTTAGAAAATGGCTTGCTGGTCTCTTCAAATTGCTAAATCAGGTAACTGGACACCAGAAGCAAAGCTGCCACTGCTCGCCTAGGGAAAAACACTCAGGTCTTGTAAAACACAACAGTAGAGAAGAGCTAAGACTGCATCACTTTTTGCAAAGCCCTTTCCTTTCCAAAGAAGTTTCTGAGATAATTCATACTCTTTCTAGAGGACTTTGGTTGGCAGCTGTGACCCAGCATAAGGCCCACCTCTTTTCTGTGGACTCTTGCCTCTTACATCCTTCTCTGCATCTTAAACTGAAGGAAATAGGACATCAGATTTGCCTGAAGCTTGCCATAGCAAGTCACACTTCTGGGCATCTCCCCAGACATGGACTGCTTTACACCTGGACCATAAGCCTACAGGCAATCAGGATATCATCTTTCTTGTAAGCAGGGAAAGATTGAAACATATCTGTCCTCAGATGTATTTAATTACTGCTACATTTCATTGCTTTCCTGTTTCTTTAGTTATATTCTTACTGAAAAAAATGAGAATAATTCTACTGCCTTCAGAGGGCATTCTCCTGATCTACAGTGGTATAAGAGAACGTTTCGAAATGAACAATTACATATCATATTTTATGGGATTACATTGCTGTGAAGCAATGATGCGGCCCAAGTAGCTCTAGGATGAAAAACAAAAACCTATTGATGAATATAACTTTCACTGCAAATCCACTGCAAAGAAAGGGGAGGAAACAGAAGAGGCCCAGTTTGTCAGGAACTTGTTCAGCCTCTCTCCCCAAAGACCCACCCAGGGAACACTGACAGACTCTAAAGCTGCCGTTTGAGAACATGAGAGAGTCTCCTACTGTGCTGTACACCAACAGCTACTTCATTAGGTACACGATATCCAACGCTCCACATGCTCTGGATGTGTGCCACCCTAGGATTAAGTATGAATCAAAAGCTTATGAATCAAATGCCAACTCCACTGCCTGGTCTTTAAGGAAAAGCACAGGGAAAAACCTCATTTGTTGCACTGGTGGAAGACAATACTTCTCTGTACAAAGACGGGTGTTTTGCAAGGGTGACTGAGATGAGAGTAGGTGTAGACACCTCCTGGAAAATATTAAGGGAAATATGAGACAGTATTTTTTGAGAAAGAATTGGGGTCTTAAAAAATAATTTTCTTCATCATTAGGCCAGGCCACATACCCTGCAGCCTCTGCAATCCACAAATTTTAATGGAGCTGCTGCTTTGACTTTGTTCAGTATGCAATCCCTCCCAAACTGTGATTATCGCCTTCTTTATTTAGGAGTTTTTACTGGGAGTGGGTCAGGAAACTTACAGTGCTAGGCCACACTTTTGTGAACAGTTACGCATGCATGCTTGACTTCATACAATGAAAAAATTAAATGAAAATAAACAAACATGCTTTTTTCACAGGCCCATGATTATTTAGAGGACTGGGAAGACTGGAGGAGAATCAGCTTATGACAAATCAACCTAGACACTATCATCACTTCAAGGTACAAAGAAAAAAACATAAACTCAGAAAAAAAAAAAAAAAGCATCACTGCACACTGAGGATGAGAGTATAAGGTGACGATTAGAAAGGTGAGCCAGCTGATAGCCTAAATTTTAAAACAGCTGGATTCACTTCTCTGAATATCCTGTAGGATATATGGCAGTGTCTCAGGGACATTTACAGGAAGATATTCCAAAATATTTAGTGGTTAGGGGCTTAAGGGATTTTTTGAGCATTGAACAAGGCAACAGGACACTTCTAGAAATAAATGTTATGACTCTGCTTGTCATGTTTCCAAGTGAAACATCTAGAAGAAGGGCTGCAAGCATGATAGACAACACTGAAATTAAAAAAAAAAATCTCTTAAACTGGAGATATAGACTAAAAATAGAATTCAAAATAAGGACAAGAAATACGCTTAGGCAGAAATAATCAAATGCAAAAAATACAGGCAGGCTAATAGTTCCTAAGAAGACAGCCCAGAGTCTATAGAGTGAAACAGCCAACAAGTCATGCTGTCATTAAGAAAGAAAACACTACGTGGACTATGTAAACAAGAATATATCTTGTAAAACACAGAAGTAATCCTTCTGCTCTGACCACCAGTGTTCAGGCCCCAGATGGACAAATCTGTTCCTGTTTGATATAACAAAGAGTTGGATCAATTGGAGAGTCTGGTGAAGAGCAATGAATGTGATGAAAGGTCTAGAAAATATGACCTACAAAAAAATTTGAAAAACTTGATAGTTTACCCTAAGGAAGAAAAATCTCAGGGTGGGGCTATGAAACTCTTCAAATATGCTAAGAGAAGATGCAAAGAGGTCAGACATAAGTCCTTCATTGGTCTAACATATTTCCGCTTTAAATGCTCCAAACATCAATTCAGTTAGTTAAAGAAGTCTTGATATGCCCATAAATTTAACCCTGCTCTCTGGTTGTCACAACTCTGAGTTTAAACAGAGAGAAAGGAATAGCCATTACAACCTCCCCTATAGTCCAGCTCTGCTTGTAGAGTGGGGTAAGTCAGAGCCACAGCCAACAGAGCTAACTGTGGAGAAAGATTCATGCAAATAAGAAAAAAATCATATTCAAATGAAGCCCTCCCAAAGCTTGCGGAAAAAAAAAAGGCATTTAAATTCAATATAAAAATCATAACACGCCAGCTTCCATTACACTTGTTTTATTGATAAAGCTAAGAAAAGTATATATCTTCTTCACAGAAACAAAAAAATATTTTTTCAATCGATGCCTAATGCAATTGAATAAACTAGTCAGCATTTGCTCTGCACAACTCAGGACACGCTCGGGTTCTTGCAAAAGTATAACTCTCAGCATTTGCTTGCAAGTTTGGATTTCCAGCTCAATGCATTGTCAAAAGAACATTATTTCACACAGCAGCAAAGTGACTGTTACAAATTTCTCCTGATTTATAGAAATCCCCAGGGTGTTACATAATGTGCAACAGTCTCCAGACCAAAGTGAGCAAATTTAACATTTTCTGTGCATCGTAGATACCTCCCAGACATAGAATGGCAGCACTAACAACGCAGGAAACCCACCTTTAGGGAATTCAAAACTTTGGTGGGAATACATTCATGTTCTATAACGTAAAAATAGTGATAATGAGACAACCATTAACATCCTTCAGTTGTAAACTTGGACCTCCAGAGTGATTTCTTCATATCAAAAGAATAAGTGTGGCAGACTAAAAGCAGACAAATTAGGGTCAGAAAGACCTTCTCCACATGAAGCATAGGTATGCATGGCAAATCAACGCATGGAGCCATCTGTAAGTAAATATGAAAGGAGAAGACGTAAAGGATGCGGCTCTATTCTTTGCACATTAGTCTATCAAAGCAACTAGATAAACAACAGAAAATCGTGGATTACACCTGAAAAGATCATGGTGATTTACAATTTCTCCTTTCTTGCTTCAAGACACAGACATTCCTTTTAAGATGGTACTCCAGACCCGCAGCCCAAGCCCTGGTTCAGTCTTGGCCTGTTCGCGTTCCCAGGGAGGTGCCAATGGCCCGGCTGGTGCTGCCCCAGGCTGCCCCGCTCCTGGCTTGGGTGGCTGGGACAGGCCCCGGCTGCCAGGCCCTGCCCGTCCACCCTGGCTTCTTCACAGGTGGTGGCGTTCAGAAACTGTAGGATTTCTGCTCTCAGACCCATACACAGCGCCTGAAGTCATGGACAGTACGAGCCCCATGCAACTTGATAGAATCACAGAACCATTTCAGTTGGAAGAGACTCTCAGGATCATCAAGTCTAACCATAACCTAACCTAACCCTACCACTAAACCATGTCCCTAAGAACCTCCTTTAAACACCTTTTAAACACCTCCAGGGGTGATGACTCCACCACTTCTCTGGCAGCCTGTTCCAATGCCTGGCAACTTCTCAATGAGATTTATGTTCTTGACATAAAGTTTAAAATGGACAGGAGGATTAACTGCTCTGAGAAGCTGCAGATTCTACGGAGATTCCAGTTGATGGATTATTTCACCATTTTTTCAGATAACTTTGAGTCAGCCAGGAGCCTTTTTAAAATTCCCCTGAAAACCAGAAGCCCTGCTGCTTGACACAAACTGTGAGAACGGTGCTGGCAATAAACATGCTCTAAACAGGAGGTCCCCAAGCCACACACTTGTATTCATTTTGCATTTAAACAAAAGCAAAATGCATTTTTTTACTTACAACCCCACCACAGTTTGATTAAAACAAATCAATCAAAGTGCAAAAGTGAAACTTCTCATATTTAACAATCTCTCTCTGTGTTTGTGTCAGACAAATGGAAGAGAATCACACTACATTTCCAGTGAATATATGTTAAACACTACTTCTTATTTTAAGTCTTTCCTGGGAAAAATAAATGGATTCTTTTTGTTGCATTTTTCTTTCCATTTTTAAAAAGGGATGGAGTATGAGAAAACAAGAATGTAACATTTGAGAAAGTCACTAAAGCTCTCTGAAAAGTTGGTTCTTCAGGCCAAATGAATCTCCATTAGCCTGATAAGGCAGTGAAGTGGATGCTGACAAAAATGCGCATTCAGTTTGCAAACTTCACAGAGGTAAAAATTATGCTCATTACAATTAAGTTACCTGAAATCATTATGCTAAATTAATAGATATAGACCCTAATACAATACTTTTCATGTCATCTTCTGCACCTGCTAATATTTTAAGAACATTCACATGAATCATCTTTTATAATATCAGGTATTCTTTGACTTCCAAACATTTCTGTGTGTGACACTTACAATGTACTTAGTCAAAAGAAAATCTTGTAAACCATGTAGGAAAGTTATGAGCCTCATATTTTGCTTTTAGTGGGGTGGGGGCAGAGGCAAGAAAGAATCTGTGAAAAAAATTAAACTGTGGTTCCAGTTCTTGACTCCCAGAGAGCACGTGATGAGCCCACAGCTCCTGCCCCAGAAGCAGATCTGAGGGTCCGCATCACAGCCCGGCCCCCGGCTGGACACGTGTTCCTGGGGCTGAGCTCGACACACATACTGGAGAGTCTCTGGCTCACCACTGGTTTCAATGGTGGCTGGGCTGGTCCTTACCAGAGCAGCCTTGACACAGAGAGCTCTGAATTACAAGCAGAAAATTCCACTTCTGAACAGAAGATAATGCACCATCATTAAGTACCTTTGTCTGCTTGACTGCATCTTTGAAACCTTGTCTCTCTTTTCTTTTTTTGGAAGTTATCTTACTAAGTAGCATAATTACCAGCACCCAGAGCAAGGTAATGCTCAGCACATTCCACTAGACACAGTTTTACAAAAAGTCAAAGCATCTGCAGGGAAATATTTTTGTAAGTCTAATATAAAATAATAAAAATAATTTCAGATTGCCTTTAAGTTACAACACTTTTTCTTTTAAAACAAACATGTACTTTTATTTTTACCTTTTGTTTACAACATAAATCCAGCATCAAAAATCTTTCAATTTGTTTTGAATTATTTGACAAAAATTTTAAGAACTGTGAAGTTATGCAACAGCAGTAGTAGCTGATTGAAAGACACTAAAGGATGAGCAAAATCCTTCCTTTAGCTTAAAATTCATCCTGTTCCATACCTCTAGATCTTTTTTTTTTTTTTTCCTTGGCAGCACAGCTGCCACACAGCACTGCGCAGTCATGCCAGGGGAGAAAAATAGAAAAATCACCAGGGGCTGAAACTCCTCTGGAGACCTCACTCTGAACTGGGCCCTTCTTTGCTGTATGTTGTGCAAACACACCACATCGCACCTTTGCTTTTCTGCTGAGCTTACACTACAACATGCTTGACTTAACACTCAGGATGACACAAGTGAGATCACCAAGATTATCTGTCTGGTTAAAAAAAGTGCTACATATATTCACATGCTCAAAACTTTAATTATCTCATGCCTGTAAAGACCTTTATAATTGACAAATGTTGTTAGTTTGTTAAGGACAGATATTTTTATTTATACCTATCAATGCCAACCAAGCAAGATTATGGAAAAATGTGCCAGTGCACTGAAGGCAGTGAAAAGGCTCCCATTTCCCACAGTATTTTCACTTTTTGGATTAGTTGCTACTGTTTTCACCATAAGAAATCAGTCCTGCCCCCAATCCTTCCACTATCAGTATTCAGCTCCTAGCAAAAGCTTCTCGCTTGAACATGATCCGTCCCAGCTGCCTGAGATGACCTGCTCACAGCAAGTACTCTTAGTCATTCTGTGATATTTCTTGCTAAGTATTTTTCTTTCTCAGCACCAGGTTAGTTTGTTCCTTTGTGCAAACTGGTTTTATCAAAATGCAATGAAATGGTTAAATGAGAATCTTTATTCATGAGAACAGCAAGCAATGAGCAGCAGAAGCTGCTTTCCCCTTTGATCTGTGCAGAACAGATAAATATAGCAGCCATTAGGAGATGTGACATTTTATCACCAACCTAGGTATCTTAAAATTCCTGTGATTAAAAGATCTCTTAGCCCATGCACTAACTAGCTTGCAGAAGTTCTTCTCCTTGAGGACTTCCATGCTCCAACTCTTTCCCTATTTCATCTTAGGTATATAAATCTGCTCCAAATTCCTGCCAGCACCCCACAAAGGAAACTGATTAGATATGGAGTCCTCTGTTGGTATTTTTACTTTTTTCTTTTCTCTTTATTACCTCATATATCAAGTACTTTTGCAGCTTTGATAAAAGACTCTATCATTAGAATTTGATATCAAGATTAATCAATTGTGATCTCTTGGTGCAGTACAAATTTTCAGACCACCAGGAGAAGAAATTTCTTATTTTCCCAGTACAATCATTCTTAAGTTAGATATAATTAGAAAGAGCCATTCTATCTCTCAGTGAAGTCATTGTAAATATATCCAGCTGATTTTAGTGGGAACTGTACCAGATCTTTAAAATTAAATTTCCTGTATTTTTCTTAAAAAGGTTGAATTTCTTTCAGTATGTTCAACACAATACATTAGAGCATTAGGCGACCTTTCATCCATAACTTTCTATTAGTTACCATATTTGACCCCTACCAGTAAAAGACAATCTTCATGTGGAGTCTCTTACAGGCCATGCTAATGATCTGAATTTGGGAAGAATGCATTGGCCTGGTTTAGCAGACTCTGGTTAAGGGTGTCATTTTTAACAAAATTCACAATGCATTTATTTTACAACCCATCAAGAAATTAAAAGCAAACAAAAACATTTAAATGCCTTTAACTTAATTTTAAACAGAACATATATAGAGTGTGAGAAGGAACAGCCAGATGTAGTGAATATTCACATTTCTGTATGGGTTAAAATATCTGTTTAGTTTCCATTTTCTTCATTGCAATTCATTGATTTTTTTCTTAAAATCATGACAAAGGAAATTAAAAGAATTAAGTGGAAGGTGGTATTTTAAAACCAAAACATGGTCTCTGTTGCCGTGATTTTCTAGCACAAAGCGAAGAAAGCAGACCAACTCGCTTCTGTGGCCCAGGCTGACAACAAAAGAGAAATTTGAAGCTCTCCCCAAGGTCTTAGCTGCTCCACATTGCTACCTGGGGGCCACCAAAGCCTGGAGGAAGGTTGATCCTTCAAGCGCAAAGGTATGGGGCAAGTGTCAGTGTGGATGCAAATGGGAGACCCAGCTGTCACAGTCAAGAAGAACAAGGGAAGCGACTCTAAAAATGCAGAGAACTGCTGCCTTAGGAAGCTCCCCACTCAGCCTGCAGCTCTCTGTCCTCAAATACCTCCAGGGAGGTTTGCAAAACTGCTCAGTACTTGCTGTGAGCAGACAGACCACGAGCCAGCCCAGCTCCAGAAACCACAGGACTGCCCCAGCACAGTGTCCTGCCTCTGCTGAAGCACCTTGCTGAGTAGCAGAAAATATTTGCTCAGGCACAGCATGATGCTAACCTGGCTTTGGGATCAGGGCCAGCTTACCCGTGACACGCTGGCAGACCGAGCGGAGCTAATGAGAAGCTGTCTGTACACACATCGACAGGACCAACTTGTCCAATTAATGCGAATACTGACCTTGCTATATTTGAAAAGGCAGTTATATGGCATGGACTAGCCAGGAGGGGCCTTGACAAAAGTTTTCCAGACAAATCCAGGCCAGATGCGATGCTGTCGCTGCAAATGGAAGGGGCTGATGAGCCTCCTGTTCATCACACTGTTCGAAACTGGCACCACAACCAAGGGTGTCATTGTAGAAATACGAACCCCTAGTGCTGTCCTTAGCTGTAACCCAGCAGCGTGGGTTTTGTGGGCTCATCGGCAAGCTTCCCCCAGGGGCTGTGCCCCCCTCAGTCTCTGCTCGGGTTATTAAGGACCCTGCCTGACCCTCGGTTACAGGAGCAGGGGCTCCTCGATGCTCTTCCTTCCATAGCTCCTGACAGAAAAAGGACCCTGCCTAGAATCTCTCATGAAAAAGACTCCATGAGAAGAGCCCACAAGAGAACAGACTCCCTTTGTGGAAATTAATTTACCTTAGTTTTTCTGGTTTTTACCTGGAAATCTGCAGCCTTTTGTGGTGATGATTCACCACACGGCTCAGTTTTATTACTCATCTGTAGTACCTCCTTCCTCTGGCACAAATGTTTTCATTATTTGCACTGCATTTTCATTATTTATTTGGGTTTTGCTTTACATGGCCTGTCATTGACTCATGTAAACTTACATGGTATATAAGCTTACTTCATTTACGTGCATACGCTCATAAATACCTCCTTCAGCACAAGTCATGATCCACTTGGATTCAATAAGCCAAAGGTAGGCTTAATAATACACAGTTTTGTCTTACATTATTTTGCACGAATACCAGATATTCCTAGAGTGCTGTAGTACACTGTAATATGTAGATTTTTGCTACACATTTACACTGGAAATCCCATCCTCTCTTCTGAGCATTATCTCTTTATGTTTCATGGTACTCAAACTAACATAAACACCAGAAACAGAAGTATTTCGTGAGTTTTCAAATACAACTTGCCGTATTTGGATAGACATCGTGTCCTCCAGAATGTTCAATTTTTGTTATTTTATTATTTTCCATAATCTCATACTAAAGTATTAAGAGTATATAGAGCACTTTGAGGAATATTAAGTGTTATTGCATTATCAAGGTGGTGATTCTCTGAAATAAAATTCTAACCCTCAAAATGGCACTGGTTGTGCTAGGAATACAGAATACAGGACCTCAGCTTCTCATGTGTGATTGTATGGTTTATTTATGAAGTTAAAATAAATAAAAATAAGCCAGTTTTCCCAAATAATCTATTCTTGCACCATGTTCCATCAGAAGAATAATCACCAGAAAAAAAGGGACAGTAAAATGTAGCAGTTCTTAATCACACTGCAACAGTGTTTTGATTTCAGTCAATGGGATTATTCACAGATCAGTTGATTTCTTTAAAAGGAGAAACTATTCTTGTATTCACCAAGGAAATGAGAGAAAATGAAGGTGATTACACAGCTTCAGGTAAGACAAAATGACACAGAAAAGCAGACTGATTTTTGTGCCTATTTCTGTGTTAAGACACAAATTCTGTCACAAGACAGCAAGTTACCTTTTGTTTAAAGAAGTTTTCCAACTGCTTTAAAAATGCAGGGCTCTCCGGGGGGGGATGCTCCTGAGCTGTAGCAATGAAAAGGCCTAATCTGAAGAGGCATGAAGTTAATGGGGAGGCTGCTCCTTGGCAGCAGTGCGGTCCGCAACAGAGGGTCGCAAATGAGTGGAAAATCCCTCTTTCGTCAAATGATCAAAATACATTCATCTTTTAGTGGAGGAAACAAAAGATTCTAGGTTATGTCTACCAAGGTATACTACAAGTATACATTGTGCCGGTTTATTATAATAACTGGAAACAGTCTGGCATAACCAGCTCTCGGATGACATTTGTGGTTTGTCAGTCACAGCTAAGCAGTGCAACCAGCCATTTTCCCCAACCTCTTCCCACACATTTGTGAAAGGGAATAATACCCTTCGCTCAACAGGCAAGAAGATAAGCATCGTTTACCAGAACTCATCTTGATGTCTTAGTGACTTGTGAAAAGATGGAAGAATGAAATCTCCTGCTCTCCTTTCTGCTTTGGTTGATGGCCCCTCAGTCAATCTAAAACACGCCTGTATTTCACACACAATAACCAAACCGAAATATGTTAAATGACCACAGATTACCAAGGCACATCAATTACATTTACATCCTCAGAGTAAAAATCCTGACTTAGTGAAATAAATGGCTAAACAGCCAACTTTTCTATGTAGAGAACTCCACTGCAGCTTCTTTTCTATGCTATGAAATTATATACTATTTGAAGACTGACAACCATATATAAAATACCTTGTCTCTGTTTACTGCAAAGGTTCACAATATCTTAATGCTTGTATTTCACAAAAGCAGTTAACAACTGAAGTCAACAATGAAATTAAAACAAAGCTTATCCTGTGAAAGCTTTCCAGAGACCAGTTTCCCCACATCCAGAACTTCCTTGCGTGCTTCAGATCACCAGAAGCCTAAATTCTGCAGAGCTCAGTCAAATCTCACAGTTTCATGTGTGTAAAACACCAAAGGCAGGAGAATTGTCTTGGAGTCACACAAGAAATGACAACAGCATCACTGTCTTGCAGTGCCTAAACTTGTAACCTAGTGTATCAGGATATTCTTGTTACGCAAGTTAAAATTCCTGATTTTGCATTGAAATCAGATCATACAAGAAATGAAAAATTTTAGAGGTGCAAGATTGTCCCAAATGTTTTAGTATGCAACAGAACAAATCTTCCAGAATTAACTCTAACCTTGAAGTTAATTAGTAAAACAATGTGCAAATTAATACTTCTGGAGTGAGGACTGAAATTTGGCAACATATCTAAGAAATATATTTTAAACTTAACTTTTTTCATATCTGGTGACAGTTTAATATTCCAAGCTGTTGTAGCCACACAGTTCCAACAATGCTGACTTCAGCAAGCTCTTTGGTCACTCTCAAATACAGTCCCCCCAAGATCAGACTGGTATATGTATCCTTAATACTTAGAGAAAACAGTGACAGTAGCTGGTCAAAAACATCATGGCAAATGATCTTTTTGTGTGAGGATATGATGATTCAAGGAAAGCAAAGTATTTCATGAGCATGCATTAATTAAACCAAAGGCTAAAACAAAACACGCATCCACATGGACTCAAATTCAAAACTCTTTAATTCCATCATGAGTATAAATAAAATGACAAAATATAAAATGAATGGCTTTATCTTTATTAAAGCAAACACTTTCAACCTTATTGAAAGAAAAATACTATATTCTAAAATTTCTGTTTGTCTCAAAATTTTGAAAAAACAAGATATAGTTTTGATTTTTGAAAAAAATTGTGAAATGTCAGAATTCTCTCAGGTTAAGGAAGCTGAATTTTTGATCATTCTAACAAAGACAGGTAATTAAAAGATCATGTTGTGTCTACGGGGCGCCATACCCTGAGCTGTGATTAACAGAAGTTTCCTCTTCAGCAGTTATAATAAAAAAAAGCTGGTAAGGTTGTATTACTTGAAGGCATATCCCTTACTACATATAGGCTAAAAAAAAATTATTTTCAGATATATCAATACTATCAGATTGAAATTAGGTTCAGGTTGCAAATTCCACTGGATACTCCTTATCAAACCTAACTGGCAGACTGCTAATGAAAACTGATTCCTTTGCTTTGGCTATATGATGCAACGCTGAAGTGATTTCCCCCTCTTCTTCATTTTGACCACTGTACACCTGCACAGGTAACATCAGACCATATTTTTCTTAGACCAGCACGTTGCATGCCACACTTTCTCACACTGCTGCTGCGCTATTGCTCGCATTAAACAGCCGGATCCAGGAGCAGCCTGGCTCTGGCAAGCAGCATCAGCTCTGCACACCTTCAGATGAGCCAGGCTGGGTTCCTGACACAGGAGTAATGATTTTCCTATGCTTCTTCATACATCGACCTTGGAATACAATGTATTCCTTTTAAAAAAGAGGTTGATAATATGCTTTTGTACTGGCACTGTGATAAAACTACAGTTACAGTCCTAAATTTGCTGTATTAGACTAATCCATGGTCCTTCTACTCCACCACCCTCTGTCTGCTATTGACCTACACCAGATGCTCCAGACCAAGTCACTGGGGCTGCTGATGTATTTTGTGGGTGCGGAGAGGTGCTCATGTTTATGGCGGGTTTTTGGAGGTGATTTTGGGGGTTTGTTTGGTTTTGTTGTGTGCTTGTTTGTTTTTCTGAGAGCTATCTTGAGGAAGTCTAAAAAGCTGCTGCTCAAGGTGAGGAGGAAGAGATCAGGACTCCAGAATGACCCAGGTAGGAAGCCAAATACCCCACTACAGGGTGCTACTGATAATGTCACACTGGGAGCTCTGGGATAGCACAACCAGAACTTCTCTCCCAGTTAAGCAGCTTTGCTCTGAGAGGTTCTCAGCTTTGCTTCAATGCAGCTAATTTTTGGTGTTCAGTAATCTGGTTCTGATTTAGCCACTAATTGCTTTCCTTTTCTTATAAGACCAGATGGAGAATTTTTCAATGGCATTACTGCTGTTAGTCTTTGTTCAACAGTGGGAGTGAAGTGTTTTTACTCTGGCCCATAGCATCAGGGATTTCTTAATGCCTTCAGAGGAAAGAGTTTCACCTCTTTGGTTACTGAATTCTCCGAGTGATCTAAGGCCAATTTCCAAATATCTTCCCTCTCATTACACTGGTAATCGACAACAATCTGCTGTCTGTATCATCTGGCAAAAACATCTCTAATCTGGAAAGGGAGCTTGCTTTTCTGACACTGTTCAGTCATCATACCTGTCTCCAGACTACTTCAATTCTTTATTCCTTCTTTCATATCATTCACAATAAATGGCAGCACTGAAGCCTAAAGAAATAAGTCCAAGGACTAAATGAAAGTAGTAATATGTTACTGTAATCTCCTGACATTTGATTTTAACATGATCTTTTCCTCTTTTTTTCTTCTCACTGAACTCTGGCTTTCCTCTTAAACTTTGGCTAGTGATTTCAAGAAACATCATGTTCTCATTTTCAGTAGTACAAATTTTAAATAATTCCAACTGCAGTAATCCAACTTATTCCAAATGTGCAGCAGTGTAATAAAGTAGCACATGATTTATAGCTGCTTCCAGAAATTGACTCTGGTATCTGCCATCAAATTTGATGCTTTTTCATTTCTTCATTCAAACACCCAAAGGAAAAGCTTTTTTTTTTTGTTAAGTTTCAGTTTGGCTTTCCTTAGTCTTTCTTAATTTAAATGCTCAAATAAATATATATCTGTATTTCAGAAGTCTGACTTTTACAGGATTCTCCTACTTCTTTCTACTTCCAATTACAGAACATGGAAAGTCCTTTAATTCGATGGATCAGAAAATAAAACGCACAAGACCTATTGCTTCTCTAGTCAGAGATTATGTTTTCATTTTCTCTAAAAAAAGTCTTATCTGCCTCCAAAAGAACACAAGCTTCTAAAAGAAAGGTGGTCACAAGCACTATAATGTAAAAAAAAAAAAAAAAATTCTGAAGTGGATTACCACTCCAGTCACCATGACTGGAACTTTTTAAGACAAATAAAATTTCATGGGATTAAAATTAGGGCCTTTTAAATACTTCATGATCAGCACCCACCACCACACCTGTGTATCTTGGTTCTCATATCCACTTTTTTTAATCTTACAAAAGATAACAGAGACACAACATTACCCAAAAAGTTGTGTCCCATTAGTGGATTCAGGCTGCCTTAAAGATATAATTTTTTTTAATGATTGATCAAATTGTGATGTAATGTTACATTATTACAGTAAAATATTCTGGATGTGTATTTCACATTTTAATTCTTTGTAGAATCTCATTTCATCAGTGAAATGTTCATAATAAAGTATATGAAAACAGAGACTAGAAATGAAATTCACCTCATCCTTCCTCTTTGGGTGAAAAGATTTCCTAATTCATTTACAAAGAGAAGACAAAATTAACAAAATGGATTACTATTTAGAAAGAGTAAATATTTTATTTGTCTTAAATCCTATAAACTGTACCATAATTTGGAGTCAGTAACATTTATTTATTTTCAGCAGATATGAGAGTTTGTTTTATTCTCTTGAAAAGAAGAGCAGCAGATTCCAAAAAGAGAAGAGAATATATTGTCTTTAAAAGAAATTGGAGTAAAAAAGGGCTAAATAGAATAGAAACTTCATCCTCATGTGGTCAGGAGTCCTTTCCTTTCAATCTTGGATGATTCAAGACTATATTTAATTTGTTTTCCTAATTTTCCAACGTAATTCCTCCTTTTCTGGAATGTATGCAACATCAAGTGTAAACAGATACACTACTAAAATGTAGTTTCTGACGCACATGTACGACCACATAACAAATCTAAACTTGGCTTGATCATCTTTTCTTGCCATATCTTTGCGTATCTTCCTAAAGCAGCCTCAGTAATTACTGACATCATGTGGCACAATTATGGACTTTGAATCAAAACAAAAGGCAGCAGATTGCAATAATTTTAGATGGTAATGAATCTAACATTAGATTATCAGAACCGTAATGAGAACCAAGGTGGTTTGAAATGGCATGCACAAATCAGAATTAAATTTCGTATTCCTTTTGTAAAAATGAATAATTTAAACTTCCCGAAAGTGTTATAATCTCTAAATGACAAGGTGTAATTGCTTTTGCCTCATAAATAACAGATCAGACAGGACATAGATGCTTGATTTATGTTGCATGAATTCTTGGAACACACATATACATGTGAAAAGCAGACATATATATAGAGAGAAATCTGCCAAAATATAAAAAGAGGAGCCAAGAAGATAAATCAGTGGCACCTTTAACTATTTTGCACGTCAGAACTTATGAGAACAAAATTATCTTTTTCCCTCTTTTATTGTTTGAATATATTCCAGATTTCTAAGCACAGTCTAAGCACGGTCTCTTCTTGTTTGGAAAAACTGCAGCAAAAACAAATATGTCAAGGGTCATATAAAAAAATCCATGCCAAGTATGTTCTTGGCTATAAAATGTAGTAACTCAGATTCCTGAGAGCCACAGCACCCATTCAAAATTGTTTTTCCACAAAGTTAAACAATATAAAGACTCCTTCCAAGATTTCTTATTAAGACTCTCCCCTCTGTCTAGAAAAGACCTCCTCCTTTCCTGTTTTCGTAGAACTACAGTAGAGCACATTTGTTATCTCAACCACAACTTTTTCAGGCTAAAATCCCAACCTCAGTGCAACTATGAGCATGTGAATTTTGTCAGATTAGGCCTTTTTCCGATCAGTTATCTTCATATTGTTCAATTTCATTAATCATGAGTTGTCTAAGATTCAAATTACGTGCTTCTAGATCTTCTATCTATAGCATCTTGTGGGTGCTATAAATAATAAACAGCACCTTGTGTGCTTCTTACTTTAGGATCCAACCCTTCAAACCGTTATGATTCTGTCAGCAATCACGACACCTAAAACAGTCAAGCCACAAAAAACGAGCGATGAATACCAATACATGCCATTTTGTTGCTATTTTTAAATTTCAGGATAAGAGATTAAAAGCCCCAGTCAAATAAAAACTTTTTTTTTTTTTTCTGGAATACTGTACCTTTCTTATCTATTAGAGATTATGATACATTCCATCTGTTCCTATATATAGACTGAGAAAGAAGTTAATACTGGGAAAGTCTTATTGATAGAGCCAATTACATAGTACATTGCCTCATTAACAAGAAGCATGAATCCCACTGGGATAAATCCTTCTCTCATTTATACCAATATCTACAAAAATAAGCCCATTGAGTCAATGCAGTTAGACCAGATTTACAGCACTGTGATTGAAAGCAGAACTCTTTGCTGTCTTGGATGACTGAAAGAGGATTTGGCAGGAGAAAAGAAACAATCATTAAGCAAATTCCCGCGCTCTTCTTACTAAAGAAATCTCTCTGACTTCAGCGGAAATAGGATCAAGCCAGCATTCAAACTTGATCAAACTTCTCTTTTTTTAAATCTAGCAATTATTGTCACATCTGGGAAAAAAACACCTATTAAAATATTATTAATGTTCAAAGGAAAATTATAAAATATAATCTCTGCAGCCACAGAAAAGGAACTATTAATTTTCTTTAAACTAATTCTCTTTAAAAAATAACTAATGAAGAAAAAGAACTGCTAAAAGAACTAATATACTTTCTGTTGGTTGCTAATATTGTTTATATTTTTCCTCTTGGTTGAATGCTGAAAGTAAATTTGTACTTAGCAGACATAATAAAGCAAAAATGGGAAATTGTATAATTATTGTTAGCCAACCATGTCCAATTTCATACTAGTTTTCATCCAGCAGCAAGTGTGTGCCCCTTAAATTAAAGAAATGAAGTCAATTTGGCACAGTCTGTACCATGTCTTTTTCTCACAGGACAATGCTGAAGCCACCCACTCCATTAGCCAAGAAGAGTAGTCCAGAGACTGCTGCATTTGTAGTTCAAATTGAATAGCCAAATTAGGGAGTTAAAATGCATGACAACATGGAGAGCGACTTTTAGTAGCCTGCCATTTATAGTACAGACTGCATGAGGGGAATGATATTGAAAAGTACATTCTGATTTTACTGCAACATCCCTTAGTTGTTCCGTTGTTACTGATTTACAGAACGGAACCAGGAAGTTGATTTTCATCAGCACACGTTTTGACTCCATTCTATGGAAGTGTAGCTTGAGAACTGATCTACACAAAATCATTATCTCTGTTATCTCAATTATTATTGCTGATTACCCAGAGAGAATCAAGGGCCAGCTGCAAAGAAAAGATCTCAACGGCTAAAACTGGACTTAAGCAGCCTTCTGGCACAAGTCCTAAACTGCAACGTGAAAGGCCTCGCACAGTGGTGAGGGACACAGAAGCACCTCCCTGCTGGCCCTGAGCACACTGGAGGTGCCACCCACATGTCCCAGAGGTGCCCCAGCTGGGCTGGTGACAGCCAGCTTCCCAGCTGAGATACACCCAAAGGCAGCAAAGCAAAGCCCAGCCTCTGACCCTATGGACTTTCATAGCGTTAGTGTTCTTCAGTGACGCCACTGGCGTGGTCAGCACTGATTTCTCTACTCACAAACACCCCTATTTAAAAAGGCAGCAGAGGAGGTTGTTACGCAGTGTTTTGCACAGTAGTCTGGCTGTAACTACACTTTACAGAAGAACAGATGTGGGTCCCAGCTCTCATCGGCACACAGGTGTCGCACACAATATTCTGTGTGGGGCAGTTCTGGGCCCCTCAGTTCCAGAAGGACAGGGAACTGCTGGAGAAAGTCCAGCGCAGGGCCACGAAGATGATGAAGGGAGTGGAGCATCTCCCGTGTGAGGAAAGGCTGAGGGAGCTGGGGCTCTTTAGCTTGGAGAAGAGGAGACTGAGGGGTGACCTCATTAATGTTTATAAATACATAAAGGGTGGGTGTCACGAGGATGGAGCCAGGCTCTTCTCGGTGACAACCAACAGTAAGACAAGGGGTAATGGGTTCAAGCTGGAACACAAGAGGTCCCACTTAAATTTGAGAAGAAACTTCTCAGTGAGGGTGACAGACACTGGAACAGGCTGCCCAGGGAGGTTGTGGAGTCTCCTTCTCTGGAGACATTCAAAACCCGCCTGGACGCCTTCCTGTGTAACCTCATCTGGGTGTTCCTGCTCTGGCAGGGGGATTGGACTGGATGATCTTTTGAGGTCCCTTCCAATCCCTAACTTTCTGTGATTCTGTGATTCACATCTGTCTTTGGGAGAGGAATCTATTTTCTGAATCCCATTCAGGCTCCAGCTCTTCTCTTCTTGCCCCAATTTATGCCCTTGCTTCCAGAAAGATGAGACATTTCCAATGATTCCCTTGCAGTCTGCATCTCCTATTGCTTCACAGCAATGAAGGTCTCATTTTGGACTCTGACGCCTCTTACTGGGAGCCTAGGCGACTCTCCCAGGTCTGTCCTCAGTCCCCTTCAAGAAGAGAGGGATGTTTTACCGCAAAGTTAGATCCTTTCTGCCCATTTCTGTTTTCAGCTCAGTTCTTTCCGGCAGCTCAGAGCGGGTCCAGGCTGGCAGACCCCCCTGCAGCCCACCCCAATGCCGGACACCGCGGGACGTGAGGGCACCCGCTCCGGGTGCTGGCTCTGCTCCCACGTGAGCGTTCCCTGGGGAAACCAACCACGGGCACAGGACATGCAGTGCGACACGGGGAGGTCTGCGTCATTACATCTTTTTGGCAATTATATGCTCTGGGTGTGAGGTAAATAAAATAAAAATTAAAAAACAAAACAAAACAAAACAAAATAAAATAAAACAAAATAATAAAATAAATAAATTATACCTGTTCTTTGCTGATAGATCTGCTAATTGCTCATATGAATCAATCTGATGACTCCTGAGCATGTCACTATTTTTTTTTCATTTGAGTCCCACCTAATTTTAATATGAATTTCTGCAAAGCTAATCAGGACAATTCACCAAACCGGGCTGTTACAAAAGTAAATTAAAAACTGTGGGTAACATTGCTTTTATGGTACATTTAACAAATGTATTACGGTTTCTCTCCTCTGAAAGAAATCTGATATTCCCACAGATAACAACAAGGATTCATTATGACCTCTACTACTCATACCCAAGCCTAGATTGTTTTGTAATGGTATTATTGGAAAAAAAATATGGGTTTTTTCTTAAATGTCACCACTATTAGGATTTGCTGTGGAAGTGAAGCATGCTGCAAAGAAGTGTCTCATTCTATTTGCTCTTTACAGAAAATGAAACATGCCAGGCTGACACTTTCCAAACATGCTGCACTATTTGATTATGTCATTAATAACAAAGATTGATTAGTGATTTGAGCCTATCATTTGCTACTCATACCAAAAATTGTATTATCTTTTCTGCAGGAAATAATTTAAACATGTTCTGATCTGTGCAGTTGATGAAAGAATCAACACAACTCCTTTCTGTACCAAATACATCTTTGGAGGGGATATAATATTATCTGTGGTCAAATCCTAGGGTTTTGGTGCACTCATGACAATTCATCCCTTTTCAGAGAACCATTTAAGCATATGCCAAGCTTCAAGAATGCACTTAAATCGAACTGGTCTACTGACAGTAGTAGTACTTGACTAAAATCAATACTAGACTGAAGAAAAAACAACTGAAGCAAATGAGTGGATATTCTACTCTTAGAAAACAGATTTTAAAAATCCAGCATGTTTAAAAAACTTTGTACAGTCTTCTTCTATCACCAAAGTATATCTAAAGAGCATCAACTTCAATTTTCATGATGTTCATACTTGAATTTTAGATGATCACAGACATGAAAAAGCCATTACTCAGTATCTCATTGGTTGAATTATGAAACAAATGTCATAGGGAACATATGTACTCTAATTTTAAAAGGATGATAACATTATTATGTTAAAAAGTAGATTTACAATGGAATAAACTTTTTTCTTAAAACACTAAGCTACTGCAAACCAGAAAAAAACCCCAAAAGGATGTAGATGAGACTCAGAATCTTGCACTAAAACTATGCTACTGTAACAAAGTAAGGCTTTGTAAACTCACAGCCTAGTGAAGGGAAAACAAACCAATGGAGGAGAGATGTCTTTTTTCTTAAAGAAAAAAAAAACCAAACAGCTAATGGCCACCACCAAAAGAAGATGAAAAAAGACTAAATAAGACAGATACTTCAACAGTCATGAATATGACAAATCCCTACTAACTCATTTGAATGCATAGCAAACCATCATCATCACAAGGTGTTATTTTATGTTACAGTAGTGTGCTGTCTCATTATTTCACAGTGGAGCACCACTGTTTTCAGCATCACTAATTGTATGAATTTTGGGGTTACATACAAATAAGGATTTATACATCTAATAAGCATGGTGCAAAAGCATGAAATGTAGGTATTAAATTCACTGGCTGACACATAGGCATTAGTAGCATTTGAGGTGCCCCTTGGTATCACTCTTGGCTTCCTACTGCTGCTCCAAAAGAGCACAGGTCTCCCACACTTCCTAACAGCCTGATGAGGGTTTCTCTTGTGCTTTAGGATGTCTCAGTCACACCAGATGACACAGTGTAGACAACTGAATTGGGCCCTGGGTGCCTGTTTTCCTGCACACTACCTGGGGAGATGCGTGTGCCTCAAGAAGGTAATTGAAAAGCCTGTGTGTTCATCATGTAGCCAGACTGCTGCAATAGTGATATATCTGAGATTTAAGATTCCTCCTATTTGCAAATACTCCATCAAGGTGTTTTCAGGATTCAAAACTCACTACTCACAGATTTTCTTTAAACATCAGGGTTAATTTGAGCTAACTTCCTGCACCTTTCGTATTGACATTGGAGCCTGAACAGAAAAGAATGAAAGGTTCATACAGCTCATAGCACAATAATTAAGAGCAAAATGATTGAATCATCTAAGTGTTTCAGTAAAATAGTAGATTCAGATGAGACATGTCTATTATAGTGGTTTTATTTGGATTGAGATTGCACTTCAGAGGCAAAGCCTGGCAGAGCAGCCTTAGAGAACAGACTGCTCTCCAGGAGTTCCCCTGCTGAACTCCATGTTCCAAAGAGCAGCCAGCCCACAAGACCAGACCAGACTAGAGCCTGTTCACAGTAAAACCCACAGAAATGCAAATAATGTAGGTGCTGAGTACTCAACAGTTACTGTTTTGCCCTCCAGGTCTGTTCGTAGTCCTCCACAATGCTTGCTAGTGTAAATACAGTCATCTCTCATGCCCTGGGTCTGCTTCTAACCCAATGTTTATGTAAAGTAAAATTCAAGAATAATCTTGGGAGCTAGTTTCATGTATGCCAATCTGTCTGACATGCCCTTTTTAGCATGCAATTTAGGTCTCCTGAATTACACCACCTTAAATTTATGCCAACTTGCCAGCATATGTACCTAAAGCTATCTTGGAAACCAGCTGGGAAATTGTCATGACCCCAATTCTTCCTTGCCTAGAAACTCAAGCAGTCATCTCATTCAGATGCTAAATGAATGCAGCACACTCCTGGCAGGCTGAATGTCACTTTACCCAGGTTTGAATGGCCATGAGTGATGTGCAGCAGTGGAGAACCAGGCCCTGCGTCATTACTGCTTGTCAAATAATCACGTTGTCAGTTGCCATTAGCAAGTGCTGCTAATCTATCACAACTATGTAACTGCTTCACAAAACAATCCATTTCTGTGATCACGGATTTCTATTTGTTTCACAACATAGACTACAGCTAGGATTTTCAAAACCGTCTAAGTTGTTTAGGAGTACAAGTCCAAATAAGTATCAGTTCAGTCTTTGTTTTTAACACAACAGCTTCTGCAAATGCTGTTGCACTGCCATACAGCATGTAGGTTTTATTCTTTACCTCAAGTATCAATTTGTCACACCATGTCCTGTGGTTGCAAATAACAGAAGTAGTTGGCACTATCTCCCCAAAGCCAGCTATCTCTGCAATTCCTGAATTATAATGAAGTCCATTATAAAACCAGTATTCTGTATTTAATACTTTAGCCCTTTGGCAAGGCATTGAGACATGGCAGAGTAGTTTTTCCAGATCATATACAGGCTTATTTTTTGTAATTCCAATCTATGTTTTTAAAAAATATATTTCTAGAAGGGAAGTTAGAATTTATCATCAGTCTTGTATGTTTTTTCCATTGTTATGAAGGCTCAGACTTAAGCCAAGACAGTCTCATTCTCAATGTGCATTTCAGTAAGGCCAAGTGGATGTAAAATGCCCATGGCATTTTTTGTGCACTTTCCAGTCCCTTTCATTAGTTTGCCTCACAGGTCATTAAGGATCTGAGACTTAATTTTGCCCAGTTCCCTGCTGCTGCAGACAGTCACATCATATAGTTCACTTTCCTAAATGTATGAACTGCCATTTTGAAGCTGTTAGTTTTTTGTACACGTGCTGCATGTCGGCTCCACCTGCTGCGATGACAGAGGAGACCCAGGCAAGCTCAGACATGATAAGGGCTCTTGCCACCATCATACCAACAGCCAGGTATGTCCACACCAGATGGTAGGCAGATTCCCAAACCACCCAGGTGAGTTGCTTCATCCTTTCATGCTTCTATTTGTGGAAGGAGCTATGAATTCATAGGTCTACCACACCAGCATGTGGTGTAAAACATATAAAACTCTTCACCAAGGAGAACAGGACATTTTCAGGGAGATGAGATCATGTCTTTGTAGTAATTTTCTTCACGCAAAGGGTGCTAAGACGCTCTGAATAAAGAGCCATAGTCTGACAAAGATACATCAGAAGAGCTGGTACTGGTAAAAAATGGGTGATTAAATAGCCACAGCCAGCAGCCTCAGAAGATCCTCAGTCAGCGGGTCTGTAAGCTCTTAAGATACCAACTTTCAGCTGCGTTCAAGAAGACATTGCACTATTTTTTTCCTTTTTTGTTAACAGCTCAGTCAGCTAAAAAGCTTCTTGTTTCACCATTTGAATTGTAGGTGAGTAGAACTTTTACTTGGTTCTAACCAGTTCATTCATAATGAAGTGATTGAAATAGAACTATTGCACACCTTGAGAGGCATAATAGAAAGCAAACAGAATGACTTTTCAAAAGGAAAATGGAATCCTTTGAAAGGAACACTCAGCAAAAGGCAAGAGCATGTATAACATTTAGAAAGCTCTTGGAAAAGCTTTTCATAAGAAGATAATACGGAAATACAACTGTTGGACAGGATAATATTGTCAGTTCAGAAGTAGGGTAAGGGAAGGAATGGAGGACAAAGTGATCAGTTTTTCAAAGGAGGGCAGGAGGGCTGTTAAGACGAGGATATTTAAAGGAATTGCATTGTTTTTTCCTTAATAGTCTAAAAATAAAAATCCATGGTGATACTGAGATGGCAAAACTTACAGTTAAGAGATCTAAAGTACGCAACCAGAAAGGCTGGAGGGGATCTGTAATATAGACATTAAAGGAATTGAGCTTGTAAGTTTAATGATCCTCTCATAATGAAGGAGGAAGGCAACATCTAATGCAAGAAGAAAGAGAATGAAAAGCAGAAGAGGGAATATTTTTTTATTTAACACTGAAAAATAACCCTGTTCAACTATTGAACGACTCACCTAGACAAAGCATTTAGTAAAAAAAAAAAAAAAAAAGGATTTAGTTAGAAAACATTTAGTCGTTTATATGGTTATATGGATAACTAAAACATCCAAAGTTAATCAATAAAAGATAGCCTTCACACCTCACACTAGATAGAAAGTCAGAAAAAAATGATCCCCACCAAATATGTTGGTGTGCATCCCACCCTTTAACTGCCTCCAGGTATATTCTGCCAGTCATAGAGAGAGACAAGATCCTGGATTAAATCAGCCAGTCATATGGCACAGACAAGTGATTCAGAAATACACCTCTTGCTGTTCTTCAGACCATTATATTCCCCTGAAAAATGGGTAATGCTACCTGAAAATACAAATGCCTTCTAATCTTTATGTTGCAATAACTCAGACATCTTCAAGTATCTTCTCAGTAGTTAGATTTAAGGCAACTTTGGCATTACCCTCACGGAGAGGGGAGGAATCTCAGAAATCCCAGGAATTGAGACCTCGCAAACACAGAGACCTGTGTGACAACTGCATAATTCAGAGAGGCCCAAGGAACGTACATCCCACCTCACCCAACGCCTCACCAAATAGAAGGGAGCAATAGTGATGGAGTCATCAACTTTGGCCTCATTTTTTTGGCCTGCTTTTCTCCTCAGTATCACTTTCTAAGCCATCTTTCCCACTCCAGATAGACATTTTAAGCTAAGGTCAGAAGGACTGACAAAGCCACTACAGGCTCAGGTATGGAGCTCCTGAGAATCTTCAGAGAATTAAGGCATTCCGCTGAATATACTACATACACATGCATACTCTGTTTTGCTGGTGCCTTCTCTCTTTTTTTTAAGTGAGGAATTTTAAGTATGAATGTTCACAGGTAACTGAGCTAACCACACATAATTATCTGTGTCCTTACACTGTGGATAAAGCATTTTTCTCATAAATGTAACTTAAGCAGATGGCAAATGCCACAATCTACTTTATTAATTACACCTGTAAAGAACTGTTCATTGTCATAAGCCAATACCATCTAAGCATTTCAGTTGCATTGCCCTTCACATCCTGAGAAAGTTAAAAACCACTGTGACTAAAAGCTGTTCTGTGTGCATCATAAGCAATATCACAAGCCTCTTTTACCACTAAAGGTGACAAACATTTCCCACTAACAGACCTCATTTTCCATTGCTCATAACTTTGTCATATTTGAGCCATTCAAGCTGAAATTTCCCATTTCCACTGTCTCACTCATGTCATGGCATTAGAGAATTTGCACTAAAATGGTTTGGGGCCACTTAAAAAAATAAAATCAAACAAATAAAAAATCCCCATGATTAAGCAAATAAATCCTAATAAAGCAGGAAATAACAAACTTTACTTTGGTGATTTCTAATACTTGAAATTTACCATCTGTATCAGGCATGTGGTTATGTCATTCTGTCAACTCATTCAAATTAACAAATGCGGAGACCCTTTAAAAATGTGTTTATCAGGCAGCTGGTAGCAGATTTCAGCGGATTTATGCCCTGTATGTGCTATAGTCCAGGGCTGAACAGACGTTTTCCTGCAATTCCAGACCCAGAGGACTGCACACACTGCTGGGTGAAAACACAGGAACTGAGTGTGAGGAGGTCGCTCACCTTGTACCACCATTACCCACCTTTCTGGACAAAAAAAGAGGCAAAATGAAAACACAATGTTTTATCAGTACACAGATAAGATAAAATCTACTCAAGGAGGCAGTTTTAGGCACATTTCTAACTTTAAGGAAGCATAGTTATCTTGGATTTACTCATCAGCAAGCTACTGTTCTTACAATATACAAATATTATTTATATTTTTGGCAGTTAACTGTGCAGTGCTTTAGCTTTCAAATTTCCCTCACATTGCAGACAAAAGCACTCCAGACCGGAGTGATTTTTTGGTAACTTTTATGGTAAAAATCTGCAAGACTTATTAGCAGTACAAAGTTAAAGATTAAGAACTGTTAGGAATCTTGCTGAAGATGCAGTAAGGATCTATGTTAATTCCAAACCTTTGACTCAAATTTCAAGGAAGTGAGGTTAATAGACTTTATTTATAGCAAAGATCCAGCTGTAAACAACAGATCAATGACAATCTTTGAGAATTTAAAGACCTTCCCAGTATTTTTGGAGAAGATTTTCCCTATGTTACAGAGAGACAACGTGCTTCTTTGTACTAAATTTTCACTCCTGAACCACAGAAATAATAGAAAATATCAGCCTTACATTAACTGCAAAAGTGACAATTATGTAGTGACATAGAAGTCACCTTTTCCAATTGATCTATGAAAGCCACTCGCAGTTAAAAACTCCTGCCGTAGTGTTCATGCAGAGCCTCTTCTTCCAACTAGACCATAATTTAATCACTCATTTCTATAATGCATAGTCTGCACATTACTTTTAAGATTCTTCTCTGTATTTCCTCTGCTGTATTGAGTTTTGACAAACACACACACCAAAAAAACCCCAAGCTGAAAAAAGCCCTCCCAATTGCAAATCAAGAGAGAATTTTTCACTGAAAAGTTAACTGTGCTGCCCTTAAACTATTCCAAAGCTGTTACACAGGAGTCAACAGGAATAATGATTTACATGTGCAATGCTATTGGCACCACAATACATCTTCAATTGAAATCAGATAAGAAAAAATGGCTAAATAAAGACCTTGTCAGAATACGTTGCTTTGAAAAGAACGAATTAAAAGAAAAATGGAAAATCTCAAGTTGGCATAAATACAGCAAAGATTAACTTTTCCATGTAAGAAAACAAACTAGCCAGTAATCCTTCACAGGACTATCGCACACTTGTATTTAACAATCTGTAGGTAGACAAACCTGACATGTTATTATCCTTCTGCAGGAATATTTGTTCTCTTTTAAAATGCATATGAATTCATAAAAACATTAGATTTGGAGGCAAGTCAGGTATAGAAATGGCTATAGTAAAAAATTACCATGAAGACAGTAGCTGACGTGCCATAACGTGTTTTACCTTGCAATGATTCTAAGGTATCACATTCAGTAATACCTGCCCAAGCTATTTTACATTTCCCAAAGAGTAAGAGCACGCAGGTGAAGCGTTAGGTTGGCACAGTGCATGCCCTATAAACAGCACTGGCTCCCTTGCAGAAACATTTTCATGGAGCTGATTCATGACATTGTGTCGCTGATCCTTGTACTTTTTTACTATGGTCTCTAAAGTAACATAAATATGCATGAGCGCAACGCTCGCAAACATGAAGCCATTTACTCAAATTATAATAAAGCCTTGAAAGTCAAGAGTGTGGCCATCTTCTAGAGGGTGCCCTTTGCATTAGAGGTGTCAGGCGTTGCAGGCAGAGAGCGGTTATGAAAGCAAGATCTACAGAGGTGATGAAATATGGGCAGAGCAACGGGAACTGAACAAGAATTGAAAATCCATGCATACTGGTATTTAATTAAGTCCCTCTATAAGTAAAAAATGTACTGAAAATGCTCTGTAAAACAAATATATACCAAAAAAAGTTGCTTCAACCTTATTACAAAAGCAGCGTGGATGGGATGTCATGATACCACCCTTTCTTCTGAAGGCAAAGATGACAGAGGGCAATCCAAGCCACACAGAAAGATATTTAGCAGTGTCACCATAGGAACCATTTTGCAGAGGCGTGTAGGAGCAAAAGAGCCTGAGTGACGGAAGCATTGGGGGAGCGGGGAGGGAACCAGTAACAAAAACCTGAAATGTAAAATCAGCTACAACGTACTATGACTGGAAGATAGCTGAATCTGCATGGTGCCTGATCCATGGGTAAATCAAGGTTAGAATGAAAGCATGGTTCAGTTCAATGCAAAGACGCTGCAGATGCAGATGGAAATATGCAATCATCAGAGAAGGAAATTTTAAAACAATCCAGAGGAATACACTATGAGAAAAAATATATATCTTCCACACATGGTGAAACCAACTGGCAGTGGAAACAAGCTGTGTTTCCTTGGAAACATCAAAACAAAAGTTATGTGACTTTCAGTCAGCAATATTTTCTGAGACAGCAGTAGGACCTATATTAAAGGCTTGATCTTAGTATTATATACATTTTATTTAAACCAGAATAATTGCTCTGAAATGAGCAGAGTCATTCTGGTATAAAAGCAATATAAAATCAAAAACTTGTTCTTCAGATTGTAAATATGGAATTAGTTTTATTCACGAAGATTTATTTTCATTAATATTTGGTTCTGAAAATAGGGCTATTCCAATCTTTGAATTTTGTGAATAATTATATCACAAATCCAAAATGGAATTTTCAGCCCATGTATACAGCAGGTCAAATAAAATCTTTTTGCTTCTGAGCTACCCTGAATCTCATAAGACTTAAAATGTCAGAACAAAATGTTTAAGCTAAATCGCATTAATAAAAAAAACCTATGCATGGAATATGGCTTTTAAACAACAAAGCGGTAGCAGCCAAAGAAACAATATAATCAGTTACACACTTAAAGTAAAGCATCTAGAAAGGCAAACTCATGCAGTGAACCTCGGCTTCTGTATATGTCATCTCAAAGCTTTCAGCATTCAGCAGGCTTAATGGGTTGTGATATAAAACCAGTATCGGCTAAGCTATGATTAAACAGAAGAGGAGAAAAAAACCCACCATTCCCCTTGGTCTCGTATGTCATCTGACAATCTTTTACATTAATGAAATATTCCTCTGCCTAGGGCATGGCCATTCATATTTCATATCTCATAAGAGAGTTCCCTAATCATCAGCACCTAGATTACTGTGGCTTAGGAGTACCTTCAATACTTTCTGAGAAACAATACATGTAGGCAATCTACCAACAAACACATTTAAACAGGAAATTAAAGAATGTCTCCAACCATCAGGGTAGTCAAGTACTGGGAAAGTCTTGCAAATAGGAGAACTGGTGGCAAAATAAAATCTAACCGATTTAATTAGGCACTTGATAATTTTATGAAAAAATTGTTTGCAATCACATTGGTCTAAAAATATGCACTGTTAGTGGGATTATGATGAAAAACAGTTGACACAAAATGAAAAAATCCTTCTAGCAAAGTCAGAAGTATTGGATAAACAGAAAAAATTGTTACAAATGATGAAATGGAAAATGAAAATACCTAGAACATTGGAGAAGGAGTAAATTACAGATTGGTGTAATAGGCAGACTATATAAAGGTACTCAAATTGTTGAATATAGCCAAAAGGATGAAGAAATGAACTGAACATAGTGCTACAATCTTTTAGATATGTTACTTACCCATCTCATACCTGTGAGCAACTAAATTATTCTTCCCAAATTACTTCTTTGTTAAATACAATTGGGACTAATGCCTATTTTACTAGACAGAGCAGATCTGAAAAGTAGCTAATGTCTCTAATATGTCCCATCAGTCTCTAATTTGCTACAGAGAGACAGACTCTAACCCAAAACTCGAGAATTGAAAAGGAAGTATTACCAGTTCAGCGGGTTTTTTTTAAAAAAGCTGGTTTTTCTTCTTAAAAAGAGAAATACAGTGACATTACTAAAACATTAAATACAATTTAAATCATAAAGATTTGCATGGAAAAGGTGCTGAGTGTTTTACCTCCTGGAAAGAAAAGAGGGAAAATACTTCTTACATCAACTGACATTAAAAAAGAGCAAAGTAGTACCCTGAAAATGTGAAGAGATGAGCAGGAAAAATGAGCCATTTTTTACATGTACAGCTCCTGAGATGAGAGCATGAGGGAGTCATAAATAGTTTCTGAAAACAGATGCAAATGCAGGTGCATGTGTGGTAAAATGCAATCAGAATGGGTGCCTTCAGCAGAGAAGTACCACTCTGATGGGCGTCCCCCGTGAGCGCTGCTTCCCTCAGCACCCCAGATTGCTGCCTCCTGATACCAGAAGTCAAGGAACAGCTTTCGCTGCCAGTATTTATGAATTTGGGTATGAGGATGGAAGTTCTGAAAAACAAAGTCCATAGATGATATCTTCCTTGATTCTGGTAGAGACGTGGTTTCATCCATCAAGTTAATTATTTCTAATGCGTTAGTGCGCCTAGGAAAGTAATTAATTCGACTGGTACTTTGTTGCGCTACGTAACAGTGAAAAAAGATGATCCTGCCTCAAACAATATAGAGCCCATATTAAGATTCTTTTTTTCTCTGTCAAATATGAAGGTTAAACTTTTATGTTAAATTCCAGTTGTTCCTTGGTACTCTGTCTGAAATGGATCATGCTCTATGCATTGTCATTCTTTATTTCATTAAAGCAATTCAACTTGAAGAAAGAATTAGAGACTTCAGTTCCAGTACTTCAGACTTACCCTGGTAATAGCTAAAAGCAGAATTGTTTTGTGCCTCTAAGAGTCAACTTCACTGTGACGACAACACAGACTCTGAGGAGGAGGTGCTGATAGGGGCTATATCTCAGTAGGTCCCTTCCCATAAAGCCTGGAAGGAGCTGGAATTAGCCCACGCCCTTTGCATCCTCAGCTCAAAGTGAATGCTGAGCTACCTTAATCCATGAGAAAAAAGTTATGTCTGTTTTCATCCCCATCAAAAGATAAGAGATTGTGAGAAAATTGCAAGATCCAGAAAAGCTAAGCATGGGTTAAGATAATAGTTTTATCCTGCAGAAATGGTAAATCTAGACTGGGTAAATCTAGGCAAAGCATTCTGAACTAAATCGTCGAAGGGGACAAAAAAGATGCGCATACATGTCTGCCACTCCACACATTCAGTGCCTCACTCTAGGGCAAGAGCACAGCATAGCACACCACTGCACTGACCAAGATTTCAGATGCTATGTTTTTAAAGGCTTGCTCTTGCAGACAAACCTGTAAATGCAAAATATAGAGACTGTTTCTGCTTTGGATTTCAAAAACATTACCTACAATTTCATGGTTCATCTTGTTTAGTTTTTTATTGCCCCTTCTTTTGACAGAGTCAGTGCTAAAGAATGACTCTGGACAGACGCCACTGTTATATCTGCTGTTCAAAATGTGTTCTGCCCCTGCCATGTCTGTCCTTGGCTGAAGCGCTTCTCCATGTGTCCTCGCTTCATTCTTGTGCCTCCAAGTTCTAACAGTGTCTTACAATGCTGGGGGGCATGGGGAAGGGGTTGGTCTGATACTTAGTTGTCATTAAGTCTTAAAAAATTCTTTTTAAAAATATAAATTCTTACTGGATTTAATGTGATAATATTTTCTTAGATATTGTTAAGGGTTTTTTATTGGAAGGGTTTTATATTGTCCCAGCAGATGGATTTAGTTCAAGGTCTTTGTTGACTGGATCTGAGAACAAACTATAAATGGTTTCGACTGTGAAAATGATAT
This sequence comes from Caloenas nicobarica, assembly GCF_036013445.1. Taxonomy (NCBI): domain Eukaryota; kingdom Metazoa; phylum Chordata; class Aves; order Columbiformes; family Columbidae; genus Caloenas; species Caloenas nicobarica. Next base: position 198,576,090 of record NC_088245.1, on the reverse strand, counting down.
CAGGACTGCTGGCTTGGCCTTATGTCAACACATAGCATGGTTTATCACGTGACATTGTATTTAGCCAACAATTTCATACGAAAACAAAGAAAACATTTTGTTCTTATTGGATATCTGAAATGGCCAAACACATAAACTTGCTCAAACCCTGGTAACATATTTATTACTATAGCTTATCTTCCCTGCGAAAGAGTCCATTAATAAACAAATAATACTTGGACAGTCACATCATAACTGAAAAAACACATAAGAAGTCAAATGTTATAACTTCATTCCACTCATCAAGTTATATGAGAAAAACTTTGTCCTTTCAAAATAATTTTTCTCTGTTTCTTTTTCCCTTCCTATTTACAGCATCAATTAATTTTTTTACTTAAAGAGTCAACAAAGCTTCCAAGATACATAGCACAATGAGGCAGCTTGTGGCAGACCTCTAATATGGATGTAAGGAAGCAAAAATAAAGACATTTCGCATTCAAAAGCCTCAGCTTTATACTTCGTGGTGCACTAGCAGATCATCGAAACCTCAACAACTCCCCAGCTCCACTACCTGACAGAACAGGGGTCCCCGAGGTGCCTGCGGACCAGAGCTCTTCCCCCTCCCGTCCCGCTCAGGAGGTGCCAGCATTGCTACTCACATGTATTAAAAGGATTCAGGAATTTTCATACAAACAATGTTTGGTTGTATGTTGGTTTAGATTTGAAGGCAGAGTCAGAATAGCTCCACTTTGTACTGTGCAGTGTCTAATATATACTCTTATTGATTTACACATAATTCTATGAAGATTTTGAACACTTCATTTCACAAGAAAATCACGCTCTAAATGGAATATGTATATGACTCAAGAGACTTGTATTTTTAAAAATAAGAGAGAAAAACATTTTAAATCTCTAATTAAAACTATCTAGTAAAAGCACTAGGGAAATTTGCCAGCCAATAATAATAGCATTACAAACTAGGCTCATTTGTGAGGTAACGATGGAACTTCAAGTGTAATTCTACACTTGAAGGGTGCTTCCTCCAAAGCCTACTGTCCTGAACAAAAATCTAAATTACTGGGAGGTAATATCTTCTTTCATCTAAAGAACATTTTTAATGCAGTGTATCTCAAATTGCTTTTCAAGTTCTAAATAGAAAATACATAAGCTTTTATTTATCAAGATGGATTGAGAGAAAGGAAATATTTCATTTGATACTGACAAACACTTCAAAGCTAAAATTTTGCAAATGTCTAACAAGACACAGGTACACTATACACTCTTGCAATGTGAACTCCTAAAATCTATGTTTATTTTTCATTTCCCAGTCCTCTTCCTAATACAAGCATATGTAAATAATGATATATATGTTCTCACTGTGCCGTGTGCAGTTTGTCCATGTGTTATCAGAATATCTACAGAAGGTACACTGCGTTGTGATGTACACGTTATGATTACATAAAGAGCACAGTATAACCAAAGATTACAGATATTATGCTTTTCTAAAAGTAAACATGGCCACATGCCAATATTAGAACAATTAAGAGATCATTTTAAAATATTATGTTATTAATGTTATTAATAAATTCAAAAGAAAATTCTGAATTTCCAAATATCAACAGTGGTATAATCAAAATATGTACTGATGACTATATTCATGTGTTCCTATTTACTTAGCAGAAATCTTTAAAGCAGAAAATGAAAACCCTTCAGTGAGAAACAAAAAAGAAAATAAAGCAACCTGGTATTCTTAAAACTAAGTACAATGGTGTATTATCAAGAGCATTACATTGCATAAGTAAAAGGTATTTCTTCACCTCTTCTTTTTAGACTCCTGTGCAAAGCAGATAAGAAAGGCTACCATATAACTGTTCTTTCTCTCTTAAACAAAATGGAAGATACTAGAAAATCACTTTCTGAATTACAATTTGATTTTAGTTTTACAGTATGGTGCTTCTGTCATTCCAGTAATAGCCTACTTGAAGGCTTACATTTTTGTCTGTTTTCACCTTAGCTAAAATCCTGCCTCTTTTATAATAATTTGCACAAATCCTGGAGAGAGGACTTCTCTTCCCACAAAGATCAGTGTTAATAAAATATTTGTGCACCAAGCTCTTGTGGAAGTGCAGTGTCAAGTACAAGATTCTGTCTGGCTGTCTCAGCCTCTTGTTTGTCTACATAACAACTTGTTTGCTTCTTACATCCTTTTAGCTCTTCCCAAATCCCAGTGTTTTACAAAAATATGTCTATAACACACATATTCACGGTAAATGGGTCCCAGTAACTAGGGCACTCAGATAAGTTTTTCAGGATGTTTCTGATCCCAGTTTAACACAATCCTTCCCCTCCCACTCCTCCAGGAGAGGTTATTTTAAATCTAGATCATTTTCATGAACAAGAACAGAGAGGTATATTATTAGTTTCTTCTCACAGATCTGCAGTACCAGATTCACAAATTTCCTTTACTGATACATTTCTTCAAAGGGAATAAACCTACAAATTAAACTCATTTCTCAGTCTTACTTCCGCTAAAGGGAAGACAGGTTTATCCTAGTCCTTTATAATCTGCTGTGGGATATCAGTCCTGCTCAGTAGAATGCCTTATTTCTGTTCATTTTCTCTAACTCTAGTGGGAAAACACCAGGCCACCTTTAGGTAGATTACTACTTACAAATACACATGCTTGAAGAATTACACAGGGAAAAATCTGTTAAGCTTAAACTCCCAAGGCATTTTTTAATGATTCATACAGCACTTAGTTCAAAGAAGCTTCATGCTTTTTAATCTACACAGGGATCAGAAACTCCGTCTTTTTTTTTAATTCCATAACGTGTTATCAAATACTGATCATCTGTACAATTTTTACTTCAGCAGACACAATTCACAAACACATGCAGATAACCTAAAAAAGGTAATAACTCTTCAGCTTCTTAGAAAATGGAATGTTTTTCGTCTGCATGTAGTACTTCTGCTTCCCCAGTCACGTGCAGAAGCTTTGTTTGAACAGCAACCACTAATGCTTGCTGTATAATACACTGTAGAAAGCAATTAACAGGGGAAAGCATAAGGCCATCTCTAATCTGGCAGTTAGCTATTTCTGACACAAGTTTGGATATTGCATAGCCAGGTGTGCTGGTTTGACTGAAACCTTTCTTTTTGGTAGCTAGCATGGTCATTATTTGGATTTAGTTTGAGAATAAGAAGATAAAACCACAGGACAGAGTTTAAGTTCTTAATTTTGTTGTCTGGGCGCCAAGGCCTCGGAGCGCTCTGCCCACAGGTGTGAGGCAGTGAGGAAGCGGGGGCATGGATGGGGCAGAGCTTGACTGGCATCCAGACTGATCAATAACAATATCCCATGCCATTAGCGTCATGCTTCATATTTAAGGAGAGTCGGGATCGTCTGGCTCTGTTGGATACGGGACAGGAGTGGGACAGAGACCTGTTCTGGTTCTGCTTTGTTTCAGGGGAGTTCTGTTTGGGACATTCTTTAGTTCAGCCTTTTGCCATCCTGCCATTTGCAGAGGCCCCTGGGCCTTTCTGTCTTTTTCTCTCCCTCTCTGGGATCAGCTGTTCAGGACCAGGTGCTGCTTCCTGGGACTGGTGCTCAATGTGCACGGAGTTCGTGAGGAATTACATTGAGTATCTTTTATTTTACATTCTATTTCCATTTTATATATATTAGTAGTAGTAAGAGTATAGTAGTGTTATTATTTGCGGGTTTTTTAATTAAACTGTGGTTATCTCAATGCATGAGTTTCTCCCCTTTCAATTCTCTCCCATATTCAGGGCAGGGGGGAGAATGAGCGAGCATCTATTGTGCTTATATTGCTAGCTCGGGTTAAACCATCACACCAGGAAAAGCGTTACAATGAAGTCTCCTTTCAGAAACAGACCCTAAGTAGGAAAGTACCCAAGCATCTGCTTGAAGAATGTTCCTGAGTATCTGCTACTCTGAAGACCATTCACAGGGGGAAAAATTTGCAGTGGTGTGTCCATTAATTTGGATGACTAACTGCCACAATTGTTTTAAAATACCAGGGCTAACACAGCTAAAGGTTTGAGGCTTCTCAGTGGATTCACCGGGCAAGGGCCTGGAGACCCTGAAGAACCACAGCTGTGCTTTCTTCAAGGAGAACCACATTGCACAAGAAAGCCTTGCCTGCAGAGAGGGGAGGAGGACTCCCCCCACTACGAGCTGCTAATGAAACATAGATAAGCTGAAGGCAGTTCTACATAAAGGGATTAGGAGGCAGTCAAACAAAGAGAGAGGAACATGTCCCAGAATAGTTTGTTCAAAAACATCCAGTAGTCACTAAGTGATATCAGAAAGAAAGTCTTTGTCTTGAGAAATTCTTGTGCTTGTGTCCCTTGCCTTTCTGCCACATCCTGGCTAAAGGCACTAAACTACAAGCCCACAGGACCTACATCTTATGGGCCTCTTCATTGTAGAGGAAGGTGCCAGGAGAGAACAAAGTGGCTCAGGCATAAATTCTGGGGGTTTCTCTCATAGACAATATCAGGTAGAAATTACTAGGAAAGTAAGAACAGTGGCATTCATTAAAACAAGAAAAGAGAGTAACAGAGCATATGCCATAAATTTAATCATAAATGGCTATGTTATCTACAAGACCATAGCAAACTGAGCTTAAACTGCAAACTGAACACAAATCTATGTTCAACCGTGATATATTAGGATGTTGTTGTATTTTTCCTACATAGTACCTATCTGCTTAGAATCTGAGCAATCCGACACAGAGACTGTGTCATTCTACATATCTACATACAGGAATGAACCATAGACCCTTTGGGGTAATGCATAAGTATAAATAATAAAGGTAAAAAGAAAAGGGACCTCAGCTGGAGGACTGTTTGGGTCTCTCCTACATAACATCATGTCCACCCGCATTGACATTAAGGATCTCACCTTCAGATCACAGTTTCAAACTGAAAACCTTATCTTAAAGAATGTTTCCAGCACACCGATTGTCAGAAACTAATTGATCAAATAAGATCCTGGACAACGTCACAAACAATTTAATAGTGTTTCACTGCTGACTTAGAGAAAAGTAATCAGCTATCGGATCCAACACAGGACACAAGCCCACAAACAAACAACACTTTATGCACTTTTAAAACTTCTTTTGTTAGGAAGAAACATAGTACTCTGGTGGGAAAATGGTGCTACAGAGCATAATAGACGTCTGTAACTCTGGAGAACCAGCGGCGCTGCTGGACTGCAGCACCAGCAGCAAAGTGGGATGGTTTGGGAAGAGATTAGAATCTGAAATGCAGTAAGAACAGCCACCCAGTGTGGCAGCTAAAAGTGATGTCTAGGAGAGACAGTAACGCCCCGTACCGGTTGTCCCCAGCAGGCACAGCGCCGGGGCACAGAGCAGCATGCCTGCAGGGAGGCAGGCACACGGGAAAGGCATCCCTGCCTGCACAAGGCCAGGTTGGCTATTGCATCTGCATGAGCAGCGTGGGGGCTGCAGATCATGGTCTTCTGGGGTGATCATCTGCTTCCGCAGGAACTCCTGCACTCTCAACTCTGTAATTAAAGTAAAAACGTCCAGGACTGTCCTCTGGTGTGGTGACCAACAGGAAAGGAAGGGTGTGGATCCACATGACTGACTGTCTTCACCCTCCCAAAAAGAGTAGTCACATCCAGATTCCCTCTGGGAAACTCTTGACCCTGGGCCAGGCAATGTTTGGGAGATTACTAAAGGGTATTAGCCAAAATCACGCCAAGGAGCATCTCACCATTTAAGAGTATAAACAATTGCTTCGCAGAGCCTCCAAGCATTTCCTGGCAGTGCTCAAGTCACTGGTCCACACACAGTCAGTGATAATGTGGTGTGATGTTCACACTCCAGCTGTGGACCCAGGAATGGGGTTGCAGTGGACTAAATGTGGAGAGTAGACAGCAACTGAAGAGCCAGGGTCCTGGTTTAGAGACATGGTCATACAGGAGAGGAAAGCATGAAAATGGGTGAACGAGAGGGCACAGTGTCCCTTCAGATGACAAGACAGACGTGCTGTTTGCTTTGCATATGGTCAGCTCATTTACTGATTGATACAGTTCATTTGCAGCATTATTTAAAAACATATATTTACTCTTCATCACAGCCCTTTCTTTTCAGAGAAAGCAGTGTTAGCTGCTTGCTAATACAAAATATGACTGATTTGCCTCAGTGATGCTCAGTTGCAACAGGGTTGGGACCAGCTGAACTGAACAGAAGCATTTATATAACAATTTCAACAAGCAACAGCATTGCTGCAAGGCTTAGGCATACAGCAGTGGTCGTCACTCAGCTGAGATACCAAAGAAGCTGGAGCTCTGAAATGGAGCTGCCAGCTGAGAAACAAGAGCTCACTCAGATCTACCACCTACCTTCCCCAGCATAATCAGTCTGGAGGCAGCAAGGTCATCAGCTCTTAACCAGCCACTCACACTCTGGAGGAATTTCAGATAATTTCCATGCCCCAGGCACCCTTGGGAGGTTGCTTTCCTACCGCATAGGCTGTTGACCGGCTGTCAGGGAAAGCTGCAGCGCTGCTCGAACAGCCCCTGCACCAGCTCATGTCACACCAGCAGCAGTGACGGCTCCTTGCTCACAGCTGGCCAGGCCACACCAGTTGGGAGGTGGAGCTCACCCACATTTTCCAGCAAAATACTCACAGGCTATTTTGGAGTTATCTGTGCTCCCACTATGTTTTTGGCCAGTCCTGCCAGTGCCGAGTTCAACACACAGGAGCTAACACGTCCTTCAAAGTTTTACCCAGCAAGACTATTCCCATACAGACACTGTCTTTCAATACCAAGAGCTTTTGGTGATACAGTATTAAAAAAAAAAAAAAAAGAAAAAAAAAGAAACTCACCACCTTTCTGCAAGATATTGTCATTTCATCATTGCATCTCACACCTCACTTGAGTGTTGCTCCCCTTGGCAGAGTGCAGGTTAATTCCTTTTATATTATGATTTTGTAAAATTAGACCTTCATTAAGATAATATTAACAATAATTTTGATATATCTATTTTGATTTAAATGTCTTAAGACAAAATATCGGATCTGTCCTGTTTTCTTAAGTTATTTCTTGGTCAAATTCTCCTTGACGTCACACAGAATTTGTATCCTTACCCAGTAATTACTCAGACCAGCATCTGATGACTTGACTACAAGATCTCCCAGTGAAAGGAGCCTAGGGTTTGGCCTACAAATAGCCACTTGTAGCTGAAAACAAATCCAGAAATAAACACTTGGGGAGGCGGTCAGTCAGTTCCTCATAATTTCGTAGAGCTACGCTTTGGCATAGGTAGAAAACAATGTGTTAGTCACTGCTTGTTATTAACTCATTAATAATTCTGTGGACATTTCCCATAATGAATACTACAGTCTCTACTTCTACAGTGACTATAGAAACAAGTCTTAAAATGTCAATCAAACTAACACATACAAAAACATTAAGCTTATACAATTTTTTAAGCCACATTTTGTTGAATGGTAAATTAATTTTTTAGAGAAAAATGATTTTTTCATTAGAAAAATTCATTATTTATGGCTCTCTTTTAAACTCAAAAAATACAGCAATACAGTATTGATGAAGTTAATGCCTCCTATTTAGAAATAAAAGTCTAATTCCCTGAACATGTCATATGGACAGCTTCTGTTACCAAAAAGATTTTCATACTCAAGACATTTGTAGGAGCAGTTACCAAATTTATTTTCTGCATTTAATGTCAAATTAGATTTTATTTTGCTCTCCTTACCAAAGTAAGTACCCTCTCCCAAAGTAATCCTGTTAAAACTGGACTGATAATAACTAGTAAGACAAATCAAGTAACACCTTATTTATCCTGAGCGAAGGTACCAGGTTTGGGTCCCACAGTATCAGGATGACATACTAAATTTAGAATTGTAACTTAATTTATGCTATCAGTTAGGGGTTGGGAGATCCTGACAACATCTGCTGGCACTTCTTTTTGCTTTTATAGTCTCATGCACACCTCACTACACCAATACTCATAGAATGAATATTTTTTTTTAACTGTTACAGCTTTTTTCACAGAATATTCTACTAAAAAATATGGAATTTCTAGATAGTGCAAGCAGTCCTGCTAGTCTGTTATGGTACCCTGGTACATTCACCACATTCAGTGAGCCCCTATATGATTAAATGACACTATGGGAAAAAAAAAGAATCAGAGCAAATAAGTCAGTTATTTTTAAATCCTATTTATGGATTTGTCAGTGTTATTCCCATGTTCCCAGAACTCTCTGTGGAGTTCCCCATCAGTCAAAATGGATCCAAAAGCCTTTCAAGACCCTCTGATGCTGCTGAACATAACTAGGAAACCTCTCAGATGTTTCTGCATTTTTGGCTGACAGAAAACATTCTCAGCTAATTTATCCCCATATTCCCAGGAACAAATGCCAGAAACTGAATGTCCACTAACTGAATTTGAAGCCTTCCTGAGCAAAGAGGAAATAGACTGAATCAGCAGTCCACTGAGATGAGTGAGAAAATTTGATGCCCTTCTAATGATTTGTTCTGTGCTTCTTTCACATGAAAATTAAACACCACTGCCTGTCTGCACGGCACTGGCATTGTTGCTGTAGTCAGTATTTTTATGGCATATTTTTCCTTTAAAATGAAAAACTGAATGCAACTCAATGAAGCTGAAAAATCAAAGTTCTTTCAATATGAGGCATCTCCTTTAATATTTGCGAAGCACTGGTATTTTTCTTCTCGGGTTTCAGTGGAGCTGAAATAAACTTAGCCTCTTCTGTTCTTTTCTTGGTAGCTCTCCCTTATTGGCATAACAGAACCCTGGGAATAGAGGATCTCTTCGTTCCTTTTGCCTGACTTTTGCCAGGTACAATGGCCATGGAAGCAGAAAGTACTTTCACAAGGGAGTCAACCAAAAACCTACACTGCAAAGAACCCTGAGCCACAGCAAGCACAGCTAAGATTAACCTGAGGCTCTGCTAATCCATTCAAACATTCCTTCTGCTGGATGCTGTTGAGGTAAGAAAGAAGAAAGCACCAAGGGTTGCACAAAAAAATGCAGCAATTCTTCTATATTTAAGTAAAATATTTGCAAAAATAATTAATTTATAATTCACTGGGCATTCCCCATCCAAGTTTTACACTAATACAAGAAATCAGACTGTGCTCTATCATATAAGATCAGTTTTAATGTCATTCTTTTCTAAGTGAAGTCATGCAGATAAGGCAAAACTACTTGATGACTGAAATCATCCAACACACTTTATGGGGAGAATGACTAAAAGATGAATTTAAGTGACAAAGATCCTTGGCATTGGTGGAAGGAGGGGACATAACTGAGTCCCCTGATTCACACCTCATGCATATTCTGGGGTCCATGTCTCAGTGTCTAAGATCTTCCCTTCTCAAACAGAACCAGAAGAGCAGAAGGCACCGAGGTGTTGCAGAGGAGCCTACCCCTATCACACAGAACAAAAAAAGAAGTCAGTCTGCCCAGTTTTTCCTTTCTCCCTCAGGCCATTGAGCATTCCTTTGCTTTCGTTCTGTGACTTCCCACCCGTGAACTTGTGGGAGCTCATGCACAAAACCCACTCAAACTACAGGGCAACATTTGAGCTTTTCCCATTCTTTCTAAGCCCACCTCAGCCCCTGCAGAGACTCAGCTTGACTATGTGCATTGCCCAGTTGCAAGAGCCAGCACAGGAAGGAGAAAGGTAAAGAGTGACACAATGTTTCTGCTTTAATTCAACCATCCCAAGGAAAATGGCTTTTTTCAAAATCACACCTGTTCAGATTAGAAGAAAAGCACAATCACTCAAGAACTCACACAAGCAAATGAGGAAAAGGATAAAAATGTATTGTGAATAAGCAATACTTAACTTGAGTCACTAGAAGAGAGAGGTAGAAAAAAATGTATTCCTGAAAATCACACAGAGTTGTGCTTGAGTATTATCATTATATACAAATTAATGAAATGTCCAATTATGACACAGTGTAATTTAGAAACTTGTTCAAAAGCTTTCAATCAAACAGAGAAAGATGGACATTTTCATGTGCAATCAGTTTCCTTATCATACAGAATTATACAAATCATAAGGGGAGAGTTCACCAAGGAGTCAAATTGTTATAATAGCCACTTCACTCAACAGCTGCTTTGGTTTTCAGCTAATGGAAAAGAGAAAGGAGTATTTTACCTTTAGGTTGTTACACTTTCTCTTCAGTCCTATCACTGAAAACACTTTAAAAATGACATTTGTAGTTACTAAAGTTCTTCGATGCACAACCACTAGTGAGACAAAAAAGTCTCGTCATCTATAGTTTCTTATAACCCACCATGGTCTCGGAAGCAGTCAAGCCAGCCAATCCAATTAATCTTGAAAATCATCACAGTCCAAACACATTTTGACAAGCAAATGGGTGGGATATTAGCATTAGCAGAAACAGAAGACAGAATTTGATTCTGAGAGCTCCAGGAGCCTGCAAAGCAATGGAAGCTTAGTATCAAAGGCTGACTAACTGTGAATAAATCAGCCCTGGGAAAAATTAGAATTCCTAGATCATAAGTGACAGATGTCCGTCATGCTAGAATAACTTTCGGGCCACTTCATTTGAATTTTATTAAGAGAGGAGGAAAAACACAGTTACAGAGCAGAAGCAAAACACTTTAAGATTGTGTGTGGTGGTTTTTAAACTAGTCTGCCAGTGTCAGCACTGCTTATTTCTTTCAGTAGGTCCAGAATAAAAATTAAAAGTAGCAGATAAAGAATAGACTCTCAATACAGGGGGAAAAAAAAAAAAAAAAAAAGAGACAATGTACTTCCTGGACTTAAAAGTGTTATTTTTATACAATTTCCAATGGCCAACAAACACAATGGGAAAGTGCTCTGCTAATGCAATGGGTAAACAGGCTTCTTCACCAGTTATAAACACAATGTCCTCACAGAACTGGTGGAAAGTGGGCACCAACCAGAGAGGTCTCATCTTCGCAGTTTCTAGCAAACAGTGGACCTTACATCCACAGGATACCACAGACGCCAACAGTATGAACTTCCTCTGGTTCAAAAGGTGCCAGAGAAAATTATGGAGGAGTGGTCCTGTGGGGCTAATAGGTGCCACGTCCTGATGCCGCCACAAGAGAATGTGCTTTCATCTTAGACAGCTAAAAGCTGGGAGGGTGTATTACACAAAAGAGCACTGCAGGCTTAAACTTTTTCTTATATTTTTCATTAAGCATTGTATGTTGGTCACTGTGAGAGTCAGCATTGAATCACAGATTTTTTTCCGTTAGAAAAGACCTTTAAGGTCATGGATTCCAACCATGCTGGACTGGATGAACTTTTGATCTGATCACACATGGCAAACACGCAACTGAGTGACTGAAAGGAAATATTCAACATAGAGGTGGCACTTCCTCGTACCATGGAAGAAGGACTAGATGAATAACTCCATAGTTAAACAAAACAATAGAAACTAACAGGAGAAATTCCTATCAGCTTCCACTGAGTCAGCTTACATTTTAAAAGGAACAGTTGCTTATTACTCAGCATTTTTTAAAATGTGGCCATTTATTACATGTATGTCTATACAGCTCAGAATCTAACTTTCTAGATATAGCTTTTTTAATCTTGGCTCTGGACTGGGTTATTTTTATTTATTTTGCATTTCTCTAAATCAGTACACTGGGTCAAATTCCTGCTAGTGCAGTCTTGCTCATCTGCCATAAACTCTCCTCCCCACCGACAACAGATGAGGTGCTGGCTCAGCCAGCCTGCACACTCAGTACAGCTACAAAAAACTGACACTACCATTTTGCTGGACATTTTATCATTACAGAGCTGGTGTTTCTTGAAAATTTGAATTATATGAGGTATTCAGAACTTCTTGCAATATAACATTTTCAGAGGATTCTTTTTGTCAAGCCCAAGGTTTCATAATTTTTAAATGCTATATTATAACTTATAATTTAAAGCTTTTTCCTAATAAAAGTATTTTATATCTAAAATTATTGAACAAAACATTTTAACACAATAAAAGTAAATTATTCTCCAAAATACAGTTTGATGACCTCCTGGGGAAGTTGTCATTTTAATAAAAATGGCATATTCAAAGAGAATACATTCCACCAGGAAAATGTGGTCACCTTCAGTAGTGCAGTTTTAAGTGCCAGCTTTATTCTTAGACAAGTTGTCTAAAACTAAAGTGTTCACAGGCCTAACAGTAAGTCAAAGGCCAGCGAGTATCCCTATAAAAACTAATTTATTTCAAAGGTGGAAAAGAGCTGTTAGTCTGCACAGGAGAGCAGTAGTACAAGGAAAATACAGCTGCACAGTATCTGGCAGGGAACCAAACAATTTCTTTCATGATTCATTTTCAACTGTATTTTGAACTGGATGCCAAGTCACAGTTTCAGAAAGGGACCCACAAAGCAGTGCTGGCAGGGCAGTTGTCAATCCGTGCACCAAGAGGACTGGGTTTGGATCTCGAGGCCCTGGGGACACGGTGGGTCCCTGCAAGAGCAGCCCCATCTCCTCTTGATCTGCCCAGCACTGATAGCACAGGAGCAGCACATGAGGAGGACGTTAGCCAGGGTACAAAAACCAGGACAGTCAGCCCTTGTCTACTCGTTCAGCCAAAACGTGAAGCAGCTCCAGCCATCTCACTGTACTGCCAGGGGGCAAGTATTTGCATCATGTCACAGATGGCCTTGTTCCTTAGTATAGTCAGAAGACAACTGTATCATCTGTCAGGAGCTCCCAGCCCTTGTCTGGTCAAGAAATGGTGGGAGGGAAGCTGAATTTTGTTTTGCAGAAAGGTAGAAAAATCCTGTGATCACTTTCAATGAAAAGCTGAAACATGGCCTTGGTGTGGCAATTAAGGGAAGGCTTTATGCAAAGTCTCACCATGAAGGTGAGAGGGAAGTTATCAGGCAAAGTCATTGAGGCAGCAGAATCAGTTAATATCCATTGGGAAGCTCTGTGAAATCAAATACCATATACAAAGAGACACGGTAAAAGATGATCTGCCTCAAAAACAACAGTGACTCACAAAGATGAGGAATTGACTTCTGTTGAAGAAGTAGGAAAGTAGAAGTCCTGCAGAAGCTCAGATGGGAGACAGCAATGCTAACACCACACATCTCAGCAGTGCAGTGCTCACAAGGCAGACATTGAAACAGCCACATCAACACGCTCTGCACAGGGGAGAGTCAGGGAGAGATTTGGGTGCAAACTCCCCATCTGCTTTGTGCAGACACCTGGAGGTGTTGCCAGGGAGGGAGCGGTGGTGTTCGGCCAGGAGGACCCGGGACGGTGACGGATCTCCAGGAAGGTGGCTCCTGCCCTGCTGGATCTCAATGCACAACCACCAGCTCCCTCGCCTGCCAGCACCTTCACTGATGGGCCTGACAGGGGCTTTGGAGAACCCCGGCAGACAAGGCAACACCTATTCCTCTCAATTTAAATTCCATTAAACTCTAATGGAGTTGTATTAACCATGTGTGAGGCTATAAGCAATCAATCCCAAATAGTTAATTGTCACAATAAATGTATTTTTGATTGTTGCAATAAATAATTGCTCCCAGAGAGAGAGGTTTGGAATGAGTTTCCTTAGAGAAGTGAAACAGCAAGATTTGTGATCTTGTGACTTAGGGATAATACTCAAAACCAGAAAATCTGATTGCATGCAAGTGAAGCTCTCTAGTTAAACACAAAAAAAAACCTGATTAAAAATTAGTGTGAAATGTGAAAAACAACAGAATGTTTGTAGAAGGAGTAAAGCAGCAGGGCCCTAATACTCCCTTCAGCATTTAGATAGTACCATACTATAAACAACAAACAGTAACAAGAATTTAGCTGCATGGGAACACTGGAAAACTCAGAGGCCGATTACGCTCAGTTTTTATACATCTAAAGTGTTGTCTGCATACTAGGAAACCTTACCTAAAGACAATCGTAACTGTTCATACAGGCAATTTTGAATGTGCAGAATAATCAAGAAAAAAGCCCAAAGCATCTGTGTGGATAACTTGATCACTGCGGAAAATAAAATGCAAGGACAGAAGTAGGGAGGGAAGAAAGGATGGAAGTAAACCTGGATTAGTTTGTACAGTTTGATTCTTATTCTCCACAGACTTACAAATGCGTTTAGTTGCAAACTTATGATAAGTTCAAGTAAAGCCAGTGAGACTGCTGACCTAATAAACTTATACAGTTGCTTACTATTTTGCAGAATAAATGCTTGCATTGTCCACATGTGTCCACTGTATAATGGAGACTGAAATATTGGCCAAGCAAACATCAAAACATTAGATTATGACCTAGGAGTATGGATGCTGTTGAAAATTGGGATTAAAGCTATAGAGTCCATGTTCTTCAGGTGGGGAGTTCTTTTTCCTGTCTGGTCCCTACAACAGTGGGATCCCGTAAATGCTCAGAGCTCCAAGGAACAGCTGGTGACATAGAAGATTAACAAAACTTTGCTGAGATATTATGCACTGATGCATGAGGCTGGGCAAAGGTGTACATACATCTCAGGAAGTGCTACCTGCTAGCCAGACCTCAGAGGCCTGAGGTTGGAAATTTAGGATAGTGTTGTAAAGCAAAGCCATTTATTTCAGTGATTCAGATCCCAGCAAACCAAAGCATACTGATGAATCTCTGCATAAATAGGACAAGCACCCTGAAAGTCAGAACAGGTGGGTTTTTTTCAATCTGCTTCTCGATGCTGAGTCAGGGAAAGATCATGATTTGTGACTTACTTTCATCTGAACACAGAGCTGGTGTCAGGACTAAATTAAAATGGTTTTGTTATTCTGTCTTATCCCTGCAAGCCTGATAAAAAGATCTAATTTATGTATTGAAATGAGCATAAAAGTGCTTTGAAGAGAGGCTGAAGGGTCCTCTGTTCATTGCAAAGCCTTTTAAAACATTTTTTTTTCTTCTTGAGGAACACTGAGACATCTGAACAGGTTCAAAATTGCAGCAGAGTTATCTCGGTTGCATCCCTTAAACTGCCCTTTAAAGTAACCAAGTCTGAAAAGTGTTGAGGTTATTGCAGAGTCTTAATTTTCTAAAACAAAAGATAAATACCTGTAAGTGGGATGCAATTCCAGTATGAACTGCATAGAGGTGTGTGACAGAGAAAGAGGCAAATATCTAAGTCAGTTACTTTTGACTTTTAAATGGGGTCATGCTCACATCACTGATCTACCTTCTCAATGCTCGAACTTCCAAACAAGTGCTGGCAAATTGAAAAGAATTCCAAAATGAGCTACATGAGTGATGTGAGCTCTGGGAAAATAATACAACAGGCAGTTCCCAAGGCTCAGTCTATTTTTTTGTCCAGGAGATATTAAGGACTTGAGCACAACATAACAGTATTGCCATGTTGATCCTCTCAAAATCTATGTAAGCAAGACAACCACAACCTCTGAATCTGTGCAACCTTTCATTTTGGAAAAAAAAAAGGAATATCGAGCATCACATGCTGAGCTTCATTTAACTACTCATAAAGCTTCACTTAACTACTCACAAATGAAACTTTTGGAAAGTGCTTATAAAATAGGTGAGTCAGAAGAAAACACCTCATCAGCTAAATGGACATTTTCGAATTAATTCCCCTGCCTGCAGCACAACATTTACCTCAGGTCCCTTGCACTTTGCCATCACCCTTTTCTCTCTCACTTACACCTTACTGGTCAAGACACAATTTTGCTCTTAACTGCTGGCAGACAAAGGATTTCCTTTACTGCCATTCCCTTTTACCTGCTTCTCAAGCAAATTGCTACTACAGTGTTAGTGCTGACACTTGTTCAGAGTCCAACTCTACACATGACTTTAAGACAGAGAAGGTCACTCACTCCTCTGAGTGGCAGCTGGGCCCATCACCGATTCGATTCTTTACCCACCTGTAATGACACACAGTACAAGACACAGCAATGACGCAAGGATACAAGCAGTGCTGCACAGCTTGACGGTACAGAACAAGCTTTTGAAATCAGAGTTTCTTCCCAAACTGGCTGCTAAAACGTGCCTCCAGCAAGCTCCACTCCCTGTCACTTCTTCTTTGAGCAAGCCGCAAGCACATGAAACTTGCCCAGGTTGAGTGTTTTGTTTGTTTATTTCACTTGTAATTAGATAGGGGGAAAAAAAAAGTCATAAAAGGCCCCTCCTCCCTGAAACCATCTTCCTCCTTGAAGTGATTTACAGCAGATTCATGAAGAGCAGATGGTCAAAGGGCTGTGACTCTGTCCCAGGGCAGGAGAAGGTGCCCGAGAGGGATGGGCTGGCTCCGAGGAAGGGAGGAGCATGGCACAAGTCTCTTTGAAAGGAGAAATGACTGTGCTGAAAGGTAGCTCAGAGCCAACACCTCCAAACTTTTCACACAACATTTCCTCTTCATAATTAAAGACTAGGGTTACTTTGAGGATGGATTCTGAAAAATAAACTCCCTTTGGGTTTTAAATAGGTTGAATTACATCAATTCTCACTTGTTTGCCTCTCTTGGGGGAATATGTTGTTTCCAGGGGAAAATGCAGGATAAACATGTTTATTGGTGCCAAAGAGCAATGCCAAAGAGGAGCCAGCAACATTGCTGCTGTCAGAACTGGCTATATTTTAAAAAGAACCCAGAACTAGATACTCAGTTACTTTGGGAGTCTTTCTGAAACTCTGGCCCAGTGTAGGTAGCAAAACAGAGGTAGAGTTTCTCAAGCTATATCCAGACCACCTGAACTGTAAATGTGGCACCCATAGGCAGAACTTACGTGTCTAAGAATCCAGTGTGATTGAGACTGACTATTCTTGGGTGCTGTCTCTTAAAAACCCTGAAAATCAATAATTCCTTCACTCGAAGCAGCAGTATTTCCAAGGCACCCACACATAGGCTTTCAATGTAAGCATTAAGTACAAGTACTTTGGTGCATAAAGCTGGAACCCAACTTCATACCAAAAATCTTCCCCGTAATTCAAGGATATGCAATGAAACAAACTTAATCCAACCTTTGCAGAGGTCCACTCTGGAAGACACATTCTCACCTTACTCACCTGGGATGCACTGAACTCAAGATAGGGCTCACTAGTTAAGATAGCTCTCTTCTAAAACATTGAGGAAAGAGCCAGTGTAGGAGGACAAGTGTCTATTTAAATTACTGGAAAGCATAAGTGATACTTGGTAGCTCTTATAGCTCTGGTTCCCTTGAGCACAGGGTAAGAGATAAGAAGAAACACAGAGGAAAGCAACGTTTCGAAACAGGAAAGTAGGATATAATAAAGTGGCAGTGTGAACCCTGCAGTGAGAGTCTTTCAGAAAGCATACTGAAAGCTATTCCCTAGTAAATGGCTTAATAACTATTATCCTTATCATAATATAGCTAGAGTGAAATTAAGGATTAGATATGGGCATTTTGTAAAATTCCTCACTCTTTTGATTTAAACTGCACTATTCAACTCCACAGTGCAGTATTTTCTGAATGGCAATGTCATGATTTGCTACAACATCACAGGCAAAGCTTACAAATAATTTAGGGAAACATCCAATTGGCTGGGGAATACCACTTAGCCCTGTTTTCAAGGCATAAGTGAGTTTTCCCAGAGTACGCAGGACTTGTGCTGCTTGTCTCTGGATAAATAACCCTCTCCCATCACACACATATACACACATCCTCTTCCAAATTAATGCTCTTACCTTATCTTTATTTTCAGAGCCAGAATCCTCAAGTTTGGTCCGAATGACAAAGGGAGTAGATAATCTCATGAGAACTCGTTCAAATGTGGCACTGATTTTAGGAGAAACTATGTCGAAGCAGTCTTGGAATTTCAGAGTTTTATGAGTATCAGATCTGAGCTGCTTCCTAAGACCTTCTCCAAGCTGGAGAAGCAGCATGTTTGGATCAAACATCAGGTGAAAGGGGAAAGCTCTGCAGAAGGTGCTGATGCTAATCCTCAGGTCTAAAGGGGACTGGGAAGTTCCTGGTGGAAGTGCTTTTGTGATATTTGCATTTTCATGTTCTTTGATAAGGAAAGTCAGACAGCTGCAGTTACCTGGGTTCGTCTCCTCTGAACTCAGCTTATCATTAGTGACCTGTTCTACTTCCACGTCCAAGTGGTAAATCTTCTTTGCTGCTGCCTTTATCATTCCCATCATTGCAAATCCCACAATTTGATGTGGGTGAAAGTAATGAAGCATGAGATTGCCTTCAGGGAGCTCTTTGCATAGGAAAGAAGGGGATTCCAGGGTGGCCTGTCTTCCAAATGAAGTTCTAATGTGCTCCAGCAAAGCATCAAAGCCATTGAAGAAGTCTTGAAGGGTCCCACCTACAGCTCGAAGAACTCTTTCATTCTCATCAAAGCAGATATTGAAGAATTCCTCTCCAAACTTTTCTTGCATTTCCTCAAACTTCAAACCTATAGGACAATGAGACACTAATATCAACGACATAGTATTGCTAATGTGTCACATTTTCCCTTTGTTCTCTATTTTCCAAGTCAGTGAGAATGGCTTTTCCACTGGATACCCACCCATAGGACTTCTGTTTTCTCTGGTGGCTGGGAATAACCCCAGAAGCCATTTTTGCCTGTCATTTTAAGTCCTCTTGCTTTCAGCTCACTGTCCCAGCCAGCTGCTCGTGGGATTTACACTCGCCTGTCTTTTCCCTGCTGGAATCCAGAATACATTACAATTTCCCTGAGTCTTGCATGTCACACGCAATTCGCTGTGTGAATGCATCCAGCCATGGGTGCGTCCCTTCCATTGCTGACCCAGCCACCAACGAGGCTTCTACTTTTATAGCTCCTCTGTTCACTGCCACTCTGAGGGATCCAGCTCTTACCAGCTTGAAGAATAAACTACTGGGACTCAAAGTCAGGCCTTTGGCTTTCCATAAGCAACGTAAAGCCCTGCAGACAGATGACACTTCAGTAGCTGGGGGAGGGAGGTTGTGGGTTTGGGGTTTTTTTCCAGACAAAATAACTTTTCTCATTATAGCTATTGGGCACTGCCAGAAGATACAAAGGAGTTTTTTGTTGCTTGTAAAGGGAAGCAAAGCCTTTTCTGCTTTTACACTTACCCGTATTTAAAAAACCCTGCCTCTTAAAGCAATCTAAGCTGCTATTAGATAGAACAGCTCTGTGATATTTCATAATGTCACTTCAAGTTTTCATCGCAGAAATTCAAAAGGTTTTGATTTACAGAGGTGATAAGGCTGGTACTGCTGAAGGGATGAAAAAGTATGAGTGATAGAAACCCCTATACACAGGTATGTGTCAAATCCTACTCCAGTTTGTTATTTACAATTTTAAGTATAACCTAGAAAAAATAATTTTGAGAGGGTTATTAAACACTTTTCTCTGTCTTATTTTAGGGATGACTTGCTCTGTTAAATTTCATCTGTATATAATCCCTATATCATATAGTAGAGTTACAAAATTAATCAGATATGTTTGCATTGTTCTAAGCTGTAATAGAAGAAAAAGAATTATGATCAGCTGTATGCAAATTACAAATATCCAGCAAGAGTCTTCCAAGGAAATTAATATAGGAATTAACAACATTGTTCCTCCAGTGTACTGAAATCAAACCACATTTCAGTCAACTAGTCAAACACCTTAAAATTTATCTTGGATTCTAACAGAAATGAAGGGCACTTATTTATTTCCTACGGGCACAACAGGCCCTTTATTCAGCATAATTTATAACCTTGATAAGATCCCAGTGGATCACTGAACTTCTCGTTGTTTGTTTAAATTGCTTGTAGGCTTTTAAATTTGGAAGACCAGTGTGATTAACAACTTTCATGTCCAAGAGGTATAACAGGGGGCAGAAGAAGTCACACATCTATTGTTTGCAGACAATAACCTTTGATCATCTCAAGGCAGCATCTGAACTGCCTGTGCAGACAGGCAGAGTTATATTGATCAATATTCACAAGGGATTTGAGCGTTCAACAGCTTTGCAAACTATTTGCAACGATAGTTTTTTTTGACCTTTGATAAGATTAATAGCAGATTAAAATGCATAAAATTACATATATAAACAAGGCAACAGGACAACATGACAAAGCATATTTTATAAAAGAAGTAATAGTAGTAATTCAGGAAAGTTCATTCAAATGCCATTACTCATAATCAAATTTGGTCACTAAACTAGGTTATTACAAAAATATTCCCAGGATCTTTCATGACCACAGATGGTCAGATCTGTGGCTAAGCCAAAAGAAAGTACCTCTGGTACACAATGCCCTCTGATATCCTGACTCAGAGCACAGTGTGCCAATTCCTGACTCATTACCATTACGTCTGCATAACATACTATTGTAACATCTTCCATAAAAATACTCACTACAACCGAAAAAGAATTAAATTCTAACCTACACCGATAACATCATCATAATTGGATATTAATAGCAATGAGCTAAGAAATTATCATATTCGTATGTATACAGAAACACGTATGCATATGTTTAAATGTCATTGTTCTGTACGGTGAACTGCGAATAGCTTTAGATGAAGTCTGTCTGTAGAGGTGATCAGTCTATCAGACTGTGAGACTGCAGAGGCCCTGGGAGTGTGGGAACAGGACAGTATCAGGAACCCCTAGGCTATTCATACAAATGACCAAAAACTGCTACAGAACCATGTAACATCCCACAAAGCTGCCCAAAATGATAGCATAGGTGAGCTAAATTACAGTGAAATAGTTGGTTGCCCTGAAATAGGGTATGCAGAACTGATCACTTGTGTACTTCACTGCTACGTATGTAAGCCTTGTCTCATTATCATTAACAGGAGTTGTATCTTAGTATTCAGCCTAAGGTTTTGCTGATTGTCCTGTCATCCTCCCTGGAGCACTGGCTCTTCAATCTGGACACAACGTACTGACTCCAAGCAACATGAACTATCTATGAAATTCAGGTCAATGACCTGGCTTGAGGACATGCCACTACTTTTACAAACATTTTAGCTTTGAATCGAGTTACACATAGTACCAGCATAATACTAGATTAGCTCAGAATAGAAAAATGGATACGCCCAAGCTCGACCAAACCGCTGGTCTTAGTCAGGAATTTTCTCTCTAATAATAGATGGTATGAGATACTGGGAAAATCTGAAAAAATTCAAACCACCTTCTAGAACAAACAAGAGTAACATACCTATTGGGGAAGTTTCTTCCTAAGTCTCACCAATAAGACATCCATTTTTGCTTGACACATGATGTTTTTTCTTTAGATCAAAAAACTTTATTTAAGTTCCTATTACATAAACACACACAAACTATTTTTTTCTGTATTTCTACAATGCTCTTGGCTTCAGTGATGTGCTTGTATGAAATCACACAAAATACTTTATTTTTGCTGACTTATTCCTGCCTCTCATACTGAAACAAATGATGAACAGAAGCACACACTTACCTAACATTAACTCTGCATATATTTCATCATAACCTTTTCATTTGCTACCACATAAATGGTGTCAATCTTTTGAATATCTTCTGTGGAGTTTCTCCCCACCCATTTCTCTACACTTATATCTATTTACCTTTCAAAAGACAATAGACATTACCATCATCATCACAGGTGAGAAAATGTCAGATTGCATCAGATTGCTATTCAGCTGCTCAGGAATCTGTTCTCAGCAGTAATTGGTACCTGATGCTACAGAAAAACTGTAAAATTTGATGGAAAATCATGAAGAAACATGGTTTGGAGGAAGCTCCTCCGTAACTGCTACAGTAAATTTTGGCTTATTCACTAGGTACCAGATCAGAAGATAGTTTTGTTACATACAGAAAAACCTGCTTGTTACAAAAATTCCCAGAACTCATTGTCTCTAATAGTACATATTTTCCTACATTTGTAGACTTTCACAGGCTAATTATTATCTTTAAAAACTACTTCTGGTATGACTTTCAATTCCAATGTATTCTGTATTTCCTTTGTTTTTTCTTTTGAGAAAGACAAATAAAATCTTCAAAATAATCTTCTTTATGACCTTCAGGCTATACATCTGCATAAACAGTCTAATCTTTTCAAACACCTCTCATATTAAATTCTTTCTCTGCTTCTTAATTTTGTTTTCATTTTGATTTTGCAGTGGAATAATTCAAATTGAAGATGGCACCAAAAATGTGAGTCAACTTCTGTTCACCAACACTGACGATTTTCTATTCCTTTCTGAAAAGCTGGCGTTTCCATACTTTATTTTTCACTGTGGACCTCTAATGAAAATTTTCATTCAGCTGCCCAGAAAAAAAAAAAAAAATTTGAGATGTGTATGTGTGCCCAGCACTTGCAAGTGCAGAGGCCACTGCGCTCTCGTATCGCCTCATGCGTGACCCCAACCACCATAGATAAGGCTTCCTAATGGGCTCTACCTTGCCATCCATTGGTAAGTAGGAAAAAGTCTGGCTTAGTTTGACCAAGACACTTCACTGAACAGTGGCGATACAAAATAAGCCAAAATTCATCCCAACACTCTTCAGCTGTTGCCCAAGTGAAGCCATTTTTTATTTTGAGCTTCTGCTAATGTACCAACCTTCTGCTATACTGAATTAAATTCTAAAAAATCATCGGTCTCAATGCAGTTTCCTCTTAGAAAGGAATCTTCTGTGTTCCTACCACTTAATCCACTTCATCAAGAGGACATATCATGTCTTAACTCTAATAAGTTTTTTTTCCTTAGTAGTTTCTTTTTGGTTTTTTGTTTGTTTGTTTGTTTCTTACAATGACATTTTTATTCTAGCCCATACTGGAGAGAAACTAAATATGCACATTGTAGGAGGAAACTGAGGCAAAGGAACTTTAGAATGAAGATATTGCTCTGTGCCTCCATTACAAAGCACTTCAGGATCCACAACAAAAGTACTACATAAGGTCTATTATTGCACTTTGAAAATGTGTCTCAAAGATATTTAGAGAAGAGATCCTATACTTGTGAGCCAGATCCAAAACTACCAAAGTCTTTAAGCATAGGCTCAGAGTACAAATTATTTCACTGAACTGAAGCAGAAACAGATGACTTCATCCTGTAATAACATGCTAGTAAAAGGTCCTTCTTCATTTTCCTTTCAGCAGTTCCTGAAAACTGCAAACCCACTACAAAACATCAAGAAACTAACACAGTATTTCTAAGTATTTTGGACATCACTAAGTGGAGAAATTAGATAGGAATCTATTCTCATAAAGAAAATCACAAATCATAGGCTTTTCAGAAACAAATAGAAGATGAATGATGTGCTAAAAGCATCAAAGTAATCCATTAACTTGCAGAGCACACAGAGCAGTTACAAGACATCCAGTTCTTCCTTAAAGTATAATAAATCATGGAGACAATGGTTGCAGAGCAGCCAGTGTCTGATTCCTTTTGGCACAGAAAAATACTTTTTGTTTTTCTGGGATACCCATTAAGAATCTGTAAATGTCAAGTATTAAGGGGATGGGACAATTCAATATGCAATTCCAGGACTCATACTGAGGACGGAAGCAGAATTCGCCACCTTCAATTATAGCAAATACCTCTTAAATGTTTCTGGATTAGCAGATTTTTGGCATGAGTAAGATCTTTTCCTTAAACAGTCTTTCGGACAGAAAGCCAGGTGGCAGTTCAGAATTCCAAAGCAGAATTTAAGATGGTAGGGAAAGCGACGTTTACTTTCTCAATAAAAAAGGTTTTGATGTGTAGAGGCTCATGCTGAAGGTAGATTAGATGAATCATTTGGCTTGTAAGTGAACCTAGTACAGGATCTAATTACTGTATAAAGGACTTTGATCTTACTTCATTATGGTGGTGAATTTATATCATCCTGGGAATCCAGACAGTATTTTTATATTATCATTTTTAGTGGTTTTAATGTAAATACAATAGCATCATTCTATGCCTTTACATATGGGTTTGACACAACTGTAAAATCCATAACACACTTCTCTTCCAGTGCCATAGAGGGCCTGCATATCTTTCAAGATTTCATAAAATAAAAATGAGATTTATCGTTTAAAAGAATTCCTCACACCTGTTCACCTATAATACTTGTTTTATCCAATTTTAATGAGGCGTTTTCTTTCCTTGTTAAAGTGAGGGTCTCCTCTGACACATGATGCTTAAAAATATTGCTGTAATTACCACCTCTTGGTGAGGACCTGATCACCTCTGTTCAGCGTATGTGTAAAAGATTCTGCTCCAAACTACTGACACAGGAAGCTCAGCTGAGCTATTATGATCAGGCTTTTTTTTTTTTTTTCCCCATGTAGCAGCCAATTCTGCAGACAAACCCAATCTGTCTGAAGCAAGACTATTATCATTTTGTGTCCCCCATCACATCTTGGAAACCTCACTTCTTAGATTTGCACAGGGTTTATTAAATGAAAACTGCAATCACTACATTGGGGATTCCTAAAAATAAGGCAGATCCAGTTTGTTTCATGTTAACTCTAGAGATCAAACAGCAATAAGAACAGAGGTTTTTAATTTGCTTTTGCACTAGAATAAGCATATATGTCTTTGAATTGACATAGAGAGTAGAACTTCACTTCTTGGAAAGAATAAAATTTCAATAAAATCTAAAAACTTTTCCCATGAAATGCAAAATCATCTCTCATAATTCCTCACATATATAAAGGGCTCAATTCAGCTGAGTAAATATAGAAATCTAATGCTACTTGAGTCTTCATAAGGCATCCAAGACATCTACAAATGGACTAAGAGATATTATAGTTACATCTCCCAGGATATGAGACTTAAGGGAGACCTATACATTTCTGAAGGTTTGACAGAGACCATACAAGATAGCCCACAGCACCCAAAATAATGGCAAACACCTACATTTAGTCCATGAATCATGCCCAGAATGTCTTCTACTTTATAAATAGACTTCCACAAGACGTTATTGTATATCAAAACTTCAAACTGCTCACTATCTACTGGTAATTCATCTGCTTTATAACACTAAATAACTCTGATTTGAGAAGACTGGGATGTCTAAGGCCATTTGGCATAAAAATTTGTCCTTTTCTAATTTAGATGTATTCACCTCAGCTTTGAAATGCCATGAATTATGTGATTTTTCTTTAGATGACTTTAATATTTGCCAGTGCACTATACTATCTGCTAAATAACAGGATTCCCGCATGTACAGCTTAGAGCCCCCCCCAAGAATAGAGTTCCAAGTATTATTAAAATCCATTAGTATTGCCAGTCCTCTGGGCCATGTAACATTTGTAAACTAACAACTTTAATTATAAATCAGGCTGTGTATCCTAAATTAGTTGCATCCTAATGACTTCTGCAGTTCTTAGCTCAAAGGAAAATGAAAGTGATAGTAATTTATGTAGTTCAAATATATAAGCATTCACAGTTCTCAGACACCCGTCAAGCAGTCAGTGTGCCAAACCCATGTCCATCATTCCCAATTACATCACCTGGTCTAATTTCACTGTACGCTAAGATCTGTCCTGGCATCTCCTTTTCAGTATATTTCCTGCCTCTTCAAATGTATTATTTCTCAGCACTGATCTGCTGTTATTATTTAATAGTTCCCAGAATTATCCAAAATTTATTCCTCTTTAACTACAGAATATGAGTAAGAGCTGAGATTTTCTTAGTTTCATAAAGGAAACACAGATCTTCAACTTGAACAAATGTACAGAGAACAAATGACTTTTATAGAATTATGCCCTTTGCACTAAATGAAGGAACAGCCATACACGATATATTTAGGCATGAAGTGATTTGCTCTACATAAAGCAGCCTACAGCACGCATCTTCTTCGCTGGTGACACACAAATGTCACCTAGAGCAGGAGTTCTCTAAACTTTACATCAATGATGGATTCCACCTCCTCCTCAGTGTCTTGGGGAGCCTGAATCCAAAAACATGAGTTATCTCCCTGACAGGACAGGTCTCTGGGCTGGAATTCCACATAACTTATCACGGGGGAATTCAGAAAACCTCGCCGCTGTGGCATATCATCCACCAAATGGAAGATGCCCAGAAAGATATTCACTTTAAAATGACAGAGAATCAAAGTCCCCACACTACTCTCAGAAGCAAAATCAAGAGGACATGAATTATTATTAACCTGTAAGTTAAGAATGCCTAACAGTAAAAATTTTTGCAATACATTTAAGTTCACAAGCAGAACTGACTCAGCAGCCATCGACATGCTGTGCATTTTTAAGGGAAATGAGGTAATAGTAGTAAGATTTTAAGAGCTGAATTTTTATAACAGACGAAAAAGATAGTCAGATAGGTACAATTATTCCTCCAGGCCTCCTTGTTGAAGCAACCCTCTGATACAAGAATATTTGCAACTTCAGACTGCACACTTGAGGTGTTGTAAGTGTTATTTGCGTAATGTATATTGTGTGGTGCTGCAGTACGTACAATTTACATATTCTAGTCTAATACACAAATGGGCTTTCAAAGACAACATTTCTTCCATGTCATTAAAGACTGGGTATGAATATCTACTTCTGCTTTGCTAATTTTGCACCACAATTTTTAATAGGTATTTATGAATTTAAGTTACTTTTCATGAGATTTACTGTCAAAGTTATGGCAGATTACAGAGCTCCTCAGCAAGATTCAAAGAGGCTCTAAAAAGCAAAACAGGTAACTCCAGGAAACTCCTTTTTTTTTTGTGAAGGATTAAAATAGGAGTGAAAAATAGTTGACATCTACAAAAGCTACATTAATTGTGTGCAGTGTTTGAAAAGACTGTTTGAAGGACATGAGGTGAAGGCTGTGCAATTTTTACCTAGTTCATGCATTTGGGATGGCTGAAACATCATGTAATATATGAGAAGGACACAGTGGGGTTGAAAAACAGAAAATGAAAACTGGGCAGTCCTCTGTTGCTTCATAATACTCAGTAGCAGAAATCTACTTGGAATATCTGCCCCAGAAATAAGCGGGAGACAGGTCATGAATGCTTTATGTCCCCAAAATAAATTCCTTACAGTAGGAATTACAGACTAACAAATTTTTAAAGTTTTCATCTGTATTTTTCTGTTGACAAAGTTTTAGTTTGGAACTACCTGGAAGTCTTCTCCTTTATTCTGACTAGCTGCAATTAAGTCAAAATGGACACTCCAATCTTGCTTGAAATCAAATTATTTTAAATTATGGGGATAAAAACAGTCCCAAACAAGATTTGGCTGCCATTGTTCAAAGTGCTGAATGTACAAATGGTATGAAAATGTCTTTGTTTTGAGAAGGTTAAAATCTGAACAGCATTGACATATGGTTTAAAAGATTGGAATAAAAAAAAAAAAGTTATCTCTATTATACAGATGGTAAATTGAGGCACAGAAAGAATAAAAACTTGTGCAAGGTCTGATAAGAAATCTCTTCAGATACAACCTTCCTCTCTAACATACCTCAGTTTAAATTTATAGTCAATATAATTATAGTTAATAAAGAAATATGGTAGTCACCCACATAATTTACTTCATCATAGGAATCTTTTTCTTATCATTATTTCTAAAATACGTTCTAACAACACCAATCTGCTCTGTGCACCATTTAGCTAGCCAGCTAAAAGCACTATCTGTGTCAACAGGATAAAACATACCAGTGCTTATTCTTTGAAATACTTTATATCAAACTAGAAACTTTATAAAGGTTCCCTCTAGAATTCAGGATTTCTTTTGCCTTTTTCCCAACTTCCAATATATTGTCACTTGTTTTTCCTTTGGATGATATGCTTATGGGGGACACTGTAGAAGTGGGCACACACCAATTAAAGAAAGCTGAGCCCATCATAAAGCTGTCTGGACTATTTTGAAAAGGATGCAAAGTTAAATTAAATATTCCAGCCTCAGAAGCTGTCACTGCAAAGGAAAGCTGTGCCATTGATTTGGTATCAAACACAGTTTACAGCATGTGAGCACAGTGGACACAGCTCCCCTAATCACAGTGGATTAAAGCAGGAAGAGCTCTATTGATGTCTAAACTTGTAGCAGGAGCAACTCAGAGAGGAGATGAGGAGAATCAGGTCCTTCCACTGCAGGAAGATAGTGTCACACTTTAGTGATGACTTGACAGGAGGAAAGTTCCAGTATCCATACATGATAAATCACATACACATAGATGAGCATACAGCTTGCAGTCAGCACTTTGCTGTGCGCAGTGGAAGCACCAGGACCACAGTGCAAAGCATCTGCTCACAGTCTTCGAAGTTTACTAGTGACTGCAGCATTTGCAGTCTTCTGATGAGTAAGGAATGCCAAAAGACTATTATTGAGGCATTTTAGAAGGTCAGGAGAGGTGAATCATGTTGCTATTATCTAAGGTAACAGAACAGCAGGTTACTTTCAAGCACCTTTAAGAAAACACTTTCTACCAGTCCCAGACAGCAAGTCCTTGTTACTGCTCATATAAACAGAGAGCCAGATTGGGTTCAACAGTTCCTCCAGCCTCCATCAGAGTCAGGTTCATTCTCATCTCCTGTCTCAGTGATGCCAGTTGCTCCAGGTACACACCCCAGTGGTTATGTCCTTCTTGCACAGAAGAAACTCCCACTAATCATTTTTTCAACCAGAAAAATAACTAAATATGTGAGAATTAATTACGCAGCCTACCTTAATTATTTATATGTTGTGATAAGAGCTACAATTAAAAATAAGAAGCTGGTTTTACTGCTCATTCCTTTATGTTTCTGTCCCAGGTAAGGAAAACTAAAAAAGTACTGCTTTTAAATTATCTCAGTGTTTTGCCCACATTGATTTTTTTTTTCTGTGAATCCAAATTCATTCTTTAAAAGGTGAGCTTTTCCAACAGTAAGTCTCGCCAAACTTATTTTCAACAATTAATAATTCCCAAATACAGTAATTCAATTCCCTATTTATCAACTTCTCTGTGGTTCTGGGCTTTCAACACTGGATTCAGTAATCCAGATGTGGTCTAACAAGTACAGAGCAGAAGAGGATAACAAGTCCCTTCAACCTCTATCTTTGCTCCTGTTCATACAGCAGAGGCTGCCATTGGCCACCTTCGCTGCCAGGACTTGCCACTGGCCCATGTCCTTCTTTCTGGCCTTCCCCACAGAGAAACCACTGTGACAACTCTCCATTTGCAGACTTCCATGAAAGCAGCAGATGGCAAATGACAGTGCTCCACGGCTGTCGCCAGATAGCAGCGGGCACACAGACAGCTCCAACGGCTCGGCTGCTGTGCTGCAAGTGGGGGAGCTGTGCTTACCTGGCTGCAGAACTGAGCCTAAACACACAGAGTACTGATAAACTCACATCGACCAACATGACCACATTAGTAGTACTTTCTCGTTAGTAGATGGCATAATCGCATACAATTAATGTATGAGAACACTTTATATCTTAGAACTTACTTTAAAAGTTATCATCAATTGTTACAGTCCTGGAAGTAGAGATGTGTAACATCGGCTTTGCTGCACTGCAAATGACTATCACAAATAAATTAAAAATTACTGCTTTGAAACAATTATCTTTAAAAGCAGTTACTACCTTTCCTCCTCACAGTTCTCTGTAAAATGCAGACAATCTGAAAAGTTGTAGCTCAATCTGTAAAGTTTACTCTGAAATAAGGAAGACGATCAGTTTCACAGAAGTGAAACAGTTAAAGCAACTCCAGTCAAAAATTAAGTTCTTAGTGTTAAGCTCTGCACATTTTTTTTGCCTTTTATGATAGATTTGTATCAGCAACACAGATCTGACTGAAACCTTACTAAAGCAAGCTTTAGTAAGCTTTAGTAAAGCTTTAGTAAAGCTTACTAAAAACTTGGGAAGGAGAATAAGCTGGATAAATAATATGAATGGATGCAAATGTTCAGGTATCTGATTTTGGCACCTATTAAGACAATTGCAATTCAGTAGATGGATGACATCATCTTGACATGCAACATTTCTAAAAGTTTATTGCAGCAAGCATTCTTCAATATGAATGTAGGTTTCCAGAATGTTTCATGTCTCAGGTACATCCTGCTCTGTGTTTCTCAAGCTCTCTATCCACCAGGCCCATAGATGATAAGGGTATCTTTTGTTCTGTAGGACCTCTATAAAATCACCCGAGATAATTCCAAAACCAAGGCCTGCACAGACGCAAGTCCATTTGGACTCAAAGCCTTTGAAACTTCTCCAATCACTGCCATCAACCTGGGTATTGCACAATACAACTCCACTGACTCCACTGAAAAATCTGTCTGGATTGTCTCAAAGGCACAAAATATAAGTAGAAAAGAAGACAAATGTAGTAACAGTGCACTGCCCGCATCCTAAATTTCCTTTGTTGGAGCAAAACTTCCTTGGTTCGTTGTTGGTATTAGGATGGTCAGTAAACTCGCCTTCCAACTAAAGGAAACAAATTCCCTTGAAAACATACATACCTAGTACATTAGCCGTACACTGCAGAATTCCTGAGACATCTTCAGTTTCTTCATTGCCAGAGCAGTCTGTATAACAGCATCTGTCTGATATATTATGAAAGTTCTTCTCTGCATCTCTGTAACTACAGTAAAAAAAAAGTTTAAAAGTTATAGCACATCCTTATACAAAGTCAACAAATGGCTTTCAGAAGTGGTGGTAAAGGATGCCTTTACCCTCCCTTGTCTCTTCCCTCTTCTCCCCTCTATCATCCTCTTTCCATTCGTGCATTACCACACATAGACGACACCGCACTAGTAGACTGGGTATCTCAAATATTATACTAGAATCTGGAATATTATCTGTAATGAGAACGAAGACATAAGAAAAAAACAGTACCAAAGGGCTGAAGCCTAAGGGAAGGGTATTCAGACATATCTGTCTTATACATCATTCCCACTGGGATGTTGTCTGTAACAAAGTTGTACTGTAAACTCCAATCAAGATGTTTATGAGGCAATGGTGAGTATCTAATAAGAAGAATAAATCTTCCACAGCACGTTACATTAGCACTGCAAGTTTAAAACCAAGCTTTCTCTGTGGGTTATCTTCTGCAAAGATCTCAGCAGAAAGAAGGATGTCAAGCTGCAACTCACTATGTTATCAAGAATAAAGTTTGTGTTATAGCCTGTTAAAAATAAAAAGAATGTCACCACTGATGAACGGTGCAGAGCTATTGAGTCCAACCAGAAAAAAGCAGCTGCCATCTAAATTATTCTATTTGATTATCTTTGCTGGATTGTTTTTCCTTAATGCAACAGAAACAGAAGTTCAAACTATGTTTAAAACAAAGCTTTATGCAGGTGATAATGATGACAAGAGGGAACACAAGTGACGAAAATATTAACAGCAGAGTGATAATGCACTTAGCAAAATATACAGTTGATTTAGCTCAATGCAGAGAGAAAAGCTTATCTAATGAGTATTTTAATAACAGTTTTGCTATGCTTTCATATTTTGTTTATATTTCATAAATCATGAATAGCAGTTTTAAGGATAGGACTCTTCATCTGGTTAATGCCTGTAAAATCTCAGCACCTGGGTTGCCAGAACCTGTGGAAAAGGAACTATAAAGGATTCAGAGCAGCACATCACGTTACCCACCAACAGGGAAACTGGTTCTCCATGTGGAGTAAAGCGTATTGGGAAGAGTGGGCTCATGTTAGACATGGAAGAACCTCTGGGCAGGGCTGCTGAGCTGCATGGTCTGTACCATTTTGCATGTCTCCAGCAATGCCAGGACACGTGCCAGGCAGGAGGCCACCTCCTGACACACTGTCCGAGCTGACCCGGAGCCCAAAGTCACAGCCCAGCCCCAGCCCATGCCAGGGGTCAGGCCTCTTCAGCCAGTGTTACCAACACCCTGCATGGCACCAGGGCCACTCCTCATGACTGATCTTGACCGGAAGGGGAGATTGGATGAACATTTACGTTGTACCAGCTGTCAGCGCCCAGCTGTTTGTGTGGGGGTCTGTGGGGGCTGCTGTGAGGAGAGGACAGGGCTGCCCCATGTTGGACACTGCTGGATCCAGCTCCAACAGCCCCATCACAGGGCACAGCTGAGCCCACCAGCCAAGTGGCTGGCTTCTCTGGGAAAATGTATGTAAGAAACGGCAAATCACCTCATGATGGTGTGAGGGGTGAGGAAAAGTAGTGAGAGAAACAGCCCTGCAGACACCAAGGTCAGTGAAGAAGGAGGTGGAAGAGGTATTCCAGGTGCCAAAGTGGAGATTCCCCTGTAGCCCCTGGACAAGACCATGGAGAAGGAGGCTGTCCATGGAGGACCACAGCAGAGCAGATATCCACACTGCAGCTGGTGAAGGACCCCATGCCAGAGCAGGGGGATGTGCCCTGAAGGAAGCTGCAGCCTGTGGACCGCTCACAAAAAGCAGGGGCAAAGTGTGAAGAGGAAGGAGCAGCAGTGAGGAGCTGTTATGGACTGAGCACAACCTCCATCCCCATTCCCCACTGTGCCACTTGGGGTGAGACGAGGTAGAAGGAACAGCAATGTCTTTATCTTGACTCCCAAGCCTTGTTCATCATGTTTTCCCCTCTGTCCTGTTGATGAGGGGAAGCAAGAGAGCAGAGCATCTGGGTGGGGATCCAGTAGCTGGCCAAGGTCAACCCACCACAGTTTGTACCAACAGTTAAGATCATGGGGCAGGGCAATTACAGGACATCTGGTAGAGACAGATGCTACTTTAACAAACTCATACTGATGTTCAAAAAGCTCACTGTATTGTAAGTCACAGGAATTACAGGTTTTCAGAGCGTCCTGGCTTTAAATTTTGTCCATTAAAAAAGTACATCTAAGCCACATGTAGCCATAAATAAAAAGCCACGTCGTTACTGCACATGTTTTCCTCGAGGCACTGCCTCATACTCTAAAGTATCCTAACATGAAACCTCATGCAATTTTTTCAGTAAAAGAATAAAATAGCAGGCAGAAGGCTTCATCCTGCTGCCAGCCCCACAGTGGGTATCACGGCTGCCTGCGAGACAGGCCCCTCGCTGCCCGCAGCACCAGCCCATCCGCTAATACTGCAGGTATCACCCACCAAGCCAAGAGTCCCTGGGAAGTTTAACCAGACTTTGAGAAACAGGCAAGGACAATTCCCTCCTGTGCACTGAGCTTTGAAACTATGTCATAAATTCTAAAAAGATCCGCATCATAGCTTGAAAAAAAATCCTTTACATCCGTGTAATTAAATTGAGAGGAAAGCATTCTTCATTTGTCATATGGCACAGCCATCTAATGGCTATAGACACACAGCCATTATATTCTGACTCTGTTAGGAAAAGCAAGTTATCTGTGACAGTAAAATATAATACTTGTGTAGGTAAGGAAAAGGTTGAAAGAAGATTATTTCAATCAATGAGAGAATGTCTTAGGTTTTCATGATGACACTTCCTACTACTTTCTTTTTACTCCTCAGTCACCTATTTTTTTCTATGAACTCTTAGGAGATGGCTTTCAGCCCTGCTTCTGCAAAAACCTGCAAGTATGTAACAGTGCATCCATGTAACGAGCACTGATGCAGGATTTTGCAACGTTTTGACCTCAGGCCATAATGTAAATAACTTTGCCAGCATCCTCAGCTGGCTCTGTGAAAAGTCAATTGGAACAGATCTTATATTTTTACAAAAAGAATACCTGTTCTCCTTACATAGGAAACATCACTGTTAATGGAGCAGTCATGCTCTGATGGGATTGCATGGAAGCAGGACTGGACAGCAGTTTATCATTCATGTCTGTAGTGTGTATAGTTACTCCAGAGCATCTCTAAGAACTTGTGAGAAAAATTCAGAAGGTGGTCAAACAAGGCTGTGACTTGGGAAGCAGAAAGTAAAAAATTACCATGCACCTTCCACTATCTTACATTAACACTTACCCAATAACTTGATGTTCAAAATACTGCAGTGTCCTTTGTAGAGTTTGCCGAATGGTCTGAGGCTACAGAAGAATAATTTAAAAAATCATAAGATTAGGGAAGTACAATAGTTTAATTAACATTAACTTTTAATACAATATTCTTCTCCATTTTTATTCCTCCTTATCTTCTACCTGCTTGGTGCCCATCATAGCAATGGATAGGAAATATTATTAATCCCTTATATCTTACTTCATCATTTAAATAGGAATAAATTTTACAATGTGACATAATTAATACTGCTTACAAGACTAGCTGTGCATAACAAAGGAGACACTTCACTATTAGCTCTCACCCACCAATTATCTCATTATTTTTAAATAATTAATTTAAAATAGTTGCAAGAAAATGCTATTATTTTGTGATGAAAGTATCACCAGGAAAAGACATCGGGTTTTTTAACTTTGTATGCTCCCTAGAGCATGTGGTACTAAAGAATATTATAATGACACAATTAATTTTGGCTTACTTTCCTGACAAGCTATGACTCTCCAGTCATCTTTTAAATTATCAGGAAACTAAAGTTCAGCAAAAGAAAATCATGACATGTTTCAAGCATTTCTATGCTATTTCATTTTAACAGGTGTTCACCAAACTACATTGGCGCATATATGTGTTTAATTGCATTATTACTACTACTACAGTGTTCACCAAAATACATATTTACATATGTACATATATATTTTTATTTTCCTTACTACTGTGGCTGCTGCTGCTGTTCCTATTATTTTGAATTAATTCATGAGAGATCTTCAGGTAAATAAAGAAAATGTGAAATCTATGTCATTCTCTTCAGTATTTTCCAAGTCAATTATGGCAAAACATCATTCTTCCAAAATGATTGCTTTGTACCAAATCTGAGGTTCTTGACCTGTCCATTCTGTCCTTGTGCCAGAGATCAGACAAAGGGACACAATTGGGATTTATAAGCCTTCCTTCTGTAACCGAGGCACACAGGGATATTTTTATCAGACTCACAGCAGCAGACACTCAAATATGGGTATTTCCCTACCTTTTGGAAAAGACATCTAATTGTTTTGGAAAGTAATAGTTGAAATGCCCCTTAATTGGAGGAAGTTAATTCTAAAACCACCATCATCTTTGAAAGTCTCAGATTTTGCTTACTGCTGTACAGATTCAGCAGTTCAAGAACTGAGCTTTCTTCCAACTGTCGTCCATGAGTTTGCAGAAGGAGGTATTTGTTTTGATCACGGCAGGACTGAAAAAGTGTATACCAAGCTGCACTAGGTTTGTGCCATTGTAAAAAATTCTTTTTTAGTATCAAACTACAATAATGTGTCTACCCTTTTGAGTTCAAGTGTGTAGAAATGCATGCACTGAACAAAAATAAGCTTAAGGTAGATGTAAACCTTGAAAGAGGGGTTTTTTTGTTAATTTTGTATCAGATAATTGCTTCTCTGTGGGGGCTAAGTTTCCTGTGCTAAAAGGCATTAAAAGTTACATGTTCTCTTGCAAAACACAATGAATGAAACCCTCACATATCATAAAACCATCCCCTTCTCAGTGGTACAGCAGGTGTCAAAGTTCTTAGGCCTGACAGGCTACAAATATATTTCATGGCATGTTCTCACAGAGATTCAGAAGCTTTCTGTGCTCAGCAAGCAGAAAAATCCATTCTTCACATATAGAAAAGATGTATTTTTCCACTCTAGCAATGACACAAAGCAAAACGGCTCTAAGCAAAGAGGTCCAGACAGCTGCCACCTCCCATCTCCATAAAGCGCTTCCCTCAGCCTCATGTCCGACGCACAGGACATTAGGACTCCACCAGCACCTCCTCTGACATGAAACGAGGAATGGTAGAAATGTCAGACTGTTAAATTAAATCTCCTTTCTGGTTCTCCCAAAGTGCTTTTACAGCAAGTGTATGGAAGGCAGCAATGCCTGGTAACACAGCAGAGACAAAGAAAAATATTAATAGCTTTTTGTCTTCTCGGAAAGTTTTGTAGCTTATGACACCTGAGCAATTCTCCACAGATTGCCTTTGCCCTTCTCATGCCTGACACACAGATGTTGCACCCCTTACCGAGGGAAAAATCCTTTTGAATACCTAAAGATTTGACCATATAAGCACCTCCAAGTCCTGAGCTTATTTCATCAATAGACCTCCCTTCTCCTGCACTACTGAATTTTTAAAAAAGAACAAAAACTGAACATACTGTTAACTCTCTCCTGTGAAAGCTAAGTCATCTGCCTAGCTGTTGTCAGATGATTTGATACAATCCCATGAATTCATACCCCTTTTCACTGGTACCTCCGATCAAATCTTAGAGATTAAGTACAGACAAAAAATAGGATTTATTATTAAAACACTGGTCATAAACAGAGCTCTATGTAACATGCTTGTAGCCAGTATGAAAATTGACCTTAGGAGTCACGAAGTCTTTCTTCATTTCTAACAAGAATTATTACAGCATGTCACTGTGCATGGTTAAAAAGCCACTGTGCTCATCTTCTCAGTTTGCCGTATTTCATCACTGGTGAATGTCATTTTGCTATATTTGCAATTCTGTAACTACGGCCATGACTAAAGAAAACAGAGGGAAGAGGGTTACAGCTACCTAGAAGGGTAGCTTGGTTTACCACTTCTTCCAGGGCTGACTATGCATTGCCTATGAGAGAGAGTGAGCAGGAAAACATTTCCAGCTCTTTTCTGCATCCAATGGCAAGACTGGATGGAGGCAAAATAGCTAAATCTTCTTCTAGTGGCCTCTCCAAGAAACACCTTCTGCCAGTCAGGAGGATAAAAGAGAGCCTATAACAATACACTTCTTCTACCACAATGTACATTCATGCTACACAGGTACCCAGTGGTGCTTATTCACTGGGGAGGTTTTAAAGCTTCATGAGCACTTAAAATGAAAGATTTAATATAAATGTAAAACAGTGTCTATTACCTAAAATAGTAAATTTTAACAATTCATTTTTATTATAATGATTTACTAATATTTGGTATGCATTACAAACGGAATAGTCACATCAGTTCATGTTTCTAAGGGAAACTCAAGACATGCCAGTACTGCTATTGTTAACTGTAAATTAATCCAAGAATTGCCATACCAGGTAATATCTAAGCTCTATCTGGAATGGTGAAATATGAGGTAGAATGGATGCTGAAGGTATTTAGACTAATCTCTTGCATGCCAGAGGCCACAGGACTTCTCTGAACTAATTCTGAATCTAGTCATCAGGCCATGGCTAACCCTAATGTGTCAGAATAAATTGTACAAAACCAGAATCACAGAATCATGCTGTAATTTGTGTTATAACTGGTTGCTCATAACTGGTGGCTCAGATCTTTCTCCACAAGATTTTTGAGTGTATCCAAGGATGGCGATCCCACAATCCCTCTGGGCAACCTGTGCCGGTGTTTGAACACCTTCGTGACATTTTTTTTTTTAACACGGATTTGTAATTTCCCATCCTCTAGCTTTCTTGCCTCTCATCCTTCTGCTGTGCACCACTGTGAAGAGTCTGGTGCCATCTTCCCTACACACCCTCATCAGGTAGCTGTGGACTGCAACAAGATACTCCCAAAGCTGTTTCTCTGCTCCTGACCCTCACGCTCTGGGCTAGCTTGTCCAAAGGCAACTTCCCACACACTGCTGCCACCTCTTTACACAGAGTGCAGCTCCTGCTCCTCACCTTCCCAGCCTGTCCTTCCTGAAGAGCCCGTGTCCATCTCCTGCAGCAGTCCCATCCTGAGAGCTGTTCCACACAAGGATGTGTGCAATCCCACAGGAAGTCCAAGCAGAGGCAGCATGGGGATGTCTAATGCCACCTGTTTGCTCCCCATGTTGCCTGCATTTGGGCACGGGCACTTGAGATGGGCTCCCAGTCATGTGGCTTTTATGAAGTGAGCAAAAGAGTCCCCTCCATCTTGTTTTTCCTCTGATATGTCTTAACTGCTCCCCCTTCTCTTCAGCAAATGAAGCTCCTTCCCCAACAAGCATAGTCTAAAGTCCTCCTCACAGGGTTGTGAAGCCCGTTAGAAAAGGCACCCTCACCTCATGTTCTCAGATGAATGCTGTTCTTGCTCAGCAGTCCTCGCTCCTCAGAGAGTGCTCCATACCCATAAAGACCAAAGCCCTGCCAGCAACACCAGTCACACAGCCAGGGACTGCCTTACTAGATGTCTCTGCTCCAGCCAGAGCCTTTCCCCCTCACCACAAGATCAAGGAGACACCAACTGGGCAACCACACCCTTTGTCCTTGCACTCAAAGCTGTGTAGTCACTGCTGATATACTCAAGGTCTCCCTTGGCTGTGTCACTGCTGCCCACATGGATGAGCAGCAGGGGTCACAGTCCAAGGCACAAATAAGCTTTGGGAGCCTCTTTGCAACACTATGTCTGAGCTCTTGGCAAGCAGCAGACCTCCTGAGGCATCACAGCAGGCTGCCAGATGAGTGCCTCTGTCTCCTCAGGAGAGAGTTTCTGATACCTACCACCCTCCTCTTCTTGAAGCCCCTGAGAGTTGAAGCTCACCTGGCTCTGATGCCTCATGCCAAGGGAGGTCATCTCTCTCACTTCTTCCCAGGGCACTGTACCTGCTCTGCAACTGCTGAACCACAGGTGGAAAAGGGGCCCTATCTGTGTTGTCAGCAGTAAGAAACCTCCAACCTCCTCCACCTCAAGAGTTTCCAGTCTTGACCCTCAACGTTATCTCTGTTTTTCTCTCCTTCCTTGCAACATGGGGCTCAGGTTCTCGGCTCTACAGGGCCTCTGTAAAGACCTGTCCATCCTCCTTGACGTGTACAGCCTGCTCACTGTCTCCTACAGCTTTTCCACCTGGCAAATCAGTGCTGCAACCAAAGTCCATTGCCATTGCACAGCAGTAGTCCTGACTATGGCAGCCCTGCCATGACAGCTGCTGTGACTCTGCCGGCCGCCACTGTTTGCAGGATGAACACATAGAGAAATCTGCCCTTCTTGCTAGATCTCAACCAGTTTTCCAGTAGCATGAAATTGGTTCAAGACCTGAAGCTAGAAGAGCTCTTCAAAACTGCTTTTATGACTAACTGGAGAAAATCTTTATGGAGATACTTCACTAAATGATCTTGAAGGACTCTATGTTTTTTAACTCTGACAATCTCCTTTGAAAAAGAATTCCAGTTTAAACATTGTGTACATTTTTTTTTCTTTTTTTGAGTTTAATTTTCCCTTCTTTGAACTCCATTGCCTCCAGTTTTTGAGACAAAGGGGAGAAAACTTCCACTTTAATTGCATCCCTTGTTATAAATGTCTTTCCTAAGGCAATTAAATTTAAGCTTTCCGACCTCCTCTCAGAGGACAGACTTTAGCTTGCTCCCTTCCTACTTTCTATTGCCTCTGTAGCGTCTGTGATTTGATTGCAACACCTTTAGAAATAAACAGTAGGGCTCATCTGCCCAACTGTAGGCACCCAAAGTGATCTATTTCATCCTACGGTTGGCATCTAATATATGCCTGAAGACTCAGTCTTCAGAAATACCCATTTCTTTCATCTAGAAAATATGTTGACTGATTGCTTTAGACTTACACATCTTTTAAATGTTTAAGTAAGGACAAACCCCACCCTGAGGTGACAGAACTGCACACAGTATCCCAGATGACTCAGGCTAAATTTACATAAATGCATTTTCAAATTCTCCATCCCATTCCTTTTGCATCCTAAGATAATCAGATAGAATTAGAGAAGAAAGGCACTATATGGAACAGGGAGGTCCAAACCAGCAGTTTCTCCTTAACCCTAACAAGGCTTCAAAGACTTTTCCTGGCAAATGCGAAGTGGCTCCTAGCTGAGCCTCAAAAGTGCTTCAGCAGTCAAGTTTTTAACTTGAGTGCTTAAAATTTTAAACATGAAAGCTGAAGCACCAAAGAGCGCAATAGGCTCAGCTAGAAACGACTTTGCTTCTATCAGAATTTCTTCGAGGAAGTCCATCGGGTCAGGGGGCTCCTCCAGACTCTTGTGCCCTGGGGAGCTGCAAAGTCGTTCCTAGAGGAACCTGCACTTCTGCATGCAGGAGAGGCAAGCTACCACAGACCTCAGCCAAACCAGCATTTTGACGGTGGAAGTTTTACGTGCTTCAAATTTGTAGCGTTCAGTCACTAACTCAGCAGATGTGTAAGTCTTCAGTTGCCAGCTTCGCTGCTGGTAATCATTCATTAATGAAAAGCATTCCTTTTTTCAC
Source organism: Caloenas nicobarica (assembly GCF_036013445.1). Taxonomy (NCBI): domain Eukaryota; kingdom Metazoa; phylum Chordata; class Aves; order Columbiformes; family Columbidae; genus Caloenas; species Caloenas nicobarica. The sequence continues at coordinate 198,536,093 of NC_088245.1, read as the reverse complement.
ATTTCAGATCCAATTTTAGTCAGGTCTTTGTGCATAGGTGATTACAGATCTCTAAGCACACATGAGTAGGTGTGTACCTGGCCCATCTGGAAGGAAATTAATGACAAAATAGTCATTTTCACATCCAGTCTAGGCTTTTTTAATATTTAACCTATGATCATGAAAGCAGTGGAAAACTGTTCTTTCCCTGTCCTTCTGGTCACCAAAATATTGATGTTAAAGAGGCTGTAAACAAAGAATCAAGGCTCCAGCTGAAGACAAACATTTATCAACATGCCTAAATGCCAGGAATAGGGAGATAAACATTGAAATCACTGCAACTAGGGCAAAGCAGAACTGAAAAAGGAAGGCTCCTCTGGCATCCTACAATTTTCAGATGATGCAGAAAGGAGGAAGGCTCTCTAGCAGGTCCTTGTAGGTCCTGCACAGCCAGGATCCCTCCCTGTCCCCTTCCCAATAGCTGAAGAATAGAATGAAAGGGCACAGACAGAAATCAGAAATGGAGGAAGAGTCCCAAAAAAAGCCACCATTTGAATTTTTTAAAAAAATCATCTTTGGAGGTTTAATAGTGCTTTTGGTACTATAATCAGGAAAAGGTATATTTTTACTCTCTAGCTTCTGAACCTTTAGGGTGCACTAATTTGTTTCTCTGTAAATCTACAAGGTAAAAATGTATTTTTTTCTTCATGAAAACCAGCTTCCTGATTCCAGAGGTTTGTGCTTTAGATAAAAGCACCAACTGCTTGCAGACCTCCGTGACTAGAACCAGATTTGGTATTAAGATGGGAAGATGCAGAATCCCCAGGAGGGGACTGTTTTGGGATCTGAAGTGCGATGATTGACAGCTGGAGGCAAAACAAGCTGCCCTACAACAGCTCACAATGATCCAGGTGGGACTAGGCAAGGGCACAGCATCTGAGCTCAGTACCACCTAGCACCGAAACCTGAGACTATTCTGCTCCCCAGTTCATGCAAACTGGGGTACTCTTCACAGAGAAATACTTGTGCACATCAGAGAAAATGCCTTAAATTAATAAATAAGATTAAGAATTTTACCCCATACTATTTCATGGTAATAACAATCGAAATGCTCTGAAGAAATAAAGCAGAGCTAAATAATAATTAGAAATTATAACTCCTGCATCCCCATCTGCCTTTCAACTAGAAGAATCACAGACATTACGGATGGAAATTGCCTATTAGATCATTTAGTCTAACTCCTTGACAGTGAAGGATAAATATCTCAGGGTGCTATCCATTACAATACTGGCTGGGATCACTTTGTTCATCTCTGAATTTCAGCCATGTCTGGAATGGATAGAAGCTCTGTGCTGCAGAAAGAATGTATTCAGTAGGTGAGAATATAATAGATGATTTACTGCTAATGCTACCTGTTCATCTTCTAATGTAACTCACATCTACTACATAAAATCATCGATGCTGCTCTAGCAGACATAGGAAATGAAAGGCTTTACATGTCAGTACTTCTCAGGGAATTTCTTCTGCTCATTTAGAAAAAAAAAAACAATTTCCTCAGTATAACTGGACCCACAATGCAGAGCTACAAAGATGCTTATCCCTTTGAAACCTACAGACAAAATATATGTCTTCCTTTTGAAACTTAGTTTGAGAGTTAGCAAGAAGACACATCTAGAAAGAATTTGGATACGAGATGGAATGATTTCTTCTACTCAAAGCATTTAACATTAGCTCAAGGGGTGTAAAAAGAGAGGGCTTTTCTCTGTGTTAGCATTCTAAGTTTCACCAGGAGTGCAATTGGACCGCTGTGAAGTGGCAACTGTCTCTGCTCAAGCAATTGCAAATGAAGGACATTCACCCTCATTTTGATGTAGTCAGGACTACACATTGCTACTTAGGGGCATATATCGATTATCATAACATTCCCTTCTACTTTACAATGTCTTTCTCTCTTATTTGCACCTGGGCACTTTGGCCAGGGCAGAGGCAGAGGAGTGCAAAACAACTGAGATCAACTTTCTGGGGTTGACGCCGGTGCTGCCGCGCTCTGGCATGTCGGGCAGTGGCAGCGAGCGGCCTGCATGCAGGCCTGACCCCCAGCAGGGCCCTGCTCTCTGCTGCCAGGCCGCAAAGATGCCTGCAATAGTATGAACAGGTTTTTTCCAAGCACTGTAGGGAAGTCGAGATCTCAGCCTGTAACTGCACAAACATTCAGAAAGCAACTTGCACTATGATCAGTCTGAGCACTAGGTGTCAAATATTCATACTCACCCTAAATAATGTTTCATCGAGGTCAATACAATGCTGCAGGCCCTCGGGTGCAACTAAACTGATTTTTTTTTTTCTATTTTATTTACTGAGGCTGAAATTCCCTTGCACGAGATGTTAAACTACTGAGCAAGACCAAAAAAAAAAAAAACAATCCACGACATTCTCATATTAATAATGCTTTCCAGAGTGTTCCTGTTTAAGACACCACAGCTCTGTTCCATGCTGTGAAACAGCAGATTGACTGGCAACAGACTGCCGTTGTGACCTCGGTATAAATGGCTTTTCTCTCAGTTAAGTTGAAAGATACTGGGCAAAAGTCTGATCTTATTATACTTTAAACAAAATAATCTTGTTCGCCTGTTGGAACTAGAAATCAGGAGTTTCTCATTGACATGCCTTTCTTCACCATCTTCATGCTTTTTTTCTTCACGCCCTCATTCCAGAGAAGGACGTTACTCATGTAAAGCTCATCCAGTCTGGGCTATTAAGTGAATAAGCTCATCACACTACTGCTACGGATACCATGTGACATTACCTTACTTCATTCAGAAAGAGAGGCAGAAGTTATTCCTACAACAGTAGAGCTTAGATATATCTGATTGGTTAACGCAAGTCATAAGGAGCTCATTATATTTGTGCAAAGTTTTTTTAAAATCTTACGTAAAAATAAATTTGTTACTTCTCCTGTTAGTGGCAACAACTTGTTATTGCTCCTAAAAAGAGTAGTTATTCCTGAGACTAAATGGTAAAGATTTATGATGGAGTTAGGTTCGATTTGAGCTGCTATATTACAACTTCTCCGCCAAAACCCCACCATCACTCACCGGAGGATTCACTTGCAATTAAGCAATTTGAAGTTACAGCGGTTCTGTGACATAAGTAATAGCCTAAACAACAGTCTTTAGGTTCACTTTTCTCCCACTGTCAGGAAAAAAAGGCTGTAATCAAAAAGACAATTCTTAAATTCAAAATATTTGGAGCAGACAGTAGCAGCTTCCTCACTTAAATAGGAAAAATTTTTCTTCATTTAATGTGTCTTTAACTGGGCCTTTAGAGAATAGCAGGAATAATTCTGAATGAACAGAAGAGTATATCAGAAGCGATTTTCACTTAATAATGTTTATAGTTCAAGAGATGTGTTACACAGGCCACTCCAAAGAGAAAATCAAATGGAAACATAAGTCAGTTTAATGCTGTGTCATGCTGTAATTCTCTTTCCAGAAAGATCAGTACAGCGCCTGGGGGTACACAGTCTCCTCTGAATGCATGCCTGGTCACTCAGGCCCTTTAGGGTAGTCCATGCCCCTTAGATGGAAGCGGAGTATTTGACTTTTCAAATGAGTGACAATTTTTTTTTTTTTTTTTTTTTTCTGATTTTGATTCTATTTTCAGCCTGGTATTGGATACAAGTCAAAATAGAACTGGAGCAAATGTGAAAATTGCTCCAAGGAACAGGAATTCAGTAACATACTAAACGGCATTTCTAAAGAATAAAACTGTGCCCACTGGTGCCAGGATATCATTCCCACATGGCAGAGTTCTTAAAGGCAGAAAAATGTATGTAGCTAATGAATAACATACAGTATCATCATCTCTAGTTGTAATTAATCAAAATTTATGTCATTGTGGGTGTAAAATTCATCCTTTAAAATGAACACAGCAACAAAGCTGGAATCAAAAGAAAGGTTAAATTTGCTCGTGATGTGCATGTAATCATTGCAGCTGATTTCTTAAAAACAAGGTCATAAATCAATGTCCTTGCTAGGAACCAAACATTTTGTTATTTATCTCCAAAAACATGAACCCAGCCCAGTGAGAAAGACACCTGTTTGGACAGCAGCTGGATCTAGATCCAAACTTCTCTGATGGCATACATAACCAGAGACTCTTTGATGATGGTTCAGATGAAGGGGGACAGAAGGAACATCTTTGCCCAGTCAGGAACACGATTTAGGACCATGTTAGATTGGATAGCAGCTGCCTAGACAATCGTGGGCTCAGCTTCATGGGAACATCACAGGAGTGAAAGGCTGGGAGAGGGCAGAACCAGACATGGGGCAATAAGCATGGAGCACTGTTGGCCATGACCTCATGAGACACAGGAGTCAAAAGAGCTGAGTGTGTGCAATGTCCAGGATTTATTGCACTGAGCAGCTAAGTTGGGTACCACAAAACCCACTGTCTTCACACTCAGGCACTGAGCACAGCCCTGGCCAGGCACAGTTCCCCGATTCTTCAGTCTACAGCACCCAGCTGTGCCCAGCTGTGCCCAGCTGCTGGGAGAGCCTGAACCCTCCTGCTGCCAGTGTGCCTGCCTCCTCAGCAACATGGTACTTTGGGGGGCAACAGGGCAGCATTTCAAAGTGATGTTCAGGATATGCACTGTTAGTTTGTTGAGTGCAGCTGTGACAAAAAGCTGCCTCTCTTCTTGCATTGCCGCTGCTCTGCCTCCCTGCCCACTGCACCCTGCTTCCCTGAGCTTCCCCAGCACACCCTGCTCATTAGTTCCAATGGTGGGGTACATATGGAGATCTGCTCATTTTCCTCATCACCACATACTTTTCTCCAAAATATGCAGCTCTTTTGGTAGAGGTGAGCCCTATCATCCTCCTAGTTCTGGCTGCCAAAAAATAGAGGGTTTGGTGTAAAGCACCTTCCAGATGAACAGTGTCCATCCTTCAGCCATCCAGGCAGGAACATGAAATGAGTCTGTGCTGACTGAGGATCAGACTCTGACACCCTCTAGCATAACAACTGTGGGAAAAATCTCTAAACATTTAAGAGAAAAGCTGGAAAATCATGTGTGCTGGACAGTACTAGAAGCTGCTTTCCAGGAGCAAGTAGAAGGGTTGGATTAAATGCTGCAACACAGGAGGGTTTACTTTTAATTTTTTTCCCACAGTTCCACAAAAAGTAATATTTGTGCAAAGTCACACTGAGCTATACCTGAGACCAAGATTACAAGTGATACAAAATACAATAACTTCTTTTCACTATATTCAGCATAAAAAAATTTCAAATCCTTCATTACTGCATTTTACTCCACAGAATCTCTTTCCATTGACAACACCGTTGCACTAACTCATGAATACATTGCGCAGGAGATACTAATATTTTCACACACACTTTTACACTACCACTCATATGACCTAGACTGCTTGTGCAACATTGTTGTTGCTCTGTCCCATGGACGCAGCTCTCGCTCAGCTCCTTTGTCCCCTGGATGCTCCTTGCTGCTCATTTTGAGGTTCTCCACATCCCCAGAGCAGCCCTCGGTAGCCCCTGCTTCTGTCATATTGAAACAACATCACCCCAGAGATCTCTCTCCATGCCACAGCAGTATTTAACACACAGACAGATTTGTGTGGAAATGCACAAAAAAAATTTACTCGGTATCTCAGTCCTGGCCATCACCGAAGGAAAGCACAAAATTAAGGCTAAATATAAATATCAGGAACCTGTAGCATTCTTCAGCTTTGAAAGTGTTCAGCGCTGGGATGGGCACAAATTGCTGCTGCATTCATGTCAGAAAGGAAAACATCAAGCCATTGCAGGCAATATATATAGCATATACATTCACACACACTCATATGTACACAAATATATGTTCACACACTTAACAGAGACCTGTATCTATACTGTTATGGAATGAAGATATATCTACATCTTTAGCAAAAGTATTAAAGCTTTTTGTTCAGAAAGAAAAAATGTCAATGCACCCTTCAGATTTGCCTTTTACCTTTACAAATAAAGGGAATGAGCCCCATTTGACATTAATTTTATGGGCAAAGTATTTTTTTTTACTTCTAATTAAAGTTATTCCAGATTTATATTAGCAGATGTGCGAAAATAATCAGATTCAAAGCATTAGACACATGGTAACTTGACTTGTTGCAAGAAGGCATGTAGTCAGTATCACAGAACAGATTCTCAGTAAGAAAACAATGCACCAAAATAACAATGCACCTGAACAGTGATTTCTGAGAGTGAAAAATGAAAAGATGAGAACCTGATTCTTTTCTTATACCATGACTGTGAGAACATGACTTTTTTGACTTAATCACATTAATTTATGTCAAAATGTGTAAGATGGGAGTGAAGCACTAGTTACGATGCCAAGATAAAAAGGGAAATTTTAAGCAATAAGTGTCACATATTAAAAATTAAAAAGAACACAGCACTAAGGGTTGCTACAATTATCTCCCAAGGAAGCCATGGAAGCTGTTGTTTGGGACATCAAAAGCAAGTTGGATGAAATTTTTGCATTCTTAAATTAAATTTCTTTGAGAGCAGAAAAGAAAGAGGACTGTAAGATATATAAAAGTTTTCCTTGTGTCTTAATTCAAATAACGTGTTTATTTTAAAAACAATTCATCAAAGCTGTAAAAACGTAATTGACTTTTATATTAGCTCAATACAGGAGGTAGCAGTCAAAGCTGGGAAAATACAAATACTAAGGTTATCTAAAAATACTGCACTGGGCTACTTCAGAATACTTCAAATATTTTGGGTAACACATGCTCTAATTATACCATTGTATTATTATCAAATTAAATAGCTTTTTTTTTTTTTTTGGTACTAAAACAAGACAGGTCACCTGAGATACTATCTATTAATATCAGCATTACAAGACCAGATTCCCAGTGGACTGGGAAAAAATCAATGGGAAAGAAAAGTCTTAACTGAAACTGGATGTCTATTAGCTATGTAATGTGGGCAAACTTCTCCCATTAGACAATTCGCATACTCTCTAGCCAGGTTAAGAAACATCGAACAGAAAAGAACATATTAAAACCAAGCAAAGTGATAGCTGATGGTGAAGAGACTCATATATAATTGCCAAAGCTGGATAACAATCTGCAAAAAGATGATCCAATGCCACAGTAGCGGTTGTAGTCATCTTAAAGATTAAGACTACTTGTTGCAATTAACATTTTATACCTTAAGATGTTAAAATACCTCAGAGACCAAACAAGCATTCAGTTGCATCTGAAACTTTATGAGGAAAATTTAGTGATGGGCACAGAGGTATTTACAGGAGCGCAGTACAATCATAACAGAAAGGCTGGAGAAGAATGTTCTGTCCTACGTCAATCTACCAGAACTGATTTCAGTCTTACAAAGCGATACCAGTGCATGTTACAGGTTCTACCTAAATTCCCTGCTTATTTTAGCATACACAATGCTTCATTGATTCTCAACTACAGGTGTAGCTATCTAGATAATCATAAGTCATGGATTTCAAAGTACACGTTAAAGAAACTGATCTCTCAGGAATGTCAGTGCATCTGGGAAGCACAGGGTAATCTGTTGCTGAAATATTTCTTAACATGAAGCCAAAACTTTTTTTTCCTTTGCCTTGTTCGGCACAGAAAAGCCCTATAAATGTAAAAACTTCACATCTCTATGTGCACGCATAACGTAGATGTAACTTTTTTATAAAAAACGTTGCTAGTACCAGATAGCAATAAGCACTTTACGGTTTTAGGATTTTTTTAATTCAGAAAGGGACTCGGTGGAAACGATCAACCCAGCTAAACCGTCAGCTGCCGGCATCTGTGCCTCCCGACCCGATTTCCAGCACCGGGCTGCCGAGACCCCACTCCCGCAGGTTTGCGGGGCTCACACCCCGCAGCCGGGGCGGGCACGGTGGGGCAGGGGCTCCGGCCGCGCCGCGGGGACGCCCGGCAGGAGGGCGCAGGCAGCGCCGCCTCCTTCCCGACACAGACCCGACCCCGCGGAGCAGCTGCCGGGAGCAGCGCGGGGTCTGCGCGGCGCGGGGGCCGGGGCCGGGGCCGGGCACTCACCGCGGGGGCCGTCAGGCGGCGGATGCTCTCGCCCAGCGAGTCCAGGTTGACCCGCCGGCGGCGCGGAGCTCGGCGCGCCCCGGCGCTGGCCGCGGCGGCAGCGGCGGCGGCGGTGAACGGGGTGTCGGCGGGGCCGGGGGGGCTGCGGCTGCCGTTCCAGCAGAGGCGGGACAGGGGACACTCGCCCTCCTCCTCAGGGCTGGTCTCCGGGCAGTCCGAGCCCAGAGAGCTGAAGGACTCCGAGGAGATCTTCCGCCGGGACATGGTGCCGCGGGGCGGCGGCGGCTGGGCTCAGCGCGGGGTGGCGGGCAGCCGCGGCGGGCAGTGCCGAGCCGTGCGGCCGCGGGGGCGGCCGCCTCGCATGGCCGCGGGTGCCCCTGGGCGGGAGGCGGCGGCGGAGGCGCCGCGCCGGGGCCGGCGCAGCCCGGCCCCCTCGGCGCCGCTGCCCGGCTCCGCGCTTCGCCGCGCCTGGCCGGGGCAGCGCGGGTGCTGCGCGGCGCCGCGCCGGGAGGCTTTAAAGCGGCGGCGGCGGCTGCTGCCCTCCTCTGCCTCTGCCGCCCGCCCTCGCTCTCCCCTCCCCCGGCTCCCTCGCTGCTCCGCGGGAATCACGTGTTGTTTGGAGCCCTTTCCCCCTCCTCCTCCCGCCTCCCCCCGCCCCGCTCGCCGCCTGTCGCGCCCAGCCCCGCACGCCGCGGCCCGCAGCCGCCGCCGCCCGGCCCCGCTCCCCCGCGCCGGAGCGATGCTGCCACCGCCCCGCACGGCCCCCCCGGCCGGTAACACAGGCGGGGCGGGCCGCGGGCCGGAGCCGACGCGCAGCCCGCGCTCCCGCCGCTGCCGGCTGCTGGGAGGGCGAGCAGGGCGCTGCGCTCTCCTCCCTGAGCTTTGGAGCCAGGCGAAGGGGGAGCGGGGAAACGGGACGATACCCGCGCTCCGCTCCGCGGGGAGCGGCGGTGCCCGCGCAGGGGCTGGGGGCGCCCCGCCGCGCCGCTGCCGCCCTGCCCGCGGCCGTGCTGGACAGCTCCCTGCGGCCGCGAACGGGCGGGTGCGGCCGGGAGAGCGGCGGGGGAAGCCGGCCCTCATCCCCCTGCCCGCCGCTTGCCGCCAGCGGAGTTTTAGGAATGGCATTCGGGAAGCTGGAGCTTAGGAAATAAATAATTTTAAAAGCTGGGAAGGCTGGATGCTGCCGTCAGTATCCAGAGGGAAAAGTTCTTGTCATCTTTGTGTGAGAACTGCTCCCGCTAACATTGCAGGTCATGTCCGAACATGAAAAGAAGAAACTAAATTAATTCCCCTATAGTAGCCATGTGCTACAGCCTTGAAATAGGAGAAACAAAAGGGCTGGAGGGGAGCTTGGATACAGGATGACACCTTTGAAGACAATGCAAGCTGTCTTCTTCCCAACTTTCCCTACCTATGCCGTCAGTTTAAAGACACCTTGAGTTTCATGACAATAGCAATAACCCCACATACTCCTTCTCAGCAAAAAGGCTCCAAGGAAATGTGGTCTCAGCTGTACTGGTTTGTCCTACCATCAAGGAAGACAGCTTGTCATTACTTACCTTCGTCCAAACAAAGCTTATTTTAAAAGGCAATGATTTAATTTAAGATAGATTTTACTTTATCTTTCCACTGTATTATGACATATGTTCTACAACAGTATCCTATTAAATGTCTGAGTGCAGCCTAAACAAGAACACACTGGAGAGACTGGGAAGATTTCCACAGGTACAAAGGAGTTTTTGAGCATGTCCTTAAGCAGCACAAGTGGTGTCTGTTCTTTCAGAAGGGGCACAGGTCTGTGGCTGAGCATGCTGCTTTTAACTAGGGCATGACAGCCCTTGCTTTTGCTGTCGTCATCCCTGTTTCTCTTGGCTCACCCAGTTTCTATTTTTTTTTTCCTATAGAAGTATATATGGAGTAAGAGAAGCAATGAATCTCCTTTTGTCTTGCCATACTTTTGTCTTGCCATACTTGCCAAATTGAAGCCTGTGGCTTGAAAGGATGTATAATAAAGCCAGAGTGGTCCACACTACCTTCAGTTGCTGTATTAAATATTACATTTGGGATGCAGAGTCTTTCTTTTTGCAGTGCTGGTGATGCCCTCAGCAGCCCTAGGACAGGAATCAGACATGACTTCACCTGAAAGTTAATTCGCACATGACCCTCCAGATCCGTTGTCCTCCTCTTGTCTTTTCTCCTCTACAGAATGACAATGTTCAGCAGTACCTGAGTGCAGAGAGGTGAGACAGTTACTCTGCCTTTTCCTTCTTCCCTGTAAAGAAATTACTGTTTTAACAGCTTCTTTGAGATCTGCTGCAAAAGCCCCTGCCTGCCTTCAGGCCAGGCTCCTGCCATTGAGGGGATTCAGGAATTAAGGGGTCTGGAAGGTGTCCTTTGGTGCCAAACACTATCCCTAGTACAGGGTACTCTGTGTTAGAATGTTAACCTTCTTCACATGCTTCAGTTTCCATTTAAACATATTTCTTTCTCGTAGACCATATTGTACAGTCCTCAGTAAAGCAAACTTCCACTGGTTTCCTGGCTGACGCAGTGACAGTGACGAGTAAGAGCCACATACTTTAGCATTGAAAATGCAAATACATATTTATAAGTCTAAACTGCTAAAATACTGAAGTGTCAACTGGTTTCATGTGCAGTACTTCAGCTGTGGGGTAAGCAACTTGCTTGTGGGCATATTTGCATTTTATTCAGTATTAGGGAAAAACAGTTCCTAGATGACAAAACTGACACTTTTATGTTTTCAGTTTCCTCTTTTTCTTAAAGTTCAAAGTAGCACTTCCCAATGCAGCTTATCATTAACGTTTGACAGCACGCTTGAATTCCCCTTGCAGCATTAAAAATTACTTTCTCCATGCCCCTCATGGCCATATTTCTTTTATGTCTGTAATGCAGTGACCCTGAAATGGGAAGGGAAATGCTTTGTGCCAGTGACTATTCCTAAGGTCAGGATTATTATAACTGAATGCACTTGTATACCAAACCAACTCCTCTCAAGAATGTAAAAGACATTTTCCTTCAGCACCTAGGTAGTGAAGCTCACCACCCAGAAGAAAAAATTCAGTTAGGGCTTCAAATCTTCTGTTGTTCCAGCTGAAGCAGCGCTTTTGAGGAAACCCGGAATCAGTGTGGCTATTCCCTCGCTATTCTGCCCAGCTACGTCCTTTAATACTTGTGGAAGGAAGCCTGATACCTGCCTGGTCTGGTTACAAAGATGTTGGTAATCTGCGTACCGCAACTCTATTTGGAATTCATGACATAAAATACATGGAATTGGATAGAGGCACCAGCTGGAAAAGTACCAAACACCATCACAAGATGTCTTGAGCTAGATAGAAATGGACAGCAGAAGATCCAAGATGATGCAGGTCCTGGAGGTGAGTCTGGTGAAGCCAACAAGTCATTCAGTCCTTGGTTAATTATTCTTGTTTTACTCCTCCTGATCCAGATACAGCCTTGGCAAAAGCTAAATAACACAGAGGGTTGCTTCATCTGACAGTCAAATGCCTTTGACAGCACATAGACGTAAACAGTTACAGCACATAAGAGAACAAATGTTCTTCTTTTATACATCTCATCAGCCCAAATTTGCAGTTGGCACGTTATTGGATGAATAGCAGAAGCGTCTGTAAAATGTGTAAGGTTCACCAAAACAGTGCCTGTGTAACTTCCATCATACTAGAACAGAGTGCAATTTATGTGTCCCACAGGTATTGCAGACAGTTCAGAGAAAAATATGAACACTTTTAGTTATTTTACAATCTCTAATGTATAATTGCTCTTCTAAGACAATTATTTTGAAATGCACAAATATTTTATAAATTTTATCTGTTTTGAAATTTTTATCTGGTTCCAGTCAGCAAAACTCACAATGTGGAGTTCAACCCTCACAGAAAATGCATGGTCTTTAGTTTCCATTAATTGCAACATGTTACTTTTTTGTTATTTATTGATGATTTCTACCTATTTGTTATTAGCTAAGCATTTCTCAGGAAACATCTAATGCTGGAGTTTTGATCTTTTTATTTTTATTTACAAATGATGTTTTTCTGCAGTTCACAGAGCCTTGGAAAATCAAAATCACAAAAACAACTTCATCATAGTGCATTGCATTGTCCTATCTACATTTGTTGAGAAAATGTTAGCCGCAAAGCTGCCAGAAGAAACTCTTTCAATTAATTCCACTTAGGGATTAGTTGTATAGATCACATACATCACATACATATTTCATATCATTTCACCTGTTACATTATATGGCTTTTTATAATGATCTTTTTATAGTACTGCCAAACCTATAAGTACTTAATTTTCCTTTAATAGAAAAGATTGTTGTCCCGAGATCAATGTTTCCCACAGAGAAAGTAAACATCTGTTTTGCAAGGCATTTCTAAAGCAGCAGGAGACCATTATCCTGTGACAACATTCTATTACAATTACTTTATTGCAGTCAGGCAAAATGAGTGATGTGTAGCAAATGTATTCTTTTTTGTTCACATTCTGCCAAACCTTCCTGTTCTTTATCCAATGACTTCCATCTGGAGTATTGCCTGGAAGAATGGATGGGGCATTCTGCCATTCGTCATTAATGATCTGTTGAATTACGATTGGCTTAAGGAACAGATCAATTCTACGTCTCAGCTACTCAGAAATGAAGTTTATATGCAAGATACACATTGGCCAAAGTTGACGTCCTAGTAATCATGTTATGTTTGCAGGCATTATGTTGCACAGTGTATCACTGACGGAGTCATTAATCTATTTTGCTCTGCAAGATGAGATATTACATAATGAAGGCAGCAGAATCTGGGTCTTAATGTTCATAAAATGTCTTTAATCTGTGACACTTGGCACACTTTTAAGAGTTTTGTTCTTCTCATGGATAAGGAAAGCAAAACACAGGTGACTGATGTCATGAGTCTCACACCACATAACAGATTAATAGCAGAATCAAGAATTCCTTGTTGCCTAATCTAACTTCAAGACAACTTTATTCAGAATCGATTGGTTTGAAACATGAATGGCCAGCATCAGATACTTTTGTAATTTAAGGGATTTCACTATGTTGGCTTGCCAAAGAAGGATCAAAACAAGATGTCAAGGCTGTGGAAGGAGATATGTTGCATTGACATCATCACTATTTCACAAAAAAAAAAAAAAAAAAAAAGTGGAGGAACCTGCTGAGGGAGTGAAAAAATATAAGAAAGCCCGAATAACAGTGCTTTGGCTCAGATCTCAGATGATTAGGTCACACTGAGATTGCTACTATCTGGGAGAATTTATGCTGGCATACAACTTCAACTAATTGTCTAGAGGGAACACAGCTGGTTAAACATTCGTACTTAAAAAATCGTAAAAGAAAAAAATATAGCACAGTACTCACAATCTCTTATTCCCATTTGGCTTGCACAGAGAGCCAGATTTACTGAATTCAGCATTGGGTGAGGTAAATTGAACCTTTTCTTGATCAGCACTTCTTCTGTGTCCTGAGTATTTAACAGGTAACACAAGCCCCATGAGTTCTGCCTCAGAGTTACCTATAAACCCCATACAAATTTCTTTAAAACACCAAAACATGGGCATCTAGATGCTCATCTAGAGCTACCCCACCCCAGCATTCTCTGCAGCTGAGTCAAGCCACTATTTATAGAAGAACAGCTCTCTAGAGAGGCCACTTTATTTTCACTCTTGCAACCGTATTTATCCCAGATAGACTTCCTGCTATAAGCAGGTTTTGTAAGGATATTGATGTCAACAATCAGACTAATCCAAAGAAAGTATAGTGGTAGCTACATATGAGATTAAAGACAACTTGCTGTCAAGCAGCCTTTGTTTTGTATAACAGTAGGTGTTCAAACAGACATTCTTCTAGACTTCTGGAGCAGCTGCCTGCACTCTTCATATGCCACAGGAATCCAAGACGGCAAGGACTTTAAGAGTCTCTTGTGTCCTAGGAAGAGCCTGAATTAAACCAGAACCCCCAGATTTTCTCAAGTGGCTGCTAGGACTGCCTCATCTCCTGAGGGAAGGCAGCGCTGGTGCCCATGAGGCAGGTGTCTCTCTTGTCCCAGTGCTCTGGTTTGCTTGTAGGAACTCCCCTTGGCAGTCTCTAGCATGGGACATAATATTTTCCAGGCAGCACTGAGGTGTTCAGTGGGCTGGCACTGGGCCAAGAGAGCATCAAAGCAGCTCCAGAAGCAAAGAATCATAGAATTATAGAATGTCCTGAGTTGGAAGGGACCCACAAGGATCATCGAGCCCAACTCCTGTCCCTGCATATGACAGCCCCACAGTTCACACCATGTGTCTCAGGTTATTGTCCAGTCTCTTCTTGAACACTGTCAGGCTTGGGGCCATGACACCTGCCTGGGGAGCCTGTTCCAGTGCTCCACCACCCTCTGGGTGAAGAACCTTTTCCTAATGTCCTACCTAAAACTCCCCTGGCACATCTTCCTGCCATTCCCTTGGGTTCTGTCGTTGGTCACCAGAGAGAAGAGATCAGCACCTGCCCCTCCTCCTCCTCTGTAGCCACCATGAGGTCTCCTCTCAGTCTCTTCTTCTCCAGGCTGATCAAACTAAGTGACTTTAGCCGCTCCTCATACAGCTTTCTCTCTAAACCCTTCACCAACTTCATAGCCCTCCTCTGGACACTCTCCAGTACCTTTACATTCTTTTTATCCTATGTTGTCCAGACTTGCACACCGTGCTCCAGGTGAGGCTGCAACAGTGCAGAGCAGAGCGGGACAATCCCCTCCCTGTCCGGCTGGCGATGCTGTGCTGGATGCACCCAGGACACGGTTGGGCTCTTGGCTGCCAGGGACACTGTTGGCTCATGTTCAACTTGCCATTGACCAGAACCCCCAGGTCTCTCTCCGCGGAGCTGCTTTCCAGCATCTCATCCCCCAGTCTGTATGTACAGCCAGGGTTGCTGTGTTCCAGGTGAAAAACCCGGCACTTGCCCTTGTTGAACTTAATATGGTTGGTGATTGCCCAGTTCTCCAATTTGTCCAGATCCCTCTGCAAGGCCTCTCTGCCCTTGAGAGTGCCAACAGCTCCCTCCAATTTAGTGTCACCAGCAAACTTACTAAGCAGTCCCTCAAGTCTTCTGTCTAAGTCATTTATAAAGACATTGAAGAGCGCTGGCCCTAAGATGGATCCCTGCAGAACCCCACAAGTGACTGGTTGCCAGCCCGACATAACCCCATTGACTAGAACCCTTTGAGCCCGGCCCGTCAGCCAATTGCTCACTCACTGCATTGTGTGTTTACCCAGCTGTGTGCTGGACATCTTGTCCAGGAGGATACTGTGAGGGACAGTATCAAAGGCTTTACTGAAATCCAAAAATATCACATCAACAGGCTTCCTTTGGTCAACTAGGTGGGTAACCTTGTCATAGAATGAAATTAAGTTTATTAAGCAAGGCTTTCCCCTCATGAATCCATGCTGGCTGGGACCAACAACTGCATTGTTGTTCAGATGTTTTTCAATAACTCCCAGAACAATCTTCTCCATGATTTTGACAGGCACAGAAGTGAGGCTGACAGGCCTGTAGTTGCCAGGGTCATCCTTTTGCCCTTCTTGTAGACTGGGACGTTTGCCAGCTTCTAGTCTTCCGGGACCTCGACAGATTCCCAGAAGCACTGAAAAATCAGAGAGAGAGGTCTTGCTATGACATCAGCCAGCTCTTTAAGCACCCTTGGATGTATCAGGGGGAGTAATTTTAGGGTTCTGCTTACTGCAGAACAATGTTTAGATGTCTTAAAGAGAAGTGCAACTTAAAAGATTTCGGTGGCGGGTTCACTCTATTATTTACTGCGTGGGGGAAATATGTCAAGCCGAATGCTGCTTACCTTCTCTCCAGATGCCCGTACTCATTCACAAAGCAAACTTTCAGGCATCTCCTCTCCCTGATAACCATTCATTCCAAGAGCTGTGTCTTGAAGCTCCAGATACAAACTTTCAGGCGAGGCCTATGTCCATCGCGGTGCAAACATTCAGGATTCTCCTCTCCCTGATAACCATTCGCTCCAGAGTCTGTATTTTAGAACTCCAGAGGCAAACTTTCAGGTAAGGCCTGATAACCATATGCAGAGCAGACTTTCAGGAGACAAAATTCTTAGGAAAAATAATTTAATGGAGTAGAATAGCAGGCGGGCTGGCTCAAGCTGGATACCTGTGCAGAGGTCCAATTGAGCATAGAAAACCATAGAAAATCACTCATACCACGATTCAGTCCAATAGCAATATTTCACTTTGACGTCTTCTTGCTTTTCATTGGATTTTTTTCTCTGATTCCACATGGGCCTTTGTTTTGTTCAGCTGTAGACATTGTTTATGGTCCACATCCTTGCAGATACTGTTTTGTCTGAATAAATCTTTTCTTCTCAGCAAAGTGCAAAATAGGCCTTATCTTATAAGTGTTCAGTGTATTTTGTAGTTGCTTTTGGTAAATATGAGCAGAACTTTACAGCTTAAAATTTCAGCAAATCTAGCTTACCAAGTAACATGAATCAAAGAGTATATTAAAAATCATACAACCTTGTATCTCTAAATAATCCGTTACATTTGATGTGCATCAACTTAAGCTAAATGATTAATATTGAACTTGAATTGGGCTCATCCACTGACCTGTGAGTAGTAAAACCATTGCCATACAGCTCACTTATTTAGCAGGGAGAGCTCAAAGTGGGCTCATCCAGGCTGTCATATTTATAGAATGAAGTGGTTGACTCGTAGTCAAATTGCATACAGTAGGAAAAGTATGCACGAGACTCCCTGTGCTCACAAGTCACTGGTGTTCAGTGTGCGGTTCTGCTTCCCTGTGGGTCTTCTGGAAGGAGTTCTTGGCCTGGCTGTGGCTCAGGCTTTTACCTCCTCTGGAGCCTGGACCAAACTGCTGCTGGTTTGGCTGGGGGGGGAAGGGGAGGGTCGAGTGCATCCACCACAATCCCATCAGGCCTCATTGACTTGAAGGTGTCTAGCTGGAGTACCAAATACCATATAAGTTCTGGATTCATTGGGAGTTTATCATTCTCGCAGCCATGGTTCTCTAACCCAGGGTTATGGAGGCCCCCAAGTCCATCATTGATGTTGAAGACCGAGGTGAAGAAAGCATTAAACATCTCGGCTTTGTCTATGTCCCTGTTAAAAAGGTAACCATGCTCATCAAGTAATGGGCCAATGTTATTTCTAGTTTGCTTTTTACCATTAATATATTTTAAAAAGCCTTTTCTATTGTCCTTCACAGTACTGGCCAGCTTCAATTCTAATTGAGCGTTGGTAGCATGAGTTTCCTCCCTACAATGGCAAGCAGCATCTCTGTAGTCCTCCCATGTTGCCTGACCTTGCTTCCACTGACCACGTAATTTCTTTTTTTGCTGTATTTCAAGAAGACCCTGCTCAACCAAGCTGGCTTTTTGCCTCGCCTGCTAGATTTTTGGCATTTTGGAATTGCCTTGTCCTGTGCTTTTAGTAGGTGGTACTTAAAACACGACCAACACTGATGGACCCCAACACCTTCAAAAGCTTTGTCCCAGGGAATCTTACTAAGTACTTCTCTGAGCAGCCTGAAGTCTGCTCTCCTCATATCTAGTGTTAAGGTCTTGCTGGCTGTTTTCCTCCTATTAGCAAAGATTTTGAACCTGACTGCTCCATGGACGCTGTGGCCAAGTGAGCCACCAGTCGCCACATCTCCCACGAGACCCTCTCTGTTAGTGACAATCAAATCTAGGAAGGCACCTTTCCTGGTCAGTTCCCTTAGTACCTGCACCAAGAAGTTATCATCCGGATGTTTCAGGAATCTTCTGGACCTGTTGGTGCCATCTGTGAGATATTCCCAGTTGACACCTGGCAAGTTGAAGTCCCCCGTAAGGACAACGGCAGATGACTTGGAGGCTTCGCTTAGTTCCTTAAAGAATAACTCATCAGTGTCATTGTCCTGGCTGGGTGGCCTATAGTAGCCACCCACGATGACATCTGCTTTATTTGTATGACCCTTGATCCTAATTCAGGGGCTCTCAACTTTGCCATTGCCAACTGTCAGCTCAGTGTAATCCAAATTGAGCATGGGAGGGAAGATGCAGCTGTCCACATCCCAGACTGCAGAGTGTGCCTGAGTTTCTGCTCAGGGACTGACAGCAGCAGCGAGCTCACCTGTGGGCGATGTGCCCAAGTGAAGGAGCTGCTCAGCGTAGTGACAGAGCTTCAAGAGGAGGTGTCCAGGCTGAGGAGTTTCAGGAAGTCAGAAAAGGAGATTGACTGGTGGACTCACAGTCTACCATCCCTGGCACAGGCGCAAAAACCAACCATGGCATCAGATACAAAGGACCCCCTACCCTCTCACCACAAGGCTGTAAGGGGCGACCCAGAAGATGGGGCAGTATGGAAATGGGTTACTGCTCGGAGTGGCAGGTGAACACACCCTCAGCCTGCCCCACCTTCCCAGGTGCCTGTATACAACAGGTATGAGGCCCTGGAATTGGATGGGCAAGCAGCTGATGTTGCTGATTAAGACCTTTCTGGGAAGGAGAGGTCCTCTAGGCAACCCACGCCACACAGGAAACTCAGCAAACCCATAAAACTCTCACATGTAAAGAGGAAAAGAAGGGTAATTGTCATAAGTGACTCCCTTCTGAAGGGAACAGAGGGCCCGATATATCGACCTGACCCGACCCAACCCACAGGGAAATCTGCTGCCTCCCTGGGGCCAGGTTAAGAGATGTGGCTCAACAACTCCCCAAGCTGGTAAGGTCCTCTGACTGTTACCTGCTGTTGGTTTTTAATGTTGGCAGGGAAAAGATAGGAAAAAATAGTATTAAGCAAATCAAAAAGGATTTCAGAGCTTTGAGGCAGTTGGTCAATGGCTCAGGTGCTTGGGCGGTTTTCTCCTCCATCCTTTCAGTTGCGGTCAAGAATACAGAATGGAAGAGGCAGGCCCAGCAAATCAACACATGGCTATGTGACGGTTGTCATCAATGGAACTTTCGGTTTTTCAGCCTCAAGGAATGCACCTCTCACAGAAGGGGAAAAGGGTGTTTGCTCAGGGGCTTGCAAGTCTGATTGATAGGGCTTTAAACTAGATTGAAAGGGGGAAGGGTGCAGTACCAGGCCAGTCAGTGACGAGCAGCAGAATGGCACACCAAAGCTTGAGGAGATGCTTGGCAACGAGATTCCTCAGGCCGCACCATGAGGTGAAAGGCACAATCAACCACACTTGAAGTGCTTCTACACTAATGCACACAGCATGAGGAACAAGCAAAGTGAACTAGAAGCCTTAGCCCTGTCTCAGGGGTATGATATAATGGGCATTAGCAAAACCTGGTGGGATGAAACCTGTGTCTCTCTGCCCATCTGCGGATTTGCCTGGTTTCAGGTCTGCCCCTCTTGTCCTTGATCCATGCTCTGCAGTAGAACTTACCGTAACTGCCTCTGTGCTCCTCGCTCATTCATCACTGATGGCAAAGGCAAGGAGTTAGCAGGCAGGTCCTGAGAAAATTAGGGAAGTGACAAAGTACTGACCAGGTTTCACCAGATTTGAACCTATCTTGATGGAGGAGTGGTTTGCCAAGGCAAGCAGTTCTGCACAGCATCTAGGAGACAAGCGGCCTGCATCAGAGCTTGTACAAGGAGCGTTTTCTTTACTAGCTCAATCAGGATCTGTCTGGCAGCATGACATCAGATTCTACCAAAGGAGGCCAAAACAGTGTACATAGCACATAGTGTTGTACTACATCTTCTTCAGCGTCATCTGAGCAAGCTGGTCCTTTCCACAAACCTTACACTTTTATTGCAGTTCATCTCTTCACAAGCTGACACCTTTTACCAGATGTTTTCCAATTTATAAATTCTAAAATGTAAATCATTGTCATTATGTACCCTTACCAACTGCCCTAAGACTAGCTCACACTGGCATCTTGTCTGATTAGATTACCTTTTTGCTTTTTATCTTAATGACAGGAAAATCCACAATATTTTACCCAGACTTGTTTAAAAGTGAGACCTCATATTGTGTAATGAGTGGGAACACTTTCTCTTGGAAGCTTTTTTACATCCTACAGTGGATGAACTGATTAACGAATTGTCTGCAATGACTTGCTCCCATGAAGCACAAAAAGGAAGAAAGAGGTTGTACTTATATGTAGTTTCAGCAACAGGAGAGAGAGAGCAAGAACATGCTCATACCTATAGATGTAGATAATAAGAAACCATTAAGATAGAACCTGATCAAATAAAAAATATCTGCGATATCTACCTGCAGGATATTATTCGCTGAACACAAGAGTCAGCCAAAATCTTGTCCAAATGAAAGATCCTACTGAGCTTCTAGATAATATCTGTTGTAATAAAATCTACTCTTTCTCCCAGAGATGGCAAATGATCTTGTTGCAAAAAGCAATTTCTGCAAGTAGGAAAATGTAGTGTGCATAGCTCCTTACAGTGCTGGTGTGACTGTCCCGGCCTCTTTCACTAGATGTATCTTCAAAGTGAACTTCAGTCTGTCTCTACTCAGTAGTACACAGCAGTTTTAAGTACTTAGTAGCATTCAGGAACCTTCCCAGATGTTCAGCTATCTAACCTGGTGATGTTGTGGCTACTTGTGTAAAAAGAATCTTAATATTCTAGAAAAAAATTTACAAGAGTTGCAAAATACGGTGACTTAAATTTTAGCATCAGTTCAGAATCTACTTTTCTGTTCCTTCCATTTTTCTCTTGTGTCTTTAGTCCTTGAATATTTAATTGCTCTTTTTACCTCATTCTTCACTTTTGGTTGGCTCCTTAGGCAAGGCTACAGGTAAATACCAAGGTAAATAATTTTCCTCTCATTTAGTTCCTGTCACTTTGTTTTGGGAAGGGAATACAATTTTCTAATATGAGCACTTGTGTAGTCAGAGCACTGTCTCTCTTGCTGATCTTACTTAGCATCAGGATACAAGAATTTCATATTCCAAGGTTTCTTGTGTTCTTTGCAAAACAGATCATCAGCTCCCAGAAGAATATGTCTATGCAGAGAGTAGTGTGAATACTAATGGGAAAGCTGTGCATGGAGAGAGTTTAAATAAATGTATTTTATAATAGTAACGCAACTGGAAACAAATATACATGTGTGTGTAATTTCAGCTTTGGAATTTGAGTTGAGCTCTCTAAAATGTTCTGTTTGGGGGGAGGAGGGAGGAGAAAAATAAACAAAAAAATGAAAATATAGGAGGAAAAGCCCAATCCTTTTCTCTATAAAAAATCTAATTGATTCTCAAGTCCTCTTTCACGTCAAAATTTTTTATGCAAAAAGGTCCAACAAAGGTAGGTTACTGTGAGGGAAGTGCATCTGGAGGGAGTTTCAATGTGTTTGCCAAAACATCCACATTTCACTTTTGTAGCATCTTTCATTCCAAACTTCTCAAGGCGATTTACCTGTAATTACAGAACAAGTGTCTGTGATGTGAATAAGCTTGAACAACCAACCAGGATTTCATGGTGCATTTAAAAGCGTTGTGGGCCAAACCCAATGGTTTTCATCCCTACTGATACTGGCTTGGGTGCTCAGGACTTATCTGAATCAGGCTCTGAGTGAATCAGTCTTGCAATCTTTTACAAGGAAAAAAATGAACAGGCAAGATATGTACTGCTATAATAGGAACTTAACTGCTTGTAGCAATGCAAAACTAAATTCTGTCTACCAGCAACATTTGTTGCTACAGGAATGATGTTTTCAAAAACTGGTATCTTTAGATAAATAAAACAGATTTGCAAGGTATTTTGACAGAAAAGGTCAAAGTGCTCATATATTTGGTTATGCACATCATACAAATCTCCTGTAGAATATCATGCCCTGTTTTTACCATGAAGTGTATGCCTGCTGTATCATCCCAAATTGACTACACTGTCTTTTCTTCATGCACACGGTTTGTCTTCAAATAGTGTCATGTTTTCCCTCCACTGACAATAGTTTAATGCTTTACATGACTCAACATGAACAAGGTGTCAAAAATGTTAAAAAGCAATTTTTTTGTTTGTTGGATACAAATGCAATGTAATGCAAATGCATTTCAGCAGAAAGAAACAGGTTAACACTGAAAACATCTGTACTGCCTCAAATGTCGAACACTTCCCAGATTTTGAGAAGCACTTTGAATTCATTGCAGCTGAAACGCAGGAAAAAGTTCATGGCATTGCAGTGTTAACCTATGCAGTTCATCATATAGCAGAAATTAATTTTTGCTTATCACTAAAGCATTAAAATGGCTTAATGCAGACTAGATTTGAAAACGAAAGATAAAAACATGAAATCACATTAAGGCAAATTATAGAGACACAAATAAGAAACACTAATTTCATTGCCATTTGTATGAAAATCAAGAACCTGAGTTGTTCTAAAAGTAGAATAACTAACAAGTTCCTAAATAAACAACTTTTTTTAAGAAATACGGGAATAAGTAACAGAAGCACTTGTACCGCTGTCTGTGGTAGCTTCCTCCCTGTCCATTGCAGCCTGTAATTCTTAAACATTTCAAGTTTCAAAATTATTTTTCTTCTTCTTTCTCATCCTCTCCTGCTCTTCTCCCCCTAATTTATTAAAAAAAAAGTCAACATATCACCTATTAAATATTGAAAACATTAACATTCTGATTCAAGAAGACTTGTATAAGTGCACAGATATGTAAAACAGAAGCAAAAGCTCTTATTCTCCTATTAGTAAAGCAATTGCACCTGTTATTATCAAGCAAAACAATTTCATCATAATCTGAACACTTGAGACAACTAGGAAGAGAAGAATTTTCAGGATAATTGGATTTTAAATAGTGCGAAACGTCTTCTGGGGAGCCTCTGTAATGAGAGAAGTTTCAGCTTTGGTAGGACGGAAATACAGGTGTTAGAGACAGACAGAGACAGATTAGATGTTAAAAGGAACAGATTAGATATGGATAAGTAAAGGATTCAAATCTAGATATATGACTTCTAGAAGGAGAAATTTCTGCTGACTTAAACTTGACACTCTCAAGTTAATTTCTCATTTCTTCTTTGGATTTTATCTGAAGATGGCAGATTCTGACTTTACATGAAATGAGAAGTCACTCCAAGGAAATCTCTACTTCCTGTAAACAACCCATCATCTGTTATGGGCCCACCCAGAAGCTGAGTAGCTGTTTATAGTTCCACATTAAGAAATTTAGCAGTATAAAACTTAACTTTCCTAGCAAATTCTGGGAAAGAACTAGGTCACGGTAAACTTCAATGAACATTAAAACTCTTACACTCTTCCTGAAATTTCTTTGACTTGGAAAGAGATTTTAACTTAGAAAGGGCCACAAGATTTGTGTTCTTCATTTCTTTTTCTGAAATCTTTGGGGTTTTTTACTGTTGATGAGAGAGCAATGTGCATAATGCATGCATAAGACTCTACATTGAAGACAACACTAAAAATAGAGTTTTATTATTTTAGAGGACTGGAATTTATAAAGTTTGAGTGCTTTTTTGCTGGGTAAGAAAATGAAGATGACTAACAGAAGGAAAACCAGGCTCTACGGGGAACAGCTGAACCACAAACACGAAAGCAACAGGATTTTAAAAGGTGAGGTGATAAACATCTTAATGCTATGGAGGTTCTGCATAATCTTGGTGGAAATTAGAAGACCAACACACTACTATGCTTGGAAGAAAAAAGAGGCAATAGTATTCATCTTCAATCCTGGAGACGTGAGTAGTTGATGGAGACAGGGGATACCACTCCCAAATGCCAGGGAGCAGCACTGCCCACCTCAGCCTCACAGCCCAGGGCTGGGGATGCAGTTTGGAGGCAGGTCTCAGCAGGAGAGGTAGGGCTGTTCCTGCTCTCATGAGGCTCCTGGGGTGCGAGCCCACCCGTGCGTGCCCCAGCACCTTCCATCCACCCACCCAGCGCCTTCGCAGGTGCTGCAGCCCCCAGGTGTCCTGCTGGGTGGCTCACACTGCCGGGCTCGGTGCAGTGCAGAGGAAGGGGGGATATCACTGCGACTCTGGGGGAGGCAGGGAAAACATCAGGATTTCTGCCTCTCCCTGCTCAGCAGTTTCTCAGCACCTTTGTGGCTACCAGATGATTTCACACCCTGTACACTGCACGCCTCTCCTAGCAGGGCTGCCCACCAGTGTGAGACCCACGGCTTTCGTGTCTGTATAGGATCCTACAGTGATAACATTACTAATTTTGACAAAAAAGGAGATCTTCTTTTCAAAACTCACCTTCTGAGAAGAGGGGTTGAAAGGTATATTACTAAAACAGCCCTGTGCTGGCTGGGGGAGCCACAGCTGTGGCACACCCTGCTTCTCCTGGGAAACACATTCCCACTAAATTCTCTTCCCCCTGCTGTGTCTTCTGCCCTCTCTTACATAGCACACAGGTGAGAGTCCCCAGCAGAGAGGAAAAGGACAGCACAGGGCATGGTGTGACCCCTACGCATAGAGTTTAAAAGCATATGTCCCCTCTAAGCAGAGAGCAGCTAAAATCTATGTCCAGACTCAACTCCCAGGGGTTTCAGCAAGGCCAGGATGTAACTTCATCAGTCAGATCAACAAAGGGGAAACGAAGAAATGTACCCAAACTATAGCAACTGCAAAAATGCAAGAGAAAAATGTTTTACGATTGAGAATATGGACATTATCAAGCAAGCACACCAAGCAGCTCTTCCCTGGAATACATTTGTCTGAATGCTGCACGTTTAGTGTCATGTAAAGGACTCACTCAGGAACTGAACAGTTTAAGCTTTTATTTTGCAATGTATATTTTCATCCCTCCTGGCTGTGAAGATAACCTTGAAACCTGACCAACACAGGAGTTCTAAGAGTTATGAATCCCATCACTTCTCATTACTCCAACTGGCATACTGCCTTCAAAGTCTTAATAATATTTTAAGGACTTGTATTTGTTATTTTACTGAAAACTATTTCAAGAAATAAGAAGGGTCTGGAGATTGTTACAGAGAAAAGAAGAGACATAGAAAGATATGGTAAAGGGAAACAGAAAAGGAAGATATGGAAGGCAGAGATTAAACGGGCAGAAACAGAGCAGTCTTTGGTATGAGTATATTGCCCCAAAACCACCTATTACTATAATGTGAGGGTCTGAGCCAATAATAAGTAAAAATAAAATCTAAACATCCACTGATTCATTCGGCCAAAAGCAAAAACCTGCAATCTAGGCACTTACCTTTCGGCTAGTATCTTCACTGCTCTTTACAGTCAATGCACAGAAACAGGCACTTCTGGGAGGGGGAGAGAGGAATCATTTAATCCTAAAATAGATGGTTACAAATAGGTCAAGTGAATCATTCTTGAAAATACCTATTTCTCTCGTTTCACTCTGAAAGGAACCTAGGGTGACTCGTTTCACTGTAAATGCCTGACACCATACATAGCTGTGATTAGATGAGATGATCCTACCCCTAACCACTATGCAAAACCAAGATCCTTCTCTTCGTCTTTATGTGCATCCCTCATGAAGACAGTGGGAGGTCCTCTGTGGATCCTTATTGTAGCTCACAGACTACATTTTGATCCCCTCCACCAAATAGATTGTATTATGTATGTTTATTAGGTAATACAAAGTTATATTTACTGCAGTCAGATACCAAATTAGAACGTGAAAAATAAGTATAATGCCTGAGAAGGTGTTATAGATTAATATGAATATAACTACCTGAGCCTCCATTGTTCACTTGTAATGAGTTTAATATAAGCACTACAAATGTACAGAATTATTGTGGTCAGTATTGAGAGAGGATAAGATTTGGGGCACAATCCTATTTAAAATATCTATGCAAGTGAAAAAAATGACATTTTGTAAGAATACAAAATATTGAAAAATATTTTGACCATTGGTAGATCTTGCATTTTAACAGTGACACTCGAATATAGAGACTGATGAAC
This sequence comes from Caloenas nicobarica, assembly GCF_036013445.1. Classification (NCBI taxonomy): domain Eukaryota; kingdom Metazoa; phylum Chordata; class Aves; order Columbiformes; family Columbidae; genus Caloenas; species Caloenas nicobarica. The sequence goes on along the minus strand of NC_088245.1, from coordinate 198,510,126 downwards.
AGTATCAAAGGGAAGGCTGCCGGGGTGTTCCCACACTCAGCTACAGTTTGTGCTCACTGAAGTGTCAGGTACTCAAACAACAGTGGCCTCTCTGTTTTCTAGTTCTAACAACTACTGAGGAAAAAAGGTTTTTTCCAAATATTATGTTGGGGAATAAACTGCCTTAGCTTATTGACTGGAAACTTAGGGAAAAGGAACTTCTCTAACCTTTATGACTTGGTAATGACAATACCATCACTGTTCAGCCTTGCCAGACCAAGGTCCACACAACTTGTTTTGGAAAGGTCAGGATGCCACAGCCAGCTACTAGGAGAAGCTTTTCTTCTCCCTTCTACTGATCTCATGTTCTTTGGAAGGACAAAGCACAAGTTCCTTCCTGTGGCAAAAAGGAGCTCTGGAGGAGTCTGAGAGATCCATACCATGTTGCTGCCACTGCCCCTTGCAGCTACCCAGGACAGGTGGGCAGGGGATGTATAGTCACCAGGAGCCGGGCTCAGCCAGACTCTCACTGTGGTGCATGCACTGGGGACACTGGGGACAGCCAGCTGAGGCTGGGATAGCCCCCAGACCTGTGACCTCCACCACAGCCTGGCAAAGCAGGTCATTCCTCCATGCCCCATCCTCTTCCTCTTCTCTCAGGCAGCTCCACAAAGCTCTCTGGAGTACAGGTGCTCTTTGCTAGGTTTTCTCCTAAGCCAAGAAAGAGCCATTTACTCTTTTACCCTAGTGACACAGGGTATAACAGGTAATATCAGGTAAGGATACAAACAAATGACCATCAGGCAAAGGAAAGAGAAAAAAGAGTGCTCCTTCCCCTTTCTTCAGCACAGGTAGATGCTAGCAGCTGAGCCAAGGTGCTGCGTCAAGGAACAGCCCTTACTCTTGCCTCATGTCAACCTTTCTGCCAGGCGTTTCCCATCACACTGAAGAGCCCCTGGGGAGCAGTAGAAAAAGAGAAACAGCTAAAGGAAGTCTTGGCTCTGTAACAGCCTTCATTTAAGTGGGAACAAAGTAATGCTTACAGACAAGGGAAGGCAGGGTTTGTGAGCAAGAAGATGAAATCTGACTATGGGAGTATTTGGTTGCATGACAAATTGTGTAAGAGTAAATCAATGGAGATGGGTGGCAGGAGAAGGAGAAAAAGATAGTATGAATCCCCAGGAAATAGAGGTGCTATTCCTCAGGAAGAAAGAGGAGTCTTACTTTCCAAACCAGGAGCAGGGAACAATCGGAAACAAAGCCATAGCCACTGATTGACAGCAATGCCTTTATTTCCACAGAGCTTCAACAGAAGCTGGAGGGTGTAAGTAATATTATTTTTTTCCTATAATTTTCTCTTAGTGTATCTATTGCTATTCTTGTGATTGTGCCAGGTAAGGTTCCTAACCAAGGCTTTATTGCCTTGGTATTTCATTGTACCATCACACTTAGAATGACATAAGCACATGACACAAAGTCTTTTCTGTTCTGAAGCATTTTGGGCCATCTCAGATACAAGCTTAATCAGAAATGTATCCAAAGCAAAGATTCCCATGGATTTGAAGAGCCTTCTGGATCAGATACCATGTGTATAAACTGAGTTTGGGAAGACAAAGCAATGCCAGAGATAAGCATGTTTGCAAAAGGAATCTCATCACAAGAGTGTTGTGAGCATTAAGGCTGAGCAACAGAGCGATTTTGTGATATAATTGAAAAGCCACAACGAAGACAGAGGTGGGGGGACAGGGAGAGAGCCACAGGTTTTCTTTTCTCCTCCCACAATCCAGTAATAGACTTAAAATCTGAGATTATGCAGTATGTATGAAAAAATAATTAGAATAAATAAATATTTTGCACCTGTGTATCATGTCTTTCTATTTAAGATTCAAAGATGAATCTCAGAGCTTCAGATAGAGCTATAAGGATTGTACGATAATTAAAACCAAACCAAAAAGCCTAAGTTTCAAACCTTATTAGTGTAACTAATAAACTATAATGACCATTGTCCAAAGGAACTACTGCCATGAGAAAGGTAGAAAGGTGTCAGGGTTTGGTCAGACTGTCATTCCAGTATCACAGGACATAGTGCAAGTACCTTCATGGACAACCACAGCAAGAGGCACAATATCCACATTAACAGACCTGAAAGTATTTCCTACTTGATGGAAACCTTAGCTACTGCTCAAACACACGCTAGGGCCACACCTGCTTCCATGGCTGTGTCAGAGCCACCACAAGTTCCTGTAATCTTCCCAGGCTGGAAAGCTCCTGGAGTAAGACCAGTGAGGGCACAGTAGGTCATGGTCATGCAGTCATAATGGTGGAAGAACCTGAGAACTTGTCCCTGCTGGGGAGGTCACATCTTTAGTGTTGGGGCATCTGTCTTTTGCAGGATTCAGATGATGGCAGCCCATTGACTTGGTCATAGATGTCTCACCTTCCCAAGATCTCAGCTGAGGGCAATTTCTCTGTCACAGTGGATTTGTTCTTGTACAACGACAATGTCAGGAACAAATCAAGCCCATTATATCTATGTTAAAAGGAAGTCAGGTTGACTTTTACACTGTAGGATTATGGTGTAAAAAAAATATTTTGCTAAAGTTTGTAGGTGTTTTAAAGATGAAGGGTAGTTTTTAAATTCACAAATTTCTGCAACAAAGACAGAAATTTAATTTGTCCTAGTTAGCTGCCATTTTCTGGAAAAAACAGGAGATATTTTTCACATGTGCCAAAATCTTGCTGGGTTTTCCTCCATGCTTCAGTCAGGCAGATAACACATGTGCTGGTCTCCAAGAAATGCTCAGGTGTAAAATGATACCTCTTTGGGCAGAGAAGTGCTCCAAAGTACAACTGATGTCATGCTTGTAGATATCTGTGGCTGGCAGAGATCTGACAGACCGTAATCATAAGGAAAATGTACATACTGTGTTGTTTGATGGCCTTTCTAGTTAGCAGTTTCACTCAGTATTGAATCACACACCCCCATCTGGCACACCATAAATTGCCATCATCTGTTTGTCTCTGGGTGAGTGTCCCCTGCCTTTGTGACTGACAGAAAGCGGAATACTGACAATGAAACAAACACCTAAAACAGACTGATCTGGCTTCTGCTGCAGCAGAAGAGCAGTGAGCCCAGCAGCAGCACAATGAATCACAGGGAAACTCCCTGCCACTGCGAAGAGATGCCATTTTCCCCGCTTTGTGCTTGGCTGCTTTCTGCACAGCAGCTTTCACCTGTGTCTGGTTTTTCTGTCACAGAATTACTTTAAAAAGAAGCCAACCAGCCACCATGAGCAATCTGCAAACTATACTGACAATGAGCTAAGACAGGCAAACGTATTAATACTGAGGGAGACATTAATATCGAGGGAGACATCCTGCGGCTCACAACCATTCCTTAGGCTGATGCCAGGCTTTTGAGAAAGGGTATGCCAGGTGAAAGCAGAGCTCTTCCCCATGGGGTACATACAGTCAAGCGTGAAAAGCCCCCAGGTGCCCTTTAACGATTCACTGGGCTTGCTCTGAACATTTACAATGGCATTTGACAAGAGTAGGAGACCAAATTGGGGCAGCTGGCAGGTGGTCTCCACCTCACCACAGGCTGGGTCAGCCTGGCTGGCTGCTGTGCGCAAGCTGCTCCTCATTACTCTTGTTACAGTTTCTGTGCTGGGGGAATTCTTCTTCCCCATGAGAGTAGTGAGGCACTGGAACAGGCTGCCCCAGAGAAGCTGTGGGTGCCCCATCCCTGAAGTGTTCAAGGCCAGGCTGGATGGGGCTTTGAGCAACGCGGTGTAGTGGAAGGTGTCCCTGCCCCGTGGCAGTGGGGTTAGAACTAGATGACCTTTAAGGTCCCTTCCAACCCAACCCAAACCATTCTAGAATTAATTCTATGATTCTCTCCTGAGCAAAAATCAATAAAATAACCATGAGCCAGCACTGTACCCTTGTGGCCAAGAAGGCCAATGGCATCCTGGGGTGTATTAGAAGCGGGGTGGTTAGTAGGTCGAGAGAGGTTCTCCTTCCCCTCTACTCTGCCCTGGTGAGACCTCATCTGGAATATTGTGTCCAGTTCTGGGCCCCTCGGTTCAAGAAGGACAGGGAACTGCTGGAGAGAGTCCAGCACAGGGCAAGGAAGGTGATGAAGGGAGTGGAGCATCTCCCTTATGAGGAAAGGCTGAGGGAGCTGGGGCTCTTTAGCTTGGAGAAGAGGAGACTGAGGGGTGACCTCATCAATGTTTATAAATATATAAAGGGTGCGTGTCACGAAGATGGAGCCAGGCTCTTCTCGGTGACAACCAACAGTAAGACAAGGGGTAATGGGTTCAAGCTGGAACACAAGAGGTTCCACTTAAATTTGAGAAGAAACTTCTTCTCAGTGAGGGTGACGGAACACTGGAACAGGCTGCCCAGGGAGGTTGTGGAGTCTCCTTCTCTGGAGACATTCCAAACCCGCCTGGACGCCTTCCTGTGTAACCTCATCTGGGTGTTCCTGCCCTGGCAGGAGGATTGGACTAGATGATCTTTCGAGGTCCCTTCCAATCCCTAACATTCTGTGATTCTGTGATTCTGTGAAATGTTCTCTCCAGCATGGCTTTCTCTTCCAGGTGTTTGCTTTTCCCTCCCATCATGCAGTTCCTCTTCGCAGTCCAATTCCCCCAGGCTCCTCTGTGCTCATTTTCTCTCCCCCTCATGCCTGCCCTCTCTTCCCACCTCAGACTCTGTCTGCCACCTGACCAAAATCCTGCTGTTGCTTCCCCGCTCCCTGCTGTCGCCCCAGGCTCTTCCCCGCTGCCAGCCGGGGCAGAGAGGCCTGTGGTGGGGGGAAGGAGGGCTCTGCCTGCCAAGGGCTGCAGGGAGCGGGGAAAGGCCCCCTGACACCAAAGCCCTGACAATCTCAGTGAAACAAAGCGATGCCAGTGCCCTTCTGCTGCTAATGGCTTTGGCAAAGATCCCTCCAAGAGGCCTTCAGATGGAAAAATGTGTTTTGTGTCAGCATGGCACCAGGCATCTGAGGCCCAGCATTCACCTCTTGCTCTAATTTTTATTTTGTGGAGCACACTGCCACAGACTAGTCTCCAGAATGGCACCTTTCTCTGTTCTGTGAGTGTTTTAAGTGGCAGAACATCTGCTGTTTGTCTGACTTCTGTGTTACACACAGCAAAACATGGATGACAACAAGGGGGACATGCTTCCTCAGCTGGAGGGGAAACCTCGAATGGTGCCGTGGAGCTGTGGCTGCCATGAGTTCTGGTAGCAGTGGGGGAACTGCTCTGGAGCTAATTCACCCTGAAATAACATTTATAAAGCAAGTCTTGGGGCAGGAGGTGCTCGGAGAGAGGAGCAAAGACAGCAGAGACCATAGTGGTGGTGCAACAGGTTACCTGCCTGCATGGACAGACAGGAACTGGCTGTTCAAGAGAATTAATGAAATGGGACTAAAAGGCAAATCCTGTGGATTTCCAAGTGCAGGTATCTACCAGCTGCTAGCCACATGACTCCAAAATGTCTTACATCCTGATTTGCTGATTACTACTTCTGCAAATCAGGAATGCCTTTTCCAAGCACATTACTTGGCCAAAGAGAATTTGTTCTGAGTTTCCCAAGATCAAAAGCCCCAACACCTCAAGTGCTGATGCTCTGAGCAGTGTTTGGAATGGATGCATGAGTAAGCAGAGATAATATGAGGGCTGGTCTCTCATTCCAAGTAAATCTTAATAGCAGACGGGTAGCAGTCTGTAGCAAACACATTTAGAACAATAAGCTGCCCAGACTTCTCACACCTTGCGAAACAGTCCGTGCTGCCAAAATTGTTCATTTGAGCACTAAGGAAGAAAAAGTCTTAAACTAGAATCTTCCCTCTGGAAACCTGTCTGAGAGCTTTGCTTGTTACAGCAATAGCATTTTTATTACCTTGATTTTCAAGGAAGGTGTGGAATATGCTATTGCACGGTCCATGTGAGAGTGTGAACGTCCCTAGGTCTCCTCAATGACCTCTGAACCCCTTGGCCAATTTTGACAAATAGGAAATGGAATGGGCACAAAGATTTCATGAAAAAGGCAGTTTGGTGGAGGAGGGAGATTTTGCTGGTGCCCTGACTAGGAGCACAGGGGCTTGTTCATTACTAGTGACCACAGATTTCTGAGAAGTCAGCCTTCCTCTATCCTTCTACTTACACTATTACTTGTTTTGCATCTGTGGCTAACTGTAATACACAGTCTATGCCAAAATGCTATCTGCTCTGGCCACCCCACAAGGCTTTAGTCTACACTCTGTCAAGTTGTACTGATGTTTTCAATGTAGCATATCAGATCAGTAGGTTTAGAATATGTCCCTTGTGGTGCTGGTGTGGAGGCCAGGAGTGACCACAAGCTAGGAATACATGGAGACATAAGGGGCATGCATAAAGGCAGCAGGGTAGAGCAAACTTTGCACATTATGCATGAGCTCATAGTCCACAGAGAAATGAACAGTGTGCAGAAACATGGCTTTTGTGTTCATAGGAGCTCCATAAAACCCCTGGAGCTCCTGCTCTGTGACAGGACAGCTAAATGCTCTGGGGGGTAAGGAATGACTCTCAGGCAGGCTGGTATGTTCTGTGCCTATAATTATAGCAGCAACAGGAACAGAGCTGGTGCAAGACCTCTGACAACCAGACAAGACTTGCTCATTTGAAGTGAAAGTTACCACTTTGCTACTTATTGCTACAAGAATGTGATGAACCCATCAGCCTCATGCAGATATCTCTGATACGTTAAATGATCTGAATTGCTGTTTTAGGGAATTGAACCACACTCTAAATGACTCTACATCAATTAATAGGCACCTAGTACCAGCTGAGATGCATTTAGATGCTTTCATCTGGAAACTAATCCAATTTTGAGTGTCTGTAACCTTACAGCTGTGGTCAGGACTTCTCTCCATGCTCACCAGGACCATGAAGTCCTCCTAAATGCAATCCAAATTCCTGGAGCTGGCAAAAACAGCCCAGGCAAACACAAGCGGCCATCACATCACCACAACTCCAACCTACCCAACCAGCTGGCTCAGCATCTTCCAGGCACTTCCTCATCCCACCGAACTTTAAGGCCCAGAGTCAAGCAGGGAAAGGCATCAGCATGGAGAATGGAAGATTTGCAGGAAGCAATAGGTAAACAGGAGCTGAGATGCTTTAAAATTTGTCTTTTCCCATATCCCATAAAAGGATTATTTCCAAGACGTAGTCTGAACTGCTGTTTCTGGGCCATTACTGAAAAGCAGACTATGCAAGTGCACTGCTGTAGGCACTGCTTCTCCCATTAGATCATTCCAAACTTGCTCCCCTTTTTTTGAAAAACAGGCATAAAACTGCAAGCAGTAACAGACAGCCCCTATTTCTGAAAGAATGGAAATATTACTGTTCATTACCATAGTTTCACTTATTTTGCTCATTACTTATGGAGAGTGAGCTGCCAAGAAGTTAGATTTTTAAAGCAGCAGCAGCTATTGAACAGATATTGTGTTCCTTTAACTCTGATCAACTCCTCACTACAGGCCTTCCCACCTCTCCTGATGTGCAGAAACGTCAGTAAAGCTTCTCTGGCTGCTTCATCACAGATTGATAGAGCAGGTTTGTAAAGGGAGAGTCCTTCCTGCAATTTTAGTAAATGAAGCCTGCTACTGTGGAAGATCTTCTGTAAATGAAACCTGGCTTGACCTGAATGCACAGACTCTTCAATTAAATCCCATCAGGTTGGCATACACCCTCCGGGAGCCTCATTATGAAAGCATAATGCTAATATTATAATATCATAAAGATTTGTCTTCCCCAGGCCACTGCTTTCCCTCTTGATTTGCCTATGTTTATTCACACTTTGAACACATAAAGGTGCCTGAAAATAGAACACATAGACCATTTCCAGATTAATCTGCAGACTTCAGTTAGCCTTTAACTTCATTTAAATAATTGATCAACACTCTCTGACTAAAGCAGTTAAAGTATTCCTCATCCTTAATTCAAGTCATCACATCTTTGTAAATGCATGATGATATTCTCAATAAGGACTTTAATGTGCTGTCTAAATGTGAATAGAAAAATGGCCTTACTAGGAAAATCCAAGTGTATTTGTTAAGAATTACTGTTAGTCCATTCTGAAAAATGGTGACATGCCCTGCCTCAGAATCAATTTTGTCCTCTTCAGTAAATTAAACATTTCTGCACTGACAAATATCAACAATAGCAAGAATGATGGAGTCTGTTGAATAGCAATGCATAAGATACACTGGGCTCAGTCTTCACCTTAGCTGAATCAAAATAACCTTGGAACAGCCCTGATGGAACCAGCTAGGTTATGACTAGGCTGTTTCTGCAGTCCCCAGGCTTCACCTGCCCATGGCTGCACACATTTTACAAGCAAGGAATGGTGAGCAATATCAGACTTTGTTCTGCCAACCTCATTCTCTCTCGTTCATTTCCTTCAGACAAGAGCAACACTGAAGAATCTCTCAGGAGACGCATTGCTCACAGTCAGCGGGTGAAGGGCTCTAAGCCAAGCCAACGTCCTTATAGTTCTACGGTATTCAATATAAATATCAGACTTTGGGTTTGTAACCAGTAATTAACCTGCCTGTTCTTGGCAGATGACTTCAGCAGAAGTCCTGCGAGCTGAAGGGTCCGTAGCCATGCATGACTTGAGTGAGGTTCTTCTCAAGCTGACCTGGATGAATCACTCACAGACACAAGGTGAAACTTGTGCTGCAGTAGCTACAGTTAAGTGGTTAAAGGATTTGGGACTATGTGAAATCAGAACCTGGTTCAATATTTTTACAACTCTGCACATTTTTACACACACAGAGACATACATATGCAACCACTATCAACTTCAGAGGATTTAATAGTGGTTCTTTGTCATGAGTATTGGCAAGATAATAACTATAATAATATAAAAATACCAATATAATTATAGCACAAAAAGTACAGATCTCCGTAGGCTTTTTTTTGTCGAACTTTCCTACAGTCCTGCCTGTTTTATTTGTGTTAAATGTGAACTTAATTAGTAATCAGAATTCCAGGTCTCTCTTTTCAATTCTAAACCTCCAGTACAAAATATTTTAATATCTTTCTTTTTCTTCTTTGCAGCATGCTAAATGAGGCATGGAAAATTCAAATTTATCCTTGATAAATCTTTCTTTATAATATTCTGAGAAGGCTATAATTATTTAAATTTTAGTTCATAAGTATTTAAACTGCTTGGAAATAAAAGAACGCAAATCTAATTAATCGTATTTTGACTCATAAAATACTGTAAAAGGTGATTTATGATGTCTGCATATAAATGTATTTACTGGTAATTTAAGATAAGTGAATGGTTTGCTGTAAGGATCAAATTTAATGACAACAAGTAGCTGAGAAAAGGAAAAAGGTAATGTCTTGCAGTCACCAACAAGCCTGGCATTCGTCAGGTCTGCAACAAGGTGAGCTCAGCCCATGTGAGAGAGAGGGTCTATCATTAAACCTGCAGATCATTCCTATGCAAATACAGAAAAGACAAAGCACTACAGTTAATAATAGTGCTGGTGCATCTTGACCCAACGTGAGTGACTACTCACAGGCTGGAAATCACAGTGAGCTCATGCCTACGTTAGGGTACAAATATGTTCTCATGTGTATAAATTTTTGCCTTACACTTCCTTAGTCATCCATGCTGGAATGAGGTGACAGAGCTCAGTGCAGCTAAACAACTCACTTGGACTACTGATCTGTTCAGAGAGGAAGATTAGGACTCTTCACTGTCATTTTAAAAGCCTTACACTCCTGTATTGCAAAGCCACAGCTGGTCAGGGAGCTGTTGCTGGAGACCCAGCGCTGGGTGCCAGCACCAAGGCCTGCTCCACCATACCTGGGGCAGATGCGGGAGAGGGTAAACCCCGTTGCTGAAGCAAGGTAAGAAATGCCTAACCCTAGTTAAGCACCGGAACAGGCTGTCTAGGCAGACTCTGGGATCTCCATCAGGGAAGATTTCTGAAGGTAGATTGGAAGTCCAGCAGCGAGGCAGGATTTAGGCATGGCTAGATGTGCACTGGGGCAGGAGTCGGGAGCAGGTGACCTCTTAGCTTTCTTAGAGCAGTATTTTTTTCTGACTGTGCCACAGTGCTGCTGCTCAGGAAAGATGAGAGGTGTTGTATCCCACTCAGCAACATTCCACACAGATGCTTACAGCTCTGCAAGCCCTCAAGGAAGCACAAGCAGAAGAGCATCCCTGTGAAATAGCAGTAAGGGCTGCTACTGAAAAAGAGTTTCTACTCTGTCTGTAGGAAATGATGACTTCTGTACGAAACAGTAATTTTCAAGAAATGTCTTGGCTTGGTGCTCCAAGTGGCCAAAAGTACATTAGGAGAACAATTTAGGCATACTTCCTTCTCTTCATGAACTCAGTGAACTATTGCTGCAGAAATCTCTGCCTCTACTGATTTTGTGGTTTGGATAAAGCATATGATTTTACTCAGTGCAGCTCTACCTCAATCTTCTCCATGAAGGTTTGACAAAAATCAAGTCACACAGAAATATGTCATTTATGAGTATTTCTGATGGCTCCATGGTGGAAAATATCCTGAAAAATATCAGAGATATTTGCAGGTATAGTAAATCTGGGTAGACCAGAGAGGTCATGAATCACAAGGAACTCGGCTATTCTCATGAGCAAGACAGGAGACTATGTTGGTGGCATGGGAGATATAAACCAGCCAGGGATTTGGGTGAGGCTGTATGGGTGCCAGCCCTCCAAACTGCAAGTCATGGAGATAACTGTTGTAGGATACAAATGGTCATTTTTCTCAGGTCTTTGCTTTCTCCCACCCAGCTCCTACTTCTTTCACATTTACTAAGAATTACCACGTCAACATCAGCCTTTATCACTGGGTTCCTTTTGTATTCAAATTATGGGGGTTTTACCTATCTTTTTTTGGGAGGGAGTTTAGACTTGTGCTTAGGATTTGTATTGCCAATGGTCTCCCAGATGACTCATCCCTATTGTCCTCCAGCTGGTCTCTTGCCTATCCCTGGAAAGCAGAGGTCATTGCTGCCCTCATTCCCCAGGCACCATCCTCACACCAGCATCAACTCTGCTCGCTCCAAACCCACATTGTACACAGGCACAACCGCCATCAGTGAGTCCCCAGAGCAAGTTCCTCTCTTTCAGAGCAGTGACCACCCAAGACATTTGTGGGAGAAACAATAGAAGACTGAGCAGTTTGTCCAGGAGAAGTTTATACTTTGGTGTTCTTGTCCTCATGTGGTTAAATGCCTGGAAAAAAATCTATGCTGCTGCTGACAAATGATTAATAGTCCTTTCCCCAGTGCTCATCACTGTGGTATTTTGAGAGAGAGATAATGAAAATTCTCCATTAGCTTGAGTGCTGGGGCTGATCTTATGGGATCTGAAGAGCCACTGGTCAACCAGTCCCAGCAAAGACAAGTTCTTTGCAAAGAAATTCACGAAAGAAAACATGAAGGCAAATAAGAACCACCCATTAAGTACTAAGAGCAAGTCATGCCTTCAGTTTTAGGTCTATTTTGGCACTCCTGATTATAATTTTCTAACATTATCTATAAGTTTATGCAATTCTTCAACTTTGGGGTAGGGGAGGAGGAAGGCTGTAAGTAGGTTGCAGTTTCATCATTTCATCAACATAGAATTATATGCAACTTGGGGGCGAGGTGGAATTTTCTTCACATTTCTCTCCCCTCTGCATGCCTTCTTTCTCCATCCTCTTCTCCCCCACCCTCCCCTAAAAAAAAAAAAAAAAAAAAAAGAAAGAAAATGTATTGGAAATGGCAGTATTTTGGAAATGGCATTTTTTTCAGTGGAACATTTCACATTTTCAGAAGTGTGTAACTGAACACTAGTTGAGATTTAATACTTTTTTTTTTTTTTTAAATCCTTTTATAATCCTTATACCTTCACTAGCACTCTCACATTTAAGAACCTTTGGAATCTAGAATACAGAGAAAGTTTGCGGTATAATTCTGAATCCACATAGCTGACCCAACTCTTCTTTTGTTGGCGGAGATTAGCACCAAACTTCTTCCTTCAGGAATTGTGAGAAACAGCTGCACTGAGAATCAGCTTTCTGAAGGCAGACGCTACAGGATGTTCAACCACAGATGTTATGGGATGTTCTGTCTTGTATATAGACAAATCCCGTGGAATACAGGGTGAATGTAATTTACTATTCCCTTTTCCCCAGTTTGACTGACCTATTAATGAATTTTAGAGATTTGGATGTTCTTGTTTGTTCTCTGGCCCCAGAGACATTTAAGTACCAATGTAAATTGGAACAGCTTAACCAGGACAGATGAGAAAAATCCACCCCTTGTTCTGACACTTAAAAAATGTCTTAGGGATGTGGTTGACCTTCATTGCAACTCTGTTCCTGCTCAAACAGAAAGGAGACTGGAGTCCAGGCTTCCTCACACAAAGCCACGGCCATCCTTGTCATATCAGGGCACTCTATTCTTACACGATGTATGTTTGAATTTCATTTCCAAATTGTATTTCCATGATTCCAAAGCTTCATGGAAGTTAACCTGGGACTGGAGGGATATGAGTGCTGATCTTTGGACCAGAGAGCGATGGAAAGTAATTTTTGCTACTGAGTTTGTAATCTGGTAGTTTGAACAGTCTCCCGCAAAGGTGAAAAGGCAGATTGGATCCCTCTCAGAGAGATCCCTTCTGCCTCTCCCACCATGAGGAAAAGATCTATGCAGACAGCAATTGTATAAGTGAAAGCCAGTCCTTAATCCAGAAAGAAATATTTTCTGCTGCTAAATTTTATGTAAGATGCAATTCTGCTGATGTTGCTAGACATGATCTATCACAACATGATCTGAAATATCTTTATAAACTGAAACCCTCAGGGAAATCAAACTAAGTATCTCTTGTATCACTTCTATGCCTGTACCATTGCTGTAGCCATGTTCAGCCTTAAGTTTACCCAGGCACTTGGCTTGAGTCACTCTCTTCTGACCCATGGCAGCTGGGTCTCAACCACTTTCTGATGGGAATAAAGCTGGGTTCTCCAGCTCTCCCAGGTACCTTTCCACATCACTTTGACAAGATGTTCTGCTTTACTGGCTGTCTACAACCCAAAAGAGCTCATATCTCTCCCCCAGCACACTTTACATAACAGACTCCATCTCAACAAGAACAACCGGATTTTCATTTCAGTATCAAGACCAGCAGATGTTACCAGGTCTAGCAAACAGAAATAATCAGGAGAAAGGATCAGTGTCTTAGACAGTCACTGAAATGGCAAAATTGATGTCCACTCTTCTCCCCTGACAGTAAAGGCTATCTATACCTCAGACTTAAATGTAGATTCCTGTCCTCTAGAAGCGAGGCTCTGATCAGATGAATTCTATCCAATATATGGCTGTCCAAGAAAAATACCACAGTTACATATCTCTCTGTCTACTGAAGAAGTAGTTCCAATCCAAAATCAAAAAAGAACCATTTAGCAACTTCTTTCTGATCTATTCTTTCTGATTCTTCTGATTCTTTCTGATTGTTCTTTCTGATCTATATATTATTAAGAAGAAAACACACTGCTCAAGTGTGTTTGTTTGCCTTTAGTAATGAGAACAAGACCACTGATATGTTTCAAACATATGAAGTATTTGGGTGACGTTTCCCACGGTGTAATGCCACATTTTTATCCAGGACGAAACTGAGACACTTTACGTACTTTATAACACCCTTCTAATAGGAAAAGACCCTTTAAAACACTTTTTGCAGTTCTGTTAAGAAAGCTGGAATAAAGATGCTACTCTTCTTGGTGAAAGGCCAACAGCATGTTTCCACATTGAGTCAAAAGCAAACTCCACAGACCTTAGTACCAGGCAGTCAGATATTTTGTTCAAGAGAGACAGACATAAATACATAGCAAGTATCACGTTGTAAGATAATATCAGAAAGAGGCATGAAATAAAAGGTGAAGGGGTAGAAGAATCATCAGAAAATAGATTTAAACCTGGAATGGCTTCCACTGACTGCGTGGCTGTCCGTATTACGCAGACTGACAATCAACATTTCCATTTTCCAGTATCTATCTCCCATTTATCATATTCACTCAACACTCCACCATATATCTAAAGAGCACCAAAAACTAAAGGGCAAACATGAGAGGAGATGTAAGACTTCACTCCATTTTATAGTAATAAAAGGGGATTTTTGATTCAGCCTTTCTTTCTGTGTTTTGATTTTACACTTTGTTATATATTAAGCCAAGTAGTTCAACCCAAACGAACTGATCTTGGCCATTATTATTACAAAAGTAACACACAAAAACACACGTGCAGTAATTGATAACCCAGTAGAAAGGTAGCTTGGAGCTAGTCACAGAGTGGATGAGAAAGTTAACTCTCCCAGTTCTTTGCTCTTTGTCTCCTATTTCAGAAATTTTCGTTCCAGCTTGTACCAATACCTACTTCAGAAAGTGGGATGCTAATTAAGGGAGCTCTTCCTTTTCCCTGCTATCTACTTAATACACTACATGTTGCCAGTAATCTGAACGTATCACCCTTTACCAGCACAGCATGAGTCAAGAAATGTGATTTGTTTTTCCTTAGGGACCAGTAAGATTCCCCAAATTGAACAGAATGGCAGTCAGACTGATAACATCTCTGTTCTGCCTGTTTTAAATAATTTGCCACTCAAGTACTACTCTTAATGGGGGAGGAAGTCATACACAGATTAATTCAACGCTAGAGCTTCCGAAATCTCTTTAAAATATTCTCCAACTCTAAAATTTGGTGGAACGGGGCCTCTCAAACTGTTATATGCTATGACTCCACACACAGTTGTTTTCAGCTAATCCTCTTTAGAGGTAGTCAGTTATTCTTCCCAGGGCTCTGTAGATTCATAGGCGCAAGAAGTTGGCAAATGTCCTTGGGACAGATAGATGGGACTTCTGCAACACATGACAAAGGTTAACTCCAAGGATGTGGTATTCAGTGTGGAAGTAAAGAGCAAATAAAGCTAAACCAGAGCTTACCCCTTTTCCTAGCCTGGCCTGGAAAAGAAAGCAATTTGTGTTGCCTCCCTGTACATCATTTCTATGTTCTTGTTGTTGTGTAATTACCTGTGGGTAAGTTTTCACTGAAACGGAAAAATTGTGAGAACATGTCCAAAACTGAAATCATTCTCTGACATGCATCAACCCATCTTTGGGAAAAGCCAAATATCTTTCCCACTTAACACAATAGTAACTGGTCATGTAAGGGATAAATGTGACGAGACTGTTGGTGATGCCAGCGAGTCTCACAAACTCGGCTGATGGATCTTGATATTTCTAGCAATGGCCCACAGAGCAAGTAGAAATTAACAAAAAAGGAACCCAGAGACATGTCTGAAGTTTAACCCTTCCCTTACTGTCCAGCCTACTTTTCTTAATTGTGTATTATATATATACACACACGCACATAGATCTATTAGCCTTAAGGAAAGTAAGCCATGCAAAATGATATCTTCATACCAATATGTTGCTTGGATAGCTTTCTCCACTACAGCCTTCACTGTTACATGTGTCAACATCAATTCATGCTCCTTCAAGGACGATCTGGTTCCTGAAGTTTTTTCATGGATATTCTCTGGACTGTAGCTCTAGACTGCAGCTCTCCAAGTGTACATATCATCTCTTTACAAATATTTGTACAGCAACTGGTACAGATAGGAATCAATTCATAAAAGATGCACTTTCATTTTTTTAAAACAATGTCGTATATTAATCAAATTTATATTTTAAAAACAAAATATTCCCTTCAATATGGAAAGTAAGTTCCATATTTTTAGGCCTAAGAAGTTACATATGTTTTCCTATGTCATTCAATGTCTGCACATCATTCTTAAGGGTTATCCTTTTATTGATGTCCCAAATCTTTCTTCCACCTTCAATTTTTGTTCTGTTTTATTCTGCTTTCCAGGGTAGGAATGCTCTTATCACAGCAGGAGCAGTTACATTCATACAGTCCTAAAATTACATTCGGCCTTTTGAAGGCAACCATGAGGCTGATGTGGCCCCCGGTGAAAATGAGTTTGACACCCCTGGGGTTAAAGGAAGGTGCTTAAAAATACCCAGGTGCATTGAATCATTGCTCTCTTGAAAATCTTTGTAAATTTAACATATAAAGTTTGAGGCTTTTGTTTCACAATTTCTTAATAATGTTAGATGAAGTGACAGGTTCTAAAAGAGAAAGGAGAGGCAATCCACTGGTCATCCCCTTAATTTGTCACCAAGTGGAATTGTTGATTCTGTAGGTGGCACTATGAACCAATGCTTCCTCACAGCATTTGAAGGTACAGTGCAGCACCAGAGACCGTCCTTCAGAAGAGGTGCACAGCTTGAGGTCCCGACCACTTTGTGGTTATTAACAGTCTGAAAACACTTACTGCAAGAAGGAAGTTGTTTATACAAGCGAGTTGTCCAAAGTGAATCAGCCAACATCCACTGGCAGAGATCCAAGGGAATCTAAGCCTCTTGTTCGTCTTTTATTGCATGAACCATGATCTCCCACACATTTTTCCCAGAGTTGAATCTGACAAGAACAAGATATAGCTTATATCCCTTTCATTCACTTTTTACATTGTGCAGATACTAACAAAGGAGGATTTATAAATATACTGATATAGTGATAAAATTAGGTGGTACAGAAAATAAGTTTCTTTTATCTGGTACCTTCTAGTCACAATGGCTGCTGTTTGCTGTGTCCAGAATAGATACTTACCGTTATACTCTGTTCCCTTGAAGAAGATCAAGAAGTGAGCTTTTGCAGAAAACAAGGCTTCTGATTTCTTTGAGAGTATTGCTTTTGGATTCTCTTTGGCAAGGAAAGATCTGTAGGGAATATCAAAGGTTACCGGCACATCTGTCTGAAATAGTTCTGGCAGCTGGCTTAGGAAAAATAAAAATAAATAAAAATAATTTTAAAAAAATAAAGTCTGTATGGTATGAAAAAGCTAAGGTTGCTGGGGAACATCATCCATTCCTATGCTGCTTATTTTTCCATGTGGGGCTATTTATTTATTTAGTAGCTTGCCCAAGATTGAGGCTGAAGTATGGGAGAAATATCCCTGTTTAGTAAAAGAAACTGATATTCACTCAGGATTTAGAAGCAAAGTGACACCTCTACAACAAATTTATGTATACCAAACAAGCATATACCAACCAAGCAGGTATTTGGTGACTAACTTGCCAGTGGGAAGGTGCAAAGGTGTCATTTGGCCAGGCCTTTCCTTTTGCAGAGCAAATGTTGGCAGTCATGTGCAAATCAAGGATGCTACAGCAGTTAGTCCTGTTACAGGTAAATGAAGAAAAACAAAAGTTATATCAAATCCAGCCTGAACTGCTCTTGGCATGTGTTTACTAAAGGAGGAGTGACGGCAGATTTAGGAAACATCAAAAACATACTCACACTGATTTCACTGGAAACTGTTCCAGAGACTGAAAATTGAAAACTGCTGCTGTTCTTCCTCAGAAAGACCAAGCTTTAAACAAATCGATACTTCAACCAGTCTCAAAGTACAGGGTCTTAATCAGCTGCTTAAAACACACTGCAGCTCTACACACAGTGCACTGAAGCTACCAAAACTAAAGAATTTTCTGAATTGGTATTCTACAGCTGTAGCATTTTAGGGGTGCTGTGCGTTCTCCATGGGGTGCTTCACGCAGAGGCAAATTCCCAGAAGATGGCAGGAGAAGCAATTGCACTTGACTAGGACCAGCAGAGAAGAGCCAGTGAGCTTCAGAGACTGTCCATTTAAAAGGCATTTCCATTGGCAAAAAAAGGCTATGGGTCAGGGTATAATCTCATGGGTGGGCTTGTCACTACCTATTCACTAACTGACCATTCTGGTAGGGAGCTGGTCACTTGATGAGGCAAATTGAAAGAGTCTTCCACAAATGGCAACTTACAGGGTCTTCAAATCATCGAGGAGCCTGAGCAGGAGAGAAGAGCTGAGGGATCCACCTCTGCAGAAAGGAGGTAATTTTCACTGTGGAAACAGCTAAGGAGTGAGAAGATGGGCTGCAGGAGATGTGTGTGACTGGAAGGAGAAGCCATGTGCACTGCATTCCCTGGAGGACTGATGAACTAGGAGGTAAATGAGACACTGAACTGTTTACAAGTGTTTTATAGCTGAGTCTCAATCTGTACAGCTCAGAGTTAAAAGCAGGACTGGGTTTTTTAAAAGATCTTGCTAATCCAGGGCATAGTTTGCTCTTACATGGTTCTCCCTGAAGAGAAAATTGTAAATTCAGACTGCTTGTGGTGAAATCTCTTGGAAAAAATTATTTAAACTTCTGGCAATCTGAGGATATAGCTTCAGTACAGGTGGTCTGGGGCTGTTGTGCTGCAAACCCTCATCTCATGAGAGCGAGGCAAAGAGATTATTCTGGGCACAGAAGCCAAAAGAAGCAAATGAGCCACAGTCAAATCAAATGAGGAAAAACTAAAGAGAATATGTATCCAGTGTGCTGTGACCAAAATGCAGCACCTGACGAAGCTTTCCCCAGGCACAATGATTTTATAATAGAACACAAAACCCCCCAGCTGATTTTTCAACACCAGTAAGTAAATGTTCCTAATGAATCTGACCCTTATCTCAGAGGTTTTGTAAAGCAATCCATATAATCCATTACTTCTGAATCATTTTTAGTGGGCTGATCATCTGTGATGTGTGCCAATGGATTTTTGGACTGTGTGATTGACCATGTAGGTCAGGTGACGCCAGCCACACTCTCTGCATGACACCATGGAAGGTGCATAGTGGCTAATGGACAAAAAAAACAAATATTTTTGTTCAAGCATGGATTTTCTTGGCTTCATATAATGTACAAAGGACATATGCAGACGTGTTCTTTTAAAGCATGCTTTAGCATTTCTCACTCATATTTCATGGAAGGGTATAGAGACAAAACAGCTGGGACATACACTTCTTCTAGTCTGCAGAACTAAAATACCCCGCACCCCAACACACACACAATTCTTGTTCTGTTCAGTGCATCTTTAAATTAAGTCAAAATGCAAGAACTTCTACACTAGGTCAGATCAAAGGCCTATCTGGTCCCGCCAACATGGCAGAAATAACAATATGCATCCAGTGACCCTTCTGTCTTTCAGTAGGAACAGGCTGAATAACTTATCTTCTGGATGACAAATGATAAACAGAACAATTGTCTTTGGTGTTAATGAGAATTTTTCACTAAATGCTTCTATTTTGGAGAAAGAAAAGCAATGCTGAAGGCAAATATCTTTTTAGAATTACTTTGACTTTTATTTATCTCTGTTCTTGTGTGCACTTAGGAAACTATTGGGAATGAAGAGCCAGGCAGCCCATAAATGATGAGACTGATATTCTAGAATTACAAGACAGGCAAAATAAAACCTGGAACTTTCTGTTCTGCTTTTCTGTTAGAAGCATTCTCGTAAATTTTAGGTGTCAGTGACTGTTTCCTTGTCATGGGCCATAATCTACAGGTCATTAGAAGTCCAGTTGTACTGTTTGGAAAGTAAAGGAAATGCTCAAGAATATCTATTTTTTTCGCTTCCAAAGAGGAGATTAATACAGCTATACAAGCAACATACTTCATTTCACTAGGATGGAAAGAGTCTGAAAATGTTCTTGTACAAAATTCACAGTGCCTGAAATAAAATAACTTCTTAATTCAGGCCAGTCAAATCCCTATAAGCAATCCCACATACAACAGACACACATTCACCTGGCTCTGATAACCAGCCCCAGTGCACATCACAGTTCTAGGGTACACATTACAGGCTGCTTCTAACTAATTAATTCAATACAGATTCCTTTTACCTTTTCATTCAGAAGACCTTGACTGAGTCAGGAATGTGAACAACACTAGAATATGCTTTTAAAAGAGAGACAGGGAACCAGTGTTTCACACACTGATACTGTCTAGGTAAAAAATGAATTTCCATAGAACTATAAGGGCAAGAAAATCAAATGGTGGCTGGCACTCAAAGGAAAGATATTCCTGTTGAATCTCTCTTAATTGCTGGTCATTAGGAGAAAAAATTTACATCCACAGCTGAAATATGCTGCATTTATATCCTATGATTTAGAAATCTTGTCTGCATTCTCTTTAATTTTTCCTAAACCAGTGTCCAGCATCCTAAACTTCGGAACTCTGTTGCATTATGCTATCAAATTATACAATTCCAGCTTTTTTAAGCCAAGAGGACAGAACTCAAATGGATCAGCTGTCAGAGTTTGCTGTGACCTGCCTTAGCAGTTCTATCCAAAGGTGTTTATGAGACATGACAGTGTGTACAATGGTTATTATACGTTAAAGCATGAACGTTTGAATTCTGCATGCCATTGGACACTATTTGTTCACTCATGTGTCCTTTCATTTTCACCTCTGGAGCAGTTGCCTGTCTGTCAAAGAAATTGCTAACAAAAGATCAAAGAAGACATTTTAAACTCAAGTTAAAATAACTATGGGCCAAATTTTGTTCATTCACAGCACTAAACTACCCTTGTCCTCCCTAGAGCTACACAGATGCACACAAGAGAACAATTTAGTGTCAGGTTTGCAATTATATTTACCATTAATTAAAGATTTATTAACACTAGTAATTGTATTAAGTGAGAATCACAGAATCACAGAATCACAGAATGTTAGGGATTGGAAGGGACCTCGAAAGATCATCTCATCCAATCCCCCTGCCAGGGCAGGAACACCTAGGTGAGGTTACACAGGAAGGTGTCCAGGCCGGTTTTGAATGTCTCCAGAGAAGGAGAATCCACAACCTCCCTGGGCAGCCTGTTCCAGTGTTCCATCACCCTCACTGAGAAGAAGTTTCTTCTCAAATTTAAGCGGAACCTCTTGTGTTCCAGCTTGAACCCATTACCCCTTGTCTTACTGTTGGTTGTCACCGAGAAGAGCCTGGCTCCATCCTCATGACACCCACCCTTTATATATTTATAAACATTGATGAGGTCACCCCTCAGTCTCCTCTTCTCCAAACTAAACAGACCCAGCTCCCTCATAAGGGAGATGCTCCACTCCCTTCATCATCTTTGTTGCCCTGCGCTGGACTCTCTCCAGCAGTTCCCTGTCCTTCTGGAACTGAGGGGCCCAGAACTGGACACAATATTCCAGATGAGGTCTCACCAGGGCAGAGTAGAGGGGAAGGAGAACCTCTCTCAACTTTCTGACCACCCCCCTTCTAATACACCCCAGGATGCCATCGGCCTTCTTGGCCACAAGGGCACAGTGCTGGCTCATGGTCATCCTGCTGTCCACCAGGACCCCCAGGTCCCTTTCCGCTACACTGCTCTCTAACTGGTCATTCCCCAACCTATACTGGAACCTGGGGTTGTTCCTGCCCAGATGTAAGACTCTACATTTTCCCTTGTTATATTTCATTAAATTTTTCCCCGCCCAACTCTCCAGCCTGTCCAGATCTCGCTGGATGGCAGCACAGCCTTCTGGCGTGTCAGCCACTCCTCCCAGCTTGGTGTCATCAGCAAACTCGCTGATAGTACACTCAATTCCCTCATCTAAGTCGTTGATGAATATATTGAATAGTACTGGTCCCAGAACTGACCCTTGAGGCACTCCACTAGATACAGGCCTCCAACCAGACTCCGCCCCATTGACCACGACTCTCTGGCTTCTCTCTTTCAGCCAGTTTGCGGTCCACCTCACTACCCAATCATCCAGTCCACACTTCCTCAGTTTTGCCGTGAGGATGCTGTGGGAGACGGTGTCAAATGCTTTGCTGAAGTCAAGGAAGACCACATCCACCGCTCTGCCATCGTCAATCCACCTTGTTACGTCTTCATAAAAGGCTATGAGGTTGGTCAAACATGACTTCCCCTTGGTGAAGCCATGTTGACTGCCCCTAATGACCCTCTTATCCTTGATATGTCTTAAGATGGCACCAAGGATAAGGTGTTCCATCACTTTCTCAGGGATGGAGGTGAGGCTGACCGGTCTATAGTTGCCCAGGTCCTCCTTCTTGCCCTTTTTGAAGACCGGAGTGACATTTGCTTTCTTCCAGTCCTCAGGCACCTCTCCCATTTCCCAAGACTTGGCAAAGATGATGGAGAGTGGTCCAGCAATGACTTCAGCCAGCTAATTTTTGTGGGGATTTAAGTACAATTTAATATTGTTGCTGTGAAGTTATCTACATATGAAGTAAATGCTGTTTAATAAACATAACTGGTGCTCACCCCATCGCATCTGAACCCATCTGAACATCTTGGCTCCTTTAATACAATATTCCTTTGGGGTAGAGAAACATTACCAGATCTGTTTTACAGAAGGAACTGGGTGTTAAACTGGGAATCTGAATTCCAGCTGCAAAAAAAGGGCTTAAATAGCATCTGGCCACCTGGCTCAGGGTTACAAAACTGGACGAGCCTCCTGAGACTCCTCTATAGGGAATGAGGAGAGGAAAACACCTAGAGTAGGGGTTTAGAGGTTTAGATAGTCCAGTTTTTCTTTGCAAATGCTAAGGTCTGATCTGAAACAGATTTAAGACTGTTGCCTCTCTACCCGGGTACTTGAGATGCAACCTCCAAAACAGATTTCTGCTCGCAGGTTGTCACCATTCTGTAGGGTACACGATGCTGCCTCACTCCTCATTTTTAACCTGAAAGTGATAGAAAAGGCTGGTGGTCACTCCTCTTGGTGACTCTGTCCTCCCAATTGCAAGAGCCGATTTGAAGAATCAGAAAGCAAATGAACAAAGGAGCCTTTCTAGCCCAGAATGAGGGCAGACCACACAGAGAGAAACCTGGATTTAGAGGCCTTATTCTTGAGATATTTCTCTGGCTTTGCCTTAAAGTATCTGCAAGTGAAATACAAAATTTCGTATTGGGAACAGTCAAGCATAAAGGTCTGTACCTAGGAGCAAGAGATGCAGTCTTCCTGGTTTCTGAAACACAAGGGACAAGGGGTCGAAGTGGGCAAGATGGAGAGCAGTGGGGTCTTGCTGGGATGGCAGCAGCAGCACGGAGAAGCAGACAGCAACTGCAACTCAGCTCATTCCTGCTTACAGAAATTGCTACTGAAATAATTTGGTCAACTCAAGGATCTGACACAAAACCTGAGATTTTTAAAAAAAGATTAATTATAATTATTAAGGGCTGGGGAAAATACCTCACAAGACTTAAAGTACTCATTGTGGTTCCTATATCAAAGAGAAGGCTGGAGGGTGACCTGACTGCAGAGAAGATGTTCAGTACCACATGCCTTCTTCATCTTGCAGAGAAAAAAAAAATAGTTGCAGCAGCCAGAAACTGAAGTCAGATGCATTTAAATTTGAAAAAAAAAGGCATGCAACTATAAGAACAAAGACGGTTAACCAACAGAACAAACGATCAAGGAAAATGGTATGTTCTCTCTCCCTTTGTGGTTTTGCATGAAGACTATATGACTTTTCGTAACATTATTTGTGGAAAGATACAAGTCCTACTGTGATCAAACACAAACTGCTGGGTGCAAAGCAGGGTGATGGGTCCTGCGGTATGCAGGTCAGACTAGGTACCAGTAATACTTAATGAACAGCAACTAATTCTAAATGTATACGTTATTAAATATATATAACAAGATAATCCCCAGTTGCTTCCTATGTGAGGTGAGAGCACACAGCATTGTGCCCTGCTGCTGTAGCCAGGCTTTCTCTGTAGGAAAACCAGGGCAGAGTGGTGCTCACCCATCCCTTCCCCTGATAGTCCAAGCAGATGCCAACGTTCAGCAACCTGGAAGCTTAAGCATAGCCACTGAAACCATGAATGTCCACGACACGGTGAATTTGCAAGTGGAGAACTCACAAGGCCTAGCTGTGATTATTTTTGTGGTTATATACGCCTGTTTGAAAACAAAAGGAGAGGAAAACAAGCAGGTATCTATGCAGGAAAAAAGGGCTCCTGTGGAATATTAAGTTGTACTTTTGTTTGTTCAGTTTTCATGTGGAAATGTCTTCTTCTGTGGGGTGTGTTACAGAGTCAGTCAGGATACTTGTTGTGTCTAGTCAGAGTAGATGGGCTGCTGACAGCACTCACAGGGAGAGGCGCTTCCCAAAAAAAGGTGACACAGTGAGGTATCTGCAGCTCTCCCCCACCCCAGTCCTCTTTCCTGATAAAGGCTGTCATGCCACTGACATAATGGTGCCCCTGGCTCTTGGAGTTGAGGAGAGGAAGGGTTGTGCAGCCCCAAGATTATACTGCAATGATTCTGGCAACACAGGTCATCTGCTCAGCAATCTGAAGGACACGGGGCATCCATCCTTGTAGGCACCTATAGCACAGGGTGCCACACAGCTAGACCCTGAAACATGTGTCTCAAGATTTATTGCACACATTCACAGTGATATCAAAACTAGTGGCAGAAAAAAAATATATAGAAAGGGAAGATCTCACATGGTTGTCTTCACAGCAAGAGCAGGACAGAGGAGCTAGCAGAGGAAATGGTTAGCCATGACTGCCATGTATGAAATGTAAGTTTTGCTTTGAGTATTTGTGGCATTATCTTCAGTCCCTATGAACTAAAAACAATCAATATATGCAGCAGTTCTTAAAATATGATGGAAGTAATCCATATGGGATATGCTGGCTTCTGCCAGTGATGTCTGTTTCTTCTCAGTAAGCAGGAATGAATAACTCATCATTGTAATATTTACACCCCATTTTACAGTCTGTCTTAATGCTGGTTCCCAGAACCATAAAAAAAATCCTCAGGCTCTCAAGACAAAGTTTCAGATCGTGGCTCTAATTTGCCTTATTGAGAAATATAATGATGCGTCAACACACTAACACAAATGTAACGCCTGCATTGCATACGAGATAGCTATTTAATGTCACTATCCACAGGGTTTTATGCGTAGTTTGAAGAGATAACTTTGCATCCATGTTGGCAGATCGTAGTTAAAGTTACGTACATGCTTAGTCTCAGGGGCACATTTTCATCCCACGCTGTACTAGATTAATGCAGGTAATACAGACAAGAGTATGATGGATATCATCTACAGCACACACAGTCAGCTTGCAAAGAAAGGAAGATATTTTTTCTCAGTGCCCAGGAAAGAAAATAATACAGCCAGCTGATATTAGCCTCCTCCTGTGCGGGCTGTGCTTTGCTAGGGGATGATGCTGTGGTGGCCACAGTGTCACCTCCTATGGGGAGCACACAGGGAGGACATGGAGCTGGCAGCCAGCTGGGGGGGTCCCTCGGGGAGCACGGCCCGTTGCACCCGAGCACGCGTGCAGGACTTCATCTCGGCCAGTGAAGCGCAGAAGCACGAGGATATGGGCCACTTCTCATCTGTTGCAGATAAGCAGAGCTGAAAGCAGGTCACTAAGATTTGAAATTCCCCTGTCTAAAAGTAAATGAGAAAGACTCCGGAAAAGGCTCAAGTAACAGCTATAGGGTAGGCTGCCCGCTGTCTCGGTTAGTTCAGGCTCGAGGCAATGAGAGCCCTATGGAAATGGAAGCAGCTTCTCAGCAGGCAAAGAGAAATAGCAACTGCTATCTCTAAATTGTTACAGATCCTTGAAGTGTCTGGTTATGATATACTTCTCAGTGAGGCATGGAGAGTTTAATATGTTTATACTTGTCTATTATAGAGAAACCAAGTGACCCAATATGTAGAAATCTCTTGTGGGATCTGAAAGATACAGCTTGAACCTCCACAGGAGAAGGAAAACACTCTAGTGATGTCTTGTACAGTCTCACACGCTTCTGTGCTCTGCAGCGCATGTGCCTCACAACAAGTAACAACATGGTCACTCATGTCAGACCAGGACGTGACAGTGACCTTACCCACCCCACCACCAGTGACCTCAGCTGTACCTGACATGGACATCTTCCCGCGGGACCTGGGCAACTCAGAGAAGGATCCTTCACCTTTTCCATTCCCAGTGGTGCTGCAGGTCACAGCTGACCTGCAGGTCTAAGGATTTGCTTCCAAACCGCAATTTCCATTTGATCTTCTAAGCAGAAGGTATTGTTTTGGGGGAGGTAAATTAATCATGCTGCAGCAGGACAGAAAGGATCTTTTTCTCCAGCAGGTGAAGACAGACCTGCTCACCACCTGTTAGCTCCCAATTAGAGTCAGATAAAACCCCTTGGCTCCAGCATATGCTGAAACCATCAGTGGCTGATAAATTACAGTTGTCATCAAATCTACAGCCTGGGTTTAGTGGTAGGTTTTTAATTTGAAGAGTTCAACCACTGACTACACTGGAGCAATGACTGTGACTTGGGGTAGGTCTGTGCTCAGCAGCACTTGGGTTTTTAATCAGGAAAAGTGAAGCTCTTGTGGAATTATCTAATTTCCTTAAAACCTCTTTTGTCAGTATTATTTTCCTGTCTTTCTATCCTGTAATCAATCAAATCAGTCACCTGCATTCAATGCCTGTACTTTCCTTCTCTCAGGTGGTAAGGCTGAAGAACTTTCCTGGGTTCCCCACACCAAAGTGGATACAAAAGCACAATAGGCACCCTTTTTCCTGGTTGTGCTTTGTGACACTGCTCATTTACTTCCTTGACCCTCACACAAGGCAGACCAAACCCTGTACTCACATAAGCTTGTGTAAGTTTGACTACACTTGGCATTGTTCTCCAGTGGGTGATCCACAGATGTGCAAATTTCTTTCCCATTTCTGCCATTGTTATGCCATTGCCCTGATTTAGAGGCACTGTTTCTATTTCTGTGGCTAGTAGGTTTTTTTCCCAGCCTAATAGCTGAGACTGCCTTTTGTTTCAGTGACAAACACCCTGTAAATAGGAAATAGAAGCATTTGCCCTCTTGAAATTGGAAAGAGAGGTCATATTAACTTGACAGGTTCTAACTAATGGCCTTAGAAAAGGTGTTAGTCAGAAATTAGTTTCCATTTCTACTGACCTGGGTGAATTTCAAAGTGCTGAGCTCTTCATAGTAGTCTCCATATGCACACCCATAGCTTGAGCCATTCATTCCCCTCTGAGTATTGAGGTTAGCCCTAGAATCCTTCTGTTCTGTACAGACATGTTATCCAGCAGCTGTTCAATACAGTGAGTTTTTATTCTTACTTTCAAATACTGAATTTTGTAACAAGTTACAGAAAAATTTAAAACAGAGGGCTGAACTTTATTTAATTGCAAATATCTCCCTTTGTGTGTTTTTTGTTGTTTTTCAGGTTGGTTGCTCCTCCTGGCTTTTCTTAAGACAAGTGTTTCACATCTTGGCCTCAGCAAGTTTCTGGGGTGTGCCAGTACAGTAAGAAATATTTTTTCTCCTCAAACTGTAGCAGGCAGGGAATAAAATACTGCCAACAGCTATGGACCCCCTGAAGAGGCTTAAATACCATTGTGGGTAATTTTGCCTGGAGAAATTTATTCAGAAGAAAAGACAATGCCTAAACATCACTTTATTCGTATGTTGCTCGTTTGAATAACATCAGTGTGAACATCCCTTTTACGTGAGCTTTTTTCTCCCTGCTGAGAGAAGGAAGGCGGGGGCCTGGGAGAGCTGGGAGGGAGCACTGTGTTGCGTTACACTGCGACATTCAGGCATGCCAAGGGACCTTTGTCTCTCAGCACAGCATGTAGAGAAAAATATCACTATAGTCATCACGGGGCAGTGAATAAGATGGAGCTGCCTTAGCCATATCTTGAAAATCTGCATCCCCCACAATGGGCTAGTGGGAATCTAACAGCACATAGAGCTCAAATAGCAGTTTTCAGCCCCGGCGCAAGTGTGTTGTGTGGAGCTGTTTCCTGAAGAGCTGCTGGTGCTGAGCACACGGCAGGGGAGCATTTCCAAGGCACAGAGCTGGGCTGCCGCAGCATGGCTGCCGCTTGTGTCCGCCAAAGGCTTGCCAGGTTGACATAAGAAGCAAATGCATTTGGAAGTTTCCTCCTCTCTCTGAATCCAGCATCTTCAGCTATGACCCTGAAGTTTCACACACCCCCTTTTCTATTAAATCCCATGGCACACAGCATCTCTTTGTTCTTAGAAAGATTGTTACCATGTAGAGGGCGAAACCCAACACAGCTGCGCTGGTTCTTCACTGCTGTTAGCAGCAGCAATCATCTCCCACTGTTATCTTCTCAATTTTTCCTTTCCCAGATGCAAAAGGAGCCAAATCCTGCAAGATAGCAAGAGTGTCCCTAGAGGGCTTGAGCACTTCCATTACTCACCCAGCTCATCTAGACAGATTTTTTTATATTTCACTCAACAGAAAAAGCCACTTACTGCCATTCAGCTGTAAGGACTCTCTCTGCTACTGGTGCAAATAACGTGCTCAGACAAGGGCTTTCTCCCATATAGCCAGATTCTTATGATCTCACCTTGTAAAGAAATCATAATCCTTTGTTACAATAACTGGTTTGCTGCCCTCATAGCTATAACAATGTGCATTTTACTCAATAACAAGAAAATGCAACCTTCAGTAAACCTCAGAGGAGTAAATGGTGCCTGCACTGTTCAAAGAGGAAAAGACATGGCACAGAATACTGCTCAGAGCGGTGACTTTACTGCAGCATCCGTTTGACTCTACAAATTAAGGGCATGAACGTGACAAAGTTAGAGGGGTTAGGAATTTGCCAAAGAAGATGCTCTTTGGAAAAAAATCTGCTTTTGTGTTGCATAAATCATCATTATCTCTCAGCGTAAAAAATGTGAGATCAATAGTACCATAGAAACAAGCGATGGGTAGTGTTCATGCTGCAGCCCGCTGAATGCTCTTAAAGGTGTGTCTGCACCGGTGCGTCAGGTCACATCGAGAACACACATTGCAGCCGCCCCTTTTCTGGCACTTTGATTTACATCATCATGCGGGTCTCAGCAGATGTAAACTGGTCCCTTTCAAATAAAGGTTAGCTGAAGGATTCACTGGACCATGCCTGTCCTTCCCCACCATTCTCAGGGCCAACACTGTCTTCTGAAAGTGCCACTGGTATTGCTAAATGTCCTTAGACTGCCGAGAGGAGCAGGGAAGTGGGACCGCAATCGTATTTCTGCCCCACAGTTACTGGGATCAAAGGGTACTCCAGTAAGCACGTGGAGGGGTGGGACTGTCCTTTGTCCTTGACATGGCCATAGTAGGGAAAGGTTTCTAAATCTGCTAACCTGTCCAGCATATGTCTGTATCAGGACGAGACAAGTCACACCTTCTTTCTCTGTCCTTGGACTACAAGGGAAACCTACAGACTGGCTCACATATGGACATCTAAAACTAGGCCAGATAATTTTTGTCTTTTGTGGCAGACGTGCAAAGACCTTGACTTGCCTTTATATCTGGCTGCACCTGTGAACGAAACGTGTTTCTCTAGCAAAGAGTGCAGGGTCTGATAAATGGGGACAACCACAACCATGGAGCCAATGCAGTGGAAGTGCTCAGGGCCCCTGAAAACCTGGGGCTCCCCACATCACAGGAGGGGTAATGTCTATAGTAACCTCAGTCTTGACTCAGCTGTTGTCTAGGAGAGGGTGTGAGGTACCCTGACTGTAGACTGACAGTAACTATGTGAGCAGTTTTATAGCAGGAACAGGCTTTAATGGATTGCAGACAAGATCTGTTGAGTGGAGGGGGCAGACTGATGCATGGCAGTCTTGAAACGTATGTATTTCATGGTAGCAGTGAAGTTTGCCTCAAGTCTGCCTCAAGTCTTTAAATGAAATAGGCTTGATTTTAAAAGGTAACACTGTAGTGCAGCAGAAACTCTAGGCTACTAGGCAGAATAGCAGTTTGTGTAGGAAAGTGACTGTCTTTCCAGCCTTTCAGCCAGTGCATCCCAGGAACGCTCCCTTATTATTCTGTGTTGGTTAGGACAACATGCTTAAATAGCAGAAAATGAAGTGGATTGCATTTAAAGAAAGCTGTGAGCATCTGCCATAAACCCCCCCAGCAATGCGGCACCACTCAGAAATGGCTAATTTACCCCTGGCTGTACTGGAGCGATTTCCTCCCCTTTCCAAACATTTTCCTTTCAGCTGTGTCGCTGCTGATCTGGGCTTACCTGCCTTGCTGCAAATTGCACCCAGACGGGTGTCTCAGGCTTCCCCCGAACTGAAAGACCATGTGGTCCTCCACCAGCCAGGCTGCCCGCGTGGGGACAGGGCAGAGCATCTCTACTGCCGTGGAGAGCCTTGACACAGTCAAGTGTGTCAGACAGTCATTTATTTTTCATCCGGTGCAACAGGCTGTCACATACTTGTCTCAAGGTCACCAGTGTCCCACTCCACCTGATTCTTCTCATCAGAGGAGAGAGCTGAGGAATTCTACTGTGATTAATAACGGTATCTATCCCCCTGGGCTTATCCTTTTCCCTCCATTTTTAATTTTATGTTCCGCTTGCCAGCTGCTCTTGTTCATTAAAAAAACAAACCTTCTCTAGTTCTCATTAACGCCATATGTCTGCTGGTTATTTGAGAAATGAACGTGAAATATATTTAAAGGATTAGTCAAATCATGATAGGCAAAAAGATTGAAAGGCAAAAAGCTAAATAGATGCATATTAGACTGTATCTTCTCTCTGTTCCACATGTTCTCCACAGCTAAACCCAAAACAACATCCTGCCACAGTCTTCCTCTGCCTCCTCAGCTGCAATGAAATCACAGCGATGTCTCTGGCTCTCACTAACTCCCCAGCAGAGATTTTTTTTTTTCTCTCACTCCTTCTTTGGGGAAGTTACCACTGACCCCAAAATGGCTTTCAAATGTGAGCCAAGAACCCGTGCTAATCGGAGACAGTTGTTTCTAAAACACTTGCAAAGTTTCATGGGGTTGTTCCAAATGATTCAGAAACCTGTGCAGCACAACACACTGCCGACTGCTGTTTTCTGCTTCCCTCCTTACAAGCCTCTCTCATACAGAGCAGCCTTCAGCATGGGATGTTTAAAGCACTTTTTTTTTTTCTGAAATCTCTCTATAGTTCCACATCCAAACATATTAATTTAATTTAAACTGTGAACACAGTTAATCAGTTTTCTTTGAGACATAACAAGGCAAAAAGTCTAACCTATTCCTTTTCTCCAAGAGCTTCTGTCATGCAACAAAGCCCATTCCAGTGTTCATAAATTCAGTCCCCATCCTGACGTCCTGATTGGTAAAGGAGAATATAAACGGCTCAGAATTTGGTTTGTCTTAACGCCTCTGCACTTCTTCTGAGAGTGTGACATCTCATCTGATGTGCATTACCTCCAGCAGCACACAATCCCTTGGCAAAATGAACGTGTCCAGATTTTTTAGCCAGTCTGTTACCATCAGACCCTGAAGCAGCAGAACTGCCAACTGACACTTTCACAGCCCCAGCATTGAAATTCATTGTTTAGTGCAGATCTGCAAATGGCTATCCTGAAAGGAATGAAAAACTGCATATTTATCTATAGATTTATAGAGTAATTTTCATATTAATATCTATATATTTCCTCCAGTAACTGAACTTGCAATATGAAGAGCATTGCCAATGACAGTCCTTTGTTTGTTTGTTTTATTGTTTTTCTATAGGAAAAAAATAGCAAACCATTAATAGTCTGAGGAGAGACTTCCTGCCCAGAGGATACAGGGAACAGGAATGGATCTAAGTGGATCTTCCACAGCAGAAAATCCTGTTTAGAATAATAACAAAAACTTGCAGTTTCTCCTGAGAGGCTGAGCATATGCTGGAGGTGGGTTATTTTCATTTTACCCTGAAGCACACCTGGAAAAACTGAAGCACATGAGTCACTAAAGATAATGCAGGAAAATGTTGAAAAGGCAGAAAAAAATCCAATTCTTCTGATCACTCACTCAGCATAGTGCACAGAGGACTTCTTACACACCATTACAGGAAATGGATTACAATAATTTGGGGAACTGGGCAAAAACACTAAAGTAGAAAGAGCTTGCCATAGGTGCAGCATGGTTAATAAGGTGTCTATACTGGGCATGGGGGAAGTACATTGTAATATTTGACTTTAATGGTTTACTAGCATCAAATCTTCCTACGGTTCACATAAATATATATATATATAAAATAGCTGGTTTGGCTGATGTGAGGGGAAGCTTGATGTGCAATTTAATTGTATTCAAAATATTTCTGACCACGTCGTTAATTTCTTAGATACATTATTTTTTCTTTATTGTTCCTATTACTCTCAGCAAGGTGCCAGTACTCCTACTCCAGCCCAAGGACATGGGTAGAGACCTCTGACTCCCACAGCTGGCAATGGGTGCAGGAGCCATGGGGACACACAGCTGCCGCCAGGCTCCTCTCAACACCACACCAGGGCCAGGTTTGCCTGGAGCGGGTTCGGGGGAGCAGCAGGTACCCAGGGCTCTGCTGCACTTCCAACCACCCACCCTTGCTCCTGCCTCCCTCTGCATCCTGGGGACCCAAGCTCACCTGAACACCAGGCTCACCTGTTTGAGCCCCAGCATCACCCATGGCCTCAGCAGAGCTCTGTGGATGCTTTGGGGTAGGTAATATTTTCACCACGAGCAGCAAGGCCTTGTATACTTTGCCTAATGACTCCTCTTGCTAAAAGGATTATTGCTTGCAGGAGGGACAGAATGTCTATGTGGTGATGGTAGTTGGTTTTTTTTAAAAAAAAAAAAAACAAACATATTTAGGGTTTGAGTTTGAGGGATTTTAATTTGATCTGTTTGGGGGGAACTGATGAATAATTTGAAGAATGTGTTGAATAACTACAGCCTCAAAAACAGATGTGGTTGACTTATGGCTCTCCCTTTGTTCTGAGAGATCTGCCTGCCCTCTGTTACTCTCGGAAGTGCATCTGGTGGTTCCCCCATGGGCAAACTGTGATGCAAAAGAAAGTCTGAGTTTTACATTTTTTTGTTTCTCAAATCAGACTTTCAGGCCCAGATTCTCAAGGGTACCTAAGAATGACTTACTCCCTTCTGGATCGATGGGAACAAGGGGTCTATGTTTTTCTATAGCTAAGACTCGGCATTTTCTGAGCAGTCTAAGTTCCTGAGCAGTTGTCAACTAAAGTGGCTTCTTTGCATGCCCTTCCCCCCACCTGCCCTTCCCTAAGCATTTCCTAAACTATATTTCTTCAGCATTTCCTAAAACACAAAGCTGTTGGAAAATATAAAGCTTTTGACAGAACCATTTCACTCTCAAGAGAATGAAACGTGCATCATGGTGCATTTCCAGACAGTCAAGTCTCAGAGAAATTTTTCTTTTTGTACATCTTCGAAAAAGGAAGGGTGCTTAGGATGGAATTAGCAATGAAAAGCACCAAGTGTACCAAAGCAGTAGAAATCTGATCTCAGAACCATGATTAAATACCACTATTACCATGTGTCAACAGATTTACAGGAGTTTGTAAATTAAGCTGGTGTAGCTGTAATTACTGGGGAACTGTTCTGTCTTCTTAAAATGTTCTTTCAAATCGACATGAACCCACTTGGAAATAATATGATTCAACACCAATATAGTGCATCTTCCAGGGGCTGCTGCACTCAGAGGTGGTTTGGGGTCTTCTTTTTTAAAACCTACTCTCTTTTCAGGCGGCAAGAGTGAGGATTTAGTGTGGATTTCTGCTGTGTTTCTTATACAATTGCAAGCATCCAAGCAAGACTGCAAGATGCTGTTATGACTCCATTTGTAGGACACTGATGGAGAGAGTGCATTAGCATGTGAAATCATTCGTTCCCTGTGTAACTGATGAGCAGGGTGCCTCTTGGCATCCATACTAATAAACCAGTTCTGCATAACACTGGCAGGTTTTTTCTGAACTTGCAGCTTGGGTCATCCAAAATCCTTGGCTGATTTTCTTTAAAAAATAAACAGAAAATTTCACTTTTCTCCAGAGAATGTTAGGCTATTTCAAAAGGGTTTGTTCATTATGGCCCTACAAATTTTGGTATTTATTTGTTTTACTTAAATTA
The DNA here is from genome assembly GCF_036013445.1 of Caloenas nicobarica. Taxonomy (NCBI): domain Eukaryota; kingdom Metazoa; phylum Chordata; class Aves; order Columbiformes; family Columbidae; genus Caloenas; species Caloenas nicobarica. The sequence goes on along the minus strand of NC_088245.1, from coordinate 198,476,262 downwards.
TTGCATACATCTTTTCAGTGGACAAACTAAGGCAAGCATCAAATGAATTTCTGAACACATGGATTTGGCTGTTCACATAGTTAATTTCAGTCCTTATCTGGATTTGGTATTGCAGAGGAAACACTGGCATAAGGCTGAAACTAGTTTATTCAACTAGGGTACAGGTTAATGAATGCTGGGGTGAAGCTGCGAATGCAAACGTAACATCTCCAACGCTGATAATGCTCCTGTGTACTCCCTTTTAAAGCCCTGCCGATCTCCCTTGCAAGGCATGGGCAAGGCAGAGCCCAGCACAGGGCAGCAGGGTCAGGGACAGCAGGCAAGGGTAGGCACCACAAATGGGGTACAAATATTTGTGGTACGCCAGCACCATCTGCATCAGCTACATGCTAAAACAACATGTTCATGTCCAAGGTAACAGCTGTTTTATATCTTAACCTGGAATATGATATGGTGACCTAGTTTCAACCTACCTCTGATTAGGCTGCCTTATTTTCTGCATCTCTCACTCAAACCATTTCCTGATATGAGCAGGTATTTGTTGGATGAGTGTCAGTAAAAGGCATACTTGGCACATGATGGTTGTTTTTACTGCAGAATGGCAGGTCTGACAAGTCTTCCTTTTGAAAAACTGGACCAGTCTGTCTATTGACACCTCAGGGGGACTGATTTAATTTAATAACTAGATTTTGCGTTTTTGCAACTCCCGTAGGAGTCCAGCTCAGTGCAGCACCAGGCAGGGTGCCTAACCAGCCTTTTTGCTTGTCCCTCTGCTTGATGCACATGTCTAAATTGGGGAGTTTCAGAAAACAATCAATGACTACTGCCAGACAAAGTGAGTTCCTAATCCTTTCGGTCATTGATCCAGAGAGTTCAAGCACCTTAGGGAATAGAGGGTTCCCTCACCTTCCTGCAGGTATCACAGCTACTGCCCGATATTCTTGTGTTCCTCCTCCAGCCTAACAACCTGTGTTTGACCAGACTCTTCCAGAGATGTGTCCTCCTGTTGCTGAGAGTCCTCAAGAGGTGGAGAGCTTCCTCACTTCCTTCCCTCACTGTCTGCTCTAATAGCTACTCACACCGAGTTAATATTAGCACCCTGTTTCTCCTTACTCAAATTTTCCATCTTCAGCATCCAGCCACTGGATCTCATTATACCTTCCTCTGCCCTGAGCTTAACAAGCCATTTGCTAACCAATATTTTCTTCCTGACAAGGTTTTCCAGGTCTCAATCAAATGATGTTTCAGTTTTATTTTCAGCAGTCTGAACATACCGAAATCTTTAAAGCTCACACATTTCAGCGTTTCCTCTAAACATTACTTTCTTCTTTTGGGTCTTTTCTGTGTCTTCGGCAGCCTTTCTACATCCTTTATAAAGCCCGTGTTAGGATGCAATGTGTCACCCCAAAGTACCTCCAGTGACTGAAAGGAAGGCAGGAGAGCCTGGCTTAGATGCATATGTCTGCTTCTAGTCGCCTGAATCCCTCCCCTGAACCATTCCCAGGTGCTCAGTGTGGTCTCCCAATGCCGTGAATACAGACATAAAATCAGTCTTACTTGTTACCCCTCTCTTGAGGCATGTAGAAAATGCATTTTTTCCCGAAGTGTCTCAGAGAGGGCTGACACTGGACCCCTGTGCCACCATAGTCCTTTCTGTTTCATGTTTCACCCAAGGGGCACAGCTCCGACTGCATGTGTTCCTCTTTACTATGACTTTTTGTTATGACTTTATTATGACTCTTATTGTGACTGCACCTTAGTAGCACAGGAGCTTCTTGGTGGGGTAAGGACAACACAGCCCAGACTCCTCCACCACTCAGATACTATGTAAAGGGCATAAGGATACACAAATAGAAGTAAAAAGCTGTTGTTTATTTTCACTTAATGCAATAAATCTAAGGAAAGTCCAAAAATAAATAGAACCTAGGGGAGAATATTTTCCGAGAAGAGTTACTAGACAATACTAAGCCTGGCTTTTAGTAGGGACATAATTTTCCAGTTTTCTAAATATAGACCAGTGAAAGGACTGTGCAGCTACCAGCAACATAAAGCTTGTTTGTGGCCAATATTCAGGAAAAATTGTTGCAATATTTCCCTATGTATTGTTTAACTCATGAGCCTGGCAGGATTGCTGCTTGCAGGGGTTATGTGCCATGTAAATTGTCAGTATGCTTCATGCTATCAGATAAAACAAAGCAAACCATTTCAAGACAGATCAGGGGTTTTGAAGCATGCTCTGTTTGCACACTGTGTTTGTACATCCCCTTTCAGGATCCCACAGCAGGAAGCACAATAGAGAAAAATCTCGTTCTGGGCTGCAAAGTTAGATACTTGCTGCTTATCCCCTGTCAATTTAAACAGCCAGCATTTATGCATTGACAAGGCAGCTCATAGGTCACAAATGTGCTCCAGCAACCAGAGTCACTGCTGACAAATGAATCAGTGTGCAGTGAGACAGCTGTTGTCACCGCAGATCCAATGCTCCTCTCTTCAAAATGCCAGTGTGTGGGGTGGAGGCAACAACCTGGCAGAGTCAACACATCACACAGATGATCTTGCAGGTTGGGCTCACTTTCAGAAGGTTTCTTCTCCTTCCCAGCAATGCATTTGAATGACCTAGAATGATTTACAGAGAATAACAGAAAAGGAGGAAATATCCCAAACTGGGTAATTGCAGAAAGGACAGCTAGGCAGAGTGGAAGGGGAGGACCATGGAGCTCAAAGGATCTTTATCTGCATCCCAGCAGACTCGCTGATCTGTAATTCACTTCAGCCAAATCACTGTGATGCATTTTTGCTTTATTTGTTGACAGTAAGTTCTTCAAGACAGGAACTATCTCTGCTTCTATGTTACTGCAGGCAATGTGGCACACACCTTATTTACATTTCTGGGCATCAGTAAGTAACAAATAACAAGTAATACTACTTACCTCGTTAGTCCAGTTAATGTGTTAAAGAGTCATTTTTTCAGAGCTGCCACTCTCATTGGCTCCAATGGTACCCATCACTGAAAATCTTCATGTAAACATTTAAAAATTAAGATGATAACACTGCTGAAGGTGTCTATTAAAATCATAAACAAACACAAATACAGTAGTAAGAGAAAACCTGATCATCTATGATGATAGATCTATCATATTATTAAATCTTCCTATTCCCGTTGGAAAAAACAAGTGTAAAAGCAGGAAGCCTCTAGAAACTTCTGAACTCAGGTCTTCTGTAGAAAAAAAGTTGGACTTATACCAGTTAGCATGCAACAAGTCTGCACCACATTGCATTTTGAATTGCATTATTTGGTTTCCCAGGCAACTAATCCTGAATTTAGTTGGGATCCTTCCGGAGCAAAATCTACAAAGATGAACTTAGTCATCAAACCACTGCTGAAAGCCTACAAATAACAAGGAATGTAATGCAGTTATTAAGGAATATAATGTTCCAATTCTTACTCTAAATAAGAAATAATCTATACTTAACAATTACAAAGCTTCTGGATTACTTGTGAGGTCAAAGGAGAAAACATTTAGATGTCACTGCAACTGGTCTACTCTAGCCAAAGCAAAGTGATGCTACAGACTGAAACTGTGATAGGTGTCACCCCATCTGAGCAGTCATCATCTCAAGAAAATATGTCCCAATTATGCAACAGCTCATGAACTTCACTATTTTAACCCCCATTATCCAACCCAGAATTCACACACACATACAAAGGAGTCTGTGTTTTCTGTGCATATCCATCCATCTTGGTGAGGCAGGAGGAAAAGGATGGTCATACATGCAGACTGCAGGTTTTTATCTGATCAATATAATCTGTTTATTATAACACTACTGAAGATGTCTATTAAAATCATAACCACACAAAAATACAGCAGTAGAAGACATTCATACGTGACATTCAGATTCAGCAAAACCATACATTTCTGTTAGAGGAAGAGAAGGAAAAATGTCTATCATAGTTGCAAAGACATAGCAAGTGTTACCTGACTCCCAGGTGTCCTATCAAAATCATTTAACAGCTGAGGGGTATGACCAACCCATCTCACTCATTCACATTCATTACACTGAAGTATCAGTTTTAAAGGTCAGTCCTGAGGATCTGATGCCATCGATTAAGTAGCTTAGCGCTAGTCATGCTAGTGGGTGAGGAAGAAAGGGAGGGGGAGTGAAGAACAGACAGAATCAGGTCTGGCCAATAATACAAAGTTTGGCCATTGCAATTTTCCAGGCAATAAGCATTTTTGACCACCAGTACCAAAAGTCTGAAAACTGCCATCAAGGAATTTAAGCCAATTAGTGACACTAACCCTCTGCCAAGACAGAATCCCTTCCCTGTCCACCCCATGCCGGCATGGATGCAGGAATTGTCTTCTGGCAGAAACTACCCTTAGGTGTTGTCTTCCAAGACTGTGACAGAAGCACCACAACCTGACACGAGCATGTGCCTGGAGCACCCACACGCTTCCTCCACCACACCTCTGTTTGTGAATGTCATCAAGGGTCTGAGTCAAAGTCACTAACCCTTGACCATATAGTAAGTCAAAGCAGAAACTGATGTACTCCAAGGTCCATGCTGATATATTCAGTATTACACCACCTTGCAACCCATGTCAGCTTTCCAATATATTTCTTTATGTAAAATTCCCATTGATGTCTGGACAAAGAACAAAAAGTGTCGTCTTCCTTTCCTTTTTGCTCAACAGAGTCGAGTTAAGCTTTTTAAAAACAAGTCATTAATTAATCGAGATGAAACACTGGAGAAAATATAACCACAGAAATCTCCATAGCAAGAAGAAAGGAGTGTTTGCCATATCTAATACAGCTGCAGGTGAGATATCAACACTGCAAGCACTCTCATTCTTGACATAATGAATATTAATATATAACCTGCTTCCAGTTATCCTTGAAGGAATAACCATGAAAGGAAAAGAGGCACACCAAAACAGACACCTTCAAGTATCTGGCCTGCAATATAAAATTGTTTTGGATTGAAATAAAATGCAGTTGCAAAATAATCATTAAAATTGCCTCAGTCTCACTAACAGGACAAATAAGTGTACAAGGGTGAAATACTCATAGAAAAACACTGTCCCATAATATGTGTGATGACTCAACCTCCACTGCACAATGGCAGCTTCACACTTATTGAGATCATGTTCAGAGTAGTTAATTTATGTGATTATTCAAAATGTCATCAACAATTAGAAATCCTGACATTAGATCAGAATTTGACATATATCTCACCCAGAGAAAGCAGTGTTTTGGCATGGACACTGAGCTGGCACATATATAGCAAAGTTACCGCTTTGTGCTGGAATTGGAGCAGCACTTGGAAGCTCCCAGGAAGCCAGAACACTATGGGACAAATATCCACACAGGATTTCATTCTGCTCAGCTGTCTGTACACAATTGAAAGCCAGGTAACTAGATGGGTCTCCATCTGTAGACATAGAAGACAATGTCTAAAGTGGTGGAACCGCACCATCACATGGAGGCAATGGTGTCTCCATGAAGGAGAGAGAAACATAGACACCTGCCTCTGATTAGGCACCCAACTCATATGTGGCTCTGGTGAGGTGAAATGAATCCTGCAGCTCTCTAGCTGGGCTTGAGTCTTCTTTAGCCCAAATAGCTGTTGATGTGCTAAAATATTCCAGCAGTCAATATTACTGTTGCAGGCTGGAAAGCCAAACGTTTTCCCAGCTTTGGAATTGGGCTGGGGGGAAGTACATCTGAGGCAGCCTGAGCTTCTCAAGTGGTTTGTCACTTCTGTTGAGCTTCCTGCTCCTGGTAGCACTGCACTTACCTAACTCGATGCTTACCAGGTACATCTCTGTGAGCTGCAGGTATCTCAAAGGCACCGTTATGTATGTTCCAACTGTGAGAAACCATCCTGATCTCAACTAACCCAGAGTAAATACAAGAAAAATATGGACAGGTGATAGGGGGAAGTGAGGTAATTTGTTTAATGATATCCTGCAAACCAGTGGAAGAAATTATGACATAAAATCTGAATCCTCCTGCAAGCAAAACAGGAGTGAACAGGCAATTATAGTTTAACCTCACTGATTACCTATGGTCTTTCCCAAGGAGAGCTTGAGTTCTTTTTCTGTCAGTTTTTATAACATGCAGTCTGTATTATAATTGTCCTCTGAGGGACTAAACTTCATGACATGAATAAAGAGCAGTAATACAATGATGTAATTTAGTTTTAGAGTATAATTCATAGAGAAACATGGCAAGTGTCCTATTTCCATTAGCCTTGGAAGCTGTGTCCTTGACTTCAACACTGGCAGTGATGCTGCAGGAGCAGAAGCAAACTGGTGGCGATACAGAGAGCCAGGGTCTCTGCTGTATCTGCACCAGCCTGGCAAAACCACACTGCCTGCCAGCATCCCCTCTGAATGCAGGGAAAGACAAGTCACTTCCAGGGATTCTGATGACTTTGTGAGATGTCAGATGAAGAGTATGCCTCAGAGACACAGTCTTATGAACATTTTCCCCATTTTCTGCTGGGCAGCATTAAATAAGAGGAACCACTCTCATACAGGATAAATACCCAAATTAAACAAGGAACAGGGAACTCAGCAGGAAAAAAGCACTTTGATACCCTCACTACAAGGACATGCCCCCTCCTGGGATGTGAGAGAAAGGAAAAAGCATCATAAAACTCCGTAAGCAGCAGTTAAATTCTTACTGAAAACCAGAAGCGTGCAGACCAAGATGCAAATGCCACTAACTCTCTCCCAAGTTTTAGAGCCACCTCCCAGGAAAAATCTATTGAGCAGGGTAAGCTGCAAGTCAGATCTCATCCTTCAGCGGTTCCAAACAGGCAAAGCTGGATGACACTTCAATTCATCTGAAGGTGAGGCAGGGTGACCTGCTCTCCCTGTCAGAGGACTTCACGGACGTTCAAGATCTGGTGAGGAGTGCTATTCAGGACCTTCAGATGTGAAAAGAGTGGAGTAACAAGGGAAATCCTTGACCCACTTTAGAAAGGAAGATCACTGTCCCTACTATTGAGATCAAAACAGACCCCTCACTTCCCATGATGCTTTCCAGGTTCCTTAAAATGCCGGGACACTGGGGCATACATAATATATCGAGTACTTCCAGAGCACTGAGGATGTATACTTTCCTCCTTTGTAGCAATGACAACCACAAAGAAGTCCAATCTCTACTTATATTAAAGACAAAGGCAAATATTCAGGTCCAATACCTTGGGAAAGAGATGTTAAGAGCTATATACTAGCAGTCCAAATGACTATTTACCATGTTTTTGTGGCTTGAAGTGAACATTGCTTTTATGACCAACATTAGATTTGGCATCAAATGCCTCTGCTGACTGCCTGTGAGCCAAGGGCTGGCTTTGGGTTAGAGCTTGGTTTAGGGGTATTCTAAAGCTTGGATACTTTCTCTGAACATCTATTAGCCAGACTCCTTGAACTCTTTCTATCAATCACTGTGAGGGAATCAAGTGCTGTGTCAAACTTGGCAGAGCATTTTTGTCCTGTAGACCCTGAGAATCACCTACAGGCAATCTACAAAAGACGCACTGCTTCGTGTATTCCCAGTCTTTTCAAGCACTCGCAGAAGAATCATTTACCCATCACTGGAGTTTGAGATGTGCCATCCATGTGCTCACTCACTCCGTACCCTCTTTACTCTCCCCCTGAGAGCCCTGAGCCATGAAGACAACTGACAACACAAGCAACAGCCCAGCCACCACGTGGAGTGTGAGGGCTTCAAGATGCACACATACTCACCCAGGTACTGCAAAGGCAAAAAGCTCCAAGATTTCTGCATGCTCTTGCAAGTTTTAAGAAATAAGGCTGAAGGAGAAAATATTTTATGCATTTCAGGGTAAGTCTACCTACTATTCTTAGCCACTTCACTTCCCAGTAAAACTGTAATAGGGAGTTCATCACAGCTGACCCTGGCTAAGTCAGGGGAGAGGAGCTAACTGGGAACACAGCAGATTGTACCACTGATAGCAGGCTGATCTGGGAAGAGTTGTACATGCTTGTGCTGCTCCTAAAGCTCTGCACCCTGTGTTATCCTAAAAAAATTGCTGTGCACAAAGTTAACATGTAGTCTTAGGTGAATAAACAGAGAAAAATATATGGATTTCTCTGCCTCTCTTTGGGCTTTAGTCACCATCCCCTAGCATGCCAGTATAAAGTTCTATGTACTAGGTTAGCAAGCCACCTGGCACAGTTCTTGTCCCACTTGCTCATATGGATCTTGTCTTTCCCTCTGCTGTCCTCATTCCTCAAAGAAAGTTATCAGAGCTTGAGCCCTGTCTTAGACACTGGCTACACAAATGGAACTTGATCCACAGGATGCAACCACTTTGACCTGAGCCTCTCCCATCCACCAGCAGGACTGAGAGAACTCCTCCTGGGCCCACATGGCCTCGACCCTTGCCACCAAGGCCCTGTAGCCACTCTTGATGTACTGAAGGTCTTCCCAGAAGAATGACTGGTGTCCATGAGCAAGCAAGGAGTAGTAGTCTGAGGGCTGGCTAAGTCTTGTCAGCCTCGTTAGTACATCTCATATCACAGCCTTGGTCAAGCAGCAAACCTCCTGAGACATCTAGCCTGGCAGGCCAAGGTTGCCTGTGTTACCCACGGGAGGGAGTCTCCTGCCACTGCCACCCACAGCTTCCTGGCTTCAGAGTACGGATCAGGCTCAACCAGCCCTGATGCCTTCCCCAGCACACCCTTCCGGGCTCTCCTGTTGAGACCCTGCACCTCTGCAGGTGGTGAAGGAACATTCCTCCTGAACTTACAAACGTCCAGTCATACCCACCATGGGAGCCCACATCCTCCATCTGCTCAGGGATTACGCTTTGCCATCCTTCCTTCCATGCAACACGGGGCTTGGGGTCTTGCCTCAAGGGACAGTTTCCTGTTCATCGTCTCTGATCCTGTGTAGTAGGCTCAGCTCTTCCAACAGCCCCTTCATCTGGCAGCTCAGCAGCTTGGCTGGAGCATGACCCCAGTAGAGATGTGTAGAATGTCCCAGTGGAGATCCCAGCCAGCTCCTGGGGCACCCCGGCTTTGCCAGAGCAAACCAGTACCAACTGCCAGCCTGCCTGGGACTTTCTAACATAAAGGTAACTATAATTAAAATTAATTATTTTTTTAAAAAAAGCAAAGTTAACTCATACTTGGAGGTAAGCACAGAGAAATGAAACAACAGCTCATCTCACAGCTGCTTCTCCATCTGGTTTATCTTCAAGACAGTGTCTGTGTCCCCTCTCAAGCCCAGCTGACCCCCCTGATGATTTCTGGAGCAATTCAAATCTGCAGCTCTGTCCTCCTGATGAGCCAGGTGTCACCCCCTGGTTAAAGAAGGGCAGCTCTAACAAGCACAGCTCACTTCTCTTCTCTCCCCATGCCAGGAGCACGTAAGGGATGGCCTTTCTCCCTGCCATTCCGCTCTGCCCCAAGGGAAGTGTGTGGTACAGCCAGTGAACGGGGAAGCAGAGGGTCCCCAGGGCGGCCTCAGCCCAGCCAGGAAAGCGGTGAGTTCACTGATGAGGACATGATGAAAGCTGACAACTGCACTGTGCTCCCACACAAAGCGGAGCTGTGTGCAGAGCCTGAGAGATTTGTGTCCAGCTCTGATACCCACCTGGCTCCTTGCTGTGGACTAGACCATCTGTTTTGCAGCAGGGACAGCATGTACAGTGGGCACTCGCTGTCTGGAGGGCCACAACCAAGCCATCAATTCCCATCAACACCCATTGGTCATCTATAGCCAGCAGCCCTGAACCAGCTCCTCAGGAGATTTCTGTCTCTCCGACTGGAACGTATCACCTAATACCAAGCTGGAAGAGCTGCATTTCCCCACTTTAAACGGAGAAAGAACAGGGTTAAGTTATTACTAAATCTCAGATACTGTTCCTGTAACAGGAGCAGAAGATAAGGACATTGCCACTCATGAGCACATGAACTATACATTACAGGTGTCCATACTCACTCAGGTGTATTCCACCTGAAGACACTGCAGTTCAGATGTCTGTCATTCATAATAAATAATCTTAGCAAGCAATGTATCCCCATTCTAATAAAGCACCTGCTCATGTTTAAAGTGTTGAAAGTGACAGGACTATTCATGCACCTACATTAAGTTTATGTTCTGTTGCTTAACTGAACAGCAGCAGCATTGTATAATTAAAACTTCAGAAAAAAGGAACTTTATACAATGCTAATTAGATGAATCATAATAGTTTTGTCTGGATTGTGTATAGTTTGAGCTCACTCTGCTCACATTACTGAATAGAGCAAAATAGTAGGCTTGACAAGATAACAGATCCTTGATAAGCTATCCTCATCTCAGCCTTATCCCTATGTTTTCTAAGAACTGCTGGGCTGGCTGCTCGAAAGGGCCCTCTTCATCATTCCAGCACAAAATGCTTATTTCCAGGCTCAACTTTTATGAGCCAGTCCATTCAGATTACAAAATATTCTGAATTCAAAGGATCCACAGCCTCCGTTTGCTAGCGTCACCACTGGCTCTAAATGTGGCCACAAGTCTGTCTATGCCAAAGAAACCCTCAACGGACACAATCATCAATTAGCTCTTCAGTATACTGGAAATGGCTGGAAGGGGTCATTGTACCTGGGAGTTTGGGAGAATTGTAGCTCGCTTCACCAGAGAAAGAATCTTCAATTTCTAGCAGACTGTTAAAGCTGGCAGAAGGTACCTCAATATTGACAGATTTCCCTTCCCGACAGGAATATATGAATGTATCTCCTATGAGAAACAGAACCCAATTGAGTATGAATGGACTTAAAACAGTGCGAAACCATCTCACTTCTGTTTCCTTTAATCATATCTCATGGAACTTCTTCCTCCAGGGGCGTCCCATGAACCTCTGAAAGGGTGAGCGAAAGGACCATGCAGTCTTCAGTGAGCACATTCCCTGGTCTAGGGGCACAAACGCAGAGACGTGATATTCCCAGAGGTCCTTCTGGTGCCACATGGACCCACAGACCACCACGCAAGGCAGCACCAACACAACACCTTGACCACTGCCAGGAGCTGGGAGGCAGATCAGGGGTCTCACCGCACAGCCTGATCTGTTTTCTAAAATCCATTATTCTTACACACTGTACTTAGGAATTTTTTAAGTATTTTATGCTGCGGACTTTCCCTATTTTTAACTCAAGTTTTACCCATAGGATGGGATATGTCTGAACCAGGAAAGTACTGCAGACAGCATTAAGCTCAACATTTCTTGGCCTCATGTATTTGCAGACCACCTGGGAAAACTCTGTTGGGTATGAACTCTGCATTTGAAGCCTTCAAGTGAGAGATTATTTATTGAATTTGCAGAGACTCAATTGAAAAAAAAAATGAAGAAGTATAAGGAGAGCAGGAAAGCTTCATGACAAATGGCTCAGGATCTCAAAGTTTAGTCAAACCACCTTGATAAATCAGCTTAAAAACTCAGAAATTCTTATTAATGTGTCCAGCAACAGTAATGTAGCAAATCTTACCCTAAACATCAATTAAAATCTGTTTAGATGAGGTCACTAGACTGTTTGTGCTCTAATGGTGAGAAAAAAAAGGTGTAAAATGTTTCCAGTTACGCATCCAGAATCAGTCTTCTGTGCACTGTATTAGCAATGCCAAGAAAAAATGATATAGAAACTTACTTTAACTTTGCAGTGACATAAAGCAGAAGAAACAAAAACTAGCTGGTGAGGTAAAGAGGCAGGAAACAGTTTATAAAAGCCCTCTTCCAACAGCTTGGTATGACAGAGATTAAAAATGAGCTAGGGGAGCACAAATATAATAAAGACCTTGAACATTTTTTGTTTTCTTTCTTTTGGCTATTCAGCTGGCATGAAACAAGCACACCTCAGCACTGAAAAAACAAAACATGCAGACCATAAACAGTCAAAAAAATCTTTTATATTATCCAAGACTATAACACCAAAAAAAAAAAGGAGAGAAAAAACTATGACTGGGAAAACTCTCACAAGGAAGAGCTAACAGTCTGAGCCCAGTGATCAAGCTTATTGCCTGCCTCTCTTTTAGCTGAAAACATTAAAATGCCCACAAACTACTAAAGAATTAGCACAGATCAGCTCCATCTCTGTTATGGAATGGTATCTAGAAATATCTTCAGCCGTGACCTAGAAAAGCAAACCGGGTCCTAAACCACTAAAAGAAGTGGGGTGAAATTACACAAGAGGACGCTGTAGACTGATTCTCAGGGAAGATCTTTCTGTGTGGCAAATCCCTGTTATGTGGTGGGAGGCCCAACAATTAAGGGGGACACTTAAAACTCCACATGAAGAACACTAGAAAATGCCCAACTGGAAACAATATAGACCTGGGAAAGAGATCATCAGCATAATTATTGCTTCTGTTCTCATGGGTTTTGCACTCACCAACATGCTTTGCGAAGACAAATAAGTTATTTCCCATTTATAGCTTACACAGTTCTGCAAGTTTTCATTAGAGGTTTATAAAACTGAACTTGCAGGCAAACGGGATTCCAGAAAATGTCTGAATGTTGCAAGGCAATTCTGCAATGTGGGATTGAAACTTATTTTGTCCCATGTGAGGAACTTGATTGGGTGACATCTGTGGCATTCTTTTTGTCAGCATAAAAAAATGATTTGACTATTCACTGCACATTTTCCAGGCCTGTGAAAGCCTTTGGGATTATGCTGGAGGAAAGATTTAGTTATGTTTCTATGGAAACCATAACTCTTATATAAAAGCCTGTTTAACAAGCAGGAGTGTGACACTGTATCTCATTGTAGGTGAGCCACCTTGGAGATAACTCATTCATAAACTTCCCACTGGGTTTTAAAGTCTTGGAGAACACCTGTGGATTTCTTACACCTCTAATCGGAGTGAGACTCAGCAGGTACTGCTGGATAACTACTTAGCACTGTGGTATAGGTGTTATAATCTCACATGAAAGTTGCAGTCATTTGGCTAGACTTGAAAGGAAATTTTTCATCAGGTAGATCATACAGTAAAGATTTCCTAAGTTCGTGTCTTTCTCACTTTTCCCCTATTTTATACACGTGTCACTTCACTGACTCCAGTGTGACCCAGAGGAGAAACACAGTTATGTTTTTTCATAAAACACTCAAGTGTTCCCAGCTGTTTGTTTGCAAACACCTAGAAACAGAAGTGGTATTTTCTTCACTTAGTTACCACTTTTCTTGAAATGAAGTCTCCTTTGAAATTAAGAAGAGGTTTGTCTCCTTAACACTGTTCATCCCAGTAAACACATGGAGTTGGTGTTGCAGTGAAGCACCAACACCATAGCTGGCAAGAATTAGAAATTATTTTTGTTTTTTCTCCTCAGAAAAGATATTCAAACCAACTTCTAGAATATATTTCGTGTTTTCCTATCAACAGCACTCGCAGGCATATTGTGGATGCTATAGCAATAAACTAGAAATAATAGAGTTGGTCTTATTTGATAATCACGGTATTGGCAAAAGCTGAGAAAGAAAGCAGCTTTCTAAATTATGTCTGGTTATCTCACCATAAAAAGTTCACTGACATGAAAAAAATTTCTGGAGCAAGGATTAAAAGGCATTCTAGACACAACATCAGATTGGGGGATTAATTTTTTAATCTAGTCTTACTACTTGAAAAAGTGCAATGGGCTAAAATATTTTTTGATAGCATGGAGAGACATTGTCCTTTAAGGTATGAGCAGTTCTTCCTGGATTTTAACAAAGCCAGTTATGTACATTTTTGTCAGCTCACTTCTAAGTCATTCACAAAACAGCAGCAGAATGCTCCCCCTGAGAAAGACATCAGCAGAAACACTAAGGGCACATCTCAGACCTGTTCAGGGCCTGATCCTAAAAAGACTCACGCAGTAACGTAACTTCTCATATTATCACATTCCCTCTGAAAATGTTCTTTTCCACAGACTGAGTTAATAAGCTCATGCAAGTGTTCTTGCAGCACCTTCACTTGCTTCTCTGCTACACAGCCACTAAAGAAGCCATTGATGGACATTGTGATTGTTTATGTTCATTAAGAAATGCAACATACTACTACTACTCCATCACTGCCATTGAAGTGATTTCGTGTGATCAAAAAGAAGTAGTTGTTACCCTCTGCTGGAAAGGCCCAGTTGTTAATGCAGCCAAATGTCTGAATAGCTGAACTGTTGCAGAAGCCATCAAACCTTAGCAAGCTCTTCGGGGTCAGTCTGTGCTGTGAGGTGCTATGAGGTGATTGAGGTCTACCAAGTTTTGCTCTGGTAGAGTACGGAAAGCACAGGAAACATACCAAAAGACGAAGTGTCTAACAAAGGTTCCACATTATCTGCTTGAAAGAAATATGCTTTCTATACATCTGGTGTTGCCACCTTGCTCTTAACTGTTTCTGAACTGCCAGACGCTCATTCATTATCCCAAATTTTCACTGAGCCAGGGAGGTACCTCTACCCCCTCTTCCTGCCAGGAGAACAGTTTCTAACATCACTTGCTAGAGCCTGGACTGCCTCAGGTAGGCTCCATTTCTGCAGAGCTGGAAACAAAGCAGGTCGGTACAACACGTGCAACAATTTCTGAGACAAAAGGTTAAGATTTGAGCACACTACCGTAGATGTGAAGTCCTGTGGGACAGGGGCATACCCACAGGCTCAGTGTTGCGGGGGAGGGTGGAAGCCACAATTCAGTCCTTCGTGAATCACCTCTCCAAAGGCCCTACCGTTTTTCTCTTCAGGATCCATGGGTTAATATTCTCTGTCACTCACATTCTGTAGCAACATTTCCAAATAATCATACTCCGAAAATTCTAAACCAGATGATTTCTGTTGTTTCCTCACTGGCAATCATGTTAGTTAATTAGTGTTGCCTTTAAGGGCTAGCAAAGGTAACTACGACAGATTGAGCATGAGCTGCATGGTGCACATCTCCATCGTGTATAGCATTAACAATCGTACGTAACTAAAGCATCTTCAGCTGTTTTCTCTGCATCTCACAAAACCTAATAACTTATGCTTCAGAACACTTGTGATGGAAGGAATATTTGTTTTCCTCATGCAGCAGGAACAGTGTAGCCATAAAGGCTAAGATTTCTAAGGCCAGCTTTCTAGAAGCAGTCTCAAAGCTTGCTTCACTCAAGCACCACTAAGGTTAAGTTTGTTCTGGACCTAATTCAGTCTTATTCAATAGAACTGGCTTTTAAAAATCACTTCTGGAACTCTCCAGACCTGCTGCTTCTGCTGGCCTCCCTGGGAGCTATGCCACAAGCATGTGGATGAATGGAGAACTCCTCTTCACCTTCCCCAGGCCTACTCATACTCCAGCCCCAAAATTGCCACATTATCAGCTGACAAAGGATTACTCCTTGCTTTGTCCTTGATCTTGCCACTGGCCCCATTGCTATCACACAGGAACTGGCTGGCAGCTCTTTGGCAACGTGTTCCTGACTCCTGGGTGTGCCAAGGACACATAGCGGCTTTTCGAGGCCATGCAGCTGTAGCTACCCGGAGTTTCCAGATACACACAGTTTCAGCCATATCCATTCCGGCACACTTTGGTGATGCTTTTATACCCTCATTTCAGTTGAAAGAGTTTGTGATTCCTCCACTCTGAGTGCAGTATATGGCTGAGACCTGCTCAGCTCAAGCTTCTAACTTGCAGCCCCACTCCATCTTTTCTGTATATGACCCATGCTATGCAAGCGGACCATCAGGGGAAGCCCGATTGGAAGTATTCCATCAGTTTTCAGATGACAAAAACATCCCATTATATTTTGAAGTTGCTGATAAATACATGAGAAAGTACATGAAGAGGCAGTATTCTGTTTTCTAAACATTTCTTGGAACAGCTCTTGTTTGGAGTGTCTATTCACACACAGATATGAATCTACATTACACCAGACATAACCGGGGAGCATAAAAGGTCAGTTTTGCTGGTGATGTGAATAATTCTTCCTGCAGTGCAACTTCAAAATTTAAGTGAATCATTCACTTGCCAAGAAGAAGCAGATGTTCAGAATCTTCCAGCTTGGCCTATCCTCCAGAGAAGAAATGTGCGATACAAAGTTCAAGTGTTTCAACTATCTACATATACATACGCATAGAAAACAAGCACCACTTCTTGAATAAATCAGTCAAAATTCTTTTGTTCCTTCTTTTAGGTACTCTAGCTCAGGGTTGATGGAAATTCCAATAATTAACTCTCTTAGAAACCATCTCTAACTGGAGAACTGAGAAGCTACCAAACCTTTTTCCCTACACATAACTGGGTGCACACAAAACTTAGGTTCACACAGTGTATCTTTCCAAGACACACAACTTACATGCCAAGAAAATAAAAAAAAAACCCACTTGAAATGTCATGTTGCTGCATTTGCTGGCGACACTAATCATATATCGCTATAATATAAATACTAGATTATTTTTACTTGTCCTATTTTCTCTGGTGGAAGGTGACCAGTAGTTGGCCCTGTAAGACTTCTGTGAAATGTGTGGAGCTGCCTCTACATGAGCAAAGGGATTGCCCAAGCTTTGAAATAGGATGCAGATAATGTCACCATGACTCCTGTTCACTTTCATCAAATGAAGCCTGTTTTGTTTAGATCAGTGCAGCTATTTTAATTTTTGTGTCCTCAAGTGTCACCTCACTAATTATACTGGATGGTCAATTCACAAGCTGAAGTGATCCCTATCTCATAAGAAAATGGAAGTCAAGCAACTAGATGAAAATTAAGATATATCCATGTGTGCGGTTTGAAAACACAGACATTTTGGAAGGTAAGTTTCTACATGGTCACTGTTAACCATAGCTAACTGATAGCATCAGAATTTAGTTTTAGTTTAGTTTAGTTTGTTAGAAAAAGGTTGCTACTTTGACAGGGTTTTTTTGCTACTGAGTACTAGAGTTGAGGGATTTGAATGTTTACAGAGAGCCGAATATATGACAAATAAGGATTTTTTCAGAAACTCCCAAAGGGAGATGGAAGTTACAAAATGCTTCCTTGAAGCTAATAATCCCTTGTATTTCAAGTCCTGACTGGGCTGGTTTTGCAAAATAAGCATTTATTTTAAAAAAAAAAACCAAAAAAACAGCTGCATGCTTAAAATGTCTGCATTCAAGAGGAGGACAGAAAGCAATTAAATAACCACCTAAAAACTACCAAATTATTAAAAAAAAAAAAAAAACAGAAAACAAAAACAAACCACACAACACCACACAAACAACCAGACTTAAAAGGCTGAGAAACAAACCAGATCCTGAGCTATGTAAATTTGCAGCAGAAGGTCCGGCTGGAAAGCTTCATACTTTTTTTTTTTTTAAATAAAACCATTCAAATCCAGAAAACTTTCTAAGATCTCTTCTTGCACCGTTGAGGCTTCAGTAAGTGCTTCACTTGTAGTAACTTTGAATGATGTCCTTGGAGATGCACCAGTTCACTCCAGCTGCACCTCAGGAAGCAGAAGATGGGAAGCAATACCTTGTACAGTATAGACAGAGAAAGGCAAATGTTTTATTCTCTGCCTGGCTGCAGTAGATGCAATCAGTCCTGAGGTCTGTATGGGTGGCTTCTCGACTCATCACCCCACACCACTTGGAAAACTCCTGCATTGTCAAAAATGGGGACATGGATTGACACAAGCATAATGAGAAATTCCTGTGTTCTCCAAAGGTCGGAACTGGAGAACATTACCAAACACCAAATATCCAATGGTTGCTCTTGGCCTTGTCAATAAAATTCACACTCTTCACTTCCCTGACTCAGAAACTTTTTATTGCAGCAAGCATTAGATACCGAGCACTGCCAACAAAGACAGCACACAGAGTTAGAGAGACCAGTGATCTATTCAAAAGCAAAGTCCTCATCTTTATATCAAAACCTTTTTAACCAAAGTACATACCAGGTTTGTTCTGTTCTTTTGACTGCTATATTCCATTCCTCTTAAAAGAAAATACAGTTATTATTCAAGTATCTTTTGAAGTAAGTGACAGGAAGAAAATTTCACATGGTTGAAGAGCCAGAGTGGTGATGTCTGCTGTGTACGTGCTGAGCAGAGGACGTGAACTGACAGAGGGAACCTCCATCCATCAGCTCTCTGCTGTTCCACGTGGTTGTCGTCCTGGACATGACACTCCCACAGCCCTGCCAGTCACATGGAGAATGACACCACCATGTCCCTACCTTGTTTCAAGTACACAAAGACGCATAATGCATTGCTTTGAGGGAACAGCAACAGCTACACTTCCTAAAAGATGTTCAGAGAGGTAATAACTCTTCTTGAACTCTTGCCAGAGAGGCCCAGTGGCTCAGACATTAGGGCACAATAATGATATCCAGGCAAGATTTTCTTCCCAAATCTAGAGTACATTCTTTACATCTAGCACATCAGGACAAGGTAATAACTTCAAGCTTATCCAGCAAATCGGGGCATCAAAAATGGATGAGTGACATAGAGCTTATTTTTAGTCTGGATTCTTCCCATGCTGTTTAGATCATGAAGCCCAGAGGCAATAAACAAAAAAACAAGTCTCATGAAAATGAGTTTTCCATTAATAGCTAGGTGAGCACAACAAAGCAGCAATGAGGGAGGTTTGGGGAGCTACAGCCCACCCAGGTGGCACCAACATCACACTTAGATGAATGCTCAGTGTAAGCACACTTTCTAACCATGTTTCCCAAGGCAGGAGCTCAGGTATGAGCCAACAGATTGCTTGTAAAAAATGCACAAGCCTTGAGGCAAATAAAGTTAGGAATGGGCAATGATACCAAACCTTTGATGCTTCTCATGAGCCCATCCAAATTTCTTTTTCACCCGAACTAGCTCTCATTGGTCATTTTCTCTTTGATCAGAAACCTCAAGTAGGCTCAAACTAATAACCATTCTTCCCTGTCTGTCATGTCAATAGGTCAAATATTATTTCAAATGATGGAAAAATGGGCTTAGCAAACCTGAAAGTAAATCACCAGTCAGAAGGAAAAAAAAAAAAGCTGAGAAATCTGTCCCTTAGCTCTGAGCAGCTGTCAGAGATTGGACGTTTTCACAGCTATATACCAGCAGTTATGTGATGTGAAGATTCTTATAAAGACAATGCACTTCAGTAACTATGAGAAGCTATGTTAAAGCAGTGGTAACTGTAAAAGGCTTCATCATCTAAGGCACTGGTCTGTACAGAAAGATGCAAGCAGTCAAAACATCACAGACATGTCCCAGTATAAAGCTAGAGCAAATCTTTACTGATGTCTCATTTGCTGTGGGATATGGGATGTGTAGGCACTGACGAAGATGGAGCAAATCTTCATTTACAGCAGAACTTCACATTGTCGAGTGCTGTGTCATCCTGAAGCCCCTGGGCTCTAACTTAGTCTGAAGACCACATATGTTGCAGCTTTTGCTCCACAGGCCAAATCTACCCCACGACAGTCCATCACCTACTAGCACAGTTTCATCTGAGCATCTGAACTGGATGTTGTTGGCTGCTGTGTCATCACCTACTCCTTGGGACTTCTCTGTTCTCAGTGAGAAGGAGATCAAATAGCCTCCAGGACAAACTTAGAAGCTGGTCCAGGTACCCCATCTGACAAAAAGCAGACAGGAAAGTCTGGGCTCTGCAAACTGCTGGTAAGTGCTCCTTCTCCTTGTCATACTGCCCTGAAGCTTAACGCTTCCTTCCTCACAGCAGTGACCAGCACAGCATCCTGCTGCACTCTGGGGCCCCTTACTTTCTCCTTTTTTTTTTTCCTTCCTATACTTCAGGTGTTCACAATGCTCCGCAGAAATCTCAAGAGCAAACAGAGGGTGGTAATGTGAAGTAACCATGCTTAATTACCCTAAAACTGAACAAAAACGCCAACCTCTTGTTTTAATTTACTTTACTACAGCATTATGCAGACAAAGCAAGTCAGAGAAGAGATCCCTGCAAATGGTGACATCTATGGATATTTTGTGAGCTGGTGCATGACAAACGGGAGAAACCGCAGTATTACTTACTTCCCCACAGAGGACTCAATGATGGAGTCATCTTGACAGTGCAGGCGTATGCCATTCAAAGCTGTGTCGTCTCTTCCAAACTGGGAGGGCTCCACCTGCAGTAGAAGTCACACAGGGTCAAAGGTAAAGGCAAGGGGGAGAAGACCCAGGGAAAGTCCTTTAAGTGCCAGTCATAAACAATCCCAACTCCTTTCTGTAATGAGAAAGAGAAAATGTCTTGGGAAGCACATAGGAAAATTTGTCTATCACTGGGAAACTGCACCACGCCTACATAACCCATAATATGTTCTTCTCTGTGTTTTCTATTTCTGACCCAACATGTAAGGTAGAGACTCTGAATTCTAGGAGAGAGACTGGAGGAGGCTGCCTTGCTCCCTGACTCCAGCAGCAGATTTCAGCTCTGAGGTGGCTTCTCCCAGCAACATCAGCCACATGCAGATCATGCATCTGCCAGCACAACTCCATCCAGATTGAGAGCAAAACAATTCTGGCAGTATTTGCTTTTATCTTTTGCTTTATCTAACAGGAGACCTCTTGTCCTAAAATAACAAAAAAACCCATATTTTTGTGTACTGGTGGCAACATTTTCTAGGCTAAATTTTCCAGAAGACTCATAGTTTTATGTACAGAGTATCACACTCGAGAAGTGCAAAGACCCTGCAGAAAGTCCTTAGATTCTGGAGAAGACCCTCCTGGGAGGTGGAGAGCTGCCGACTGGGATGCACAGACAGGAGATGGTGGGAAATAGGGAGAATCTTACCTTCAGTGCAAATCCATTAGCACAGCCATAGCGGCAAAATTGCCGAATCCCCCACTTGCCCCAGTGGCCTCCATTGGGCACAATGAGGACAGAGGTGTATTCACGCGCGCCTATACCCAAAGTGCAGAGGGAGAGGAGCAGGATGAGGGTAGCTGGCATGAGGAGCTTCATCTCTTGCACTCTGCACCTGCTGAAGGAGACCTGGTATACGGACAGGGGCATTTATACCCTGCCCAGGCAGCTTGCCTTTCCCCACCAGTCTGTTGACAAACAGCATAGGAACAATAGTTTCCACCCAGGCAGTGACACAGCACTTGTTGACCTGCTTGCAGTGCCCATGAGAAACTCCTCTGGGAGTTCAACAGCCAACATGCAGCAGATGCTGCGTCTACAGGTGTATCCACCATCACCAAAGAGCTATAGCAAGACCTATGTGCTCCTTGCGGTGTTCATGGCAGAGGCTTAATATCAGTTCTGCTTCTGGTTATGCAGATGCTTGGCCCCACGGATGTTTGCCTTTTGAGAGAAACTGTCATAACCATTTTAGTTATTGCTGGATGCCTGGCAAGAGAGGTCAAACTATACAAAGAAACACAAGGAACCTAGTCTAGAACAAAGTATAAGTAAACTCAAGTCTTGTGTCTCCCAACACCCTCTGTTGAGCAGGATTCCTAGTAAGCTTGACATGTGTGTAGGTTATTTATTGTTTCAATGTCTTTTTTTTTCACTTTTTAATCTTAATAAAAAACATTTTGCTTTGCAACAAACCTAACTGAAGTCAGACATGCCAGGATGCCTACAGTGATTCTCAGGGATCACTAAGATAAATGCCATTAGGAGGGAGGTGAAAAGCAGATTTTCCAGAAAGGTGATACTGACCTTGAGAACACGGTCTTTGAGGATGCCACGATGCGGGGAGAGGTAAATTTGAAATCCTGGAGTTGACATACAGAAAACCAATGCTCCCTATGACCCTTACCATGCTTGCAGGGTCTGGCAGAAGCTGTTTCTCTGTTCAGGATGCAAAGAGGAGAATACATTTCAGGAAAGTATCTTGAGCCTCGGGATTTTATAGCAAGATGGAGTGCCAAACATTGAGCTATCAGGAGACAAAGATTTTCCCTCTTCTAGGTTTCTCTTCCAATTTCTGCTCTGCTCCCTCTGTTCCTGTCCCATTAAGAGGTGACGTCGCCTTTTCCACTCTTGGCTCTGTACTTCCACTTGTCAGTGCTCTCTGTACAGGTGGCAATATTTGTAAATGGAAGTGATGGGAAGCTGGATGAGCTTTCGGTGTAAGGCACCAAAACAGCACAGCACATGATGGAAGCACAGCCTGTTTTCCTTTTTAAACCAGGACTTTAATCTTACTTCTGCAAGGGGGTGTTGAAGCCCAGAGGAAATGTGCTTTCCCCCACAAGGACTATGCAATCACAGCTGGACAGCCAGGTGTGTGTGCTCAAGGAGGGTCACACTGTGACAGCCAGGGACACCCAGACCTGCCCTTGGCTGCATACGAATGGAAAAGAGTAGAAGGAGTCAGAAGGAAATGTCTGAGACCTGATGTTCAGAACTCAAAAGAAGAAGCAGGATCCCCACATTCATTTCTCATTCGTTGGCCCAAAACCATCACCCTTGGCCGCTTCAACTCCGGTAGCAGTAATGTAGATCTGCAGCCTGGCTGAGCCTCCTGACCCTCAGACTCTGCTCCCATCAGGAGATTCCAATCTCTTCCCAGCCTCAGAGGGAGGATCTCGGGCACCATGAGCCCACAGCATGACAGCCAGGAGAGTGGTGAGGCCACCTTCAGGGATTTGGCCATGAGAAATTACTCCTACACACACTTCAGAGGTCTCCAAGGAAGCTCAAGCACAGGATGAGCACTGTCACTCCGGGGCTTGGGAAGTATCAATTTCCCCATTTGTAACCAAAGAACCTACCTGCTAACCTGGAGAGCCAAATATGAGATGGCTTGGACTTGATTTCAGAGTACATGGCCAAGGTAGCACTTAACAGGTACGAAGCAAATCTGCCATTGATTTTTGCAATCATATACTGGTGCTAACGTTGTTTGCATGCCTGAAAAAGTTTTCTAAGATCAGCTTATCTAAGAAAGATCTGCAATGGTGACATGCAGACCTCCTACTGACACACGTACTCTACTTTGTCGCTCTCTCTCCCATATTTTAATATCCTTGAAATAATGTCAGAATACAGTTTTGAACAAAATTGGCTAACTGATGAATTCGATTAATAAAACATGACTACAGAAAAATGATGATGATACAGGGCATTTCATCCTTTCATTATTCATCCAGGTGAATACAATTATTTTTGCAAGCAGAGGAGCACAAAAATTCTGCCACTACTTTCAGCTTTGATAAATACTTCTAAAATTTTAAAATAAACATACGAATATATTATTAATGAGTATATTAATTTTATAAAATTATTATTTTGATGCTATGATATATTTAAAATCTATATGGAACATGGAAAATGAATTCATATCTATAACATATAAAACACATACCATACACAATTTGCTTTGGTTTATGGTGTTATTGAAAAAAATGATACATTAGCAGCTCTTGAAAATTAATTCATTTCTGATTTTTACCCTTGAAAATACCACACACTTAGGAATACAAACTTTATTCGGTAATGCTGTGTATTGTCTTTCTCATATTCTCAGTTTCTCATATTCCTGTATATCTTCTGCTGCCCAAACCACAATGATTATTGGAGAGGCTTCCAGGACTGCCCAGCCTCTTCCTACAGCTTTTGGAACGCACGGCAATAGACTGTGAAGTCATGCAAGACCACAGCTGCTTCAATTTTCTTACTCCTGTTTCAGTCTCCAGGGGCTCTGCTCTCCATCCACAGCCCACTTACCTCCACGCTGCTCCAGATGGTCTGTCAGGAGCTCTGCATGCTCATGAAGATTCCGATGTATTTCAGTGGTATACACTTCTTCTGTGTTCTGAAGAAGGTCATGCACTAGTATAATTTCTAGTGTTCAATTCTTTAAAATTGTAAGGATTGGGCATCTTTAAAACCTAACAATTAATATTACATCTCTGGCAGGCAGAGCTAATCAGTTCCTATCACTTCCTCTACTACATGTTTTGTAGAATTTCCTGCAAAAGATTAAATATGCTAATTTAGAAAAATTTGAAGTTTCCTTTATCAACAAGACATAGAAGTAGAAATGAGCATTGCATCATAACTTTCAGTTATTCATGTTACCCTCCATCTTGGACATTCTTGCTCCCTTCTTCACAGGATCCAGCTCACATCAGAAGTTCTCAGGAGAAGGGAGGGATCTAGTATGATGGTTTGCCAAGGGACAGAAATAAAGGATAAGCATTGTACACTGATGTCCTTAACTCAGAAACACACTTGAATCAGCCAATCAGATACAACCAAGAACTTCCCCATTCCAGCCTATAGAATTAAAAAAGGTTTCCTCTAATATGAAGTCTTCTTCATGTGCTAAAAGGAGAGAATTTGCATCTTAGATGGAGGTCTAGGGACTACATCTGCTCATAAATCACCTGTTAACTTGCCCGCAGGTACTCTGGGCTGGGAGGTGAAAGCAACTCCTGGTGAATTAATTTTCTGTGCAAGTGAATAAAACCTGGAGGAAACTCAAGTGGATTGAAAACTGGCTGAACATCTGGGACCAGAGAATGGTGGTCAGTGGCATGAAGTCTAGCTAGAAGCCAGTAATTGACAGTGTACCACAGTGGTCACCTCTGGGTCCAGTCTTGTTTAACATCTTCATTAATGATCTGGATGATGGGACAGAGTGTGCACTCAGCAAGTTTGCTGACAACACAGAACTGGGACGAGTGGCTGTTATACCAGGGAGTCATGCTACCATCCAGAAGGACCTGGACAGGCTGGAGAAATGGGCTGACAGGGACCTCATGAAGTTCAACAAGGAGAAGTGTGAAGTCCTGCATCTGGGGAAGAACAACCCCAGGTACCATTACACACTGGGGGCCAGCCAGCTGGAGAGCAGCATTGCAGAAAAGGACCTGGGAGTCCTGGTGGACACCATGTTGAACGTGAACCAGTGATGGGCCCTTGCAACAGAGAAGGTAAATGGAATCCCAGGCTGCATCAGCCAAAGCATGGCCAGCAGGTCAAGGAAGACAATCATTCCCCTTTATTCAGCACTGGTGAGGCTGTGCCTGTAGTATTGTTTCCAATTCTGGGCTCCTCACTGCAAGAGACATGCTGGAGAGAGTCCAGTGAAGGGCCTCAAAGATGATTAAGAGACTAGAACATCTCTTCCATGAGGAAAGCCCGAGAGAGCTGGAACTGTTCAGCCTGGAGAAGGCTCAGTGGCATCTTATCAATGTCTATAAAGACCTGACAGGAGGGCGTAAAAGGACAGAGGCAGCCCCTTTTCAGTGGTTCCCAGGAACAGGACTAGAGGCAATGGGCGCAAACTGAAACACAGGAGCTTCCCTCTGAACATCAGTAAACACTTTTTTGCAGTGAGGATGACTGAGCACTGCCATCTAGACACGGTCCTGAGCCACTGGCTCCAGCTGGCCCTGCTCGAGCAGGGAGTTGGACCAGATGATCTCCAGAGGTGCCTTCAACCTCAGCCATTCTCTGACCCTGTGATTCCATGAACTGGAAGACAGATGTTGACAGGAACAACAAGGTAGGATAAAAACCCATGAAGATAATTTCAGTGTTGTGTTTTGAGTGAGCTGTAGGAAGGGTTGAAGGCATCAAGTGCCCAAGAACTCAGTAGAGGAGTGGAGGTAAGACAGCATCCACCAAAAAAGTCAATAAGTACAGAGGGATAGTTTTGGCTGAATGACCATGTGTTTCTGTGTGCTCTAGGTCATTTTGTACTCCTTCCACTCTGTTACCAAGGTACTGGTTGCCACCCACCAGTTCTCAGTAGCCATGTCACTCAGCAGCTCTAATGTCCAAACTGGCCATTACGATTAGGTATAAATCAGGTTTAAATCACATAGCCTGGCTCTGTCAGACCTCCCTCATCTGCAGTTTGGGATGAAGACTCCACAGGTAACTGCATCCTGCAAAAGAACACACTATCTCATGGAAACAGTACATCAGCAAACCCACAAATCACATCTATTGCCAAAGAAACATGGAAGGGCAATAAAGAATCTATTCTATTCTATGAAAGTATGAATAAGCAAAGGGTTGTATTATTTAGAAACAAGAGGTGGGATTCTGAATGAACATAGACATGTACAGTGCAGATGTCTCCATCTGAAATAATTACTATGGGCTCCCTTTACAGCTGATGAAAGAGACAATATGACGACAATAGAGAGAAGCAGATACCTTCACATGAACCTCTCTATAAATGTACCTATTCATCTCTGCTGACTACCAGAAGGCATGATCCCCATATGGACTGGTCTTATAACTTCAGTCTCTTTTTAAGCATTAGTAGGCTAAAAACAGTAGTGCTGAATTAGAATTAGTTCTCAGTAATATGGGCAAATGTTTAAGAGAACATGAGTAATCAAATTATGTGCTGTCTGGTCCTCGTTTTCTCATTTGCTAAATTGACTCAGATTAATAGAAAATAGAATAGCAGGAAAAATGCAAGTGAGAGACGTCAGAAGTGAGACAAGAGCTAGGATTTTCTAGATGCATGAGCAAAGAAAGACAAACAACAGACTAAGTATAGCTGTTTCTCAAATGTAGGAGGAGATAGTTTTGCATTAGTGATGGGATGTAAAGAAGAGCTCCACTCTGAGGTGGTGCTTCTTTTGTTGTGAACTTTTTTTCAGGCAGTTGCCTACCTGCCTATGTCCCTCAACCTTCATTAAAAACTTTTCCTTGGAAACTTAGACAACTTAGTTATCTTATCTAGTAGGCTGAGCATCCATTAGCATTTTTAACATAGAAATTACAATCTTTACATTTTCTCACATTTTACATTTCTATATTATCAATAGAATTAACTTCCTTCATCTTTGAATTATGTATGCCTCCTTTCTACAGCCTTATTATTTATTTGCTCATTGTAATTTTTGTTTACAATGACTAATATTGTTTTAACACATTCTGGTCAAAGCCTAATTGCCCTGCACTGGGAGATCTCTATTTCTTTTTGTTCCTGATTTCCATCTAGGAGCCAGCATGCCAAAATCGCTTATTTTTGCCAGAGAGTGCCACAGAACAATCCTCTCTATGAAAGAATCTGAAATAGAGAACCCGAAGAAACGTAATCAGACAGCTCATCCATGGCTGCAGCTCTAAAATGGGATCAGTCCACACCTGAGTGTGAGTGAAGAATGAAGTATGTTTGTCCAACCTGTGCTTAAAAACTTCCAATTATAAACACACCCCAGATCCCTCAAGCAAGACAGTCTAGTGCTCAACTGTCCTTACTGTGGAGTGTCTACTGAAATGCAAGACCACTGTTCTTTCTTGTTCATAATAGTACAGTTCATTCATTTCTTCCTTCCACAATTATTTACACACATGAAGACTATTGTCACATCCTTCTTCAGTCTCATCTTCTGACTAAATAATTCCAGCTCTTTCAGTCCTACTGCTTATACAATTTTCTAGATCTGGTGGTCTATGGGGTCAGGCTAGGGAAATTTTTTTACTCACCTTTATCAGTAGGTCCACAGGTTCCCTGAATATCATCATCCAGAACTGTACTCAACATTCCAGCTAAGACGAAACAAAATGCCAAGGAGAAGAAGGATTATTCAGCATGGCTGGAAGGTTGCGGTTTTGTTTATGCATTCCAGCGTGATTCCTGTCATTTTCACAACACTGTGACACTGTCATCTCCTGTTCAGTTTATGATCCACCACATTCAGAATTGCTACAGAGGATCCCTGCCCTTTTCCTTCATACAAGACTAATTTCAGTATTACTTGCTGTCCACTATGCCCACAAGAACTGAAAACATATTAAAAGTCCACTTGTCATCAATATCTTATTGTGATTTCCACCTGCACTGGATGGCCAGCAAGCAAATCAAACATCCTTAAGAAACCTGTCAAGGAGAAAAAATGCAGAAACCATGGCCAGCAATGAAGAAATTGTTTTGCTTGTGTCTCATGATTGTTTACACTCTTGGCATCAACACTCAAGGCTGTGTTAGGTGCTGGAAAAGTAGAAGCTTTCTACTTGCTTATTTAGTTAAAATGCCTGATTAGATAACAAGGGTGGGACCGGCACCTCTCTTCCTATAGAACTGCTGCCTCAGCGGTCATTCTCAGCTGTCTTTGAAGGTGGCTATACTCATGGTAGAGCAATACTTTGCACCTGTGCTTATTTTTAATTCTATACCCAACCTCTAGTGTCTTTAGCATCTTCCAGGTTGATACCATCTATAAACTTAATAAGCAAATTCTCTATTCTACCGTGCAAGTCACTGATAAAAATATTGAGTTATCCCAGACCCATAACAGCCTCCTGTGGAACATCATTCTGTATTTTTCTACAATTGGTTCAGGCTTTTGACATTTTTTAACCATTGATTCAAATTGTTAACTAACAGGAAAAAAAAGAGAGACACACATTCCTGTAGTGCGGATTTACTGACAGCCAGAGACCAGATATCAATTTACACCACTACAAATCTATGACTATATCTTCAACTAAGCATCACTTCACACATGAAACCTCACACCTTATTCTGAAATGCATTGGGAAAAGTTCTCAGGATTATCCTTAACCACAGCTGCAAGGTTGTTCAGTCCCCTGAACATGGGTGTTGTGGCGTATCTGATACGGCCAAAGCGATCCCTCCCCCTGCTCAGTGTCAGAGTCCTACTCCCCTGGTTGTATAGACTGTGCACACACCAGTGCATACCTGGGCTTTTTATCCACTAAATGAAGTTGTTCCCTTGGTAAGACAAGCTGCCTCCAGCTACTGCATGTTCTGCATTAGGATGCAGATTGATTGCTACGGAGGCAAACCAGTCCTCACCACCTGACCATGGAAAGCCATCCGATGCTAACAGCAGTGTCAGCAAGGGTACTTCAGTCCCAGAGTGTCCCCTGCAGAGAGCTGGGACCTCCAAACTGCTCGTCACTGATGTCACCTTCCCGAAGCTCCTGCTGGTGGACCTTGACCATTGTCTGTTCCTTGTCTTCCCCTTTAACTGCCCTGTTGACAAAGGCAGCATGAGATGTGGCTGAGTTTTGGCCATGCCTGCAGTGGCAGGGTGGCTCTGCATGCTGGCTCAGTAATGCCAAGCCAGAAAGAGCAGATTGAGGTCTGCTCAGTGTTGGGGGAGAGAGGAAAAGGAAAGGAAAGGAAAGGAAAGGAAAGGAAAGGAAAGGAAAGGAAAGGAAAGGAAAGGAAAGGAAAGGAAAGGAAAGGAAAGGAAAGGAAAGGAAAGGAAAGGAAAGGAAAGGAAAGGAAAGGAAAGGAAAGGAGAGGAAAGGAGAGGGAAGGGAAGGGAAGGGAAGGGAAGGGAAGGGAAGGGAAGGCTGCGAACAAAATATTTGTAGGTTTTTTCAGTAAATACCAGATCATTCAAAGTATACCTTTATTTTAAAACAGGACTTTATTAGTAGACATTGAGGACAGGTGAAGGGGAGGATGAAAAAAAAGAAGGCATGCCCTTGACATCAAAATCTCTAGAAGTCTTTAACATATGTAAAGAACTTTCTCTTTTGTAAAAATTTTGTATCTCCTAAGATGATTCAGGTGTTTGTTGAAAATAATGTAACCACCAGTCTGAGATCCATGCTCAATACCAGAGCAGATTGCACCCTGGCCTATGCCCAGAGCCAGGCAATGTGATGGTCTCTACTCTACTACTCTGTTTTGATGGAGTTTGGAGACCATCACCTTAACATGAAGACTCATGGGAGAGAGACCATGTTCTTACAGGAAACTTACACATGGAATCACAATCCCCTTCCACTCTGGAGTAGGGCAGAAATATTTGAAGATCATTGGGAATTTCCATGGGGAATTACCACTGACCACTACAGCCTGAACATTTACACTGATGGGACAACTCAAGAGAAAGTCTTCTGTCTCCCAAGAGCTCTTCACAAGCAAACATACTGATCCGGAGAATTTACTGTGAAACAGACCCTGTTGTCTACAGTGAGCCATCCACCGCTGGATTTGATTCTGCAAGCTATATTGATCCAGCAAAGCCTTTAAGCACAGCATTAATCTTCTAGACTTCATTTATATTCCTAAAGTTCAGCAAGTGCCAAAGGGCTTTGCTGTACCTGAGCTTGCTCAGACCTTCAATTAGCATCTTTCAAACCACAGTCCCAAAGCCCTCACCACTGACCAATGGACCACTGACCTGGGAGGCAGCCCTGGTCCTGTCACTGCTTGAGTTCTCCTTTGTCATGAAATGATGTGGACCCAACAATGGTCTGGACCCAACAGCTCTACTTGGGGATCTGGATTCACACCATGTGTGAGGCTCTGGACTAACCAGAAGATAAATCATGCATGATCAGCAACTTTGCTGATGAGTTATTCTGCTGTCTCTGTCAGGAACAGATGACTATAGGAGAAATGCTGGTTAGGTACAGATTAACTCAAGATATCCTATATCTGGGTGTAGTTCAGTGGAAAACATGAACCCGATTACTTCTGAGTTATGAACAGGTATTTCTTCTGTGGTTTGAACCTGCTATCTGCTTGGCTTCAACTCCTGCAAATGCATTGATCCAGACCTCCACCTATTGCCTCACTTCTATCATAAACATCAAGAGCAAGAATTGGTCACTGCCTGCAAACAATGGTAGCTGCTTAGGGCATGATCTATTTATTATTTACAATCTGTTAAAACCATGATCTGGAAAGGTCTAGTTATTTGCTTAGGGGGTTTCCATAGTGTTCTTCACTGAGGTATCCAAGGGCTAAACAAACGTTAGTTTATCTTGTTAAATGAGTGAGTGACATTTCTCCATGTAATAGTCCACGTACCAAGATGTATGGACTAAAGACAAAAGAAATCATTCACTCTGAGCACCAGATTTCCTTGGCTAGATTTCATGGTTTCAGATATTACATATGATATAATAAATTCAAGGCAGAGCCACAACTCTTTGTGGAAAACTCTGTTTTGCAGTTAAGATCCTAGTGTCCCAGTGTAAACAACTCAGAAGACAACCAATTATTAGGAAACCATCTGTACATAGCTGAAGTGATCTACCTTGAACCATCAAGGGAGGAATAACAGAGGTGCCCTAGGCAGCAGGGGCTCAGGCTATGGTCCCCAGGGTCTTTACTGCTGCCTAGTCATCCCAGACTGGCCATATCCAGACCCAAGCTCCCTGCATGTGACCCCGGTGCCAAGACCCAGGTCCCCTTGCAGCATTTTCTGCCTTGTTCCTTACCCAACACGAGGGAAGGGGAAAGGGAAAGGGAAAGGGAAAGGGAAAGGGAAAGGGAAAGGGAAAGGGAAAGGGAAAGGGAGAGGGAAAGGGAAAGGGAAAGGGAAGGGGAAAGGGAAGGAAGAGCAAGGCAAGGCAAGGCAAAAGGCAAGGCAAGGCAAAAGGCAAGGCAAGGCAAGGGGCAAGGCAAGGCAAAAGGCAAGGTAAGGCAAGGGGCAAGGCAAAAGGCAAGGCAAGGGACAAGGCAAAAGGCAAGGCAAAAGGCAAGGCAAGGCAAGGCAAAAGGCAAGGCAAAAGGCAAGGCAAGGCAAAAGGCAAGGCAAGGGACAAGGCAAAAGGCAAGGCAAAAGGCAAGGCAAAAGGCAAGGCAAGGCAAGGCAAAAGGCAAGGCAAGGCAAGGCAAAAGGCAAGGCAAGGCAAGGCAAGGCAAGGCAAGGCAAGGCAAGGCAAGGAGGAGGAGCAATTAACCCAACATCACTAAAAGTGTTGCACTAAACAGGGGCTTATGTGCCACGTCCGCTAGTTCCTGCTCCCATGGGTGATGCTGAGAGCTGCAGGGAGCCGGAAAGTCCTGAGGGAGAAGAAAGAGTAGTGGAGAGGCAAATAGAGGAGGTGGATGTTTCTTTCCTTGCACCTATGCACTGATCATTATCATGTACAGAAGCAAGGGGAAGCCAGCGCAGCCACAGGTAGAAGGCAGAGAAGCCGCTGCCAGCCTGGGAGAGGGTAGGATCCACCTGCCCACAGAGCTCTGGCACCCACAGTACCCTCTCCCACCTCCTCGCCCAGCCACGTGCAGTCATGCAAGCCCACCTGGGGAAGGCAATGGCAGCCGGGACAGTGGGACCAAAGTGCTTGCTGGTAAGAGGAAGCTTCTTTTCTGATGGCTCTCTGTAGCTCTCACATGTCTCCTAACCTGGGGTGTTCACCTGCAGCCAAACATCGGGAGGGGAGAAGTGCTGTGGAAGAGATTTTAGATGTGAAGGAATCCATCCTTGAAAAGGCAATGATATTTCCTCACCCTAGCTCCTACCTCCAGTTTCAGACCATTTATGCCTATTTTTCCCACATTTCCCATATCTGGATTCTGGCCTCTTTTCACATGATTTGGGATCTTCTGATGCTATACTGTCTGTGTACAGCACAGGTAGTGCTTCTTCAGGAAAAGGGGGGAGTCGTTTCTCTGCTTTCTGTCCAGCACAGAGACAGGTGAATGTGTACATCAGACCACACCTGCTGTTGTAGCAGTAATTCTCTGCTTAGGGTTGAAGTATACCCAGCAGAGATGGAACAACCAGTCCCGTAGTGCAATTACTGCCAAGGCTTGTCTGCATAGGTGCAAAATTTATTTTTTGCTTACATTTAATGTTCACACTAATTAGTGATGATAAATAGATGTGGACAGGGAGTGTGTGTTATGGATATTTTGTCAGACTTTGCATTGTTCTAACGCTACATGTTGCTGAAATGTTGACTTTTTAAACAGTGCAAAATTCTATAATTTTCCCTAGTATCCTTCTCAGAAACACCTGAACCCAAAGTTTTACAGACAAGTAAACAGCACAAGAAGTTTCACCACAAGCCTTTATCATGTGCAAAGCTACAACCAACTGAAAATAATTGGAAATCAAAACTTGGGCAACCTGGTCAAGACAGCTGTTCTTCCCTCCACAGTTTCCTCTGAGTACTCTACTGCTTCTGTAAGTCTCAGATGATCTTTTTTTTTTAGCAGAGGCCACCTTACCCACTTTGCTAGTCACTGAGTTGCACTGGACCAGTACTGGTTTGTATCACTCTCTTGGCTGAAGCCAATGGGCACAAGCATCCTAATCCTCTCCTGTCTGGAGTCACCACAAAGCGGATGTACACCCCACACTGATGGGAACTGCCGGTCCCTGAATAAACTTGAAATATCTGTGTGAGTATGAATGAAAATCACCTGCCCTGAGAACTTTGCACAGAGAGGCTAGGTGCATGAGAGTGACATCTCATCTTTATACATGTTTGTAAATGTATGTGTATGTATTTAAAAAGGGTTAAATGCTCCAGCAAGTATAAGTTTGTCTAGTCCCCACTGAAGCCTACCACTCTAGCTGTCAGTGAAGCATTAACAGAGAACTGGTGATCTGCACAGGGCCTGCCCATGGCATGTCTCCTACAGCAGTCCTGTAGGAAGCCCACTTAACTCTCTCCATTTTCTGCCACACACAGGATTTCAGACAGCCACATGAGTTTCTTCTCATTAAAGACTCGTTGTGACTGTGCCAGGCTCTGCTTGTTTATCTCACTGCTTTAACCTATATGCACTTTTCAGTCATGCTGGTCTTGGCACATCCTTGAAACCTTGACGCTGCTGTCTCCATTTCTTCCTCCAGCATTCATCCCTCATAATATATGCATGCTAGACATGGGGGAGACCCTCATGTTCAGTGAAGGGACAAAGCGGATCCCAAGAAGAGAATGCCTGCAGGTTGGTCTGTGAGTCCCTGCCAGCATGAAGGAGCAGCCATGCAGGTATAAGGGGAATGCTCTTGGGAACAGTAGGGAGAAGAAAGCAGACACCTTATTATTTCTTTTTATAGCATCACCTCTGGATTGAAGTCCTGTCTCAGTGACACTCTTCACTCCTTTAGGTTTGTGTGGGCCGCAGCCAAAGGGCAGGCCTGGATGTCCCCGTCTGCCACAGTGTGACCCTGCCTGAGCAAACACACCTGGCCCTTCAGCTGCTCTTGTGGGTTCTTGCTTGGTTTCTTATTTCAGGGGAAAAAAGTGAGTGGCTTGGTGAAACATCTCCCTTTCTCAGCTATTTGCTATGCGGTGATCCCTTCTGTTTTTGCACTCAGATAAAACTCCCATGTAGCAGGTCCTTTTTGGAGTGCGCATTTGTGTCCCAGTCTTGCCGCATTTGGTCTCTTCAAAAAACATTTTCTTTCATCACTCTTCTGAGTCTGTCTTGTCCTCACTATTTAAATTAATAACATAAAAGTACTAAATCAAATGAATAATTGGTTATTCATGCTACATTAGTTCTTGAGTTTCCAATTTACCTCTTAGAGGGTCTAATTTTCTATGTGATTTTAAAAATTATCTAAACTCCTCAAGCAATGCACCAGTAGAATTGAAATTTGCAAATTCAAGGCACAGACCTCCACCATTTGAGTGGGGATCACTACTGCAGGAGAAGTAAGTTGCCATTTTTAATATGTCCATCTCCCTCAAGATTTCACCTTATCATCCTTCCAGAAAACTTTCCAGAAAAACTTTTGCATTGAGTCAGGTATTGTAACCACAAATGGAAAATTTCAGCATAAATGGTTATAGACTGGAAAAACTACAAGCAACTGAAAGCAGACTTACAGAAGAAAACAGTAAGAAATCTCGACAGGCATTGTTAGCAAGCCTGTATGCAACAACACATATAACTCTTGCTGGAGGAAAACATTAGCACTATGCTGGGTCCAAATATCTTGCAGTTTCTCTTAAAAACTGGAATTTACTTCAGGCAGAACCCCAGAAGATAAGCCTCTAACAGGCTTGACACAGGATGGAGAGAGGATGGAATAACTGTCTGCAAAGATCTCAACTTGTTAATAGTGTTGAATAATTAGAGGTAATATGAGAAAAGGAAGTTTGAAACTAAAAGATTTACCTGGAACAAGCCCTAAGTGTCACACAAGATGAGAAAATTTAGCCACTGCATGCCCTCTGCTGAAGCTAGAAGATGTCCTTCTGTGCTGGCAAAAGGTAGATACAATTTTAACAGGTGAAAAGTGCTATCACAAAGACTGCTTATTTCCTCAAAGTGAGAAAAATGCAGCTATACACTTCTCGTTGTCAATTCATGCTTGCCTTGCCACCAAGACCTGCACAACAACAGAGGCATTCCTTGGTGGAAGGTTTCATTCACCAAGTATTTAATTCTCCATTGATTTGAAGCTATCTTGGCTTTCACCTCTCTCTTCAGAACTGCAGAAAGCCCACCTCCGGGCTCTCGATGGAGACTGTGGGGCAGTGGGCTGAGTGGAGGAGGCTGCTAGTGGTAAAGTCCGATATACAAACTGTCCACCCTTCCACAGCCTTGTCTCAGTGACAGCAAGGACAGGTCACTGAAGACCCATTCAGGCCATTGTCAAGGAGCAATGACTGTGCTATCACCAGGCCAGAGCTCAAACCCAGATACTCACCAGGTCCCTCATCCAGGGGCTTGGTCTCTTTTTCTCCTGCTGTGTCCAGGGAGCAGGTGCACAAAACCACATTTCTTTCCTCCCTGTCACTAATTAGGAGGTCCTTGGAGCAACTGGCGGACTCCCCACTATTGTTTTAGTGGATACATCATTGGATTTGCACTGAAGGTAGAAGTTTTCTCCACTCCCAGCAGTGTCCTATGCCAGCTACCCACATGTCATTAACTCCCTCTGAAGCCCCCTCCTGAACCCGGAACATGATTTTTCACAGGTACCACCATCTGCAGTGACAGCAGCAGATCACAGCTTCCCAGCTTGCATGCCAAAAACAATCTCATTTCTGGATTTCCCTCTGCATGTCCAGTTTTTCAGTAATTTTATGCAGCTGGAATATGGATCTTCTAAATTTATTGGAAATTTATGGACATTTCCCCAGAAAATCTTTCACAGAAATAGGGCAACCCTGTGATGAAGCCATGAACCTGCTTAACTTCCTGTAGAAATGCAGTAGCTGTTGGCCTCTCAAATGCTCTGTTCCCCTCATCTTTACCTACTCCTCAAAGTACAATTGCACATGGTCTTTGAAGTGCTTTGAACACTACAAATGGTATCTACACACTTCACTTGAGTAACGCTTTGGGGAATTTCGTCAGTGCTTTGATTCTTTTGTCCCTTCCTCACCCATGACCCGGTATAGAAGAGCCAAAGCCCCTGAGTTTCTTGAAATACAGGTCCAAACAGCTTGGCCATAATAGCTTCACCATTGAGGCAGAGGTCTTCTTTATTTTAACTGTATGCCTACACAAGATGCAGTTATACAAGGAGAAAAAAAAAAATAGAGACAGTTTATTCTTCTCTCCAAACTGGGACAAGCCACAGTGGAAAAATGTTCTATTAACAGTGTGTGTCTCTTCTATGGCCACATCTGCACAATTTTATCATGTAATTAGACCTTGGCTTCTGCCAGTGAGGAATCTATTAGCGAAAAGCTCCTCAGACAAAGGGAAGCCTTAGTGCATAAATTGATGCAAATCAAGCCTGGGCTCTCCCATCCTATGCTGTTTGGAGCTGTTATGATCTCTGTGTTGCTGCAAGAAAAGACTGTATTGCTGGAGCCTGAACACAACAAGTGGATGAGACGGGAGAGAAGGGCAACGCAGACCCCTCATATTTTCCAGATGAGGTCCAGGGCTTCAGCCTTATAGCCTGGATGAGAAGGAAATACACAGGAAACAGCTCTGCAAATTGGTATTGAAATCACGTAGTGTGTCAACTTCAGTTTTAACAGAATTTTTTAAGAGGCTCATTTAAATCAAAAGACGCACAGAATTTTATTGAACCCCTGAGTAAAACTGAGGTGGTTTTTTTCTTGTCTTCCAGTCTTGCCTCCTGTCACTAGATCTTTGCTTCCTCCCAAGTGGAGTCTGCCAAAAGTAGAGACGATGACACAGCTCTGAAGAGCACCTATCTTTACTGCATGGGTACCAAAGCCATTGAATCATTGCTATGAGTTACAATTTGTTTTCTTCTCTCCTGCCACGCAGCAGCTCAAACATAGTCACAGGCACTTACATGTGTGTGGTGGCCCTTCTCTGCGAAGGCAGACAACCCTCACCTCTCCAGGGAAGGAACAGAGGTTGAGTTCATCCAGGGAGCAGCAGGAAGAGAAGCAAGAGGAGAGTTTGCACCAGCAAAGAAGCGGGCTGGATTACCAGGAGCTCAAGTAGTGGGCCCATGAGAACTTCATAAGCTTCAACAAGGTGAAGTGCAAGGTCCTGCACCTGGGCTGGAGCAACCTCCATATCAATACAGGCTGGGGGATGGAGGGATTGAGAGTAGCCCTGCCAAGAAGGACTCAGTGGTACTGGTGGATGAAAGAGTGGACATGAGCCGGCAATGTGCATTTGCAGTCCAGAAGGCCAATCTTACCTTGGGCTGTACCAAAAGAAGCGTGGCCATCAGGTCGAGGGAGGTGATTCTGCCCCTCTGCTCCGCTCTGGTGAGACCCCACCTGGAGTCCTGTGTCCAGCTCTGGAGCCCTCAGTACGGGACAGACACGGACCTGTTGGAGAGGGGCCAGAGGAGGCCACAGAAATTATCAGAGGGCTGGAACATCTCTCTTGTGAGGAAAGGCTGACAGAGTTGTGGTTGTTCAGCCTGGAGAAGAGAAGGCTCTGGGGAGACCTTATTGTGGCCTTTCAGTACTTAAAAGGGGCCTATAAGAAAGATGGGGGCAGACTTTTTAGCAGGGCCTGTTACAACAGGTTTGAAACTAAAGGAGGGTAGACTTAGAATAGATGTAAGGAAGAGATTTTTTACAGTGAGGGTGGTGAAACACTGGCCCAGGTTGCTCAGAGAAGTGGTAGATGCTGCATCCCTGGGGACACTCAAGGCTGGGCTGGACGGGGCTCTGAGCAACGTGATCTGGTTGAAGATGTTCCTGCTCATCACAGGAGGGCTGGACTAGATGACCTTTGAAGGTCCATTCCAACCCAAGCTATTCTATGGTTCTATGAAAGTACTTTTCTTTGTAAATCTTCCCTCGATGTTGGAGGCATCATTCCTAGGAAGGCTGTGGGTGGCCAACCATTCTACAGTGTTCGGAGTACTAGTAGACTACTTGTTCTTCCCTACAAGGACTGAATGTTTCCCCATCAGCTCTCTGGGTTTAGAGCAGCCTCACAAAATGTATAATTAAGCCCTTGCAGTCACTGGCAGCAGAAGGATTTTCCAGGAGGCTTGTTATTACTTGGCACTTATCTGACAGTCTTAACCAGAAAATAAGCCACCTCTGCAGAGGAGAGCAGTGGTGATGAGTCAGCCAGCTGCTGCCATGACACTGCCTGCTGCTGATGCATCGAAGATTTGCTGTCCCCATTCCCACACTAAGTTTTCACTGCTTGTGCACCATTGGGGACCCAAAGTGGGGAGGCTTTCCAGTCCCACAGAAGTATTGCACAAAAGTGAACATTTTCCAGGAGGTACAAGCAGTCTGAGTCCTGCTTGTTCACTTAATTAATTACTCCAGGTCTGGCAATGGCACAGAAATTCAGCCCAAGTAAAGCACTGTTTCTACTCTCTTTTCTTTCTCCTGAGCCCCTGGGCTCACCCAGCTCTGCAAACAATGCTGTAGCTAGAAGGAAGTGCAGAATACTCCTAGAAAATTTGCTCTATGGTATTTCTTTCATGTCAGTGCTAGGTAGGATTTATTTCTTTGTTTGTTTTCTTCACTGCTGCTTGGGGGATATTTACCCTTTGTTGGGCTCACATTACTGGTCAGGAAAAGGACTCCCCAGGCAGCAGGAATTTGATGTCAAACAGTTTCTTATCTGCAACCCTAGTTCAGATTGTAATAATAAAAGTTCAAGATTATTTAGTACGTCCATTCTGCTGGCCAGGTGTGGAGGTGCTGGGAAATTCAGTACAGGCTTATGATCACAGTAAATCATAATGCATGTAATAATATGTGATCTAATAAATATTTTCATACACTTAATCTAATAAATGCAGCACATGCTGTAATGTATATATGACCCTGGTTACTTACATTCTTCATCAACAGTTTGTGTAAACAGTTAGATCCCAGCTGTCCAACTGCCTTTGCTTGTATTCTCAGATTTTTCCCAATTTTAGCCTGCAAATACAGAGAAAATAAACACATTGTAATGATACTTTTGGCAGCAGCTTTCATCCATTTACTGGTGTAAAGCTCCCGTAAACGCCTGTCACTTGCCATTTCACACTCCCCTCTCTGCAGTACCAACAGAGGCTTTGCTCCCTGGGAGAAAGCAGTACCAGGGCCAAGGCAAGCAGCTGGCCCCCAGGGAAAGCTGTCTCCAACAAGCCTGCAGACATAAGTGACATGATCATGCATGGCAAATGGGGAGAGCTGGCATGTCCCTCCCACCTCAATCCATTCGTTCACACCTCCAGCAACCGATGCTTCAGCAAAGACCCTCTTGGTGCAGAGTCCCTGTGGTAAGAGCTGACAGCAGACAGGGTCTACGAGCAGAGCTGTGTCCATGACAGCTGCACTGCTCTCCTCAAGGCTCTCCCATCGTGCTGTTCCCACCTGGGTCCCCATCGGCCCCAGGTGCAGCTGCGTGCCCACTGAGTCTCCAGAGGAGAAGGCAGCTCTTGGAGGCTTTACCCCTGCTCACCAGCTGAAGGTCAGGGTGGGGTCCTGGTTTTGAACCACTTCACTTACACAAAGAATCATTTAGTTAGAGCAAACGGGGATTGAAGGACGTTCAGGTGGTCTCCTAGTGCATTCCTGCTCCATAGCAATCATTGCATGCTAATCATCCCTTATGCACATCTATTCAAACTTTACCAAAAATCCTCCAGTGATGGAGATCTTACAACCTCCCTAGGCATAACTATTGTTATCAAGTGCACCCCAGTGTCCAATCTCAGCTGGCTGTGATGTTCATCCATTACTCTGTCTCAGCCTGACAGAGACCAGGTCATTCTCTTTCTCTTTTCAGCAGTATTTTGCACTGTCGTAGGCTTTTATCCCGCCCCTCACAGTGGCCATGAGCTGTCAGTAATGCAGGGTGTGGGGACTTGCTGATCCTCTCATTCCCTACAGACCCCAGGCGACAGCACTCCCACTGTAACAAGTTTTCTCAGGCCCTGAAGCAATGCCTGCCTCCCCAATGTACTCTTTATGTCTTCCCATCTCTTGATTATATGTTCTCAGCTCTCACGCTCATTCCTCAGAGGTCATGTTTTCCAGACCGCTGATCACTTTCGTTGCTTTCCGTTGGACTCCGTCCAACTGGGCCACAATCCTTCTGGAAGTTCAGTGCCCTCAGCTGAGCAGAGCAGCCCTGCTGGGGGCTCACACATGCCGAGAAGAAAAATCACTCCATTTGTCTTGCAGGCTGTAATTTGGTTCATATAACTTGGCATGGAGACGACCTGACGCCGCTGACTCATGCTTTGCCTTTGATCTGTTATGACCCTCAGACCCTTCTCTGCAGACTGATGTTAATGCAGGCATTTTTCCTCACACAGCTGCTCATTTCTGAATACGGTGGAAGCTCACCCTTGTCCCTGCAGAACTGCATCCTATTTTTCTCAAACTATTTCTCCAATTTGACAAGACTATTTGTCAAGCCCAGGCTGTGTCCTCCAAAGTACTGGCAGCCTATTACAGCTTGCTATGGTCTGCAAAGTTAAAAATCTTCTTATTTATTTTATACACAACCATTAATAATGACCTGGGTTGACATTTCCCTGATACTGACACTCTCTCCAGAAGCCACCTTGTTCATTCTTCATGAAGTTTTTCTGTGGAAATTGGGTTTGGTCAGGGCAAGAGGATTCATGATGAGAACAGAATATAAAAGGCCTGATCCGAATAAAGGGCAAAGGAAAAGATACAAAATGAAACAAAGTTAAACTCAAGTTATTACCTGTTTCCCATCTGAGGACAATAAAAGTAACATATAATGCACATCATCTGCTTCATCTTAGCGGTCGTAGGCAGTAGCAAATCAGAAATGTTTGTCCTTATGCCGCAAGCATGTCACATAGCCACCGAATCAAGATCACATCCCATATACCAGCACGTCATGGAGAGAGAGGAGCTGGAAAATCAAAGAGGCTGGTGCGTGCAGTGGCTGGAACACAGAATATCGGGAACCTGGGGGACCCCACAAGAGGGGATACTGCTGATGTTGGGGGTCAATAGGAAACAGCCATCATTCCTGCCAATGGGACTGTGAAAAGGGAGAAGCTCCCTGGCTGCGCCTTTGCTTGGCCCACAGAGGGCCTATTTTACACTCAGTCTAACATCCACTTCTCCTCAACATGAACTTCAAGGAGTTGCCCAGCTGTCTCAGCTCGTTCTCAGTAAACGTGACCAGTTTTCCTGTCTTGCTGTTGTACTGGGCAGTGGCTCTCCTCACTCTGACAGCAACTCTCAGAGGACACAGCAGCACACAGCAGCAGTGGTTATAAAGCTTGGATTACATTATGTTGCTGGAGCATGAATTTCCCCATTTCCAAAGCTGGGAGTTACCCAGCAACTGGTCTTTCAGGAACCTCAAGAGGAATGGTCATTGTGCAACCCCACTGCAGCTGCCCTCTCCTGCCTGCTCTTCTCCTGCCGTGCTCAGGATGAAGCAGCTCAACCATGAAGCTCTGTCCCTGCTGTGCCCTTGGGGGCTCCAGGGGTAACAAAGGGATTATACGTTTTTCCTCCTGCAGTGATATCAAGGGATTTGTATTGACAGTAAAATACCTTTTCTTTTCCATGTTCTCCTTTCTGCTCTTGTACTTTCAACAGCCTCTCTCACAAGGAGAATTCCTTTGTGCTCCAGGTATTTTCATTGTTCAGAGGATTTTTATCTTTCCCTCTTCCCCTTGATTTGTAGTCAGCAAACAGGCCCTTGGTGTATATTAGCTTAAAGAATACCTGAAACTCAGGTTTGAGACTGGAGGGATGTTATTAAAGAAGAATTTAGAGACTCTGTAGACAACACTTATGGGAGTTTAATCTTCAAATGTCTAAAGTTTCCAGACAGCACAGAAAATATCAGAAATAATTGCAAAGGAAGGGCTCGAAAATATAAATCCATGTGGCTTAGGAAAGAAGAGGGATGATATAGAGTCTGGAAAGTGATGGAAGTAGAAAAGGGACTGTGTAAACTGGAAGGAAGAGCATAAATCAGGAAGGAAATGTGTTTAGAACTAACTCAGAAGACAAGCCTAGAGAAGAGTTTTGCCATCACAGTTATGTCAGTAACACTGCAATATATTAGTTTTATACCAGTTCAGTCCCAGACAACATCTCAGCAGGTGGAGTTTTTCACAGAACCTGAGCCCCTTGCTCAAAGAAGGGCCAACTTCAAAGAAAGATCAAGTCTTTCAGGGTCACATCCAGTCAAGTTTTGAAGGGTGTTTTCCCAGGAAAAAATCTTTTGTCAAATCTGTTTATTTTCGCTCTTCAAAGTGAACAAAAGCTGGCAGCAATACATCATGACAGGATAGCTATGGCTTTGCTTGGTATGAAATACTAGCAAAACTCTGCTAGTGATAAAGTCTCCAGGGCTCAGCACCTGCAAGGGATTTCTTAGCAGATTTCATACACAATGTACTTAATTCTCAGCTAATCTCAGTTCACTTTGGCACTCTCTCCTCTCTTCAGATCTTCCAAAAACCCTCCGTGTAAGCTCTCTGTGGGTGCTGTGGGACAGCATTAGCCCCTCACTCTCCACTCCAGCTACAGCCAGGATTTCTGCTCATTGATCGAGTGGGAACAAGTTGGGCAAGAGGCAGGCAAGTTCCTGGGAAAGGCTGCTGCCTGCCTTCCTCAGACAACAGCTGTAATTTGTGTTATGATGTTCCTCAGCAGCATGTTATTTCTTTAAAAAAGCTCAATAATCTAATAATAAGTAGTAGAGACTGTTGTTGGCATGGGGCATGTTCACAGCTACAAGATGCCCATCTCTCTCTGTTGTCATCTCAGGGCTGAGGTGACACTGCAGGTCTCTCAGCAAGAGTAGGTCCTGGCTCTCCTCCTTGCCCACAGAGAAACCACAGACATGGACACTGTGGAGAGTTCTTCTCCATTCTTCCTTCCAAAAGGTTTCCTGCAAAGGAAACCCTAGGGCTTGCACACTGACTGGCGGCCAGAGTGGTCTAAAGGGTAGGGAGCTGAAAGTAGAGGACCAGGGCACAAAACTTATTAAAAAGGACTTGAGGAAGGGTAAAAACAAATGGGTATTGTTAAACTGTAAGATAAGGTAGACTGCAGGAAACAGTGAAAGCTAAAGCTGTGGCCAAACAGAAAAAATAGAAGTAACATATCTGATGGCAGATTGCATGTAAAAACACAGCAGACAAAAAGCACTTTGTGGAACAAATGGCAAAGGGAATTAGCACTAATAATGTTTCTTCGCATCAAGAATTCAGGAGCCTGTCAGAAAATCTGTAGGACCAGCTGACAGTATAAAAGAAGATCACAGCAGATACGGCCATTTTTAAATGATTTATTTGCATCAATGCTCATAGTGGAAGAAACTGTTAGTTCAGATGGTTCCAACCACTCTTGGGGGTTAGGGATCTTAGAAAGATTAGGTAGAAATTTAAATTGCTTTAGAAGAGACATGAAAAAAATTAACAGAGTGAATAGCAACAAGTAAATAAAACTGATAATAAGCACTCAAGAGGTCTAAGATGTCTCTAAAGTGGAAGAGCTAAGGTCATAGCAGTGATGGATAACATGTCATTCAAAATTACTGAAAGGCTAAACAGGGGCAAACATGAGGTCAGTTTTTAAAAATTGTTCCAAGGCTAATCTGAGTAACTATAGAACTCTTTTTCCATCTTAAATTATAGCCAACTTTTTATATAATACAGTGCGGTACTGGATTTACACGGCAAAGTCTTCGTAGTGGGGGGGCCTGCAGGAGAGGCTTCTGTGAGAAGACACCAGGAGCTGCCACCATGTCATACAGAGCCAATGCCAGCCAGCTCCAAGATGGAGCCACTGCTGCCCAAAGCCAGTCCCATCAGTGATGCTGGTGACATCTCTGTGGTAACGTATTTAAGAAAGTGTAAAAACGCTGCATGGCAGCAGGGGAGAAGAGTGAGAATATGTGAGAGAAATTACTCTGCAGACACCAGGTCAGTGAAGAAGGAGGATGGGAGATGCTCCAGGTGCCGGAGCAGAGATTCCCCTGCAGCCCGTGGTGCAGACCATGGTGAGGCCGCCTGTCCCCTGCAGCCCATGGAGGTCCATGGTGGAGCAGATCTCCACTGCAGCCCAGGGAGGACCCCACACCAGAGCGGGTGGATGCCCAAAGGAGACTGTGACCCCATCAGAAGGCCACGCTGGAGCAGGCTCCTGACAGGACCTGTGACCCTGTGGAGGGAGAAGCCCATGCTGGACCAGGTTTGCTGGTGGGACTTGTGACCCTGTAGGGGACCCAGGCTGGAGCAGTCTGTTCCTGAAGGACTGCACCCCATGGAAGAGACCCACTCTGGAGCAGTTCATGAAGAACTGCAGCCCATAGGAAGGACCCATGTTGGAGAAGTTCATGGAGGACTGTGTCACATGGGAGGGACCCCACACTGGAGCAGAGAAAGAGCATGAGGAGGAAGAAGCATCAGAGACAAAGTGTTATGAACTGATCACAATCCCCATTACCCATCCCCCTGTACCACTTGCAGGGAGAAGGTAAAGAGTCAGGAGTTAAGTTGAGCCTGGGAAGAAGAGAGGGGTGGGGGAAGGTGTTTTAAGTTTTGTTGTTTTTTCTCACTATCCTACTCTGTTATTAATTGACAACAAAGCCAATTAATCTTCCACAATTCAAACCTGTTTTGCCTGTGACAGTAACGGCTGAGCGATCTCCCTGTCCTTATCTTCACACATGAGCTTTCAATCTTCTTGTCTCCCCCTGTCCTGCTGAGGAGGGAGAGAGAGAGTGGCTGGGTGGGCACCTGATATCCAGCCAAGAGTAACCTACTACAGTGTGATAAGCTTGCTATCTATTTCACATGCAACTTTTAATAATAACTGTAATCACTGCCAACATTTCCCTATTACAAATTCTCTCCAGAAACAATCTGCTCTGCCCTTATGAAGAC
Organism: Caloenas nicobarica; assembly: GCF_036013445.1. NCBI lineage: Eukaryota > Metazoa > Chordata > Aves > Columbiformes > Columbidae > Caloenas > Caloenas nicobarica. The sequence goes on along the minus strand of NC_088245.1, from coordinate 198,431,405 downwards.
TCTCCCTAGAAATTGGATTCATCTGAGGCAAAAAGATCCATGAGAAATTATTATCAGGAAATATCAAAGACAACCATAGAAAAACAAACATTAAAAAAAAATAGCTGAGGAAAACATAAGGTAGACCCCAGTTTCTTATTACCAGGCCTAAAAAAACCCATACTCCTTATGGCTTGGTAAGCAGAAGCAAGATGCGAAGATATGTTGCCCTGTGGAGTTTCCAGTGGCATTAGACACCTACCCTTGGGCAGTTGAATCAGCTACATAAAGGCTGTTCTGTGGATTCAATTTCAGCGGAATCAATTTCTGGACTTCACCAAGCATGTACATTCCACTGACTGTAGCAGCAGCTCAGACACAAAGGTCACAGGTGGACTTTTGTATAGGCAAATAAAGGGAGGTGTCATAACTTAGGTGAACCTGAACCACAGCTCTGGTGGCCTCACCAGTCAATAGAAAAGAGCAAGAAGCAGCAGAAATGAGAAACAAAGAAACTGCGAATGGAAAAGATACCTTTGCCTCTACTTTTGCCTCAGAGAACTAATTCTCAGCACCAGCTGCTCTGCACTGGGAGTGGTGAAAAGCCACGGACTCTGCCTCAGTCTAATGACTTTGTGCTATTAGGGGTGTTTCTAAGAGGAGGAAACATCACTTTCCTCATGTAGGGAGTCACAGGAATCACACCTCACCACTATTACGTTGTGGGCAAGAAGTGCCGCCCCTCGCCCAGCTGGCAATGTGCCTGTGTGTCTGGTCCAGGTGCACCAGCAGTGTCGGCCACTGCCTATTCCCTGGCCCTCAAAGAACATCATTAGTAGCTGAGAAAGTTTTGAGACTCTGCTTCCGTTCTTAAACTGACATGACAGCAGCAGGAGCGCTACATGCTTTAAAGGCTGACTGGCCCCTTGGCAGCACCAAACAACACTTGAAACCAAGTCTTTTATCCAAAACCAGTTTTAGTTTCCAGATTTGGGAAGAATTTAACTAGCCTTATGTCCAATGACATTATGAAGGCCATTGCAAGTACTTTTTTCAGTCCACATACAACTTAAAGTAACTTTTTCTCACCATCATCTAGGAATGTTCACATTGCTAGAGAAGAAGGACACCTGAGAACACAACTCCTGTGCCTTCTCTAGAGAGCCTCACTGTCCTGTAAATGGGCAGTAAATGACAAAATACCTTCTGGCCCAGATAAAGTGGGATTCACTTAACCTACACTTAGGTATCTATAACGCAATGTCAACAAGGCTACTGCAAGCACTTCGCTCTTTTGTCTTGATATTTTGGCTCTGTGATTACCTTTTTCTATTCTGCTAATTTCTAGTTATTTTGAGCACCTACACTGCTTTCAAAGATTCTGATTTCATTGTAACTCTCAGTTCTTTTTTATCACAGGGAGGGGGACTTAAATCTGGATGGAAATTACGCCCAAAAGTTGTCCAAAAAATAAGAGATATATATTTTTGGTTCACATGTTTGCAAAAATACAGAACTGGTCTTTGTTCTACACTGGCCATCGTGTCTTCATTTCAATTGTTGAGTCTAATGCTATCCTGCTTTCCAATAATTCAATAAAAAGAAAACCAAAAAAAGATATGTCACAAAACATGACCCTACAACTAGCTACCAAAGCTAAACAGCAAAGAAGTTGCCAGATTCACTGAGAAGTTTGAACTCCAGCTTTCCCATCTAACACAATGAAAAATTCACCCATCCTGGGCTTGCAAGCTGGTACTTTCTGATACAAGGAATTAACTAATTAACACTTGACTAATCAGTACTTAAAGAACTAACACTTAAGGAGCTAACGCTTAGAGAGCAAACCCTTAACCCACATCACTTAGAACCCTTAACCCACATTACAATTGCCTAGCTTTGCTTAGCCTTGTATAAGCCTTGTATAAGAGAAACAAAATTTTATTGATGACTTTACAGGCCTTGCAGGGAGACAAAATCTTGGTGCATCCTTGGTGCATCCTTGGGTGGATTAGATAACCAAAACTTGGACACAGGGCAGGAGATACGCCAACTCAGCAGTCTGAGTCCCAACCAACTCATCACACCAGGCCAGAGGTGAACGTGTACAGAGAAGATGACCCTGATCCACGATCACTGCGCAGGCGCAACCAGGAGGAGCCAAAGGTGGAGACTATGGAAATGATCTCCCAGAACTCATTGTAATAAGAACCGCCTTCTCGGGGACAGGTTATGAATATGTATAGGCGTTCCTAGAACTTTCATGAATATGTAACACTTTACAGTATTTAACTAAGCTCACAGCTGCTGGAAATTTGCACACGTCTTTGGTGAAAATTATTTCCCCATGTGACCAGCGCTGAAATAAACATACCTGCTTTACAATCTTACAGGTTGTAAGGTCACTTTCCGCGCGTCACTTTCCCTGCCTGACTGGAGGACTGCAGGTTAACAGAAGAGAAAAAGAAGCAGTGAGTGAAGAGAAGAGCTTCTTTCAGATGAAAAAACATTCATTAGCAGAGATGTTGGAGACATCACTGGCTACTCGGGTAAGTTCAGTGTATGAGGAGGTTTGTCCAAAAGAACTCATTGGCCCTGCACCCCAGCAGCACAAATTCAACTCCTGATAGTGATCCCAGCATTTTCATTCTAGTCCATGCCTTACTCCTACAGCTGGGAAGGTGTCCTGTAGAAGAAAAAAAAAAATAAAGTCTTTTACTCAAGAAGAAGGTTCATCTCACTGGAGGTTTAAAAATTAATGAGAGACAAGAGAGGAAAACATAAAACTGAAATTAGTTCCTTGTTTGTTTTCTAGCTCCCCACTCTGAAGTTATAGAAATGCAGTGTCTGCTTCCTCCCACAGGCAGAGTTAATTACCAGCATGAATTGTTTTCACTGCTTCCTGCTGGAGTACCACAGAACCACTGACCCAGGGCCGCTGCCTCTGCCATGTCCTCCCCAGGCAGCCAAAAGGGAGCAACAAAAAAGCCAGGAAAGGTGCTGAGCAGGGTCTTTTCCCAGCCAGGATCTCCCTTTCCTACCTGCAGCAGCAGCACCACTGGAGCTGGAGGTCAGGCTGACTGACAGGAAACAGCAGAAGTTGTATGAAAGTGGAAGGCAAAGAAAACAGACCCTCTCAATAAGAGGGACTCAAATGGAGCAAGGTTCAGCTCCATGGATATGACTACAAACTGGAAAACCTCTCTACCTTTTTGGCAACTGCCAGTTCAGGCCTCCTCCCTCACCTAGCTCTTCTTCACTGCTTCTCCTTAAGATCCTTTTTCTGTTCTATGTGTCTCTGCCACTGCTCTACCCTAAAGCCATAACTCTCCACATATCCAGAAAGTCTCACCATTCAGCCAGCATGGTTAATTAAGAGGGTTGGTCAAATCATTTCTTCACAGCTCTTTACTGGATGTGGTACCTGGCAATGGCCCATTGCTCTTGCTGCAGTTGCTGCCACACTTATGAGGAAATCCAGTTGACATGTCAACTTAGAAATTCCTGTCTCTCCAGGAGTGGCAAAGTATTCATGAGCTACCATTCTTGAGACCAGGACCCTGACCACACAGCCCTTCATCCCTGTTCTCTTCTTTCTGACAGGTTCCTGCTGCCTATGGGGTACAAAGACACAAAAAGACATCTTCATCCTCTTTGTCTCCCGTGGGATGCCATGAGTAACTGAAGATCTTTGCAATTTTACCCAAGAGGGAACATCAGAGGATTTCAACTGAAAACAACAATTCCTGCTTCACCTGTATAAGGCAGCTGTTACAGAAGTAGTCTATTCCATTCTTCAGTAACCGAAGCCTGGAATAACTCTTTCTCGCTATGTTGGCTGTGCTGATATACACCTAACAGGACAACTCTCCCAGGCAGCATCATCACTGACTCTTCAATGGGACTGTGAGAAGCTTGACCTCCTACTCTGCAACTGCTCCCCGGATACCCAGGAATATTGCTGTCAGCAGAGGTTTCTTCTCTGCTAGTTCCTCTGGAGGAACAAGGCATACAGCAGAAACTCACATCTGAGTGGAACAACAGTAAAAGTAGGGGTCTGCTTGTGCTGGAAACTCCCACTGTTTCTGTATGTTCACACCTCCTAAAGATCCACCTGAGCAGCTGGGAGCTGTGGCTTCACAAGGAGCATGGAGTCCATGGGATGATGGGACCACATACAGTTTTGCTCCTGTTCCCCTGTCCCCAGTACAAAAAAGACATCAATAAGCTAGAATGAGTTCAGCAGAGGCCACATGAGATGGCTGGCAGCTAGAGCACTGCCCTGTGAGAAGGGGTTTCTATCCTTTACATTTAACATGTGTCCCAGAGCAAAATGCAATGACTTCCAGCGCAGGCACTTTCCTCAGTCCTAGTGAGACAGCAGGGAGAGAAGAAAAGTGATGGAGAGAAAGCAAGTGAGGACTCCCACAGGACAAATGACCCTTAGACCACTCCACTTCCATTCTGTCTCAGCTTCTTCAGAGGTTTCTTCCCCTCCCACCCCACCACTCCTCTTCCTACCTCACTCCCTCCAACACCCTCCTCTCAACACTGCCAGGACCCTCATCAAACTCACTGCACCCGCTTGGGGAGTGGTCCCAGATCTGTCCCCTTCCTTCACAGCCACAAGTCTGCACAACCCCGCAAGCCCCCTGGCCAGCACACCCTGGTGATACCTATTCTGCCTGGCAAGGGTGGCCCCACCACTGAGAGACAGGCAGTCAACAGGAACAGTACATAGCAACAACTAGCACTTGCGACGGGGTTTGTTGACACTCCCCAAGGACTCCCACCCACTGTCCAGGCTCATAAATTCCCCTGTGCCATCACCTACATGCAGAGAGGTGCCAAGCCGGTCCCCCACGATGCAGCTGCTCATCCTGGCCATCCTCTGCCTGCTGGGCTCCTATTGCGCCTTGGGCATGGCATCACGAGAGTATGAGTCCATCCTCACCGTGCCCAACGGAGGCCCCTGGGCCTCTTGGGGGTACCCACAGTTTTGCCGCAGTGGCTACGCTAAGGGATTTGAAGTGAAGGTAAGGTTTCACTCCTTCTTCAGGATGGAAAAAAACCTTCTGTGAAATGATGTTATTTTGTTCTGGTCTCAGTAGGGCTGGCCGCAACAATTTGTCCCATTGCAACAGTTTGCATTGTATCTGCATCACTCATGCAGGCTTACCAGCAAGAAATCTCTATTGCAGAGCAGCTATCCAGGCTCCCTGCCAGGGAGCGATTTCTCAGCAGAGGAGTCCATAGAGTGAGGGAAGATCGGGGTTCAATCTCCACAGTTCAGAGAAAAAGCAGAGGTGGGCAACAGCAAAAAGGTGTCCCTGAGAAATGCCCTGGAGCCGCCTCACAGCCCCACTCAGCAGCACTGACTGTGTCTCTGGAGCCCCCTACCATCCTTCATCAGGAGAGCTCACCTCATTGCTTCTTTTAAATGGAGGAGAGTGCTGACCACTCGCTGGTGATACTCCCATTTTCATCCCCTCTTCCAAGGTGGAGCCCTACCAGGGATTTTGGCTGTTTAGTGATGACACAGCTCTGAACGGCATCCACCCACTCTGCACTGACGGCACAGTCATCGAGTCCTCCGTGGGGCCGTATGTACTCTTTGCTTTCTTGTCCTCCTTCAGGTCAGCAGTTTCTGGACAGCACATAGGAAAACCTGTGTGATGGTTTCCCCATAGGCACCCACACCCCCTGTGAGGGTGGCTCCCCACCTTGCTTGAGGACGTGGGTGAGGTCCCCCTGGCCACAAAGTGTGAAGCTCTTTGGGTGGACATCTGGTCCTGCGGAGGGAACAATATGTACTTTAAAAGATGGAAGGGAGTTGAAAAAATCCAGATATTAAACCTGTACTTTCTCCTTTTCCTCAAATACTCACGTGGAAAAGGACATTAATGTTAAATAACAGGCACAAAGCAAGCAGCTGAACTCCTCAAAGGGTCTTGCAGAAACAGGACAGCCCATGCTGGATGGTGGCCAGGCATCCAGGGGTTGATGGGGAAGCCGAGTGAAACAGGTGCTTGTAGAAGAAACCCACTGTCCCTCTGTAGGTCCCCTGCCCTGCAAACGCTGGGTCGTAGGTGCATTGTGGTGTTGATTGCATCACAGCAGAGGCTAAATACATCTTGTTGAGTTGTTTTCTTCTCTGGCAGGTGGGGAAACTGGACCAAGGCCCAGCTCTGCCCCAGCAACAAGCTGGTTTCTTTCTCACTGCGTGTGGAAGGGAGACAGTACCTGGCTGATGACACGGCTGCCAACAATGTGAGGTTCACCTGCTCAGATGGGACACAGCTGGAAGGCTGTGGACTTTCAGGGGGTCACTTCGGCCCATGGAGCAGCAGCTGCAGCTCCGGGGCCATCTGTGGGCTCCAGACAAAGGTGGAAGTACCCCAGGGAGCTGAGGATGACACAGCTCTCAATGACATGAGAATCTTCTGCTGTGAATAAGTCCAATCCCCCACCCCATGATGGCATGTACCAAGTGATCCACCATTAAACCTTGAATCTGTCCTGCACAAGGAGAGGTGTGCATTTTTCTCCATCAAATTTTGTCAGAGGTAGCCTGATCTGTGGCGACAACACCCTGGGGGATTCATCCTGCCCCCATCCACCTGATGTGAGGTTGCTGCAGCTCCTTGCTCCTGGGTCCAGCCTGCAGCAAGGCTGAGGACGTGTTACCAGGAGGTGCATGTGCACACACGCACACAGATGGCCAGCCACTGATGAACACAGAGAGCAGTGACTTTATACACCCACACAGACTCATACACCCACACACTGCTCACACGCACACAGACAGCACAGGCAGCAGGTGTTGTTCCTCTCTGGCTGATCAGTATTAACATCCACTAGTGAAACATGTACCCACACATGGAAGATGGGTCTCTGCAGTAGCCGGCATCAGCTACTCAGCCTGCTCAGAGCTGGCCAAAGGCCCCAGTTTCCTCAGGTGTTGGCAGCAAACCCTCCAGCTCCTGAGGATCATGGTCCCACTTCTTCCCATAATAATTCTCACACGTTCCCACAACCCTCCTCCAGCAATCACATGGAGCAGGTTGGGGCTCTGTTGACACTACTGAGGCTACTGCTCCACCTGGTATTGCCTCCCTGATCCTCTCTGGATCTTTGTGTTCACTGTGGTCAGGCTTTGTAATAAATTCATAAACCAACAAATTCCTGGGGGTGAGCACAGCGGATGCCCACACTTGTAGGTAAGGCAGGAGGCAGGACTATAAGTGCTGGACAGTGAAGGAGGAGAAAAGGGATATCTGCCCTGGTTTCAAAGGAGAGGAAGGCCAGTTCTTCACCCTCTCTCCATTACAATGGTTACAATGTGGAGGGATGACTATCATTCATTCATCCATGAACAGGTTCAAATACACCATGCAGCTCCAGGCTCTAGCTCCGTGCCTCTCCTTCCAGTCTGCTCATCACAGCATCTCAACATCTCCAGGTGTCTGGTGCGAATCAGACAGCTTGAGGATTTTTGTTTCCAAGACTGCAGTAATTCACATGCAGTGAAATCAGAAGTGTACCATCATGTAAGTACCTTTCCTGAACCCACCACCATCTCCTTCAGCATCAAGACCTCCTGCTTAGCTCTTCCCTGCAGTTTGCATTTTGTTCTGCTTTCTAGAGCTGTAGGTAATACTTCACATGTGAGGACTCTGTCCATCGTAACAAGTGTGGGACATGGAGTAGCCACAAACCCAGTTCTCACAGGATCTTATGCAGGAACAAGATGATTGAAAAGTCATATGGTCCACACGCACAGGGAGGACTTGGGGAGGAAGGGAACAAACAGCAAGGACAAGGAGAGTTCCACAGTGAATTGCAAAGTTTTCAAGAACAAACCCTTTTCTCAGTGCCAAGAGTACAAAGAGGAGGCAGAAATCTGAGAAAGACATAGGAGGGAAGGAGAATATCTTTCACGCTAGTTCATTCGTAGGCATTTCCCACACTCACATAATTTAAATCTGCTTGCTATGGTATGCTCTCTGATAAGTGATTTTTGCCTAGGAAGATTGTGAAGGGTCATCAGTAGCATCTGTGAGCCAAGAGTTTCTGTGCACATATTGAACATCTGAACACACAGATCTAGCCAATTCAGTGTTACCTTTGTTTAATCCCTGCTGGGAGCCCAGATGTTTCTGAAGCATTAACCATGCCATCATTTGCCCTTACGCATCCGAACAGTCTGTCTGCCGCTTGGCATGTAGCCAAGAGAATTATAGAGTCATAGAATGGGTTGGGTTGGAAGAGACCTTAAAGATCATGTACTCCCAAACCCCCTGCCATGGGCAGGGACACCTTCCACCAGACCAGGTTGCTCAAAGCCCCATCTAACCTGGACTTGAACACTTCAGGGACGGGGCATTCACAGCTTCTCTGGGCAGCCTGTTCCAGTGTCTCAATACCTTCATGGTGAAGAATTTCTTCTTTATATCTAATCTAAACTTATACTCCTTCAGTTTAAAGCCATTACCCCTTGTCCCATCACTACATGCCCTTGTAGAACATCCCTCTGCAGCTTTCTTGTGGGTCCCCTTTAGGTACTGACTGGCTACTATAAGGTCTCCCCAGAGCCTTCTCTTCTCCAGGCTGAACAACCCTAACTCTCTCAGCCTGTCTTCACAGGAGAGGTGCTCCATTCCTCTGATCATTTTGGTGGAAGAAGCGTCACAACACATATATTTACAAGCATATTTAATCCTTTCCACCAAGACTTTGAAAACCCGGGTTTGAAACTCCAAGCTGTTACATTTTTAGTGCCCATTTCATTGCTTACCACATACTAATCTCAATCTACACCTATTCTGGTAAGCCACACAGAGCTATCTGTTATCTCAAGAGAACATCAGATCAAAAATCAAAAGAGAATCACTGAATACATGAGCTGGCAGCAAGGCCACTCATCCTTATGGGTGGATAACCAATTTTAAGAGATAAAGGCACTGTTGAGGCAGCTCAGTTTTCTATTACAGGAATCATTGTTTACAATCAGATATAGTACGAAAATTCATAAGTCAGCTTTTCTTGTAGAAAAAGGTTCCCCTAGAGCACTCTGAAATACACTGAGACAAAAAGATGGGATGCTTGTCATGAATGTCTCAAGAGGTTTTTACATTAGCGTTGTATTATTATATCACTTTCATATTATTCAGTTGAGTTGTTGTACACAGCACTTTGCATGGCATTAAACATGAAAGAGACTTTCTCTCTACACAGGGAGTTCCTGCAAGAGAATCAGTCTTAGAAGTCATTTTTTGGTCTTTCTGCTCAGCTCTTAGCCCTCCCCATCATAACAAAAATGCTTGATTGAGCTGAGTCCAAATGCAATGGCAGGTCCTTTTGAATAATAAATATCCCAGTTCCTGGGCTGACGAGATCTAACAGTGACATTCTGGAAGATAAATGCATGTCCATTACTCCTTCAAATTCATTATTTGAGTAATGTTGGATTTTGTACTGTGTATGCCACTACTCCTCAACAGTGAACACCAGGGTTTGCCACAGCCCACCACAAAGTGACAAGGCTCATGTCAAGCACTCGCTTCCTGTCCATTCACAGCAGCGTGTGGCCCCTCCCATCTCAGGAAAACCTGAATGGAGTACCTGACAGAACCCCAAGGCTTTTCAATAATGGTCCTGCTTCTTTTGCAGTTATTTACCTTGATGTACAGCAAGAGCTGGTTGAGATGTTTCATCTTAAGCCCCTCACTTCATGCTTATTTTGTCTTTAGGCACCATTGATGTTAAATAACCAGCAGCAGCTACTCTTCCCCCATTTACTGGGCAGAGCATACATGGTGCTCAAAATTTTATATGAAGATATTCACAGAAACACTTCCTAAAGATATGTAAGTTACGTGCAACAATGACCATTAACGAAGTAATGTCAGTTCTTCACATATATATGGTTTTGAGCACCTGGAGGATGGTGACTAGCTCTAAAATAACACTTAGGGTTCACCTTGTGAACAGTTTGTTGTAGCTGTGGAGCGATGGTGACCTTGTTCTACCCAAGCAACCAGTTTTCCTCCTTAGAAAGTCCTAGTTACTTCCCCAAATAGACTGATTCAGTCAGAGAAGTGTCAGTGGAGTTACACTGCAGTAAAGAAGTGCAACAGAGGATGTCCCAAAGCTATAATCTTTGTTAAGGGAATAGGTAGTAAAGTTAATACAATTATGTCATTTACACTCCAGCGGACAAAGCAGAAATCACAGAGGTCTCTACACAGCCTAGGCATGCACCTAGTTTCCTTGGGTGTACTGGCATGTTGTCCATAGACAGCTGTGACCTACCTCTGCTGTCGTGGTTAGCAGGATGTTGAGCCTGCAGCCATGGCCATCACCTCCCAGCAGCATTACCAGTCCAGCACCACGCTCATCACAGCTGTCCAGTACCCAGCCCAGAGCAGAGGCAGCACCACGCTCTTATCTGTTCAGAGCAAGCCTGCAAAGACAGACGTGCTTTTGTCCTCAGGCCTCACTCCCCAGGGCTCAGCACTGCTTTCACACTGCTCCCATGCTTTCTTCTACACCATATTTTTGTGTAGAACTTTCTACTCAAGCCTCTTTCTGTGCTAGACACAGGATAACACTCAAACCCCCTCCTCATTCACAAAATTCAGGGACAGGTAGAGAACAGGAGCACTGATGTGACACCTGCTTAAAGCAGCATTCACATTTTATTACTTGCATCTGATAGTCCGTGTACTGTCTCTTTTTGACTGTCTATTCTGGTGACAGACCTAACGTGTAAAAACCACAGTAATGGACCAGGACCCCTGTGCCAGTATGTGCTGTGGAACCAAGGAGCAGAAGGATGGCACATGCTCTAATCTTTGTTGCAATTTGAGCACGCACATTTGCATGCATCCTCATGTGCTAGTGAGGTGACAGGGCACTTCTGAGAAGTCATAGGCCTGTCCCCCAGCTGTCACAACACCTGGAACAGCCTTCCTGGGGTGAGAGAATATATATGAGTAATAAAATAGAGCAGGATGGAAATTGCCTTGGAAATTTTCCTGGTATTTCTCCCAGGAATACTGAAGAAAGACACACAACATTTTGATCTTCCACATTTTCATTTCAAAGTTTGGTGACCCAGTGCATTAGCAGCCTTTGGATGTCACTGCCATGTGACACAAATGGCACAAGCCACTTTGCAGGCTCTGAAATGAATGGGTTTAAATCTGCTAATAGATCATGTAAGCTGAAATAATGAATACTAAATCTGGAAAATAGCTGTCTTCAAAGCTTTACAAAATGCTAACATTGGACAGTATGGACTCATTTCTAGGCACTGGGTATTTCAAACAATCTACCTTCATGGGAGCAGTCAGCCCCAAACCTTCCTCAGAAAGCTTCTTGTTTCCTCCCTAAAAGAAGCAAGCATTGGATTCCAGTCTAAACTAGAAAACAAACTGCACTGGGAGACATTGCAGCCTAGTAGCTGTCTTATGCTTATCAGCATTTTCATCCTCTGAGTCCACCACATTCCGGTCAGAAAAAATACATCTCCAGCTCTGTGAAGTTTGAACTTGGCTCCACATTGAGCAAATGTTGCCGAAGTTCAGAGCTCTTCCAAGCCAGCTTATTTCCTCTGAGAACATCTTTAATGAAGTACTTATTTATATTTTCCTTGAAGTAGAAATACTGTATCTGATACTATTTGTTATTTTTCATTTTAGTAGGAGATTTAGTTTTCCTTCCACAAGTGTGTCTTTGACCTGTAATAAAATCCATACTGAAGCAATGGCTAATTCTGAACAAGCAAGTAATTATTCCAGTAAATCCAAGGGAGGACACAAACAGCTACATCCCTCTGACCTTTCTGTCCTTCTTTTCAGAAGCGAACATGTACTTTGAGTAACAGAACAAAACTTCTTGTGCTGTGGTCATAGCAGAGTGCTACCTATATCCATGTAATTAGAACAGGGGTTAATGAATTGCTAAAGCATATGTTTCCAGTGGATAAAGTAGATAGAAAGCATATTTAAGTGGGCTAAACAGTTTATTAAATGAGATTGTAATAGATAGTTTGTCCCTTGTCAAGTGTCATTTCAAGATGAATTGATGTAATTCTTTACCTCAGGAAAGTCTGTTAGTTAAAAAAGGGCTGTAATCTCTACTGATGTGAACCGGTGTCATCACTCATTTCTTTTGGCTTGAATACTTTCTCTCTTTCTTCTTTTCTATCCCTTAACCTTTCATATCTTCCCTTTGATTCTCTACCAAAATAGAGATCAGCCTCAGTCGTGACTTTAGATATACACGCTTTTGAGCACTCACTGCTGTATTGGAGATTTCCTCCTTTTGCCCAGCTTCAGCACAGTGTTTGCAGGAACACTCCCAGGGAGTGTAGTTGCCTTCCCTACACGGAACTCAGAAGCTGATTTAGGAACAACCAGTCTCTTACATAGCTTTTAAACGCTGCTGTCCTCAGGAAAGAAGAGTGGAGGGACATCACAACACCCATGACAGTTTGCCAATACCTGCAGCAGGTTCCTTTGTATGTCTATGAAGGAGCTGATCCCTTGCCAAGGTCTGGAGGTGGCCTTGATGAAGAAGAGGAAAGGACACAGTTCTAGGGAGGCTACCTTTGCCCTGGCTTGCAGAGGGATGAGTTCCAGCATTGCTGCTCTTTAAAGCCGCGTGGAGCTTTCGGAACTGGAAGGACAGGGTTTCCTCTTCCTGTTTCAGGGGGTAAGGAGATCTTTTGAAATATTCCAAGTAACAAGCTGCAATGGTGATACTTTTGGGGGAGAGTCTTAATAGAAGGAAAAATCAACACCTCTCATTTTTGTTCTCTCTAGCATGATTTTGAAGTATGTTTAAAAAAAAAAAAAAAAGAAGATTGTATCAAGAAAGCAGCAAGCATCATAAGCATCATCTGCTGTTCTCACGGTGCTTCCAAGCCTCCAGTTTGTGCAAGTAACATCTGATTTTACAAGACCAAGACAACAAGAAAGTGCTAGGATTTCAATGCCTTGCTAGAGTCTGTGTCTTGATTGCAGTTGTAGTACATATTCCGAAGTCTTGTTATGCAGCTACTTTTTCCTGGTTCATCACAAAGTTCTGTCAAAAAACAGCTACTGTCTAAGGACCTGATTCCCATTCTTCTGTAAATATTGCTTGTCTGCTCATACAGATTTGCCTAAATGCACCTCTGTCATCTGTAACAAGGTAATAGGCCTAAAAATTACCTGGTGTCATCCTGCATCTTCCACTTAGCTACAGAAGATGCTTTAAATCTAAATTGATGCCTTTATTACACCTCTTTCTACTCCTTGTATCACTTTTGGATATCATCTCCCAATAACTGCAACACAGAGAAAGAACATAAACCTGTTCTGTTATTAGTGTTATTTTATTGGGCTGAAAAATCCCCATGCAGAGTTCAGGTTCAATATTTCCACCTAATTTGTCATTCTATTTGCTGTATTAATTAAACAACCCATAGAAACTCCATACATTGCAGTCTGATAGGAGCTGGTGTCCAGGCTGGATTGCCTGGAGCCCAGACAATGAAGCGGCTCCACTGGCATGACATATTTATTAACAGCTTGTGTGCTGAAGCTTAGTGAAAAAAAACACAATAAAACCATAGCTTGACAGGAAAAAAAAGCAGGACATGACCAGTGTCTGTGTTACTAACACAGCCCAGTGCTCTGAGCAAGACAGGGAAGGTGCCCAGTGCTGCTCTGGTGGGGCCAGCCAGGGTTCTCTTGCAGCTGCTCAGGCTGGTGTGTCTCTCCCACACTACTCCTCCAGCACTTCTCTGCTGTTATGCATATGAATATGATATCCCTGGAGACATTTCCTTATCTAGAGCAACTTCCTAACAAAGTGTGAGGTTCTGAGTTACAATACACTTATCATCTAGCCCACCTTACACCGTAACGCCAGTTATGCCATATGTAAATGGACTTCAACTTATGTAAGTCAGTTTTACACACATCCTAAAAGATCCAGAATGCACACTGATTTTGCTGTCCAGTAAGCATGAAACACCAAGTCAGCACATCAAGAACTTCTCTTATGGATAAACTCAAATAAAAAAGAAGAACCTGTTCACTATTCACTTACCTAAAACTGTGCTAGTCCTGCTTAAACCTCTTAGGACGACTAATACCATGTCCTTCTTGGAGTGGGGATTAAGGACCATTAGTTCACTATTTATACACTGACAGAATGATGGCAAAAAGATACAGGCACCTGGAATGGCCACAGCCAGATCTGATCAGACTATAAATGGGGTTCCCGCCAGCGACTCCCTTTGTGTGGTCTCCTCGGAGCTGCGGGTCTGCCATGCTGCCGGAGTCCCTCCCCTTAGACAGGTTATCAAGTCCAGGTTATCAAGAACAATTCTGCAGTTGAGGAGGGAGGGTTTGGTCTTGTATCCACAAAATTAAGTTTTCCCCAATCTCTTCCATCTCTTCGCACCTCTCTTTATTTGGGCTGTAAGCTGTTCGGGCCAGGCACAATCTTATTATGTATATAAGGTGTCTAGTGTAGGAGGGCACCTAGACCTCAGACTAGATCTGACAGCTGTGGGATTTCTGCTCTTGCCTCCCTCCCCAACGCTTTTCATGTGAACTCCAACAGCTCTGAGAAGTGTTATGTCTCAGGAGACCTTACCTTCGACTAAGATATCTACATCTTTTTAAACTCCTGGATAATTTTTGTAACCAGCATCCTGAATGTCAAAAGTTAGGTTGATGAGATTTTCAATGAGTGAGTTGGAAGTATGTCAAAAATACAAGATTTGTAATGGGAGTGAGCCAAAACCCACAAAACAGCCACAGAGCAGCCATTACAGAGTCGTATGTCTCCAGCATTATTTTTCATGCAACGTGAGTGATATAGTTTAAGTCAGCCACAAGAGCTACAGAGTCCAAGTAATTCCTTTGCACAAGAGGAATAATTTTTGTTAGGGATCAAAATGTGCTGAGGCTTCTTCATGTAAAAAGGTAATTGACAGATTAGTGCAAGTCCTTGTTAGGTGATGCTGTCCTGAACAGCCACAGAAAAAAAGCAAATTGAGAGCTAGTATTGTCTACAGACTTGCTGAGAAATCTTTATTGCCAGGTTGCAGCCTACGTGTGGGGCAACACACGCTGGCTTGGTCAGAAGCCTGGTAGAAAAGAGACATCTCCATCTCCTCAAGTTGAATGTCTGTCAGTTGTTTCTTTCTGCAATCTTTACTTAAGTGTCTAAAGAAACTCCTCTTGGTACAGCTTCACAAAGAAAGGTTGTCCAAATGAAGATTTAAAAAGAGAAAATTAGACTTTATTTTCTTTTGGAAAATCACATTAAAAGAAGCTAGAGTGTATCGTGTGCCAGGGAGAGGCAGCCTTTGTTATACCTAATCACACTGTAAAAATCAGTAATTAATGGTGAAATAGTACTTCAGAGACACTATGATCTGCAGGTCCAGATTAATTAGGACAACACTTTACTAATTCAATGGTAAGATGTACCATCTTTAGAACCAAAATCATCAAAAGTGGGTGTTTGCAAGCTCAGGAACTACCCCAGACGTATTTCCTTCTGGTTGTATTAAGGCAGCAAGTAGACTTAGTACAACTGCAATTTTCTCTGCAAGGCCTAAAGCCACCTCTGTTTGGCAGACAGATTCCCAGGAGCATACCCTGAAGAGGAGACAGGACTCCACAGAAGAATATTTTACCCCCCATTAGAAGGGATGACTCAGACCTGTTCAAAACTCTTTTAGAATCATAGAATCATTTCAGTTGGAAGAGACCCTCAGGATCATTAAGTCCAACCACCTAATCTTCATACCAATCAGGGGTGAAATTAAGAGGGAAAGTGTTCACTCTCACCCTCTTCTTCCAATTTTTCTTTTTCCATCTTATTTTCAAGCACCGTTTTTGTAGTTCCTCCAAGCAGCCTCAGCAAGCTCAACCAGCATATTTTCAGGGCAATCAGAGCTGATCCTTCATCCCCCCTGACCAGCTTTCCCAGCACTGCTGGAGCAGCTTCACCTTTTGTGCCATGCCTCTCTTCTGGGATTAGCTGCTCTTTGGGCTGGCAGGACCTCCTATCACAGAAGCAGTATCACCACCAAAACTATTAATCCTGGTTCTGCCACAGGTAGGAGCACACGAGGCTGTAACTAGAGGCGGGCAAGAAAAACAAGGTTAATTTATTAGCAAGTTCCAGCTAAAGGGTAGACATCACTCAACTGGATAATTACAACAATTCCTTCCAGCTTCCAAATTACAGTGAGTGAAAGAGCATTATTTTGAAGAGGCTGTATCCGGCGGCAATGTGGGAAGCACGTGATGATGGAAAACATATCTGGAAGTGGTCTTTTGCTTTATGTGGTTCTGGCTGTACCACAATATACAATCACCTAGTTCTACCTTAATCCTTGAAGTTTTCTTCCTTCTGCTTGGTATGTGCAGTAGTTTGCCTTGAATTTTCCACTCATTTTCTCCTCGTCTGTGAGTCAGTAGGTGCTGGAGCTGTGGCTGCTGGAGGTTTCCAGCACTGGAAACCCCAAGGCACATTTTGCCCTCAGCCTAATGCCATGCTTGCCCTCCAACATGTCGTGGGGCAGAGTCATTATGAGAGTGATGCCAGTGAGATCTGTTGTCTTTAATTGAGACCCCCACATAGAAGCTTTGTAATTAGGGAATGAACAGAGGCAATGAGTCATTATATTTGGTACTGTGGGAGTCTTAGGAAAGGATGTTTTCTGTAACTCATGGAAATAACACATGACCTTTGACACGACTATTTTTTGTTTTATTGTTAGCAGATGTCATTGCAGTCAAGGGAAGCAGGATACCATATTGCCACTGTTTTAAGAGAGTCATTTAATTAAGTCCATGCCTTTGGTACTGTGGCAGTTGCACTTTCCCCCCCCACGCCCTGAGAACTGGTGTGGCAGTTGCACATCCCCCTCTCAGAACTGGGGCCTTCAATGGGCAGTTAACGGCTCTCTGTGAGACCCAGAGTCGCTGGGCGGGGTCGTCAGCAGAGGAGGGGCCCAGAGCGCCCACAGCCCGGAGGAGCTGAGAAGCTTCTCGAAGGCCCACACTCGAGGGGGCGGGGTGTAGAGAAGCCGAGAAGCTTCTGGAATGCCCACAGCCAGATCTGAGCAGACTATAAATGGGGTTCCCGCCGGTGACTCCCTTTGTGTGGTCTCCTCGGAGCTGCGGGTCCGCCGTGCTGCCGGAGTCCCTCCCCTAAGACGGAGAAGCTGTCTGAAGTAACCTCCCGGGATGGGGAGCGCCTCACCTCCGTGTGTGGGTGAGTGATAAATCACTGAATATATGCTTTAATAAGTCCTCACCTGGTAGGCAAGTGTAAATTCCTCATCTGGGACAGACGAGTGTAAATTCCTTGTCTGGGACAGATGAGTGTAAAGTCCTGGCCACAGCAGGCGAGTGTTTATCTCTTACAGGCAAAACTGCGCAGAGAGGGCTCTGGTCTGTTTTCTTGTGAGTGCATGTATGCACGCTGTGGATCCTCATTATCCTTATTCCACTGCACCCCAAATAATCTCCTAACCTAATATCTGAACCTGTATCTTATATTATCAGAGTGCTAACTAATTGTACAGACCCTGTTTCTAATTGGTTTATTAGCAGTACTTTACCGGCCAGAATAAATTTTGTTTTGGACCTCGTTGTCCGCCTAAACTTATTTTGGGGTGCCTCCGTGACAGATACCATATATTTAGAGCCTTAAGGAATGTCAGTCAACTACAAAGTAGTCTTCAGATATCTCGGATGCTTGCAAGTTCAGCCAGTAATGAGGCTGAGGGCATATCCCAAACACACACACACACAGAGGACACTGACATGGGCTGCCACAGACAGCACGGCCTTCGCCAGCATCCCCACAAACACCAACAGCACCCACACACAAGCACCGATAGCTCAGTCTCCTCCCTCCTCTCCGCTGGTCAGGAATGAAGCCTGCCAGTGAGAACACACATGCCTTCTCTCTCCATGTTCACAAGTATGTCCATGTTCCCAGATCCCTCAGATGTCAGCACAGCCTCCAAGTCCACCCAACGACCGTGCCTGAACTGCCCCCCTGGCCCCATACAACAAGTCTCTTCCTACCCACCGGCTCATCCAGCTTGATCATCACCAGCAACACAGATGCACACAGCCATATGCTCATCTCACAGGCATCCCACACCCACCAACCCCTTAAATGTCAGCAGAGGCTCTCAGTCCACCTCACATCCACGCCCAGATCCCAGAACTCTTACCCAGCCACCGGCTCAGGCCTTGAGTATTTCTAGAGGCAGGTCTCCTCCAGCTAGTCCAGTTCAAAATTTGCTGGCAAACATATGCACACATGCACAAGGGATTAAATTCACTGGGGAAGTATTAGTACACCCAGGTTTTTCCAGTTGTTGGAATTTAGGCCACTCAGTCTGGAGCCAGGAGCTCTTCTCAGTCCAGCCTTCCTGGATCTGAATTTCTACAACGTCGTTCCATGTGTCTCCATAAGGCATGTGTCTGAGCTCCAAGCCACATTTTTGGCTCATCCCAAAAACACCACTCACATTCATTCAGTTGGCTGAATCACCCTCTCAAGTCCAGCAACTGTACTGACTGTAACAGGAGTTTAGACACCTTCCATACACCAGTGCTAAATCACGCCCCTAAATTTAAGGTGAGATATACTTGTCGCTCATCATTGTGCAGTGAAGAGCTTACACTTTTTACTGCATTTCCTAGGAAACCACAGAATTAATTCCCAAGCAAATTCTGAAAGTTATAGACGAAACAAAGGCTGAGGGTTACACTTGCCAGCACTGTCTTGGTTGGCTTCTTACAGGAGGAAATGTAACTTGCTCTATGTAAAAACTGGACTCAAGAGAGATACTAGGGGTCTTGGTTTAAAAGCATCCATAATCTGTTACAGCATGTCAGGTTCTCTTCCAGGCGATGCTGATGGGCATTCAAAAGAAGTTTCTTTCCACATACGTACAGCACAGGTACAGAGTTTCAAGCAGTTCTGTGATTTAGCTGGGATCAAACACAGGCAAATACTGAGATATTCAGCCCTTCACTACCTCTCATTGATGCATTCTGCCTTGGAAAGAATATGTTAATTGTTTCGGTACTGAAGCAATTTCTCCTCTCAAAGTGTTTGTCCCAACAGAAGGAAGAAAGATATTTGAAGATGCAGACACAGAATTGGAGCACTTTTTTTTTTTTTTTTAAATTCCCAGGGGCCTTTTTTCTGTGATACTACAAAGCTTGTCAAAGGTGACAAGAAAGTACTGTAGGATTCCTGTCGCTTACGGTAGCTATTAAGCATAAACTAACTGTCACAGATGAGGTTTTCCTTTTCAGCAGTGTGGAAGGGAGAAAAAAGTTTCATTAAAATGCAGTTATTTGAATATATCTTTTTGGAAAGAGATGTGGATTACTTGATTATAGGGAGAGGGCACAGAGGTGACTTTCAGGATACGAACATTTTGCTTCTTGTGGCAATGTGTTTTATTTGCTTCAGGGAATTTGGAAATAAAAAAGCAGCTTCATGGCCACAAGAGGGTGTAAAATTACCCAGCACAAAGAGCAGGGTTTGTGCACTTCAACCTGTCTGCTGCACAAAGGAGAGTAGTGAAAATTATACTCTTTTTCTTGGCAGTAAATCTTCACCTGAAAGAACGTTTTCACAGATGAATTTTATTTGGACTGCATAATGACAGAAAACTCAAAGTGGAGATATTGCAAGCTTTGCTTGGATGGAAAGGTAAATTTTTAAGGAATTGTGAAGATTCCCATGGAGAGAAGGTAAAAAAAATTACTCTTTGAAAGTTTGTTTTATTTGGTTTTTTAAAAGGTCCTGACAAAATGAACAAAGCTATGGGCCACAGGTGTAGGCAATTTGATACATATTGTAACATTATACTACACTTGATAGTCTCTGTAAATATTTATTAGTATGCAGTAATATTTTCACATCTCTCCAAATACTCCAAACCATCCAGATAGTTTCTTTGTGATTTTTCAGAGACTGCCATGCATGCAAGTTATTGAACATTTTGTTCTAACTCTTCTTTCTTTATTTCTAACTTGACTATTTTCTCATTTGAAATCTTCATTTTATTTAGCATCTGGTCAAAATCAACGTTTGTTTGTTTGTTTACAAAGTTAGAAGCCAAAATGACTTCACCTGTCTTTTGCACCATTACTTACTTGCTGTTCTTCCCAGCTCAGCATGATGACACACTTCGATTGCCCTCCTATTAGTGCAGGTGAAGAAGCTTCTCTCCTGGTCTTTTATGACCCTACAGGCCACCAGATCCACTTCACATCTTAGCCCTTCTGATTTTATCCCTGCATATTACTGCTATGTCCTTACACAGATCTCAAATAATTTTCCTTTCCACAAATTAGAAGTGGATTATCATCCCTCCCATTAAACATTGCCCCGTGCTGACCACATGGGAGCAGGAGGGACTGCCTGGTGTTAAACAGCAACTCCCACAATCTCCAGTCTTTCTGTGGGTCATTTCTCATTAGCAAAATGGGAGTGAAAAGTATGACTTTTCCTCTACTCTGAGTGTTGTTTTTTTGTTGTTTTGGGGATTTTTTGTTTTGGTTTTGGTTTTTTTTCGCTAGAGCTTGAGCTCTTTATGACACAGGAGGCCTAGCTGTGTGACAAGGCAATAGCCAGCACAACAGTTGATCTGGTCTTCAGCGTGCTGATACAAATACAATAGTCAAACTCTAAATCGTAACATATTTGTTGTATTCAAGAAGCAGTTTCAAAATGCCAATGCTAATATTATTCCTTTCCCATTATAATCAGTAGCAAAACATATTGGAGTCCTGTGACAGTATGTTTCTGTCAACAGTTCTCACTCTTCCCTAGACACTGCAGATACCCAACTTATCTAAGCAACCAAATATTCAGAAGTTCAAACACCATGAATAGTTGCTAACTTCAAGACCAGCTTGTTAAAATCTAAAAGATTCTTTCCCATCTCCAATCTCTGTCTACACATTTTCAGATTCCTTGTTTTAAATAATAATCTGCAATGAATCTGTCTTTGTAAGGATCACCTTCTTTAAGACCATTTGTTGCATTGGCCTTTCATGGCTGCTAGAGAGAAACACAGTCACCTTCTGGGTGACACAAGCAATAAGCTGGGAGTAGGTCTTCAGATATAGGGAGACCAGGAATCTGCATCTGAGCATGGCAGTAAGAAGGATTTTGCCAGAAGCTCATTACCTTTAGCACATGAGAGATCTCTCCAGCTTCAAAGAGAGAGAGAATGAATCCCACCAGTAACTACTGGTGGGGACTATGAATCAGTGGGAGAGTCAGACTTTCATCTCTCCAAACAAAATAAAACTCTGAATTAATTAATTTCTTTAATCAAAGAATTGAAAAGAATTGACATTTTCTGCGAGGCATGCTGTCAAACTGACAAAGTGACTCAGCAAGCCGAATAATTGGTCTGTAATGTGATTATATTTGGGGATTCAGGTTGGGGTTTAGACATGTTCAGTCAGGAGATTATGATCTGGTGGCGATCACAGAGACATGGTGGGACAGCTCACATGACTGGAATGTGGTCATGGATGGCTATGTCCTTCTCAGGAAAGACAGGCCAGCCAAGTGTGGTGGTGGAGTTGCTCTTTACGTGAGAGAGCAACTACAATGTACTGAGTACTGTCCAGGGGTGGATGAGGAGCAAGTTGAGAGTCTGTGGGTGAGAATTAAGGGGCAGGTTGGCAGGGGTGACACTGTTGTGGGTGTCTATTACAGGCCACCAGATCAGGGTGAGGAAGTTGATGAGGCCTTCTACAGGCAGCTGAGCGTGGCCTCACAATCACAGGCTCTGGTTGTTATGGGGGATTTTAACTACCCTGATGTTTGCTGGAAGGACTACTCAGCCAGCCAGCCTCAGTCTAGGAGGTTCCTCCAGTGCATTGATGATAACTTCTTTATGCAAATGGCGGATGAGCCAACTAGAAGAGGAGCACTGCTGGATCTCATCCTCACTAACAAGGAGGGTCTGGTTGAAGCAGTAAAGGTTGAGGGCTGCCTTGGCTGCAGCGACCATGTGGAGTTCAGGATCTCATGTGGCAGGAAAAGAATACCAAGCAGAATCACAACCCTGGACTTCAGTAGGGCCAACTTTGGCCTTTTCAAACAATTGCTAGAGGAAATCCCATGGGCAAGGGTACCTGAAGGTAAAGGGGCCCAAGATAGTTGGTTAGCATTCAGGGGCTGCTTCTTCCAAGCTCAAGATTAGAGCATCCCGACACGTAGGAAGTCAAGGAAAGGAGCCAGGAGACCTGCTTGTTTAAACAGGGAACTACTGGGCAAGCTCAAGTGGAAGAGGAGGGTTTACAGATCATGGAAGGAGGGGCTGGCCACTTGGGAAGAATATAAGGCTGCTGTCAGAGGATGTAGGGAGGCAACTAGGAAAGCTAAGGCCTCCTTAGAGTTAAACCTGGCAAGAGGGGTCAAGGACAACAGAAAGAGCTTCTTCAAATACGTGGCAGATAAAACTAACACCAGAGGCAATGTAGGCCCACTGGTGAATGGGGTGGGTGCCCTGGTGACAGAAGATACAGAGAAGGCAGAGTTACTGAATGCCTTCTTTGTCTCTGTCTACTCTGTCGGAGGCTGTCCTGAGGAGCCCCGTACCCCTGAGGCCCCAGAGGAAGTCAGGACAATGGAGGAGTTTGCCTCGGTTGATGAGGACTGGGTTAGGGAGCAATTAAGCAATCTGGACATCCATAAATCCATGGGTCCAGATGGGATGCACCCGCGGGTGCTGAGGGAGCTGGCTGAAATCATTGCTGGACTGCTCTCCATCATCTTTGCTAAGTTGTGGGAAACAGGAGAGGTGTCTGAGGACTGGAGGAAAGCAAATGTCACTCCGGTCTTCAAAAAGGGCAAGAAGGAAGACCCGGGCAACTATAGAACAATCAGCCTCACCTCTATCCCTGGAAAGGTGATGGAACAACTTATCCTTGGCGCCATCTCAAGGCGTATCAAGGACAAGAGGATCATTAGGGGCAGTCAACATGGCTTCACCAAGGGGAAGTCGTGCTTGACCAACCTCATAGCCTTTTATGAGGACATAACAAGGTGGATAGATGGTGGCAAAGCAGTGGATGTGGTCTACCTTGATTTCAGTAAAGCATTTGACACCGTCTCCCACAGCATCCTCACAGCTAAACTGAGGAAGTGTGGTCTGGACGATCGGGTAGTGAGGTGGACTGTGAACTGGCTGAAGGAACGAAGCCAGAGAGTCGTGGTCAATGGGGCGGAGTCTGATTGGAGGCCTGTATCTAGTGGAGTGCCTCAAGGGTCAGTACTGGGACCAGTACTATTCAATATATTCATCAATGACTTGGATGAGGGACTAGAGTGCACTGTCAGCAAGTTTGCTGATGACACCAAACTAGGAGGAGTGGCTGACACGCCAGAGGGCTGTGCTGCCATCCAGCGAGACCTGGACAGGCTGGAGAGTTGGGCAGGGAAAAATTTAATGAAATATAACAAGGTCTAGAGAGGTTCTCGTTCCCCTCTACTCTGCCCTGGTGAGACCGCATCTGGAATATTGTGTCCAGTTCTGGGACCCTCGGTTCAAGAAGGACAGGGAACTGCTGGAGAGAGTCCAGCACAGGGCAACGAAGATGATTAAGGAAGTGGAGCATCTCCCGTGTGAGGAAAGGCTGAGAGAGGTGGGTCTCTTTAGCCTGGAGGAGACTGAGGGGTGACCTCATTTATGTTTATAAATATGTAAAGGGTGGGTGTCACGAGGATGGAGCCAGGCTCTTCTCGGTGACAACCAATGATAGGACATGAGACAATGGGTACAAACTGCAACACAGGAGGTTCCATTTAAATATGAAAAGAAACTTCTTCTCAGTCAGGGTGACAGAACACTGGAACAGGCTGCCCAGGGAGGTTGTGGAGTCTCCTTCTCTGGGGACATTCAAAACCCACCTGGATACCTTCCTGTGTAACCTCATCTGGGTGTTCCTGCTCCAGCAGGGGGATTGGACGAGATGATCTTCCGAGGTCCCTTCCAATCCCTGACATTCTGTGATTCTGTGATGTTCTTAAAGACCGAACTGAAATAACAGACTTAACACAAAGTCATCAGGCCTGCAGTTTTAAAAGGTCCTGCTGTCTGTCATTAAACAAGTGGGAACTTGGTGCAAGAAATAATTGACTGCTGTGTCACCACGCTAGGGCTTTGTTAGTAAATATCCTTAATAAGCTGATCTAGATGTGGAACACACTCCCTGAGAAGGCAAGAGTGATCATGTTTAGATCACTCCCCAAGACTGATGTCCTCTTGCATAACATTTTTCCTTTAGAAAAGGGAACGATCAATGACCACACACCTCATCTCCAATAAACAGACCCTGTCCCCAAGACTCCTCCAACTAGGAAAGGCAACAGCACTCATCTCCGAGGTCTCCCAGCATCAGGCAGTGCCAGTCTACTTAACTACAAGGAATTCACATACAGAGATGCTAAGTACGGTACCACACGGGAGAAGCGTCCTTGCTGCCACCCTCAAATTAGCAGATGTACTGCAGCCAACACCTTACAGGGGAAAAAATGCTATGAAAACAGAGTAGCCAGAAATCTGCTATGAGTCTAAAACACATTAGTCAGAAGTTGTACAGAGATGACTTTGTTACTCAAGTAATACATATAGGCTAATTCAAGAAAATGAAACGTTACAATTTTATTGCCCTGAATAATAATGCAGCCATAGATGCAAACCACCACAGGACTGGTAACAACAGAACTGAGGAATCACCTGATCATAAAACCAAAGAAAACTGTATGAGCAGTGGAGAAATGAAGATTTCTTTTAACAGAAGCATTTTTTAAGAAAAATTGTATTGTTATTAGCAAAATACTTGTAGTGGAGTGGTCTTTCATGCGGTGGACCTTAAACTACAGTTTTCCATTTAAAAGGAATTCACTGCTGGATGTTTAAGGTTGCTAACAATTTTTTTCTCCAAAATAATCATATTGAATTTGGCCTCCTTTGCTGTAAAACTGATTCCTGGATTATTTCTTCACTTTACTGTGAAACACTAGAGCAAGGCTGCAGGAAGAGATGGCATGTTCTGTGTCTATCAGTGACACTGGAAATCCTTACAGATGCTTTTTTCTCCCATAGTCATGGCTAGCTGTTGCCTGACTTCTTACCTCTTTGTATCATGAGTCATACTCTATTCCCAAGCATCAATTCCCAATACTAAAAAAGAAAAAAAAAAGCCACTTCTATTTTTGCTTGTTTGTTTCCTGTAAATTTGCAATTGTTTATAGCCTTTCTGGATCTCAACATTTTCTTAAAACCTGCAGATCCCAGAGCTGTCTGGGTTACAATAGGCCATGTATTAACAACATGGTTGTGTTTTGCTCATCTTCCAGCATCTCGCTTCCAGACCCTCTGAGTTTTTGCAGAGGGAAGGGAAAAAAACCAAAACAAAACAAAAAACCAAAACCACCAACAATAAAAACCACCAACCACAAAAACCCTCTTTTCAGAAAGTGCCAAGCGTCCTTGAATGCAAACATGTCCTATACTAATTTCAATCTGTTTCTGCTTTTTGTGCTTCTCCCTGTAGGGCCCTTACAGACTAAGATTGCGGGTCCCAGTGAGTATGCAGAGGAAGCCAGTGATTCCTGGTTTCTAACACAAATGACACCAGGATTCTGCTACCAGATGGCCAAACACCTCACAAACTAGCCCTTCTAGTTAAGAAGAAACTCCTACCATTCTTATATTTTCACATATCAAATACCTTAAAAATAAGTATTAATGTTTAAATCACAGCAGTTCACAGAAACCATATATGACGAAGAGGCTCCAGGACAGATGGGAGAAGTGAGCATCCTCACCACACAGCAAACTCGTGTCCTACAAACGCTGCACAACTCCTCTGGGAATCAAGGGCAAGAAAATGGTGAAGTCCTCTCAGCCCGCTTGTGCGTCCTCTCTTCCTGTCATTAAAAGACAATCTAAGCTTTCTAGCACTGCTGTTTTGTTAGGCAAGGACTCATTAAGCTTTTTAAAGTTAATTATTTAATATGCCAGAATCATATTACTGTTCTCATCTACCTGTATTCCTGTTTGATTTGTATAAAAACGTACTAAGGAAGACAACCACACCACTTAACTGCAAGACTGAGTTGGTTTTCATTAGTGGAGAGGAAGACAACAAAATTATCCCAGACAGCAGTTCCCGCCAAGATTTGATTTGGAACTTTGCACAGAAGCTAAAAATATAACTCTGTGCAGTCATAAATCATTTAAAACAGTGCTCGTGGACAAGGAACACTTCAAGGAGGATGTGCCCAACTGAAGCGAGTGGGATCTCAGGGGTGCACAAAGAGCTGGAATCCAAGAGGACCTTCTGGGCCCTCCCAGCAACCCAAAGCCCACGTGCTGGGTTGGGGAGAGGGATGCACTGAGGCCTGGGGGCAGATTCCCCTGGTCCAAAGGGACAGCAGTGTCACAGCTGTCAGAGGGAGCTATGTTGGTCAAAGCCTTCAGACATATGGAGTTAATGTTTATAAAGAGCTGTGAAGATGAAAGTCCTGAGGATTAGGATTTCCTTGGAGGGCTTCACTCTTTTCTTTCAGTTTTAAACAAAGTTTTTTAAAGGTTTCATATTCGGCAGGAAATATAAATGCTATTTATTCACATAGTCTTCCAGACAGCTATATAGAGAGACAAGAATTACTCATACAGATGTGAGGTGAATTCCATATCATCCGTTTCTGTTGTGATACTGGCCAAAATATTTTTGCTCTGAAAATAACCCAAAAGCTTTCCACTAAAGACAGTTTTCCACTAATGCATCAGGAAAAGTGGAGACCTGGTTCACAGAAACCTCTCGAGAAGCATGTGCTGTTTGTAAAAAGAAATAATAGCCAAATTCTCTGTCTATTCTCTGCCTTCAAAAGCATGTTAAGTTGTTTAGGGCTTTTAGAATCCCCAGCCTATGTCATAATTACAGATAACATTTTCCCCAGAGTTCTCAGGAACAGATTCAACCAACCTGTTTGGAAATCACCGCAGGTACTTGTGGCACATAATTTCAACCAAGTCTTTCAAAACTTCTGTTGGGTCGTGGTTCTCTCACCATCTGCTGATAGCAAAGGCCAAGGAAAGAAGGTAATTGGCCCTGACACAAATACGGGCCAAACCAGCACCCACCTGAAGCTTTCCAGATCTGTTTTACATGGACAGTCGCTTTCCACTAGCTCCAAATGCAGTTGGATAAAAATACTAAATATGGGATAACTGCATTATTTTCCAACTCATAATAAACAAGGAGATAGAACTGCTGAGAACATCAGCCACAAAATTTAATCCAATAAGTTGTTTCAATAAAGCTGAGCCATTTCACTGAAATACATTGATTTTGACCAAGTTCTCTTTGCTGACAGACTAAGGTTTAGTGCTCTGATCACTTCTGTTTAAAGAGAAGAAAACTCAAGCAAAAGAAACCTCAGATTTCAGACTGTAAAAATCACTATTTGATATAGAATAGAATTCACCATTCTATGATTCTATGAATACCACCTGCAGTGTATAAAAAACATTCCTTGCCATTTCAAGAATATTCATGAACAGCAACAGAGGCAAATGGAAGAAATGTTGCTTTGCAGCAAAGGGGAACTCACTTAAGTCTGAGACAGAAAATCTAGTGCATCCTAAACCTGCTGAAAAGTACTGACAGTCTTTAAAGGGAGAAAACCAGCTCAGAAATCAGAGATTTGGCTGCAAAAAATGTACGTATCTATATCAGGTTTGGCTAGGATGAAGTTAATTTTCTTCACAGCAGCTCATACGGTGCTGTGTTTTAGATTTGGGACCAAGACACTGCTGATAACACACTAATATTTGCACAGCACCAAGGCCACCTCCTGTTTCACCCTCTGCTCCTCCAGTGAATAGACTGGGGGTGCCCAAGAGGTTGGGAGGGGACACAGCCAGGCAGATGACCCAAACAGGAACGGCATTACAGGAATGTCTGATTTTCAGCCCAATTTTTCCCCATGGAGACACAGAATATAATCCTAGAGTTCATCTCGACCTCACCTTTCCCAGAGGATACCACTTTCTGACTTTCTAAAACCACCCTTCCTACTATTTTTGCTACTTGTGATGCCCACAACCTCTACATCCGCAGCAAGAATAATGGTATCAGAAGCTGCAGCAAATCCACCAGCAACAATAGAAGTGGCAGCAGGGAAACAGTTTAGCCAGCGTACACAAACACTGCAGGGTTCACATGGACATGGCATCAATTTCCAGTTGCCACAATACAGTATGCTGCTTCATTTTGTAGATGACTCAAGGGAATCTTCAAAAAAACAAACACAACAAAAAAAACCCCCAAAACTAAGAGCAGAAGTAGAATTCAAAATTATCTCAGCAAAATGGAAAAAAAAAATCTATGAAAAGGAAACAAAGTCAACAAAATAGAAGAGCAAGAACCTAGACTTGGGCCAAAAATATATACCTATAATTGTAAACTATTGACCTGGGAGCAGGAGAGGATCTGGGGACTGCAGGGAGTCATGGGCTTCGCTATGTCATACTCTTGTGAAAAAGGCAAACGCTGCATTGGAGGGAATGCACAGGAGGATATGCCACCAAGAATGGCAGTAACCCTTTCACATCGGACACACCGGTAACACCTCATTATGGTTTTTTTTCCATAGGCAGGAATAAAAATAAGAATACTAAAACATGCTTTAGGCAGGAATTGGGGACATCCATGCATCTTTATGGACAAATACGCCATCCTGCTGCGTAAGAGCTATTGGGCTTCTCTTTGATGCTGTGATAACGTGTTCAATCCCTCCTAAACCAGCCTTCTTCCAAAAAGGAGGAGGCAAAACATTTGAAGCCCAAATTTCATGTCACTTCTGGCAGCCGGGGAGATGTATCCAGCACAAAACTTGAGACTGGGTAGATGCCCCATCCCTGGAGACATCCCAGGCCAGGCTGGACAGGGCTCTGAGCAACCTGATCTAGTTGAAGATGTCCCTGCTCATGGCAGGGAGCTGGACTAGATGACCTTTGAAGGTCCCTTCCAACACAAACTATTCTATGATTCTATGATCTCATATCCACTCCGGAGACCTCCATCACATCTGTAAGAACCACAGGAACTCCAGTGCACAAAAGAACGATAAGAAAAATAGGAAAAAAAACCTACAAGGAATACTGAAAGAATATGCGCGGTTTAACCTGAAGACCAGAATTCGGAAAGGTGACTTAACTGTAGTCTTCAAACATGTAAAAGGAAGGTCCAAAGAATGAAACAACATTTCAGACATTCATTACAGACATCACAATAAATAGTGAAGTTGAATCGTGGACAATTCAGATTAAAGAGTAGGAAGAAAAACGTTTAATGATGAAAACAGGTTGTCCAGGAAAGCTGTGGATTTTCCCTCCTCATAGATCTTCATAGAGAAAACAGATCTAGGAACGCCACAGATCTAGGAGTGCCACAAATCCTCTGATTCTACAGATGTCACAAACCACTTATGAAAGTTTTAAGGTTTACTTAATACATTTCATAAATCAAGTGTTAGCAAATTAAGTACATGAATAAGTTGTAGTTCCTTTCATGCACTTCAAACTACCTCCTCCTCATGATAAGGGACATATTCTGACATTTTTAGTGGTGTAAAGCCCAGTGTAACTCTAGTGAAATTATATTAAGACTCAGCAGTTGTTCTCTAAATGTAATCAATATATATCCTAACACACACAGTCCTGTGGAGAACAGGAGTGCTGGTACTCTAACAAACAGCAGGTATGCCAGGTTCATACCCGTTTTACTACATAACAGTAGCAAACCCTCTCTGCCAACCACAGGAGATGGTCATTTCAGGGAAAGACACGGTATTTTGGTACAGACTGGTCAATCTTAGCAGCTGACTGAACTGGCCAGTCCTGGCAAATATGTGCCAAGTCTTAGTATTGCTAAGACAATCTACCTAATGAAAGAGCAGTTTGGATAAGACAATGAAAAAAGGGGGCTGAGGGGAGACCTTATCGCTGTCTACAACTACCTGAAAGGAGGTTGTAGCATGGAGGGTGTTGGTCTCTTCTCCCAAGTAGCAAGTGATACGATGAGAGGAAATGGCCTCAAGTTGTGCCAGGGGATGTTTAGATTGGATATTAGGAAAAAATTCTGCATGGAAAGGGTTGTCAGGCATTGGAACAGGCTGCCCAGGGAAGTGGTGGAGTCACCAGCCCTGGAGGTGTTTAAAAGACAGGTTCTTAGGGACATGGTTTAGAGGTGGACTTGGCGGTTTTAGATGAATGGTTGGACTTGATGATCTTACAGGTCTTTTCCAACTAAAATGATTTTGTGATTCCATGAAACCTAATTCCTCAATAGCAGACAAGAAAGAAGAGAAAGAGACTGGAAGAGCACAAAGTCACTATTTCTGACTGAATCTGCCCATGTAAACACGAAACTAAGAGCCTACATATCCGTTCCAGTTTGAGATGCCATCATCCAGAGTCACTATTCCTGTCAGTTGTCTTCTTTCACCTCACAGGCAAATTCTTTGACCTACTAAACTAGGGTCACACATTCCAAGAGTTGTGCCACACTAGAAGGGAGAACGTTGGAAGAACTGGAAGAGCTGTAACGCTTTCCAACAAGTACAAAGCACACGCCTGGGGCTGCCTATAAAAAGCATCTAGAGACACAAGAGATCAGTTGGCATCCACAAATAAAGCCATGTAAACCTGTGACAACAGCAAAGGAGAAGCTGTACTGTGATAACTGTGTATTTATACCACATTTAACATGTCAGCTCTGTTAGCTGGGCAGGAACCCCAGGTTCCAGTATGAGTTGGAGAACAACCTGTTAAAGAGCAGTGTAGGGGAAAGGGACCTGGGGGTCCTGGTGGACAGCAGGATGACCACGAGCCAGCACTGTGCCCTTGTGGCCAGGAAGGCCAATGGCATCCTGGGGTGTATTAGAAGGGGGGTGGTTAGTAGGTCGAGAGAGGTTCTCCTTCCGCTCTACTCTGCCCTGGTGAGACCGCATCTGGAATATTGTGTCCAGTTCTGGGACCCTCAGTTCCAGAAGGACAGGGAACTGCTGGAGAGAGTCCAGCGCAGGGCAACAAAGATGACGAAGGGAGTGGAGCATCTCCCTTATGAGGAAAGGCTGAGGGAGCTGGGGCTCTTTAGCTTGGAGAAGAGGAGACTGAGGGGTGACCTCATCAATGTTTATAAATATATAAAGGGTGGGTGTCACGAGGATGGAGCCAGGCTCTTCTTGGTGACGACCAATGATGGGACAAGGGGTAATGGGTGCAAACTGGAACACAGGAGGTTCCACTTAAATTTGAGAAGAAACTTCTCCCCACTGAGGGTGACAGAGCACTGGAACAGGCTGCCCAGGGAGGTTGTGGAGTCTCCTTCTCTGGAGACATTCAAAACCCGCCTGGACGCCTTCCTGTGTAACCTCACCTGGGTGTTCCTGCTCCGGCCCAGGAATTGGACTAGATGATCTTTTGAGGTCCCTTCCAATCCCTAACATTCTGTGATTCTGTGATCTTGTGTTAAAAGTGCTGCCTCAAGCCACTTTCACATAAGATATCAGAATCAACTAAGAACTTAAAATCAAGGAGGAAAGAGTTGCGAGAGACTTTGAAAAGTCATCTCATCATTTCTCAAGACCAGATGAACTGTACCCAAACTGTACCTGTCTATCATTCCAGACCGATGGGTGACCAGTTGTTGTGCATCAATGACCAGAAATCACAAACCTTGAATAATAAAAATATTCCCCTGAAAGACATTGGTCCCTGAAGAACGCCTTCAACTTTATTCTAAAATTTTACCTAGGGGTAAAATTTACACCAACTTCTCTGTAAAAGGTGTATCAGCATGACTTTCTTGAAGGATGTTACCCTTCATTACCACTTTTAATGACAAACATCCAACATTTGAAAAGTAATGTTATCACACAGCGACATCAATATACACATGACAATTATGATGTTAGCAAGCTTGGATTTCTGAAGTCTGTTCCTTCATACTGGATTAGGTTGTCTTGATTTATAAGGGCTAGAAATGGTACTTTTAACTACGATATTAAGGATCTTGCTTCAAAAACAGCTCAGCTTAAACTAAGAGTATAGCAGCCTGTGTGCCCGCATCTTTTCATCCAGCAGTAGAGCTGGAATCAGAAAGAGAAAAACATGCTTTAATGATAAAAATACAGATGAAGAAGACAGGAAATGATGAAGAAATTTTGACTGAGGACAGATCCCTTAAGTGACCCATTAAAATGTTTCTTCCTTCATAGGTTGCGACAGATTTGAGATCTCTTGCCATTAGAGTGTGTGTATTTATTTATTTTACCATGTTATTTTTCTAATCAGAATTTGTATGAAATTTAAAATGAGTTGGTTGAACTCAATATGTAAAATCCCACTAAATCACATTTGACTATGACTCCGGGAATAACTCATTGTTTGGATTCATGAACAAACTGCAAAAAAATCAGCCCAAACAGACCTAAGACTGAATGTTGCTATATTGATTTTCTAGCAAAGCAACAAAAATCCACATTGTTCTCTTTTGGGTATTTTAACAAGTACAAAGGAACAATCCATCACTGTTACACCACAACTGCACTAAATGCAGCATCGCACAGTCTCACTCCAGAGGAAAACACAAGAAAGGAAAAGCAAGTGGAATAGGGACATAAATAAGAAGTACCTGTCCGGAAGAACAGCAGTAATGAGCAGAAAGCCTTGCTTTCCATTTCCACTGGGTTTATCTCCACTTACATCAACCTCATTGTACAGGGTGTTTCAAAAAGATGGAACCAATTTGAAATCACTACTGATTTGAAACTGGGTCCATCTTTCCTAAACGCCCTGTACTTTACCTCAGTTTCCATCAACGGATGACTTCAGGCAATCACCTCCACATCAGCCAACCACTGGTTATGGATAAGAATAATGA
Organism: Caloenas nicobarica; assembly: GCF_036013445.1. Taxonomy (NCBI): domain Eukaryota; kingdom Metazoa; phylum Chordata; class Aves; order Columbiformes; family Columbidae; genus Caloenas; species Caloenas nicobarica. The sequence continues at coordinate 198,398,385 of NC_088245.1, read as the reverse complement.
TGCCATGGCAGCTTTTGCACTTCATTTTGTGGATAATTGTGTGATACAAATTCATGTTGCTTTCTTTCCATTTGACCAAAAATAATAACCTCAAAACGTGGGTCCTTGATATGAAGGCAAAGGCTTCATGCTTCAGGCAGCTTTCTCCAGCAAGCATGTGGGCCTGGGGAACACCAGGTTGAGAAAAAGCAAAGAAGAAAGTGAACATCTCACAGGAGCCTGTTTAGCTCATTTTCCCCAAGACAGACCCAGGCTGGGAATCTTCAAGGTTTCAAGGCCTGAGGCAGATGATCTGCTTGACTACAGCATCCATCCTGGTTCCCTCTAGAGAACCTAGTGGCAAGCATAACTTAATAAAAAGCTCTGGATCCTGAGTTCCTGCTCAGACCTGCCCCAGGGCTTGATGGAGCAGCAGCAGTGGTGCTGTGCTGGAGCAGCACACCTGCCCTGAAACCGCTCAAAGACCTGAATAGAGGCGAGAGGATGCAATTCCTTCAGCACAGCAAGGAAATACAAAGGAGAGGAGTACCCTGAGTTGGAAAAAATTACTTGATAGCAAGGAAACATTGCATTTTATGCCAGACACTGAGCAGAAGAGCAGCAGCACATATTATACACAACAACCTTCCTGTGTGATAGGGCAGGACATGACTATGTTCTAACACCTGTTAAATTACACACACAGATTCACTTCAAGAGAGAAGTCACTTTACCTCCCTGGTTACACCAAAGAGTACATAGGAGCACATTTACAGCAATGTAAAAAATCCAGCTTCTGACCCCTGTTCTCCCTGAGGACACCTGAATTTACATTTTCCACCTCTTAGTGCCAAAGAATGTAGGTACTGGGTATTCTTCTGGATGAAGATGGTCTATTTAAAATATTTTAATATTTATATGAGTAAAGACTGAAGTTCAAGTGTACTATGCCTTCCATTTAAGTGCCCTAACAAGCTGTGCTCAGTCTCATGGCCTTATGAATATTTAAAGATACTTACAAAGAGGAATAGCTTAACCTGAAGATATGAACATCTAGTCTGTGACCAAGCACAACACGATACTATTCTCAGTGTATGTGATAAGCAGAGTCCCCATTCTGAAAACTTCTGTTAGGGCAAGACACATTCTCCTGTATCAGCAGCTTGAGATCGTTACCCTTACTCTGTATTTCAGTGTCCTTTCTGGTCCAAAGAATATCAGCAGTTTTGCCAAAACCAGAACAATAAAATATGCACACACCATGAGTCGGAGAGACAGACTTTTCTACAAGTTAGATATCATTTGTGAGACACAGCGCTTCCCTTGAGGAATATGAATTTTGAGATAAGTGATATTTAGAAAAATTGCATCTTCAGCACAGCACTGGATAAATAATTTTTTGTGGCCTTAAAAGACACCAACCTCTGCTGCTTCCCAGGTATCCTCCAAGGGGGCAGATGAGACCAGGGGCAACATTTTCTTTCAGAGAAAACTTTCAGTCATGCTTTACACCAGCAAGACTGCACTTTACCTAAATTTGCTTCAGTGTTACCACATTCTCAGCAACTCCTAGCAGCTACTATTCGCTCTGTAATCTCCCCAGTAGACCAAGGACGATCAAAACTTACTGGAGAAAAGCAGAACCAGCCCTTTTATCCATGGTTTGCTGGTGGAAAATAGTATGAATCAGACATAAAATTCACTAACACTATTGTGACAGCTTATTTTTAAGGTATTTCTCTTGCAGTGACACAAAGATCCTACAGAAAATGATTCACAACAGAGAAGATTTTGCCAAAACGGGGAAAAAAAAATAAAAAGTACTAACTCTTCAGGAAAGATGCAGAAGACCACCAAGGGACTAGAAATGAACACTTATTCAACCCAGTAATATTTAGTGCTCCATTTCTCAATCTGAGTGGTTCACAACAGTTAAGAGAGCTGTACAGGGCAACGGTAGGTTGGGAAAGGAGTGGGAAGCATGTTGGGAGACCTGCACGATGCCTTGATTCTCCTGCGCTAAGGGCCCCCATTTGCCCTTCGTAGCCGTTCCCTGTGGCACCTTCTGTTCATAAGTCAGTCAGCTCTCTTTCCCTCACCTGCTGCGAGGATGCCGTGGCAACATTTCCATCCTTGTCCTTCTGTCCTTGTCCTGTTCTCCCAGCTCTGCACCTGTGAAGCCTGAGCCTGCTACGTCAGGTTTCCCATGGAAAGGGATTGACACTGATGTGAGAATCTCCCTTTCACCCCCCTACACTCTCCTACCCTCATTTTGTAATTTTTACACAAAAGGATGACCATGAGCCAGCACTGTGCCCTTGTGGCCAAGAAGGCCAATGGCATCCCGGGGTGTACTAGAAGCGGGGTGGTTAGTAGGTCGAGAGAGGTTCTCCTTCCCCTCTACTCTGCCCTGGTGAGACCTCATCTGGAATATTGTGTCCAGTTCTGGGCCCCTCAGTTCAAGAAGGACAGGGAACTGCTGGAGAGAGTCCAGCGCAGGGCAACGAAGATGATGACGGAAGTGGAGCATCTCCCCTATGAGGAAAGGCTGAGGGAGCTGGGGCTCTTTAGTTTGGAGAAGAGGAGACTGAGAGGTGACCTCATCAATGTTTATAAATATATAAAGGGTGGGTGTCACGAGGATGGAGCCAGGCTCTTCTCGGTGACAACCAATGATAGGACAAAGGGTAATGGGTTAAAGCTGGAACACAAGAGGTTCCACTTAAATTTGAGAAGAAACTTCTTCTCAGTGAGGGTGACAGACACTGGAACAGGCTGCCCAGGGAGGTTGTGGAGTCTCCTTCTCTGGAGACATTCAAAACCCGCCTGGACGCCTTCCTGTCTAACCTCATCTAGGTGTTCCTGCTCCGGCCCAGGGATTGGACTAGATGATCTTTTGAGGTCCCTTCCAATCCCTAACATTCTGTGATTCTGTGAAAAGGAAAAAACAAAACCTACTGCATAACACAGTGGACAGGCAGTTTCCAGTGACGTCCATGCACGGAGCTTAACTATCAGCTACGGTGCAGCTCTTGCCCTGATCAGAGTGTGCTCCAATCAGCACTAACAGCATCACAAGTGGGAACAACCAGGAGGGAGTTTGAGCAGATCCCGATGAAAACTATACAGTGATTATCAGAAAAGCATTATGGTGGGCCGCCTGCGGCACCAGAGGGGATGCCCATGGCAGAAGAGTCAGCTGGGGAGATCCCTAGGATGATTTTCTTCTTTCCTGGCCACCAGAGAGTGTTCTCCCTTAAGGTTCTTTCACCCTCCTCTCTTTCTTTTTTGTTTTTTATTGTCATCAAAAGTAACTGTTACCATGAAAGCTGATATCTGCCACCAGCAACGGACTGTCTTATCATCCTTTGTGCAACAGGTCAGCTTGGAAAAAATATTACTTCATACTAAAAGTAAGTACAAAAAATTGCACTAATTCTTGTGCAAGGGGGCAGCAACAAGTTTATCAATCATATCCTATGTCTGTATTACTGCAACAACCTCAACTCAAAGAGCACAAGGACTCAAAATCAGAAAATTATTTTCTGTACAGCTTCCTTCTGCAACAATGTATTTGTATTAATCAAAATGTTCTTACAATGTAAACCATTTTCTATAAAAAGTCACCATGATAATTAAGCACTAGCTCTATACTAAATACAAAATAGAAAAAACAGTTGCCTCAAAGATGACAAAAACTCAAAATGCAGCTTCTGGTTTTGGAAGAACTCCAGTAGCCACAGGGATATTATTCTTTTGGCTCAGCTAAAAACCAAAAAACTAAAACCACTGTACACTTCTGTTTTTCCAGGCTTGCAGGTTCATGTCATTCACAGTGCCGAAAACAGAAACAGGTAATCAGCAATTAGACAATATCCTTGGTTTTAAAATATATTAGCAGTACATAACACACTGTTGTTATTCTTAACATATGAAATATCCTTTAATATAATTTATGGCTTATATAGTCCTTGACTGCAGGGGTGTACTCATTCTTTCTTTTTGGTAAAGTCATACGGTTTCCACCACTGTGCAAACTGCAACACCTTCTTCCTCTGCTCCTCAAAGTTCTGTCTGATTCCTTTTCTCCAGAGTCGCGGTTCCAAGTCCAGCATCCCACCAATGATTTCCTTTGCAAGTAGAAGATAGATAATGATACGTGAAAATTAGCATTTACTTAACACTATTTTCCCTTAGAATAAAGAAATACATATTTTCAAATTATGAGATTGTCACTGGTTTTTTGAGTGCTAGTTATTAAAACTTGAAATTCTGAAAAATATACCAATCCAAAAATTAGAACTGTAGCTGTTGTATGGTTGCTTCTTTCAGGTATAGCATAGCAATGGACTGCATAAAAATCCTAACATTGCAAGATTGTTAATATATTAGTATGTTTGTGACTAAGAAAAGTTCAGAAAAAAGAAAGCTGCCCACTTCGCTCTTAACATCTTCTGAAGTTATATTTCTCCCCAATCACTCTTGATGTTTTTGCAATATTGACTCTTTCAATAAATGATGGCTGTGACATACTGTGACATAATAAAGAAAGGAAGAATTTATTGCAGCTCTTCCTGTATATATGATATTCTCTATACCACACACAGTAATTTAACCACAGAAGTATTTTACTAGGAGTCGTCTCTAAGACTGTGTGTGTACGCAGCTTAATTTATACAACCGCAAGTCCATGCACCTATATGAGAACACTATGGCCATGAAAACTCTTAAATAGATGTATTTTCCACCTATTGGATTATACGTCAAATATCTAGACTTCCTACTAATTCAAAAGAAACATGGATCTAGAATCACATTCTGAGTATCAGACAGTGAAGAAATCAACTACTTCTTCAGTCAACAAGCCAAGTTAAAATGACTCACCAAGAAAAGCCAGCTAACAAACTGGGACAAGGTACAAAGTGACTGTTCTGGCAGCACCTGTTTTAATTACTTAAATTTTACAAAACAGAACATAATTGGTAAATCGATCTTTTACATATCAATACCTTTCCAAAGTAATGAGGAAACTTGTATTGATCTTCAATGACATGAGCAAATCCTCCTTGCAGCCCAAAGTCCACAGAAAAGTATGGTAATCCTTTAGGAACCTATACACGCAAAAACATTTTTATACATTTAATAGACTGTAGGTATTTACTTAACATCCCCACAATGCAGTGAATTTGAAAGTGGTTTTCCAGTTCATGGTATCACATCCTACACCTTTGAACAATACGGGTTGAGCAGAAATTTCAAGACAACCACCAGCAAGTTGCATTTATTAAAAATAAGGTGGTGTGTGATAACAGGAAACTCTGACACTCAGGAGGAACAGGAAACACCTCCATGGAGAACACACTAGCAGAAAACTTCAGTGCACGGCTGAAGTTATCACTAATTTACCAAATCGGATAATTTAATAATTCAGTCAGCATACAGAGGAGATGCCGTTTATCCTGCCACAAGGAAAGGCCCTTCAGTCTGACAGAGTGAGAAGCGGATTTATTTATTCCTACAGTATTGCAAGTTTCTGCTATTTCAGTGCAACAAGTTATTTTCCAGTCTTTTAATTGCTGAGGATATTCCTCTACAGATAAAGATTTACAAAGCCTCGAATTCATAAGCATTTCCTCTGCTACAGTCCAAATAACTGTGCAATTTTCACACAGCATGTGTCACAGATTGCTTGAAAATTCACTCTAAAAATAATTAAGATTTAATACAGAGGGGCAATGTATCATAGCAAGAAACATAAAACATTTTAAATTAACCTTAAAAAAAACATTAAACAAGGAAAAAATGGGTCAGCAGATGACACTTGAAGGAAAATGTCAGCTAAGATGTATGGCTAAGAAGATTCCTAAAGAAATCAAATGTCCTGATGCCCTGCCATGTGTCAAGAAAATTATACTTCATTTTTTTGTGACAAATATTGGCCTTCCCTGTTCTGAAACACCAATGAGCAGAACATATCCAAAACATACCTATTTTGTTGTCTGTTTACATACATCTTAAGTTTAAATTCTTCCCTAAGTCCTTGCTACAAATTAATTGAATTCCTTGTCTGCACATGATAGTGCTAGTGAACAACTAAGTACCACCTTCTTTAAAACAATCTCCGGTTTACAGAAATCTACCACCACATACCATTTCTGTCTTTTCTTTCCTAGACTGCACAACCCCTAAACAAGTTTCTTTAGTTAAATTTTCTAACCTATGCTCTCCTCTTCTGTAACTGTCTTAAAGTCCTGGGCCAAAAACCTGATGCAAATTTGCCAGGTGAAGCCTCACCACTTTGAATAAGGTGACCCATAGCTGACTCCCATTACATTTATATGACATTTCAGCTTACCTGACAGAATAAATTTTATCTTTTTGCTACATCTGGTACCACTGTTCGTTTAGTTCAAGGGTCATCACAATATACAAAACCTCTCCTTAACTATACAGCCATTCAATCCCTTGCTCTTCTGCATTTATAATTTCTGTCATATCAGGCTTCACATCTCATTATTAAAACCCATTTCCTCTTTCTCTTAAATCAGGATTTTTTTAGTGAAAAGGTGCTACATTTACTAAAAGACTCTTTCAGAAATTAAGTATTATTACTACATAGTAGTAAACTACTTGTGGTAAAGTTTATCTACCACACATCTTTCACTTTAATATTAAAAAGATGGAACAATCTTTGAACCTAACAGTTTCAGCATTATTCCTTTAAGATTTGTATATACAAAGATGTTTCAGTTCAGTATCTAGGAGACAGAGAGAGTATTGTTCCCTTGTTTTAGAAAAAAAAAAAGCTTATAATGCTATTCATATTTTTGCTACATAAACTTAGCAACACAAAAGGCTGTTCTAGGTCAATGAAAAAGACACACCATATTTTTTCCAGGAAAGTAATTTGCAAATCTTTGATCTACCTTAATTCTTAAAGTTAATCAAGAAAATTATTCTGGTACATGTCCTCATAGTGCCAGCTTTGTTCTCAACCAATGCGTGCAGCTCAGTCCACCTATTGTTGAAATAAATGGGAATCTTTTCCCTGATGTCTGTTATGAGCTCAGTCAGCCTTTTAATTCTCATCATGTCTATGCCATCTCCCGACGCACTAATCTAATTGTGTTCCCTTTCTTCTCTCTTTGAAACAGTTAAGGAAAATAGATGAGAAAAATTTGCTGAGAAATTCAGCGTTCTCAATACATTTCTTCACTTACAGATTTCCGAACATCTTTTGAAGAAAGATCAATTAACTTCTTGTTCACGGACCACTCTTCATCAGACTCCATTATAGCTTTCTGTAAAAACATTTTATCTAAATGTAAAAATAGTCTTTCAGAGGAGCAAGCAAAAAGCTAACTTTTCAATGTAGTGACGTACATTGCACTGCAAGTACCAATTATTTCTGAACAAAGTAACTTTATTTTAGCTACCTTTCAGATTTCCAGAACTTACATACTTTATAAAAGTATCGTATAATATCTTCAAACTCACTTAATTCTATTCCTTTTTTTTTTTAGTTTAACTTTTGCCTGATACAAATTCTCTCTCTCAAGTCTCAACTAAAAGGTCACATTCTCTTTTTACTGAGCTCATACAAAAACCTCTTATGAATTCATTATAGTAGCCTTATTTTTTAAACATTAAGAGAAGAATCCAGCTTAGAAGAGTGATTACGCTTAAAACCTTTTAAAGCTGCCTCTGTATCCTCCATAGTATAGAAGCAGGTATAGTGTAGTATAGTATAGGTACCTTTTAAATGTTATTTGTTGTATATCTTAATGATGGAAATTTCTGAGAGGAAGTTTTATGCACATTACTTCACATTAAATCTTATACTTCATCTTTCCTTTAGCATTCGGACAAAACCCAAGTTTTACCAGTGCTCGAAGCACAGCAATGAAATCAACCAGATAGACAGTTTCAAATGTGGTAGTTACTGCACTACTGTTCATCATACTGACCATCCAATTTCATCAAAACCAAATCACACTATTTATTTCCAGAGAACAAAAATAATATTTCAAAGCACAAATAAAAAACCTTATAAAAGGCAAATCATGATCTAGCTGCTGAAAGCCAAAACGCTTCTCTTGCAGGGAGAAGGTTCAATGAGCTTTTCCTTACAGGGTCACTGGAAAGAGACTGGAAAAGCTATAGAAGAAATACTTACCATGCTGTCTAATGCTCATCAGAAACCTAAGACACACATCAAATTTGGGCCTACTGAAATAACATGGGGAAGAAATATATATTGATATTTCTTACAACAGCTGGTATTATTTTGTCATTTTATGTTTGCCAAGCACATGCATGGCGTCTTAAGTTTATACTACAGGACTTAATTGAGAAGAATGGCAATCCTTACAGCACTTCAAGAAACTACAAGTCTCTCATCCTCCTTCAGTATTTGTCAGCGCAGTCAGACTTGAGGCAACTGCACAGTGACATTTGGCTCTTCCCCTGACTGCTTCAAAAACAGAATTACCTCACAGGGCTTGTTTTAAGATCAAGGAACAGGTTCAAAGAATGAATCAAGAAGTAGGATCAAAGAATTCATCTTTTCAAAAGTAGTACTTGAATATTAAAAAAAAAAAGTAATAGATGAATTATGATAAACACATTCAAATGACCTAAGAAAAATTATTTTCATGTACCTTAAAGTAGATTGGAGCCATATCTCCTACTTCTTTTGGAAGAGGAATGCATTCGTAAACCATATGATACCGTTTCTTCATGCCCATGTTTGTTTCTAGGAACACACAGTCCAAGTCTTTAGCTTCAAACATTTTCACCAATGCATTTCTGAACATCTGTTTAAAGAAAAAAAAAAAAGTGTAATTTGAATTAGCTCTTCAAAGCTTTCAGATATATTTTATATTATTTTACCAACATATATTATGTTCATAATAAACTTATGAGAAAATGGATAACAGCAGCAATCATACTAGGAAAATGCCATATTATTCAACAATTTAACATGGACTATAGTTGCTAAGATATGAAGACAGGAAGTCCAGAAAACTATTGTGAAATACACATTCTAAACAACACTACGAAATCAGCTTTAATAAATACCACATATTTTTACAGTTGATATTAAAGCTACATTGAACTTCATAACTGTGATGTTCCATAAGACGATATGGCTCTAACAGTAGGTCCCAAGCATACAATTTCTAAGTTAATGTCTTGCCTTGTATTGACTCTAGATACCATTATCTTTCCAATATTAATTCCAATTACACAGTTTAAAAAAAAATGACATTTCCACTAGGCATGCTTGACCTTTAAGGAAAATATTAACATTGCCTCCAAAGAAAGCCATGGTTTTAATTGCCATCTTCACCGTACGGCAGCTCACCAAATGCAATACTGTAATACATACCCCTGTCCTCAACGTTACCAGTTCCCCTCAGAATTAGGTGCTGCACCTATTCCAAGGGTATTTCAAGTCATAATTCTGCCAGCTCCAGTGTGAGGGTCCCGCACACTCTCGAGGCAGCTCTGACACGTGCAGCTGTGAGCGGGATCAGCCACGGCAGGAGGGGAAAGCGGAGCTGTGAGCAGCCGGGCCTGGCCGGGTCACGCAGGAGCAGCAGCTCAGCTCAGGCTGAACCTCTGTCCTTGCCTGAGATAAGTTTCAGGGATGCGTGTGCCCAGCCTGGCTGATCATGACCCGGACTTGCTGATTTGAACCTAACTCATCCCCGCAGACCTGTCTGGCCATCACTGGGCTGTGGCTGACACTTGTCTAACCATGGGAGCTGCTCGCTCCTCCTGGCTTGGCTACCATGGCACTGCGCCTTGTCAGTGAAGTGACTTCCCCTGCCTTGCCCATCACCATCCACCCCCCTGCCTTGCCATCCCTGTAGAGCAGGGGTGTCAAACTCATTTTCACCAGGGGCCACATCAGCCTCACGGTTGCCTTCAAAGGGCCAAATGTAATTCGAGGACTTTATAAATGTAACTATTCCTACATACAGTCCTCCCCCGGTGAAAATGAATTTGACACCCCTGCAGTAGAGCATCCCACTCTGGCTGCTCCGTGGCTCCTGGAATCGGTTTTTGTACCCAAGATGTACAAGAGCATCATTTTATAGCTTACAATGGAGATGCTGAACTAAATTATCAAGCAGGAGGGATGATTTCAGAGACTCAGTCGGACTCATATTCAAATGCACAAAAGATCTGACTTCGTGACAGGGTAAATGTTTCCAAACGTGTCTCAAGATCTTGAAAACTGCTTTTTAAAAATTAAGGTATTTGTATTATACATGCTTCCTATACCATTTCCACAATGCAAGCCAAGAAATCACTGAAACTATGAGCCTCATAGACCACCGCTACCACAGCTCTACAATTCACATAACCCATAAGCTGGTCTTTTTGCATTGACTTTTTAAATTTCAATTAACAATACCTAGAAGTACAAACAGCACAATTAAAAGGTTATTCCCATCTGAAGGTTTAAAATTTCTTATCTTAATGTAAATGGAGAGTTGATGAATCAAACAAGCATAAGCAAACACACATATTCATAAACATCAGCAAGTACTGAAGTAAAATAGATGGAAACCAAATCACTACCAGGTTTTTAATGCAACAGGACTAGAAACTGAGCTGTCTTCTCTCCACACCTTCGTCATCTTGCACAGTACGAATCAAACTTAAGAGTCTAAGAAACTTGGCCAAATATACATCTTAACCAGGCACTGAAGCTCTCCAAAGCAGGTCCTTGTGCCTCACAAATAAGCTGCTCCATGCTGTGGCAAGAAAACGCTACCACCACCACCCTAACACAACCCATAAAACACAGCTAGAAGATACTGCCCAGTGAACAGATCACTGTATCACGACTGATATGGGACTTCACTGTGCAGAGCACCAGACACCTCTGAATTAATAGTTTGTCGTCTTCTCCCCCCTCACTCCAGCCTGCAGATCTCCACTTCTGATCCAAACCAAAGCGAGCAACTGTGGCGAGATGAAAGAGACGTTAACCCAAAGGCTGGGAAGGACTACTACTTGGAGTTGCTACTCTGCAATATCAACTGAAATACAAATCCACTGAAAAGCCTAAAATATCTGCAGATATCAGCTAACGCTTGCTGGACCGCAATTTCTTGTTCTTAAACACGTTGCACTTTTCCTTCAAATTCTGAACGGGCCAAAACATCAAGGCTAATTAGCACTGGAAAGGATAAAACCATTCATAAGAGCAAATAAGAGGGCTTGGTTTATGCTCAGATGCACATGATACTGATACAGGTAACAGTTCAGGCAATACAGGACATGTAAAGATTTACATCTTCTTTCATATTAAAAAAATGCATACATATTTACTTTGGCAAGTGAGCATATCTGTCTAAAACACACAATATGTTAAATTCAAGTGCCTGAAGGCATACAGTATCAAAAAACCCTTCTTGCTTTATTCTAATATATCTTAAATAAATATCCCAGCAAAAATAGTTAGCCAAAACATGTGTTCAATACAACTTTTAATGAATATTTAAAGTGTGATCTTTTTTTCCCCTCAACAGCAATATAAAATACAACTCTGGCACCAAAAAGTTAGTCACTGGGTAAAAGTATGCTTATACTCCTGCTAAAACCTTCCAGATCCTCCTACCGAATTACATAGGAGCTGAAAAAAAACAATCTGTGTCCATCACCTCCTAAAGTACTTAGTTGCAAAGAAATATTTAAACTGGCTATGAATGTATTCACAGGGTTAATGGATAATGGTTTTACCAATTAGTTGCATTTTCTAGTAAGGAAAAGACTAGCGTTGAATATCTTTTCTTTATCCTGTTTTCCTCTATTTAGTTAAAAGAGGTTAGGATAAACAGAAGATATAGAATAAGCATTTACCACTCTTCCCCATGCTCTGTTTTTCTTCCCAATTCCTACTTGTTGCACTAATCTGCTTCTTATCCAACTTTCTTAGGCATTTCTGTCCATTTCTGTTTTGGAGGAGCATAATTTACTAGGAAACACTGTAAAAAAATTACATCAGCCCTGGGAATCAATGTGGGGAGAAAATTTGAAAAGTCACAGAATCATCTGCCAGGCTTAAGGCAAGATCAATGTTACTTAAACTATTTCAAACTCATTAATTAACCTGCTTTTAAGTCCAAGCAACCACAAGCAAAAAATCCTTTCTCTAGTCTGAAGTAGTATCCATGATTTTTATGTAAGAGGTTGCAAGTTGTTTTCCCCTTGTAAAAATCCTGATGGGGGCGAGGGGGGGAAGACCAATCACTGTCCTTCTCTTAGTCAGAACTTGATTTTCCTTTTCCAAAGAAAACAGAACTTAAAACTTTCAAAATGTCTTCATAAGAGAGTCGGAAAGCATGACCCGTCATGTTTGGCACTTAAATCTAATAATTCTTTTCAAAAATGTAGGAAATTGTATTCTAACAGAGACCTCGCTGATATGAAAAAGGAGATAGTTCTCTCTCAATTATAATCCATCCAAAACTCAGATTAGCTTTAAAAACCCGAAGATATGTAAATAAAATATCTTCAGCTTGTGTTTCATTATAAGAGATCTTTCTGCCCTGATAAGCCTTTTCTTTTCCTTGGCACTCCCAAGGAAATCTTAACTGCCAAGCCAGTTATTCCACTTTCTGTAGGGGACCAGCTATACCTACATCACAGCCCTGAGAGATGTTCATCTAACCTGGTTAGACCTCCAACAACAGAGGTTCTGCAGCATTCCAGGCAACTTCTTCTAGTACCAGTAAGTGAGAACTGTTCTTTAGTGTTTACCCTGCATCTGCATTTTTCAATTTTTGACCACTAATTTTTATCCATAATGCGAGAATGTTCTGCCCCTTAGTGGAATCAGAGAAGATCTGCCAGGCTGGAAATGATGAAAACAGGTACTTATGACAAGTGTATTATTATTAGAAACAACATTATTTTACAGAAATGTGAGAACATGAGACGGTTTCGCAGCTGACCTGGATTTCTTCCCAGATGTCTTCATCCAGAAGAGTGGCTGCAGTATGGTGCTGCAGAGGGGCTATCAGGCAGTGACCTTCAGTAAGGGACTGGTTGCGTGGTAGAGACAAGTAAACCTATAAGAAGCAAATAAAAACTAAGCGCCCATTTTTCTAGCATTAAAAACCTTCCTATTGCTAAAGCTCAGAAATACATCATTTACTAAACTTCAAACCAATGAAAGTCATTATCTTCTAATCACAGCAAGGTATTAGTAATTTTAGTGTTTTTAAAAAGGTTCCATTATCCATCAGTAGTTCCAGTGAACTAGTAGTATTCAGACACCAGCTCCACCAACAAGGCAGTAATATCAGCTTTACAGACCAACTGGTAACCTAACTTTTATGAAATCATACTGTTTAGTCCACTACAACATATTTTTAATATAGAAATGTATATATATATGTGTCTTAACTCAATAAAATATATATAAATGCATACAGATATAGATATATCTCTGTGTATCTATCAGATATACAAACACACATATATATGTATACACACACAGATACATATCTGTATGCACTTTCATATAGAATCCTAGAATGGTTTGGGTTGGAAGGGACCTTAGAGACACACCTAGTTCCAACCCCCCTGCCACAGGCAGGGACACCTTCCACTAGACCAGGTTGCTCAAAGCCTCGTCCAACCTGGCCTTGAACACTTCAGGGATGAAGCATCCACGGCTTCCCTGGGCAGCTAGTTCCAGTGCCTCATCACCTTCATGGGGAATAATTTCTTCCTTAAACCTAATCTAAACCTACCCTCCTTCAGTTTAAAGCCACTACCCCTTGTCCCATCACTATGTGCCCTTGTAAAAAGTCCCTCTCCAGCTTTCTTGTAGGTCCTCTTTAGGTACTAGAAGGCTGCTATAAGGTCTCCCCAGAGCCTTTTCTTCTCCAGGCTGAACAACTCCAATTTTCTCAGCCTGTCCTCATAGGAGAGGTGCTCCAGCCTTCTGATCATCTTCGTGGCCTCCTCTGTCCCCTCTCCAACAGGTCCGTGTCCTTCTTATGCGGAGGGCTCCAGAGCTGGACACAGGACTCCAGGTGGGGTCTCACCAGAGCAGAGGGGCAGAATCACCTCCCTCGACCTGCTGGCCACACTGCTTTTGATGCAGCCCAAGATACGATTTGCCTTCTGGGCTGCAAGGGCACATTGCCGGCTCATGTCCAATCTTTCATCCACCAGTACCCCAAGTCCTTCTTCACAGGGCTGCTCTCAATCCTCTCATTTTTTATATATATATCTAGCTATATATGTGTATGTGTATATGTATATAATATCTATCTATAATACAAAACAAGTGCAATGTACCCTCAATACATATCTATGCATTTAATTCCTTGGCCTATAAAAAGTTTCAAATAAAATTTAAAACATCAATAATAAATTAAAACTTTGGATAAAGAATGACAAAAATAGCCTATACTCAAGAATTTAATATGTTATAAATCCAAATATTTTTGCAACATTTAAAAGCATTAACAGAAACAAGAAGGTTCCCTGTAGCAAACTACTTCAAAGGATTTTAGGCTTAAAACTGGAATTCTCCACTTAATATTTTTATATCACTGAGATACAATTCTTCACCAGTTCACATTTCCTCCAATGCAGTGTGATTTAGTCTTCCACAAATCCACCTACAGTCTAATCTTTGCACTCAGATCTTTCATTATTGCTCCTGTCTTCCACAAATCCAAAAATCTGAAGTTCTGATATCAAAGATTAGCTTTATAATTCATGACAGATTTATATCCTTTTCTTCTTTACCCTTGAGGAATTTGTGAAATGAATTGTAAGGACAAGGAAAATAAGAGGCAGAACAACAAATCATTTCGTAGAAGCAATTTTGTTCTTAAGCTTAGGAACTCTAACATTAACACTGCCTTCCTTTATATCTTTCTTATTTTTACAGTTGTGTTAAATTGCTATTTTCTTACCTTGGTGCCGATTGCAATAATAAGATGTTTAGAAAGTTCACTGCTCTCAAAGCAGTATGGGCACTTTTCCATGCGTGCAGCAAGCTGCTGGTGCTCATGTATCGCTTTTCTTCTTTGTATTTCTTCCTCTTCCCCGCTGCGCGCTCTTTTGGCTGCTTTGGAAACAAACATGTCATCCAGAGTGTAGTAGTCCCTGTCAGTTTTTTCCATGAGCTGAAAAGATACACAGGAAAATTACGCGTATTTATAAATACGCAAGAAAAAATACTTAGCTCTTTGTAGCATCCTTTATTGAGAAAAGCATTAAGTGCGCAAGCAGTAGCATTGCTTCCTTCCATATGGCACCTGCAGCACTTGCTACCACCAGGTATATCTCCTGCGAGCAGTCATACGCAATCTTAGACAGCACAGGTATGAAAATATAGATGAGTGACAGCGGTAAGAAGAGTATATTACTACAATATATTCCATCTCAAGTTAAGGGCTAAGTATTTCAGTATTAACTTGACATAATTTCAGCTTTTGATAGCTATAAATTTTTTAAAAATCATATATTATCATATATTTCATTTTGGTCTGCCCCTTCCTCCTCCTCTCCTATTATGACTATCACTCTCCATCAAATCATCTCTTGTGAAATAATTAGACCATGATTCTGCACCTCATGTTCTATGAAAACATGCCAACAGTCACTCTTACCTAGTGAACAGTACTAAGCTATTTTGTGGAGAAAAGAGTCTTTGTCTTCGATATTTAGTCTTTCTTGAATACACCTGTTGCTAGATATGGATAACAAACACAACAAGCACATCACAAGAAACAACACCGAATGATCCGCAGGTTTTTGTTTCCTCATTAATTGCTACATTTTAGTTAAACGTGCCATATTTAACGTGCCCATATTTAAAAGAGAACTCTGAAAATACTGAATTTGTTATGAAGACATGCTTGAGGATCAGTGATGTCTTAAAGGACCTTAACAGTGGCAACCCACACAAACTGGCTACGTCTCATATAGGTGATACTTGGCAGGGATGGAGTCTGTAGAGAGGAACTAGAGGAACTGAAGGTGACTCCAGGTGACAGAGCACATGGTAAGAAGGTGGCCTTATGGCAACAGCAGCAAGAGACAATTAATGGAAAGGAAAGCAAAAAAAAAAAAAAAAAAAAAAAAAAGAGGTCACTGGACTCAAACCCAAATTAGAGTAGATTTCACTAAGCTTCAAAACTCACTGAACCCCTCCATATATATGGCATTAAGCTTTATCAGTCTTTTTTTATTTTGATGACAAAAAAATCTCATGATGTCTTGCCTAAATCAAGATTTAGCAGTCTTGCTTGTAAAGATGAACTTTCTAAAGAACTTAGGAAAGTATTTCTGCATTTTCTGCTTTGGCTGCTCTACACGACTTTAAAATTGTGTGTCATTAATACCCTAAATATTCAAAACACATATAGCTAAAGCAAATGTAAAAAAAATTCAAAATCATTTTTGCAAGTTTTTCTCTTTAAATGAAATTCATAATTCAATGACTCAAACCTAAGAGTAGGTCTGATGCAATATAAAGTCCAATACATGACCTTGAGTGGAGTCAATGAAAATGAGCACAATTCAGGAGACTTAAAAAAAACCAGCTACAAATGAAACAACAACAAAAAGGGAAAAACAAACAACAAACTAACCAACCATACTTTGGCAAAAGTTAGTCACCCAAAAGGACTATGAGAAAGATTTCCCAGCTGTACCAAAGAATTCTCCTAGTGCTTCCTGGAAATCCAATGGTAGTATTTCAGGATTCAAAATTAAAAGTCCTCAAAGTGAAGAGAAACAATGGAAAAGATTAAATAATACCTTCACTTCTAATATTATTAAACAGTCCACATACATAAGTGGAATGTGTAAGCTCCTACTACAGCCTGGATCCCACCCAAGGTCTGTGTTTCAGACTAGAGTAAGTCAGTGGAGAGTCTTAAACAAAATTTTGGATTTTTTCTGGAAACAAAAAGATATGTAGAAGAGTTCTTCACACAGCTAGAGGCCATGGGAGCCAGACAACATTGCACTTATGGTTTAAGATGCAATATATATCAGTCTACAGAATTAGATGAAGCACATTGGAAAAGGAAGTAAAATAAACATATGATTACTTTGGAGAAGTAAAGCGATGGGAAAAGGTAGGTAGCAATGCAGCATTTTGGAGAGAGGAGCCAAAGTAAAGGGATATTTCAAGGAGTATTCACAGATCAGGTTCAGATTAACTCTACCAGCAACAAAAGTATAGATTCGATTGCAATACTAACAAATAACAGAAGATAATAAGGAATGCAAGGCAATTCAAGAAACCAACACCCCAGCTTCAAAGACATTAAATAAGTGCTTGAAATAATCAGGGTCTAAGAAAAAAGATGTTTTAAACATTTAAACCTTGTGCAATAAAAGATGCCTAGTCATTAATAACTCATGTCCAATTGGATGCTCTTCAAGCAATATACCTTTCCCTTCCTCAAGAAAAACAGACAAGGGTGAAGTTGAAAAATGAGGGCTTATTTCTTTCCCCCTTTTCAAACCTTTAAGGAGAAGCTTACGAGACCTTTATTGAAGTCGTAAGTCTAGCACATCAATGCACAGTGCTGTTATATTGCAGTTCTGAGACGCAGACCAAGTTACAGATGGTCACCCTGTCCCTGAATCTTCATTTCTTGCTATGTATTATCACATCCTTTAGATGACTTTAGAAGAGTGTTAAAACAGGATATATTTCCACCTCTAAAAACAACAGTCATGTAAGGAATAAGAATTTCTTTACAACTCCCATATTGTCACAGTGTCCTTCCAACATACCTCAAAACAGTTCAGGAAGTACAGAAACCAAAAACAGGCAAAAACATCATCCAGCAAGAACTGTGTGTTCCTACTGAAATAAGATACGGTATGAATACAAGTGGGAAAATCCGTTCAGCAATGTTTTCTGCCTTAAAAACAATGAAACCACTAATAAAGACATTTAGTCTGCAATATTGCAATAGTAGCAATGAACATCACTAATACAGTTGCCAGGAGCAATGAGAAAAATCTTTTTTCCAAGGGCATAATCCCTTAAATATTATAATCCCTTAAATATTATTATCCCTCAAGTCCTACAAATGCCAAACATCAATGTGTCAGAACTGAAATAAAATAAAATGTAGCTGCTACTATGGCAGACCAGAGGGTACTCTTCAACTGCTACTCTAAATATTGGCCTTTTGAAAAGTTATTCAGGAAGAAAAACTGAAATTCTCTTTCAAAAAATGTATACTCTTACTTCTACAATAAGGTGCCCAGTGTGTTCTGCCAATTGTGTTATCTGGCTATAATAAAATTTCTCCAAACAAGTTAAAGGGAAATGGAAAGAACAAGAAGAGAGTGTTCTCCAAAATGCCAGAAGGAAAGCGAGTAATCATTGAAAAACTGACTTATTTCATACATATATTCTTCCATACAAAAGACAGCTAAGTATAAGTCCAAAGAAGGAACTACGCTGACATATTAGATTCGCTGGAAAGCTGCTGTTCTGCATCAGCTGAAGCATCACACCTGTTAAATGTGAACATCAATGCATTCTAGAAGTTGTGTATTCAGTTTCCTCACCGTGCTGGATGCTGCACTCGCTGTATTTCAGGTGCTACACAGAGATCAGAAAGAAGCAGGTAGTCACTTTGATATATGTTTTAAGTTGGAATGTCTTAAAAAACCATCACTGATCTGCCTAAAGTTAATATAAGAATTTCAGACATCTATAAAGACAATGCACCTGAAGTCCTTTTTTCTACCAGATGTTGGCCAAAACCAAGAGCTAATGTAAACTGGTGTTCTCATAAGACAGACCATCTCCACAGTTCCTTGTCTCCTCTTTTTCATTCTACTTTTTTATTCTGGCTCATCTGCCACATTTTTCCTTTGTATGTGCATCTGTTTTCCAACCTTTCCTTCTCTCTTGGCAAGCACTGGTTAACCAGAGAATACACAGGCGGCTCTAGGACTCTTAGAACCCAGGCAAAATGACACAGCTTCCTAAACCTCACGGTGTCATTGTACAACTGAGACATTTCTACCACCCATCTGACGGGGGATCTGTTTTCCACAACCAGGATGCAGTTTTGGTTTAACCAACAGGGACAGCAGCACAGTTTTGCTTGCCCTGGCCAAGAAAGGCTTGTATTACATAAACATTTATAGAGCAGCTGGGGAAGGCATTCAAACTTCTTCCAGGAGCAGATAAAAATCGCCCTTAGGGATCTCATTTGGACAGATCTAATATGTGCAAATGTGGCCAAAATGCCCAACAAGGAGAGAAATCACCAACTATTCACCAGAACTCAGAAAGAGATCAGCATCTGACTATGCATGCATGAGAATGATTTGAAAGAGGGAAAAATTACAATGTTGTATTTGCCCATGAAACCCTTAACATTATAATTGCCATGAATAACATGAATATATTTAATTCATTACTTCATTATATAACATTCTTTTAATAAAATAATTTGTGTCTTTTTCCATTTCTCTGTGTTACTGAAGCCATTAGGCACCTTTGCACGGGGCTAACTCCGAAAGTAACTCCTGTAGGTCTGTGTCAGGTACGCTCTGGGGTCAGCCTCATGTTTCCGCCAAGTGTTCAGACTGATGGAACAGTATCTCATAGCTTCATTTTAAACTGGTTCTTACACACTGCTGGCCGCCCACACCCTCCATCCGAAGGGTGCTGCACATTGTGTCTCCTGCTTCTCCCTCCGCTGCTGTCACTTGCTCTTTGGGTGCGTCCTTTGGAAAGAAAGCCCCGCTGAAGAATTTAATGCCATTGTGATACTGAAAGGAAACCTCAAGAGACAGAACTCCTAGTCATCAGGGATTATTCCTATATAATACACAGGAAATTCTCTTAAATGCAATTAGCACGGTAACAAAATATACCTGCATCTTTCTAGCATGGGGAATTTTCAGCTTTTTTGTACACATATTTTTCTGCTTATTTTCTTGTTCTATTTTGTATGCAACTGTTGAACTTCTGCTTTTTCTGTTTTCTCGCTAACACAATCATAGCTAAAAGTTACTTCCATATAAGCTAATAAAAGTGCATCTGCTTGGAAAATTTGTGAAAAAAAGTCTATAGATTGTATAAAACGTATCAGTTTGGTTTTATATTGTCATGGCAACACTGACGTCTTCAACTTTAAATGACAGAGTTAATACTTGTGGAATGTTGTCTCAATATATTTTGGGAAGCTGCGATAAAGAAGAACAAACTATTATTTTAGAATAGAAACCTGAGCGATATATGAACATACCTCATCACAGTTACATTTATTCAGCATTTAGCATTTTAGCTCAGAAAACAGAATTTCTGATCTCAAAGAGCATTTGCTCAAGCCAAGTCAAGGTAGAATTTTATCATGTTACCGTTATTACAACTCCAATCTCCCTACGACCACAGACACCTGAACATGTAGGTTTAATTCAACATATAATTCAGCATATAGGCATTTCAGAAACCTATCATTCCAGGGTAATAAATAATATGTTAACACACATAGTATCGAAGGATTTTAACATAGCAATGCACAGCGTGCTTTTAAGGCCCATGACACATTCAGGAAAATATTATGAATCATGTTGATGAACAAGGTAGTTCAGAATTACCTTTGAGCAGCAGAAGTCAAGGAACAAACATACAGTAGAGTCCTGTGCAACGATTAGGGACAATGCTCCTTTTTGCTTCAGTTATTTGAAATGAAAACTGTTGATTTTGCTATAATTAGTTATTAGGACAGATAAAACTTTATATGCAAGCCAATGAAATGAAAGTCAAACAAAATACCTTCAGCCATAGAATTCTGCTATTAAAAGTGTGATTAGCATTTATCTTTACAGTTATCCCTGGCCATAACTTATACGCCTAGAAAATACAGGCGTGCACGAGTCTTTATTTGCAGCATATCTTGGAATTGTAACATAATTCATGAAGAACGCCAAATGCTTACGGAGCCATTTATTATGGGTTGCTTCACCACAGTTCCCCCTGTTCCCAGGTTTTCTCTCCTATCCCAGCTGTCACTGCTGTTGATGTGTGTCCACATGCAGAAACAGCTTTGTGTCCACACAATATTCACAGAAAGTCATTTAGTGCATTGACCTGACATGCAGCATAACGCAGGTATTTGAAATCATTTCCTCTTGGGTTTTCGTATTTTTTTTAACAGCACACCATGCACATGCATAGATCTTAAAGTAAATGGAAAAAGCAACAGTGCACCAGAGCTTTGTTAGAGCTTTATCATGTCTATTAAATCCTGTGCTAGAATGGCTTCACCACGTGAAGAAAGAGAAGAAAAGGCTTTATTACATGATAGCAGCAGAAACATTCTGCATTTTTCACTTTAGCTTTTAAAATGTTTCTAGACTATTATTTTGGTTTATGGTGATGGAAATGCAAAAATGTGCAACAGGCAGGTTTGCGCAGCAAGTAAAAAAGATAAGGCTGAAAGCAATTTTCCATTTTACAGACTTCAGAACGAAGCAAAGGCACCATGCAAACTCACTTTTTACAAACTTGTAATAACAGCATATCTCTTCACTAAATCCATAAATGACAGGCAGAATTTCTAATATAATTCTCTATTTTTCACTGCTTAAATTGATGTTATGGATTACTGCAGACACTTACAAAGAAAATGAGTTTATGGCCAGAATTTAAATGGTTTGATGAACAACACAAATTAATCTTTCTCACTTTCTTTCAGTAAAACATAATCAAAAAGAAAAAAATGCCATAGTAGAATTTACGTGTACAAATAGAAGGTAATTTATATTGAGGCAATGTTCTAGAAATCGGTCTCTACACACCCACAAACTTCTATTGACATAAGTGAAAGGATTACATAAGCCTTAACAGTATGAATTTGGGAAAACTGAACTACTTACAACAGTCAAGGGCAGAAGGAACTACAGACAGGTTACTTAAAGCTATCAGTAGTGAAAACCTGAGACTTCACACATATTTTGGACTTTAAAACTGGCATGAAAAACAAAAAATCTGTTTTCAAATATTTTGTTGACTTTTTTGTATCCTATAGTTATACTCCTGTAGCAGTGAGAACCCAATCTGCTTTTCAAGCTGAAGAAAGAAAAAAGTAGAAATATGGAGACCCCAAACAGCTTTTTTTCTTTAAGTGTAACAGTGAAAGAATTAGATTTTAAGGCCTGCTTTCTTCCATATATCAAAAATATTACTGTTGGGGTTTTATTTTTAAAAAAGCTTTTTCAACACTGAAAATTAAAGATTTGAGGCTTTTCATTATGTTCAGAAGTCTGACATAACAACATGCATGGTACACTGTAGGACAGGGTCTATTTCAAACTGTTTGAGGCAACTGATGTCCACATCAACCTGCTGTGCACAGAAGCCAAAAAGTAACAGGAGATGAGAGCCTCAAGTACGACATGGTCGTACTAGAACCATGACTAGAAAAAGAAGAATGGGCAAAAAGGGAATGGTAAATCAGAATTTGATTTCCATCTAAATTTAAAACATAGGCTCAACAGGCAAACAAATAGCAAGGAGATGGCATATCTTCTCCATCTGATCTCACGGAGCCCTTAAGAAAAGGAAACTTTACAGGTGGGAAAAAGATTTGTAAGGATGAGTGTGCCTTGACCACAATACATGTTCAGCCTGTGAATCTGAGTGGGAGTCAGGCATGAGATAAAGTTATATAGACCATCATTTGCCTATGGGATTAGACAGAGATTTCATGGACAGAGATTTTGGGTCTATGTACTGCCATTTCTTCCATGCCCCATTTAAGAAAGTAAATCCTTTTATAAATTATATCTATTTCAACATCCCCGTCTCCTGTTACGAAACTGCAATTATGTTGTTGTATTCAGAGATTCGTGACTACTAGCCCGTATATAATTTGAAATACCATTAAAACACTAAATACCAGGAGAGTAACATTGCTGTGGAACAGAGCATTCAGCTGTGTAAAAGCCAGAAAATACACTGGTCTGTCTTTCTCATTGCATTCCACGCGTGAGAGCAGTGATCATTTCCTCAGTCCTCAACAGCCGTGTGGTTGGAGTTTCCTTTTTGGCACAGTCTGGGAAAGTGATAAAAGCCCTGGGAAAATCCCTGAAAGAAATTATAGTGCTGTAGTCCGTATGCTTAGTGGTAACCATGGCTGGCCACTGCCACAACTGCAGGGGAATTACACCACTGGATGGTCCAACACATGACGGGAGCAGGAGCAAACCCACCGCACAAGACTGTACTAGACGGCAGGATGAAGACACGGAGGGCTGAGGCTCCTCTGTTCACATTGCTAAATTCACACTGGATTAAAGGTGCCAATAAGGGTGATCACAGTGCATAACCAAAGAGCTGTAAGGGCTGGAGAGCCACCTTGTTGCCAGACATTGAACGTTCACTGGGCTGAACAAGATATAGACAACATGGAAAAATATAACCTGACCATAAAATAGAAGCTCTAAACAAAAAAAAAAAAAAACAACCCAGACATATTTGGCTATATTATGGTAGCAGAAGTTCTTAAGTTTGTAGTCTAACTTTTCTTTTTACTTGGCCGAGCAGCCAGCAATTTTAAGACAACTAACGAATGCAACAGAATTTTTAAAAATATATATTTTTTTGGTAATTCCAACAAATTTTAGTTTGTTTTCTGTTCAGCTGAAATGAGGCATCCAACCCAACCGAAGGATGAGCCACCTCACAAACATTTTCCTGCAAATTATGTTGGCATCAGGTTTGACATTAAAGCTCATGAAAGCAAAAACAACGCTGTAATGAGAACTGTGCAATACAGATACTTAAAGGAAGGTTGTTGGTAAAAATATACCCTATATTTCATTCTTTAAAAGCAATTGCTTTGTCTGCAGTGGGTTGCTTTTATCCCAGCAGCCACACCTAAGAAATCACAACAATCACTCAACAAAAGCCATTCAGACTGATAAAATGAATGAAATCTTTCAACAGAATTTAAGGGGTAGGATCTCCATTCTGCCATCCTAGGTAGGACATCATTTATAGAGTCGTCATGAGCCAGCAATGTGCATTTGTGGCCAAGAAGGCCAACAGTATCCTGGAGTGCACTAAGAAGAGTGACCAGCAGGTCTCAGGAGGTTTATCCTCCCCCTCTACTCTGCCCTGGTGAGGCCACTTCTGGAGTACTGCGTCCAGTTCTGGGCTCCCCAGTTCAAGGCAAGGAATTACCGGAGGGAGTCCAGCGAGGGCTATGAAGATGATGAGGGGTCTGGAGCATCTTTTGTATGGGGAAAGACAGAGAGCTGGGCCTGTTCAGCGTGGAGAACAGAAGACTGAGAGGGGATCCCATCAACGTTTATAAATATCTCAAGGGTGGGTGTCAAGAGGATGGGACCAGACTCTTTTCAATGGTGCCAAATGATAGGATGAGGGGCAATGGGCACAGACTGAAGCACAGGAGGTTCCATCTGAATATGAGGAGAAACTTCTTTACTTTGAGGGTGCCAGAGAACTGGAACAGGCTGCCCAGAGAGGTTGTGGAGTCTCCTTCTCTGGAGACATTCAAAACCCACCTGGACACATTCCTATGTGATCTGCTCTGGTGAACCTGCTTTAGCAGGTGGGTTGGACTAGATGATCTCCAGAGGTCCCTTCCAACCCCAACCATTCTGTGATTCTGTGACTTTCAGCAGTTTCCTCCCATTGCTCTTCTGAAAGATTATACATTCATTTTCATGGATTTTTTTTTCCACTTCTCAAATGAAGGCAGAAAGAGTAAGATGTATGTGTTAAATTTGTGTACTATGTCATCAAACCAAAACTGACAAAAGAGGTTTGGTTGTCAGACTTCCTGCTGGACCTAAAAACACCTTGCTGAATCTACTTGAGATGCAAGATTTTCGAAGATTGTCTCACTGAACCCCCAGACCATAATGCAGATACCCTCTGTAGTATAGGTTTATAAAGCACACAAAGAAACCATCTAGAATATCTGTAATCACACTCAAATTTTTTAGACTCCTGCCAACACATCAGCACTAACACTGATCTTGTAATGCTGTGAACAAGAACGCATTCTACAGACATGGAAAGACATTAAAAACTCAGGATGCTGAGGAGCCAGGTTCTTAATATAGGATCAAGAAGCAACCACCACTTCAGGAACCATCACATTTTGTGGTTACAAGATCTGGGAATGGCCAATACAGAAACTATGAAAAGCACTTCAGATTTTAACAGATAAGAACTGGCATTTATGACTGCTTCTTTCTGTAAAAGCAAAACAAAAATACCTTTAAAACGTAAATGTGACGTTGCATGGGACTGGAGGACTTCAGTACCATGAAGTAAAATGTGGACAACTAAAAATCTATTGCAACAGATTCCTTGTACAGCTGAAAGTGAACAACCTCATCTTGAACAGCAATAGGCAAAAACGTCTTCTTTGAGCACATGCTCCAGCACATTTAGCTAGTAAATAAATAATATGGCTTAATCTTAAGAGATTATTTGAGGGCCAGCTATTCATTCGATAAGCTTGTTTTAATAAATAATATGATGTAGTGCACCTTTGCCTAGTAACAAAAAATAAACACAGAACATAGCATCTGACCCAAAGCTTACTGAATTCAGTAGGAACTTCAGAGCCTTCCCAAACTAAAATGAAGCAGTTGCTAAAGTCAGAAAACACAATACATTCTTGAAACATCATTAAAAGGTTTTATCCTTAAACAAAACAAACAAAAACTAAACCAAAAAGAAAGAAACCGTTAGAATGAAGCATACTAAACAGCTGCTTGCTCTAACCCAGTGTGATCAGTTTATGTTGCAAAATCAATCTCCAGCAACGGCTAAAATGTACGGGGAAAAGCATCAACAAGGCATGCAGAACTGACACTTCTGCTACACACTTGCAGCTCTCAGCATTTCTCTGTGGAAATCCTGAGGCAAAATCCTATTTAGATCTCCCTACTCAGTATTTACCAATGAAACAGAACTTCACAAAGGCGCTGTATCCTTTTTCCTCCCACTCACAATTAAGGCCTCCACAGCATCTCATGCTCTGCAGGACACGTTCTACAATTTCCTTCTCCACTGGAAAAAAACAAACAAATAAAAAAACCCCACAAACCTCCTTCATGTTAAACCCTGCTATGTGACCGCTTCACATTTGAGCAACAAAAATAATTGTTTTCTATTACAGTTTTAAGTGAATTGTGTGTTCTAGTCAACCAGCTGCCTTTTTCCCAAGCTGAAGAAATTTGGGCTACTTCGTTTTTTTTCAAATGGCACCATTCTGTATGTTCGACCACCAAGTATGCTTTACGAACGTGGGTAGCATCGAAGCTATGGGTATGCCATGGGTGCACTAGAGTAGCCTTACGTTTTAAGTATGTCCTAAATTCCCTTTTTCTCCACAGTCCCACCAGCACTGAAACGATGTTTGCAGATTCACAATGACTCTCAAATCAGGCAGGAACAGCCTGTTGTACATGCACAGTTCACTCAGCTTCACAATCACCATTATTTTGCATTCATCAACCCTGAATTTCTTCTGAATTTACTGCCTCGATAGCTACGGTGGGATCTCTTTCTCCTTATCTGAGAGGTCTATAGCTTAATCTCCTGTGTCTGAGCTAGACATCTTAATTCCTTCCATACCCATAGTGTCTGTCAGACGGCATTCAAAATAGGACAGATGACTCACACCGCTAAAATATGTACATCTCTCCAGCAGCTCTCTGAAGTGAATCTTAAGAATCAGTTCAGATAAAAGTTTCACAATGCTAGAAAAATCCCAGCTTTGTATTTTGAAATTCTATAACTTACAGTTTACACTGACCTCTATTTTTGACAGTCCTGAATAATTCTGTAACAAAAACAAATCGTCAGGTCATAAAGTGTCCCTTCCTCCAGAAGGTTTATGTATGTGGTGAACATGAGAGATTCCTGACGAATCCACTGGTTTTATAATATTTTATAATAAAAACCAACCATTTACTCCTGCACTGTTTTCTTTTTAAAGATGGCCATTATACTTGCCATCGTCTGTTCCTCGGGATGAATAAAGATTACACTCAGCAGTTCATGGTTCAGCATGTCACTCCTGACTTCTTTCAGACCACTCAAGTGATGATCATTTGGTTTCAGTCATTTATTACTATTCATCTCAAACTCAAGTTTCTTTTTAAAACAATGGATTTCTATAAATTTGAGCTAAAAGTCATTTTACTGACACTGTTAGCTTGAGATAGCTTTTTCTTTATTCCCTGTAAATAATAGTTCATGCAAAAGAAACGCTTTGACCTCATTTATCTTTCCTAAATGCTCTAATTATACCTCGGTCAGGTTTTTTCAACACCACATTCTTGCAGGCGTCTCGTTTCCAATGAGTTTAACTCATAGTTTTATGCTTTTAGCAAACTCAAAATAATTACTTAAAGTAATTCCCAGAAGATAATTTTTCAATCTTTCTTATCAAAGCTTACTTCTAAGCCTGCTAGGCTCAAGCTCTTTTCCATTCTCCTTACTCAGACATGAGAAGTACTTTTAAAATAATGGTTGGATTCTGGATTTGGTATTTGTTTCAGCCCCAGAAACTCTTTATTCTTCCGCTCACCCACCCCTGGATTTATTTTTAAATAAAAACAATTAACTAAAGTTTTATCCCATTTTGGGAGGGCGTTCACTCCCTTAGAATGTTTTCACCAGTGGCATACATGTGCAATTAGCACTGTGTACTAGAGGGTCCCTCATAACCTGCAAGCATTTTCTCTTTAGGGACTCATTTTAAACTCCCAATTAAACAGGCTCCTAGTTCTTCATAATTGCCTATTTATAGAGGTTAAATACTATATCGCATTTTCTTCTACAATATGAATGCAAGTTCAGTTACCAAATTTCACCCTCATTTGTATAGAATCTTTTTTTAAAACAGCTGTACACTAAGCCAGGCTATTTCTGCACCATTCCTAAACGGACCAAATTACCCCACTGTCTTGGAAATCCTTACACTGCAAGTAACTAAAATCTTGGAGGAACTGGCTGCAGGTACAAGAATGCCAACCAAAGGTGTTATGCATACAGGATTTAGCTTTCCGTTTTCTTCAAATTCAATTATTAGAGCTCATACCTTTTAGCAATAGGTACAGATGACAGAGTGGGAGATGAGCAGTCACCAAAAGGAAGTAACAGGGGATATTCAGTCAAATCCCCAATTAACAAAACTATCCATAAACCAAAAGCAGAGAGAAATACCAGGTAAGGAGTGTCCACCTTTTGGTTGAGACGATTTTCTTCCTAGGAGCTGGTACAGTGCTGTGTTTTGGATTCAGGATGAGAATAATGTTGATAACACACTGATGTTTTAGTAGTTGCTAAGTAGTGCTTATACCAATTCAAGAACTTCTCATTGCCAGGACAGCTGACCCAAACTGGCCAAAGGGATATTCCAGACCATTTGACATCATGCTGAACAAAAAATGGGGGGAGTTGGCCGGGTGTGGGGATCGCTGCTTGGGGACAGGCTGGGCATTAGTCGGTGGGTGGTGAGGGATTGCATTGTGCATCACTTGCTATGTGTATTTTATTACTAGTAGTAGTAGTAGTAGTATGGTTGTTGTTGTTATTTTCTCCTTCTGTCCCATTAAACTGTCTTTATGTTAACTCAAGAGTTTCACTTTTTTTTTAATTCTCTTTCCCATCCCCCTGAGGGGTGTTTGAGCAAGTGGCTATGTGGCATGTGCCTGCCTGACGGGTTAAACCACAACAAGGAGGTACCATAAAAAATTCCAAATTGCTAAAGGCCAGGAAAATACAAAAAGGCTGCATCATTGGAAATGTGACCTGTTCTTACACTCTCCTAAGCAGTCACTGCTGGATAGAGAATACTGGGCTGAGTGAATCTCTTGTATAGCTGCTTTTGCATTAAGTGTCTCAGTCATTAAGAACTTGGAAAATACACAGCATTTCAAAACTGAATAGATAAAAAGAAAAGAACAAAAAGAAATACAAAGGAAGAATATCAGAATCTTCCCTTTGAAGGCTTGCAAAACTAAATAATACAGGGACCTTTGATCTCTCTTCAAGTTTGCTACTCTTCCGTGCATTAATAATTACTTAATATAATGTTAAAAACCCAAAAACTAAACCAAGGACTACTGAATATGCTCGAAGAGTCAAACGTTATTTCCAGCCCAAAATGAAAAAACTTGGATTCAATAAATATATGAATACACAAACAATACTTCTCACAAAGTTTAGTAATTTCACAGCAAGCCAAGTACATTACTGTACACATATGTTTCTCAGAAAGTCAAAATGGCCTTTCATTTGAGTTTGAAAAAATTTGAGCAAAAAATATTTCTCTTTTTGAGAGCACTCTCCACTCCATAGGGGCACTGCAAACATTTGCTATTACCAAAATCAGGAAATTCAAATTAGTCTGGTATTATTTTCACATCTCTGGAAAGAATCAGAGCAAAAAACCAATCCTGTAAACTGTTCAGTGGAAGAAAACACATGAAAACATCAGACTAAAACAAGACAAATTGAGTACATTAATAATAATGTCAGAAAGACATGTTAATAATGATTTACAAACCCATCTTCGATGCCCAGAATTGAGTCAAAGATTTTTTTAAATTCCATTCCACTTGGAATGGAAGGTTCTTTAGAAAATGGCAACCATTTCTCTTTGTTATGCTTATTATCATATGATGCAGACAGTACAAAGTTTTATTGTGTCCCTACACTTTCATTTACTCGTAAATATTTGCATGACATACACGCTAGTTAATTATAGTTAATAGTTTGCACTACTGCACAGGTTTTGAAGAAAAGTATTACGTGTTTGCGGGTTTTTTTTAGAAAGGAAGGTACGGAAGGAAATCAAATACTAGCGACAAGACACATTTATTTATCTGGATCCTAAGGGCACCATTTTTTTTAGTATGTGAGTAGAAGAAAATGAGAACTTCTACCAGAAGTAGCTGAAGGAGAAGATGCATAAGCCACGCTACTTTCTACAGTTCTGATAATCTCTTCAGAAGAACTTCCTGACAGATGCTTTATAGCATCAGGTTAAATATTTTCTACAAGGAATTATCACAGCTTTTCTGATTCTTTCAATTATCATCCGAAGAAGGAGAATTTGAGAAAAAATTAAAATTAAAAAAAATAAAATAAAACAAAATAAAACACCACAACCACCAAGCAAAACCTGCTCTCCAGGATCTTGTCTGCCTTCTAGATAAATGGAAAAATGAATTTTGTCTGTGATGATACCAGTTCCATGCCAGCAAGCTTTTTCAAAACCTGCTCAGCAGTGCGCAAAATACTGGAGCAGTAACCTAGTAAAATACGAAGCACGCTAGAGAAACTGGATGTCATAGCTATTGGAAATCGCCTCTGTCAAACACTTCCATATCAAGCACAGAAAGTATCCTTTATTATTCTGTTTGGATGACAGAAATAAATCATTCCATTTGCTCTGCAGTATCTGTCTGTGAGCTGGCTGCTCCTTTAAGTGGAATTACTCATGGAACCATGGTGTATAAATCTGTGTGGCCTGCAAGCATGAATTATCTCATCATCCAGGACGTCCTGATGGTATTTCAGGTAGTCTGCTTCATATCTCATTGACACTTGTAACTTCTAGATGGAAAAGACATTCTAAACACTAAGGAAATGCTGCTTTTATCTGTTACTAATTTGGGGAAAACCTGTTTTGTTGGGCATAAGTAACCTATTAATGTACAACACACTCTAAAAGTGTTCACCTCAGAAGCATCAAATTCTACAGGCAGAGGAACGGCACAATCACCTCTATGACGGAACGGAACGCACCACATTTCTCCATGCATTCAGGTTTCCATCACTTCAATAACATCTACCAGGATCATCTTATAACAGACTTTATTATTATTCACGACAATCAGAATTCTCAATCAAAAGTAACATACATGGAGCACTGAGGCCTCATGTCCTCCCTGATATTTCTAATAACAAAATTCTCAATTTCAAAGCCATACACATGACACCTTACCTTTGATGCCATACGCATGAAGAGTGAGTTTTGATCCTCTGCTGTTCTCATCTTCTCATTTTTGACCAAATCCTTCAGGTCCATACTATCATCATCCTGAAAATACCTTACTCTTTCTTTATCTATATGAGTGGGGACCTGGAAATAAACATATTAAAAATATGAACCTAGTGAGAAAGATCAACTACAAAAATCAGATCCTAGTAATTTCAAAATGTTTAAAGAATCAGAAATCAAACTAACCGCATCTAAAACAATTGGGCTTGCTGCTTCATTTGACCTAAGAAAAAAAAAAACAGCTTTCCCTTTCTTCAACTGCATCAGTAGGTCTAAACAAAATACAGCCGCTTCCCACAATCGCTATATCCTTTATATCCTTAAGCTATCACAGCTACATCATTACCACTCAGGAAAGATGTACAGTAATTCACTGAAACAGTTAATCAGCCCAGAAACATGGAATATTCCAAAAAGTAAACTTTATTATTTACAGAAGCTTTTCAATTGTCAAGTCACAGACGCTACTAAAAATATGTATAAATGTGATACCTCTGCTGGGAAATGCTGCCATCTTAGACAGAGAGTACAAGAGAACAGAGTTTGTCCTTTTGGGCAGGATTAACTAAATCCTGACGGAGCATAGGGAACAGTCATCAACATAAAGCAGAGATGGCATTTTCCAAAATGGAAACAACAGCAAGATGACAATCAATTCTTCACATTCTTGTGCCTTTCACTCCTCCATAGCAGTGTTACAAACTGAGCCGTCCTACTAATCAAGAACATACTTGCTAGAAGTATGAGGTATTGTCAACTCCTCTTTTCCCAAGACGATGGAAATATTAGTTTATTTACTGTTGCAAGCAAACATCCTAAGAATAAAACACTACGAGCTTCTCACTGTCCCCCAAAGCACTTTGTTACAAGGATTAGGTCATAGTATTTATTATCAGGAGTAGCAGTATTTTTGTTCAGGAGAAAATAAAATGAAAATTAGCTCCCAAGACCTGAGTATCCCAGTAAAATATTTCTTATTTTGGAAATA
Organism: Caloenas nicobarica; assembly: GCF_036013445.1. NCBI lineage: Eukaryota > Metazoa > Chordata > Aves > Columbiformes > Columbidae > Caloenas > Caloenas nicobarica. Next base: position 198,366,318 of record NC_088245.1, on the reverse strand, counting down.
TTCACCTCTACTAATCTGCATTATTTACATAATTTTAGGTAATATAAACTACTTGGCTAAGAGACTGTGATAATTGGAAAAACTTTTCCTTGAACGTGCATTTAAATAAGCCCTAAAGTGATCCCCAGGGAAACACAGTCTGAATATAAACTTAATATATGCTTAATAAATATGTACTCTAACACCTAATTACAATCATCTTCCAAAAGGGACTTTTTAACTACTTATTGACATTCTGATAAGATGCTCAGATTCATTATGGCATCATAAAAGTAAAACTACAAAATCATTGCGGAATTACACTGCAATACATTTGTAAAAGTTACCGTTTGTCGCTTTCTCCGTCCCCCTTTAGGCTCTTGCGGTTCAGTTGGTGCTGTCACAGGCCATGCCCTTCCGCTTCGATCTGTTCTGACAAGGACCACTTGTTCATCTTCTTGACAGCTTGAAGCCTGTGTCAGGTTTTAAAATGTATTTTAAAACAGATGATACACACAAAACCAAAAGAAACACCTAATCCACACTAAATAAATGTTTTAAATCCTGAAGATTAAATAAGAGCTTCTTTAAATTGTGTGTGTTCATTGCAATTCAAAGCAGACAGTATTATCTTACACAAGGTATTCTTTTCCACATTCAAAAAGAACACAATTTTAAAAATATATTCAGGTAGTTAAGTGCAGTGTTAATAAAACCTTTCCAAAATGAACCAAGTTTGTATTCCTGGTTCTTTCTTATAAAGCTTCATCCCCAGAAGAAATACAATATTTCTGAAGACTTAAATAGATAATATTGAATTAATATACGCCACCACCATTATAACAGCGTATTCCTGAAAACCATATGAAAAGCTGCCAGATATTACCACATCCAGCCTTTTTGTGAATTGGGGGCATCAGGGGTTTTTTGTTTCTTTAGCTAAGTTTTGAAAAGAAAAAATCCACTAACAAACTAGCCAAAACATCAGCTATTGCTTTTCAACATATTCAATTAGATCACACTTTTCTTTCCTACACTGCACCTACCATTAGTCACGGATCACTTTTATCACAATGTAACACTGAAAATTTTTTAATCTTGATTCTAGGATATGCAGAATAGGAGATAAAAACGGCTCAACATAAATATATCTCTCTATAGTGAAGAAGAAACAGATGAGTAGATGCACATTGATTATTTAGGTCAAATTAACTTACAGACTGAGGCAGAAATGACAACGTTTAAATCATCTGTTTGTGTGTTAAAATATATGGAAACAAAACCAAACATTTACCTGATATATGCCAAATAAATCATTTACCTTTGGATGGCAAACACATTCAGTCTCACATAAACAACAATGGTCCTTAAGTACTGTTTCTACATACCAAGAGAAATTTGGAATCATGAGAAAGATATATTTGAAGCCTGACTAAACCAAGCTCTTGAGGTGCTGGAGATGTGAGGTAAGAGGACAGGGCAACAAGGGAAGCTTTCACACACTTACCCTTGGTCCTCATGGTGGAACAGAACCAGCAGTTCATCTGCTGGAAGAGCAACACAGTAGGGCACAAGCAATCCAGACTCAAGTACATTGAGGACAAGTATTGACACAAATGCTGAACAAACCAACTAGGAGGGTTGCTCTACAGAATTTTCTACTTGGGGGAAAATAAAAAAAACCCACAACACAAAACCGAAACACACCACCCACAGTCTAATTGGGGCCATGGAAGTCAGCAGCTGCCTTGGCCGCAGCAACCATGAGACGCTGGAGCTTAAGATTCCCAGGGAAAGGAAGAAAGCAAGTAACAGAACAAAGAAAAACCCTGGACTGAAGGAAAATGGACTTCAGTTTATTCAGGGATCTGCTTGGCTGGATCTCATGGGAAATGGTCATGAAAGACAAGGTGCTCACAAGAACTGGATGGTCTACAAGAACAACTTTCACAGAGGATGAGAAGGGTCCATTTGATCTGCTATTAGGCTAAATGGGGAACATCTAACAAAAATAAAAGGACTCTTAACAGAAAGCGGAACCTGAGAAAAGTTACCCAGGAGGAACACTGAAGCACTTTCCAGGCATGCAGGGATAGAATTAGGAAAACCACAGCTGAAGCTGAAGGTACTAAGAGACACAAAGAACAAAAAGAAGGGATTCTGTGAGCATGCTGGATATCCTTCTACAAACAAGGACAACACAGGCCCACTGCTGAAAGACAGGAAAGGCCTAGTGACAAAGGACATGAAAGATGAAAGAGGCTGAGACACTCAATGCCTTGCCAGACTTTACCAGTGAGGTCTACCCTCGGGCTTCTCAAGCCCAGTGCCTAGCAGCAGAGTTTGGAGGACAGCTGTACTACCTGCAGGAAAGCAGAGCCAACTTAAAGACCACCTAAGCAAACGGGAAACATACTAGCTTACGGATCTAGAGGAGATGCACATATTGATTAAGCTGCACAAGAGGTCTCTCCCTATCACATCTGAAAAGCAGTGGTGATCGGTAGATGTCCCTGGAAAAAGGTAAATGTATACAGACACCTTCAAACAAATGAAGAAGAAACACCTCGTGAACAACAGGATGACCACCCTCAACTCAGTCCCCAGAAAAATTACAAAACAAGTCCTCACGGAAGCCCCTTCCAAGCACGACAGCAGCAAGGTGACTGGGAACAGCCAACACGGATTTGCAAAAGGCAAATAATTCCTGGTAAATCTGCCCTCTGCAGTGAGATGACTGGTTCAGTGCACAAGGAAAGTACTGGGAATGCTGTTTACCTTGACGTTTGCAAGGTTTTCAACGCAGTCTCATAGTATTGTCTTTGCCTGATTGGAGGGATGTGTAGCCTGCAAGATGGGTGGGAAATCATCTGGATTACCAGGCTCGAAGAGAAGTCGTCAATACTTCCAAGTCTAACCGGCATTCCTCATGGGTTAACTACCATGTTGTTATAGATGCCGTTCCTCAGGGGCTGACAGCGGGATCTACACGACTTGACTTCAACACCCTGGACAACGGAACAGAATGTGCTCTTGGCAGGTTTGCTGAGACTCTAAATAGGCAGGATGGAGATCTGGCTGACAGATTCGAGGGCAGGGTTGCCATTCAGAGGGACCTCAACAAACAGAAAGAACAGGCTGATGGGGACCTCAAACAAATGCTAAGTCTTGCACCTGGGGACAAACTCACACATTGGTAAAGGTTGAAGACAGACAAGGAGGCAACTCTGTAGAAAAAGTCAGGATGCTTGGTTGACAGCAGTGAAAAAATGAGTTTATGAGCCAGCTAATCAGATCCGGAGCTGTGGTTTCCACTTTGTAGATTATATAAAGTAATGAGAATTCTAGAGGCCAAAATGCTACTCTTAATCCTGCACATGCAATTTATTACACCAATTTTCTACCACAGAAGAACTGCAAAAAAGTCATTTTCAAAAGATCTCATAAACTGGTAAGATTACAGAGGGAAATGGGCAAGTGAAACAAGCTTAAAGCGTTCATTCTCAAAAAACTGTTCTAGCTCTGGACAAAATACAATAGAAGAACATCCTGACATAACTCTTATTTTTTTTAAATTATATAAGTATGTAGCCTTGAAACATGGTTGAGTGAAATAATTAGTTTTGTCAAGTACTAAAAAATATATAAAGTTGTCATTTTCCCCTCATTTAAACATAAACAGAAATTAATTTCTTGTAAATGTATTTTCAGATTAACATCTTTTGTATTATCAGCTAGAAGTTTTTCAGCAATTTCCTACTCTATATTTTAATATCTAATGTTGTTAAAGATACAAAACAGTGCTTAAGCAGACTTCCTGTGTTCTTTATACAGAACATAATACAACTGCTCATTTACAATGTTGACCTTTGCAAGACTGCACATTGCCTTTGCTTTCCTTGTAATCAACAGATATCAGCAAGAAATCTTTTATTATTTGCAAAAAAACCCCAGTTTGCTTACTGTTATTATTGCTGTCAAGTTCTAACCTGTTCTCTTTAATGAGACAAATAGAGCTAAATACACATCTTACCAGCTATTTCACAATTACTATTACCTGACAAAGCATGGAGACATTTTTATGACACAGAAAAGGTGACTATGTATTTTCTTTTTTCTTTAATATGTTTATTATAACTGCTGTAAGAGTTCAAAACTTCTAAACAGGAGCTACCTGAGCTAGAAATAGTGCAATCAGTCAAGTGAATCTTTTGCCTGACATACATCTTTTATTTAAACTGAATAGAGACCAATAGGAACCTAAAGATAAACAGTGTCATTTTCCTTTTACTATCTCTATCCACATTCTGAAGATTTTTTTTTTTTTGCAATACTGGCATTCACAAAGCACCATGAATCAGGATCCAAACTAAGACAGAACCCACAACTCATTGTCTGGTTTGAGTTTTTTTAAACTTTCATTTCAAACTTGAAAGGTAGATCACTACTGAAGAGGTATCACAAAATCCATGTCACAATTTACATAGGGATGCTACTGAAAAAAAAGTGCATGTCCAGTCTGCATTATGCTCCTATTTTCAACTTCAGTTGAAGGGGTAAAAAGAAAAAAACAAACAAAACATCCCTATTAGCTATGACTGCCAGTTCTGAGATTGTTTTACAAAGAGGAAAAACAGAACAGCTGTGAAAACATTAAATGCTGGATATCATATTCTGTTTGGACAGAAAAGCATAATCCCCAAACTCCTCGTCTACCCTTCAGCACTTAAGATCTTAGGAGCACCTAAGTTGTTATCAGTGGAATTCTAGAGCCATATCAAGTTATGCTTCCGAGCATGCTCAAAACTGCTCCCATGTTGCCAGAGATGGATGGTTTAACCCTGATTCCATATTGCCTGGACCAAGCACCCTTACCCCTAAGTTTTATCTCTGGTTGACTTAGGTCAGATCCAGCAATCCTTAACACTCTTGAGTTCATTAAAAGGGGCCACAAATTCAATGCAGAAAAAACTACCCTTTAGTAGAAATATCCCAGAGGAATATCATTCACTCATTTAACTTCAGTGCAGCTCAGGAAGGTTACAAACTCTATCTCCTATAACTTCTCTACCTATGAAGCAGGGAGGAGGAAGAGAAGGCCTAGAATACCTGTACAGCAGGAGTGAAAAACAGACATGGAGGACTCATTAAGCCAGAGTTTATCAGCACATATGAAAGCAGAGCATTATCTTGTAGCTCAGTGATATAAGCACTCTCACAGACTCCAGTCCTTCAGAAAAAAAATACCAGGGAGCATGATGAATACATCCATTTCCCAAAAAACTGCTTAAATACTTCGCTGCACCTCAGCTACTGCAAACTCTGTTTCTCGGGACGTGCAATTGCAGCTCACACAACTGCTGCCAGCTGCCCAAAGTGAAGCACGGGAGCGTTGAGTGCTGTTCCGTACCCCCCTCTTTGTGCACCCAGCCCTGGGTCTTCCTACACCTTCGCCTGCCGCCACCAACTACCTTCTTGCTTGGAATGGAAGTTGCTGCCTTTTCAGCCAACAGACGCCTGTTCAGATGATGGATGTCTTGTCAAGAGCCAGGTCAGCTCAGCTCCCTCCAAAACAGGGACAATTGTGCATTTCTACTTCACAGAGGTGTTCTCAGACTTATAAATATATATGGAGAGACACACATATAAAAATAAAAAGGCAGAAATTCTTCACCAGCAAAATAAGTATTTAACTTTATGAAAAGGAAAAAAAAAAAGAAAAAAGAAAAAAGAAAAAGCCTGAGACCTGCTTGATTACACTACAAAGATGTTTAGGTCAGTCAGTTGATTAAATTAGAGCCAAGAATGGGGACATCACTAAATCTGGTGATATTAGGACAGCCTTTGTCAAATCTTATAAACAACTTTATTAATCTCAATTTGAAGCTATTTTCCACCAAACAACTGATGTCTGCTTTACATCTGCCATCCTTGCCTAATGAAAGCTTGTCCCAGAATCCCTAATAAAGTCTGAAAATTTTGTAGATACTCAAGTATGCTAGCTTCAATGGCTTAACTATATTTTTCCAAGAGAAGTTACAGAAACATAAAAGTTACAGACCAAAAATCTGCCTAGATAAGCCAGACTTCTCTCTTCTGTATCATCAAAGGCAAATCTCATTTTGCAAAGCAAACCAGGATGTCCAACACTGGTCTGGTTCCAATAACAATAATGGTATTTTCAGAGAACATACATACAACACTACTTATTTCCAGCATCAGCCAGATGTCTGCCTCACCTGCTACATTTTCCCAAGATAAGGCATTTTCTCTCTGCTGGGAGGGGGAGAAGAGGTGATTCATTGCACAGGCGGCAGAGGCCACCTGCCTGCACCCCACACTTGCCAGGTGCTAAAGGTCAAACCTGGCTACAGACAGAGACAACTGGGGGGACACTGTTTTCATGTCATTGCTACGCTGTTCAGACAGGCGAGAGACCTAGTTATCCCTACAGCACTAAAAGCACTATTAATTTGAAAACAGAAAAACAACAAAAAATGATCAGCATTACATGAGTAAAGACAAAGAACAACAGGGTGGAGAAGGAATACAATACAAGGGAAAAGCAGAAGGATGTACGTTATACTTTTAAATGGGATATAAATGCAAGGCAGTATTCTGGATATAGCAGAGGTAACCGATGTAAGCTGCTAGGGCACTGGTCATTCCTTTCTTCATTAAAAAAAAAAACCCACACACAAACAAAAAACCAACGACAACAGGTAGACATTTGTAAATATTGTAATGCTTAAACAACCTATGACTTAGCAAGGCTCAGTGCTGTGACAGAGAGTAGAAACAATTTTAACAGTTGAAGGAGCTGAGGAAGAAAAAAGTATAAGAAAAAGCAAAGTTTTAAAAAATGAAATGAGGGGGAAAAAATGTTTCCTAGGGAGTAATTCACTTGACAACAAGAAACCCACCCATCTGCAATATCTGGTTGAAATAAGTACATTTTGTTTGAAATAGTAGAAAAGGCAAATACACGCACAGGCTCGGTATTTGAGACTTAACACAAGATAATCATGCAGAGAAAACTCATATAAAGAGCTGTACGAAAAGGCAGACGGGAAACAATAACTTTCAAAATTTATACACAGCAGACAGGGAAAGCAAAGATGAAGTTAACACCAACATATCACAGAAAACACGACAAATGTCCCAGTTCTTTAAAGACTTGGATAACTCTACAAGTTTGGAAGTTGAAGACATAACCACTGATGTTGCAGTGAAAACTCAAAAATCCAGAGCATTGCTAATTAGCCTGAAATAAAACAGACCTTTGCAGAAGGAAAAAGCCACCTTGCTCCAAACCACCCAAATGCACGTGGCCAAGCAGGGATACGGCAGCTCTCCCAAGAGGATCAGTCGAATGAACGTGCAGAAGGGGCAGCAAGGAACAGGAGCTGAATGGGTGGAAGGACACGCCTGACTGGGATTACACAGAACAGGACCCTTCAGAAACGGGTACTGGGGAGATTGTTCACTGGAAACTATGCGGGGGCCTGATGCCTTCAACAGGAGTTCCTACGAGTCTCCGAAAAGATGCTGATTCAGGTGAATCAAGTCCCTCCTTCCTCACATCTTTGGGTTGCTCAGACAAGAAAAGGGATGGAAATTTTCCACAAGGAATGGCTCCACCTTTTCCATTCCCAGTCTCTAAATTTTTATCCTATTGTATACACAACTTTTCAAAAAGATAAATCCCTAAAAGCAACAGACACAACAGCACTGCTGCTTTGCTCAGCAACTGCACAGAATAGTAAACATCAGATTCTTATGTCAAATTACAAGCACCTAATTCCTTTTTAAAAATCCATCCACAGATGTGTCTTCACTGAATTTTTTAAAATACAGATATTTCAAAAAGGATGCCATTGTTGAGCAGCCTATTATTTTCCCAAAATGAATACTTCCATTTTTCCACACGCAAGACTTCAGATGGCCTTACACTCTATTTGGGGCATTATGCTTCAAGAAAGATGCAAACTTAACAGATGAGAAACTGGAAAAAAGCAAGAAGAATGAATAGAGGACAAGAAAAGGTTATTTAAAAGAAAAAATTAAGAGATGGAAGAGAAGGAAGACGAAATCAGGGAATGTGCTGGTAGACTGCAAAAACTCAAGGTTTTGGCAAACAGAATACGTGATGAATAAGAGGAGAACAAAAATGTTTAAATTGCAGAAGAAATTCAAGTCAGGTATTAGAAAAGTTCTTACAACATTAAGGACTGTAGAACAACAGCACGGTTGCTTAAGAACATGGAATCATCATCATGGTTTTGGGTTTGTTTTTTTTTTTTTAAAAAAAAGGGTTAGAAAACTACCAAGAACCACAGATGTGTACAATGCACCTAGAGAGGAAGACAGTAAGGCATTAGTAACTTCTAATGAGAGATTTCAGCAGGCTCCCCTTTACACAACGTGAATTCATGCAAAGGATAAACTTTCAGATATAATATATACTGAATTCTTTGAGTCAGACCCCTCCCTACAGCTGGCTGGTTTTTGTGGGGTTTGTGAGGTTTGGGGTTGTTTTTCCTAATTGCAAAGTCCAGAGTCCTGAAACAATGAGTCTGATCATAACGTATTTAGATTTAATATTCCAGAGAAAAAGAAAAGGCAAAAAATTATAGTAATACTTAGCTTTAGAACACAAAGTGAAAAAAAAAAAGTAGTCCATCAAAGAGAAATGAAAAGGAGCAGATAAAAGGACAAAATAATTATGGGCAGCATGAAGACTAATGTGAAGTCATGTGAGAGAATAAAAGTAAATGCGTACTATGAAGCAAGATGAATCCAATGGATCAAATACACCAGGCATGATTATTCAGAAGATTAAAGATGTTATCAGAGGCAAAGACATCTTTCAGAAGTCAAAATCCTGTCTAAATAGAACTGAATGAAAAACATAACATAAATATAGAAAGGTAATTGTATTAACATAAAAAGGCAAGGCGCAAGTTGATTTTGAGGAAGAACTTACTAACAATAAATAGTAAAGCTATTTCTAAATACATCAGAAGCAGAAAGCTTTCTGGCAGAAAAAAAAGATGATCAAATGATTACAGCAGTATCAGAAGATGACATTTGCATAACAACATTTTTTTTCATTCTAAATATAGTATTTTCCTACTCAACCACCTTATTTTTCTTTTAAAAACAGAATAAACTTTAGGAATCATCTTTAAATCGAAATATCAGTAAAAAGAGTTTCAAGCAAGCTGCCATGAAGAGATGATTTTCACTAGAGGTCCCAAAAAGAATTCCAGTACATAATGTCCACATCCTTCAGCATGCATTCTATCACTTAAACAGGTCTCAGTACAAAAGTAATGGAGGGTGGCAAGTAAAACATAAACCTTTAAAAATATGACAAAGGCTGATTCTGGGAATTACAGGGTGATGCATCCAACATTTGTAATGGACAAACTCACACGAGTATAATAAAGAGCAGAATTCCTCTACACTTGAACAAATGCGGCACACTGGGAGAGAGCCTTTGCAGGGAAAGCCATGACTCACACAAGTATTAGACTTTTCTGAAGGATTTAAAGGAGCGTGGATACCAATCTAACTGCAAGAGTGTACTTAAAACTCTCATTTTATCTGTTGATATTTTCTTAACACAATATAGACCTGCATTTCTATGTGACATGATAGCCGGTAACACCTATGTGCCATTCAGCAAAGCGCAAGAATGGAGTAATTGCTTTCTTTCCTACTAACAAACTCTGAAATTGTCCGGGCAACCTTATAAACATTCCCAGGAACTGTTACCATCTTTCATAAATGAGGCAATAATTATCTTTTTGTGCTTTATGTAGAGATTCACTTCAGTCTTTTTTTTTTTTTTTCTTCTATTTTAACTTATTTTTTATATCGGGAGACTGTATTATTTCTTCATGCATTGGCATGGCATTACGTAGCTTACTTTAAACCTCTCAAGTTTCTGAATTAATGACTTCTTAAATAACATTAAATATTAAACATATTAAGCTGTATTATTAGCAGAAATGTTGATTCTAGTATTATAATAATTGTTCTTTAATAATTACCATCAGATAAATATTATCTCTATTTATATAAATACAACATAGGTTTAAAAAATACATTAAAGTATTTTAGATATTATACATTTTATTAAGTGTTACAACTGAAACTGGAGAAGAAGCTCAGTCCCTGAATCCTATGATGACTGCTACACAAACAATATAATTTACAGTCTGAAACAAACAAAGATAAGAGTGTATTTACAGAATGAGAGGGGAATTGTTTGTTCCCATTAAGGAATACGAATTTTTACTTCAGGCCAATTAAATATGCAAAGTACACGGTTGTTCTCTCCAAACGTACTAACCACTATATAGTGATTAACACCCAATTGAACAAAACAAAGCAGACAAGTCTGGTTTTGAAAGATAAATGTTTTAAATTAAATACATAAATAAATAAAATGCAGTTCTAAAAAATATTTTTGAACTCCCCAGAGGTGATGTCTGTTCCATAATCCAGCAGGAGGAAATGGAAAAACGCTGCCACCAGGTGTGCAGCTGAATTAGAGGAACAGACACTGAAGAAAGGGAGTGAGCAGGCCAAGCCTCTGAGATAGGATCTACTCCATTGGAACTGGGTCTCAATGGTAATAGCTAAAGAGAAGGCAATATATCTTGAGTCAGTATATTGTGGGATAAGGAGCAACTAGAGCTAGGAAAAACAAACTTTTTTAAAAATTACTGAGCCAACAAAAACTGGATGCTGTGTGAGGTGCGAGCTGTCTGCAGATGTTCACCGTGAGCGACTCCGCGGTGGTACGAGCACAGTGTGATGAGGGAATAACAAAGCTCAGCAACAGTCCCCAGCAAGGAACAAACCTCCACTACCAAACACTATAATAGCTGTGGACAAATTGGACACTGGACTAAGCACACAACCTGTGCCCTTTCTGTTACAGCCTATGGCCAATGGCTGTGCTTTGAGTATTGCCTTATGCCTCTCTTGGAAAAGTCAGTCCTTGTAATATCAAATACATGTCTAGGAGACATCTAGTACTTCTCAGAGTGCTGGATGTAGCTACTTCTTCCACCGTCTCCTGCTCTCTTCCATTACTCTTCTCCCATTTCGGTTACCCTTCTGTCAGGTTCTCAGGTTGTGTTTCCACACAATCACCAGTTTTCAGAAGGGTGAGTCCATCCCACACAGAAGGAGCCGTCTGCCTCCGCCAGCACTGGCCACACGTACGGGCACGGCCCATCGCTGAGGAGCCGCTGCAGCCGCACCTGGAGTCCCCGTGTGGCACAGGCTCCAAAGCCTCTGAGCCACCCCTCAGGCTCTGCTGTTCGCTGTGAATCATGAACTGTCAACTCGGAGGTAACGCTTACGAAATCGGCAGGCAGACCATTCTCCATAGCGAGACCAAGGTTTGGAACTCACAGCAAGATGAAATTAAAATGGTCGCAGGTCTGTAACAGCAGTCATAGAATCATAGAATCATTTCGGTTGGAAGAGACCCTCAAGATCAAGTCCAACCATGACCTAACTCTAGCACTAAGCCATGTCCCTAAGAACCTCATCTAAACCCCTTTTAAACACCTCCAGGGACAGTGACTCCATTTGCCTGGGCAGCCAGTTCCAGTGCTTCACAATCCTTTCAGTGAACAATCTGAACCTCCCTGGCACAACTTGAGGCCATTTCCTCTTGTCCTGTCACTTGTTACCTGGGAGAAGAGACCAACCCCCTCCATGCTACACCCTCCTTTCAGGTAGTTGCAGACAGCGATAAGGTCTCCCCTCAGCCTCCTTTTCTCCAGGCTGAACAGCCCCAGCTCCCTCAGCCGCTCCTCGTCACACTTGTGCTCCAGAGCACTCATCACTGTATTAAACTTGTATCTTTGATTTGCTTTCTTACAGCAGAAAAAAATAAGACTAAGAGAATTAGCAGCATGAGGAAGGCAAGGAAGAGCAAACTTCTACCCAGGTTAAAAATTCAGTATTGCAAGAAATACTCAGTAAACACAGTAATAAGCATCACTATTGCAACTTCAAAAAGTATTACGCTAATGTAGAAATGGGATTTTTAAAAGGTTATACGAGATCAGGAAGTTGGTCTGCCAAAATTAGCACCTTGCACTTAACCGTAGAACAGTAAAACACAGAAATGAACTAGTCTACCTAACAGTATTTTCATTAGGTAGTGCTAGGTTTACATATAAAGCACAAAGGGGGAAAAAAAAAAAAATCAACACACAACAGGAAAAACCACAACATGCCTCCTATTTCTGAATTAAAATATTAATAATTAGAAAAGGATTAGGTACTTAGATAACTACAAATTGTTTGGTCTCTATCCTTTCTTTCTCCCACTCAGTGAGTGACACAGGTTAATAACATGTTATGTAAAAAATTTTATTTCATCTTATTGATATAAAATCGGTTGCCCTTTAAATCAACAATTCTTTGTTGTTATATTATGAAAAACTCACTGTTTATTACTAAGAATGAGTAGCCTGACCTTCTTATTCATCTCCTCTTTATACTGAAAGTCTCCAATCACCCTTGCATTCAAAAATCTTTTTATTTGCTCTCAGTACTTATTTCCTTATAGCATCTCTCAAATAGGGCGATCAGAATAAAACCTCCTGAGTAGAATGGACATGCACACAAACCTCAAATCAGACTCAGTAAGAGTCATACTGCCAGGCTGTGCAAGTAAGATTGAAACTAGTAGTGTGTAACTCACAGCAGACTGCTCTAAGTCCAGTATGTGCCCAGTAATGGAGCAAACTAAAGCTATTAAGTCTAACTTACAATAATACTGGATGTCAGGAAGCCACATAACCTTGCAAATACAACTTCAATTAAAAAAAAAAGGTATAAATATGTAGTTTGATATTTTAAATTGTTAGCTACACTTTGAAATGGTTAGTCACTTAACCACGCCATCAACGAGCCACTGTAGGTATGGAATGAAAGAAAATTTTTTAAAATTTAGTGATTCGATGGCTTGTTTCTATAGCAAGAACATCTGATAGAAAACATACATACTTAGATGATAAAAAAGTATGTTGCAGCATGTTGGCTCTTAAATCCACAAATTCCATTTTCGTCTTATCAAATACAGAAATGTAATATTCAACTGAGGGGTTAAGCAGAGGTTTGGCATATGTAAATAAAAATAGCATTTACTTAATTAAATATTAACATCTAGTAACAAGTAAATTAAAAAGTCCAGTAAAAATACTGCAAGAAGTTTCAAAAATGTTCAGGCCTCAATATTCACTATTTAGAAAAGAGATTTACCCTAGCTCTGCTATATGAGGTATTTTCAGAGACTGTATTATCAGAAAAGGTACTTCTACAAACTGAAAGCAATGGATTAACTCAACCAAAAAATAGTAATTCAGGCATATGAGAGCGCTTAATCATGCATTTTTATTAGAAAGAAAAGTTGTCCAATCTGAAAAAATTAGTATTAAAGGAGTATATGTAGAAAAGGATCTTAAAAAAAAAAAAAGCAGACGAAGAAGGTGGACAATTAGATGTTGTAGAACAAAGATTCAACTGTGCATCCTTTTCAGCTTCTGCTCATGTGTCTCCTGAAGCCATTATCACTGCTGATATTTTGGGAGACATCAGAAGACAAAGACTTGAAAAAGCAAGGAGCCTGTAACATCTTCTTCCCTAGACAGGCAGCACGGAACGGTGACGCTGCTACTGACACTGGTGGTGGCGCTTCCACTCCCCACAGCCGTCACTGCAGCGCCCAGGAAGAACCTCTGTAAAAATCTCACATGCACAGCTGGAAGTGTCTCCTTATCCAGATGTGCTGGCCCAAAGCCAAATGTCTCCGTTCCTTTCAGAAGGACGGCTGCGCAGTGTAATTGCTCCCCTTAAACAGCCTATTTCTGTAAAACGTTTCTACTTTATGTTGGTAGCAATGGCTAATGAGACCTAACATGTAATTACACTAAAGACCAGGTGGTCCCAACAGTCACTGGTTGATCAAATTCTCCTTTCAAAACCTCACTCTGAACACAACCATTTTGTTTCATTGCTTAAACATACAAAACACGTTGTTAATTCATGGTTCACACTTTTATAAATGGTTTTATGTGTAAATTATTTTAAGTCCAAACAGGTTTAATAATTTACCAAAACTGCGCAAGGACCAACAGAAGCATGAGCAAGGTTCTACCTTTCCATTTCACACTGGCAGGATCTACTGTACTAGAAAGGCCTTCCAGGAATGCTTTTGTTTTTGCTCGGGGCTTGTGAGCTATCAAATTTGTTAAGAAAACCAGAACTTACTCTGAGGAAACACAATGAAAGGGTAGATAAAGCACTAAAAAGATGCAGAAACTCAACACAGTATTAGGAGAAAAACAGAGCTAGAAAAACATGACAGCATCAGCTATGAGTGCTGGTGGCACTTGGATATGGTTTTTGCTTCCAGTGCCAAAGCACATTCCAAAGCTTTTGTATTATCAGTTTGAACTCTAAGGAAGTTTTATCCACTCTGCCCATTTGTTACATGTACTGAAACCAGTAAGATATTTTACATCATTTAGTTACCAATACAATCTCTCCAGTACTTTTTAATTGCAAAAACCGATTTCCTATAAATTACATTCCGGAAGTTAAGCTGTTTTGTCTTAGTACGTTTTTATCTTACAAATAATTGTGTAATCATCTCTTACTGACATCAGCAAGAGTGTTCAGGAAATATACTCACCAGAATCTGCATATCCCCATTATTTTTTAAAAGTATGAACTCATTATTAAAGTTGTTGTGCAAAAGTATGCCCATTTTATTATTCCCTCTTCCAGTTAAAGATAGTCAACTCTTTGTATGGAAAATAAACTTTTGCTGAAGAAAGGCACAGCTATCCTGCAGATGAGATTAAAGTGTGATGGAACAGCAGGAATTAGAAATTTTGATGAGTTGAAGATATCTGAGAGTAAACAGGCCAAGAGCCATCTGCTGCTGTATCTCCCCACCATCTGAAGTTCCAAATGAAATCACAGATTTTTATTGTGCATTTAGCAAGGATCATTAATCCCCAGCATTCTAGTTTTTATACAAGTGTCTCAGCTATATTTTTCTGAGAGGCAGTTTTAAACAACTTTTTAAATTATTCTGTATATGTCATAAGTCTAAAAGCATTACTACAACTGTATAGAAGTTCTGCATCGGGTATGTCACAATGAAAGGCCACTCAACCAAGTGTTATTTAAACATATTGCGGGTAAATTTTGACAAACAAATTTTTTTTTTTTGCAGAAAAATATCTGTGTTTATAGTCTCCTTTCCCAAACCTAAAATTAAACATGCTGGCACTCCTGCAGTTTTGAGTGTTAATTTTCAGGGTGCTTTGGGGTTTTTTTGTTTGGTTTGGATTTGTTGTTTGTTTACTTGTTTAAAATGAAAAAAACCCACACCTCATAAGCACTGATGATTTTTCTTCTTTCTTTCACTTCCTATTCTGAAGTATTAATCACTCTAAATTTTACATGTATACACACATATATACAAACACAGACACACACAAACACACTACTTTACTTTTAGATAACCTTTTTCCAAGGCTCTTTTTCCAAGCTATTTTCAAAAAGGCCAATCTTGAAAACACAATGAAAAATAAAGAAACACTCTCAATTTTCTCTATTATCATTATTGGAACCAATAGCATATTATTTCAGGTTTGTTCCACAACTGATTGCTCTCAGCTACTCCTAACATCATCTGGTTTACTTGTCTCAGGATAATAACTGTGCTGCAAATAATTTCTCTGGATAAAGATCCAGCATGTTCTGTCCTGTCTCTCTTAAGACAGAACTATATGTAATGGTATGCAATGGATGGTATTTTACCGTAAATAGGATTTGAGGTATAAGCTGAGCTGTTGTATTCAGTTTCCTGTCTGAAAAACGGTAGGTGTTAATTCTTAAAAAAGAAGATAAAAACAAACAAACTTTTATACTGATCTAGGTTCCGCAGAATTATTTCTCAGTCTAGACTCTAATGCATCTCCAGGATCCAAATGAAACATCTGACCTTCGATACATCAAAATTTGTGTTCAGATGTAGTTTGTAAGAGGTGGTGTTGGAAATGTAATCATCCTTATTATTTATACTTGGGAAGAGTAACTTAAAAAAAAACCAGAAGCATTTGAAGTATGTGAAGCTCTTGATATGATGAATGGTTTCACTAAAAGACAAGCCCTACTCATGTCATAAAACTAGCTAAATTAACTTTTCCTTGCACTATAAATCATCTCTGAGATGCAAAAGTAACGGCGAGTGTTACTCTTACAGAACAAATGGGTAGCATAGAAAAAGTTTTCTCCTCTAAAGCAGCATCACGTCAGTCAGATGCCTACTGTAAAGTGAAATACAGTGCTGGCCACAATTGAAGACTATGGCTCTAGAGATATCTTTCATGCCCAAGAAGCTTCACAGAAGCACCTACATATCTTCATTACACAACCTTCAGGAGATTTTTTTCAGAGTTTTTTGCTCTATGTTGAGGAATATATCTGGTGGAATATATTTATATATGCTATATGTGCATATATATGCATATATATACACACACATCTATCTCAATCATTGTTTTATTCCTTATGCTTTAAATATATTTATTAAATGAATCATAATAGACTGAAGACTGATGAACTTTCATAGAAAAATCCATTATTCAAATGAAGATTTGCTATGCTGAAGTCATTTGTGTTTTCCTTACAATTTCTCAAAAGTGTGACAGAAAAGCCTGTATCTGTTTATACTTTTCCAGAACTTCACTCTCTTATTTTAAATACTCTATATTATAGTATATCCTCTATGTTATTTTGCTTAAAGTACCATCTTCTACTTCTCATTCAATTTTGCATTGATTTTGCCTTTTAAACACAATTCATCATTATTAAGAACTGTCTCTGGCAACTGCTCAGCAGAGACTACTTTCTGTTTGCTGCATACTGATTAAGTGCCATGGAACATGGTAACAAGCTTAGGGTTGAGAAGCTTTTTTTTCTTATAGGCCAGATTTCACTTAGAATTCAAAACAGTTTTAAAAGATGCTTATACTTCATTCATCCACCACCATGAACTGAGTCTAGATTTACTTAATTCTGTATCTTGTCAATATATTTTCTGATTTAAAAAATAAACACAGTTATGTTTGTAGCAACACAAAACCAAATAATTTTTCATTTAGCAGATTTGACTCTAATTCTCATGCAGGGACCATACTGAAAGAAGCATGAGAAAAAATAGAAAAAATTCTGGAAAAAATTGAAAAAGGCAAAGCACACAAATAATGCACATCATATATTATTTAGAATTGCCATAAAGAACACCTTCTACAGGCAGATTAAAACATAAAAGCAGCTATACTGGATCAAACCAAAGGCAAACATGCCTTCTCCAGCAGTAGCTAAAAGGGAATGCCTGATGCAGAGTACAAAAGGAAGGATGCCTCCAAGTATCTGTGACTCTGAAGCTGAGAGACACACATCATTTCTGTACAGTTCTCCAGGGATTTATTTCTCATGAACTTGTCCGGTCTCTCCTTGAATCTACTCAAGCCCCCAGCACCCACAACATCCTGGAGCAACCATCCTGTGAAGAAACACATTTTTTTCCACTTGTTTTCAATATGCCTTTTCAATTTGGACTGGATGATCACTCTATGTCCCTTGCAACTGAAATAGTCTACATTCTGCCTCTTGCTTATTTAAATTTTACCTCCCAACTTTTGTACCACCAAAAACCACTGCAAATGATGTGCTTCAAAGGAGTGCTGATGTTCCAGATATATTTTGTTAAGTAAAAATACAGAATAAAAGCAGAAATTACATCAGTTATGACCAGTGTTGACAATGGCAGAGGTAACATCCTCATAACCGATGCATTCAGATCAAGAGCTGTGTAGCACTGTCAGATAACAGAAATACAAACTGTACTTAGAGGTAAACCATGAACATTTGGAAGTTATTTTTTTAAGTGCTGAAGTCTCCACAATGTTCTGCTATCTCCTTACATTCAGTAAGTACTCATTTTCATCACCTATCCTAACTCAGAAACCTTGTGGCACAGTAGCCTTCTCTTGCACAGTTTCACTAGGGCTCAAAGTGAAACTTTGCTTTTCTCAAAATGCCCACGACAAATTAGACATGAGCATCTGAATATAAGCATCATTTAACTCTATCACAAATGAAATTAAAATATTTAATTCAGGCTTAGTTCCTTCATGCAGCCCAAATGCCTCTTTTGCATATTCACCCCATTTTTTTATTTCCATAGACCCTGAAGGTTGCCTCCTGCTCAAACATAAAGGCAAAACAAGCACAATCTACATTTTAATTCATCCTATTAAAAAGGGTCTTTGCATATGAATTCATTGTAGTTGTATAATGTGACTCAAGTATTTAAGTACAGTAGCCATTAAGGCCCCAAATTTCACTTAACGGATAGTTTAACCGTAATCCTAAAATTTATAGAGCTATAGGCTTAAGGCACCTTGCAGTGAATGACAGGGGGCTCTACCCAAGCAGAGACACCCACGCAATGTGCAACAGCCCCACCACACCGGTAACTTCTGTCTACGGACGTCCAGGATGCTACAGGCACCCAAGGGGACACCTCTCTCACTGGAGCCAAGCGCACAAAACCGGCTGAGGCACTCCTGCATTTTGGACTTAGTGCTTTTAGTCATAGATTTTCCACTTACAACCACACACACAGTCTCTGCCCCATGACGGGTATCTAATCTAATCCAACGAGCCCTAAATCAGGCTTGTTCAGTGTCTAGAGTGCTTGAACTGTTGTTCCAATCTGATTTCACGTTTCAAACTGGAAATATTAGGATCAAAATGTTTATTTAATGTTACTAATACTTAAAATAACCTGTGTTGCACTTAAGGATATCAGATACTGGCATATTCAGAGGTGCAAAGAGAAGAAATGTTAATAAATCTACCTCTTACCTCCCATTATCTTCCTGTCTAGTCAGGTGTTGTTTGACAAAGCCTCGTTACTGAGGAGCTCTCCCAACTTATGGCAGCCTCATATACAGTGGTGTCCCCACAGTCTTCCTCCTCACTGCAGAGCAGAGAACTTGGATCTTCTTAACTGCATATTCAGGCTTTAAGCCTAATAGGAATGCTTCGTAGCTCTCCTAGCACAGCTAACTAGGAAAATACTTATGATAGTTCAGAGGCTATTAAAAAACACTTATCCTCTACATCGGTTTCTTGTGTGTGTGTGTGTGTGTGTGTGTATATATATATATGTACATGTTTGTGTTTATTTATAGATACAGATATATTATCCAAGAAAAACAGCTACAGGAAAGAAGTAGGAAAAAGTGCAATTGAGAAACTAAATATTTAACATGATGTGAAAATGATGTGGTGGAAAAAATTAAACAACTTCAGTGAACCAATATCCCCAAACAACACTCCCTAGTATTTTTTCATGAAATCCCAAAAAAGCAAGATAACAGCTGCTCATATGCCTTCAGGAGGAATATACATAACAACTAACCTCTTTAAATATATATAAAAACTAATCTCTTCCAAAAAACCACACAAATATTACTGAAAAATTCGTATCTTAATTCAGGCAAAATAATTCCATTTATAAAGCTACTCGAAAGCCACAAATAATTTAAGAACAACCCAATAAATCTTTGGCTTTTCTACACTTTTGACACATGGAAGGCAGTTGAAAACAAATCAAATGTTAGACAGGCAAAATGAGGGCTGGTAGTGCATAAAAGAAATGTTTCAATAGTGCTGAAAAATGGTTTAAGCCAAAGTTACTATTTTTCTTTCAATTTCAAGAGAATCCAAACATGTTTTAGCCTATACTGAATTTTAATATGGTATGATTTCATACACAGAAAACCTATACCATTATTACTTGTGGGTGTTCACTTCATTTAATAGAAACACACAAAAATAAAAAAGAAAACAACATTCCCCTTCCTCAAGGTAATTTTTTTGCTATAAAATTACCCAAGTGGGCTTACTTAGGATACAGCTATGGACTTCTCTTCTGCTTGAGTATCTTTTACAATTTTCTTGCTACTCTAGGTTCAGAAAGATGTACACATCCATACTTTTTGGCTTCTTTCACCTGGAAATCTCTACTTGCAACATCTAAATGAATCACAAACAGGAGGTGTAAGGATGACTTTGGCCAAAACAAAAACTTGTACCATAACAGTCTTATCACAGAATCACAGAATCACAGAATGTTAGGGATTGGAAGGGACCTCGAAAGATCATCTAGTCCAATCCCCCTGCCAAGGCAGGAACACCTAGGTGAGGTTACACAGGAAGGCGTCCAGGCAGGTTTTGAATGTCTCCAGAGAAGGAGACTCCACAACCTCCCTGGGCAGCCTGTTCCAGTGTTCCGTCTTACCAGGATCTGTACGCATAGTAAAATGTATCAACTGATAGACATAAGGTTTTTAAACACCAAACGTTGGTATTTGTGGATTTGAAGTATAATTTTCATTCCTGTAGTTGCTTGGGGTAGAATTCTTCTCTAAATCAAACAAGCTGTAAAAGCTAGTTTTGCCTCTATTCTCGCAAACAAACAAATAAATAAAACCAGGATTTAAGCTACCACTTTACAGTCCCTTCAGTCTGTATTTTCTTGATCATTTAAGGCAGAACAAACCAGCGCTGCTGTCAAAAGAATTGATTATGTCCTCTGTACAAACCCCAGCTGCCCCTGCACACGCCACGTACTCACACGAGTCTTCATTCAGTCACATAGAGAACTGAATTGGGAAATTGATCCATGTTCGATTAATCAAGAAGGAAAAAAAAACCTTCTTAGGGAGATGCATTCAGAATTGCCTTCACTGCTTCCTGATTTATCTCCCCAGTTCTCCCAACAGAAATGAAAATAAGGCAAGGCCACATTTCAGGACCTTTCAGTACAACATTAGCCACACTCCTCCCAGAAAGCAGAGACAGACCTGCCTGAAACAAAACGCTGCATGTTTGGTATTGGTAGTGGAGGCAAAGCTATCAAACCTTGGGATCAATGGGACATCATTTTGGAAAACCACTTCTGTGGAAACTGCTTCAGGTATCGAACCTGCAATACACCCGGCTGAGGCTCTCACTTGGGTGGTCAATGTTCTAGAAAGACTGATTCGTACAGTTTCCAATACACCCTCACAAATCGGCCTCTTTTGTGTTCCGAGATGGTTTCTGAATATCACAGCTGTTCAGACAGAGTGTAGTATAGCTGCCACTTGATACCTAGGAGTACACATTCTGCTTGTGTCCCAGTAGCCCAAAACCAGTTTGAAAGTGTAAAACCAGTAAGACTACTCTGGCAACTATCACAAGGATAGGACTTAGGACACAGCAACCGTCAGCTTTGCTGGGCTGTTCACACTCAAACCCCACATAATACAGGCCAGAAGTTGCCATGAAACAGGCACAGGCAAGACATATTCAGAAAGACAAGACAGCAAGCCTCTAAAATGTACAGGAAGACCTTCGCTCTCTGGAAAGCAAGACCTAGCAGTAATTAAAACCCAAATGACTTCAAATAAACGTCAAGGTTTTCACCATCATTTGCGGAGTCTGTCAATTTACTGCCAGCCTAAGAAGCTGAGCAACTTTACAGCAAGTTGTAAAGAGGTTGATGTTGTTCCGGTGCGACGCAGTTCAAGAGCCAGCCTTTGCAGAATTACCAATATAAGCTGCTGTATCTGCAAGAGACGGTTTGCACTGGCAAATCATGGAAAGCCCAAGACAGCAGGACTGTCAACAGCCCTGGCTCTCACAAACTAAAGATCATTTCTGCAAGACAAATGAACTTTAACATAAAAATAAGCATTCTGAGATGAACAGACCTAAAAACAAGTTCCTACCTCTGGAATTATGTAAGACGCTGATCCTGAGCATCAGAGAAAGCCAACGTGGAACTCACAAGGGTAGACATTTTGCTATTAAGATACTTCAGAAAGGAAACTGGAGTCAAATTGAACAACAACATCAGTTTTTGCTAAAAGTCTCCTCTCTGGCATGAGGACAGACCTCATAAAAGAAGATATAGACTGCTTCCTTATACCCATATCAAAGTTGGTATGGAAGATTACTATCCATTTCTTGAATATCAACCACTCTTTGAAAAGAACACCATTTGAAGAAGCGCCAGCTTCTTCAGAGACATCAGAATTACTTAACAGCCAGCACAGTCAACACCACAACACACATCAGTTTTACTTTTAATGGAAGATATATATCATTGCAGAGAAAATATCACCAGTAAAAAAAAAAAAATCCTATGGAAGTTGTTAAATTACAATGGAAAGAGTTTTGTTTACCACCAAAAAGCACAACTCAATTTGAACAGTAACTCACCTAAAGTCACACCTAATAATTTTCCTAAGTATGTTTCTCTATTCACCTGCTACCTGTATTATACTATTGTGTTACCACAAAGAAAAGAAGAGTATTTTCCCCTTACCTCTCTGCCAGACTTTGCTGGAACCTGCCCTTGAGTCTCTCTCAATTTGCGAGCATTATCAAGTTCTGCTTGAAGTTCTGAAGCTAACTCCTACAAAGAAAGTGGTAGTACTCCATTAGTTTAACCATTTAAACTTTTAGAGACTTTTATATCAGAATTAACGATCCATTCAATTTCTTTGTGTTTTGATATATTCTTTTAAACTCTAATGACACAAAAGATTTCAAAAGGACAGGATTTCTAAAAAAGGTGTATTTGTTCAAACTTCGTAAAGCTAGATACACACATTTGTGTCTAATGTCTGTGGAAAAAGAATTCATAATATAAAATCAGTTTGAAAAGAAAATATTTATAAAATGGACACTTTCTCCTAACAAAAATTATGTGATAGGGGCATTGACAAAGACCAAAACCATATCCTAATCCAGCAATAAATTCATATACCAAACATCCTAAAACTTCCCACAAACCAAAGTATCAATGGCTCTCAGGAAAGATTAATTTGGCACATGAAGGTGTAACATGTCTTATTTATTACTTCTTAGTGATGCAGATTTCAGTGCAAATATTCTGTCACAAGAGGCAACTTAAACAGGTGCATTAAAAAATAATTTTTTTTTAAAGGCCCATAGTGATAGGATCCACTTCTATAAAATGTTATTTTACTATCTCCTTCAAAAATTTTCAGCAATATTTCCTTAAGAGCAGTAATTCAGAGCAAGCACTTGTAAAACATGGCTTTAAAACTAACACTTTGACCTTGTTATAATTAAAATTTCCAGGCAGTACTACTGACCGCAATTAACTCACTATAGCCATACTTAATGTAATAAAAAAGTATATACTTCCAGAGTTTAGAGTGTTCCAAAAGATTGAAATTCTTGTTCCTTCAGATCGCTGTCTGAAACAAGCCTCCTGAAGCAACATTAAATATTTATATTTCCATAGCATAATAAGTATGCTTATACAACAGAGCTATGGACCTCAAACACCTACTTGTGACAAGGCTGATGAAATAACAAAAGTTCCAGACACTGTCTACCTTATAACACTGAGAGCTTTGAAGTTCTCACCTGCTCTCTGCATAATAAAAAGACATTAAATCCTACAAAAAAGACAGATATCAACTGGCTTTGGCTATGCTACCTAGCCTGCAAAACCTGGGGACCCAAGTCCTATATTCTAGTCTACAAAGCATTGCATTTAAAGCAGAAGTTACAGTAAAAGTAGTATCTTCAAATCCTACCCGATCAAATTTTGCAGGAATATATATATATATTTTTTTTTTTAAAACAATTAAATCACTGTGAACTTTAAAGAAAAATTTCAGTAAATTATGACAATTTTTCAAAGACATTACCATGTCTCCCATGAGTTCTGCTTTCACAATCCTCGCTCCCAGTCTGTTCATCTCATCTTCACTAAGGACCCGAGGTGGCTCATCCTTTGATGTATATCTGTAAAACACCAGCAGCACTAAATCCATAGAAAAACAACCTAGTATTCACCTGTGAAATTAAGTATTATATGTCTACTGTACCGGTACATATGCTCCTATTGTCAAATTAATTGATAACAACATATAATAAAAACATATTTGCAATCAGAAGTTGTCAAGGCCTCTGAAACCACAAAGCTTGAATAAAATTTTTATGAGCTGGGTTTCCTTTTACTTTTGATATCAATTCAAATGAAAGCACTATCTAGGAACACTTTCTCTGCATGAAAAAACAGTCAAGAGCCAGTAGCAGGTATAAGCAGACAAAAAGCAAGGAAAAGAGGAACAGAAAGAGTAATTTAAACCCACTTTGTAATTCTCCTTTCTGGCTTTGGTCATGCTTTTACCTCTCAGCTCCAGCAAAATCACCCATTTCCCCATTCTTCTCCTGTACACCAAATGGCTGTCCAGCTCTTGAAAACTACCTGAATGCCCATACTTACCTGCTAACAGTACAATCTTTACTTCAAAAGATGTTATGGTTGATATGGTAGAGTTTCCACGAAAAATTAACTGGTATAGTTTTTAAAATACAAAGCCTCCCTAAAGAAGCTACAGATAGTAAGACATATTATAGTATTGTATTTTAATATTAAAAGGCCAGTGTATGAGTTCTTATGATAATAAATAAGGTCTCTAAGAATTATTGCAAACAGGCAAACAAGTTTGGCTCTTCTTCTCTAATCCTAGGAAAGACTAAAACCAACTAACTCTTAGAAGTAAAATATCTAACACAAAAGAGACAAGAACACAGTTACAGTGGTTCCTGCTATTTAAAGAGGGAAAGACAATTCCCTCTCCACTCAACATGGTTAAATCCTGTAGGATTTGAAGAATGGGAGAACTTTGACGATGGAATCATCTTTAACTGCCAGATCTCCCCAGCCGGGAGGAAATTAACAAAGTTACTTTTGTCTGTCTCAAAGATGCCCAATCCAAAACCCAAAAACTCAGCAGAAACATCTACATTAACTTCACCAGAAACAGAACCCTCAAAGAAGAAGTTCTCACTTCTCCTTAATCTGTATTTTTTCAAAACAAGGCAGACTATTTCAGTTTAAGAAGTACCTCATACATCCTTTTTTTAAGCAGAGTTAGTGCTTGATTCATCATCTAAACTTTTTGAGACCATAGACATTATTTTCATTTGCTTTTTATCTTGTCTCAGATCAAACTCTGAAGCAGTCACATAATTAAGTGGGATTTTCAGCTGGATGGACTTTTCCTCTGGGGAGATCCCTTGGACATCAAATCAGCACTTTTAATTAACCTGTGTCATAACTTTGATTTATAGGCTGAAGAAACTCTCCCTGCGTTTTAGAAGAGATAAAACTTAAAAGGTACATTGTCAGCATGAGAGATGAGGAACTGAACCAGCAACACCCATTAATCCAAACCTTCACATCAATTAACATTTACTTTTTGTAACTGACTGACAATACCACTGAAAGAGTACATGTACTACAAGACTCAAAGCCTTAGGAAGAATAAGAAAGCAGCAGTCTATAAATTATTCCCAACAGATAACTACCCCCCAGAATCAAACCTAAAATGTTCCAAAAGCCAGGACTTCTGAGAAAATTCTCCAAAAAATATGACAATTGTCACTGAAAACGATAAGAAGATAGGTCATACACTATCTCAAACACACAGAAGCTTAAGAGTTAAGAGTCAGCTTAAAGAACTTGGAAATAAATAAGTCAATAAGCAGAGGCTATATGGTTTTCCAGACCTAAGTAATCTCCACTTTACTAATAAATCAGCTCAGTAATTGTATTGGCTAAGAAATATAATTAAAATAAATCAAAGATTACGCACAATTGGATTTAACAGTACTAAAACAGAAGACATATGCAAAAGAAAATATCAGCTAAATAGTTTCTGTGCTTAGTTCTGTTCTGTGAGGAAAGGAATTACCTTTTCTATCATAATAATTGAATTCTTTGAACTTAAATAAGCTAACCACTTCCATACACAATCTAGTTTCCCAAAACTTGCAGCTCTGTCCAGTTAGTTAGCATTGCACTTACTTCATGTGGTAAGATACAGGTTTTGTACTTGCAATTAAAAAAAAAAAAGTGAACCACCATTATTTAACAAAAAATAATAATGAGGCAATGGCATCACTGACTTACATTCAATAATGACATGTTCTACTAGGTCTGGCTAAGATGGAGTTTATGTTCTTCATAGCAGCCTGCACGGTGCTGTGCTTTGGACATGACTGGTGACACTCGTGTTTTGGCTGTTGCTGAACAGCGCTTACGAAGCCCCAAGGCTTTGCCTGGTTCCCACTGCGCACCCCCAGCAAGCAGGCTGGGTGGGCAAGAGGTGGCAGGGGACACGGGCAGGACAGCTGACCTGCGCTGGCCAAAGGGCTGTTCCAGGCCACACAACGTCACGCTCGGCACTGCAAGCTGGGGAGCGCAGTCTTTGCAAAGCGGCTGCTGCTCGGCGGCTGGTGGGCATCAGTCCACCAGTGGGAGGTGGCGAGTGACCCATGGTCTTTCTGCCACTTGGCTTTGTCTCTTTCCTTCACTTGCTAAACTGTCTTTATCCGGTACAGGAGTTTCTCCCCCTTTTGCTCTTCTGATTCCCTCTGTGGGAGGGAGAATGAGCAAGCAGCTGGGTACACACTTAGCAGCCTGCTGGGGTCAACACCTCCCCATCTCCTGCAGGGTCTTCACATGGGCTCTCTCACACAGTCTCTGCATTTCGGACAATCACCAGTCCAAACCACTAGTTCATTACAGTTAAATACAATATATTGGATGTCAGGACTCTTATTTGCCATCAGCTGTACGACACAGCTGTTAGAGCTTGCTTTCTCCTTCTGGAAGTCACAAAGGAAACAGAACTGAGAATGAAGGTAGACTTACTAAAGGATTATATGTCATTTACAGAGATTATTTGCTGCTAATAAGCATTTGGATTTTTTTAAAAAGTGCAGGATATTTAGGATGAAGGATAAGACTCCAACCACACAGAATCGTGCCTTTTTATGTGCACAAAAAAGAAGCTTCTTAACAGGGTGGGTTTTTTCCAGATGTATAATTCTGGGTGTATATTTTCATGGAGTCCGTCCTTGAACTGCAGAGCGGATATCCTCTCCCAGCTCACCCCAGCATCCCTCGTGACACGAATACCTACATTTCCCTATAGAAACCAATGCGCTACCCAAGGCAGCCAGAAAACAACGGTGGATTGTGCAGACCTTGTACCACAACCAAGTCATGAACAAAGCAGGACTCAAGAGCTGAGGAAATCTCATAGGATCCAGCTCAGACACACTGTGAATCATTCTAATCAAAAGCTTACAAAGTGCATTTAAGCAGTAAACACCAGGCACTTCAGGACAATAACTACTTGAGCAATATCTACATAAACCAAGACAATCACTAGATTCGAATGTCTCATAATGCCTCATACACCACAGGTTTAATGCTACAAGAGCTTTTCCTCAGAGTAACTAAAACAAATATAAAGTTATATTTCTGATTTGCCAGCAAAATAACACCTAGGCAAATACTAAAATAAACAATAAAACAAGACATGACAAACTCTTACGAGTGGGACTTCCCATAATGCATACAAACTATTCATGCCAGAATCAGGAATTACTCCTGCCACGAAGTATATTCAAACTCATGCTTTTTGAAATAAATAAATAATTTTGATTAAGTGAACATCATCCAAACAATTTATCTTCCTGCTATCAAAGAAAATGTACATTTTATTGGCTCCTATCAATGTGGAAAATATAGCAAGTATAATCAGAAAAAATACCCAACCTATACAGTATAAAATGTTGCGCAGACTAAGCTGCCTGTTTCTGGTTAGTCATGCAGTAGTCATTTGATGTACAATCAATACACAGTGACGTATCTGCAAGTACTACGTGTAGGAAGAGTTATAAATAAAATAAATACTTTTCAGGTATTGTCTTGTTATTAGAATTCAACAATTAAACATTAAAAGTAAATTCATAACCCAACCATAAGCTTTTTTCTGCAAATAACTGACGCAAGCATATAAGAATGGAGGAAATGAATTATATTTCATCAAATGCTGTTCCAAACTAAATTATATCACCCTGCTTACTCCAACCAAGAATATTTACTTCTCCAGCATTCCCAAGCAATTAAAAAACCACCATCCTGACTCTAAAATACTTTTGAACATGCTTTCCTATTATTGGGAAGAGTGGAAGGAAAGCATTCACAGTAATAACCACACTGCTCATACCACCAGAAGAACCAGGCGTTCATACTGAAGAACAGGCATCCTCGAGTCAAGCAAAAGCTCAGTTGTTTACAACCTATTTCTCTGACCACCGCTCCTTACTACTCTCCATTGTCTTTCACTGAAGCAAGTCAGCAAACTGAAATTCCTACCACATATTAGTTTGCATTTCCCTTCCCACTCCTATTCAACTTCACTCTTTTCCACAGAAAATGCACTTTTCTAATCAAAACCCTCTAATATTTTTCATATGCTACTACTTTAGCATATGAGTTCTTGTCATAGGTGGAAAACCTATCCCTGCTGTATTAATTATTTCAGTTTTTAGTCAGCATTTTCTAACATTTCAAGTTTGTCTTCTATAAATTCAACAACAATTAAGATATTGGTTTGCAGGGGTTTTGCCTAAGAGGCCAATTTTACTCTAGTGTGAACTAACATTAGAAAGAAGTAGAAAATAACCTATCATTAGCAATTCTCAAATACGCTGAGGAGACAGGACAAGCAGGGAGTGTTCATTACTCCTGCAGCAGTTCCTTTCAGCTGCCCCTAGCTGCGAGGGAAGCCTTCTCCTAACCAAAGAGATCTGACCATACCAGATCTAATATTGTTACAAAAAAAGAGTTTCCAGTACATTTTGCCATGAAAAACAAGGCAAATAAAGACAAGTAAAGATGTTTGTAAAATACCTAGAACACAACGTTTTACTGTCAGATAAGGTTTGGCTCTTCTCAGGGATATTACTTGTGTATTCCTGTCGTGACTTCTCTTTTTCATCACTTGAAGCTCTTTTCCAACTATTGTCATCGGTTTGTTTCCTAGCATCTGATGATTTTTGATCAGACATTAATTTCTCCTTGTTATCTTCTCTGTGTGTTTTGGTCCACAGTGAAGTATCCTCACTAGGTTTTTGGAAACGGCTGCTCAAAGAGCTATGAACCGGTAGTTTGGAAGAGGATTGCTGCGACGTGTAGTCTCTAGGTGCACTGTAAGATGGTAAATCATCATCAGAGGGTTTCAGAAATTTGTGTTTTATGTTACTGACAGATGAAGTATTTTCCTGACTTGGTTTTTCACCTGAGTGTTTTTCTGCTTTGGAGCTGTAGCCTCTCAATGCTGAGTCCATGCTATTGTGTCCACATTCTTGGTCTTCTCTTGACGTATCTCTTTTGTAACCTTTGTCTTCTTGTGCCCATTCCCTGCTGTACTTCTCCCTAGTGTAGCCCCCAAACACGTTCCTGTTTCTATCATCTACATCTCGCATCTCCTTTTCCATATGCTGTTCTTTTTTCTCTTTCTCACTTTCTGAATAGTCGCTTTTCTTCCATCGTCCAGTTCTACAATAATTTTCCTTTCTGGATGCAACTTTTTCAGCTTCTTCTAATCGTGACTGAAATGCCTCCATTGACTATAAAAAAGAATAAAAAGAAAACATACTGCTTGTAAGATCATGGGCTATTGTGAAGCTCTCTACAAAGTATTACAAGGAAGGCATCACTCTGTGAAAATGAATCACTGTGCAAAGGACAAGGCAGGAGCCACGGAGTGGAAAAGAAAACCAGTACGAAAAAGGAATTTACAGCCTCATGTCTAAGATGCTCTGCTGGGAAGGCTTTCTGATCCTTTCTCTTGGGCTATTTCTAAATTTCATCCCATAGTGCTAAAGTAAAGCACTCCTGGGTACAGGGACCGGAGTCTCAGAACCGTCTCCTCCTGGCAATCAGGAGATTAGGGGCTGTAGCCAGGCTGAAAGGCTTCCTCTTCCTCACTCATGAACTTCGTGTGTATGCTCACCAGATGCTCAGCTCCTATAGAACCAACTGATGCTCCCACTAAACTATTTTACAATCTAGTTAAACTCTTAAAAAACAACAGGATAGTGGGTTCGAAATCCTTAGCTTGAAACAGGCTTTGCACCCATATCTGGCTTTCTGGACAAATACCCCATCCATTACACAATTATGCAAAATGTAGACTGTTCCTCCTCCCTCTTTTGGGCTGAATTAAAAGCCACCAATTATTTTTTTGTTTGGTTGGTTGGTTTTGCTCAAAACATTATATACTGAAGCAAATCAGGCAAGGTTCTTTTTCAACCACTATCCCGTATTTCAGCACCCAGAGTGGTTCATGCTGTTTGAACTCTAATTTCTTGAGAAAGATTCTTAAAAATAATATTCTTTACAATCACAGACACTGAATAATTTCTACAAGTGCTGACCATGTTGTTTCCATCAGTCAGGAGTGACTACAATTCAGTTCAAAGACAATATCATGAAGTCATACTGCCTTATCCAAGATTTCCACAAGCAAACCAGCCTGATCAAAAAACCCCACAGAAAACTCAAATGTAACACTGTGGCCAAGATTTCATACCCCACACCTTTGACCAATGCTTTTAAAGACAATTATATAATATGTAAGGGGAGCAGGCTTTAAAGAGTTAATATTGTTATGGCAGACTGTTCTAGTTAAAATAAATTTTGAAGACTTTTAAACCTTTCAGAAGCAAGCAACTTTCTCAATGTATCTGCACTGAGCACATTACAAGTGGCCAGAAGATTCATATTTGTAAAATGTAACACAGCTCTCAAAATTATCTTGGCATCATTATTATCCACAATGTGCATTATTAACCACACATGTAGGAGAACAAAATATAGTTTCTAGTATATATCATAATTTTGGAAGCACTCAGGTACTTTGTAACTGGGACCATTTGAACCTCCTGATGTAGAAGACATCTTTAAATTTGCTATAGGATCCCATGTATTAAAAAAATATTTAACTTAAAGATATAAAAGGCTGGGTAGCTTTCAACTCTTCATCACCTGAGAGAAGCTTCAGAGGCTGTTTTTTCCTGCTTCTTTCCTTATGTCTTACACTACACATTGAGTATTTGTGCCTTTACACGAAGGTAACCCTTTCCAAGCATCTATCAGTATGTCAAAAAATAATTTCATATCCTTACCCCATATCTCTCAGCTACAATTTCCTCAAAATTTCGTTTCTCTCTCTCAGCCTCCTCCTTCATCCTTTGGTATGATTTTCGTAACCAACTTAATCCAGCATCTTCTACCACTGTAACTGAAGAAAAAAAAACAATGAGAGGTCATAGCTTTACATCTCAGTAGTTATTTCTATTTAATCTTACTCTGTATGTGACATTAAACCTTCACCTAAACTTAATGTATTATAAAAATTGAAGGGGTGAAAAAGAAAAATAGAAATAACATAATAATACAATTACTTGTTTTTATGAGTTAATGCTGGATGTAAGTCAGTAATACTGCTGATTTAATTTAAGCTTCTCCATTTTATCACAGAACAAAACAAGCAGTTTCCATGACAGGAGTTGCATATGAGAAGTTGTTGGGTTTTTTATTAAATTAAAGAACCTTCTTATTGTTTCCACTTTCTGTGTCCATTCTTTGCAATACCTCTTACATTTAAACAAATGCACTACCCAGCTTGGAAAATTAATGAATAACCCATTGCTTTCCATTTGAGAAGTTAGCAGAGGTTTTAACATTCAGGACACATACTCACTGATGCCTGTCACCTCTTACAGATTGCCGATCTCTGCGACTCCTACAAGTGGGCATGAGGCTAATGGTTTGCAGGACAGACTGTCCACAGAGAAAGGCTCCCAAAGAGAAAAACCAGGGACCCTACGGTTCCCTGTTGACAGAATACAAGGACCCTTCTTATCACATAATAAACGCTTCATGACATTATGAAAAACATTTTTCTAACTGCTCTTGCTGGAAATAGGCAGAATAACCCCAGGGTAAGGAAAGAAGTGAAAAGGTTACAGAAATAATATTTTTCATCAACTGCATCTGTAATGTACTTCATTGAAATGTGACTCAGACTTCACTGGTTGAATATTTTAAAACTATAATTTGTGTAATGGAATGAAAGGAACCAAATGAGATGACAACAATTTATCTTGTCTTGGTTAAATCATGCTTTCCTTTAATTAGTTCAAAATGGAGAATTTCTGTAAAGATTTTGAAGGTCAAACCGCTCAAGATTAAAAACCAGTGAACAGAAATTCTGCAAAACAACATACTGTGTTAGTCCAATATTCACTACTGAATTTTCATCCACATTTTACTTTATTACATGTAATTCATAATCCCTTTACATCAACATTAGTTGCAACTTGCTAGCAAGACAGAGACCACAGACTGAGGACCGGAATTTAAGATTATTACTAAAAGTTGCTATTTACCTTTTTTAACTGAAGCTGCTTCATCCTTCTCTGGTGGCAAACCTGTGCCACCATCTTTCCAATAGGGATTGAGTTCTCTCTCAGACAGCATGGCCTAAAACAGAAATAATTTTAATGTGTGCATAACGTATGGTTTGTATTTTGTAGAACATTTGATAAATTTTGTGATGCTTGTGTGGGAATAGAACAGCTTACTCATAACTTGTACTATCTAAAGACAGGTAGAAATAAATGTAACTGTCCATCCAAGTCAAAGCTCCCAAACATGTTGTCACCCTTCTCACACAGAAGCAGTTTCACTGTTTGACTGTGTTGCCAGTGTAGCAGTAATATGCACTTGCATCTGAAGCACTGCTGTTATGGGGGCTCCTAGTTTTACCTAAGGTTGCTGCTTTTCATCCTCAAACTACATCACTTACTGTGAGCCTGTCAGCTGACTTCTCTGGAGGCAGCCAAAGAAGTCCACTGGAGAAAAGGATTGATTAAGCATTCCAGCACTGACAAAATTTTGAATTTATCTATGTTATATCATCAGCTCTTCACCACCTCCAGCATGCTGTATGCATCTGTTGCACACATTGTTTTGGGTATCAAAGGACAGACGTTCTGGTGCAGAAAACACAAAACTATAAACCTGCATGGAGAACAAGTGGTTGGGTGGGAGAGTCTATAAAAAAATCATATTCTTCTAGGATCAAGAATACATATAAATTCTCTTTAACTATATAAGACATGCTGTTATTCCAGTGACTTAAGATCTCCACATTAAATGGTCCTTCAATAGTTCAGAAAAAATGTTCAGCAAAAAATTATGCATGGAAAAAAAAGAGAAGATTAATCCCTTCTCAAAAGACACTAACCAAAGCACTGCAGACTACCCAAGAACAGTGCTCCACATCGATCTGGTTCGTAGCCACAACACAACTAACTAGAAAACCTAACAGCCACAAGTGGCCTACTGCCAGATGTGAGGACAAGTACTAGATTGTGATCAGCAACTGTGTTTTCAGATCAGATTACATTGCATTTAAGGAGCTGAATGAGCAAATGAAGCAGCCAGCAACTGTGTGTAAACAGAACTAATTTAAAGACAGCAGCTCCTTCCCCAGTCAGATCCTGATCTAACCAGGAGTTCATGCACAACTGCAGCATGAAAGGCACAGCAACTGCTCTGAATTCTTTCTTCAGGAAAAAACAAGTCTCAGCACCCTACACTTTAACACAGTAACTTAGGTAAGCTTTTATCACACAAAACAAAGGTTCTCCTTTCACACACACCATGGGGAAGAAGCCCAGACCAACAGTCTGTCATTGTTATTATGGAAAACATCTCAGAAGAACTTCAAATATTACTTTTGTCTGCACATCAGCTGTATGAACCCTTCCCATCCCAAACAGAACATATAACTGACCAATTTAATTAAAATCACTACCACACAACACATCAGGCATTAGTTTAAAAACTATACAAAAGATTCACGTATTTGGTTCATGACTTATGCCATTGGTTTGTTCATCACACAAAATTCAGTAAGATGCAGAAAAAAAAATGATATATTAATTTATCCTACCTGCTCACGTTCTTGAGCTTTCTGTCGTTCCAGTATTTTTTCTTTGTGTCTTTCACCTTTGACAGCTGCTACTGACGTGGTTTTCAATGACATGAAGTCTAAATTCATCCATTCTTCTCTCTTTAAAATAAACACAAAGAATCAGTGTTCATACTTCCAGCAAAAACATGGCTTAGGTACAAATCAAACCAGTGCAACTACTGACAAATGTTACAATAAACTGATAGGTTTTACAAACAAATACAAAATACTATAATGAAAAGCAAATATGATTTTAAGAGCCTAAATCTTTCAACTTTTAAAAATTTATTTACACAAATAAATTTCTTAAATGTCTTTCCATAATGTGAAATACATCTTCATAATGTAAGATACTAGTAAACTTGCGAACTGTACAGACTACCTATTATTTGTTTAAACGAACACTGTACATCTAGACAAATTCCTTTTCATTTTGCTCATTCTGACTCATGGCCTCTTACATCTCTTCTAGTGGATACAGAATCTGCAATCAGTAACTGAGCATAGTTCATACCTCATATCTAGGCACTAACTGCACCCTCAAATTTAAGTTACACATCTAAATTCCACAAACCGTAGCCACAATAACAGGTAAAAAACTGCATTTACAAAACCTAAGCCGACAAAGGACATTTTAAAAGTGAGGACTACTCTCTAAAGAAAAGCAGCATATAAAAAGCCTCGATATATCTACTACCTTTATACATACAAAACCTGAAGCCCCAAAAGAAAACAGTGACACACTATTTCTCTATAGAAACAAGTATTTGGAACACTTCTGTGGATAGCAAAGCAATCAAAATGACAAGATTACACTTATTCTGAAACATGTCCTTGCAGAAGAATCTTTATATCTTCAGTAGAGTTCAAGTCTGAGTTTTCAATATGAATAGATGCTATACGTCACACTTCCTCTGCTATTTAAAAATTACATTAGGCAACACATCAGACAGTTTCAGAGGTGACACACAACATTCCACTTCTCGGATCTCCTCTAGCAAGGAGACAGGATTGAAAAATAATCCATCTTCAAGTGCTTCAAAAGTATTATGCCCACATTAGCAAGCAATGTGGATCGAGAGAAGTGGATGTGCATGGGACCTCTGCGGGTCATCTGCTCCAGCCTCCTGCTCCAGCAGGGCTCCAGCTGGAGCCAGCTGCCCAGGACCATGTCCAGACAGCTCGTAGATACATCCAAGGAGGGAGATCCCACAGGCTCTCCAGGTAACATGTGCCAGGGCCTGGTCACCCTCACAGTAAAACACTGTTTCGTGATGTCCAGAGAGAAACTCCTGTGTGCTAGTTTGTGCCTGTTGCTTCTGGCCCTGTCACTGAGAACCATTGAAAAGAGCCTGACTCTGTCTTCTATACAGGCTTCGGATCTGTGGTTTGAGGCTTTTTTTGTTTCTGTTTGGTTGGTTTTGATTTTCTTGTTGTTGTTTGGATTTTTTGAGTAAGCACGCACGACTAGTCCAACACTGGTCCCATGGAGCAACTCAGGTGCACTTTGAGAACATTTAAATTAATTTAAATTCAACAGGAAATGGATTTAGATGCTCCAAGACTTCTTCATAACGTGAGTCAAAATACAAAAAAAAAAAAAAAAAGGATGACCATGAAATTACTTTCAAAAGCATACTCTTCATCCAAAAATAGACAAGCCCAGGGAACAGATTATACAAGAAATGCTTGGGAAAAAATGGTTTTGCAGTATAAGTTATTATGACATACATAAGGATTTATATTTCATTACTTTATACTTTTTCAATAAGATAGATATGATTCAGAGATCCTTTTTATTTCTCTTAAGAAGATGTGCAAATTCAGAATGAGAAACAGACTTTTTTCTGGAGTGGAATTAGACATAAAACTAAAAATGATCATTTTCACACAACTGGGGATGTTGTGATATGTGACTACATTTATTTTACTAACATCACAGTAGTTCATTTCAGAATGACTCAATTTTCCAGAATAAACACTGCTTACTGGGCATATAATTCATCTAGGAAGATCAAAAGAGACGCTGATTCCATAAATATTGTTGCTGAAAAGTTCTACACCTCTTTTTCTTATATCTTTTTAAGCACCACAGAAGTAAAAATTCATTCGACTGTAGAACGGTCACCAAAATTATGCAGGAAAAAATAACATGCATAGTCAAGATATTTAAGTTGACCTCTTCAAAAAAATGAAGCTAAGATGCTAGAGCCTCAAAATATGACGGAAGGAATTGGTGCTGGGCAACTTTAAGTGTAGTGCCTTGTTAAATACTAAGCAACTATTAGGTAGAGAAGCTAAACAAAGACATTTGTCTGTAAAATAAGTTTTGTTCAACACATTGCAAAAGAGCTGTCAAGAAACATAAGCAGATTTCACATTTGGTCATGCTAAATTTATTTCTGGAGTAGTTATGAAACTGCTCACCTGCAAGGAGGGTTCTTCCACAACATCTGATTGCTTGTTGACCCTCCAAGCTTTTTCTGTGTTATCTGACTGTGACACGTTTGACTCAACCCATTCAACTGAAGAATCCTAAAACCAGAGTTTAACATGAAGAATATTAATAGCCCCTTAACACATTTTTATGTTGATAAAAGGCAATACTTACCAAGTATATTGATCATCAAAATTGATCCTGATTAGCATTACTAATATAGTATTGTTTATTATTTTAAAATACTGATAATAAAAATAGAATATTGGTATTCCCATAGAAGATTGCTCCTTCATGATCAAAACATTCCACCATACTTCATGAGCACATCGCAGCATGTAACACTAGTTTATACTGGCAGTTTATTAGGATAACATGGCTAAAGTTAAAACTGTTATAGTTAAAACTGTCAGAATAAAACTAAAACCAATTGTTTTCACGGCATTACAAAAAATATAATTTTTAAAAAATCTAAATT
Organism: Caloenas nicobarica; assembly: GCF_036013445.1. Lineage (NCBI taxonomy): Eukaryota > Metazoa > Chordata > Aves > Columbiformes > Columbidae > Caloenas > Caloenas nicobarica. The sequence goes on along the minus strand of NC_088245.1, from coordinate 198,329,357 downwards.
CATTAATAAGTATGTTTTACGTTTAAAAAGTGAAATCAGTAACAGCACAAGATAAAGCACTGTACATGCTATCTCCTCCTATTTTCACATCCAACTTCCTACACTTCCACCTGCAAACACGGTACTGAAATTTTACACTTGAAGCCCATAGGACTCCATTGAACAGTTTCTTTGCTGTTTACATGAACCTGTCATGGGAAGAACAGACTTTGGATCGAAGGCATCAGCCAGGACTGTATTGTACCCCAGTACTCACTGACGTGATCTGAGGGGTTTTGATGACTCTCATGGGACATGTGGGACATTTGTGCCTTAGGTTACTTCCCACACTGAAAAGCATAGTTCACCTCGGATATCAGTCCCTGGAAAATAAATCTCATCATACTGCATGTTCCTTAACTCAATAAAGAGAATCTCTGAAAATAGATTTTTTTTTTTTTAAAAAAAAAGGAGGCATTTGTTTACAGATTCAAATGCACAAGTTTGAGCCTTCCTGCAGACCCACGTACAACTCCCATGTTGCTGGGAGTTTCCACGGTTGAAGATTTCAATTTCTCTCTGCTGAAAAACTATAAATCCCTTAGTTCCTGATGAGTGAATTAAATATTATAAAATTCACAAGCACTCACCCAAGAGCATCTTTTAAACTGATTAAATATTCAGTATGTTAAAAAAAAAGACAAACTCTGCCACAGTTTTTCCCAATAGAAAATGGTTAAGAATGAGCCTTAATTTTATTAACCGTGTACCCACAGAGAATAAAATTGTGCAAGTTTTAAAAATTTCATTTGAAACATTTGAAAGTTTTTTTACTTACCGAAGAACTATCAAGTACGTCATCCTTCTTTTCAGACTTTTGTTTCTTATTTTTCTTCTTTTCCTTCTTTGATTTTTTTGAATGCTTATCCTTTTTCTTTTTTTTGTGCACAGAATGTTCCTACAAGTAAATGTTTGTAAATGAGATCCAGTAAACCCCATCACTCACATACAAGAAAAAACAATCTTAATCTACTTACCAAACCACACTGAAAAAGGTAAAACACACGCAGTTGGATATTGCTGCATTTTATAGAACCATGGAATCATCTTTGTTGGAAAATACCCTTAAGATCATCGTGTCCAACCATTAACCTAGCACTGACAATTCCACCTCTAAACCATGTCCCTACTCCCATGTCTACTACTCTCTCTCTCTCTCTATCTCTCTCCTGTTGGGGGAGCAGGGGGACAGTGGGAGGGCATGCCTCACACCCATAATCGACTTCTCCCCTCAAAATCTTTTTCGCTGGAACTAAGGCACTAAAACTATACATAGAATATCTTCTACACTACATTTATTTCAGTCAAATCTATTGCCTCTGGAATCACTGCATCATCAATACACATCTGTCCTTTGTTGAAATATCTGCACAGATTTCTATACTAGAAGGATTCAATATTCAAAGGTTCCATTAAGGCTCCTCCTGTGAATGATCACAAACAGGACAGCTACAAAACCGTGGATCCTCCAGATCTCTTCTCATAGGACTATTCTCCTCTGGCAACACTTGCTCTTCTACATTTGGTAGAAATTAAAGCTGGAATTGAATGACAGAAATTTTTCCTCTTTATGAGTAAACAATTATTTCCACCTAAAAAAAAAGCTAATATCAAAGCATAAAGAATTCAGAAATCGGGAGTTTTTTAAAGATCACCTTAAAGCCCTCAAAGCCTTCTAGTTATACAAACATGCTGTAAAGCTACCACCACCATTCAATGATTTACAATTCCATCACCTTTTGCAGTTGTTCCACACGTTCGTTCACATCAGGAAGCAGCCACGTATCTTCACCGCGTAGATGCTTTAGCAGCTTATGCCTCTGCTCCTTTTCATAACTAATTTTGGCCTAAGACAAACAGAGAAGACAAATAACCAGGCAGCGTTCAGTAGCATTTACTTACAGACACACCTTTGTAAGACACACTGACAAAACCATACACAATGCTGAGATCTGTGCTTGAGAACTTTTGGTTTTAGAGGACTACACAAAACTTAAGCTTATAATTGGACAGAGATGAAACCATGGAGATACAGGGAACCCAAATAAAGTTCTAGATGGGGGAAAAACACAATAAAAACAGACTCCTAACTTGTTTGCTCCACAAGCAAACATGAAACATGTTGCCAAGATTTAGCCTGGGAAAAGAACAAGTTTTCTGCGTTCTCCATTTCACTTCTGCTTGAGAAAGACCAGCAGCTGGAGTCAACAGTTCCCTTCCATCCCTTGAGCATGTCTTGGGCACACAAACCTATAAACACCTCAAATAAAGACCAAGCCAGATCAGCTTGTCAACATGTCTTCACTTAATACGCTTTGTGCCTCTCTAGGAAGATTTAGCCTCTTACCCTTCTCCATAATAACAAGTATATTTTAAACAAAATTAATATTTCCTTCATGTTAACAAAGTTACAAATATACATTGCATAAAATGAAGTTAACATTATAAATAAGATACAAAAGGACCTTTTATACTTTTTATTAGATCTAAGAATATACAGGAAAAACACAGGCAAGTATTTGGGTAATTGAGACACATGATCTTAATAAAAACCATGGATCATCGTTTTGGCTGAAGTATACAAATACATATTCAGAACAAAGAATCATCAAACTGCAGACTGTTGTCTCCTGAATACTAAATGAAACAGGGCTGTGCAAGATGAATCTGTAGTGGCAATACCACCAGACCGTTAAAAAGAAAGATAGACACAAATGCATCAGGTGGAAGTTTATTTCTTCTTAGACAAAGACACAAAATATAGAAAATTCTTAACAATTTCTGAGTGTAAAATCAAAAGAGAAAGCTGCCTAGGCATTTAAAAAAGATGAAGTAAGTATTTTCACGTAAATTATCATTTCAGCATGAGAAAGTTAGCAGTGAAACTCTCTGATCCTTTCTAAAAACTGTCTAGCTCTTTCTACCAGCAAATTACAATATTAATTTTTATTGTTGGTGAATGCTTTCCCCTCACACATACACACACAATTGTTTCAAGGCAGGGAGGAGGAAAATCTGTCTACACTACCCTCTTAGCTTCAAAACTTATCTTTCTATTCTACTTGTCTTTAATAATGATGCAGGGCTTACTAGATCTTATAAATTGTAGAAAAGAAAGAAAGAAAAACTAGTTAAACCCCTTGTCCGACTTGATATTCTGTGCTATGAAGGCCAACTCTAATAGGTTCACATCTCTCAACCCACAAGAGTTCAAGCAATTAATTCACATTAAGGTTTATTAATATTTTCTGATGCCAAAAAAAATCCAACAATTTATCCTTTCCCCTTTACAAATGAGTACTTAACATTAGGTACATTTTAGGTCATCACTGCAATATTTTTAAGTTTTCTTCTCCACAAATACAGGATGCTACATTTCTGAAATACCTCTACTTCAAAGTAATGCATTAATTAGGCAAATGACTGCACGCTACACACAAACACCGAGGACCATTACAAGCAACAACCAGTCAAGAAGGACAAGCATCATGCTACATTAGGTACTCCTGCGACACCCTAATAAAGTTGCTCATAGTCTCCTTTGCAACAAGCACAAGGTGAAGTATAATGCTGGTAAGGCACTCTGAAAGGTCTATTGGTAAGGTGCAATAAAAACAGTAATTATTCTACAGCTCTGTGTTAGCAATATTTGCCAAGGTGAACAGAGCCAAACTTTCTAGTCTTTCCCACAAGCAGGCCAAAGGGTCTTGGATTTCACAGCCCCACCTGAATGAGGAAGGAAACCAAGTCCAGGGAAAGTGTCTTCTGGTTTTCATTAGGCAGGTCATTCAGGCCAGCCTGCATAGTTACTAACAACAGGATCTGCTAAATGAAGAATAAAACTTCTTCCAAACAGCCTGTAATATACTGCAGACACAAACACCAAAAGCTGTAAAAATTACACCATGCCAGCCCAGGAAGAAGCAGAAAAGATCAAAGAGCCTGCCAATGGCCAAGGTCTAGGTCACACGATAAAGAGAGCCTGTTACAAGACAGTTCCCTAGATGATGTCCAGAAGGGATGGAAGGATGTCACCTAGGGAGGGCGGCTAAAACACTACGTCCTCAGCTCACAGACACCCTGACCAACACTCTTCCCTGACCCCAACTCTATTTACCATTTCAGCTCTCACCAAGGCCAGAGAAAATTTTCCGTACCGCTACAGACACCATGCAATTTCCCAACTTTAACTGTGGTCAACCTCTGGTTCTTCAGATGATAAACACTACCATTCAATAGTCAATTTCTCCATCCAAAAGAAGCAAAATTCCCTTTTTCTACAACAAGCATTCAGATGAAACTCTACAGCACACCACCAGATCAAAACAGCATGACAAAACCATTCAACACAGACCTAAGCTGCTCTGATGGCCATCTGCCACTGAAGAGCAGGGCTCCATTCCCAGCCCTCTCCTCCCCATGCACCCCCTCGGGTGTTCCCAGCACCCCCCTGCACCCCGGTCTCAGGGGAAGCCACTTCAACAACAAACCTGACACAAACCAAATCCCACCTGCAGGTCAAGCTTCCAAGCTGCTCCTCTGGCAAGGTCAGCAAGGCTACCAGTTTAAGCACAAGGAACAAGAGAAAAAGTGTGCACTGTGGGGAGGAGGAAAAAAAAAAAAAAAAAAAAAAAAAAAAAAAAAAAAAAAAAAACACCAACAACTAACAGAAGAGCAACCCTGAAGTATAGAAATACCATGTTATAGCACAAATGCAAGAATAATTCAATTTGAATTATTCCCAGCTTTTTAAAAAGAAAAAAAAAAAGCATTCACGTCTTAGGAAAAAAACACATCCCTGCACTTACCAAAACACCCATGTGATTATTTTCATGTTCTAAACTTGAAGATTAAAACAGTAGTGTCATGAACTACTGCCCTCATCAAAACAAGATGCTATTTCTGGAGCTTAAAAACAATTTGCACATCAATACTTAATTATTTGATTACTGATAATTATCATAAACATTACCAGCTGCTGGGTTTACCAATGCAGTTGGAAGGACCAACCACACAAATAAAAGAGCAAGTTTCCAAAATTTAAAAGAGAAATCTCAATCAGTGAGTAGGGTGGTATTTTGGTTCTTCAAAGGAAATGTAAGTTCATAACTGATAAAAAACACAAAACGGTAAATAATTTTTTTTTAAAAAAACAACTTCTGTTCAGTTCATTTTAAAAGTTCTACTGAAATCTATTCTATTTCCATGACTGTTTCAAAACCTACTATATATTCAATCTGCAAGAGTGAGCTAATCCCACATTCTTCTACTGAGCTCAGCAATTTGAGGAGAATTACTTCTGAAGAGATAGTGAAGGTTCTCTCAGGCTCCTCACAGCCAATGAGATTTAAAGAATTCCCTTTTATCTTAGCCCCAACTACACACTCTCTATAGAAAACAAGACGGACTAATAATTTCCAATATTTTACAACTTAGAGCTCCTTAAAGTGAGTTTGTTGAACATCTCATCTTTCCAGAATCACAACTGCTGAAGCACAGTCGTTTCTGCAAATTTTTTGGATTATCACACAAAAAGACCTATGCAGCTTCCCAAGTGTCTTTGCCAAAGCAAAAAGCAAGAGCTTCCAAGATTGCAGCCACCAAATAACTGTCTTAACTAGATTAGTCACACATGCAAAGTCCCTGCACGTCTCTTTTTTTTTGCCTTTGAAAGCAAGACAGTCAAAATGCACCAAGATAAAGCCTTGCAGTAGTTTTCTCCCAGTTCTGCCCCACCACTGTAGCAGCAGGCAGTGTAACCGTAAGCAAAGCAGAGAAAGTCAACACGCTTAAGACATTAATCTGATCTCACTTACTGACATTATCAAAACTATGCATATTTGAATGAACAGGTGAACATCTTCGGGAGTTCTGAAACTTCAGAAATACTTCATTTTCTTCAAATTAGAACTGATTTTCCTTCTGCAGTAAGAAGCAAGGAAGCAAAAAAACCCTCCCACCTGATTTGCCACTTGCAACTTTTTTCCTGCATAAAACTTCAGGGACAGTACCCTCTAGGGGAGGTTAACTTTTTTCATTTGTCTGTTTTCTGCTTTCTTATTTTTCTGAATGGACAGAGGAAAAGATTTTCATGTGTGCACATGACAAAACCTGGTTTTAACTTAATTCAAAGAAGAATTTATTAAGAAGAGAGCAAAACATTAAAAAAGGGGAGTTCAAACTTAGCTAAGTACTGACTATCGCTAGATGTGTGATACTTACTGGGAAAAACATCAATTGCTTAAGCGAAATGAAGAAGATTTAACCACTTTATCAAATGCTGTTTTAAATGGTACTATATCACCACATGTCTGAAGTACTAGTATATATTACATATATAGGCTATATCCTAGATATATTTATCTCCTATATATATTTATATATCTATTCAACTCTAGGTTTTGCAAGTTACAGTGTAAGTCTCAGGCTACTCAGGCCATTTTCCCATTACTTTTTTTCTGAAAATATCTTTGCCCAGTAAAATTTGGCAGCTGCTTACTTTGGCCTTCCTTCTCTCAAAAGCCCCTAATCACAACCGCATATTTTGTCATACCCCGGCTTCCTCTTACACTTTTCTTTCCAGTTATCCCCCACTCCTTAAATTTCAAAACAAGTCATGTCATCTAACTGATGCATCATTTACTCTCTTATCATTCACTCTACCTACAAGTTACAAGAATCAGCAGCTTACTGCACAAGTACCAAACATGACAAATTTTGAATAAAATTTACCAGGATTAGCACAGGTCTCCAAGTCACAGCAACTCTACCAAAGCATCTGTGAGCAGGAGCCTCCTAATTCTTGACTAACACTTCAGCAAGATATAACCAAGCAAGTAACATCCTGGCTCCACAAAAACAGGCTGTCCCACTTCTGTTCAAGTTATAACAAGTTATTAGTACTCCATGACAGGAGCGCTGTAATGGAGATCACAGAATCACAGAATGTCAGGGATTGGAAGGGACCTCAAAAGATCATCTAGTCCAATCCCCCTGCCAGAGCAGGAACACCCAGATGAGGTTACACAGGAAGGCGTCCAGGCGGGTTTTGAATGTCTCCAGAGAAGGAGACTCCACAACCTCCCTGGGCAGCCTGTTCCAGTGCTCTGGCACCCTCACTGAGAAGAAGTTTCTTCTCATATTTAAGTGGAACCTCCTGTGTTCCAGTTTGTACCCATTGCCCTGTGTCCTACCATTGGTTGTCACCGAGAAGAGCCTGGCTCCATCCTCGTGACACTCACCCTTTATATATTTATCAACATTAATGAGGTCACCCCTCAGTCTCCTCCAAGCTAAAGAGTCCCAGCTCCCTCAGCCTTTCCTCATAAGGGAGATGCTCCACTCCCTTCATCATCTTCGTTGCTCTGCGCTGGACTCTCTCCAGCAGTTCCCTGTCCTTCTTGAACTGAGGGGCCCAGAACTGGACACAATATTCCAGATGCGATATCCTGACTCTTTAGCAAAGACAGGTCAGGAAGACAAAAAGGTGGAGGAAGAGTTGCCTTTGCAACTTAAGGAAAGGCTGAGAGCCGGGACAGTTTGCCCTAGTGAAGGGAAGGCTAGGGAGTGGGGTGGTGTCACCTTATCAATTTATACGAATATCTGAAGAGAGGGTGCAAAGAAGACCAGCCATAGCTCTCTGAAGGGTGTAAGCACAGAAGCACGTAATAATACCGACGGCCCAATACCACTATAGGTGGCAAAATGCATAACTCAGGTAGCTGTCACTCAAGACTGTTTCTCGTTGCTTTCTGCCCCTCCCGGCAGCACAGCCCAGCCCCTCTCGGGGCAGAACCGGCTCTCCGCAGAGCCTCCCCCTCCCACAGCTGCCAAACCCGTGGGCAGGAGCCCGCGGACAGGGCCGCCCTCAGCAGCGCGCCGGCCCCGGCCCGGCCGGGGGGAAGGAGGGGACCAAGGGGCTCCCGGGAAGAGGCGAGGCCGGGCCGAGCACCCCACCTGCGCCAGCAGCGCCTCCCGTTCGCGCTGCCGCTGCTCCCTGCGCGCCGCCAGGCTCCGCTCGCTCTCAAACCCCGACGCCATCACCGGCCCACACCGGAAACAACCGCCGCGCAGCAGCCATACAGCAACCCCGCCGTACGGCGAGGCCGCGAGACTGTCGTAAACGGCGTCCCTGGCAACGGCGGGCGGGGCGGGGGCGGCTCCTGCGGGCGGGGTCGTGGGCACCGGGGCATCGGCCGCCCCGGGACCCCCGGGACCCCCACCGCCCGCCCCCGCGTACGGGTCGCTGCGGGCGGCAGCTCTCAGCCCGAATGGTCCCGTCAGCGTCTGGCTGTAACGCTCTCAGTCTGGTGGCAGTTTCCCCAGCTCCTCTGGTAACTTCAAAACTAAAGTCATAGAGTCACAGAATCATAGAACAGTTTGGGTTGGAAGGGAGATTCAAAAGTCACCTAGTCCAACCCCCTGCCATGAGCAGGGACACGTTCAACTAGATCAGGTTGCTCAGAGCCCCGTCCATTCTGGCCTTGAATGTCTCCAGGGATGGGGCATCTGCCACCTCTCTGGTCAACCTGGGCCAGTGTCTCACCACCCTCATCATAGAAGATTTCTTCTTCACGTCTGGCCTGAATCTCCCCTCTTTTAGTTTAAAACCATCACGCTTTGTTCTGCCATAACAGGCCCTGCTAAAGAGTCTGTCTCCATCTTTCTTATAGGTCCCTTTTAAGTACTGAAAGGCCACAATAAGGTCTCCTCTGAGACTTCTCCAGGCTGAACAACACAACTCTCTCAGCCTGTCCTCCCAGCAGAGCTGTTCCAGCCTCTGATCATTTCTGTGGCTCCTCCGGCCCCTCTCCAACAGGTCCATGTCTGTCCTGTGCTGAGGGCTCCAGAGCTGGACACAGGACTCCAGGTGGGGTCTCACCAGAGCAGAGGGGCAGAATCACCTCCCTGACCTGCTGGCCACGCTGCTTTTGATGCAGCCCAAGACACAGTTGGCCTTCTGGGCTGCAAATGCACGTTGCCGGCTCATGTCCACTCTTTCATCCACCAGTACCGCTGAGTCCTTCTTGGCAGGGCTGCTCTCAATCCCTTCATCCCCCAGCCTGTATTGATGCCAGGGGTTGCCCTGACCCAGGTGCAGGACCTTGCACTTCTCCTTGTTGAACCTCACGAGGTTCACATGGGCCCACTTCTTGAGCTTGGCCAGGTCTCTCTAGATGGCATCCTGTCCCTTAGGCATGTCAACCACACCACTCAGCCTGATGTCATCCGTGAACCTGCATATGTCAAATCGTGGAAGGCTTTCCACAACTTCGCAGGTGAAGATCACAGCAAATATTGTGTTGTGGCACAAGCAGCTTAGGGGATGCCTGTGCCACTTGACTGACAGGACCGCGAAGTCCTGGGATGGGGACACTGTCCTTCAGGCTTACCCTTCCCCCTTGGCTGAAATTACCTCATGTGAACTGCAGCCTCCTTGTCTGGACCAACATTTATGGTAAGTGAACAAGGTCAAACCAACACTCACAGTTCAAAGGGCTCCACATTGCAGTCACCCACACAATGGCCTCCTAGCCGCTTTCTGCCCTGTTTGCAGCCGATTCAGTGTGTCCATGCCACCTTGTGGCTTCTGTAATGGCAGCATGCTGGCTGCTCGGGATGTGCCTGCACGGGAGGAGGGAAATTAAAAAATATGCACATATAAGCACTTACAAGTTGCAGTTGGTCAACATCTGAAATATTGTGTCCAGTTCTGGGACCCTCAGTTCCAGAAGGACAGGGAACTGCTGGAGAGAGTCCAGCGCAGGGCCACGAAGATGATGAAGGGAGTGGAGCATCTCCCTTATGAGGAAAGGCTGAGGGACCTGGGGCTCTTTAGCATGGAGAAGAGGAGACTGAGGGGCGACCCCATTAATGTTTATAAATATGTAAAGGGTGAGCGTCACGAGGATGGAGCCAGGCTCTTCTCGGTGACAACCAATGGTAGGACACAGGGCAATGGGTACAAACTGAAACACAGGAGGTTCCACTTAAATATGAGAAGAAACTTCTTCTCAGTGAGGGTGACAGAACACTGGAACAGGCTGCCCAGGCAGGTTGTGGAGTCCAGAGAAGGAGTCTCTGGAGACATTCAAAACCCGCCTGGACGCCTTCCTGTGTAACCTCATCTGGGTGTTCCTGCTCCAGCAGGAGGATTGGACTAGATGATCCTTCGAGGTGCCTTCCAATCCCTGACATTCTGTGATTCTGTGATTCTGTGAACAGTGTTTGAGAGGGCTGCTATATCTCAGGTGAAGCAAACATATGAGACATCATCCTTTGGAATGAGATCAGAGCATTATTGGTGTGTTTGACACAAAATGTGTTCACAGTTGCCAAGTAATAACATTATTTAGGTAGAAGTCTGAGAAGTGCTTGGGTAATTTGTTAGCTATTTGCATTGGACAGTGTGTTTTCAAATTGATAACTGTAATTTAATCATTATCTCCATGGTGGTGGTAAGTGCATAAATTGCATTCGCATCTTTGTTCAGTTTATGCTATGACAGTTAAAAACATCTCAAGAAAAACTGGTTGTAGATCACCACTAGGTAGATAGTGATAACTAAGAGAGCTTAATGGGCACCGTTTGGAAAAGCAGCACATGAAGCCCCTCTGGAGAGCCATTTGCAAAGCAAACAGATGGATACAAAAGACGTTCCAGCAGGATTGATGAATGGTATGCTCAGCCCTTAGCTATATACAACAAAGTCCACTGGTTGAGAGAGGAGAAGCAAGAAAAGCGCATGTTTGGCTCAGTAAGGAAAGCTTCTGCTCTGATCATGATATTCTTTTCTTACCAACAAACTGTTTTCTCTCCATGCCAGTGTTTCCGCTTACTCCAGGCAAACAGCAGAGTTCTCAGGTGGGTGCTCCCAATTCGCTCAGCACACAGCCAGGCATATTGGCTTAATAGAATCACAGAATCACAGAACGGTTGGGGTTGGAAGGGACCTCTGGAGATCATCTAGTCCAACCCACCTGCTAAAGCAGGTTCACGGGAGCAGATCACACAGGAATGTGTCCAGGTGGGTTTTGAATGTCTCCAGAGACGGAGACTCCACAACCTCCCTGGGCAGCCAATAGATACATATTAAATCTAAACAGCAAATTGCTAGTCCACGAGCTGACCCAACTAGTTGTGACTGAACCAGTTTAGGAAGTATTTGGCAGAGCTGCATGAGAACAGAAAGTCTGGCAACTGTGGCAAGGCATGGATGGCGACGCTGTGGACAATTTCTTCCTCCAGTACAGGAGTGAGAACAGGGAATGTGTTTTCTACAGCAGGAAGTTACAGACAAAGAAGAGAACCCAAAGCAGGGTGTCATCTTTTGCAGTATTTGGTGTTGTTGATATCAGAACCTTTCACAGCATTAATAAGGCAGTTCTGTAAATTTTCATTTTAAAACACATTTCCAGTACTCCTGTTTTTAGGATAGAAACCATGATGCAAATACACTTTAGAATCTCAAAAACTGAAGAACAATAGAAACTAGAAAGCTGGTTTATAAATATGATCATTCTGCCGCTGGGGTTTCTGAGTGCTGACTTTAATTTTGAAGTCAGCAGTTAGGGAAAGGATGATATAATTTAATCTTATTTCTTCTCCTAACATACACACACACACACACACACACGAGTTTAGTCTTATTTCTCTCAAGATGTTAGTATGTCTGAGAGTTCCTCACATGCTCAGAAATCTCCTTAGTATATCACTTTTAGTCATCAGCTGGGCACCTCTGTTCAGTCTTCTCATTCTCAGTGCCGAAATTAAACACACTAATAAAAAAATAATGCTTCAGAGATACTAATCTTTGCTGGCCTTCTGCAGAGAAGCACTGACCTTGCAAACTGAATTGTTATTTCCCGTTTAATCGCACATTCTACACTTTCTCTGAAAGAAGCTGGTGACTCTTCAACTGACTCGTGATAAACCTTCATGCTGCTAACCTTCACTGCTTGCCTTCAGCACTCTGTTTGATATTTTTATATGAAAAAGGTTGGAAAAAAATCCTCTCCACTCAGTGTCATCCCGTGCAGTTTTCTTTAAGCAAAAGGCAATGCTTCACTAGGGAATAGGGGGTCCTTACTTTGAGAATATGGAACTTTTTTTTTTTCCACAGTGTCGCTGGAGACAGTTTCTTACCTCAATTTTAACAACACATTCTGTGTTGTTCTGTATTGTGCTTCATACTGTATTGTGCTTCATTCTGTATTGTGCTTCATACTAAAGAAGCACAATATCCAGTATGATGCTGGGGAGAGGGCAGAAAGGGGGTACACCCAAGTCAAAATATTCTTAGTTGCAGTTAATTCTCGTTCCGTTCATTTTTAGAACCACCTGGTTTTCATTTGCCATTGGTTCTGCTGAGCAGATATTTACATTAGCTTACTTAGACTGGGATGGGAATTTTCAACGATTTGTCCAAGAAGTAAAAATGTCAGTCCTTGGAGAAATTGCAGGAGAAAAAAAATAATAATAATGATGCGGTTATGAGGAAAAGCATATTTGTTTCACAGAAATTTCATTATGTTTCCTCAGGAGAAAATTAGAGCAACTGTGTCTAAACTCACTGCCATAAAATAATAGAACACTTTGCCCAAAAATCAATGCTGGAGCAATGCCTGGGTTATTAGTTGCTCATGCCTGAACTGTTCAGCGAGCACCTGAATTGAAAAAGCAGACAAATTTCTCCTGTCCATCAAAAAGCATGCTCCTGGCAGCAACAAAAGAGCCCCTGTGAGGCTGAGGATCCTGACAGCCTGCGTCGGAAAGGAGAGCTCACCTTGCAATGAAAACCAGCCAGAAGACATGGTGGATCAAAGAATGATTCACCCTTTGCTCCATATTCAATAGCAAATCATGTGTTGTCTGCCACTGAGCGATAGTTATTTTGTTAATTTGCTCAGCTCCTTTTAAAGCAAGTGATCAATTCAGCTTTTGCTCAGCAGAGCAGGGGGATGGGGTTTAGAAACACCCATTTTCCCTTTCCCCACCCCAGCTTCATGATTGTAATAATGAGAATCATTCATCTGGGAAATTCTCTAATGACAACTACTACTAACAAATGCTTTGTGAGACAGTCGTTACATATGTGAAACAATAACTTGTTCAGTTCATTTCTTGTGGGTCTTTTACATGCTATTGTTTTTCCTTTGAGAAGTTGAAAACAAAGACTTTTATCAGATGGGAAGCTCACAGCAGTGAAAACACCCGTTCTGTCCTTGCTTTACTGAGTCTGGTAACACATTTTTTCAGAAATTATTCGAGAGAAATGGGTTTTTTCTGATGTCTGCTCAGTTTGGAGAAGTCCAGAGGTGCACGTGTCAAGGAGCTTCAGATCAGCTACTTCCAAAACAAGACATAAATACTGGCTGAGATCACCTGGCTGGGGCAAGAATTAACACCCTGGAACTTTGGTTTATCAGTCTTTATGCAGCAGACCAACGCAATAAAAACTCAAACCATCTTAGGCAGAGTTTCAATGGAGTTCAATAGGTTGGTTTTATCTTTGAAGTGGAGATTGAAATAGATGTTTGGTTTTTAAAGTTAGGCCTGCAGCCTGGTCCCACAGACTGTTGTACCTGCCCGTTAGTTACAAGAGCAGCAATACCGAAGCTGGTGTTGCAGATACTCTGTGCAGAGCAACCATAGCCCTTGGCTGCTCCAGGGACCTGGGCTGCCCCTGCCCCTTCTCCTGCAGTGCTGCCGCCCAGCCCGATGCACCCTCACACGAGCAGCGCCCAGCAAACCAAAGGCAGCTGCTGCAACGCTCCCAGCTGTACTCTGTGTGTGGAGAATCGTGCAAGAGTGTCCTTCTTTCATTGCAATAATCAAAAAACACACGGGGATGGGAGCATGTCTTTCTCTAATGAAATGGTGAACACTCACGGAAAAAAAAATGTTGAGACCAGTGAGGTCTTGCTCCATGGACAGAGCTCCGAGGCATTACAGCACTGTAACAATAACTGTAAAGAGAATTTGACTGCCTCAGAGAGCATCCATAATTGTCTCTTTTGGCAGCAACTTGAACGATTTACTTCTCTCTAATTTTCACCCCACAATTCCTGAAATTGCTCTTCATTTTTTTTTTTATTCTATAGTACTGCGTTAAGAGGGAAGGATAATTTCATATCCAATTCTTGTCTCAGCCCTTGACCCAGAAATAGCTGTAAATACTGAGTAATGTGTCTGACATCCCGGGGCACTGTCTTTGTCACTGTTTTTGACAGCAAGCCCTATGAGGAGTGTCACACTACCAGCTTGGCTTGCTGCTCACCTCATTTTCAAGCACAAATGCCCCTCCAGGCCCCTGTTAATGCAAACACAGACAACACCAAGCAAGCATCTCTTCAAGCATCTGTCATGGTGTTGGGTACTGCAGAGTCAGGAAAGAGACCATATAGTGGCAGGACCTTGGATTTCTTTTAGTGTGTGCCTTGGCCTCTTCTGTCCTAGGAGTTTCAGAGTGGGAAAGACCAAACAAAGTATCTTTCATATTCAAGATGAGGTTCAACAAGGGCAAGTGCCAGGTCCTGCACTTGGGTCACAACAACCCCAGGCAGCGCTACAGGCTCAGGGAAGAGTGGCTGGAAAGCTGCCTGGCAGAGAAGGATCTGGTGGCACTGGTTAACAGTTGGCTGAATATGAGCCAGCAGTGTGCCCAGGTGGCCAAGAAGGCCAACAGCATCCTGGCTTGTATCAGGAATAGTGTGGCCAGCAGGACCAGGGCAGTGATCATAGCCCCGTAGTGGGCACTGGTGAGGCTGCACCTTGAATCCTGTGTTCAGTTTTGGGCACCCCACCACAGGAAAGACATTGAGGTGCTGGAGAGAGTTCAGAGAAGGGCAATGAAGCTGGTGAGGGGTCTGGAGCACAAGTCTGATGAGAAGCAGCTGAGGGAGCTGGGGCTGTTTAGCCTGGAGAAAAGGAGGCTGAGGGGAGACCTTATTGCTGTCTACAGCTACCTGAAAGGAGGTTGTAGCATGGAGAGCGTTGGTCTCTTCTCCCAAGTAGCAAGTGATAGGACAAGAGGAAATGGCCTCAAGTTGCGCCAGGAAAGGTTCAGACTGGATATTAAGAAAAATTTCTTCACTGAAAGGGTTATAAAGCACTGGAACAGGCTGCCCAGGCAAGTGGTTGAGTCACCAACCCTAGAGGTGTTTAAAAGACAAGTAAATGAGGTACTTAGTGACATGGTTTAGTGCTAGAGTTAGGTTATGATTGGACTCAATGATCTTGAGAGTCTATTCCAACTAAAATGATTCTATGATCCTATGATATTTCTCCATGATGAGGTTTCAAGCTCACATCCTGCCTGTCAGAAGCATCTTAGGGATCTGCTGACACAGGCTGGGATACACACAACCCTGCTGGGTATCCTGCCTGGGTGGTGGGTTCAAAAAGGGGTTGGTCACACAGGAATAACACTTTATTATAAGGCCTTTATGCCTTATAAAGCCAAGCACATATTAGACAGGACAGATGGGTGAGAAGCGATTCCTGCCCCTGTATTTTCTGCTGCCTGTTCCCCCAGAAGACATCTGGCATGTCAGCCTGGCCAGGTGGATTGACTCAACTGAGAGAATTATTTGGGAAGAGCAGAGGCATGGCAAGAGTTCTGGCCATCCTAACAACACTCCTACGGAGGATCCTGGTGTGATAAATGTAACCATGGCCTGCAAGCTGGCTCTGTGCCTTTCAGATTTGGAAATAGAAATGAGAACAAGAACAGTGCCATAGATTGCAGAATTGTGTTCATTTAATTTGTGAGTTATCAACAAAAAAAGAAAGATTAATCACAGCAATTCCTCTAACTCAAAGCATACAGATAAGCTAAATCTTCATGATCAGCATTGCTTCATTGAAAGGAATTGGTGCAAATGTGTTTCACTGCAGGTCACCTTCTAATTTACATCCTTGTCACATATAGCCTGAGACCCAAGAAAAATGCACGACAAATAAACATGCTTTTTTAGTGTATTCTTAATAGCACTACCTGAGAAAGACGACTTAGAGGTCTTTTCTGGTAAAAACAGGAAAAAAGCTCAAGCCCATGTTCAAAAATGTGCCTTCTATACACTGACACCAGAACCATTCATGTGAGGAAAGGTTCAGCTTTTATGAGTGGCGTGGGAAATCACTGCATTCAATGAACATGTCTGCAATGCAGAATAAGGTGATATGGGCTAGAGATATCTTACTATGCATTTCAGTCTCTTTTGGTTTAATTTTAATTGCATACAGACACTGTGACGCTCTGACTCCCTTAGAAACTTTGAAGCTTAAGTTAATCTAGATGAGAAGGCCGTGTTACTTTGTGAGCAAGCGAAGAGGAAAGCACTGTAACTGTTTTCCTCTGGTCTGCATGACTGTGAAACCCAGTCGAGCCCAGGGGCAGGATTCCTGCAACCCTCTCGGACCTCGGGTACCACCAGATGTGCTGGCTGCACTCAGCCAGGCAGGGACCTCGCATGGTGACCAGGCTTCCTCTGGCCTCCACCACAGAGGCTTGTAGTAGGCGCTACCTTTAGGCCCACATGTGGTGTTAAAAGCTGCGGGTGACAGCCCTCTCTTGCCAAACTGCCTCCCAGAACCAGGCTTTTAATGCTCCATCTGAGGCTCTGTCTGCAAATCCCAGTTCGCAAAAGCCAGACTAGAGAGCGCTGATACTGGAGGAGAGTCTAATTCATTTATTGTTAATTAAAAAAGATATTAGACTGATTGGAGGACTCAAAAATATGATTTGTGCTCTGATTATGGATGCCAGTTTCCGGTGTCTTTGCAGTAATTTAAGTTCAAGGCAATTTGAGAGTAAACAATCTGAAGGAAGATGGGGAACCAAACAGCTGGGCCAGATGAAATATATCCTCTCATTCTGTGAGAGGCAGCGATGAACTCCAAATAAAACATCCTCTGATCCTTCCTTCGAATATGGGATGCAGAGTGAGGAAAGTGAGATGTGAAGTGAGCACATGCAGCAGAAATCATTAGAGTAGCAATAAAAAAAATGAGATAGGAAGCATTCCTCAAAGAAGACGTGCTCTCTTGAAGGGCATAACCCTCCAAGAAAAGGGTCATGCTAGAAACTGCTAGAAACTGGTTATTATGGTAAATTAAAACCAGCATCAGGCTAGTCACCAGATAGGCTATTGACTAAAGGGCTTTATGTCAAAATTTCCCAGCCTGAGATGCCTGAAAAGAATCTATATTCCAGGAAGCAAAAATGGATCTCAGAAAATTCATGTAGCCTTAAAGCTTAATTGTTAAGTTCTGAAAGTAATTCCTTTAAACTCTGTGGAAGTCAGGTCTTTGGTCACGCTTGCTCCCCTGTGGATACCTAAGAAGGGGAGAGGTTCAAGGACTCATCCAAAAAATGAGCAGCATTTGGCCAGTGTCGAGGCTGGTGAGAAATCCACCTCCTGGAGGAGTGCAGACCTGATGATGGGTTGGTCTGTTCTTTGAGGCTCAAGGGTACACATCTCACATAATCCCCTCAGACAGAGCCCTCCCCAGGTATGGCCAGTACCCTTTTAAAAGCCAGCACTTGATTAAAAAAGAGCCATAAAAGGAAATGGTTACAAGTAAAAAAATGCAGATATGCAAAAGATTGCATAATGTCCTGCAGTGAGGAGCAAACAATCCAAGGAGAGTATTTGAATAGGAAATATAAAGTGTTAGGATTTTGAAGGGACTCAGGGATGGCACTATGTGTGAGTCAAGGGATCGGTTCAGTATTGGTATATTAGGAAATCTGATGTGGGTGAGAATTTCAAGGCCATGAGGCCAGAGAGGAAACATGTACATTAATGAAGGTGAAAAGATGGACAACACACACACAAACAAGGCCTCAGAAAGGGATGTTGTGCACCGAAGATTGATATGGAAAGGAAGAAGAAGGGAAAGAAACACAGCAGGTCTGTGTTGCTAAATTTAGAGAGAACAAAGGAATGCATCAAGACTATATACTGTGCAAATCGTTTTTGGAGACTAAGCAAGAGACAGAAAAGAATGAACAACCTCTTCTCTGTTTCACATCCTTGCCACCTTTAACTAGAAGAATAAGGCAATGCAAAAAGCTGGGGAGCTTTGAGAAGTTGAAAACTGAAGGCAGGATTTCCCTTCCAATAGCAGGAGTGCAGGATTCACTGTAATTCTTTTAACAGAGCTTTAGATATTACCTGATTGCAACTCGAACAACTGCCAAAAAGAGCTGCAGCACACCGTAAAGGACTCTGCCTCCCCAAGACGAATGCTTTAGCAGTTCCTTAGTTGAAAGTCTATACTTCAAACTCATGCAAGGGTATGAGAAGTCTGACATTAAGGACTGATATGTGTTTGAGCCATTGAATGTGGTAAGAAATGTGTTTCTCCATCTTCTGCTCTGCACAAGGCATCCAAGACGAATGAGCTGAGGAGACAGGATGGCTCAGCAACAGACTACGAGCTATTTTTAGTGTTAATAATTTCTGAACTCTGTCTAGGCCTTGGAATCACTAATTCAGTTTTGATCTAGATTCTGAACAAGACATCATGTGAAGAAGCACAAAATCATTTTAAAAACATATTTTACACTAATTTATTCTACTTTATGCTTCAGTTCAGTAGGTTTTCCTTTTAATTTAAATTTCAGTAGGAATAGAAGACAAAGACACAGCTACAAAGATATAGCTAAAAATAACTGCGTCGTTTGATATCTTTGATTGTTGTGATAGAAGATTTCTTCTATTTTTATTTTTTAGATAAAGGATATCAGTTTTACAACAAAGATAAGTTCGCCATCACATTAGAGTGATAATACAGAGTGTTTCTGCATTGGAAGGAGAAATTTAATTACTAATATTGCAATGTCGCATCTTTCTTCAACTTATTGGCTTGTGAATCAGAAATTTCTTGCCTTTGCTTTTGTAAAATCAAAGGAAAAACTACTGCTGTCATTGGGGTTGCTGTTTCATAGTGGTAAAGCACAGGCACAGCCTGCTCTAAGGGTGAGAGATGTTTGGTGTCAGAGAGTCATCCCTGTGTCCCACAGGTGCCTCCAGCAAGCTGCCTGGGTGGAGGGGCTGCCCGCAGCGAGGTCCCGGTGCCCTCGGGGCTCCGAGCACCTCCACTCCTCTCACACCACACCAGACCTGCGGCATCCAGCCACATTCCTCAGAGCCTGATCCAGAGCTCGCAGAAGTCAGAGGGGCAGCTCTTCATCAATTCCCAGGAGGCTTTCGGGGAAGTCCTAAATAAAATGGTTAGATTGCCTTATTTACTGGAAGCAAAGGGAAGAAGAAACAGACAGGACAAGGAATCCCACTAGGTTGTCTCTAGCTTCTTCCTTGTGTTATCCTCAGCTCTCCAAAGCCATAGCTATGGTTGACAGGAAAAATGTCTAGTTTTGAGAGTCAATTCACGCAATACTAGATATTTGATATTACAACAAAGTCACAGGTTAGACTAATTTAAATAAGGCTACTTTTAAAATAGCCAGTAGTGGCTTGCTGCAAGTGCAGAAGTACAACAGGAATACTGCAACCTTAACCACTCTCTTCCTTTGAACAAATAAAAAAACAAATGATATTTTGTGAAAGGTTTTAATTTTCCTTGCAGCCCATGGTTTTACTTGTGACTCTTACCACTGGTTACACTAGCTCAGCTATCTATTAACCATAACAACTGATCCACATGCAAAATCTTCCCATTAAAATAAAAGCAAACAACAAACCCAGGGTTTCAGTGACCGAGTGCATTGACACAAATGACTATAACCTGTGCTGGAGTAAGAGAACTGGGGCCTAGATGACCCATACAGAAATTACATTAATATTTCACTATAGCTCAGACACCATTTAGCCAAGTTACGCCCATACATTCATACTACTCACATGCAGGTTGGATAATCTGCTCAGTCAGGATGACCATGGGGCAAGCTGGCATTCACAGTTCAAAACTCATCTTTCCCTTCCTCCTAATTTCAGCCCAGGAAGGAGTAACACTGATTCAGCAGTGGCGCTTACCTTGGGGACAGTGAGGTCCATCTCCACCAGAACTGCAAAGCCACCAGTAAAACCTTTTGAAATCTTACTTCCCTCTTGCAGCAGCAGGTGCAGGCAGTGCACACAGGAGCACCGTGCCCAGCAGCCCAGCACAGCCAGGGATCCCTGCCAGCCGTAAAGCATGAGAGCAGCTTCTGCACGAGTGGGTGCATCAGAGCACTCGAAGTTCAGAGGAGAGCTCTGTCCTGCTTTACTGGGAAAGCAGGAGAGATCCAGGCATTTTCTCAGTGTAAGAGCAGCTCCTGGGCAGGCATGGAGGAAGAACAAGGAGAGCAGTGCTGAAGGGTTCTCTTTAGTGCCCAGAAAAGGACGAGGACGTAAGAAGTGGTCTGAAGTACAGTAGGGATCAGATGAGCCTGGACAAGCCTGTCACTTTCATCTGTGGTCCTGCAGGCACACACACTGGGCAAGAACATGAGAACCCCTGGAAGTCTTAGATGCAGAAAGCTGGTGTTGCCAGCTGTTGCATCACATACACCTTTCCCTCCCCCACTCCACTTTCAGGGCTTCTTATGACCTCCTCTATCTTTCACTTAACATTGGTTCACAATACATTCCAAAGACCTTGAAAACAATGGAAAGACATGATGTGACAGATAGGGGGTCAGTGGAAGAACGTAAAAAGAGTGGCAAGACAGTGAAAGTGAGAAGGGGGGAAGACAACCTCTGCAGTAGCACACTGGATATAGGCATCTAACCAGATATAGATGTGGTAAGGTTACATTGCTGAGGTCAAAGGAAAATAAATGTTGCAGCGAGCAAGCCATTAAAACTTACAGCTGGAGAAACGCTAACAAACTTTGTTTTAGCCACAGTGAGTTGTGTATGCCAGAGAGCCAAGGGAAAGAATGAGGATTTTAATCTGTCATAAGGAATCAAGTCTGGAATGGAGAGTTTGACTTGCAGCTTGTCTGCATAACAATGATAACTAATTTTGTATTTGTGGATGAGACTACGTCAACATAAGAAGAAGAGAGGAACGAGGGCAGAGCCTTACAGAGTCTATCAGGAGGGAGGGAAGGAGGAAAACTCACTCAAGGACATGCATAAAGTGATTAGAAATGTCGGAAACTCAGGAAGGGAAAGTATCACAGCAGCAAGGGGAGGACAAGACTGCGAAAGAACAGCTGGCATTCTCAAAGCTAAAATGAATGTCAGTGAAGATGAGGCTTCAAAATCTTGGCTAAGAAAAAGTCTTAATTTTGTAACTGTTTGACAGGAGACGTACTGAATATTTTGTACAAAATGAAGTCAGTCAGGTAAGTAACATTATAAATTCCCTCTTTGTCTCTGATAACTGTTCAGGGAGTTTTGCCGTTGACCTGAGATGTAGGCATCAACACCGATGTCTTTTAAAGCTAGGTGAGGTGGCTCAGCCTAGAAATCTGTGTCTGGCTTGTGGACGAGAGCCCCACCAGGCACAGGAACAAGCTGTCTGTGTTCAACAACCATCTCTGTAGCAAATACCTGGTGGGGAGGCAGGCAAGAGAAGGAAAACAATTCATTTGTGGCCACTTGAGATGTCAGGTGTGGCCTTTCAGAGCAGTTTGGACAAAGCCATGCAATTCTGATTCTGCCCCAAGAGGACACATATTAGTTAATGCAGGGCAAGTTATTTGCATAATAAATTAGGGTCCAAATGCTGCTGTTGTCAGTATAATCACTTCATATAAAGCACATTAACACAAATAAAAGAGATTTGCAATGATGAATGAAATGTCTTTCCCTCTTTTCTCCCCAATAAATTACAGAAAACCATAGTGACAAGCAGGAAGTGCTAATGACAAGAAATCCTTAATTGTAGCAGCAAGAAGAATACGCAAAACAAAGCACACTGGAGACAGTAACTATTAATCTTCTTTAGAATTTCTAGACAAATCTTTACCCTTTTCCTTTTGCAAATGGAAACTGTTTCTGTGATATTTACAGGTGTAGCATATCTGAACTAGAATTCTGAGGCTAAAACTCATCCACATTCTGGTAAATCTGAAAATCTTGTGATGTATGCAAAATGTTTTCACTCTAAATCTCTCACAATATAATTGTTTGGGATAGCTCCCCATTCACGCAGTATTTCCCATGCTATGTCAAGGGAACACTTTGTTTAATTCAGAACACTTGCTCTATGCAGTGACAGCTGCATGACATTAATTTCCGGCACACAGTTCCCCACTTTCTACAAAGCACGTCTGAGCTCTGCTCAGGAGAGACCTACCTATGCAGCTGACTTTCTGTATTGTTCTTCAGAAGTTCTCTTCATCCTGTATGCGCACCAGCAGCTTGCTATCACTCAGACTGATTGCTGTTTTTCTAGCCTATATTTAATATCTCTGATAGATGTTTACTTTAATGGTTCCCACAGGGATCGTGCCATTTAACTGATCACTATCCATCTCCACTCTGCTGTCATTCTCTATGGATATTAAGTTGAAGTTTCTATTCACCAAGCTGTTCCCTATAAACTGTTCTTATAATCTCTCTGCTCTTCCATCTCTGAGTATGTTAAAGCAACTTCCTGACTTCCTACACTGCCTTATAGCTCTTAAAGACTGAAATGTGAATTAGTTACCTTATATCCAGTATAAACATGGATGTGATGGAAATCAACTCTCTCCATCAAAAGCCAGCAGCAAGGTGCACACTTTCATCTTATTGGTACACATGAAGCGCAACTATATTTGTATTTACATGGACTAGAAGGTTCAGCACATGAAAAAGTTTCATATTCATAATGGTTCTGTCATGGGAAGGAGACGCCTAGTCCTGACATAAGAACAGGATATCGCCATTTCCCAAGGCATGAAGACAGAGGAACAAATATCAAAAGTCAGGGAAATCAAAGACAAAAGTACAGCAAACTAAAGGAGGGAGACTATTTCAATGAAGATCAAAGTAAGACCCAGGTAAGACTAGGCACATGAAAGCTAGCACTGTTCTTCATGGTTCTTTCCTCAAAAGGAAAACTCAAAAGAACTCAAGAGGTCTGTGGCCATGTGGTGAGGTAAACACTTCTAACAAAAGAGTGCAGAAATCTTTCAGGTTTGAATTTGGCAAAGTACATCAAACATGGTTTCTTCCTACTAGAATTATCACCTTGTTTACATTTTATAAATAAACACAGCATTTGTTTTTCCCTTAACGCTGTTTGAATTAAGGGTGACTCCAGTGTAGATAGCTAACATCAAGTCATTACACTCCATTCTAGTCTTCAGACAAGGGAACAGGAACATTTTCCCAATGCTCAACACCAGCTACCCTTTAGGATATACAGCAATGTAACAGAAAGTCCTTCCTCGGAGCTTCATGACCCTCAGGCACTTTTTCACATCCCCCATCGACCATTTCATTGTTTTGCTATTTCTACCTTCCCAACTATCCAAGTGTAACTCCTGTCTCTGACTCCGAGTTTTTATCTCCATCTCCTTGTTGCATTAAGAGGGTTAATTTAGCAAAAGTTAAACTCTCTTGCATCCCACCTTGTCCTCAGTATATTACGGAGGGCAGCTGAGCTTAACTCCTGAGTGACACCCAACCACACCAGATGACCTCAAGTCAGCACTGTGAGTCCGATCGTGCTCAACAGCCAGTCCAGCGATATGTTAAATTCACACAATTACAGATTCACTAGTAGTGCAGGGTTGGGTCGTGGTCATTGAGTTTACACGCTTCCACAGATTCACAAATATTATAATATATAAGTCTGAGCGCATCCAATGAGAGATTCTCACTACTAGATCCACAGATAATGAGGTTCATTAAAGCAACAGATAGAAGTTCTTTTAGATTGCCATTTATAAAATAGACTGCCTACAAAAATACACTTTAATTGCAAAAAATATGTATTGGTACCAAATATATAAATTCTAAGATGACTATATAGCGCTACTAATGTGATTAAAAATACAAGTTTGAAGTCTAAGTGTCCCAGGGAAACACTTGGCGCAACCAAGTGTGCAAATCTTACCCCAAAGCGTCCTTTTGGGGCAAAAGATCATCTCAGCCCATCTACTGATCCCAGAAGTCTGCAATGCTGTTTCCTTGACTTCTCAGTGATGATGTTTTCCCTAACTTTCCCCTGACGTTACAGTATTTTATACTATTTTCTATGTTTAGGTGGAGGTTGAGTGACTCTAGTCATACATACCTTTGTTATCGATCGGTGTAAAATTCTCTTGCTTCAATTTTACTTAAGAAAATTCACAGAGCATGCTCAAGGGAGAATAGGGGCATGATGTAGATGGGTGTCTTTTGGTATGGAGGTGTGTTTTCGTATTATAATGAGGTTATAATGAGCAAAGTTCATCCACAGGACAAAGTTCAACACATCTGCTAGCTCAGCAACTAGCATTTGGATGGGATGGAATATTTCTCTCTTTATTGACAGCAGCTATGCGCACAGCACCATCTGGTTCCTGTACCTGCCTTGTACACAGGCCAGGTCGGGGGGGAGAACCATGCAGAGCAGATTCCTTGCCTGCTGAGCACCTGCCTCATATGCTGAAGATGTGGATATAACTTTATTCTCAATAAGCGTACCTCCAATAATTAGTTTCAATAACGTGCCCCCTCAGTAACTACTCCACACTCCTTTTCAACCCCTACCTCTCCTGTTTGTTACATCATGTAGGGCAAGAAGAGACTGGTAACATACGTTCAGAATTGCTCTTCATGCCCTGACCAACAGCTTCTTCCTTTCCAATCACTGACTTGCAGCTTTTCAAGCACAAAGTGCCCATTATTCTTGGGACAACATTTTAGATCTTTCCACCTCAGTGGCTTCATTACTCATCAATTTTTGAGGGAGCCTCTGCAGCGACTTTCTTTAAACGTACTTGCCTACTCCTAAGCCTCTTCTTGTCATCATTACTTCTACCCGGACCTATTTTGCTCTTTCACATTCTCCCAGCATAGGAATGTCACTGCTAATAGCATGTGAAACAATTTCTCTACTGGTTCCTCTTCCAAGTTATTATTTTCTGTAGGGTCAGTGCCCTACCAACTTGTGCCCTCCTTCCCCACCTTTCTTTGCTTTCTCTAGGGTCCCCCAGAGACAGCTGATCAAGCAACACTCAACCTGAGCCTGAACTGGGCAGACCTTCCAACGTACCAGGGATCTAAGGAGAGTGTCAGCTATAAGGGATACTGCTACATCACCTGTCACAGTCAAGTTGCTAAGTAGAAATTCCCTCTTTTTTGACCAGAAGGACCATGATTTCTCTACACCCCACTCTCCAGGCACGTGGGAGAGGTGCTGGTGTGGGACACGCTCTTAGTCCACGTTCTAGACAGCATCAGGACATGTCACTGGTGGAAAGATGCAGCCTTTTCTGTGCTACGTGACAGGCATGTCATGACTCCCACCAAAGCTGTGTTGTTCTTGTAGTGAGAGACCCCAAAACCTAACTGTACAAAGAGCCCAGACTTTCAGCAGCACAAGAAAATCTTCGGCTGTCCCATCAGTTTCCGTCGGGCAGGGCCGTGGGAGCCCTCAGAGGGGCAGGCTGCACGCCTGCCAGGAGCTCCTGCTAACCAGCGCAATTTGGCACCGACCGCCCTGGGCTGTGGCTCTGCAGGCAGAACAGCCTGGCCACGGGATCCTGCAGAGCAGTTTGCAGGCACAAAACCCCACAGACACTGCTTTCCAAGCCAGACGGAGGGAAGAGCAAAGCACAGTATTGCCTGCAACAAATTACTTATTCATTTTTCCAGCCCATGAGACAGTGACATCTGGAGAACACGGCTTGGTAGCAGCCTTGTGATTGTTTGATTAAAATAGCCCTTTAAGAACAAAGATAAGAGGGGTGAAAAGGGCAGAAGAGTAGTATGGCATAAAATTATCTTCTTTTTCCTCTTTCACCCTCAAGTTGCAACAACACAGTCTTCTACTGCATTTCAGAAAGTGAAACTACATCAGATTTTGCCTATTCCTTATTCTCCCAGTCTCTATTCAAACATGTCTTTAAAAATAAAACATCCCCTCATTGGGGATTAGTACAAGAAAGTGAGCAGCAGCAGTCTGAAGAATTTTAAAAGGAGATCTACAATCGTATGCCTAAGTTGAAACCTAAGCACGTAGTTGAGCCATTTCACTTCTTTTTTTTTAATCCTCCTGAAACAGCACCAAAACCCAGGGCACCCCTGAAGCAAGCAGCCGCAATTCGAAGTGCTAAATCTAGCTCAGTTGACAGCATCCAGATGTGACAGTAACTTTTGACATAGCCTCTTGTAAACACATCTGGTAAGAGTTGTCAGGGATGGTTTTTTTCAAACCACTTAAGAAAAACATATGCACGCAGACACACACTGAAAGTTTGTGTTTACCTTAGTCTGCAAATACATGTTAGATGAGGTAAATGCAGAGGCCTCTTCCTTCCCACAAATCATATATATTTCATATTTTTTCTCCATGCAGCCATCTCAGAGTTTTCAGCATAGGTGAGCGATGGAATCTGCAGCTTAAGAGAAGACACATCTCAGTCTGCCTTTGCTGGTGAGGAATACGGCCGTGGAACCAAACCCTATGTGAAACACAGCTGCAGAGAAGACACCAGCTGTGCTCACACTACACAAACACGAAGAGAACATGTGCCAGAGAACGTGCAAAATAAGGCAGAAAGAAATAGAGATATGGATGAGGGGAGCAAGAAATCAGCTGGCTGTGGGAGAGGAATAGCTACTGACAGCGTAATGCTCCGGTATTTTCTGGGCATCACTACAAAGGAGAGAAATAGGAGGACAAGATAGTATGTACCATTGACTATACAGAAGACACGGTAGAAAAGCTAACCAA
Organism: Caloenas nicobarica; assembly: GCF_036013445.1. NCBI lineage: Eukaryota > Metazoa > Chordata > Aves > Columbiformes > Columbidae > Caloenas > Caloenas nicobarica. Next base: position 198,302,486 of record NC_088245.1, on the reverse strand, counting down.
ACCCCATTTTTGGAATTTGCAGAAATATGGATCCCAGTAACATGAGAGATTTGTGGGCTGCACATTGAGACCCCTCCCAGATCTACATGAGGAAAAACAGACTAACGCGGCAGTCCAATGGCTGAAGCATGGCTTGTCACAGGGCACAGTACTTGGGAGTTTTCTGTAATGGCTTTTTATATTCATGTTTGATAAACACAGAATTTACTTATAATGAAAGTTTAAAGTTTTTTGTATTGTTTCTTTCATGTGGAAATGGTGGGTTTTTTCCACATGCAGAACTTCACTAAACACATCCATGAATTTTTCATCACAGGTTTCAGAAATACCAAGTTGGAAATTGTTGTGCACACAAAAATAAAGATATTGACAAACTCCACTAAAAATAGAGAAACAGTTCGGAAAACAAACAGCAAACAAACACTAAACAGAAAGGGAGGAAAAAAACCCAGGCAAATAGCAAACTTGAGACTGCTCAGCAAAGACCTAAATATTCTCTTAGAATGATCACTTGGAAGCTTCACCAGAAAGAGCTTCTCAAGTAGATTTTGATGCTTTGATCAAGGACTGACATATAAATCTATCAAGAATTCTTCCATCATATTAAAATTGTTGGAGAAGTTCCAAAGATGGCAAATTGCCTTTCCCACTGCATTCTCCTCTCTTGCTGAGTTCATACAGCCTTGAGGAGCAGCACAAGAGCTCATCTCCTGCTCCCTCTGCCAAACCCAGTCCTTCAAGCTCTCTGAAGCACAGCTGTGGTCCCCAAGCAGCTTTTCAGGGCTCTCAGTCAGCAAAGCAACAGAATGAGCGCGTTGTCCCTTGCCATCTGCTGTCCTAAGCCTTGCCCTACCAAGCACAAGTTGAGTTCTTCTGGGGAAATCCAGCCTCTCGGAGGTCTGGGACAGTTTTGTCACTGAAACTGCTGCTCCAGGCTGACAGTCTGAAGTACCCCTATGACTTAAGAGAATCTCTTGGTGCTTCACAGGTTTCATTTTTCTTCTGCCCCGGGGACAACCCATCATTGTGCGCTCAGCTTTAAGCCCACAAATGCTCTGAAGCGCTTGTTTTGTCAGGGCAGGACAGTGCAGCACATCAGCAGGCAGGTCTGTCTGACGCAGGGGCAGCCGGGGTGGCCTGGTGAGCCCTGGAGCAGGATGCTGGGAAGAAGTAGGAGAGTGACCCCCAAAACAGCCAGCTCTGGTCACACCACCAGATGTTTGTCTGCAGATCACAGAATCACAGAATGTTAGGGATTGGAAAGGACCTCAAAAGATCATCTAGTCCAGTTCTCCCACTGGAGCAGGAACACCCAGATGAGGTTACACAGGAAGGCATCCAGGCGGGTTTTGAATGTCTCCAGAGAAGGAGACTCCACAACCTCCCTGGGCAGCCTGTTCCACTGCTCTGTCACCCTCACTGAGAAGTTTCTTCTCATATTTAAGTGGAACATCTTGTGTTCCAGTTTGCACCCATTACCCCTTGTCTTATCATTGGTTGTCACCGAGAAGAGCCTGGCTCCATCCTTGTGACACCCACCCTTTATATATTTATAGACATTGATGAGGTCACCCCTCAGTCTCCTCCAAGCTAAAGAGACCCAGCTCCCTCAGCCTTTCCTCATAAGGGAGATGCTCCACTCCCTTCGTCATCTTTGTTGCCCTGCGCTGGACTCTCTCCAGCAGTTCCCTGTCCAGGGATGCCCAGATGCCCAGAGCTAAACTAACAGTCGGGTTTGGGCTGGAGCAGGAACTGCCACCTCCCTGCTCCTGGGAGGAGTGCGCTGAGGGTGACAGGGACACGGGCAGGGCTGCTGCAGGAGTCGGCATTCACAGCACAGGTCATACCCACATGCTGCTCTGCCTTGCCCTCTATCTTCTCAACGGCAAGGGAATAACCATTTAAACATATTTGTTTTATATTTAAATAAGGCCAAATAAAGGAACAATTATTATGAAAACCATTGCACTGTGAAACCTGTAACATTTAAATCCAACTGTTGACCTTAAAGAGTTTCAGCTCGTTACACTTCCAGGATGAGTGAGCACTGCAGAGCCACTGTGGTGGCACATAATTCTGTGTTGTGACGAGCTCCTCGATACACCTCTACAGTGTGTTAACATCTACCTGCCATCCTCCCTTGTCATTTTCTCCTTCACCGCTTGGTTCCTTTCTGAGCATCTGAGGAGCCTGCCTGACTTTAATCAAATAAATATTTCATGTTTTCAGGTCTCAGAGGATGTCAGAGTTCTTTCAACTCTTCTAACATCTTTGAAGAGCTGACTTGCTCCTGGGACCAGCTTCCAGCTCACAGCCCTTGGGAACACCAGGAAAACCTCCTTCGGTGATGAGCTATGTACTGCATGTTCAACCCACACATCAGCGCTGCCCAAGATGGTGTTCTTCATGCAAGAATCCCCTTCCAGAACCAGGAGCAGCTGGTGAGCCCCTCACCCTGACCGCATGGAGAGGCCCCACTCCAGGGAAAGGCAGCAGAGAGGTGGCTGTCTGGAGTTGGGGAATGAACAGTTTGCTACACTGCAAATGTTGTAAGATTAGACAGGTAGCCCGGTTCTGCAATGCAGTGGGGGAATGGATTATATTCCCATCTCTGCCTATGGCATCAACCAGTTTACTCCACTCTTTGGACTCAGTTTCTGCTTCCCACCTTGCACTTTCTGGCTTAAGTCAAGGCTTGGAGTGACAGCTGTTCAGCCAGTTGCTTCCATGAGAGAAACCTCAAAATCAATAGTCAGTTCTTCACCTTCCAGCCCCGTGTCTCCCCTGACAGCACGAGGGCCTGCTCACATCACTAGGGCTGGACCAACGGTGCCCAAGAGTCTGACCACAGATGTCACCAAGAAGAAAGGAAGGCTCCTCCTGCACTCCCCGGCCATGCCACAATACCTGAAGAGCCAAACTGCACACATGTGGGAAGCCTAACACTTCCTAGCCAGTATTTTCTAGAAAAAAAATTCTTATTGTTTTCTAAAAAAGAAAAAAGTTATTAAAATTTTATGGTTTATTATATTTTTCTATGAGTATAAATTTTATTATTTTTCTAATATTATAAAATCTTATTTGAAGGAAAAATGTTATAAAATATTATGAAGATAATATTTTCCCTGTTTTTTTTCCAGGGTCATCTGAGCTCACACCACCCCACGAGCCCTGGTGCTGCAGGCACAGAGCCCTGCACCCACAGGAGAGTCAGTGATTAGCAGAGCTGGTCAGGGTATTCCAGCTGGGCAACCTCACACCTCAGAGCAGCTTTCAAACAACACTAGACCAATCTGGGGAGTGACAGCATGAATTGTGGGTGCTTGAGGGTCAAGGAAGAGAAAAAGGGCTGTCGTATCCCATAGGCTTTCCAGTTCCTCTTCAGGAAATCATTAGTACCACGACCAAGAAAATAAATTCCAAGCTGAAAGAGATCTGTGACCCCTGACAGACACCAAAACAGGCAGGACCCTCTGCTGAACCTCAGGCAACATTTTGACTCTTCAGCTAAACTGCTTGACATGCCATTCATCCCCTCCTCCCTCACCCCCAGCTTTACACAGCAAACAGCTTTACCTTTCCTGCCCAGAGCTCTATTCCCATCAGCTGTGGGAGGTGGGGAGGCCACTGCAGCTACACCCTATGTAAGAACAGGGAGAACCAGGCCCTTTGTCTTTAAAAGCTCAACACTGGCCTTGTGGATTTCCATGGCCAGTATTTTCCCACTTAATCGTCTTCACTGTAATTCACAAAAGTAAAATAAACGCTTTGCACAGGGAGTATCTGAGTTTGGCCAATATTTTGTTAACATATGCACACAGTGCTAGTTACTGTTTTTAACTCAATAATGATCTTTATTCTGCTATTTTAAAAGAGGTAATAGCTGCAACCTGCATTAAAAATACCTTTCAGACAGTAAAAAAAAAAAACCAAACCAACAAAACCACCACAGGCGGTGGAGAAAATACTGAAGGCTACAACTTTTCTAGAACCACACACCAGTTTCCTTGATCATAGTAACTCTTTTGAACCCTCACACAGTCCAGGGACCTGCATGCTGCCTCCAGTTCCCCTTCACAGAACACATGGTAATACCGATGGAAGACAGGGCTGAGTTCCTGTGACTCCTTAGAGCCAGCTGGAAATGACGCTGTACCGACATTTTCTCCTTTCTTTTTAGCACCACCTTTCAGGTGCCAGGGAACCAGCAAATCCTGAGAGTGAAAGGAGGTTCGGTTCGTGTGAACAGGCAGTCTGGAGTCTGTGAGTGGCTCTGCATCGCCGTCTTCATCCTTCCCGTCATTAAGGAGTCGGTCAGAACGCGCTGAGTCTCGGCTGCCGCTATCAGGCTTTTGATCGCTAAGTGGTCTCTGGGCTGCAGCAGCACCAACTTCCTCCTCCTTGTCTCTACTGCCATTCTTTTCCTTAAGGTATTTAGACTTCTGGTTTTTGTATTCTTGTTCCTTTGCCCAGACATAAATGAGTGCTGTTCCACCAGGTCTCAGAAGCCGAGCTAGTTCACGGATACTAGCCAGTCTCCTCTCCTATAAAGGTAAAACAGAAGTGTGAAGCCAGTACAAAAACAGAAAGACATGAGAATGGAATGGCAATAATTCCTCCTTACTGTCCCTGCCCCAAGATATAAAAAGTTCCTCTGATTTTTATTGTATTATTCATTTTAATTCATAATGTAGCCCATCACTATGTGCAAGCCAAGACATTTTCCTGAACACAATTATCTTTCCATTTGAAAACAGCACTGTGCTGAGCAGGATTTCTTGGACACAACAGCCCAGCTGGAAATGACACACGCCTCTTCAAGAAGGTTGTTCAATATCCAAAATCCCAGATTCAGATCTACCAGATCCGATGATTAACACCCTAAGTTTGCAGCTGAAGGAGTCAGATTTACAGTTTAAACACAGGTGCTCTGACCACCCGAACAAAGATATGTCAGCTTTCTCCAAAACAGGCTTCTTCCTAATTTCGGTATTGCATTTGGAAACATTCCATTAGGCCCTACCTCAGATTATAGCTGCATGATCTAGAAACTTGTTGCAATTGCACAGTTCCTGAGTTTTCACAGCCCAGAGATATAGCAGGCTAACGAGTAGTGGTGTTTCTGCTGTTCTTTGCAGATGGACAAGGAAGGCACAGAGAAAAAAACATGAGATCTGAGGTGGGAAGTAACATATCCCTCGAGTCCCAAAGCAGAGCTCCCTTCTCTAGTGTCGTTAATTGTACACAGACAAAAATGAAACACAAACATCTAGCTCAAAGTGCCAGGAATAGCAAAGGCATCTGGCAAGCAGAAGGAGAATGTGAACAGAAAGTTTAAGAAGCAGCAACAGCACAACGGCTTAACTCTGCTCTGACGACTGCTTACACCAAGCGCAAACCTTCGATTTCCCCCCATTTTGTTCTTCACTTTTGCTTCCAGGAGCCCAAACTAGCAGGTTTTTGTAATATTAGCAGCTCTGCAGAGCAATACAACAGTATAGAGAGGGGTGACTTACCACTGTTGAGAAATGGTGGATTACAGCAATAGAGATGCAGGCGTCGCAAGAACCACTGCGGATTGGCACCGACAGGGCATCACAGACAAATGCCTCCAAGTTTTTTTCTCCACAAATACCTACCAGGTTTTTGCTGCGATCACAGCCAACCTATAACAGAAAGTGTTTCATTAAGCTTTTCATAAGAGGATAATTACAAGACTGGAAAATTATTTTCACTTGATGCTTACAGTAATAGAGTCATCACAGTGTCCTACTGAGGTAACATTTTAGTTTAAAATAAAAACGAGAGCAAGTGTGATAAAATAGTCTTAAGTAAGAGGAATATATGGTTCCCAAGTATAGGCAAAAAGAAAAAAATCCTGATGCTATCTCAAAACAAAGATGGCAGACGGGATATTAGACAGCTCATTATAGCACCCTGATTTTGAACCAGCTTAAGAGAGAGCAGGTTTCAACCTAACTTTTCATCAAAACCAGCTTCTCAGGTATCCTGAAACCAGCAGAACAAGAGGTGACCTAACCTCAGTATTTTCTTTTCCATCCAATTGCCATTTGTAACCTGACAACACCAAATACTGAACTCACAAAAGCTGAATCTACAGGTATAAGTGACAGTCTGGTGACTTCGGTGGCATCACCGAAGTATGTTGCACAGCTTCACTAAGCACCTACGTTTCGTCATTTCAGTGTAAGGATGTCCTGGAGTACACTCCTCTTCACCCTCAGTATCACAATCCACACAAACTTAAGCACAACATAATTTTCCACAGTTAACATAATTTTACATGGTTCTGTACAGTCCAAATGAAGTGACCCCTGGGAACCATTTCAGGACACCTCATAAAATGCTTCTTTCCCTCCTTTGAACCTTGCCCAGTGTCCATATCAAAGCTGGTTTAAAAAAAAAAAATAATCTAGAAGAGGTTTTTAATGCGCTTTCATAAAAATATAAATCCAAACTGATCAACACCCTTTTGAAAGAACAAATAGAGCGAGGCGTGCACCACCCTCATTTTCATGTCAGTTGTGCACACTGAATACTCAAACCAAAGCCCTGCTACTAAGTCACATATCAAACTCAGTTTGCATGAGATTATTAAATTTATTTTAGCTTTCAACAATCAGCAACAAGTAGATGGCAGAGAACAGATTCAGAATCCTAAATAATTACTGCTGACAGTGTTTATTGTTTTTGACACTGAAAGAATACTAAACCACCCTTGATGCAAGAAAAATAGCAAACAACTTGCTCTGGATTAATCGGCCCAGCAGAGACAACAGTACTGCTAAAATTAAAAATCTTTTGCAAGATTAATGAAAATACATTTATTTTCTATCATAACTTTTCATTTTATCAGTTCAAATCATTTCAGCTTTCACTCTACCATCACAGTTTTGAAGAAAACCAGGATTCTGTTCCAGTCGTATGTCCTGAAAACTTCCAGGTGAGCCACTTGCTAGTCAGGTCCCTGACTTTTGGATCAAAGGAAATGAAACAGTTGTGAAAATGCCAACCTGCCAACCCAAGATAATCTTCCACAAAACCAGTACTATAAAGATGTACGTATTGTCCTGCCAATTAGCTCTAAACAGACCTGAAAAGATCAATCCTAGCATTGCTTTCTTCCCATTTATTCCGTGGCCTCGTCTCCACGTTTACTGAAGCACTGAGTGAACAGTGGTATTTATAAATAAAAGAAGGAAACTCTTGTTTACTTGGAAGTAAACATAATACCCCATCACTTCACACTGGAAGCCAACTGAAGGGTCTTTAAATTACTCTCATCATGGAATGGATTTAGCTTACAACCTGCATGTTAGAGATTCCACACCTCATTACCGGTGCTTTCAACTGCTGCAATTAACACATTAGCATGCAGTATTTAATAAACCTCAAAGGACCAAATTCACTGCTGGCAGAAAGAGAGAGAAGAATACTTGCAACCTCCACTGACAACAAGCTTTCCCATAAAGAACTCCTTTGGCCCTGCACATCTACAGTAAAAATGGGCTGGATAATGGCACTCAATCCTCCCAAAGTGACCTTGAGGGGGACTACACTCTGTGTTGATGAAATCCAGTGAACTGAGAAGGAGAACAAAGGCATGACTGTCAGAACGTGAAGTCCTCATTTGCATCTAAATTATATCAAATAATTACGAAGGCAGGCTTACTTCTATTGTCACACTTATTAAAGTGAATCTACATCCAAAGCAAAAAGATTTTGTTTCGCAATGAAAATGGAGACCTGAAATGGATCACTTGGAATGCACAGCTGCTCTGATATAGATATATTAGGTTAAAACCTTAAGTTATCTTAAATGTAAACATTATTATAGGTGCTACATATAAATGCTGAACACAAGGAGTCACCGCAGATATGCCTGGTGCTGGAGCTAAGCAAATTTAGCATCCTTACCAGAATTATCTTTGCATGATATTTTAAAAGAATTGCAATCACCACATTATTGCATTTTCTAGTTTACAAGAAACATGCATTCATTAAAAACCAAAATACATTGGTTTCAGACTCTTAGAAAACAATAAGGTAGCAAAAAGCAGTTAACTGCAGTGGTGCAATTCCTGCTTACAGCTTGAAAATAATCCTATGATTTTTATGAGTATAGAAAACATTTACAGCAAGGGGCAGAGACCCCAAACTTAACTTTTCCCAGTTATGTTACTGATTTCTACATTCTGAAGCACATGGAAGCTTTTATGTGATGAAGCTTCATTTACGGAAAACAATTCAAATGAATGTTTTAATTTAGAACAGTTTTATTTTTCTCTAATTCAAAATGTAATCAAAACATTTTAAAAAATATCAAAATATAAATGGAATGCTTTAATTTTTGCCAGTTCATATCTCTAATTTTGATGCTCAACACAGGATACTGTCCTTGCTGACATCTCTTCTGGAAGAGTGGAGAAAGGTAGATGAATTACTATTAGTTTAGTGTCCAAAACCAATAAAATCTAGTACATCTTTTGGTGAGCCAAGATGTATAGATTTTTAAGGTTCACTACTTCTTATTATCTGTGAGTCTTCTCAATCATTTCTTATACCTGTTTTCCCAGTTTTCCAAATCAAATTCCCTGCTCAAACCCCGCAATTTCTCATAGATATCTCAAATAGCACAGCTGACTACTCAGCTGAATCAACCTCTCAGCAAGTTGCTCTGCACCTTTTAGCATTTCCCCAAAGGAGGCTGGCTTCTCAGGTCTCCCAGATTTTACTCCAGGCAGCCATTCCCACATCCCTTCCTTTCTGGCAGGTACCTCCATCCCTTTCTTCCCTGCTTTTAGTGATGTGGACGGAGGGTCACAAGAGCTCCAGAGTGGCCACTGATATCTCTGTATTGGGGCTCAGAATCCACTTACACTTTTAACAGGAATATCAGACACTGATTTTTATTGTATCTGGATAAACACTAACAGCATCCAACTCCTGTTTTAAGCCAGGAAATCTGTACTAGTACAGAGGCCTGTAACCCCACAACTAGAACCCCAAACACAAAACTTAAGACAGAGGCCAAAGCATGTCATCATTCTGGCATACAGCACCTTTTCTTTAGGGCACACTTGGTAACACAACCCTTCAGACTAATGGAAGTATCAAAAGGCTAAGATGAAAGAGGATAAGGGAAGGGAGAAACAAATGTGACACCTGCGATTTGTCTGAGTTTGCAGCAGCTCTGCACTGGCTTCCTGGGAATGGCGTAACACAGGCAGATATCTTGTCCCACTCCGCTGCGCTCTCAGGCACCCTCACCTCCATCATTTCAGCCAGGAGTAGCTAAACTAAGTTTTATAAAAACTCGCAGTGGATCAGAATAGATCACTAAGGGGCAGAAGACATTATATAAATAGCTTGCTTTGTAATCGTGCTGCAAATCTGCAAGACACAAATCCTCTTGCAAACTTTAAAATAAAGATAGGTAAAGACAGGTTGAAGTTGCCCACCATTAGATATTTTCTAAGTTATCCCATTATAACTAACTCTACCTGGTAGAATTAGTTCATTTAAGTATCTGGAAACCTGATTGATTCACCACATTAGAAACTGATTAAGAAACGACATCTAATTCTGAAATCCAGCCACCAAACGGAATTACGTGGCTCCCTGGAGAAACACTTCAGGTATAACTGATAGCATGAGAGCCTCAAGGAACTAAATTACATCCCAGCAAACACACACGTATGTAGAAAAAGAGACACCAGCACAGCCACAGCAACACAGGTAAATCTCCTTGCTCCAACTGGTCTGAGTCAGGCCTTTAGCATTCCCTCCACATGGCGTTTTGGTTTTCCATTGTGTGCAGGCAGAGTGTCTGTGGAAACAAAAGTGCTACGTCTAAAACATGGAGTTCATTTCTCAATGACGAAGTGTCAGAACCAAGTGGAGCAGTTCAGTGTTCATTAGGTTTTGTGCTGCTGTTGCCCAGTTCCTTCTGCGCGCTCTTCATCCCAGATCTCCCAGCATTTTAACAATTCCTACTCATTGAGAGAAAAACTCAGGAAAGGTTCCTCTGCCTCACCCTCCAAACACCGAAATACAGTGACCTGGCTCCAAATACACTTTTGCAAGGCAGTTTTGTCCTTCCTGCTTTCATCTACTGATAGGAATCTGTTCTCAATCAACATGGACCCAGCGTAACTAAAACCCACCCACCATTATACAACCATACCACAGCAAATCTTCACTCGCTCTTACCCACACCCTAGCAAAAATCAAGCTTTTATACAGTTGCAGCAGATCCTTGTTTGAGAGATGCTCATCTCACAGTAAAAGGGTGTCTTACAAGGTCATGTGAAATACAAGCAACACTACTGATTACCTTCAAAAGACAGGCACTACAGAAGCAGGAATGTCTGTATTAAATCAAAGCATTTGGGCTCCTACATTGCCATAATTTTTCTTCCTTGCATCAGTATTCTGGCAAGGACAGTAACTTCTTTATATATATATATATATATATATATATATATATATATATAAATCCTTATTCAATGGCATTTTCTGGTTTTTGTTACTGGAAACACTCAACACCAGGCTGGACGGGGCTCTGAGCAATCTGATCTAATTGAAGATGTCCCTGCTCATTGCAGGGGGGTTGGACTGGATGACCTTCAAACGTCTCTTCCAACCCAAACTATTCTATAACTCTATGGTTTCCCACCAGTTTATCAATGCAACTAAAACTATAAACCACAAAACTGAAAAGCTTTGTTTGTCTTTCACTCACATCTGAGCTCTGTGAGGATGCTGAATGTTCCTGTGGGGATTTATACATCATCACACCTACCTGAACCCTGGGAACTGGGAGACAGAGCTAAAGCTCATAAAAATTGATGATACATTGCCATGATGTCAACTGGCTCTGGAATGAAACCCTTGTGGTGAGACCTGCTTGCAGATATGAATATTAAGCTTGCAAGTACTTAAATATAAACTGTTAAAATAATTCCCCCAAATGAGGTTGAGTGGGGAGGGGATCGTGTTAAAAAAAAAAAAAAAAACAACAAAAAACACCAACAAAAAACAAACCAAAACCATTTCTCCCTTTTGCATTCATTCAAACAATAAAAAGCTGGGCGAGACAGAAAAGAAAAAGCAATCTGAAACTTTATTAAATTCAATCTTTCTCTACTCTTTGTCCTAACTACATCAGACTTGGATTCCATCTCTTGCTCAAACATTCTTAATCTGAATTTGTTTGTCATGAAATTGCTGCTCTTTCACTGTGTCAGAATAATGCAGCCGTTACAGCACTGTCATTTTCATTGAGCGTAGCTGGACTCCTGTGCATTTCATTGTCACTCAACCATACTCAAGTAGATCAGGCTATATGTAATCACCCAAAGAAACTGAAGCAAATACAATAGCACGGGCCACAGTGGAGACATTTTCAGACAGTGCCTGAAGATTAAAACCATCAAGAGGGCTACCTTAGCTTTGATCTACCATTAGTGCTGCTACTTAAAGTATCCTATCTGAAAATGTACAGTAACCTTCACAGTACATCGCCTGCCTTCAGAAAGTGCTTGCCTCAGGTTTTCAGTATTTCTGAGTCAAAACACTCCAACCTACATGGCTGTACTGACAATGCTCTACCCAGCCCCCATATAACTCCTAATTTCACAGCATTGCTTTATTGCTTCTTTCCCAACAGGGCCCAGGCTAAGAGCTCCAGTACACTGTGCATAAAGCCTTACCGACTGCTGTGAGGCAAAGGCTGCAGCAATTTATTATGTTTCTGCCTGGATTTTATGCCTCCAAGTCAAAAGGAGTAAATGAGGGAGGAAACTGATGCCCTGAATCTAGAGAGCACTCTCGTTATCCCAGTGATGTACCTCATACACAAAGAATATTCTTTAACCCCTCACCCTTGGATCCATGCCCAACTCATGTAAATAGAAGTAACATAATAAGAAAAAGAGCCCTGTATAATCAGACCTTTCTGTTGAGCCCAAATAAGAACACAGGAGGACAACAAAAAGTGGAAAAGACTGCTCCTCTCTCTCTCAGATAAAAAGAATGAACAGGCTGACTCACCCGACACAAGTCAGCATACCAAGGAGCTGGGCTACCGCTAATAATACTGATATATGACTAACGCTTGTTCTACAGTACTTCCTATAGAACAGTACAGCAAGGGAATAGAGGTAAAAATCCCAGTAAGCAATATATGAGCACTGAATAAATGAAGACTGATTTCCCGCAAATCAAAATTCACAAAATAAAGAACTGATGTTGGTTGCTTCTGCAGTCACAGAAATAGCCAAGTATTTAAAGTAGTACCTTGCTTCAAATAATAGCCATTACCAGTTGCTTTAGAGGAAGATGCACACACACACACACACACACAAAACCACATCAGGACAGTTTGCTCTCCTAAAAAGCTGACCATAAGAAAAATGTCTTGTCTACTGGCACTTCAGGTCAAAGAATGAGGGTTTGTATTACCTATGAACCAAGTGATCTGATGTCTCTTTGAAGAATTTGACCCAAACCCTACAACTGCTGCTCAGTGCTTGGCTTTCTGGCATTTTGTGATGGTAAGTTCCATCCGCAAAGCATTTTGTCTTCACAGCAGAAAACAGATTGCTGCACTTTAACCTGCTCCCAAACCGTGTGGTCCCCTTGGATCACCTTATTGTCCTCCCTACCAGCAACTACTCATACCCATGCTGGTTGATCTAAGTGACACCCTTTGGTGACCCTTCATCAGTACTGAACAACATCCAACAGTCTCACCTCTCTCTTTCTCCACACCAGCGTAACACCACACCATTCCTCTCACTTATGATAATTTAGTTCTCTTAGTCTTCTCAAGATACCTCATCAAAAGCTTAAAAACATCTGTAAACATAACATACACTCTTTTCTTCTTTAACCACACTTTGGCAGACATGTAATAATAAACATAGTAGAAATAAGGAAGCACGTCCGTACTCCTGAGACTCTGTGCTGGCTTGTGGGTGAAAATAAGCAAATGCAAAGTCTAAAGCCCAGCTACAACCAAGAACAACTAGTTGTTACCAGTGGAAAATAGAAGGTCAACCGACGCCTGAGTGACGCAATTCCCAGGTTCTGTTTGTCAACCGTCTCAACCGCTTCTTTAAAAGTTCCCTCCCTTTCACTGGTATTTTTCATGTTTTGGATTTCTCCTGCCAGCACATATGAAATGAGGTAACTCCTAAAGTAAGAGAGCAGAGGGGCTGGCTGTCATTTGCCTGCCAGTAGATACCTGATCTTTCTTTCCCTTAGCTGGTTAACTGTGGGCCTCAGAAAACAGACTGGTGCTGGCAATTTCTGAACACAGCACCTTGCAGATTTCGCCTTAAAAATCTACCACAAACCTACACAACAGCAATTTACCAAATTCATTCTATGACCAGGTGACCTTCATGGAACCCCGATAAACTTCTCTCCTCCCTAGTTAGGTTTGTTGGTGTTTCTTACAGGAGTCATGGTGAACAACTGAAATGTACCAAACATCAATAACTATTTTCAGGCTACAGCAGTCAGGCATAAACACGCCTACTTAAAAATCAGTTGATTTTGTTCTAGCTTAGGAACAATAATGGAAATAAATCCATTACTAATACAGACAGGGCTGTAAGTAACAACTTGTGTTTTAGGGCTGAATATAAATAGGAGGACAGAAACTCCTCAAACAAACAAGTCTGACTTCTGTTATTAAAAATGAATGTTTTGCCTTACATAGAAGTTTGCAAGCCTGATGGATTTCAAAGTGTTTCACACAGCACAAGCACATGAAAGAATTGGACAATTCTGGAACAGGGGAGAGCAGACAGCATAATGCACATCTGTCAAAGATTTATTTTAGATAAAAACAATATGAAGTTTGACCCTTGCAAAAACGTCTTTGAAATATTTGCAATAAAAACTATCTCTTGGTTCATATTTGTATGCGCTTCATGTCTCTGACAGGAAGGGAAAGAAGTAAAACTGGACTAAGTACAGAGTGTGAAACAGGGAAGGTGACGAAAACATCAGCAAGAATGATGATCTGTGCTGAAGTTGAGACTCCTCCATGAATTTTATGTTGGCATATTTACTGGGCCTATGCACAGAGTCAGAGGTGGGACAGCCAAACATGACGTCATGCACAAATGAGCCACGCCACCAGGGCCAAGGGAGCTGCAGAGGATATATGGGAATTAGTGTTGCCCATGCAGATTTCACAGACACGTACATTGCATTCCTCACCCACTAGCCAAGTGAAAAACTTGTTGGAAGCATTCGAACTGCCCAACCATTTTCCCTTTTAATAAGCTTATTCAACAACAAAAAAGGCCAAAGCATCCATTGCAGCTTTTCAATCCACCGCACCCATTACTATTTTTATTACCATAGTTTGACTTGCAAAACAGAAGTGGCTTTGAAAAAAGAAAAGGGTAATGCACATAGTGAATGGATGTGGAAACCTAACACAATTGGTAATTGATCTTGGATCAGGAAACAGCTTTCTGTTCTTGGCAGTCTTTCCACAACTGAAGCTCCAACGTGCTGCAACTGCACGATGAAATAAACACTATCACCGATGGAAACAAGTAACAGTGACTACTACTTACCATATACAAGTCCTCGTTGATGCCCAGATATTTCCCATTACCACAACCAACATCGGCCACTATTGACCCTTTTGGTAATGACTTGAGAAACTCTACAATTTGTGGCCATGGGCTATGCCTGGTACTGCTGAAGTGTCTGGCAATCTCTTCATACACCTGGTGCACATATTCTTGCTCCAGCTTGGAAGCCTCCATCTCATTGTGGGGAAATGAAGGTTGTAACTGTCTTTGGTGTCCTTTCTGGCTGTCACAGACAGATGGGTAAACTAGACATAACAACAGATATACAAAAAAATAAAAGTTTTAAGTCATTCCTTGTTGGTTAAGCTATTTAGCAAAATAGAGTTAAAAGTGAAATATTAAAGTGCAAAAAGTGCTTCATCTCTCCTTTATCTTTTAAAAACGGAAATGCAGGTCAAACTGCAGAAGTGTTTGATGACCTTAAAAGAAGCAACCTGCCTACGTGTACGAGAGGCCATTTGCAGTGATCATTCACCCTGCTATGTTAATGAGGTTCATGTTTTCAAAACTGACACAGTGCCTCTACTGCCAAAGATCATGACATCACTGCAATTCAGCCTCTGAAATTCTGTTCTGAGGGCACAAATGGACTTCAATTCCATGTAATAATTGATCCACCTAGCTATTATTAGCTGTACTGCCCTAAGGCACTTACATGGCTGTATCACTGCAGATGTGACTGCTTCACCTTCTCTAATGTATTTATTTTCACAAATTTACAGTCCCGTTCAAATAAAAAAGCCGACCAAAACTGACAGGAACCTGAAGAGTAGTAGCTACTTTTATTCTGTTACATTATTCCAGCACTTAAGATTCCACTGGAATGCAAATTCCAGATGACTTGCCTGGCTCTTGAGCAAGCCAAGTGGCCAAGTGCCTTCCTGTCCAGAGAAACTCCGGCAGCCACATGGATGCAACCAGTTCCAGCCACATAGCACACCTGACCCTGAGCCATTCAAGAATGGCTACCAGGACTGCCAAAACTATCTGAAGGGATAAACCGGTTTGTTCCAAAAAATGCTTATATATTGATAGTAAACAACAATTTTGACTTGGAGATCACCTCAAGACACTTACTACAATTGCAAGGGCTTCTCCTCACTTTCCTGAATGTAAATGATGTCCTTGTTTCCCTTCGATTTAGTGTTAAATCTCCAACATCAGCAGTGATTGTTCCAACTTTTTGCCCAAGCTCAGATGCTTGAATGACATCATATTTTCGTGGTGTAATCCTAAAACAGAGTAGCACAAAATAAAAGAATTCCATTTGCATCAGAAAAAAAAATCCATCTTTATAAGAAGGCAATTCTTAAATACTGTGACATGTGTGATTACAGTGTGCTATTTAATGTACTGCTGCTTCTGAGTTTTTGACTTATTCAATTTCACAAGAGGAGCTGACAGATAATGACATTAATTAAAGCATTATTTAATTGCAAGTAATTAGCATTGCCCTTCCCTTCCATAAAGTCTGATTGTTTATTTTGCTATGACTTTTTTATATATATTTCTTTTATATTAAAAATATATATTTGTTAAAGATAAAATACACTATTAAAAATGGTGGCTAAGGGTATAAAAGCATAGAACTAGTTGAGCTCTGTCAGCAGACTGAAGTTTCTTGTTACAAACAGGCCTCTCCAAGGAATTTTGCTTTGCAGCAGAATTGGTTTTCCATTTATTGACAACAGAAGACGCAAAGAATGTAGCACTTGTGAGATTTGCTAAAATGCCTAAAGGGAGAAACTCTGCTATAGACATTTCTTGACCAAAATCTATCAAGCAAACTGGGAGCAGAGCTGCTTAAGCTACTCCTAGATTTGGCACTGATCTTCATGGAACACAAGAAGATTTTTGCAAGGACATAATTCATAAAATGAAAGTGAGTTGGAACTTTCTTAGAGTGACAAAAGTTTCAAATCATTTTATGAGAGGCTTACATTACAAAAAAGTTCCAAACCCAAGAATTTTTAGTACCTCTACAAATGGATCTCTCTCAAAGTTGAGAAGAGGAAAACGAGGAATTAAAATGCGAAACACAGCATGGGACAAGAGAATCAGCCACACCCACATGTAGTTTCCCATCACTTGCACATGGGAAAAGTAGATACTCTTGGAAGAAAATGGAAACTCCTCAGGGAAATAGCTCAGCACTTCAAAGCTGTTACTGTCACACTGCAACGCTTCCTGAACTTTGTCATCAAGGAGATTAATGAAAAAATTTCCTCAAGGAGAAAACAAACAAACGAACAACAACAACAAAAACCAGAACTACCACAACAACAAAAAAACAACAATAACACACACACCGCCCACACCACCACATCTCTAAGGAACTGGCCTCTCAGAGAAGCCCCTTCAGAGCTGCTGACTTCAAAGTACTTGACTCCCAGCAGGACAAGTTCTCAGTATAAAACTGACTTCCATACTGGTTAGCTGAGTTTAACCCTCACAGGTTGAGCCAAAGGGGTAAAAAAAGGTGTACTGCGTCTTTTAATACAGTAGAACATTTAGTCCCATCTCAAATTTCTACTGGAAGACGAAGCTGCTGCCCAGTGTCTGTACTTAACCAAGAAGACCGATGCGATGCCAAGCAGGCAGCCTGCACAGCGCTCCGTTGCTTTGCTGTTTGCATCTCCCCTACCGCAGGGACGCCCGTCTCCAATGCAGTCATGGGGAAAAAGGGTGCAGGTCCTTTCTGTCTAGAAATCAAGAAGCAGCACACTGATGCACCATCTAGATGTTGCAAAAAGGAGACATGTAGTAGCCCAGAGGACGGAAATATCCCAAAGGTAGCCGTGGAAAGGCTGAGATCTAATAAAGAACTGCCCTGTTCGTGGCAGACAACGAAGCTATGATAAAATAATCAGCTGAGGATGCCTGAGACTCCCAGGGCAGGAGAACTTCAAATTCCGAATTTGCAGATTTTCTATTTTCTTTTGTACCTGCAACAATCCGCTAAGCATAGCAGCTCATATTAAGTAAATCTTTTTTGAGGTTCTAGTTTCAACCCATGTTAATTTCCTTTTGCCTATGCTATGAGCAAGAACTCTAGATAAAGGCTGGACTAAAACCAGGATTCCCAATGTCAAAAATTAAATGCTGCACATCCTCTTGCTTGGCACAGTGTTGTTTCACTATTGCCCTGCCAGGAATGGTGTTTTGCCAGGTTACTCAAACAAAAATGAACCTCATTGGAAAAAAATCACAAATGAACCTCATCAGAAAAGCCGTAATTTTACTGTCACCCATGAGACAAAAAGAGCACATATCTTTTGCTCTCCTTGATGACACTATATAGTTTATTTCTTAACCATATGTTTCTCTTTCAGAGAGAACAGAACAAAAGTCCTTTTCCTGTGTACTCTGTTAAAAGAGCTAAAATGAAGTCTCTAATTCCCCTGCTATCCAAATATAGACATTGAAAACCTTTCCACAATAATTCTAAAACTGAACTTTTTGCTCTCTAATTTGACTTCTGAGTAGATAAAAGGCATCGCAAATGATCTTAAATACATCCTGTTGTAATGTATGCAAGTGAACTAACTACACTTGCTTTCTGGATGATTAATCTTGTTGATTACAACAGCATGCTCCACTAGCACGATGGAAAGCTTACTCCAGTTGAGTATCTCGACCCACTACTGCTTTTAAAAATATACAGAAAAACTATTTGTAGGAAAGGTGGACAAGCACTGGTACAGGAATAACCTACACAGTAGTAGAAGGACTTGGGATCTTAATTTTAAATGTAACATATGCCATTGGTTCTCAAAAGACAACCATCACTGGAAGGTACAAGTGAATAAAGTAATAACCTAACTCTGATTCTTAGTAGACAGGTGCAGTACCCAACTTGAATGCCTGCTGGCAAGCACTCAAGTTCCCTGCGTCCCTTCCTCAGGGAGTCTGGCTGCCCGGGCCCAGCTTGGGAAGAGCAGAGCTGGTGGCCTTGGAGAAAGCTGCCATGAAGACAGACAGAAGTCTCAGCAAGGGCCACCCCTCTTGCCCTGAGAGCTGCTGTTAAACAGAGGCTGTGCCCCTGGGCCGTGCCCCAGCTACAGCACCAGGCATGTCCCAGCTGTGCCTGTGCCCTGTCACTGCTGCGCTGATCCGGGCCTTGATCCCCGACTGATGTCCCAGCCCGGACCCACGGAGCTGCCTGATGCCCAGGGATGGGGGCTGTCCCCTGGCCAGCCACATGGAGACAGCACTATGCTCTCAGAGTTGTGGATAACCTTTCCAAAAGACAACTGACAGTGTTTGACAGGACAGAATAAGAAGCTTATAACTCTGGTATCTGTTTTCAGTCTTGTATACCAAAAAAACAAAGGACTTCCCTGCCCTGGGCTTCTATAATGATGCACGTTTGAAGTACCAGATGCTTTGTACAACTATTTAATTTAGTGAGGGAATATACAGGTCTATACAGCTCTATAAAAACGAACAATGTAAAGGTCATTGGGGAGTTCATACTCATCCTTCATAATACAAATTAACCAGTGAAATTAAAAGGCAGAAAATCTTCTGCCAATAGAAGGATTTGATGTTTAATTTGCACAGAATGTAATTAGTGTCTCCAGTTGACTGCTGTAACCAGTGATAGCTGGGGTCAAACAAAGGAAGAAACATTTACCATGGGCACTTCTGCCCCGTATGAGGGTTTCCATATTCTCCATATTCTCCTGTCACTCTGAGAGCTCTGAAAGGTTTTAGCCTTTTCGTCTATTTCAGCGCTCCTATTATAAGCATCTCCCAGTGGTGTGGGATTTAAAAAGCATGTATTTAAACTCTACAATAAGCAAAGCCTCAAGACATATTTAAATAAATCTCTTTTCCAGGATCCCAGACCCGCTCAGTACCATGCAGCCTTATCAGTAGTTAAAGAATCCCTAAAGTAGCTGGGAAGAGGGCAGAAAGACTCCCCTTTGTCACCCTCATGCCCTCTGTGCAGGCAAAGTCACTCTCTCAAACCAGCCCTTTTCTTAAAGCCTTTGGCATATGTGATCCAACGGGAAAAGCTGTAGGCTGAAAAGAGAGAAAGGAAATGGTGAAGTTAATTGCACTACAATCAATTCTTTGCCAGCTCAGAGTCATTGAGGAGTTTCACACCGCAGATGTGAGAGCAATTTCCAAGTGAAACTTCACTTGTGACAGCAGCAAGAAACTGCAGCTCAGGGACTGGCAATTAGCTTCCTAAAATCCCCAGTTTTTTTCAATTTAACCGGAGCAGCATCTGAGCAAAGGAGTTAGTTTGTATAATAATTATAGAACTTGACTTTATTTCTTTCAGAGCAATTCAAAATACAGAATGTCATTAACGAAGCAAATAAACAACATATATTCTTCTATTATCAGCAAATGCAGGGACTCTTACACATACCCATGTGTCCACAGGTATCTGGATTCTCCAGCCATCACCAATAAACTGCATCGGGGCAGCATAATTGCCACTGTGTGGCCATCGGGGTGTTTGAAATCCATCACAATCTAAAAAGAAAGAAAACCAGCCACTGTGAAGGAGCATGACTTACAGAGCTTCATATACATGCCAGGCATTCTCAAGTCCTAGCTTTGTTTGCCTCTACAATGTGTTCATCAGAACATTGGCACGAAACAGCTACGTATTTCCTCAGGGATGCAAAAGCCTCTCTGTCCCCAAGATCTTGCCCTTTCAGCACCGCGTTCAAAAATCTGAGGCAGTCACAAATATATGTGCATATGTAGATAATTAAAATACTAAATATATATACATATATTTTATTTTCACAGTAATAGCTTTCTTTGTGAGAATAGGGTAGCACTGTTTAATCTCTGTGGGTACCTGTGAGGTAGGGAAGGATTACTACTCCCCAACTAAAGGCAACCTCATAAGAGGAAGAGGGGGCTCATTTGCTGCAACTGAGGCATCGGAAAGTTATGTTCCTGGGGTAAGGCAGTCAGCTACTGTCTTTTTGTGAAGGCCATGCAGAGAGAGACAAATATCTCCACAGAGTGATTCATCCTAGTCTAAAATGTAGAGCTAAGTGATGTAGAATGACCCTATGCCCTCCGGAAATGCCTATCCATTCACAGCAGATTGAGCTGAGACAGTTAACCCTGAGTAGATAGAATACATTGAGATAACCAGTATTAGGTGAGAGAAATAATTTCCAACCTGCCCACATTCTTGGAGGTTTGCAACACAACAAGCACATGCAGTCTCCCAAGATCCTGACTAACATGCCAACTACCAGAATCACCCTTTTATTATTTGCCACCTGGCTTCTAGCCACAGCAATCTACTGAGGTAACGCTTTCAGCTTTATTCCAATTTCACAGCCCAGATGGCAGTGCTGCATTTTGCTTCTGCTTGGGCTAGGAACGTTACCCTTTTACATTTCCCAGATGAGTGAAACTCTTGCTGTGGAAAATAAGGAGCAGGTCATTTAAGCAAGTCAAACGCCTTACAGAAGACTTAACGAAAAAAGAAAAGTGGTCAAAACTATTGAAGTCAGCAGTTCCAGCTACGCCAGAGAATTAGCACCATGAAAGTGCTGCCACCTGATTTGTAACCTACTAAATATGCAATTTAAAAGCCGATTTACTACAGTACGCCACATCAGAACAAATGAGGCAGTTCTGCTTCTGCATACAGATGCGTTTAACAAAGAAAACAGTGGTGCAATGATCAGTCATTCAGCACAAAAACCAGCAAGACAGAGACTGAACAAGCAAGACTTTTAAACACTACAAATTACCCACTTACAACATTTACTATTTAATGTTGTGCACACTGGAGCAAACTGCAGTGGCATTTACATTTTTACAAAAAAAATTATTTATGCTGTAGTACCACCCACATAGAGTGACAAAGCTTTTCCTGTTGAGCTATCTAAATTTAAGGCAAGGAATGACGAGGGTGACAAACAGTGGGGTTGAAAGGGGAAGAAAGATATGGGGGAACGGGAATAAAGCCTACCTATAAGGTCTGATTAATGATTGTGAAACGCTTCAATAGCTACACAAATAGATGAATGGCAGCGACTTGCTAATATAGTCCTTCCCTTGCACTTAGCAATTTCTTCTAGGTATTCTCAAAGAAGCATGGGGTGAAGAAGGCGAAGCACAGTGGCTTTACAGATCTGATGGGGAGGCTGTCCCATAAAGCATGACTAGGTGCAAGCCTCTGTAAAAAGACATAGCTATCTGGCAAGGTGACAAAACCAAAGGACAACTAATCAGGACCAGCAAGTAAGGAAACGAAAAGCATGTAAAGAAATGAGGAGTGAACTGGTTGGATAAAATGGGTGAGATATCTCAGTCTGTCTTTTGCCCCTCTGGCTCACTGCTGTTGGGGGAAAGGTGTGAAGGGACAAGACAGAGACCAGGTTCTTTGGAAGTATGGCAGAATAAACTGAACATGAGAGTCCGTCCAGATTCCTTCCTGGAGGCTCAGTTACCCCACTGTCCCTCTTTCTGGGTCAGTAGTAGCTACAAAGCTCTGTTCTTGCAGATGATGTTCAAGAACTGCACTTTTTCCAAGAGTCAATGAGGAGACCTCTATGAGGTCCCCTACAATTCTAGTTCCCATCTCCCTTCAGGGCCTGGAAGAGGAGACTTCATTCCCTTTCACTTCTGTGCGGCAGGCTGGGGACTCTATATGAAGCACTGGGAAGCAGTTCCTCCAGCTCCTTGCTTTACCTCATGTGTCTCCGATTCCTCTTCCCCCACCAGCTGCATGGACCCTGAGTCTCTTCACAGAAAATGCTTCTCAAACCCTGTCCTGTTAACAACTATGCATCCAAAACAGCAGAGGCTCAGAGTGCTCTGTAACTACACGTTAGGAATGACAAGCCACAAAACTATCCCTGGCAGCTGGATTTTCAGGCAGAAGTGGCAGGAAAATAGACAGTAAAAGAGGGGAGTATGTCCTCCTGGCTAAATTTCAGCTATGCTAAGCCAACAAGAAATATGTGAAACGAAGTTTCTGACTGTGCAGAATTTGAGGCTGAAAAGCAGATTTTCATCTGTGTAACATCTGGCAAGTCTAGTCCTCAGCAGCACAGGATCCCAGCTCTGCCCCTGCTCGCTACTTTTCTGTGGAGGAAAACTTCGTGCACCATCATCTCACACCGTGTGGCTGCTCCCCTTTTAAATGAATTTCATTCTTATGACAAGCCGTGACGATTTGGAAAGGAAAATAAAAATCAAGGATTTACTTGCAAATGGGCAATGACATGAAGTAATTAGCAGTAACTGCGAGAGTCAAAAATCCAAATCCAAAACTGACTTTTGCTTATGAAGCCAAGATCCTCAGCTAGAATACATTAAAGTTTTGCACTTTTCTATTAACAACAAATTTGACATTGCAATTCCAACAATCAAATTTAAGGAACCCACTGTGAACATTTGTAACATAGTAGCGCAATTCCTATGCTTGATTCCTTTATCTAGAGTAACTGCACCTGAACGCTTGAACCAAGCAAGAGTACTTCTATCCTTTGTTTACAGTACAGTAAAGAACATTTAACCCAGAAGGGGTTTTGAAGAACTCTGCTCTTATCTCCGAAAAGCCTATTACTGACTGAAGTAGATAACATTCCCACACTTCTATATGTGCCTTTATCCTGGCAGAACATTCTAAGTTGTCACTGACACACACACACACACGCACACAAAAGATTAACGCATTTGGTCTTCTTTTTAATTTACTAAGGATTCGATCAATAAAACAACTCTGCCACTGCTGAATCGATCTGCTTCATGACAGCTTTGCTCCACAGGAGCTATTTCCAATTACTATTTTCGTTTTTACCCATTTTCTTTTTTCTCTTAGATGGCAGAGTCAATAAAGATCAAATTTTCAGCTAGCCCATGGTGCATCATCCACAGATTACATTCAAAAAATAAAAACAGTGGATGCTTTGATCTTATACAAGGTTTACCTTCTTTCTTTGTACTATGGAAAAAAATGTCTCTCTAAATATATCAAAAAACTTAAAAGAAACAAACAGCTAATAATATATACTTGTGGTTTTAAATAACTTAACGTGATGCCGGATGCTTAAGAGAGAGTGTTTATGATGAGGGAGCACATGAAGCAGTAAACAGCTTTCAGGGCTGGCTAAACATCAAAGGGATATCCACATCACAAACATTGTTCCTGTGGCATAAAATACAGCAAAACGCAAAAACCAGAAAAGAATTCAGCATAAAAGAAAAAGGGCAGAAAGTATGTTTTTTCTTAACTCCTCAGGGAATGAGAAGCCTGCACCACCTTTCAGTGCAATGTTTCTGCACTCCATCAAAGAGCAGGAGGATGCAAGTGAATGACTGGTCTATCTAATAAGTAACGATCCAAAGGCAAAACAGAAATAATGCAACGAGGCTATAAGGGCAATGTCGATAAGGATTTTACTGCTACAGTGTGAAATGACAACATTGTTTTTCTAAGCTTTGTCTCTGATGCAATTTGTATTTGATGTTAATAGACTGCCTTAGATGAAACATAGTCTAAAGCTAAAAAAAGTACAACGTGGAATGCTTCTCTAGGCTCTGACATTATTTACTGAATTTTCAGGGAGCAAAGACACATTATCAGCCTACATAGCAGTTTCCCACATGTAAAACAGATGAAAAAGAATGTCTACTTCAAAGACAGCTGAGAGGTTTAAAGCCCACACATGGAGCCATAACAACATAGTGGGGCTCTATGCAGAGACAAGAGCCTGCTGGCTCACACAGGGCTGAGGCAACCCATCAGTAATACGGAGTGCCTTCCACTGCAAAAAACATGTGAAATTCCAAAATTTGGAACTCGGAAAAATGCTGAATTGTAAGGGGAAGAAGAATGGGATTATTTTCTCTAAATAATCCATATCATAGGAAATTTATCTTATGTAACCTATGCTGATATTTCCATCCTATATCATGGTCTCTAGCCATCCTTTGGAAAATGAGTGCAACGTTTACAATAATGATGATGAAATATTTCAGTACTGCCTACCTCAAAAACCTCTCAACACATGCACAAGCCTCCCCCATATCAGATTTACGTCAAAGCTTACCACCTCCTGCTAAGCCTGCTTATCTACTTAGATGCTATGGTGATGCTAGTCAGATTCTTAATATACTTACTAGGTTTTCTTTCTTCAAAAAACATATTCAATTTTCCACCCATGCAATGCATTACTCTCTTATTGAATTTTCTGTTTTAAGTTGCTACCTATTTCTTCATCTTAATTGAAGGCTAGTCTATAAATTTTTTAAAACTATTTCAATATATCAACAGTACTTCATTTTTCTCTCTCTGACGTCTCACCTTGTTATGATTTTCTTGATAACCCCACAAAGGACAGTGTATTCACTGAATAGCATACCACTGTCTCTCCTACCTACTACATATGCCATTGACTTCATGACATAAATTCTTTTTTTGTCTGTACTCCATTTACAAGATTTGGGCAGTGCACAAGAAGAGGAAAACTACTGCAATTTCTAAGCTAAGTCCTGTTGGATGGAGGAGGTTCCAGTTTTCTGCAGGTCTTGTCACAGTGAGCTGGAATATACACCACTCTCATTTTGTACCCAAGGATGCATCTCTTAAGGTTCACCAACTCCAACTGATTAGAAGCTATTAGTCACCCCACTAGCTGGCTGCCGGCTCCTCATGGTGTCCAACAGTTGAGCTGCTCTGCCCGGCCTCGGCAGAGGTTGGGATGCTGGTGGCACTTTCGGCAGCACCACACCAACTTTTGACTGCCGCTGTTCCCACTCCAAGGCCTCTTCCTGCTGTTACAAATTTTTATGTTTCACTCATATGTCCTCTCAAGCTGACTCTTCTTTGTTTCAAAAGCCTCTTGGTAAATCCAGGGTTACTGTTTATTCTCACTGACTGAACAGCCAGTCTAAAAGAAGAATGTAGGAAACTTAATCCATTAAAGACTACCCATCAAATATGCCGTTCCTACTAACTCTGAAACTGTCACGTTTGTTTTGTATGTCAGGACAACACCTGTGTTAAAAGTCAGGGCTGAATATTAGATTCCTACATAGAAGACGTTCAATCCCAACAGTAAAAGGCAATAGCTGCACTACCACTCCTTCTCCCTCTCTGCCACCATAGGTATAAAGGTCTTCTTTCTGGAAAATGCTATTCAACCCCAGCATATGAGCTTGATGTCCTTTTGTGAATCCAGAGACAAAGACTGAAGCTCTCAACAACATCATTTATTCAATTTTGCTAACATTCCATTTTCATCCGTTAATAAATCGCTGCCCTAGCTCTTAGATTAAACTCTTCTAGGACACAGAAAGGAAGAGGCTAATGCTGTTGGTATTAATTTCATTTCTTTTATTGACTTAGCCTCCTCTACAGTATTTTCCATTCTTTCAGTCATATGTCTTCCCTCACATCTGTGTGTACTACTACACCGACATACAGGGAACTGCACTCATCTACACCAGGGCAGAATGTGCCCCAAATACATGAAATCACTCATTTTCCTTTCCAAAGGAAATTTCCAAGATTTTATATGACTTGCTCTCTAATGGAGTACAGTTCAAAGGAGAAGCGGAAGAGGACTCTTAGACATCCCGATGCCAGTGGCCTCCAGAGGGCTCAATCTGTTCAAGATCTAACACCCAAACGTCACAAGAAAGCAGTTCTGCATCATCAAATACATCTCCTCAAACTTGCACTTAATTACTCTATGTCTTGAAAGCAAATAAAACTGTACCAAACGTCTACCAAGAAACCACTAAACAAGTCCTTACAACACAGACACGGCTGTTCTGTAATGAGTACAACTTTATACACAAGTATGATGACATTTGCAGGATTCTGGTATGCACATCTGTGCATGTGGTGCTGTGGCATATCTGTAATTCTTTCACACATTAAAAACTTGCACCTTCTCAAAGGATTTTCAATGTCTAAGTAGAAAAGGAAACACTTCAGGGTTCAAAAAGAGCCTATCACCTTTTAAAATCATTGATCATTTACAAATGTCTGCAGAAATACACATTATAATCAGCAATTTCCATGTTACTGCTGTTGCAAACACAGGTAGTAGGACTCTCTTCAACCATAATTTTATTTCCATGACACCCTACCTGTATGTCTATCAACCTGTCATTAAGCATTATAATCTTTAATTGCAAGTTTTGTACAACAGAAGTGGTTTAAGCGACTGTGAACAGGGCCTCTATATAATGTAAAAAATTATTGATACAGGATAAATTGGGCCTTGGCTGAGTGATACTGCCAAACATGGAATAAAGACATTCAAAACCCGCCTGGACACCTTCCTGGGTAACCTCATCTAGGTGTTCCTGCTCTGGCAGGGCGATTGGACAAGATGATCTTTCGAGGTCTCTTCCAATCCTTAACATTCTGTGATTCTGCGAAAACACCACGGTAACAGGAGTCATTTACGGGAAGGAGGACCTGAAACACCGACATGCAGGGTATACGCTTGTACCACACACTAGTGCAGCACCGACCCACCAGCTGTTGTACAGCAGCCCAAGTCCTTACAGGTTGAGGGCATTTCAGGGCACGGCTAAAACACGTGGTGTGTTCACGAGCCTGTAGAATGGAAAAGTGTCTTCCCTCACCCTTTACAAACATTGGGGTTGTTCATCAGACCTCTGCAGGTCTCAGCTTTCTGCTTGTAACATCGTAGTACAGAAATCCAACCTAACTATGTCACAGGGTGAGAACAGTCAATTCAGTTCAAGATCAAGACATCTGTGTTTGGGCATAGACTTTTAAAAATCCTATTAGGGATCTGAAACTGTGAAAGCACACACTAGTTGTCTAGTTTAGGCTGGACTGACTCAGTCCCCATTGATTACAGAGGAGCTCAGCCATGCAGTACACATGTACACACCTCCTTGTAAACACTAAAATTCAGTGTTTTAATCCTGGACTGAATACCACTGACAACAAGCTATTAAATACAGCACCCAAGTATGGATCCAGCAGATGTCTCAACTCTGTTTAAACCAGTCCTGCCTTATTAAAACCTCTTCCTGCACTATTATCACTACAATCTTGCTCTCTACATACTGAAAAAGTAGTACGGAAATATAGTCCTGTGCGAAATACCTGTAATTCAAAAGGATGAAATGATGTGTTTACTCAGCCTGAGTCTGAAAGAAAGGTCAACGAGCTCTTCTCACAGCTCCATCTAAAAACTATCCCAGAGACCATCACAACAACAGAGAATTGCCAAAATACAAGACATGCAAACTGTGCCTCCTGAACTAATTCTTGCATCATACCTCACAAGAGCTGACACGACACAGTTTTTAATCTATTGCTATAGAAACTACCATATGGCTTGTTTCTTAATCCTCTACATCTTCACTGCAAAAGGGGAATCTACTGAGGAACAAAGATCTGGTTGTGAATTTACAGAAATGGCTTAAGTACATAAAGAAAAGTCATTCCTTAGTAGACAAAAGTATATACCTCTCAAAAAAATACACAACGCCAAAAAAACCCAAAGAACAAACGAAAGCCATCTTCTCGGTTAATGACGTCTCCTAGGGACATAAATTATAATTCAAAACACAGCATGACACAGAAAGACTGCTTTAAAATCATTTGAAGAAAACTGTTTTATCAATTCACACAAATGCAACCCATAGAAGTACAACACATCTGGCATATAGGTGTTATTTTAAAGCAGGTAAAACAATCAAAAAGGAAAAACATATTTTGAAGTTTGGATAGGCAGTATTCCAACACTGCTGATTTTCACCACAAGCAATGTCATCTCTTTCTTCTCTCATTCTCTCCATTTGTTCATTAGCCCAATATATATTAGCTATATAATATATATTAGCTTCATATACTGCAGTTAAAAGTTACACGAAACGGCTTTACCACAGCCTCAGCATCTGGCCCTGAATTTACAGTGGTGGCATGAACGTGCACTGCAGAGAGATGTACACAGTAACAGAGGAGGGACCAGAACATCTCACAAGGAACCGTGAAGTTTCTGGTTTTCACTGCTTTCAGCTGCACCAACAACCCTGGTTCCTTCCAACCTTCCTGCTGTTGCCCCAGCGAACAGACCAGAGCTTCACCTGCGTTGCTGTGACTGCACCAAGAGGCTGCTGCCGACTTTAGTCTCTGCTAAGAGACACTTCTTTCCCTGGCTGGAATCAGAATCTTTTTGCCAAGTTTATCAGCATGGCAGGTTTGACAGTTCTGGCTCCAGTGCACTTCTAACTGCTCTAAATTGCCAGTTCCTCAATGAAAATTTCCAGAGTCACCTCTACAGCAACAATAGCTCTGTGGAGAAACTTCTGAAACACTCGACATAGCTGGAAAGAAAAACAGAACATTGCAGTATGCAAAACACGCAGATTTGTAAAGATAGTATAAATGCAAACAGACTTCAAACCCCATTTGCTACACTTGCTGGTATTATAGAAGTCCAGTTGAAAGCCAAGGGAGACAATATACCACAGCAGGAGCTTAACAAGCTTGTTTCTTTACTTATAGACCACTTGTGATTATTATTATTGACTGACCACTTGTTATTTCTACATGAAATTTGCCACAGTCTTAAAATAGGCTCCTATGACAATAGAGATGACATCACTGGCTAATGAAATTAGATTTTTTTATTGAATTCCAGAACTGAAGTATAGTTGAAATGGAACAGCTAAAGATAATGACTTCTTAATGTCCCCGAGTCCAGCCTGTTTGCTATTAATTTGTGGCAGACACCAGGATTCCATTTCATGCATCAAGTGCTGATCTTCTAAAAATAACATGGGGAACAGAAATAAATTCCACTGATAAACCTCTCACAGAAATCAAAAAATCCTTAAAAAAGAAGAAATTAGTAACTACTCAAACAACAACACGTTTCTATAAAAAAATTGAACTGTTTCCAGAACGACAATCCAAAACTTGATTCAAAAATAATTTTAGCTGTAAAAATATTAATTGAAATGTAAATTTACATGAACTTAATTTTCTTCTATTACAATGATCACATCTTTCACAGGAATAAATAGCAACTTCGTATTTAAAAAATTAATTCACGTCACCACCACTGAAAAGCAGTTCATGTATCGTAGCAGACGATGGAGGGAGTGAACAGGAACAAGAGGAAAAAAAAGGGTTTTAGCCTAAAGAGAGCAATATCTTGCATCATAACCTATATTTTTTCAAAATTTCAATCTATCTGCATATTTCCTACCACATGAAAACCAATTAGTAATAGCCAGCAATAGCAAGATGTTTTTTAGAGACCATGTTTGCTTCCCCTGAAAAATTCAATATCTGTATTTGTGTTTCACAGAAAAGCCATAACAGCCAGACGTCTGAGAATTGGAAATGAAATGATGCTGCCTCAGCATATGAAATAAGCACAGTTCAGAAACAGCAAATATCCTGGAGACAAGAGGTTACGTTAAAACAGAATCAAGTTGGTAAAGGAATCTGCAGAAGTTTTCCTTCATTATTTAGCAGCTATGACGACAGCCAGAAAACTGTAAGCCCTACTGCAGACTTCAAACATTTTAGAAAGTGTTTCACTCAATAGTAGGACTTTGGTGTAATTGTGAGAAAACTAACTGGAACTAGACAACATTTTTCATAGCATCTCTCTGTATTTTTTCCATGTGATATTGAGTGGATTTTATTGTAAAATTCTTGCTAATTGCAATTTCTTTTGTCTCTCTTTCCACATTCACCTCAAACACACTGCTAATGCAACTGTCCAGAGAAGTGCAGCGAGAACATTCTTCTCACCTACCTATCTCAACAACGCCGACTGAAAGAAAACGCAGTATGCTAAAAAGACTGTAAAATTACGTATCTTTAGAGACACCAAATGGAGGCACTGAAAATAACACCTAACTCAAATAAATACAGAAAATTCTCACCAGGAATTACTGTTTTGCAGTACTTTGTTCAAATTCATGGACACAGGACATACGATTTACCATTAGGCTTAATAAAAATCACTCTGAACTAATTTCACCCCATTGCCTTTCTTCTCCTACTGTGACAACTTCTAAATTAAAGTTGTATTCAATAACATAACATTGAAACTGACTTTCATTAATATTTTCAGTTTTTCAGCTCCTATAAAGAAAGGGTGAATGTGGTGATTTACAAAAAGCCATTAGAAGCCCACAGGCCATTCTGGAAGTCTCTTCTGCAGTTTACCAGGAGATGCCAAAGAAATGGGTCAAAAACAGAGGAATGATTAGCCCAAGACCCTCACTTTTCCTGGAGTATTATGGGAGAAGACACATCACCTATCTCACTGCTTTGCCCTCTATTTAGTGGTTTTTATAAGCCAGGGAGAAGTACAAAGTAATAGTGAGATTTTTCTCCTTCAAATCAAGTTTAATCTGTCTTGTAAACTCTCCAAAACACAACATATTGCACCAATTAGAACAAAATTGAACCACTTGGTTTCTCTGAGTCTCTTGACAAAGCTGTTCCACATGACTGATAGCAAACACTGTTTTGTGAAGAATCACACCCTTTCTTCTCAAGATTGTTCATATTTAAAATGAACATAAATGTCACATGCCAAGAGCTATTCCTTTTTCAACATAAATCAAGTCTGCAGAAAAAAATTAGACTTACAATGATTCCTCTGACAAAACAGTACGAAGTGCTTTGTTACTGGATAAACTCATTTGCCCCTGAGGGAGGGACTGATTCTCAACCACATGATTTAGGCTGTCGTTGGACAGATGTCACTAGTGGTGTACCCCGGGGTCCACACTGGGGCTAACAGTATTTAACATCTTCATTAATGACCTGGACGATGGGGCAGAGCTCACCGTCAGGAAGTTTACAGGCAATACAAAATCTGAAGGAGTGGCTGATGCACCAGATGGTTGTGCCACCATTCACAGGGATGTGGACAGGCTGGAGAACTGGTGCCACCAGGAACCTGCAGAACTTCAACAAAGGGAAGTGCAAAGTCCTGCACCTGGTCAGGAATAACCCCAGGCACCGCATGCTGGGGGCTGATCAGCTAGAAATCAGCTTTGCCAAAAAGGACCTTGGGGTCTTGGTGGACAAGAAGTTGAACATGAGCCACCAGTGTAATCTTGCAGAAAAAAAGGCCAACAGCCTCCTGGGTTACATCAGGGAGAGCCTTGCCAGCAGGTCCAGGGAGGTGATCCTTCCTCTCTGTTCAGCACTGGTGAAGAGGCATCTAGAGTACTGTGTCCAGTACTGGGACTGGACTGTGATTCCCACTGCAAAAAAGATACAGACTTAACTGTAGCAAGTCCAGCACATGTCCACGGAGATGATTAAGGAGTATCTTTATATGAGAAGATGCTGAGAGAGCTGGGACTGATCCTCTTGGAGAAGACATGGCTCAGGCTCAGATAAGATGGCTCTTATGAACGTGTATAAATACTTGATGGGAGGGAATGCAGAAGAGGGAGTACGATTCTTCCTAGTAGTGTCTATCAACAAGACAAGAGACACTGAGCACAATTTAAAACCCATGTGATTCCATCTGAACGCAATAAACCTTTGTTATTTTTATTAATGACAGAGGTCAAACACTGGAATAGGTTGCCCAGAGAAGTCTCCATCTGCAGAGATATTTGAAAGACAACTTGACAGAGTCTTGGACAACCTGCTTTATCCAACCTGCTTGAGCAGGGGCCTTGGACTAGATGACCTCAAGAGGTCACTTCCAACTTAAACGACTCTGTGGTTCTGTGAAGATGATACAAGTTTGAGGACCTATGCTGATACATAAGGCACTAGGCTAGGAGGGCACTTGTGTTTAGTCCCCTGCCCTGCCACAGATCTCTTTTTCATAAGCCAAAGCATTTATTTTAGTTACTAGTCACCAGAATCTGCCTAACTCAGATCCTGGAAGGACAAGCAGACAAACAATCACAAAAAAAGCTCTTAGTAAGAATAAACTACATGAGGCATTTTGCTTTCTTTTCTTCCTCTGAAGTGTCTAGTTCACCAGCTGCCGAAATATGATACAGAACCAGTTGAGCTGCAAGGTTACCTCTTTATGGCACTTCTTATTTAAATACGTGCATTTATTGTTGAGGAGAATAAAGGAAAAGACATACAACTTTGTTTACATGTGTTTTCCATTATATTGAGTCTAATTTATTCAGATAAAAATACTCATACTACAGAGACAAGATGAGACGGATACCAAAGTTTGCTGCTGTACACGCAACTCTGATTATTTATTATGAGACCATGTAAATTTTCTATGTGGTAAGCTGTAAGGGAATAGAGTAATGGGCTTCACTCCTAAAATAGCTAATTCACATATTACTGCAACTGAAATGTACATATTAAAATCAGAAGAAGAGCTAAGCACATAAAAACACACCGAAGAAATCATAAAAAGTTGTAAAAGTACTAGAAAGAAAAGCCATTAAATAATGTAGCATTTCACTGGCCACTGGTTTGACTACATGCGTACTTTGATTGTCTGCACCTGAAAAGTGCGTTAATGGCCCATTAGGAAAAGGCACTGAAACTTGGGAGCTATCTAACAGACTGTATCCAATGCCTATGCCTGAAATATCTAGAAATTGCCCAAGTCTGGCTGTTTTCCTGATTGAAAAGTACACATTCCAATTTTAAAGAGCATCATAATGCTCCAGGCAGTACAGGTTTGTATTTCTCAGGTGATTAAAATCACTCTGCTTTTGGCCATCTCTGAGACCATCACAAAGGTGTGCTGTAATATAATCATCTAGAAATGCACTGCCTATGGTGCCTCATCAATGAGGTAACAGAGCATCTGTGCCAGAGTCAGCCTTTTAATTGAAATGGAAAGAGTAAGAAAGCCTGAGGCTGGAGACTGAGGCAGAACATGTGAAATCACAGCACCAATATAGTTTTTCTAAAGTAAACTAAAGCAACTTTTTTCTTTTTACAAGATCAACATAGGAACAGCTGTAAATTGGAGTTACCTACTGTTGTTGTGCTGCTCTGAATGCTCAGCACGTATTAGAAAAATTAAACTTAGGACGGATAAACTGCACAGAAGATCAATTAGAGCCCTTCTCCTAGAGAAACTGTATGAAAGAAAGGGACATTCTCATGTGCTACTTGGCGCGGAGGTGTTGATACTGTTAAAGCCAACACTGCAGTTGAACAGAGGAGAACACACCACCTCTGAGAAAAGGCCAAGTGCAGAAGCCATGTGAGGAAGTAGCCCCTAGATTTGGAGATTCCAGAACAAAAGTAGTAAGAACTCTGCTGCCACTGTGCATACCACCCTCACAACTAATCCCAAACGTTCCTACTCTAGAGCGGATGCTTTTGTGAATGGTGGACAAACACACCAACAGTCAGGCTGAGAGGACTGGCAACATTTTCAGCCCATTTTCAAGCGACCAGAAACACAGATGTGCCACTGCCACACATTCATGAAAAAGCTATCCTTCCTTAGACTCACCCCTAGTCCCAGGAGCTCCACATTCACTACACAACTTGCAAGAAGAAAGCAAGTCGATGCCAGAGCCCAGACTCAAGATTCAAAAAATGTCAGCGCTCAGAATATCCAGCCACGTTCCCCTCTCTGCCTAAAGAGTCAGACAAACCGAGAGTAATAATCAGTTGTTGTTTTGTAACAGGAGAACACTATCGGTAATACAGGTATAAGTCTATAAGCACACACATCTGCGGCATTTGCACACCACTGCCAGTAAAAACAAGTAGCAGATTAGATCATTCTCCTACAGCATTCACAGCTTTCAATGGAAAGATTCAAAAGTCAGACCTTTATCACCCACTGTGAAAACCCATTCTCAGCCTTGTTAAGCTTCTAGTTATCCAGTACAATGGGAATACACAATGTACCTCCCCTGCCACAAAAAGCCCATGACAGTGATGGAAGCAGGCCTTGCAGATGTGCAGAATACACTGTAAAGAAATGCATAGGAAGACGGGAAGGCCAAATAGCAAAGACATGCTGTAGAAGTGCTTAAGGCAGAGAAGGTAAGACTAAATTTGTAAAACCTGGATGGGCACAGATGCAGCAAATAAAACCAAATAGAGTAAAAGTAAAGACACTAACAAGAACACTGAGACTAGATGATATGGACTGGTTTCAGTCTTACTTATGATATGTTGCATGACTTTGTGCTAGTCCGCTGTTCTTCCATTTCCCATCCCCCTCTTTGTCTACATCATCCGCATATGTCGGAAGCTCGTGAGATCGGACTCTACCTCTGCCTGCCACAACTATCCCAGTACGGTTCAGATGTTGACTGGACCTTCTACAGGTAATAAATCTGCATTAGCCTACTGTAAACACACTGAATATAAAACTAAGGGAAGGCTTATGCAGACCAGAGGGAACAGGGGATGACACAGGGAAAAATGGAAGTAGAAACAGACAGGAGTGGTACACTTTCCAAGATGAATAGAAAATGAAGGTCAATTGAGAACTGGATGCTAAGGTTAAAAAAAATGGGGTATCATTAATATCACTGGAAAATCCTCCAATGACAACATCTTATTGCAGTTACTTATTTAATTAGCATATCACATTACCTTACATGCTCGATATTAAAGTTGGATGAGATACCATGGAAAAACCAAATTAACTTCTATTAAACAATATAAACATGGAACTTCTCAGTAAAACGTCATCAAAACATGTATAAACATAAAGTTTACCTCAGCTCCTAAACTGAGAGAGATTAT
Source organism: Caloenas nicobarica (assembly GCF_036013445.1). NCBI lineage: Eukaryota > Metazoa > Chordata > Aves > Columbiformes > Columbidae > Caloenas > Caloenas nicobarica. The sequence goes on along the minus strand of NC_088245.1, from coordinate 198,267,161 downwards.
TTCATCCTCAAAAGCAGAATGTGTATCAATATGAGGAGGAATTCCTGCATAAGAAAAAACAAAAAAAATCAGAATAATAATAATTGAGTGCTATCTCGGTTAGCAAGCTCTATTTCTATGGACATCCATACAGAAAATTGGAATGTAGAGTTGGAACAAACAAAACTTATCATAAAGGAGGGAGCTGCCTTCCAAAACAATCCAGGACAATTGTCTGACCTACATCCCCAGATTAGATGCACACAGTTCACACAAGCGTCCTGTATAATCAGCTGAAATATCTAGAAGACAGTTCAGAGCACCTAAAAGCTGCACTCACCCCCTAAGAAGTCCAAATGCTCTCCTTGGTGCAGAGTGTGACTGAAATCACTATGCTCTCAGGCAGTTTTGCGCTTAGTACTAATAATTATGATACGTTAGATGATTTTGGGCCTTAGCTGATCTATGACCATTCAATCATAGAATAGTTTGGGTTGGAAGGGACCTTCAAAGGTCACCTAGTCCAACCTCCTGCAATGAGCAGGGACATCTTCAACTAGATCAGGTTGCTCAGAGCCCAGTCCAGCCTGGCCTTGAATGTCTCCAGGGATGGGGCATCTGCCACCTCTCTGGGCAACCTGGGCCAGTGTTTCACCACCCTCATCATAAAAAATTTCTTCCCCTGTATCTGATGATGCATTTCTCCCTCACTCTTTCACAGAGAAGGAATCATTACAAACACTCGCTCTCTCACTAAGCAAATTATTGTGTTAAGGGTCTCAGCTTCAGAATTAGGACGTACTACCACAAATGGAGGCACTGTCAGGGTCGAACCCTGCCTCCACTTTGCAGTTCCCAGGAGAACTCCACACATCATTGCCAGGGTAACCCCTAGGCAGTACACCTGTCAGTGCGTGTATGAGCAACACGTAGCTGAGAATCACTAAAGAAGCTAGCTTTTTTTTAATTTTCTTTTAGATCTGCTAATCAGAAAGAAGCTGCCATCCCCCACAGCTCATGCCACCCATTTGAACACCACCTGCTGAAACAGCAGCAAGCATGTCACAGCAAGATCTCACCACATGGCAGGGAACTGCAACCAGCAGTGGAGCAAGGCCAGGAGGGAGCTCAGGGGAATTGCAACTGCACCTTCCTTGGACACTATAGCGGACCCAGACAGAGATCCTATGTGATCCAAACCAAAACAGTTATATTTGCTTATTAAAAACTCTACCCACATTAACTTTGGATATTATTGAATTTCTGAGTTGAAAATATTTTTTCCTAACAGTGTCAGTCAGCCACATAAGGCATCCTTACTTTATGCCAAAATTTACTATTCCATTAGTTTCGGTGAAAGCAATACAAGCGTTTTATGAGGCCAACATTTAATCTGATAGAAAATCAGTGAGACTTGAAAACCAAGGACACATTATCTGTTTGTGTTTGCTCATAATTTTGCCTTCAGATGAGCACTAAAGTCAGCACAATTCACTGTGCAACAGGACCACATGGGCTGCTGTCTTCAGTGTCACCCAGACAATTCCATCAAGACCACACTGATCTACCTACCTGCTTCTCTTACTCCATATATGCAGCACATAGTAAGAGACAGTCACCTAAACATTCAAAAATGGATGGGGACCGTCAGGTATAGATCTACCACTTTAAACATTATTAGGACCCTGATCGAAAAATTGCCCTCAAAAAGGAATTCATTTAATGTGTCTTAAGTGTCGCCACTACAGCTTAGATACCCAAAGTCATCAGTCACTCTTTGTCACTAGAAATTATACTTGGTATTTTAATCTGACTCAGAACACAGATATTAAAGGTATTAATCTGACGGCACTCTCATTCATATCCTAATGATTTGCACTTAAGAAAGGGTATTTTGCTTTGGGTTTTTTGTTTGTTTTTTGGTTTGGGGGTTGGGGGCGGTTGGTTTTGGTTTTTGTTGTTGGTGGTGGTTTTGTTTTGTTTGGGGTTTGTTTGTTTCTTTGGGTTTGTTTCTTAAACTGCTTCTTTTCTTGATAGAAATCTGTAACTCTAATCTCCTTCGATGTTCCAGCCAGAAATACATGACTCTATCAATTTAACAGATTGTCGTATACGTAAACCAATAGGATCAGCTTTTCAGACCCCTGTTTGGCAGATACCATATTAGCTGTCAGACATTAATTCTGAAAGAAAAGCTGTTGTCCTTTCTTCCTAAGGACAAATGAAATACCCACTCTAGAAAGGAAGCCAGATATTTAGCCTTGATGACTGACCTTTGCAAAAAGCACAGCACATGATCTATTCCTTAGAGGTGTGATTAGAAGCAAATGTCTCTTCGGATGTCTCCAGTTCGGGAAAGATTACAGAAACAGAGTAATTTCTTATTCCTCAGATAAGGGAATACCGCTTATATCACTTACGAGTCCATATATATTAACATTCTATTATATGTACTAACAGCAAGAGCCGTTGCCTGGAGACTATGCACAGTACGTACATGGAACAAGAAGAGTTTGTAGTGAAAAGCGCACTTGAGTACAAAACCAAATATGACTATTTATTCCTGCAGCCTTTTATATCTGGTTTCCTTGTTATGGCCTCGGACTTAAACACCATCAATTTCCGTAACAGTGGCATAAAAAAATGTACTTCTAAACACAAGCTCCCAGGTTCAGAAAACAGCATGAAGACCTTATTTTTGATTCAAAGCATCTCTGGTCCCAGAGGAAATACACTAAGCAGGTCCTTAAATCCTGTCCCTACATCGTGTCACATTTAGGTGCCATTCTCTTCCAATCTTCAGTTAAGTTGTACTGGTTTGGCTGGGGCAGAGTTAATTTTCTTCACTGTAGCTTGTATAAGGTTATGGTTTAGATTTGTGATAAAAACAGTGTTGATAACTGCCTCTACCATGACATTCAACCTCAACCCATGAGTTTTCTCACTTTTACCCTTCCATTTCTACTCCCTATTTCAAGGAGGAGGAGTCAGCAGGTGGCTGTGTGGTGCTTAGTTGCCTACCAGCGTTAAACCACAATGTAAGGTAAAGAGCTCAAAATTTTTGAAAGACAAATAAACTTACCTTGTCCAGGTTCATACTGATTTACAGTCAGTTGATCAGGCTTATGTTTGATATATCCCTGTTTCAAGCACTTCTCCAAGAATAGGTTGCAAATTTCAGGAAGACCTAGTTATAGAAACAAAATTGTAAGCAAGACAAGAAAGCTTTTTTACATTTTTATCCTTTCTTTTTACAATAAATACAATAACTTGACAAAATAAAAAGAAACAGCTTCAAAGATACATAAGTCCATCTTTAGTAATGATCACTCTGCATTTGCTGTAACACACACATCAGAAATGGGGTCCCATTCTGCAAGTCCGATATATTTACATCTCACAATTAGAAAGGCCACTCCTCCAAGGCCTTTGTGTTCAGAAGCAGTTCAGGCCTAACTCCTTACAAATGCAAACTGCACTATCTCAGCACATAAATAAAAGTATATCGCATCAGAGGCAAAGTTTCCAGCAACTACAGTAAAAACATTGCAGTCAAGAAGCAAAATTATTTTACACAAAGTCAGAAGTCATGCAGAGAGCTCTCTAAAAAATGTATCCCCTAAAAAATCTATTACTGAATTAGATTAAGTATCACCAAGAAATCTGCTGAAATTAAACTGGTTTTGAAACGAGAATGAAAGTTACAGTCCTTCACTGAATTTTTGGTTTGCTATTTCACCTGAAGACTTCATTGTAAAATTCTGCTCAAGGTAACACCCACAAACATGTTAGTAACACTCTTTTCATCAATCTGTTGAGTTTTATTTTTCAGTTGTTCTCCCGCAATGAAGTGTTTCTCAATGAAGCTCTTCTCACACAAAATATTTTAGCTGTGAGACTAGAAAACAGCTCAAATATCAATGCTTTTATGATTACACAGCTTCACTGTTAAAACCACAATGTAACCAGAATCCTTCTGTTGGAAGCTACACCCACTCCAGTACACATGCATCACCTTCAAGTTTTACAGGAACTTAAATTTAAAAACAGTAAAATGGGGGAATTAAGTCTATAAGATGACTCACTCGCTTTGCTCTGACTCACAACTCTCAACACCAAATAAGATTTATTGAAACCTTTTCAAACCTGCTTTCAGTCCAAAAGAAATTTTATTTTGGTTTCTATCCAGCAGCCTTCCAGCTAGTCAAGATAAATATACACAGCAATATATGTCACAGCTCCCAAATGAATATGCAATTTGTAATACACAGTTGTTTTATGAAACAAAAGCTAAAAAAAAGAATGACAATTACAATCCCAAAATCCTTATTTGACTGGACCTCAAAAGGCAGCAACAATTGGAAAAGAAGCTTCAAGCACTCACAGTAATTTGGAATGGATCCCATTCAAAAGCACTGTTCAGTGTGTGCTTAAGATTCAGCGAAGGCTCTGCTTTTATTAGAATCTCACATCCATATCTCAGTGAGACTTAAAGGCTTTATATAATGGTTCAAACATCAGCGCAAAATAAGTATGACTTAATAGAGAAATTCTCACCTCCAGGTAAAGGTTTGTCTTTATCAACATTGTTGTTATCATAGCAAAACTCATATCCAAAATGTTTCACTCTTCTATGTCTTAAAGTCTTCTGGGCTGTAAAAACGCAGAAGTTTAAAGTAAGATTAGACTACATAAACCAGTATAGGCAATTTTCTGTGCTTCCCTATTCCATCTGACCTGCTAAATCTACACATTCTTTAACAGTTGTAACTGTGTTTGGCCCTTGTTCTTCATGGCACACACTTCTGCCTTACTGCCTTTTGCATTTTCAGCACACATCACATTCACAGCTGTTTGAAGTCAAACTGATGGTGTTTTTGTACATGCAAGAAGTAGAAAGCACCAGTTTTCCTGAGCCACATGTAGTGCATCTTTATTCTTGCCCTGATTCCTGAACCTGCACCTGATTAATATCCTGCAGATAGAGCAGGATCCTTCACTTTCACCAATCACCATTGCCATGTTAGCTAATGCCAATATAAACCTTTGTGTTGTCCCAAGGAACAAAATGTATACAGAAACCTTGAAGTGAATTCCAAGAACAATTCACTTTTTGCAAGATTTAATTCCACAGAGCTCAAGTGAATGCACAAAAGCATCTGGAATGTGTGTCTCACTGACTTCTTTTTGATTTAACATGACACAATTCCTCAGTTGGACATCAAATTAAAAGGGTAAACTTCATAGAACAGGCTTGTGCTTGACATAAAGACACCTAAAAAGACACTTCAGTTGTTTCTGGATGCAGATATATTATTCAAGTAAATCTATACCAGAATATCAATTCAGATCACTTGCCCCCCAGCAGTTTATCACTTGCAATACAAGATCCAATTTCTAAACTACTAAGAACAAATACACAATGATTTGAAACAATACATTTACAAAGATGTAGACTTCTTGTAAACTGAAAAAGTAGGTAACAACAGCATAAAAGTATGGAATGCCTGGATTTCTATGGTTTTGCCCACCATTTTGAGTATCTTCATCTCCTACCCAGTCAATACTTTCCAACATCCTCCTTTCTTCCTCTGAAGAAATAATATTTTCAATGACCATTAGGCCTGGAGGCAAGCTTGTAGGGACAGCATTCTTGCAGAAAACTAGAGTGTATGAAAAAAGAAAATATTGTCACTGTTTAGACAAAATAAAACCATGTGTTCCCTACAGGGATATTTACTATGTATGGGAATACAGTATAGGTGTAGAAGTATTTACTTTAATGACACAATGGAGCCCTCATTAGGGTCTTATTTAGTGAATAAATGATCACTTTTTGGCATGATAAAACAGGGTAGACCCAAATTTTGCATCATGCAAAGCACTTTCTAATTTTTACTGCATAAGATCAACAAGACTCCACACTATTTAAAAGCAATACCACTAGTGATTTTCATGTCAAAATAACAGGAGAAAGAATTTCCCAGTCACTTCAGGATTCTACTTGCATTTCATTTCGGTGATTTACCAAATCAGCAGATAACTTAGTCCAGAGAAGCAAACTGTAATCAAATATGGAGGCATATAATGCAATACATAGGTGAACATAAAATGTTGGCAATGCAGGGACATTCAGTTTGATATCCCAATAGCTTTGAAAAAGCTGTTCACTGGCCTAATGTACAGACCAACACCAGCAACCCTTTCCACTAGACACTATAAAAGCTCACAGAAAGAGCAACAGTTCTTGTCCTGAATAGCTTATAGTCAGCCATAAAAAAGCCTGGAGAGAAGAGCACAAAACCCCAGAAATCTTATTGTGCTTATTTTCTTTCTTGGAGTTGAGATGGAGACCACAAGACCAAGGTCATACAAAAAAATCCAGTGACCTGTCCAGAGATCTCCTGGGTCCCAATTTAGCTCCTTAATCACAAAACCTTCAAGTGCAGTATTGAATGGCCAGGGAACTACCTGAAGTCCTTTTCTTATTTTGTCTCAAAGTAAAGGAGTTCATACTAGAGTATCCTATCACGAAATACAAGGAGGAATGCCTGTTTTATGTCCTGAATCTTTGATTCTGGCTTTCATTGTCTGTGTCTACTTGCAAAGACCAGTGTGCTTTTAGCTATATTTACACCTAGAAAGTAAAAGCAAAGGGAAGCAGTATGCAAGAAGATAGCTATATAGGAGAGCAGAAAAATTATACCTTTTTCCACAAAATTAATATATAGAACAATGTTTTGGCCGAAGTCTTCCAGTGTTACTTCTTTTCCATTAAGGGCATCAAAGGCTTTCTTGGCTTCTTCTGTTGTCTCATATTTCACAAATGAATATGGTTTATTCGGTGGCATTAAGAGTGTTTCCACCAATCCATATTCTTCTACTATCCTCAGCAGTTGGTGTCTACTCATCCCATTACCAAGACCAGCATTGGCAATAACCAGGCTCTAATTGAAGGGGAATTAAAAAAAAAATTAGAATTATAGAATCATTTCGGCTGGAAAAGACCCTCAGGGCCATCCAGTCCAACCACAACCTAACTCCAGTACTAAACCATGTCCCTAAGAACCTCGTCTAAATGCCTTTTAAACACCTGCAGGGATGGTGACTCCACCACTTCCCTGGGCAGCCTGTTCCAATTAGTGATGACTATCGCTTCATTTAAAACTAACACTCTACCAGGAGAGCAGCTCTATAAAGAAAAATCAAGGCAGCCCGTGAGTACTCTTTAATGTATTCCACCTTTCAATGAGCTTGGTATACGAGGCTACGGCGAACTCTTGTTTGCCTAGTACATATTTGGGCAGACAGGCTTGCAACCTGTATCAGAGATACCTCCTCAATTAATGCATGTAGTTACTCTTACAAGAGTTCTTAAGCTTCAAACCAGCACGTGTGCGTCAAGTGTACTGCAGGCAAACAGTGACACTGACACACACAATTTTGGAGGTTTCTAAAACAGAATTTTTCCCAAGACCTGTTACCACCAACAAAAACAAAGATAAAAACCTTTCAAAACCTTTTTTTTTAAATAAAGTTTTTCTCATCTTTGCCAAGGAGTCTCTCCAAGCATAGAGTGATTGATATTCCCAGTCCCATCTCATGGCCCCCATACATCAGGTTCACCAAAAAAAGCAGCAGCCTGTAGCAAGAGCATCTAGTTCTGCTCCAGCACTCTCATCTGAAAATTCTCCCTCCTGTTTTTTATAAACAAAGGGATTTATATCTCCATCCTCAGTTAACACAGATTACTTCATGCACAATGCCTAACTGCTTAATTCTATGCTTTCATAGTGATTTATGCCCAAAATTACCACGGAGCATGCAGTTTGCAAGGACTGTTTCTGGTTTGCCAAACATTAGAAGAAACAACAAAACAGAACTTTTCACGGGACTATTATTCAAGAAATATCCTTTGAGAATACACAGGTCTTTTCAAAATAAATTAACAAGTTCTTTTGACATCTAAATAGCTATATGCCATAACTGGATATTCAATCTAATCACAGTGGTTGAAAGAAGTTTAAGTGTCTTTTTAGGGCCAAATGAGGATGCAATCTTGAAGTTTTGATTGAGCTACAGTGACTCCAAACAGCTAGCAACAATTTACTCAGATTGACTCCATGTAATACCTCTCCAGAAAGCTTTCAGACAATCCTTTCCTTAAAGTCTATGAATGTTCTATGACCTTTTCTGAAGGCAGCTGGTAAAGTGTTCAATTGTTTCAAATGATAGCATTTCACTTCTTCAAAAGACAGAAAAACAGGTTTAAAACTCAAGAGAAGGATTATTTTTAAAATCTATATAGTGAGCATGTCTGAGGTACCACTGTGACTATGCTGTTAACACTGGCTCTTAGCACTGCATCCACCTGTCCATTACTGATCACATTTTTCAAAGGTGACCCCATTATGATTTACTGTTATTTTCTAGTATGTTATTAACAGGGAGGCCCATGTCTGTAGAAGAAATGCAGAGACTCAAACCAGTGCTTCCACTGACTGTAGGCACTTCATCTACAAAGACCATCACTACACAACAGCAGCGTGTACAGCAACTGATCACATCTGAGCAACTTCAATATAATCACTCTTGCACAAAGGTTGAAAGCATTTTCTGCATTCTTGACACGTTTATCACTAGCACTATGATTTTGTTTCACATATCACTTATTAAAATGTTCTTTCTTCAATGAGGATCTCGCTGGACCCCAAAATTACTCTTTGAATAGATTCAATGGATAGCTTTGTATCTGGGGCAGTGTCAAGGGGAACAAGTTGCAGATTACGGACCCATTTCCAAGCAACACTAGAGTAACACAGTCCCTGCTCCAAAGAGCTTACAATGTATACAAGATTGCTGGGTCATTTTAGCATATGCCCACATGATGTGAAAACTGAGTGAAGATTAAGCAAAATTTTGTTACAAAAAGGTATAGAGATCTGATGTTTCCATATTTGAACAGGAAGAATTTGCAGGGTTAAGATGAACAAGGCTAGAGTTAGCAACACTGCTCTACAGTGCTTCAAGCCATTAGCATCTCCCCACAACTGACAGAAGGAAATTATAAACATTCTCTCTGACTTCTTCCCTTTCTGTCTGCAAGTTCCTGTCACTTGCTTTTTGCTACAACAGTAACTCTGAGGTCACTCTCTGATCTGCTGTAACTCACTACTTTGGCAGAAAACTTCGGATCAAAAAGCTGAGTCGTTTTCTGTTAGGTTAAAGTTACTTATGGTACAGTTCATTGAGTATCATAATAAAGCAGAATTCCCTCCTATGTTGTCCCCTTTTGTGCAAGGGAAGAGAAAGTAGTCCCCTTTTCAACAGCAGCAAGTCAGTCAATCAGTTCAACTCCCACAGAACCACAGCCTAAATCAATTTACATGAAGAAAACAATGTGGAAAAGATTTCTGAGACATGTTTTCAACTGGGAGTTTAAATGAGATAAAGCATACTTTATAGACAAGTACAGAGCAAAGAAAGATATAAAAGCTAGAAGCCAGAGAAGAAATCACACAAAGAAAAGTTTATCTACTTCAACAAGGTATAATTTCCCATGTTTCCCCCTCCTCCCCAACCCAAGGAACTACTGTTTCAGATTAAAGAAAAAAAGCTTATCCAAAGGCCATCAAATCTCTCCACAGACATTAAACTGCTGAAGTACAGCTCTGCTTTGAAATCAAAGAGGCACAGAAAACCCTCAATCTCAATCTTAGGAAGTGCATTTTGGAGAACAGCATTTTAGACAAAGCATATGTAAGAATCAAACACCGATAACCAGTACTTTCACACTACCATCAAATCAGAACTGCCCATCACCTGTGTGCCATGGGAGACGCACTCAATGCCCTCATGTCTCATCAACGTATGCTGAGCTCTGACCTGCTTCCTCAATACCTTCTTCTTCATTTTATAGACCGTTAAATGATTTTTGCTGGTTTTAACTTCTGCGCTGGTGATCTGGGAAGCAGAAAAAAATAACACATAATAAGTGTCCTGCTTGAAAAATTAAATACTTCGGTCTGTTGTAGAGAGATAACCTTCCCATCCCATACGTCATCTCTAGGATAGTAACTATTTTCAATAATTCCAGATTTCATGAACTATTTGGGGCTGACAAAAACTGAGTCTGAAAAGTAGGTTCTTCCTCAGCCGATGGCACAGTTTTCCCCATCTCTGAAGGTTGTTATAAAACTCTCTTTTATTAAGAGGATCCCTCCCCAAAATAAAACTTTTTATAAAGACTGCCATAATGACAGATTGTTAGATTTAATTTTCCAGTTTTTCTATTCCTGTCATGAAAAGTTTACATCAAGTACATTCCCCTAGGTACATCTAATGGGTTACCCTTACCAGGATTCATCTGATTTGCAGGCTTGTTCAGCAAGCTTACCATGACCAAGCTGTTCAATTAACAGATTTGCTCCAAAAGGCTTGGCCTGCCCAACTTTTTTTGCCATATACAGGTGAACAGAGGCCAACAGCTTTACAGACCACCCAAGTGCAAGTTCTTATCTTCTGGGCAGGGGAACAGGCAGTTTAAAACTACTTTACAGGGAAGTATAGGAGAGACACATCTTTGATTTGGTGAGGTAAGGTTACAGTAAGAATAAAAATATGGGATAGGTTTACTCTTTGGAACCATGCAAACCTGGTTCAGAAGGAAAAACATGGGGGCCCTGCACATCACCCATACCAGTCAGACCACTGTCAGGCAGCATCTGCACAACAGACCCCGCCAGAAGGATATTGAACTGAAAGGCTTTGGCCTCTCTCATAACATCTACACCTCTGCACACTGGGAGACTCCATCTGATCTCAGGGGAAAGCGACTCTGAGTTTAGTCAGGTAAGGTCCTCAGGCAAAAGCCCAGGCAAAAGCCCAAAAGTCATGGCCCAATATTTGGCCAACTAGCATAGAAACTGAAGCTGAAAGACTGCTTTCCATCCTTGCAAAGCCTCTGAACTAAACAAGAGTACAAGACAGATGAGGTGTGACTCCGCTGCCTAAACAACAGCATCTAAACCTGGCAGAGATGCCTGGCCTTTTACCTGCTGCTCAAGACGCTGAAGACCTTCCCCACATGCTGTGTCATGCTTGCCAAGATCACCCAGATGTCTCCAGCCCCTGAAGGCATCTCAAACAGCATTACTTGCATTGCTGAGACAGCAGAACCTTCCCTTGGTCTCTGAACTGGGTTCTAAACTCTCTGTCTTGTCCTTCGCACTGTCACCCGAGGCTCAACTCTGCAGACATGGAGATCAACAATCTGCCTTGATTTCTGCGTTGAGGAATCACACTCAACCGTACAGAAGTGCAAACCTTCATCTGGTAACATCTCACATCCCCCTCACAAAGGCCAACATGACTATAGAAGAAAAAGCATGCAGCAGTGGATTACTAATGCCTGTTACCACCTCCTTCCACAAGCATTAAAATAAGTAGGTCCTGAAAATACACTGAAACAATCCCCCCATTTGCGATGCTAGCTCAGGTTATAGCAGGTCACAAAATTGGCTTGAAACGACTACAAAGGTTAACGTAAAGCTTTAAGTGATGGGGGAACCTAATTTGCTGTAGAAGCCACTCCTGAAAACGAAAGTGCGCGGCTACGGGAGCGCGGCTGTCAGCAGAGGGAGCGCCACGCTCAATTATGAACTTCAGCAACTTATTACTCAGGTTTGGCTTGGTTTTGTGCCGCAGACACGTAAGCATAAATGTATACAGACTCTGTATACACACAGACATCAAAACTCGTGGAAAAAAAGTAAATTCAGGAGCCCTCATGGGGAGGTTTAGGAGTCCCAGCATCGACCAAACGCGCCTGAGGGCACCAGCGCATCCCAGCGGCTCTGCCACCCCCGCAGCACCTGAACCTCCCCTGACGCCCCTCAGATTCAGGGGCTCTGGGCGCTCGCTAAAAATAATAACGGTAGCAGGAACAACAGGAACGTGCGCACGCTGTTCTGCCCTGAGAGAACACGGCGGGCGGCGGCTGTAAAAGCCGTGAGGCAGACACACGGGCTGACTTGGCCCTGTCCCCCCTCACACCACTCTGCCCCGACAGGGCCGGGCCGCCGCGGGGGGGAAAGAGGGAACCCCGCGGAAGGGCCGCCCGCGCTCCCGCCGGCTCCCCCCCCAGAGCCGAGCCGGGAACCGGGCGGGGCGGACGCTGCAGCCCCGGACCCGGCCGGAGCGGCACGTTACCTGGCTGGAGGCGGCCATGCTGGGGCGGGCAGTCCGCCCGCCGCCGCTGCTCCGTCATGGCGGCGCCCCGCCCCGGCGGGCGGGTGCCCTCTGCCGGCCGGCAAGCGTTATGTCTTGAAGGTCTCCTCCGAGGCAAAAGCTCTGCCTCCTTGTCGCAGGGTGAGGGAAGGAAAGCCGCCCCACACGAGCCGGTGTTCCGCGCCGGCGAGCGCGGTCAGGCGGTTCCGCAGGGAGGCCCGCCCTCCCCAGGGGGTCCCGGGCCTGCGCTAAAGCGCTGGGAGAACCGAGCGTGTAACGGAGGGGGAGAAAGCGGCTTTCTTCAGCCCCCTGCCTTGGACACACGCTTATTGTACCTGTTCCATGTTCTCCTTTCTGCTCTCCCAAATGCCACTCGGCCTTCTTCCCTGCGGGCTCTTCGCCTTTTCCCTTAGAGTGGAGCCTGCTCCTTGTCACCCCCCTTCTGGTCATTAAAGTCATCTTCCAAGTCTGCAGCAGAAGAAAAGCAACGTTCGAACGCCCAGATCAGCCCCATGGCTAGATCTGCTTCTTTGCTGGGGGCAGTTTGGGGCAGAGCCTCCTCCAGCACAGCACACGGGATCCCAGAACAGCCGCACGCCCGCAGCAGGTAAAAGATGTCTTCCCTCAGGCCCAGGCTCTCACCTGCAGGGACCATCACCCGGACAGGCCTCCAGCACTGGCCACGTTACCTTTGGCACGTCCCACATGAGGGACAGAGGACGACAAAACCATGCCAATGCAGCCAAGGCCAGGTGAAGAACAAGCCTTTGGTTGTATGCACATATTTCCCCACACCACTCGTAGCTCACTGACAACCCCAGTAAGGCTGCTTAGTAAACCCATGCTATTGAGCGACCTGCCTCCCTGAAAGGAAGGATCTCCACAGCTCACTGGCTGCCTGCATGAGAAAGTAATCCCTTAAATCACAGCTAGTGTGTAAGTCTTCTCTTCCTTTCATTTTCTCTGCCATCATAGACTAATCAAGTTTCATACTGTGCCCCTAAACATAGCCCTTTCCCCCTCTTTTATCCGAAATACAGCATTACCTACTTTTTCTGTCTTTACCTGAAAAATATTCTACTTCGCACTATAGCTTATTATCTGAAAAGCTGTCTTTTTTTCTTCTCTCTATTTAAATACAAAGCAGATTTTTTTTTCTTCCCTCAGTCTCCCGTGAGTCTTTAACCTTTCTCAAGATCAATTAGATATGGGATTCCCAGGTGGGTGGTATGTAAGGTGACTGATGAGCCTGTAAACTTGCAGTCAGAAACCAGGTCCTCAGCTTTGTCCCAGATCCGTGCTCTGGAGGAGCCTAGCCATGCTGTTAGGTAGGGCTGTGCTTGCCCAGAAAAAAACTATCTTCTTTCCCTTGGAACATATACCATGGCCTATGCCAGGGACACGGCTATCCCATGTACAGGGGGTACAAGCACCTTAAGGATGTGAGGCAGGTGGGGCACATCCACCAGCCTGTGAAGGTAGTATTTGGTCAGAAAGGTTGTCCCACTTCTGTCCTTCCAACACAGTCTGTTGCATTATATCACTCTCCATCTTTGACCCATGCAGCGGGTAGCAAGGTATTGTGATAGCACATATAATTTATTAAGTTTTCTTGTATGTAAAGTGTGAATATTAACTGCCTACCTAGTAAGAGTATAGCAGGGAGCTTGTTAACCTCTGCAAATACTAAACAACAGCATCGTCTGGTCTTTTTATAAGCCAGAATGAATGGGGGAAAAAGAACAACCAGGCAACATCAAAAGCTGCTGTGTCTATGAAAATATTATCTGAGGCCCTTAGCCCTGGAAACCACTAAACCTGAAAGCTACTGAAAGGATGATCCTAATGAAATCAGTTTGTAATTCATTACCAATTTGTTCTGACAAGTGGAAAATACCTGCCCAAAGTTTGTTGCTGTCAAGGGCCTATTTTCCAGTTCGAAGTCCCGATTATGTGGGCTCTCCATTCTTCTGCTTGGCTGTCCACATGTGGTTTATCCCACTGGGATGAATTGCTGGTAGGTAAGAAGTAGAATGTAGGCTTAGTGGAATGTTATATCTCAGAGCACAAACCCAGAGGTTCTGGCAGCTGCCTGACTCTGTATTTGCCAGTCGTTGTTTGGGCTTATTCTGCCTCATTATTTTGAAAACTGTTTTCCTGGAGAGAACAGACTCACTGCATTTTTTTTCTTAAAATGTCTCTATACAATTAGAATTGGTCAGGAATTTGTGATGCATATTGCAGTAACATTTCCTTTGTAAACACATCAAGATTTTATTTCTATAAACAACATTCTCACATAGGAAAATTCCACCAATTAAAAGGAAAACAGTTAAAGTCTGGTTGTGAGGTTTTTAATACAAGCATATTGTGGTGAAACGAGAACTGTGATGGCCTTTATAATTTAAGCCCTGAGGCATTGTGCAGTCCCTTGTCATGCCAGATAACATGGGTATAGACTCTTGTAGATACCACAGTGCTTATTGACCACAAGTGAAATATTGTTAACAACATTGTCACCAACTAACCCACAAAATAGTTCACAGAAGTGGGGATTCAAATACATTTACATTTGATGTTAATATAATCTCTGACAAAAAGTTCTTTAGGAAAACTCACAATATTTTAAAAAAATAAATCATTTTTGTAATGGTAATATGTTGGTTTTAATATTCAGCAAATATCCTGGTTTGAAATTAAGTTTTCGTAGTTTTCTTAAGAAAAAAAAAAATGTTTATAACAGAAAATCTTGGTTCTGGCTCTACTTTTTTTTTTAATTGATAACCAGGAACCATGTCTTCTAAAGCAGAATGTCATGTTCTCACTTCCTCATGAGTGAGAAATAAAAAGCTGCTGACTTTTTCCAGGAGCAAATTACAATACTCACTATGCTCTTAGCTATTTTATCTTTGCCACATTCCCAGGGAGAGTCAGGGCACTTGGCTAGCACTTCTAATTCCTCATCCACTTCATATGATAGTGAACAAACAGATACCATCACGTCTTTTTCCTTCAACAAAATACAGGTTACTGGTTCACGCATGGAAAGACAATCTTACTGCCTTTTATACCAGTGCAAGCCAAGCCATGCTTTAGCCTAATGTGATGAAACTGAATTTCCATCACTTTCAAACCCAATTGAAAGAAAATCACAGGAAGATAGTAGGATTTGCTGTATCAAATCTCTTGATTTAAGAAGCTGCAGTTTAAGAATCGTGACAAATAGGATATGCTTCGGGATAGCAGTTTGTTACAGAAATAAGAAGAAACCTCTTAGCACAAAATCCAGCTCAAAATCACCCACAACTAGTACTGTAGAGGAGTACCATAGTAAAGGGTGAGCCACAAGATGAATTGTTTTAGGATAGCATTCATGTATTAGTTAAGGACTTTGACAAATATCAGTTGACCTAAATTCAAAATGTGCTACTGTTGCTGCTTGTGATAGTAACATTCTGCACAACAAATCTCTGCAATGCCAAAGGCTTATATTTTTCAGTAAGATGGCAAGGCTGGCTCTGTGCTGTGTGTCATTTCAATTCGGCATTTGTGCTGTTCATTGCTAGATTTCATATTTCTTTCTAAAAAAGAAAAACAGCCAAAAAACAACTTTAAGAATTTTTTAGTAATTGCGTAAGACCAAAAAGAGACAGGAGAAATCTAGGCCCTGCTAAAATCAATGGAAGTTGTGCCAGTTGTTACAATAAAGGCAAATTTTAACCTTATTTTCAAATACTAGCAAACAAAGATCTTTTGTTCTCAAGAGAATTAAAACATCAAGTAATATCAATATGCTTTGTGATTTCTAAGCTTTAGGCTATACTCTCTTCATACCTCCAAGCTTTTTTCCACAAACATAAGACTTTGGAGTATATTTTTTTTTCCTTTAATAAAAGCTGAAATTTTCATGAAATCTCTAGACTCAAGGTACTGGAATTTTAAGAAATAAATTAAATAGCATAAATCTTATTATAAAATTGCAATTTTTTGCAACACTGGTTTTGTGGCACAATTGCATGATTATTGTTCACTTCCATTGTTAGGAGGTACCACCCTCTTGTAAAGCAAGTTTCCTTGGCACAACAGCAAATTTTTTTCTGAACACACAGATTTTAGTTATGTATTGGGGCAGCTACAGATCTTGTCATCCAGAGAACCGAGCCGGTCAGTGGATGTTTAGGACTGGGCAGAGGTCAGCTGAATTGAGCGCTTCTGCTACACCGTGTCTGCAGTGTAAGCATGTGCTATCAGAACGCGGAGGAACAGTTCTAATTTGTGTTTTCAGACACACTGCCAAGGTTTGCCTACATTGCTGGGTCACCAGTAATATCTCACTAGAACTTGGAGCACAATTCTGTAGGCTTCACTGAACAGAAAATCTTTGATCCCTTCCTGGAGAGTACTCAGAAAACTCCTGTGAACTTTCAGGCACAAGGCAGAAATCACTGTAGTTATGATGTGCATTAAGCCCATCTGAATACCTTTCGTTATCAGTACTGCCAGTCCAAAGCTCCAGCTCCTGCAAGGTTCCTGCATACATGCACACAGATATCAACTAACAGAGAGTTTCCTCATTTGGTTAAGGAAGAATCTAAGAGATGTAAATTCCCTAAGCACAATTAGTGGCAAAGTATAATATCCATGTAGAGCAACTAAAAGCTCCCAATGCTCCTAATATACTGTCTCCTGCCAGCTTTTTCTGCTCACATAAAACCTCTCAGCGAATGGTCTTTAGCCCTCAAAGTCCTTCATTTACCAATACTAAGCAAATCATACATTGCAGGCAATTATTTTGCCCTCAGTTTTAATTTTCTAAATTTTCTCTGGCCGTAAGCAACCTTGGACACTTATGCTTTAAGCCTTCCCAAGCTGTGCCTTCTCTGCTGTAAGAATACTACTGACATTTCCACTCGCTAGCACAGGGAGCCTTGTGCAGTTGGGAGCAATGAACCACCATCAACTTCTCATCAGACATTATGAACCTTCATCATCACAGGGTTGTTTTAAAATACTAGAAAACTACCATGCTACATAACAAGTTCATGGACCATCTACTAGAGGCTTGGAGATTATTAAATCCATAAATGACTAATGGAGACTTCTTCAACAATTTCCCAAATCCTCTGTTGGGTCTGCTGAACAGGAACTGCTGCTTCCACTTCTAAGGTGACTCTTTCTCTGCAGTTCGGGCAAAGTCAAGAGAATATCTTTTTGTGCCAGTCTAGTACACTTTCCAGGCTGCCAGAAAAGTAATATGAAGTACTGAAAGAGCCATACAAAATATCGATTTCCCTCCAAATCACTGAACCCATCAACACATGGTTCAGTTTAGCCTTGAAAGCAACACTGTTAGAAAGACTCAGAATATTTCTGTTTTCTCTGGCACAAAGGCTGAAAAGTATAATCTCTTCTTCAAAGTCTGCACATACTTTACATTCTCTTCTTTCTCTTTATGCCTGTTTTCCATGATGAGACAGGAGCTATTGTTTTTTGGAATTACTGATTGAATTATGTTATTCTCTTCTGGTCCTACAGTCAAAATCTTACACTAACCTGGCAAAACCCAGTTCTGTCACAAGCAATTAGGATTCAGTAGGCATTCAGAAAGCAATGAGACCCTGCACAGGGATCGTCCCTGATATCTATCCTAGGCAAGCAGTCTGCTTTCCTGCATATCCTTGGAAACCATCATTTCTCACAGTTATCCTTCAGGGCGTAAATGTATCGTTACAACAACCATGGAATATCAGGCATGAATTTCTCTACTTCATCAATCAATACATTTTTAAGGATATAGTGCTTGCAGTCCAGACACAATCTGCAAAGTTAATTTTTAAAGGCATGGTATTGTTTACTTGCAGAGAACTAAATATTACATTTCCATGTAAGTGAGATACTCAGTGCCTCCAGTGAGACTGGAGAGAATACTGCCACATATTCCCTAGACTGGGACTCTGTCCTTTCAGGTATCATCTCAGGAGGTCTCATTAGCTGTTGCTCATGCAACAGATTAACTTTCTTTGGAAGAAGAGTAACTGTGCAACCATAAGTTAAAATTTTCTACACGAAAACATGGCCAGTTTCTTGAGTCACCCCACTTCCTGCTCTTATAATCCCGTTTTCCTGGACTTCTCTGGATCTGTGTGCATACTCAACACATCTGATAAATAGAAGTTTTAAGTTTTTCAACTGAGTGGGCTAAAAAAAAAAGATGCATGCACCTTAGTGGCAATTTTTTCACAAACACCACTTCGCTGTGACTCAGTTTGCCAATCTGTATGACATTTACACAAATATTTACCCAACTCACCAAGGGTTGTGAATCTTCATGAATCATTGTTTATGTAACACTTTGTAATCCTTGAATGAAATGTAGCATATGCATTCAGAGTATGGATCTGATTAGTGGCAGAGGATAAATGAAAAGAATAGATAAAAATGATCACATCGCTTTGTTTTTCCCTTGTTTGAAATTGGTTTCAAATAAATTCTCTGTTACAAATGCAGATCTTTCTTTTACATACAGACATAATATGTTTGGTATACATCTTAGTGAACAAGATTAGGACACAGTCTGATGTTAACCAGCATATTCAAGTTTGTTCACTTTTATTAAAAAAGCAGGTGTTGTTAGCATGTAGTATTTGAAATTCCTGTCTACATCACTTTCTTTCACTCTTTCTATATAGAAATATCAAACAGAATGATTTAAATTCAAACATTATAATATTAAATGCTCTTAATTCGTACCTCCAAAGTCCTTTCTGGCAAAATTATTTGCTTCAAGAGACGGGTAAACTAAATGAGCATACTGGCTGCTTCACTGTGCTGTCATCTCTCCAAAGGCTATATGAGCAAGCCTGACACACTTCATCTCTCATATTATCATCATCTGCATGCTTTTGTTATTGTCTCCTATGTTAAACTTTACAGCACCTTCAGTCAAAGGAATAAGAGTGTAACAAAGTGTGGTACTGTAAATGAACAAAATAACTAAGAGAGAGGTTTAAGAAAATATCGTAAAGGTTGTGTGTAAACTGCTTTAGTTGCTGTAATATCAGTGCACGAGAGCCGTGTAATACACAATCTCAGGACAATTCTGTATTTGATGCTTGTCCTGAGCTAGGCACAAAGAATTGCCAGCTGTTCAATATTTAAAAGTAGAGTGCTGACACAGATTTGAAGCATCACAATGATTATGAGATCATTGTGATACTTGAAATGGATACTCAGACATAGCAAGAAGGTAGTTTTTAATTTGGGGGACCAAATTTCTTAAGCAAACAAAATTAAAGAAGTTAGAGGTTGGAAATCTATTTTGTCACCCCATCCTTCTCTTCCCTGCAGCAGGATGGTTCTTTATCATACACGTCTATAGTGTTGTGCAGCTCAGTTGTAGGAATGCATTTTGGGGGAGAGGATTTCTGCAGGGAAGTCCCCTACACCCATCAGTTACACAGGACACTGTCCTACGAGCAGAGTCAGCACCTGCTTGAATGTACATGGACACCAAAAAGGGAAGCCCTGGCTACATCACATAATTCAGGATCATGCTCACTACCTCAGCACTGCTTGGAATGAGGAGGAATGAGCTGCAAACCCCACATCCCACCCAGTAAATCCCAGCGTGGATATATATGATTGTATAGAGTAAAAACAAATGACCTCTACATAGGTTGTGCAGTATCAAACATAAAACAGAGATGTTAACCCATGCTAGCACATGAGCATCCTCAGATGAAAGGCTCTAAAAGTGTGATAATTCTTACATATAAGCGAATCTACAGATGTTTAGTACTCTGTTTCTACATTCTCATGGATCCCCAAGAGGGCCTGTTTCCATTTATTTTATATATATATATATATATATATGTATTTTTAATTTATTTATTAGATGTAAACTGTAAAGCTCCAGGCAGATATAGAAAAGTTTCTGGCTATATTGACATAGGAGTAAGAACTGTATTGGGAGCTCCTGTCCCCCTGCATACATAGTACAGTCCAGCAGCTGAAAATGGATTTACTATAGACACCTTTCACTATAGAGCTCACAATAGTTAGTCGACCTCTCACATGATTCCTGCTCCCACTGGCAGCCCCCAAAACTCCAGATTCCTCCCCTGCAATGATCCTTACTGAACATTTTTTTCAGCAAGTAACTTACCCCCCAAATGCATGTGTGCAGAACAGTGACAAGCTGTGCTCAGACAAATGTTTCCTACCATCTGCACTTTTACCCAAGAGTCCTGTTCACCTGGACCATATAACACTTCCCAGAAGACACAGCCGGATGTTTGCTGGATGACGTCCTACACCTAAGGTAATCTGAGCTTGATTCTTCTCTGAACATCTTGACAAAAGCTGCAGTTAGCATCAGACTCACTAATTACACCATTCTTTTGTCATCTGTTTGCTACTGGCTTTAGAAAGGCTCCATTTCACCACATACCAGTATGGTCATTTCTTACAGCGGTCTAACATCAAGATCCCGTACAGTTTCATATAAACCTATAGGTTTTCGAATGACAAGAGCTGTGATGCCATTTCCTATGGAGTGTGAGCAAATAGCTGTTTAAACTGAAGTCACACTTCATGTGTTCTGGCGCTAGGAGACGTGTGTTCCAGACGCATGTCTCCAGTACCAGGAGAAAAGTATAGCCTTTTTAATGCAAAGCTTTTCCCCACAAGCAATAAAGTTTGACCAGCTCAGTCGAAGTAATAAAGAAACACAGCAGCTGTTTTTGCAATACTTAATCCACTATCATTCCACAGGTATCATTATACTTAGCAGTATGCTTCCATTACAGCCATTTTCTGTTAAATGCACACCACTGTCACCAGTTGTCTTGTGTATTATGGTCCCTTAAATCCCACCTGGGCTGATAAAGCCAGAAGATCAAACACTAAGGAGCAAAAAATAAACACTTTTAGCTGATCCACAGGTCTCAGGACAAGTGCTAGCAGACTAAAGACCGGGTGTGGTTTATCACACCCTGGTAATGCCCAGCTGGGAAAAGGGTCCCCTGATGCCCAGGGCAGGTGAGAAGGATTGAAAGCAGCCTGATAAGGTTTCAAATTATGCTAAGAGTAGCTTGCCTCATCCTGAGTAAAACCTAAACAGATCAATAATCTGCACTATAGGTTTTGAAAACTGAGGTAAGAAAGTTCCTTATGTAAATAGTAGGGGAGGTTGGTTTTATTTATTTTCTGTCTTTCTTTGCTACAACTTGTAAGATTATTCAGGGAGTACTAGGATTGTTAGGTAAAAATGTATTCTTTCTCTTGTCTGTTTCAAGTAAAAGAATACAAGTATAGCTAAATTATTTCTGCCACCATCTATATTGTCACAAAATGAAAAATGTTATTTGTTAAAAAGAAAACAAAATAATACTGTAAAAGCATTAACTAAAACTTAACTGCTTTTGGTGCATTTAATAATGTTTGGGTGGCTTGTCTTCTGAGAAAAGTGCTGGATGGTGTCAAAACACATTAGTTTCTTCACAAGGGCACAGCATGTGTACTCTTTATCAATCTTGTCTTTATCAGTAAATTGTGCAACAACAAGAGCTTCTATCCAAAATAATGAGAGACTTGAGCTTTTGATTTTTCACCAATATCTGAGCTAGGTATGTTGCTAACTGTTGGGTTTTTGCTTTTTGAGGGTTTTGTTTTGGTTTTTTTCCTGCTTCTGTCACCTTCTTTCCAGCACTAAATTAATCATGCAAGTGACCTTGCTGGTTTTTATTACGCGCAGCAGGCTGTATGAGCTATTGCTGGAAAAGTGTGACATTGCTCAACTAGTGGGGTCCTGTATCTATTTTTTCTAATATGTTTTTCACTGCCACTTCTAAATACAGGTTATGTTTCTGCTGTCATGCACGGTTTCTTTCATTTGCCATAAATTGAAAATAATTATGCTGTTAAAAGGAAAGTACAACATAGTAAAACATTCTCTAACTGCTTATAATCACAAGAGCTGGAGGCTTTTTAACCCAGGGCCCTGTTAGCTTTAAAATGCTGTTTTGCCTCAACTTTTCATGAGAACAATGATGCTGAACATCGGAGGCATAGTAATCTGGGTAACTTCCATCCCAAGATGTTGAAGAAATGGGTATGTCAAACTGCAACTTGATAACAAGGGTCTTGTAAAAATCCAGTCAGGTCTGAAATGGCACTGCATGACTACAGCATAGCCATGTACTACTGCTCTGTTCCAGAGAACAGGCAGGCGGCCGTCTGTCAGTCTTATCCCCTGAATTTGCTACAATGGTAAGGGACTAAAATCAGTGAGACTTTCCAGCTTACATTTTAAATTCCTCCACATTTGTGGACAAGAGTATGGCATCTGGGAAGGTAGGCCTATCTCTGTAGCATGGATCTGGCTTTTCATGCTCATGATGCATCTTGCATAATTATGAATGAATTCTCTCACAAAGATCTGTTCTGAAACTTATTTTGGGAAGCATAACTGAAGTCTGTTACTGAATCCCCTGAAAAGTTCCCCAATACTGGGTTTACTCTGTTCAGAGATGTACTGGCCTGCGGTGGCTCCTCCAGCCTCATGCTACAGCAGTCCCTGACAGGCTTGGGAACTGACAGCAAGGACAGGGAATCATGGGGATATAGTAATTAAAAAAACCACTGTAATGCAGGAGACCGGAGAAAGAACTACTTTCCTACTTGTATTGATGCGTGGAATTAAACTGGGAACTTGCCATCCTTGCCATTCGGTCAGCTCTGCGGGTCACAGCATCTGCCAGGCAGGCACATCAGGCCTTGGTGGCACCAAGTGGCAAAGGGGCAAGGTAGCTCTAGGTGGGAGGAGGCTGCAGTAGCAGTCTGCTTTGCCTTGAGTGTAAAACATGAACAGCATTTCCTAGTCATTAAATGTTTAACTTAGTGACCATAGTGTTTTCGCCATACTACTGTATGTGACAGCTGATTACAGGATCAAAATGACTGGAAAAGTAGGAGCAGAAGAAATTAAACCATGTCGCTTTAACAGGCATGCAGAAAGCTATTTTCAGGTTAGGCACAGAAAACACTTTGAAAAGGAGGTTAATTAGCATTTTCATCTGAAACCTAAGATCATTGGACAATGTAGGGATGCCAGTGTGGCCTGATGGCCTGCTTACAGCTTCAAAGGAACATCTGGGCAGATGCATGCAGCAGTAAGGATGAACAGAAATACGGAGTATTTGCCTACTGGCAGTAGTTATAGCACTGGGCAACTTTAAACGATTCTGTGGATGCTTCAGACAACACTCATTCTCTGGAGGGGAGAGCCGTAAAAAACGCTTGGCATGCTTGTGATCCTGATAAGCAGATTTTAAACTCTGAAGATCAAAAGCCTTCAGGATATACTGCGGGGGAAGAAGGGATACTGATCTCCTTGGCAGGTGGGTGGGATGGGACGTGGAGGCAGGATGCTGGATACTACCCCACCTAGCCGGGACCTGAACCGCACCCCTGTGGCTGTTCCCTCCTCAAGCCCAGGCAGGTGTCCTGGGCCGGCCACCGCTGACCCCGACCCCTTCCCCTCCCCGCGGGGCGGGCTCGGGCCCCGCCGCAGCCTCCCCCCGCGCTCGCCGGTAGGCGGCACCGCCACCCGCCTTCCTCCTCCTCCTCCTCACCTTCGCCGGGTGACCCAGATCACGGCGCCGGCGCCGCACCCGCCCGGCGAGGAAGGACGGGCGGCCCGGGACGGCGGCTGCGCCGCGGGGATGTAGCGGAGCGGAGCGGGGCGGTGAGTGCGCGGCGGCGGCGCTGGGCTCTGCGGGCGGCCCCGCGGGTCGCTTAGCGACGGGCGGCGGCTCCAGGCATCGCATCGCTGCCCCCTGCGCTGCCCCCCCGCCACCTCCGCCCGGCGCTGGGAGCGAAGTTTTGCCCCTTTGAATGCGGGACTCTCCCCGGGAAGACCTTGCGGCGTAAGGAAACTGGGGGGACGCTGGTTGGTTTGCGCATTTGTGTGGGGTTTTTCTTGTGTTTTGGTTTTTCAAATTTTTTTTTTTATTTATTTTTTTTTTTTTTTTAATAACGCCCGTGTCCTTTGTAATTCGCGGGGGCGGGGGTGGGTGCGGTTGGAGGAGGCCGGTGCTGGGCGGCAGCCGGGCGCTCTGCTCCGCGGCCCCGCAGTGAGCCCCGCACCCTGCCCGGCAGCGCGCCCTGCGCAGGGGCCGCCCCCCCACCTTGCTTTGACCCCCCACCTCCGCCTTGTCCCCCCCCGCCTTGCCCCGCCGCCGCTGTCGGCAGCTGTCCGGCGGTCTGTGCACCTCAGGCACACCGACATGTGAACATGATAATGATTTTATATATATATATATATATATATATTTTTTTTTTTAATGGCACTTTCTTCTTCCCTGCTTCCCCTTCACCCCCCTGCATGGTCATTGTGTATTGAAGTTACACTTGCTCCTGAGTTAACTCTAGGATTGATGCCTGTAGTCTTTTGTTTCTCTTTGTCCTCACCGGTTCTGCTTTTCTTACCGTTTCCACGAAAATGACTAAAAGAGAGTAGCTAAAGTGTATGTCACAATGGGGGCGGGGGGGGTGGAGAACAACACCTTTGTCCCAATTCAATCAACCCAACGCTCAGATCACAAGAAGCTGTTTTTTGTGACAAAGGCGTTTGAAACAAAGGAGCCATTTTAGAAACTGAAAGAAATTTATTTTGTGGCTTGCGTGCTTTAGTAAATCCAGGTTTTTATTCTTCTCCCTCCTCTCCTCTTGCTATCCTAATTTATTCCAAAATGAAGCAGAATAGAAGAAATGTCATCTCTTAAATCCTGCATCATCCCATGCACTGCAGCAAGCTTACTGTTTGCCTTTAAAAAAAAAAATTAAACATTTCCTTATGCATTTTTTAAAGAACATTGTTTTGTACGGGTAGATCCTTGAACAGTTGAAGCAGTTGAGTGCGCTCATCACAAGAACATCTCATCTCCCTTAAATGAGATCAGCAAAAGACTAGTTATATGCAGTAATTTAGTAGGTGTTGCACACTTATGCCTATTTAGCATTTTTAATAAAGTGCAAGTACAGAAGAGACTTACTGACTCTTCACAGAGCCTTGTTTTCTCTGAGATTTTTTTTTTTTAAATATGGACAAGTGCATTTCCAAACTGAGCAGGTGGGATTACATCTAGAAATATATTTTGATTTGTTCAATTATCATAATTTGCATATCATTTTAAACAGCATTTCAGCTAAAACTAGCGCAAAACCACATTGCTGTGGCAATTGACTTATCACCAAGCCTAATAGATGCTCAGAGACAGGAAGCCTATGATTTACAGGACTGAAATCATGTGACAGCATCAGGTGCTGCATGTATCACTCTAGACAGAAAAGTGGCAGAAAATACTTCCAGGAAAGCACCAAACAATGGAAAACCATGTAACAGAATACATTTGTTGACTCTCCTGCTGGTTCACCAATCTATGGTAAAGCATGTTGTGCTAGTGTCAAAACCTGCTAGGGCTGAGCATGTAACCAGAGTGTTTGTGAATCCTTTGCCTGCTCAGCTCCTAAGACAGGGCTTTATTAGCCATGGGACAGCATCACATTAGCAGCGCTGACACTTGTGAACCCAGGAATTTCCACCGATCAAACATCTGTCATTCTTGCCAGGGAATTACAGCCCCTTGAGCTAAGCTGTATTTAAGCAGGGAAACTTCAGAGCTATGTTGCATTGAGGTGGTTATTTTGTTTTCTGCCATCTCCCTGGTGCAAAGAGAGTCTTGCTGCTGCTTGCAGTGATGAAAGCAACAAAAATGCTGTTGCACAAATGCGGGAGGGGAGGGCTCCAGACTGCTGCTAGTATTTAGAGCATGTTTTATTTTTAAAGCTGTCTGGAGAACTTGCACTTACAGTTAAGCTGTGACCAGCTGTAACCAATATTAACAAAAATTCTGTTTAGTTGTACAGGGCATAAGCAGTATGCAGAGCCAGGCAACCTTTATTTTTCTCAAGAGGTCATTTGAAGTGTTAACACAATATTGCAAGATGAGAAAGCTTCAGCTGCCTGGAGATCAAGTCTTGTTGGATTTAATGCCCTCTGGCACATGAGACTTTTTTATTTTTTTATGAACATCTGCTCAATCTTCTTGATTGGAAAGCTTGTTTTATTTGACATTCCTTTGAAATCTTTTGCTCAGTGATGCAGGCCAAAAGACTGTCCCCTCCTTGATTGCAAGCTTCGGGAAGGAGGCAAGAAGAGTAAACTCCAGTCTCTTACAAATCATAGGGTTTGCTGGAATACCAGGAAGGAGTCCAGGTAGTGAGATGCTGATCAGGAAAGAAGGATAAAGTAAGAAAAAATAGAATGAAAAATGAGGCTGATGTAAAGAGACGTGGAAAATGGTTGTGGTAGTGAAAGGCTGAGGCTATGGTTCAGGCTTGGCATCCTCAGCATCCACGTAACGTGAGCACCAGTGCTGCGCTGTGCTGCACCGCAGGATTTGCCAAGCCTGAGCCTACGGTGGAAATGCTGTTTGTTCCTGGCAGGCGGAGGAGAGAGGTCTGACAGCAGAGACTCTGGGAGCAGCTTCCTGAGTCACTGCTCAGTGGTTCATGGGACTGCGTGAGCACTCCTCCTTTTCGAGGCAAAGTGAGCATTTTAGCGGTAAACTGACCTGTTTGACTTTGCCTTGAAACAAATTATGGATATGTTTACACTAGTGGTTTGGCTCATATCCAGCTGAGTATCTGACACATCCTCTGGAGACCTTCTCCAGTTGCCTTGTGCTGGGTCAGGT
The DNA here is from genome assembly GCF_036013445.1 of Caloenas nicobarica. Lineage (NCBI taxonomy): Eukaryota > Metazoa > Chordata > Aves > Columbiformes > Columbidae > Caloenas > Caloenas nicobarica. The sequence continues at coordinate 198,240,195 of NC_088245.1, read as the reverse complement.
CTCAGAGCAGCCTCAATACAATACTCTCAATGAAACTAAACCGGGAATCCTGGTCTGGGAGCACTCCCAGTCAATTACTGAGTCTTGTGTAAAAGATACTAGGTTCTTGAAAGGACCTCTCAGCTGTAATCAAGTGAGCAGTTCTCATCCACTGTAGCATAAAAACGATGAAGAGCCCAATGCCCAGTTTGTTACCTTCAAACCCTTTCGGCAGTTTGTTCTGGAGTGCTATGTCCCATTCCCCTGCAGAATGTGGGCAAACACTTCACAGCTTTCTGTTACAGCTGAGGGGTCCTTCAAGAAGATAGTTTCCAGCACTTACAGTAGGTATAGTAACCAAGTGGTTGGGCATAGTGTTTTTAAAATGTCCTAATCTGTCTGCAGATCCTCAGGCTGAGCACTCCATTTTGGTTCAGCCAGCAACAGTCACAGATGTTCAGAGGAGCCTGGAGAATAGGAGAAACACAGAAGGTGCACAGACTGGAATTGAAAAGAATTGGTAGATTCAGCAGGTTAAATTGCAACTTGTTAGAGCAGATTTCGGAGGTACAGGATACTATGGTCCTCATGATTGTGTCTATGGGAAACTGCACGTACCTGTGAGCTCTCACCTTTCTGCTGGTATTGTACCTAGAGTTACTTCACAGGTATTTTTAGTCATAATATACATGTCTACACTGTTTTAGCTGAGACAGACTCTGTTTTGGAAGCAAATGTCCCAGTTGTCCCTACCTTTTTGTTCTTCAGCTCACTTTGTGGACTAGTCTTGGAGCATCTGAGAATAAACGGGAGGAGCTGTTCTGGGAGCACACCAACTGCAACCCGACATTCAGTCCCAGGGACCAGGCCAGAGCTACTCTGACATCTGTACCAGATGTTTTGTTTAAAAACAAACAGCCTTCTCCCATATGTGTAATTTCAAATGAAATGCTTGGCACCATTTTATTCCTTGGCAGAGGCACTTCTATTGGTCTGCGCTATGCACTGATGTAGCTGTAGCTTCTGTGGTAGGTAGGTATTTTGCTTCTGCAAGTAAGGATGCTCAGGCTGAGAGACTAAAGGATGGGACCAAAGCCAAGAAAACTAGTTATGAGGTCTTGTCTCCACAGCTCCCTGTATCATGCTGCTAATCCACTCAAAGTTAACTGATGTCTTCTGAAGATGTGTAAGGAAGAAAAGCTGTTTCTGTGAAAAATGCTTATTTAGACCTGTGTAGAACTGGCTATCAATTCCACAAACAGAAGAGTTATTCCTTAGCGTATATACCATCTGCCACACAAGTCCATATTGTGTGCCTGTGTCTGAGTCTGCCAAAAGTGAACTGATAAGTTTCAGAGAACCCCAAAATTGTGATGCTGCTGAGATTAGCATATTGAGCGTGGGTTCCTGTGGCCAGTTCCAGATTGCACTGATAATGAACAGAAGTTTTGCCACTGTTTTGGGGGGGGGGGGGGGGTTGGGGTTTTTTTGTAGATTTATTTATATGTTTAAACACAAAAATAAATCCCTACCTTTCATTGTTCTCCAGGATACTTAAGGTATTGAGGCTTGTCCATGGAGTAGCAACAGTTTGTTACTGCACTGATAATGCTTCCTCAATGGAGTGGGCGTGCAGGTGATAGGAATTGGTTGCCTTAAGTACAAAGCAGTCCTGTGGTCACGGAAGCTGTAGTCCTGTTCCGTAGCTCTGGTAGGCAGCTATAAGAGCAAGTCTCTTATTCCCTCTCCCACTCCACTTTCACAAAGCCACATCCACACCAATATTGGCTGGGATGTGTGCCATCAAGCAGGTTGTGCCTCTGAAATACCAAGACCAATGTAGGGTTTGTTAAATTTGGGCCTGCTAGGCCTTCATGCTCTCAGTGTTAAGGCAGCCTGAGGAGAACAGATGGACTGAAGGAGGAAAAGAGGAGTTACTGCTGAACCACTTGAGGAAGAGAGAGGAGACATGGTGCTTCTGGAGGAAAATACAGAAAACAGTACGTACCCCGGGCACAAATTAAGAAAAGGCCGTGCAATCTGCCCCAACTATTTGGTGGGGGACAACAATGATACCTCCAAGGATCTGAGATAGTAATGTTTTTCTTTGAACCTTGTTTGTCCTGACAACCTACAGTACAAATGTTTTGGATTAGGGCTTGTTGTTCTTAAACAACATCTTTGAAGTCTTTAGGCACCTACGTGCAAATGAGATGCCCAAGAACTGTTGGATTGAGGTTTCCCTTTGGAAAGGAAAAATGTTTCAGCATCTTTTTGTATATTATGGGCTGTTTTTAGCTGGAGCAGCTTTTCTTTCCAGCCCCCTTGTTTATCATGTTGTAGGGATTATCTGAAACTTGGAATGATATTTTTTCCAGAGGAGCAGAGGAGTGGCACAGCACGAGCAATTGTGCATCTTGAACATCCAGTTAACATCATATCCAGTCCAAGCAATTTGGGACTAGATCTAAAGCATCAAAGATGAGATTGTGGTCACCATTCAGTCAAAAAAACCCCAACTGAACAATTAAAAAAAAAAAAAAGACACTGTAAACAACTAACCCACTGAATCTGGAGAAAATTTGGGTCTGCATGTTGTGCTATATCCTACAGTTTACCATCTCAAGGATGAGATCAGTTCATATTACCAAATTATTATGGGTGTGTTTGCTGCAAGTGTTCTGGAAACTTGTTTTATTTGTTTTCTTTTATAAGGTTTTCTGACTATCACTTTTCACTTAAGAGGTAGAGGGTGGGACTATAAAAAGGTATACCCCACTATTTCAAGTAGATTTGCTGGGGGAAGGTGAGTTTCAATGTTGCCCTTTGTTAAGAATAGGTGCATTATGGCAATGCTGTCAGTCATCCTGTCCTGGTTTTTATTCTTCCTGGCTCCGTTTTGTTCATATTCCCCCTTGGTAATGGTGTTGCAGGAACAGTTTCCAATGGTTTTCATGTATCTTTTTTTCTCTTGTCTTCCCATGTTGTCTTCTCCTCCATTTCCAATCTTCTACTATTGAATCTCTGCCAGCATCCTTTTCTATCTGAGACTGAGCACCTAAAATAAAGCAAATGCCTGGTAGGACCAAGCAGGAAGTGGCAGAGGGAAGGAGGGTGCCATGGCAGCTCATGTTTCCCTTGCCACTGACTTTTTTTTTTTTTTCCTACTTGGTTGAGAAAGGGTGTCTTGTGCAATTACCAGATAAAGATGGTTCTTGGGCTGTGCCTGAAAGTGTGTTTCATCAGTCTTGCTTACCAGCTCATATAACTATTGGCCTTCAAACCATTCCTTCCATCTTTACCTTTTGCAGATCTTCATCACCTTTTCCTTCTGCTTCATCATGTTACTGGATCCCTCCTTGCTGTGAATGTCCCTGACACCAAACTTCACCTACACTTTCTTTCTCCACTACTTTTAGAAACAGTGCTTGATTTTGGTGCTGCTTGGAGTTAGCTTAAGCTACAGAAGAGTTAAGTGAGTCTAAATACAGTCACTTTTACAGTTCCTCACAATCCTTGGTAGTGGAAACTAAAATTTGTTAAGATGCTTGTGAATTTTCAAGCTGAAGAGTCAACTGGTAGCTGCTGGTACAAAGTCCTGTCTGACCAACAGACTTGGGAAGATGCCCCTAAAGTGTTATGTGGTGTGGTTTTGTTTGTTTGTGGGTGTGTGTTTGTTTTAGCATATTACCATTCAAAACTTTTCCCCAAAGGCTTTAAACCTGTTTCAACCAGAACATGAGGTGTGCAATATTTATTGTAGCAACTTAAGAAAACTTTCTGGATTCTATGGGCAAATAAATTCTTTCTTCCCCTTCTCACCTCAGACATTGGTAATGCCAGAGCAATCCACCCTGCATATGTTCTTCTGGGCAGCAAGCACGTAACTAGAACTTCAGCAAGGTCATGTTCTTGGAGCTGTCCTGGTTTCCTTCCCCCTGAGATGCAGAATATCTCAGCAGTAAATGGGAGATGGAATAGTAGGCCATGAAGTTTGCAAAAAACTTCAGTGGGATTCTTAATTCTCTTGACTGCATATTAAGTGCATTGTTCATTTATTGTGGTCTGTGATTCTCTTGCAGATTGCAGGACCTCAGGGCTGCTTACAGTTGGTGTGCAACACTTGCTATAGGATACTCAGTTTCACAAATGTGGTGTTTCTCGACATCATCTAACTGGCTTACTCCATGGAGGTCATTATTCCTGAACCCTGTCTTAGGGAACAGTGTGTCTATAAAATTATAGAAGGACATGCAGAAACTCTTGCGTACTCTACTCTTGGGTGTTTGTCTCAGAGAGCTCCATGGCAAAGTTGTCACTTGCATGCCAAAGTAATCTGGATGCATTGATGAGAAAACTGGGCACCACATGGAACAATTTTCTGTTAGATCAGTATGAATTGTGTTTGACCTTCACCCAAGTTCCTGCGTAAATCAATTGCTATCTGCTCCTCTAGCCTGAAAGCTTTGTCTGGCCTTTGTCCTGACACATCTGGTGTCCTTGTCTTATTTTTTTGTCAGTTAACAAGATAAATATGAAAGTCCTTAGTTCTACATGCTTTCAGGCTGATGCTTCGTGTGAGGTGGTATTGATCTGATGGCTGAATTAACTCTCTCTGGTCCAAGCAAATATAGCAGATGTTGCAAAGGTAGGGGAAAGGATAGAGCAAGCATCTCGGGTGTTATTCTATTGACTTTGCAGATCTGTATGTGACCCATTGATAGGATGATGTTTCTTCCCCATAAAGTATTGTGTGTTGGATAGGGGCCCTAAAACAAATTTAGACTTCAGTTAATTTTGGTGGCAAGTGAATACTTCATTTTTGCCTTTTACCTTGTACCCTCCGCTCGTCTAGGAGATAAGGTGGAAACCAAGAAGGGAAGGCAAAAGAACATCAGTCATTCACTCTTGGGAATAGTCATTTTGGGGTTTTTCCATGGAACTTTGACAGTAACTAGACTGGGAACTAATCAAGCAGTCTCTCTGGATTTTATGCATCCAGTCTTGTAGGATTTATTCTAAACTTGAAGGAATGTTGCTACAAAGTATGATGTTTTATTCAGAACACACATCCTCACAGTGCAAGCTGTTGTATAGTGTGTCTGGAAACAGAGCAAGTAGGCCAGAAACATTGCACTGCAACCCATGTAGACGTACGTGAGCCACCCAGATGATGCTGCTGTTCTCCTGGATGAATTCATCAGTGGTCAAGTGAAATTTCATGAGAAGTGGCTAAAAATGATGCCTTTTTATAAAGCACAAAGGGGTGAGGGGGAAGTTGCTGTGGGTTGAACGCTGTTTTCAAGCATGAGACTTCATTTTTAGCCGATATAAAATCTATTCAGGCCTCTTCTGGATAAAATACACTTTCCTCAATAAGTGAAGTAAGCTTGCGAAGGATGGAATCATTATAGACAGAGAAAACACTTGGATACTTTAATTGCTGTTGAAGTTAAGCATCAGATTACATTTCTAGAAGTTTACAGTACTCTGGGGTGTGGAGAACTTCCTCTGCTTTTTAACTTGTATTTAGAATTAGAAATAAAATGTACTCAGTGAAGTCTTCACTAGTGACCTGAAGTGACTTCATATAATTTTGTCCTCAACATCTTTCGAAGTTTTAATGGAGCAGACCTAATAGAAATTGGTAAAAGTAGATCATTGCCACCATTCTGCACACAAAATATGCCTGCACGCATGTACATCTCCTCTGTGGAATTTTTGGGTTTTAGTTTGCTTTAAAAAGTCAGGTATGGAACCGCAGCCTTTTAATTTTAAAGGGCAGAGATCAACAATGGACTGTGGATGTGCTTCTGCAATATTGAGCTTTGATTTCATGTTATCTTCATCAAACCATGGGTTATCACTGAGCAAAAAATCTACTGAGGAATTATAGTGTGTAGGCTGGACTGGATGGTGTTAGAGGTAACTTGCTATGTGAGATTTGACGGATAAGTTTTCATGAACCCAAAGCAGTCCTATGTGACTGGCTCTTAAGGTATTGTAAGACCCTCTCGCTGCTTCCGTGTTTCTGGCTTACATCTGTGACACTATTTCCCACTTTAAAGAAGCAGTAATGGACTGACGTGAAGCACTATGGAAGTCTATGGAATTAGAGACTTGCAAAGCACTTCTCTGTGATTTGATAGAAGAGGGTTTTGTGCTCTTCTACCCCCAAACCCTACTGTGATTTTTAAGCTTTTATTCAGGGCTTTTTATTTGTGTTGCTTAATTGTGTTGTATGTGTTCATGCTCACAGGCTCTTTTAGACAGATCTAAAATTCAGTGAATTTTGACTTCATGTCTAGCCTTTCCTTCACTCTCCTAGTGAAATACCGAAACATAAAATGTCAATGTGTGATGGAGATTAGGAGAGGAAAAAATCATATTACCTGTGACAGTGTGACTGAAGTAAAGTCTTGCTTATTAGCTTCATCAATCAAGCGTGACATTTTGTTCCAAGACTTTCTTCTAAAGAGTGCTTGAAGTTGAATACAGCCACATCTTGGGCACACGGAAACGAAAATACTCTTCTGTACTGAGACAGAAAACTGAGCTCACACAAAACAGGCATCTGCTGGTGATCTTTGAGGTGGTCAAAGATCCTCTGCTATTACTGGGTTTCTAAATACATTTTAAAGTGACTTTTGTTCCATCTTTGGGCATGAATTCAAGTTGGAAGGTGCAAGTAGGTACACCTCTATTCTATGTGACAGCCTGATAAACAATACTTGCTGAGAATTAGTATGGCTTGGCCAAACTGGGGTCCTAGAGTCACTGGAATTTTATTTGTATTTGGAGGGGTTTGTGTTTTGTATTGATACTGGCAGGACTCTTGTAGACTTTTATTTTTTAAATTCAGGTCCCTTAAAATGTGGTCAAATTGAGCAGTGTAGACTTTTGGGTGGGAGCGGTTAGGAGAGATGAGGTAGAGGGAGTAATCTTGTTCCATCCTCAAGCTAAGCTTGTTTCACCAGAAACACTGCAAATTATAGAGCATTTTAGTGAAAAGTTGGTAGTGTTTAAATTATTAAAATAGAAAGGACTTGGGCACCCTGTCTGTTGTACAGGGTACTTGGATGTAACTCAGGATATCTGAGTTGTCCCAATAAGACTGACTGTGGGGGAAGCAGAGAATCCAAGGCTGGATGGGACCTCAGAGGGTCTCCACCAGCGTGGTCAGCTCTGAGGTCAGGCTGCTCAGAGCTTCCTTCAGTTGGAGCTTGAAACCTCAAAGGATGGAGAGTGCACAACCTGTCTGAGCAACCTGTGCCACTGCTTGACTGTCCTGTCCTCTAGGGGAAAAAACTTTCACCTTGTATCCAGGACAAACCTCTCCAGTTTCAGTTCATGCCTGTTGTTTTTTACCCTCCTGCCCTGCACCCTGCCGTGAAGAGCCCACCTAAGTCTTCTCAATGACCTCCCCACAGGCACTAGAGGTGCTGTTAGGTGCCCTCAAAGCTGTCTCTGCCTTGGGCTGGCCAAGCCCATCTCCCTCAGCCTCTCCCCCAGCATTTCAGTGGCCTCTGCTTAACTCTTTCCAGTTTATTGGTGTCTTTTGTGTATTGCTGGGGCCCAAAACTAGACAGTGTCTAAATGTGGTCCAAAGAGTGATGAGAAGAGGAAGACAATCCCTTTCCTCAATCTGTCTCTGCATGTGTTCATGCAGCCCAGGGTGCTGTTGTCTGTCTTTGCATTCTGCTGGCTTGTGGCCAGCTCGCTATCCACCAGGACCTCGAAGGGGTATTTCATAACGTCTATCAGCTGTTCTTCTCTTTTCCAATTCTAGTTATCATAGATTGATGTTCAGGATAGAGAAGAATTAACGTATTCCCGTCAGTAAAATAAATGGAATATACAGTAGCAAAATGCTTCTGGTGACATAAGGCTCAAGACTGTTGTCCCTCACAAATAAATACATGCAGGCTTTTGAGGTGAATGAGGGATAAGTGGCAACCCAGGATGCTACTGGAAAGAAAATTTGCAACTGAAATCAACATTGTCATGCTAGTTGGTGCTATTCAGCTTGGGAGAACCTACTTTTAAAACTGTAACAACAAGACTTAAAAATAATTTTTTTTTTTCTTCTCTGCACTCAAGATGACTGATGCAATTGCTGCCTTCCATTTCAAACATAGTCTTTTTATTTTGTGAGGAGGAAAGTTTGGATGAACTGTAATCTAATGATCCACATAAACAAAGTCCTATATTCAGCCTGCTCATCTTAATGACTCTGATTTGTGTCTTCAGCACAGCCATTCTTTCTTTATAATTAGAATACAAACCTTCTAAAAATGTTTGCAATATGCCAGGTGAGTCATTAGCTTGCAAAATAAACATTGTGAAGAAAACTACCTTGGTTCTATATTTTACTCTGCAAATAGGGCAACTTATATTAAATAACACGACTTTTTCCCTCAGCTGCATCTGCAGCGTTCTTGAAGAAAACGGAGCAAACCCTCAGGTTCAGATAAAGAGGTGACTTTTAAGGCTTGCTCGTGACTTCTTGCAGCCTCCAGCAATGGTAACCTTTCAGATTGATGTGTGTTTTGCTATACTGCTTCAAAGATCATATGGTCACAAGAATTCAAATAGTTAATGTTTATTTAAGGAAAGCTTCATTTGTATTTTGAGACAGATCTTGTACTAGTTTTGCTGTTCTTAGTGACTGTAGTAATACTGCTTTTCTTCTAAGAAAAGTTGCAGCTAGTTTTAGGATGGGAAACTCCTGTCTCATTTAAGATAAACTGGATGAAACAATTGGCAGTGAATTGGTATGTGGATGTGTTGTGGGAAGAAAGAGGAGGTTGGTTTGTGGAAATAGTGTGGTATGGAATAGAATACAATACTTCAGGTGGAAGGGACTTACAGTGATCATCTAGTCCAACTGCCTGACCACTTCAGAGCTGACCACAAGTTAATGGTCATTGTAAAAATGCCTCTTAAACACTGACAGGCTTGGGGCATTGTCCACCTCTCTAGGAAGCCTGTTCCAGTGTTTGAACACCCTCTTGGTAAAGAAACGCTTGCTTATGCCAAGACCGAACATCCCCTGATGCAGCTTTGAACTATTTCCATGTGTTGTATCACTGGACACCAGAGAGAGGAGATCAGCACCTCCCTCCCTGCTGCCCCCCCTCAGGAAGCTGTGAGGTCACCCCTCATTCCCTCAGATCTGCAAACTGAGAAACTCGAGCATGTGGGACATCCAGATTGTGTTCATCATCCTTCATCTAGAGCCTTGGAATGTGAGTTGTTTCGTGTCAAAGAGCAAACTTTAAAGATTAGGCTAAGGGGTTTTTAGTTATGGATCTGTGCTGTTGGTGTAAGCTACTTCCAGGGAATTAATAATCAAGTTATACCTACTTGTCTTTAGGCTTTCTCCAGCTTCATGACTTACCATTAGAAAAGGCTGAAAGCTGCCTACAAAAGGAGAAGGGAAGTATCTTACAGGTTCCTCAGTGAGAAAATGTGTGCATAGCTTAAAGCTGGAACATTTTCTTAGGCTGCAGAAAAACACAGCTGCAAATTCACTGTGTGTGTGGAACCACGTAAAGGCGCAAACTCGGGCTCTCATAGTGGTGGGTGGGCACTGTGGCCAGCGGGCTGCTCCCCACCGGGCTTCTGTGGGCTCTGGGCATCCTGCTGCGAGTCTGGCACTTTCTGACAAAAGCGATACTTCCAAAGTGCAGGAAGTTGAGTCTTCAGAAACTTGTATTTCAGTTTCCCCAAATCTGTAACTGCTGTCAACTTCTCAACTAAATCGTACAATTGTCGTGCTCTTTCTTTCAACGAGGTCACAAACTTTCATCACCCTGGTTGTCTGTCACATGTTGAAGTCTTTTTCTCATATGTGTCTTCCTTTCCCATGAGTGGACCTTGAAAGCCTTCTTCATCTGCAGACATCCAACTTACTGAGGGAACTTTCCTTAAGAAAACAGGAGGCTGTAAGTCAAGTCCTTTTCCCTGACCACAAGTGTGTGTTTATTTGTTTGGTTTGGTTTGGTTTTTATCGTAAGCACACCTAGCGGCAATTGTCTGAAAATTTTTGGGCAAACTCTGAAGTGCTGTAAATGTTGTCCAAAGCTATAGCTGGTTTCTTCTTCACTGAGATGCTATTACTTTATTGGAAGTAAAATAGAGTACTAGTTTGTTTTGTATGGTATCTTGTTTCCTTTTTCACTTAAAAGATATCTATTACATTTTGAGAGTAAAAGAGGTTTGCAGAAATTAGGTCTTGTGGCTCTACAGGTTTATGAACAGTTGAACTTACTTAGCTGTGAATTGTGGTTACAATATTTTTTAAAAGTTTAAGCACTGTTTTCTTCACATAGAATCTTTACTGATCTCCCCTAAGAAGGGGGATTATGGAGGTATATGAAAATGGGGAACGCTCCCCTCCAGTGCTACTTGTTTGAAGATGACTACAAATTCTTGCCATCTGATTTCCCAGTCTAGCCTGGATGTCCATAGCTTAATGTTGTGTGTATGTATGTGCCCCCATAAGTTGAGACAAGAATCACGTAGCATGGCGTTAATGTCTGTCCCTGTACTTCGCAGGTGACAGCACTCACAAAGCCTGTCTGCCAGAAGTTTAAATTTTTTACCTTTTGAGCAACGACAGCAGCAGAGACTCTCTGTACTTTTGTTTGTGCTGTATGTCTCGCCTCTAGGTCTTGAAAACCTTCTTGGCAGAGTCAGGTGAGATTTGATTGCTGTGTGTTCCAGTGGAGGAAGCTGCTTCCGAGGCCACAGCCTTTTGCGGGACCTGTTTGCTGGCTGGCCTGTGCTTCAGGGGACGAGCTGTTGGAGCTGCGGGGTGACCTGTTCCTCTCCAAGCTGGAGGGCTTTGATGTCAGCTTTGTGGCATCAGGACTTCAGCTCTAAAGCTGCTTTCTGGTGGCTTTCCCCCTGTCCCGTTTTAATTAAAAGGGAGAGAGCAATGAGATTTATTTTTGTAATTCCAAAGGTGGGCTTTTAAAAAGATCCAAAATTGGCACTTTTAACCACTTGTCATGCTTGTTGTGTCACATAGTTGTGCTTTTTATTTGCAACTAATGGCCTTTTTTTGAGTTTAGCTTTCTGAGGGGTTTATAAACAGTAATGCTGACTTCTTAAAATACAGTTTTTTAAACAGTCTGATTTTTTTTTTTTTTTTTTTTTAATGAGCATTCAAAACAAATTTATTATTGGCTGTAGCTGGTAACTGTTCTTGAAGGGAGAGTATCTTGAAGCCCCTACCATGCCACACTCGGATGAGCCAATTCTGGAGTTCAGGCAAGCGTAAGTTCTCTTCCCTTTAAAGCAGTGGTAAAGAAGCAGCATCGCTTTCAGCAAGGACCTCGATCAGAATCGAGAAGGAGCTGACCTCAGAGGCTGAGGCCAGCACACACTTTTAGAGGGGGTTGATTTGACAGCTCCTGGCACTTCTGGTGTGTTCCTTACACTGCTGCCCTTATGGGTCAAATATTGTGGTGAAGCTCCCTTTGTTCAAGTTGACGCTAAAAAGCTGAGACTCAGCTGTGAGAATCTTTCACAAACTGTATCTTTTAAACAGCAAATTATTAGACTGGAGAAGGGGAGCCGGTTACATCCCCTCCAGTTTTTCCCTGTATGCTGTGTGCTCCCTGTGCTTGCTGTCGTGGAAGACCTATCAAAAGCTGTAGCAGGAAGCTTTAGGAGCTGCCTGCTGCATTCAGTAATGAACCCGAGTCTGATGTTAGCATCTCTCTGCCCTTGCAAGCAGGTGTCACTGCAGCCAGCACCAATTACAGCTGTATTCAGGGGACAGCAACATGATTCAGCCAGTCAAAATCAATATAAATGAATGAAGCATTTACAGTTCAGGGATCATATATTTTTAGCAAGCTGTACGTGATGTAATCCAACAAGATAGCTGCATTTTTCTGAACTTAAATACTTGATCTGTTCCTGTCAGCAGGCAACAGCATAATAGCATAATGTAAAACTTGCAAGTTACAAAAGGGAAGGAATATGAGAACACTGTAGGGTAAGATTTTTATCCCATCAGTGCTGTTAGGTCCTGGGGAAAAAAAAAAGTGGATTTGAGGTTCTCTAGATTTATAACTCTGACAAAAAAGGCCAGGCACTGAAGGCCTTCAGGTACTTTCCGGCACGCTGCATGCAGTGTTGATGAAAAATGAGCTTTTAAATGATTTCTCAACAGCACAGCTTTCATTCAGGCCTTCCTTTATGTGTAGTTTGTACTCCCCTGTTTCCCTGAAAATAAGACAGGGTCTCATATTAATTTTTGCTCCAAAACTTATTACTTTTTTACATGTATAGCTGCCTGGACACTATTTAAATTGACTTTTTAAATGAACTGTAGCTAGGGCTTATTTTTGGAGTAGGTCTTATTTTTGGGGAAACAGGGTAGTACGGAGCTTGAAAGTGTGGTCTTGTTCCCTTTAAATCTTGGAATAAGCTGTCCCAATAGTAGGCTTGTGTAACAGTACTTTGTTTTCTGGCAGCAAGTAAAGGTGTTTTGTTGCCTTTTACAGGATATGAAGTACAGTAATCTGAGAAATGCGCATCTCTTAGTCCAATATTGCTTGTGTGTGAATACTCCATTTTAAAAACCTGAAGTAAAGAGATGGTGGCTGGGGAGAGTCTGCAGTACATGGGCAGGGTTATGTTTATGATGTTTCTTCCCATTCCTCTCCTCTACTGGAACTAAATGGTAATCATAATGAAAATTAACTGCAGGGCACAGATCTCTGAATGGATGGGCAACCTAGTCAACTGTATCTATTTTAAGACCTCATATGTATCATTTAATAGAGTTGGTCCTCAGGAGAATTGATTAGCTGACATCTCCTATAGTGAATTAAATCAGTAGCTGTTTGCTTACATGCTACTTTTACCCAAGGTCTCCAAGGGCTGTTGCAAATTTCGGGGGAACAGACGGTTTTTAGCAGCAGAGCGAGCTGAGTGTCTCTCAAAACTGCCACTCGGAAGCTGCGGTGAACCAGGCCGTTGTTTGAAGAACACAAGTGTTTGAAACTGTCTAGATTTTTCTTCAACCTTTCTTACTTAATTCTTAATTCTCTTATTCAAACTTTTGACTATTCTGAAGAGAGACATGGATGGTATAGTCTGGTCAAAGTGTGTGCTCAGGCTGAAGAGTATGAACAAATCATGATTTTTCATTTTGGTTTGATTGGCATGAGATTTCTTAATGTCTTTCCCATGTGTGTCTGTAGATGTTTGTTTCAAGAGCTATTTAGAAAACTGAATTACCGCTTCTTTTTCTCTGTTAGTAAATACATCTCAATTCTATTTCTACAGTGCAGATATCACCTGCAAAGAAGCAGTCATCAGTAATCAATAGATTGTGGCTCCAGCAACACAAGCCAAACTGTCACCATGAAACACTTTCTGAGGTAACTGTTCTGTGTTTTTTCAAAAGTTGCAAATTACTCTAATTACTTCTATGCTGCATTGAGTTAAGAGTTTTAGCTGTTACCAGTAGTATGGAAGGTGTAAACTATTTTATACTAGATTGCTTTCTGTTGACCTAGATTTCACTATTTAATTAAAGCTGTTATAATTTAAAATTTCCTTTCTAGTTCTTTATAGAAGCAAGGAATGTGGGAACTGTCTTATGGGACTGGAGCAGTGATGCACCAAATCAGTAGTGCCTGATACATCAGGGGAAAAGAGGAGAAACAGTAGCACAGAGCAGTGCTTGAAAAACTTGGGTTTGGGGTTTTTTTTCTTTCCCATTCTTGTCTGCTGTCTGGATTTTTTTGGAGTGTTACTTGTGAAAATGAAGAAGGGGAGATGGTTGGTGAAGATGTGCAAATATTTTTGAAGCCAAGTGTGCTCAGTCTGGGGGAGAAATGTCTAATACTTGCTCCTACCTATGACTTGCAGTTTTTTTCTCTACAAACCAGGAGTGGTATGGGAGACTTGCAGACACCAGCTGTAGGTGCAGAAAGCCCATGTTGTCTTTGTTCTGTAGTCAGTAAGAGTCTCAAGCACTCCTAGAGACCAATACAGATCAAGAGCTTAATTTGTGTATAAACTGAAGAAATCATATTCTGTCTTGATGGGAAAAACCTTTTCAAGAGGACTGAAACATATGCTTCTGTATAAAGCATCTGTCACTATATTTTTCTCTTTTTAGACTGTTTATAGCAAAGAATCTTATACACTATGGATATCAGGATCGTTACCTCTAGGCTGATAATCTGTAATGATTTTGCTGCCAAGCCAGCCTTGGCTTAAACATTTCTGTGGAGTGTTTGGGTCAATTTCCTCAGGTATCATGAACCAGCTGCAAAAGGACTCTGTAAGCAGGACATACCGAGGTTAAAAGTATAAAGCAATTATTTATTTGCTAGCACCCGCAAAAGACAGTTAAGATTTAATCATCCATTAGGTTAAGCGTTGGTGTGCTCACCACCCTGATAGGCACCAGTGAGAAGGGGAAGGACTGGTCCATGCAGCTCTGTAGATTACCCCAGGTCATCCACCAACTCCATTGATACTGGTCCAGTGACCTCCTGGTTCACAACTAGCTGGCTCATGTCCCTGCGGTGCTTTTACCATTTACAGTTTTATAATGTCCCATGTTGGAGCTTTCCTTCTTGGATCCTGCTAATGATCTCCATCTCAGCAGTCCTGCCTCTGTAATTTTCTCCTTTTTTTTTTTTTTTTTATCCGCCCTCCTTTTTTTTTTCTCCTCCCTCCTTTCCTCTTGCTCAGCAGCCCAGCCCAAGGTCACAAATTGGTGGATCTGGGCCATGAATCCTGCATAAATGGGACTTTACCATCCTGTGGGTGAGAGCCTCCAGCTGGGGTCACAGAGGGCATTACTGCTCACCCCCATAATGGCCTAGTGTGTTTTGGAAAAAATAACATCTTTCTCCCTCCTGATGGGGAAGCTGAGCTGCTGCCAATTTCTAAGCCACCAGCTCTTCCCTGACTACAGTAAACACTTTGCTTCTTCCTTTAAATTGCCTGTTCTGCCTTCCCTTGGCTGTCCTGGCCCTTTGTGTTTTTCTCATGTTGGCAAAAGTGTGCTGGCTTTGGTATTTGGGTTCCTGAGGCTGTCTTGAAGAAACTACCTCCTGCTTCTTTTCATGGTATTCCTAAAGTCAGTGAATCCTAAAAGATTTGAGATTTCTTGATGATTTTAGTTTCTTTTAAGTAGCCAAGGTAGATCTTCTGAAAAGCAATCGCTTATCTAAACAGCACAGTCTAGGACTTTTGTCCAATATTCCAGATGCTTCACAGAAAGTTGGATTAAGGGGTGGGAAATGCAGAGCACCTCAAACAGGAAAACACTGTTGCAATAGGAAAGCTATTCTGTTTACTTACAAGCATCTGGATTGTCTTATTTTATGTTAATCCTTTGACATGAACTGAAATGAGTACTGTACTCCTCATATTTTGTAAATATAGAAGAAATATGGGGAGATTAAGAAATGAACTGGGGTCATCCTCCAAGAAAGCCAGTCTCTGGGAGTAGTGAATTCTGTTGTATGTGTTGTAGTTGCAGGTTTGTGTGACAGGGAGTAAGGCAGTGAAGTTTAGAGCTGCAGGAAGATCTATGTACAAGACAGGGAAATTAAGCCTTCCAGCTTGGAAATCAGCTGGAAAATAAACAAGTTAATATATATTGTGTCCCCTAGTGTTTGTCCATTACCAAAAGCAGCAGCTGCCCGGGAGCTTGCTAAAAGCACCCTTAACTGTTTGTGAAGACCAAATACAGGGCTGACTGTGGTGTACTGATGGCGAGGGCTGCTCAGTGACACAGTATGTGCTTTCTTGCACAACATGAACCAGACACTGGACTAGCTGATGCTGATGGCCTAGATTATCTCTGTGTTTAAAACAAATTAGTTTAGTTAAGTCTACACAAACTACAAGTCATCTTGTTGACTGCAACATAGAAAATGCCATAAAACACATGGAGAGAGGAGCAGGGCTTTCCTCTGTAAAGCGAAGATCCCCTCAGCTGCTATCTGGGTACTGACAGTCATTTACCTGCAGCAACTTCAAGCAACAGGTATTCATCTGGAGATCCAAGGAGGATGTTCAACAGTGGCTTTCAAATCCAGTTTGTTGTAAGACAAGACTCTCACCTACAGGCAGATTTACCACTCAGCTCCAAGTTAGGTTTGTGTACTGGAGGCATGCTGTAGTCTCTGCTGCTGCTATCAAAGGGCATGCTGCACCAGGGCTATCCAGTTACTACTGGAGTTTGTCTTCTAAACAAAACACTGCAGAGGTGAGTATGGATAATGAGGAATTAGTGTAATTTGCATGCTGCTTTTGCCGTGCCTACTACTCCTCTGTTGGACAATTGACATGGCTTGTTATAATCAGCTTGACATCTCTTGTCTCTCTTTCGACATAGTTCACTGATATTAAATACAAAATAGGCTGTCTTATTGTCCCCCAGACCTTTCCATTTAAGAAACCCTATTTAGTCTTCAACCATTCTGTGGTTAGTGAGGTTGAAAGACAGCGCTGGAAATCATCAAGTCCAATCCCATTCTTCAAACCAGGGTCAGCTACAGCAGGTTGCTCAGGGCTGTGTCCAGCCACATTTTGTGCATCTCCAAGGATGGAGTCTCTCCATAGTCTCTCTCTGAACAACTTGTTCCAATTGTTTGATAACCCTTACAATTTAAAAATAGTAACAAACCAAAAACTTAAAACCGCACCTTTTTGCTTAAAATATAATTGCTATATTTCTGTCTGTGCCCATTGCGTCCTGTCCTGTCAGCAGGCACCACTGAGAAGAGCCTGGCTCTGTCTTCTTTACTAACCCCCTCAGGTATTTATGCACATAGATAAGATCCTCCTGAGCTCCTAGCTCTTGGTCTGCCCTTCTATGGGAGATGCTCTCAGTCCCTCAATCACCTCCATGGTCCTTTGTTGGACTCACTCCAGTATGTCCATCTCTCTAGTGCTGGGCAACCCAGCCCTGAATCACAGAATGTTAGGGATTGGAAGGGACCTCAAAAGATCATCTAGTCCAATCCCCCTGCCGGAGCAGGAACACCCAGATGAGGTTACACAGGAAGGCATCCAGGCGGGTTTTGAATGTTCTCAGAGAAGGAGACTCCACAGCCTCCCTGGGCAGCCTGTTCCGGTGCTCTGGCACCCTCAATGGGGAGAAGTTTCTTCTCATATTTGAGTGTAACCTCCTGTGTTCCATTTTGTACCCATTGCCCCTTGCCCTATCTTTGGTTGTCACCGAGAAGAGCCTGGCTCCATCCTCGTGACACCCACTCTTTATGTATTTATAAACATTAATGAGGTCACCCCTCAGTCTCCTCTTTTCCAAGCTAAAGAGACTCAGCTCCATCAGCCTTTCCTCATACGGGAGATGCTCCACTCCCTTTGTCATCTTTGTGGCTCTGAACACAGCACTCCAGTTGTGTCCTACTAGGGCTGGGTACAGAGTGCAATCAGTATGATCCACAAATATATGGAGCTTTAGGGGCCTCACATGAAAGTCAGTGGAAAAGGTAAAACTTTGAACACTACCTGCTCTTTCACAATTGAAGCAATTGCTGCTTTTTATATAAGTAACACATCCTCTTATTTAAAGCAAGTAAAAAGATGTTTGCTTCATGCCATTGACAACACTGACTAAACTACATTTTACATGAAGGTGATACATTTGTTCCTACTGATATTTAGAACAATAGACAAGGATGTAATATCACCTTAAAAACTTCTGGTATGATGTTTTATTGCTTTTGATGTGTATTTACTTGTGGGGTGGGTGGTTTAGTTTTTTTGGGGGGGAGGGGTTTGTGTGTGATTTTTCTCTTTAAGGCATACTCTGAAAGGTAGTCTACCTGTTGTAAAATGGCTCAACTCTGAAGTTACCTGTCTTTGCTGACAGTCACCATCTCTATTTTAACTGGAAAGTTAAATTGGCATAAAAGTAACAAAGAAGTGTCTCATAGTACATTTCTAACAAAGTTCAGCAATTGAATTAGATTAACTTAAAAGATGTGGGAAGATACATGTTGTGGTGCCATGTAGTAAGGCTGCTTTTATTATAGTAAACTACAGTATTTGAACAACTGCAAAACTTCAAAATAGGTCCTAAATTGAATCAGTTGCTTGTGTAGGCTCATTTCTCAATCTGAATTACTTCCTCTGTTCCTGCCTTTCCCAGGACTCTATTACACATCTGCATAGCAAAGAAAGGGCCTGTGCTTGCACAAATGGCAGCTATTTTGACATCTATATCTTTATAAGAATATAATTTTTAGACTGGGGGATCCCTAGTTAACAGAAGTTCATGTCTGGCTTTTCATCTACCTGCTGTCAACAGCTGCTGCTTTCCAGTGGAAGGAGAAGCTTTTTAAACAGATGGCATAGTACTTGGAATAACTCTAAATCCCTAAATTTAGGAGAGTGCTGTCAGCCAGTAAACTACAGGACTCTTACACTCATATCTCTAATCCAAGGTGAAGTCTAACTGAAAGTAACTGTTTTAGATTTCTTTCTTTCTCAGCTTGCTCTGATATGAATGATTCCTAAATATTACTTATGAAATAATGAAAGTGTTTCTCAGAGAAATATTTAATCTCTCTACTTTCTTTTCTTGTAAAGGGATTTTGAGGAGTCTGTCAGTGATACTTTCACTTTGACTGTAACTTACATATCTGAAATAATAGCAACTTGGAGAGCCAACTGTAGCAGACATTTAGGTTTTTTTCAATGAATCCTAGAAACTTGGCACCTTCTCTTGATCTACTGCAAAACAGTCTGTAAGCACTGTCTTACTGGGGTCACATCAGATAAAATGAAAATCAAGTCAGCAAAAAGCGGGAGCAGGCAAAGTGTGGAAAGCTACTATTAAAAACTACTCTTATGTCTTCCTTAGTTGCCACGGTGATTTGCTTTAGTGTCTAAATGAAGAGATAAGGTGCATTTCAGATATCAAGTTTGCAAAGGCACAGAATAAAGGAAAAAAAAACTCTTGCATTTTAAAGGAGATAACAACAGGTTTGCCTATGGCAGAAATGGTGATTGCAAGGTCAACCAAGAAGTAACCTACCCTACACAATGTAAACTTACACAAATAAACCAAAGATAGTTAAGTTAATTGGCTCCTAACAGGGTAATATCACTCGCTTACTCACCTATTTGGACAGCTTGTCGTCTGTAATTAGTGTGTCCTTGACTTCTCAAGCCATAATTGGAATTCTCAGGAAGGAAATATTGATGTTTTCTACTCTGAGCTGAGTATGTCCTTCAGGAAAAACAGTTGTGTAAGAATATTTCCTATCCATAGGACATAAACAGGACACACAGGAAAGAAAGTGATGTGTAAGTAGCTTCAGTGACTTTTATTTCCTTCTTTTAAACTAGTGGATTTGGGTTTTTTCTTTTTCTGTTTGTTTTTGGGGTTGGTTTGTTTCCCGCCCCCTCCCCCCCCAGTTTTAAATTCAGTCACTAGCATTGGGTATCTAGTTGTTTTTATTTTACCCAATATATTTGCTCTGTTTGTTACTAGCTCTGAAAACACTAAGGTTCTGAAATTCCCAGGGGGAGGGAATAAGCACCTTCTATTTTATTAGTTGCAAAAATATTGCACAGTAAGTAATCTCTACTTCCCTTCATGTCAGTGCAATACCACATCTTGCATTATACACACGTCTTGCTATTTAGGCAAACATACCTCACCCAGGCAAGAGCTTCATAGAAGTATTAGACAACTTTGGAAACCTTTTCTGAATCTTACTTCTGCCTGTATATGATGGAGAAGGCTGTCTAGAACCAGTCACCTTTAAATAACAAAACAGATTTCATGGAAATGTGATGTTATACTGTCATTGGAGAGTAAAGTAAATTCCAATAACCATCACGTGTGCCATTCCCATCACACTGACTCAACATCACATGGGCTAGTCGAGGGCATACCTTGAGACCCCTTGTTGAGAACCACTTCTGTCCTTCCCTTTGCAAGGTCAGGGTGTGGAACAACATGCTCAGTTCTCTCTACTTCTTAGTGCCATGTGCTCTCCTACCCCAGGCAGGGCAGCACATGCTGTGACTGCAGCAGTGGTGGTCTTAATTTGTGCTCTTTTTGGCTCTCAATTTCTCTGTGTCTTGCAAGGATCCCAGCAATTGTAGAACCCCCTTTATTCATCTGTGCCCTCATGGAAAAGAACCTCCGATGAGCCTCATTACTGCTGATAGACATCAGTTGCTTTGTTGGTTTTGCAGCACTCCTGATAGTCCTTACAGGGTACTGACTACACAATTCCTTTTTTTAAAAAATTTTATTTCTTTTAGCTTTTTTATTAAAGTTGTTCCTAGAAGAAAATTAGACCTCAGAAGTAGAGTGACATAGAGCAGAGAAGATATGAAAGAGTTGAAAGTAAAAGAGCAAAGGAGAAGAGGTGAAATAGGTGCATATACCAGCCCTTAACTGATGTTTGTATTTCTGTGGCATTTCAGGCTATTGTGGTGGTAGCTTTAAGCACTGGTGCTGTGGTTTAATCTTGGCCAGCAATTAGGACCATGCAGCTGCTCCCTCACTGTCCCCCCTGCCTCCAAGTGGAATGGGCGACAGAATCAGCAGGGGGGAAAAAGGAGAGGTGGGGAAAAAAAAACCAAAACAACAAAACTTGTGGGTTGAGATAAGTAAAGTTTAATAGGACAGCAAAGGAAGAGAAAATAATAATAACAGAATATACAAAACAAGTGATGCACAATGCAATTGCTCACCATCCACGACACCAACAGTCCATTCCCAAGCAGTGGTATTTGTCCTCCAGCCAACTCCAGTTTATATTTTGCGCCTGACGTCATGTGGTAAGGAGCAGCCCTTTGGCCAGCCTGGCTCAGCTGTCCTGGCTTTGCTCCCTCCCAGCTTCTTGTGCACTTGGCAGAGCGTGGGAAACTGGAAAAAAGCCTTTGACTACCCACAACCAAAACATCAGTGTATTATCAACATTCTTCCCATTCTAAATCCAAAACACAACTACTAGAAAGAAAATTAACTATCCCAGCTGAAACTAGGACAACTGGGTAGTATTCCGTAAGTCTCTTCCAGATGTGCAAGGGAATACTTTCTCATTTCAGGATATTTTATTGTTCTGATTTGATTTCCCGCCCACCCACCCCACCCTCCCCCCCCCCGCCTTAGAACCCTGGTAACAAGTATATTTTTCTGTAGTATTGATCTCAGAGGCACTTTCTGTGAGCCAGGTTGGGAAAACTATGCTGAGCTGCCTTGATATTTCTCAGGACCTAGCAGGTGGCTTCTGGTGTCCCAGTGACTGGCACCAATGACTGGGAATGTGTAACCCTGAATTCTGATGGGAGGATGGCTGCATGTGTTTCCACTCATACAGCGTCCTTGGCGAGGGAGCTGCCTGTTGATTGGACCTGTGTGCATCAGCATCTTATTATGCAGGTTGCTCTGTTTTACCTGAGTAAATGTTGCTATGAACTCTTGTAACACACTTTGCATGTATAAACACAAATCTATAGGTCTGTACAGCTGCATATAATACAGGAGGAGAAGGAGCCTGTACTGGAGTGGGGAAGAGTAGAGTGCAAGTCCCTGAGGCACAGCCTTATTTCTGTAATACTTCTGTTCTTAAAGCTCACCTCAGGATCTGAAGTATCACTGTATGCATCTACACAAACTGCTGGTGAAGCACATTATTCTCTGTGCTGAAAACCTGCAAAGGCAAATGGGGGGGGAAATGCATAGAAGGCATTGAGTGGAGAGGAGTTTTGGAATTGGACTGTAAAAGAAACCAGCAGTTAATGGCACTGTGCTATAGTCAGACACATGGCTCGTGCTACACTTCCACAAGGGTTTTTGTTCACGATACGCTATGTTTTGTTGTATAGCTGCCAGTGTCTCTGCTTTGCTTACATGAACTGAAGCGTAGTGGCTAACATTAAACTCATCCTACTTAATCACTAGTGTGCTTTTATTACAGGACTTCTGCAAGCAAGAATTCCCTTTTATAAAGAACAACCCTTTGAAAACAATCTTGTGTTATATGTTATGCCATTCATGTTACAAATGGAAGATTTCAACTGTTGTAAGCTTGAGATGGATGAGTAGTAGAAAACTGAAGGTATCCACAAAGGCTAATTGTCTTCTATAAGCTACGTAGTCAAAACTAGTGTGTGTTTGTTTTATTAGTAGTAGCTGCTAAGTATGTTTTAGTGAATCACAGATGTAGTGTTTGTGTGCTATAGTGACATGTCTTTAGTAGATGCATTTTTATTAGTTAATCTTTGTGCAAACCACAGCCAAAGCAAAACTTGAGTAGGGAAGGTGGTTGCAGCCATGGAAAGTCACAGCTCTATCCCATTTAGAGTTTTTCCTTTGATTTGCAAATCTGTCATTGAGCCTAAAGGCAGCAACACATAATTGAAATGCACCCAACACCTTCCCCCCACCCTGAAACTTATCGACATCACACAATACAGTACGAAACAAGGTTTTGAGTAATGAAATAGGTTTTAATATTTCAATCCTGGAGGCAATTAAGTGTAGGCATGAACTTTCTTAAAGGATATGTGGGTTTTATGGGAGCTATCTTGTTCATTAGAAGGAAATCTTAAATGGGCCATTAACACAAAGCTGAGTCTATCTTCCTGGCTTTCATACAAATGAGCTCTCTGGGTAGTGAGTTCCTCTAATAGGGACTTAACATTTGAAAACAAAGCAGGCCAAAAGAAAGTGACTCTGATTTCTACTACAAATGTACGGTGAAAACTCAGAACTTTGTTTTACCACACTCTACCTTCCAGTTCAGCATTAATCCCATGCGTTCGTTTCTCTGGACCTTCAGCCTGACTGCAGAGCTGGGGTGTGCTGAGGAGACTGAGGGATGGCTATGGGTTGTGTTTGGATCTGGGAAGGCTGATATCAAAGGTCTACTGGAAAACCAAATTGCCTAATGTTACCCTGTGGGTTTTTTTCAGGCCACTGTTAAAGGTTGACTTTATGCAAGTCTGACTTTTTAACTGACTTGCAATTCTGACTGTTGGAAACTTAAAGAATGGCTGCTTGGCTGATGATGGGCTTGCCTTCTGGTAACTGCTCTTGTTCTAAATACTGAAGGCTAGAACCTGCTTCTCAGAGTAGTGTGTCCTGGCACATCTTGCAGGATGGGGGTGGGGGGCTGGACCCAAATATTTCTGTGTCAGCAGCTGAAACTTTTTTTTTATTGTGTAAAACTTGATTCCAGCATGGGAGTGATTCCTCATTCTTTAGGTTTCACTTTATGCAACAGGAAGTCTCTGTTTCAGATATAAAGACAAGGAGGTTGCCTGCATGCAGGCGTCTGGGAGTGTTAAGTGAATTAGCTAAAAATGTGAAGATAAAGTGGATGCTTTTAAAGCGTGTTAAATATTTGTGTGGATGCTCTCCATTTAGACATAAAATAGCTTTAATTTCCTTAGCTTAATCCTCCTTCAAAGGCCATTAAGCTAAAGTGAACATAAAGCAGATTAAACTCCTGTGTGGACGTTAACGTGAGTTAATTTATCTTCCCTTTCCTGAATGTTGTTCTAAACCATGCCCTTCAGGATGTTTTTAGGAAGGATGAAGCTCTTCAAGCTTTCTTAAAGCTGTAACTGATTTGAGTATCTGCAATTCAGTATTTCAGAATAACCACTGAACTCCATTGAAAAGGATAATATAGAGCTTCCTAAAAAAATAACTTTCCTTTGAAAACATCGGCAGCATGTGGAGGAGATAATGGGCTAATGATGAATATGCATACACGCAGGCTTAAAACATAGTGAACTCAATTATTTTTGACCATTTAGTGGCAAGCTAGCATATTGAAGCTGTGTTGTTGTTTTCCCATAATGTAATCATAGAATATAATCACAGGTTCAGGTTGGAAGGGACCTCTGGAGGTCATCTAGTCCACCCTCCCTGCTCTCGCAGGGCCACCTAGAGCCAGTTGCCCAGGGCCATGTCCAGATGACAACCTTCCCAGTCTCAGGTCTCTGCAATTTACCATTTCTGAGATGTGCTTCTGAACCCAAGGACCACAGGTGGATTCTTCCCTTCACCTCAAGTCCTGGTGCACTCTCTGGGGGTTGACAGGTGGGTAACATGGCAGGATCTGTCCCTTCAAAGCCGTAGAAACAGGAAATCTAAATTGTGTCCAAATAAGCTGTAGCCCATTAAATCTGGTTTTGAGGTGTGTTATGTAATTGTGGTAGCAGTATGTGGGCTGTGGTAGCAGCTGCAATGCTAACAAACTTTAAAATAGAGTATTTCTCATGTACAAAGCCTTTTTCAGGCTTTAACACGATCACAGGATAGTTCAGGCTGGAGGGATCTCAGCAGGTCTCTGGTCCAACCTCCTGCTCACAGCAGGTCAGCTCTGAGGCCAGACTGGGCTGCTCAGGGCTTAAAAAAACTGAGGCAGGAGACTGCACAGCCTCTCTGGGCAACCTGTGCCACTGCCTGACTGCCCTCACAAGGAATAAGCTTCTCCTTATACCCAGACTGAGCCTATGTTTCAGCTTATGGCCTTGTCTTCCTGCCCTGCAACACTGTGAAGAACCCAGCTCTGTGTCCCCCATGGTCTTCACACAGGCACTGGGGGTGCTCTTAGGTACCCCTGAAGTTCTCTCTGTTCCAGGCTGAAAAAGCCCAGCTTCCCCAGCCTCTCCTCCAGCCCTGCCATCCCAGGGGCTTCCACTGAAATCCATCCAGTTTGTTGAAGTCTGTCTTGTGTTGCTGGGACTCAAAACTGGATGCAGTATTTAAATAAGGACTTTCTTGGCTTACCGTCGGTTCTGTACTTTGAGAAATCGTGCAGCATCAGCACTGTATAATGACTGATCTTGGGAAAAACTGGCAATCCTCAGGACAGGTTCTGAAACATCTTCTCTCCTTAAGGGAGTGAAACGTTGATTTCCTTAATTGCCACTCTTCGCTCCTGGGGACCTGACATGAGTGCTGATTCATGTTTGTCAGGATAACCAGCCACGCTGCTTGGAGCAGCTGGATGCAGCAGCAAAGTTAAGCCAGACTAGTGACTCCCTGGATCCTCAGCAACCATAACAGGGTGAGCTGTGCTCCCTTCTCATGTAGTCCTGCTTCCTCAAGGCATTAGTAGGAACTATATGACATTTTATTTTAAGGAGACAAAGAGTTTTCTCTTTTTTACTCTTTTGAGGACTCTAGAGTTGACTTATTCTGTGCTTCCAATTCTGGTGCTTCATGTGTGGTTCTTTGTTGGCTAAGACTAAAAAGCATGATTTGACACCAGGATAAACCTTAGAGGTGTGAATGCTGCTTTTGCTTTAAAGATGCCCTTAGACAATGGGAATTTGGGGTGAGGAAGTACTTTCTGTTTGGGTGGTGACCTTGTTAAAACAAACTCTGCTCAAGACTCTTATTTTCAGGCTTCTTCTTTTGCCAGGATGTTTGTCCAGGTATGCCTGTACTTCTACTGCAAGTGCTTGTGGCGCTGCCTGAAATTCGTGGTCAGAAAACTAACAGGTCGATGTGAATTGCAAAGGATCTGTTACAATACCAAACCTGGAGCTGCCAGAACTATGAAAATAGGTAACCGTGAAATACTTAGTTCTACATGCCTTTGTACCTTTCTGCATGTGCTAAAAATAGTATGACTTCATTCTTATAAATAAATGTTTAAATGGATCCAATATAAACTTAGCTTGTCTGACATGATGCTTTCAAATACTGTTCTTTTACAGAGGCATCACTGAAAGGTTCAAAAAGTAAGGTGAGTGGAAGAGGTCATCATTCACTCTTTGCATTGTGTCCTGTGCAGTTGGTTTGTTCATTTTGCTGTTTGTTCACCCCAAAGAATCACTGTAAGGTTTGATATGATTTTACATCAAACCCATCTTCTACTGAAAAACGTCTTGTGTTCACAATAGCAGGTGATCTTGCGAAGTCAGGGAGACTGTCCTGGGCTGCAGGGACAGTCACACTGTGGCACTGGTGGAATCAAGGGATCAACAGGCCATGGTGGAGATGAAAAGGGTGATGTGTTGTAACTTGGGGTTTCTTGGCTTGATTCCTCATTGTGTCTTAGCATTTCTGTAATCTGTAGTCAGTCACACAGTTCACACCTCAGGTTTTTTGTCTGGAAAGCAGGGATAAAAGAGGCTGAAGGTAGCAGTACCTAGACAGCCAAGACAACTTTGTTTGCTGCTTTCCTTTTAAATACATTAATGGAGAAGAGCCTCTGTCACTTCATCGTTTCATTGTAGCACTGGTTGTGCTAACCTGAATTCTTCTCACAAAGCATTTGTGTATATGTTAAATAGCATCATTCAGCTGTTCATTTCTCTTTGGCATGAGAATCAGTGATGCTAAAAAGATTACCCCAGTGTTAGCAAAAACTATGTCACATAGCTCTTAGTTCAGCATAGTGCTTCCAAATGTACTTCTAGCACAAACAGAAAGGCAGAATCTTATTTAAAACCTGTAATTTAAGCAGTTGTGTAGTTTGGAGACAATGCACCAGGAAGTTCAACCTCTTAATTTTTTTGAAGGCATGTTGGTGTTTGAATACTGAGCTTCCAGGGGCATCTCTACAAAATGCAATGATGTGCAAGAGAAAGGAAAAACATTTTGCTGTTGGGAGAGGGGATGTCAAATGAAGGCTAGCAATTCCAGTGTAATTAGGTGGATGGTCTGAAGCTGCACCTTGATCAAAAACCTCAGTGCAGGTCATCTTCACTGGCAACCACCACAGAAATGCCATAGACTGACTACAAGGGCAGGGCAAAGCAACTCAAGTTGTTATAGGATTTGCGCACAGAAACTAGTCAGTCAGGCTGAATATACCAGAAGGGTGTGTGTATATATATATTGAGTTGGGTCTTCTCATCTCTTAATCTAGAAGCTTTTGGGTATCAAACTTACCATTGTTAACTTCTATTGAATAATAACTTCCATAAGCACTAATATGTGTTTAAAACCTCTTTTTAGCGGCTGCAAACTTCAGTAAGTGTTCACCCTGATGCTATTGAAAAAACTATAGATGACATCATGGAGCTGAAAAGGATTAATCCAGATGTGAATCCACAGTAAGTTCATGGTTTCCTTACAAAACGAATCAGAATTATTGATTTGCTCAGTGCCTAGGTCCATGGAGAACTGATTCTCCATAGCTATTGTGGCAGACAATTTGAAGATGAATGCTGTCTCTCAGCATAAAACTCCAACTTAAGCTTTGCTGTCAAAAAGCTGATGGAAAAATGAATGATCTTTTATGGTGACTATAATAGGAAAGTCCTGAGTCTCTTTATCTAGCTGCTTCCTGAATCACGATGTCTTACTATATCGTTGATGCATTGATTTATGGGGGCCACTTCCCCAGGGATAAAATGCCACCAAGGCAAGTGGTCCTGGCAGTAACAGTGATGGATTCTTCACAAGGCTGTATGCGGACATTCAAGTAGGGAAAAAATCCTGTTGTAACACACATAAACATTATACTGGTTTACATTTTAAAACTGCCTTTAATTATCCAAACACAAGTTTTAACAATACAGCATAGCTGATGTTCTTTTAATGCTACGAGTTCTTAGTGGTAAGAAGAGATTGACAACAAACATTTACACTTACAAGCATATATTTCAAGAGCACACTGGGTGTCTCTCTGAGACAACTGTTGTGGACATGACCGCTCTCCACCTGGATTGAAAAAATGGTGACCTGCTCATTGAAGTGGGAAGAAAATAAGAGAAACAAAACAGAGAGAACACCTCAGTCTCGTAGATGAGAAGCCTGTAAATATTGTCTGGTCTCACTCCCAGAGCTTTTCCAGGGGTGTCTCTGCACAGGACCTTGTCCACATGGCCTCCAAAGGGAGGGGGATGAAAGTGCAGCTGCTTCAGGTGGATGTGAGGCCTCGCTGAGACACTGCCGGCCTGAGGAAGGAGTTGCAGCTCTGGTACTCTTGTATTGCACAGAATGCTGATTGCTGGAATTCAGGGGGGGGCAGGAAAAAAGGCAAAATTAGTGAAGGTGGTATTACATATGAGGAAAAACTGCAGGATGTAAATGTGCACAGCTCAGAGCCTGGCCTGTGCAGCTGCAGCAGTGTTAGCAATCAGGGTGGTTCAAGTACTCACTTCTTGGTGTTGGACCCTTGAGTAACTGGGGGGGATAATTCCAAAAAAACCCCAAGGAATTCATTAAAATAGTAGTTTGTATTATGCTGGAGGTCACCATCTGATTCTCCTCATGGGATTTCCTTTGTTCTCTGAAGAAATGCGGTCTTCTAGAAGAAAGAGAGAACAGGTGTAAATGATTTCTGCTTGCTTGAATCAGGCCCCTGAACTTTAAGTTACATTTTGAGGGATCCAGTCTTAATATTCAAGAAGAAAACCAACCCTATATTTTGTTTAGTCTAGGTGATGTTCCTATGCTTAGCACAGAACAAATGCTTAATTGTTTTTGGACTAGAACCCTCGCACTTAACATTTCACAGAACTGAGTCTTTCATCCCCGTCCCCCTCCATACTTGCCCTAGTTTGGTAAAATATCTTTTCAAAATAGTGAGGAAGGGGAGCCTGGCATACGCAAGGTGGTGCCGCATACATAGAAACATCCTGCCACTAAATTGTTCCTTATATTAAATTAGTCATAGTTCTGCTAAACTTTAAGCATCTGCACTGAAGTTTTACATGTGAGCCACTTATTTTATATTCAAGTTTTCTGGAGAAATTTCAGCAAAAGTGGGTCAGCTATTTCTTTATACAGGATTAAGGGAAACCCATTGGCTTGCCTACTCTTGAACATGAAAAAACCTGCATCCACACTGTCCTGTTCAGAAGCTCTGGCCTTCCCTTGCGTAGTAGAAACTTGACATCTCCTGGGGTAAGGACGAGGGGACATGTGTCATACTCTGTTTCTGCAAAGCTGTATGCAGTCATTTTTGTTAATGTAGCATCTTTGCAGAGCTGAACTAGCATCCCAGGCTGTTTGCTCTGAGCTGTTCTTGAAGGCTGCGGGCTGCCATAACCTGAAGAGGAGGAGGCCCACAGTAATTTCCCTTTATCAATGCCTCTGAGATAAGTGTGTATATCTAGCAGTGAGAGCAGGTGGTGACGTGCACTCTGCACTAACGATGGAAGCAGTCCATTAAATACTCCCAGTTTTAGACACATCTCCGTCTCATGGAGCACCTGGAGCTGCGTGTGGTGGGGATGCGAGCTCAGGCACGTTGCTCCTGTGCTCCAAGAGCTGCCACCACCAGCACAGGGTGGCAGGGAGGAGAGGTGGGGCATCAGCACATCATCCACATCTTCTGCTTGGCAAGGAGGAGAGCAAAAGCTTAATGAAAAGGAGAGTGGGGAAACTAATTCCACTCCCCGCCACGAATAACATTATATCAAGCATTTGACTGGCTTTAGATAAAGTGCAGTCATGGCTTGCTTTATGTATGTTGTGCAACTTGGAACTTCAGAATATATATATTTTTTAATTATTATAAAATTGCTCTGCTTTGCCACTGCCTGTGATGTTCTGCTCTAAGCTACTCTGAGGTTAAAGAGTAGCTAAAACCAGTATGGCTTTGGTTTAGTGATGCGCTGGAGCAATTCACGTGTAGTCCTGTCAGGCTTCTCAGCTTTCTTTGAAATGCAGCCTTTCTGTAAAAATGTAGGGTATAGCAAATGAAACCTTTTTTTTTTAAAAAAAAAAAAAAAAATCTTAAAAAAAAAAAAAGGGAAAACACTGCGTAGGTTATTCTGAAAGGGTTATAGCCACAAATGGCATGAACTGGTCTAATTATGATATCTCTGATTCTGTAGATTAATCTCAAAAGATAATCAGAGTGAAAATCTTTCTGCTCAGAAAATTTAACAGTATTATGGAATAAAAGAAATGTATCAGTACATCAAACAAGACAGAGGAGGAACCAGTGCAGCCCGTGTTCCTCAGAGGAATGAGGAATGATTTAGCTGTGCCCTCCAATTAATACTAGGCATTCAGATAATTTCAGACATTATTAAAAATTAAAGGGTTTATTCCCATATTTCCCATCTATAATTAAATATTCTTATGAGCGCAGCATTTCTGTATTGCATAACCTCTTAAACTAAAACTGAATACGCCATTGTAATTTAAAGCCTTGAAGCCACATGTTTGGTGGGAGTTTTTAGGGGGTTTTGTTTGTTTGTCGTGGTTGTTTTTACCTCAAAAAAAAAAAAAAAACAACAAACCTATGCATCAGGAAATTTAAAAAGGAAATGTAAAATCTGCATTATAATGAAAAGAGAACCACTATGGTGATTCTTAACATGAGACCAAAGAAAAGCTGCCTAGAGGCAGATCTTTGAACTGTATTATTTCTGGGTTTTGTCATCTTTATGCTACTTTTCGTGGCATGGAAGCAAAATGCGTATTTTTAGGTTTTTGCTGAGTTTTCTCTCCTCACCCTTTTTTAAGTTCACATCTCTGGTCTCAGGGCATTGTTGGAGAAGCTGCCACTTGAATGAGGGGAAAGATTCAGTGATGTGCTTGTTGCAGGCGTTCAACACTGCATATAGTTATAATGACATTTCAATGTGAAAATTCACTGTTCACAGCTTTTAAAAATCCCAAATTTTATCATCTAAGGAAGGCACTATGCATTTTACAAGGCCTTGTTTAATGTAACATTGATTTTTTGGAAATTCTCCCATTGTAATTAAATGTTAGACTATTGATTAATTGATGTAGCATTACTCATGTGAATTAAATGGCCATGTACACAGCAGTGCTGTTTCATGGCCATGTATGATTGAGCTGGTTTACTTCTTTCCCCTGAGGTTGGGAGTATCTCTCCAGGCATGCCTGCTGCAGATTGTGGGGTACAGAAATCTGATTGCAGAGGTTGAAAAGCTGCGCAGAGAGCCGTACGATTCGGAGAATCCGCAACATGAGGAAATGCTTTTGAAGGTAGGTGCTTGAGATGCTCAGAGGGCATCCTTTATTCCTGTCAGCTCCAAACGGCCTGGTTTATAACCTTCTTTAAAAAGTCAAGTGGTATTGTCACCTTCCTCCATCATGTACCTGTTTTAAGATAAGTCTGTACAGCATGTTGTTCTGCTCTGGGTGTAACACCTGCCAAGCAAGCAGCTCGCTCCCTGGCTGAGGAGTGCATGTCCCTTGACTGGAATATACCCAGCTCCTACTGCAGATAACAGCTCTCCACTGTGAGCTCTGGAAAAATAGCCCCATGTCATACTTCAGCACACCTTTCTTCAATGTGAGAAGAATATTTTTCTCTCTTAACCAGAATAAACATTTTTTCTTCAGTTTCTTGTATTTTTGAAGATGTTGTCTGTGTATCCCAATGGTAAACCTTTAGCTTTCATTATATGGAATGGAATGGTAGGACTTGCACATTTATATTTACCAAATGTATTTTCAATCATTCTTTAGATAATATATGCAGAACAATGAAAACCATTCCAATTGGGTTTTACTTTCAGGAAAGCCTTGTGCTAGAGCAGATAATGAAAGTATTTTTCAGGAAGATAATCTTGGAGCCATAAGCAGAGGGAAAGCTAGAGATCTCTTATATTAGAAAGGAACTTGAGGAGACAAAGTGGAGGGAGGAAATAGTCTAATAGTAAGTCCCAGTATTTATTCTTCTGATCCTGTTTCTGGCTGTAGCTAGTGCAAGGTGCTTCAGAGAAATGGCAAGAAACACAGAATAGTGATAATGAGCTTATCTACAAGAAAAATGCCTTCTTACAGAAGTTTCAGAGGTGTATAAAAACATACCATCTGTTTGAGGGAGTTTTTAATTATTTTAAACAAAAAATATTGAAAACTTAAACACCACCTCTGCTTCTGCCCCCATCTGACTTTGGCTGGGATTTTTGTAGCACATGATGATGAAGTTGTCTTCGCCACTAGCTTGTGGTGTAGTGCTTTACACAAGTTACAGTGGGAGCTTCTGGAAAGTTTCTTAGTTACTTGGGCTTCCACATACTTCCAAAAATCCCAGTGGGCATCTTACATAAGCACTTAAGGATGCAAATAACTATTTCTAAAAAATGCCACAAATGGACAAAGAGTTCCTGCAGGTGCTTGGAAAGCTGTCTTTAAGTTTGGCTCCTTTTTGGGAGGTGGGAGACCTGCTGAGGAGGAGTCAAAACCCAGAGCTGCCCCTGAAGGAGTGCTTTAGCCTCCAGGTACGGTGGGGCAGATGGACTCCTCCTGTTCTAATCCTCCCCCTGTGCAGCCAAACACGCACATTTCTGGGAGCAGAGTGGCACAGATTTACTCAGTAAGGAAGCCTGTGTCTTGGAGGTGGGAGATCCAGGTGCCAGCCTACAGTGTTGGTCCCCAAAAATACCAGGTACCTGGCTCCAGGAAAGCATTCCTAAATACATTTGGCATCTATGCTGCCCAGAGGGCGAGAAGTTGAGGATGGGATCACAGTTGAGGAGCTGGCTGTGGTCTCCTTCCCAGCCACCCAGCCTGTGAGGGCAAGGTGTTGGTTCTTAGATGCTCTGAGGATTATGTCAGCAGCAATGTGCAGTTATGTAGTAGTGCTTTAAAAACATAACTGCATGAGAATAAAAGCACAAGGGAAATTGAGCATTTGTCTGAGGGGAGATTAAACAGTGCAGCTTACGCTGTAAAATCGGTAATGTTGAAGAAAGTATTAGTTTCACCATCTGCCTCCAGTGTAACCTGTGTATTGGTAGTTGTTTACCGCAGGCTCTTTGCCTTTGGAAGTTCTCATGTCAAATGGAAATACATTCAAGGCTTTAATTCAGTTTCCAACCCACGCTGGGGAAGAATAGGCGGATTGATTGTCATTCCTTCTAGGTATTCTGCTAAGTGATCTCTGCAATGGGTAATTCAGGTTCCTAATGTCTATCATTTATTCATGTTTACCAGGAGGGCACTTTATGAATGAGAGAAAGATTAACCTGATGTGATTGGGCTAATTAGTAATACTGTATTTACTGTCAATGGATGAACAAGAAAGACAGCAAATACGATTTAAACCATGATGCTTTATGCAATCATGACAAAGTGAAATCACTAAAGTTTTAACCTTCCTAAGGCACTTTATTTCAAATGGTTAGAATTGCTAAAATTAATACAATTTCTGTTGGTTTTTTTTTTTTGGGTGGGGGCGCGGAATGTGCATACAGCTCTTTCCCTTGGGTAGGCTTTGTCTAAGTGCATTCCTTGAGGGCCTACTCACCAACTCATTTATGCAGAACGCCTGACTTCCTAGTACACTTTGGAAAGGGTGAGTTTATGATATGGAACATAAGGAGTGCAGGAAGGTATGTATTTGTTAGATATGTCAATTTAGGCTGCTTTTAGGTGCCTAGCAACATGATATAATATTTAGGTACTAAAGTCGTTGGATCAGGGCAGCTAAGTGGATTTACTCCAGATTTACTCCAGCTGAGGATCTGGATTATTAAATCACTTTTTTTTTTTTTGATGGGAGATCAATGAACAATTCACCACTTAGATAAATATGAAGGTGGCACATGCTAGTCTTGTATGGATTTTTTTTTTTTTTTAACGTTCTCTGATTTGCTTTTCAGCACTGTGGTAGCCGAGTCAGCAATCTTGATTTATAACCCTTCCAGAGACTTGCAGAAGGCAAAAGATGCCAGATAAATAATTGCTGTAGAGCCTCAGGGACCTGAGGGCTGATTGCCTGCTGCTCTGTCAGTGATTTACAACCAAATTCCAGCCTGTTCCTGCCTCTGTGCTTATGGAGGCAGACACTAGTTTGATGCACAAAGCGTGATCAAAACAAGTCCTTGTGGGAGACATTACAGCAGCTGCCGATAAGGTCGGAAGGGCCTTGTAGATCTGAAACATCTGCAATACTTAAGAGTGGTTTGGGTTTTTCCTCCCACTCTTCTCGCCCCCAGGAATTTAATTTGATTTTGTGTTTGGGTTGCTGGGATAGTAATGCAGTGATCTTACATCAGAAAAAGCTGTACTAATGTGTGGAAGTTTAATTATGTTTTACCTGTAATCTTCCTAGTTGTGGAAATGCCTGAAGCCCAATTCACCACTGAAAGCTCGGATTTCGAAGCAGTGGTGTGAAATTGGTTTCCAAGGTGATGATCCTAAAACAGACTTCAGAGGGATGGGTCTCTTGGGCTTATATAACTTGGTGTAAGTATGTTCCCCTGTAGATGGCTTTAAGTGTGTCTGAAGTCAAGAATAGCAGCTTTACTTTAAGATTATTAGCAAGTCTGTGGGAATAACTTATAAAAGTGTTTGAAACTTCGTAGCAGAAACTGAAAGAATTTATTTGCTAGCCCAGTTTTGTGGAGTATCTCTTCTTGAGGGGTCTCCTTTCAGTATTCCTAATTCAACTCAGTAATACCACTTGCCAAGCTTTTTTTTTTTTTTTTAGTTTTGCTGTGACACAGTAGGTTAGCACTCTTTTCCCACAAGAAAGAAACTGTAAAGTATATTTTCACCAATATCTAGATCTCCTTACAACAAAATGCCCTGGAAGTGGGTGGGTGGGAGAGTTATGTTACTGCTTTACTGCTCAGCTTTTTGGAATTTCATGCCAAATTCTTAGGCAAAACACTTGAAATGCAGCCACTGATGGCAGACTTCTGTAGTTGGACTGCTTATTCTTTCTGTCAATATCCAAAATTAAGCAGTGAGTTTACATCACTATTCCCTTCTGCCTCATGCAGAGCAGGTGTTAGTACCACATCTGTGGTCGGTGATTTGGGAATCCATCAATGCCTGTTATTTCCTTCAGCCCTTGCATCTTCTGCAGGTGGTTACATAACTCAGAAACATTTTCTAAAATAACCTCTCTCTATGAGGAGGAAAGAGAAATATTTTCTGCTTTTACAGATTAAAGGACATAAATCATCCACTATCCATATGTCTTTCTCTAGCAAAGCTCAGTTGAGGATCTGGACTCTTGACTCTGGCTTTGAACTTCCACTGGAGATGAATCCCTAAGATGTAATTCATGTCTTAGTCTCCTGTGATGACTCTTATCTTGCTTAATTAATCTGCCAGATCAAGAAGCCTGAAAGGGTTTTTCTCGAGCTCAGCAGCCAACATGCTCTAGGAATAAGCAACTGATTTTCTGTAGGGTGGGTAGAAAGGGGACTCTGGTAATGCATGTTCACTAACTGCTTATAGGATTGCACTTGTAATTTGAGGTCGCTTTTATCTTTCATTTTAGCGATCTGGTAGCTTAATGAATTTAACACATTAAACGCTACCCATACTGCGTAACACGTGTAGTGACCTTTAAAAGAGTGCGTATGGACATCTTAGTATGATTTAAGATGGGGTTTTTGTTATGTTTCTTTAACGATTCACCCTAAACTTGTATATCTGCAGGTATTTTGCTGAATGGGACACTGAGATAGCTCAGCAAGTTCTCTCTGATTCTCTTCAGCCTAAATACAGGTAATGCTTGAAACCAGGAAAAATAATTTGAGAGAGCACTGTGCTGGCTGATATTTTGGGAGGGGGCTTGTTTCCTTTTCTTTTTGTTGGGCATATGCTTGGGTATTGCCACATGCTGTTTTCAAGTGCTGATCCTGAAAACTGATCAAATCCAAGAGAAATGCTTGTACATTGAATCTTAGAAATAGTCGAACTTAGTGTTAAATGTTTTCACTTCTAATTTCAAGTGATTTTGTATTTTTGTTTACCTTTCTTTTTGTCTTTTCATAATGAAGGGAAGTCACTAAGAAGGAACTAAGGTATTTTTTTTCTTTTTCTTAGTTTTGAGACCCTACATGTAAATAAAGATCAAACTGTACTGCAATTTGCCATGTTATAAACAGAAAGTCTGTTGCAACACCAAGAGATCCATATGCCTTTCTCTGAAGTTAACTCAAATGTAGCTGATGCTGCAGCACTGGGTACATCTGAGCATGCTTATGTACAAAGAATGAAATCAACCTTGCTTGATGTAGCTAAAGTACTGTATTTTAGACCCATTGAGTACCAGGCTTGACCGAGAAATTTTGGGTGACTTTTACCTATAGGAAAACAGTCCACAGTGCCCCTGTGGTCACCATATAACTTGATAATCAAAAGTAGCCTAGGCCAAGGGTTTGTTAGCACTATTGAAGAGCCTTTTGGTTTATAGCCACATACTCCAGATGCCTTGACTAATAATGGGTCTAATTTGGCTAGTCCAACATCATGACTGCTGAGAGATCAGGTAGCTTCAAGTAGCAAAAATTCTGCATTATGAACTATTTGTGAGTAGGAGGTTTATGCCATAATTATTTAAGGGGGGCAGAAATGCCTCACAGCCAGTTACATAATAATCAGTTGCCTTCAAAAGACATTTTTCTTTTGCCAGTAGTGTTAGATATCCATATAGCAGGTCCACATCTGAATCCCGTGAAGATTTTAATTTCCTCGGTATTTTGTGGCTGAGTTTCCAATGGTAATTCTGTGACAAAAAGCACTTGCAGGGTTGTGGGAGCTGTAAAACAACAGATTTTAAGCCTGAGAGTCGGCCCTCAGTTTTTGTTTGTCTGGGGTTTCCTATATATACTGGCATTCACTCTCTTCCTACAAGCACTCCCCACAATTCCAGTCTTTATGTATTGTGTTGCCCATGGATGATTTTTATTAATGTGTGCTGATGCACAGGGATTGTCATGATGCTTAAGGAGCATTGTAGAAAACAGCCACAGGTTTTTTTTAACTGAACTCTTACATGGGAAACCGAACTATACTACCCAGATGCTGAGTATTCAGTATGAGGGCAGCGAAGCTGAGAATCCCGTTACTGTTCTTCATTTACATGTTTGATTGCTAAGGACCATCTTGGAGTGCTGTGTGAGCATGTGCAATTTCTATCTCTTGAAGGAGTGTTTGGTAGAAGGTGAATGCTGCTGGTGGTGCCCGTGGCATTCTTCCTGGTGTGACTGCTTAGCAGCCGTGCTGGTTTCTGGTGTGATCTTGCTCAATGTGACTTCTGTTTCTGTTGAACTGTGGTGCTTGTCCACATCCTACATGCGCCACCTTTATTATTCAACGTTTGCTTGGGTTTTTTTAACTGATGTTATGCCACAACTTACAAAGATAGCTAAGATTTTAGAGAAGGAGTATATTCCTGTACACCAAGCCAATTCAAAGAAGGTTTACCCTCACACATGCCACCTGGTATCACTCAGATCAGGATGGGGACAAACCTTTTAGTGTCTTTAATACTTAATGACAACAATTTTTAAATGCCATATTTATGTGAATTTCAGGGGGTTGTCTTTAGCGTAATATATACTTATTGTAGTTCAGGTTTAGCCTGCTTTTAGCCGCCGATAGATGTGGGCAGTGATTTCTGCTGAACTTGGTCCATTTGAGTGGGTACAGTTAAGGTCTGGGTAGCGGGATGTCAGCTGACTGGTTGCATCAGGCAGTTCTTTTAAATGAAAATGTTGAACAGAAATTTAACCTAAAATTAAACAGTTCCCTAAGTAATTATGTTTTGAGGGAGGGACCCTCTGTGTCCTAGAGAACCTCTACATTATTTTCCCAAATAATAGGAAATAGTGTTCCTTATTTTTGGCTTTTGGGTGGTTTCCAGTATGGCTGGACATAAAAAGCTTTCTAGCAGACATGTATTTTTCATGTTTGCCACCTCAGGTGACTCGTGCCTCCAGTGATGAGCATCGCATATGTCTTCAAGAACACAAAAGGCTAAAATAATCTTTGATTAGTTAAAAGAAAAGTAGTATTTTTCAGGTTTTTGTGTAGCTCAGACTTAATTGAGGTGGCTTTTACTGAGAGCATTGATGCAGGCGCGCACTTTGTAATAAGTTTATCAGGGATGCTATAAAGCTGGTTACTCATTTCAAGTCTCTTTTATACCAACCTGTGCAGTCAGAAGCAGAGTTAAATGTGATTAGCCATATCAACAGGGATATTAATAAAATACCCTGTCCAGTCAACATTATAATATCAAACAAATTGAAAGAAAATATTTGTCAATTCACAATGCATGGCAATATCTGGAATTTTTTTTTTCCACTCCCCAGCCAATTCAGCAAAGCCGAATGGGAGAAGAAAAAGTTTGATAAGGCAATTGGGTAAGTTAAAAATCTTTTTAAAGCTGCCACAAACACAACAGTAAACAATTATGCTATATATTTTGGGTTAAAAAGGTATTTCCTGGTCACTTCTTAAAGGAAATTTCAGTGTACATACTAATAAGTATTGTCCTAACCACACCTTTGATTGAAGATTACAGGAAAAATAGTTTGAAGTAAGAATTAGGAAAAATAACCCAAAAATGCTGTGGCAAGGAGAAGCTTTTTGTCTGTGCTATGAATAGAGTAGTGATTAATATCTATTTAATTCTTCTTAGCACATAATGTGATCAAGTTTCACTTCTTACTGTCAGAGACAGTTCTGATCTGCTTTCAGGAAAGTATAATAGAAAAGAAATAGTACTGAGATTTTTTTTTCTTCTTCTTGTTCTTAAGTAGTGGGTTTGGTATAGCTGCATTATTCATGAGTATAGAACTGGATGTTCCTTTTGAGCGTATCTGAAAATCTGTAATACAGCAGTTTAATGCCCATATTTCATTTTTGTGTGAAAGTTGCCATTAGGTTTCACGTTGCAGTTAACTTCTGGATATTTTTTTTCCCCCTCCTGAAAAAAATAAAAGGTAAGTATTTCAGTTTGCTTGATAGCGAACTGAAAAAATACGTAGGATAATCTACGG
Source organism: Caloenas nicobarica (assembly GCF_036013445.1). Lineage (NCBI taxonomy): Eukaryota > Metazoa > Chordata > Aves > Columbiformes > Columbidae > Caloenas > Caloenas nicobarica. The sequence goes on along the minus strand of NC_088245.1, from coordinate 198,201,516 downwards.
AAGACAGCTGTGTTTAGAAGAGTTTAAAAAAAACACTGTATAACTAAACAAGTTCATTTTTATCACTAAATGACAGTGTGGGACATCATATGTTTTCTTGGGAAACAGTCACTGCCAGAAATATCAAGTTCTTTATGCAACAGGTTCACAAATTAAGAAATAACTTCCCATTTCTGAGTTCTGTTGTGCTTAAATATACTTTCCATGTTGATATCTCTTAGCAGGGCAGGGTTTTGCTTCATGAGTCTGATTTTCTTGTTTCTATTGCCAGCATGCTCTGATTTAGGTTTTTGCTTGTTTTCTGGCCTGTGTATCCAGTTCTCAGTTTGCAAGAAAGTGGAGGTGACTCAGCTGGATCTTTTTCACAGCTGGATCTCTTTAGCCATATGAATGTCTTTATAGGACTGATCATTGAAACCTAATTTTCCTGACTGTGGGTAATGAATTCCAGTTGGGCAGATGGGTTAAAACACCAAATGCTGGGTCACCCTGCAGACGCAGCCACGATGTGGAGTGCTTGCCCTATGTCAGAGGTGAGCACAGGAGCAGCAGAGATTGTTCTTGTTCTGTAGGAAGGACTCTGTGCTGCTCCACTGAAAATGCTGGCGCCGTGACTAAATTCCTGGTTTTGCTGTGACCATATGTTTCACAAGGGAAATGCTGCCATTAGGCTGTACAAAGTAGGCAGGTTCAATGTTTTTCTTGTTTTCTGCCTTGGAAGCTCACAAGGGAGAGAATTAATACACCTCAGTAGCACACAATCTGCAGTGTCAGTGTCACAAGTGATTCTTATAGTGTGCTAAAAGAAGACAAACAGTACACAAGTGTTGCCACTTTTTCTTACAGCTATTCTTTTGCTATCGTGGGCATTAACATAACAGACCTCGCGTACAACCTGCTCGTGAGTGGAGCTCTGAAGACCCATTTCTACAACGTTGCTCCAGAAGCACCAACACTAACTCACTTTCAGCAGACGTTCTGTAAGTGCTGGGGAAGGGGAAGGAATTCATAATCTGAACTCCTGCTAACACTTTTGTACTACCCATACTTAAAAAAAAAAAACAAAAAAAAAAAACCCTGCCGACATAGCACAGAGACTACAATGCTAGTCTTGCTCTCCTGTTTTTCGGATACTTGGATTCAGCTCATAGTTGTGATGGATGCCACTACCCAACCAAGGAGTAAAACAAACAAACATAAAACAAAAAACTCCAAACAAAAACCTCCAATGGCCTGAAAAAGTGACCTTCCTATCTTCTTAGACTGGTTTTAAATAATAATAAGAAATTAAAGGTCCTTTAAAGAACTTACAGAGAGTGCTTCCCCATAAATCAAACTGTCTTAAGATATCTGCATCTACACTCAAGCATTACCCTCCATGCTTCAGTGAAGTTGCCCCCCATCAAAATAATGCTTTCCCAGCCCTCTCCCCTGTATTAGAGCATCCTTTCTATAGCACAGGCCTGCTGTGCATCCTAGCACAGTGGTTGCAACACTTCTAATATTTTTTCAATATATAGACAAGAAACTGAAAAGAAATCAGGATGCACTATTTTCCACACCTATGACAATTGAAAAGTCTTTGGTTTTGTGGTGGTTTGATGTGGTGGTTGTTGTTTTTTTAAGTTGGGTTATTTAGATATCATATATAATTTTTGTTTGGTTTGCAGCTGTAATATTTTATTATTGCTTGACTGGATAAACGCCAAACATTAGTGTTCTATGCATCTCTTTCATTAAATAGCATGGGCTTTTCAGACAAGGATGCTATTTAGTAAGACTCACTCCCCCAAAACCCTGTGTGGGCACATCACACGCTGCAGCAGGGCTCTCCCTTCTGTGACGGTGTCTGTGGTGCTGGACTGGCTGGTAGGAACTCGGGGTAGTTTAGCTGCCAGGCTTTTGTCTTTAGTGGTGGTTTGCTTGATAAATAAAAAAATGCAGGTAAGTACCTACCTAAATATCTACTTATGCATCCTTGGGTCGTCTTTTCATTGGAAGGGTTACTCTTTTTGCCAAATTCTTGATGTGCCTGTGGCCTTGTGAAGAGTTATGTCTAGTATGATTGGTTTCATTCCCATATCTTCATATTCTGTTATTGTTTATGGTTTCTTGCCATGGTTAAAATCCCCCACCAGTGAATCTGGAGGAGGAAGAGACATACAATAGAAATAAATGGATAAAAACAATTAAACCTTTTTTACAACAAATGCCCTCACTTTCTGGAATACATAAAGCTTACTTGCACATTTTGCTGTGTTGGCATGAAAGATTTTATACTTCCTCAATGGTTCATCTGCTGCGAAAGGTGGTATCAAGAGGTTGGGTCCAGTTTATTAAGTTTATTAAGTCTTAGTGTTGGATGTAACAGTTTTCCTGTTAGTTGTTTCTCTTCAGGTTCAAGGACAGCACAGAACTGAGAGAGTAAAGGCCTTAATCAGATCCTGTATATTAAACCCACTTTGGGATCGAAGTTCTTCCTAAAACAGGGTTATCTTATCAGTGTGAGTGGTTCTGTATATCACCTTATCAATTCATCTTTTCAGGGTCATAGGCATAAGTGTTAAACAACATTTCCAGCAAGGTGTTGCACACACGAGTAAAATTGTGCATGAGGAGGAAAGGCGTGATGGTAACTCTGAAGTTACTTATGAGTAAGGTCTTTTTTAGGGGAGAGTAAGCAACGTTCCCATGAAAAAACAGCTGTAAGGCAGAACTTGAATATAAACAGAAGGCTGGTGGAGCAGTGTCAGCAGCATCTTCCTGTCTCATTAGTTTAATGTTTTAATTTACGTATCCATATATCAAGACAACTAGTGACTTCTTGTGTTTATTGTGAGAAGTCCTGCCAAAGTATGATATTCATCCAATTCTGAATTTGTCCAAAATGGGTTTAGTCTTTTCCCTATAAGGTGTTGTGAGGTGTCAGACTCCAGTGATTCTCTGTGTAAATCATAATTGTGAATTGCAGGTTTCTTTCTAATTTTGTATGTAATCTTTACATACTGTATTTATCTCTTTTACTCCTTTTTATTATTTTGTAGGCTACTTAATGCATGAATTCCACAAATTCTGGATTGAAGAGGATCCACTGGACATAATGGAGTTCAATCGTGTCAGAGAGAAATTTCATAAGCGAATCTTAAAACAGCTCCAGAATCCAGAGATGGCTCTGTGCCCTCACTTTGCTGCATCAGAAAGTTTAATGAATATGTAGTTACTCACTCAATTTCATTTGCAAACAGTCTCACTCTTGTGTTAGGTCACTGTTTAGACCATCAATAGCATACTGAATGACCATGGCGATTGTATGCATGTTTTTGGTGCAGTATTCATCTATTTTTGTCACGCATATGAGATCCCCTTATGCTTCTCTTGTTGGGGATTTCTCATTTTAAATGGGTGCTCATATTGTGGCATTATCCAGTGTTACATTCTGAATTAATGTCCAGGTATCAGAGTTTTTCTATTTTTTTAGACTTTCCCCATAAATTCAGCATTGGCAATTGAATTGTATTTCTCTAGCTGTGTTTTTGTATATGTGGAATAAGTAGCCGGATCTTGTATCGTGAAAGCTTTTTAACTTCTTGATATGTTTTAAGATAACTACTGGCATTTCAAGTGAAATGTATGTTTGGACCTCGTCTAGAAGATAACATATGTAATTTAATATAATGCAGGCAAACACATTATAAAGTCCAATTTTCTCCATGCAGCCATATATGCTTAATGCAGAATTAATCAAGTTTATGAGGTACAAGTTTCAGTGTGAAGAGTTTATACAGAATTACAATCAGATTCCACAGCTGCATGAATACCAAATGGTCTGGTGATGCTAATACAGTCACAGTGAACTGCAAACACGCTCACAACTACTGGAAACTGGCAGGGGCCAAAAATTCTGTCATCGGGCAGTTGTCACCAACACCACCACACTGAAGCATGATCTAAATTCCTGCACATTCCTTTGAATATACAGGGGTTAGTATTTTGTGTCACATGTTGGAAAGCAACGTGACTTGGTCACATTGTGCTTGGTGAATTCAGGGGAGCAAAAATCTATATATTTTTTTTGAACTACTGAAAATGTTGCTTTGGTTGTCAATCCAGTTCCTAAGAACTGGGAGAAATAATTGATTAGAAGGTTTAGAGCAAAGCCACTTGAGTTTCCCAGACTGCTTATTAAAAAAAAAAAAAGATTTAAAATGGCAAATTGCCTTTTTTTCTAAAAACATAAATGAGTAGAAGTGTCTGACACTAAGATTGTGTAGTATATTGAACAGCATCTACCATGGCATTTCATACCCATGGTATTTTTTTACCTTCTAAGCAAGCAATTTTAGTATTATATGTTTGTGTAAATCACTTGCATATGGAGATTAAATTGAGTAGTGTCCAACTACTTGTGAATTATATGAATAAATTATATGTCATTCTGAACTGAAGCGCTGTGGGTTTTATTTTTGAGATATGCAGTGATACAGATGAAAGCTATTTTACTTGAATGGATCAGATAAAAGGGAGTGTATCAGCTTTGTGGTATTTCCTTACTCCGAAGAGTGCTCTGAGCTTCAGCAGATCAGGTTCTTTATGCCATTTCTGGTTACAGCTTGGGCCATCACTTACTAAGTAAAAAATAAAGCAATGGGAGTGGTTCCATTTCTTGGGAAACTCCTTTTTGGGTTTAATCCCTCTCATTTCTGTACGCAAATGTGAGGTGGGGATCAGGGCTTCTCTGCAGGGCTGGAAACTTCACTCATTGCTGAGTTAATCAGCAAAACACTGTGGATGTTGTGATAATTGGGCTTCTCCAGTGACTTTGAAAACATGGAACTGAAATTATTAACTATTGCATATTTTGCATGAAAATACAAGGAATAAAAACTGTGTATGTTTACTTACCACCATTGGTTTTGGAAAGTGGTTATTTATAATCATTAGATATCAAAGGCTTGTTTGCATCACTCTTGAAGCTTCTAAAGTTTGTAGCAAAAATTTTCACTGTTTTAAATTTTAGTCTCTCACTTTGTTTCCCTGCCCCACTCTTTGACTTAAATTCCTTCTGCAATTTGTTAGGCTATGCAGGTTTATTTTTAATACTCTGCATTGGAGTTCATGGAGTTTGGGGATGGGGACTGGGGGCACAAAGGTCCCTGCTACCTTTTTATGGTGTGCTCCTCTCAGTTGTTGTGCCTTGTCTCAAGGTGTCAACGTCCAATAAAATCAGAAAATGTCATCTGGCTCCGTGTCAGATTGTGTCACTACCATGTAGCTGCTTTGGGTGATTGCTTTCCTGCCTTGCAGGGAGATGGATTTAATGAAGCTAAGTGTGAAATTCCCTCTCCCATGGAGCCCCTGCACGCTCGTGCCTACAGATCTTATAGTGCTGCCTGCTCATGCTTCAGCTTTGGCCTGGGACATCTTTGCTCTCAAAGTCCGTGTGGAACCTGGGGCAGCAAATGTCCCTGGTGGCTGCCCAAGCAGCTCTGCGCTGTGAGGGGAGGATGTGGGTCTGGCACTGCCTTCCCTTCTCCCCAGGAATGGGTTCTTGCCACGATGCAAACCTAAACTTTTATTTAAAATATAAGAATTTACACTGTCACTGATATATCTCCAAACTGACCCATGAGGAATCGTGTGCTGCTTTCCCTAGGGAGGAGAAAATGAAAGCAATAGCAAAAAATGAGCGTGTAAAAAGCCATTTCAACAAAGTAGAATCAATGTTTATATTCACTGCAGGGTGCAGGGTTTGGTTTAATTAAGAGTAGAGAAGATTTAGGTTGGATCTTTTGAACAACTTTCCACAGCCTCACGGTTGCTGCACTTCATCTGACGTCTCCTCCCCCGGAGGCTCCCGTGATGCCACCTGGACACCCGCTGCTGGGAAAACGTCACCCCGGCCCTGCCCGGCACGGGCAGCAAGTGCCTGCCTGCCCAGCCTGTGAAGCCGTTTGGCATCTTTCTTTTTGAACAGGTATTTTTCTCAGGCAAATAATTTATACTTGCAGGACCATGCAACCCAGGTGTTTTAAAAAGCCAGAGCTGCTAATGTAATTTATAAAATACAAGGCGGGGTACTGATGCTGTAAAGAATATGCCTCGTTTGGGGCAGGCAGGTGATAACACAATCCTTGTGAAAATATGATATGGGAAGGTTGTGTGTGATTTAAAATGCAGAAATATTTACCTTAAAGCCAGAAGAAAGGACCACTTGGTAGTGGGTTTCTTTAATTCTATATGCAAAATTATGCAAGAGTGGCTTGTGTTTCTCTGTGCTACAGATTCAGCTGCTTCCCACAGCACAGCACTTGTTTATCCAAGCTGATGGGAATTTAAGTTGTTGCCAGGGCTCCTTTGACACTGTCGATGGGCACTGGTTCATCTTCAGTCCCCTTGGGGCTCCACCAGGGTTTGTGCCCAGGGTTTTGATCACGGCTGGGAGAAGAGTGAGCACTGCTCTGGCTCCCCAACACTTTTTGGCTTGTAAATTTTTCTTCCTTTGGGGAAGGAAGAATTACTTTTGCTGTGGTTCTTACTGGCTCTTTTGGAAGGTACTTTTTCAAATACTGGTGCTAGTGGTACTTTTATGTACTATTTTTAGAAACAAAGAAAGTCCATCTTATCTGTACAGTTCATCTTGGAGAATTGTATCTCCTGGCTGTTTCCTGAAGCTGGACTGGAAAATTTCCTGTCGTGTAGAGGGTAAAGGGGAATTAATCCATTGTCCTCATTAATGGAAGAGCAGTCTCTAAAAGCACCTGTACCTGCTGTGCAGTCTGTGCTGTGTGCCCTGCGTGACACGGCTGGGTAGTGATGGCTTAGCGGCTCTGGCTGAAGCACTTTGCTGCAAGTGGAGAAATTTCAGCACATTCCCAGTTGAAATAAGTGCTGTTGGGTAGAGCAGGAGGCGTGTGAACAGAGTGCTGATGCTTGGGTTAATGAACCCAGATCTGCAGCTACTGATCCAAAGAATCAGTGGTAGCACAGTGTACACATGGGTTTCCTTTATGCAGCTGGTATTATCATTTCCTTCCTAATCCTGCCCTTTGTGGGCTAGGGTTAGCTTTCAACATTTCATTTGCTTCTCTCTCCCTTTTCACCATAATACGACCTGTGGGTTTTGACCCTTCCACAGGGACAGATGACACTGGAGGGTTATCAAGTAGTGGGGTCTTGCAGATTGGAGTGACTCCTGCATGGGCTCTAGAGGAGTCTGCAGCTCTGCTGCTGGGATCTGACTCAGGTAAGGAAGAGTCACAGCCTGAACCAGTACCTGTGCAGTTCTGTAAATGCCAACTTCATGTGTTCGACAGCTCCTGTTGGGAAATAGGGGAACTCTGTATATACTTCCCTCTGTCCCCCAGCTGGCTCTTGACAAGCTTGACATCATCAACATATGACCATTTTGGCATCATGGCAAGACTCCTCTGTGAATGACTCTCATAATCTCTGATTGTCGGCGCATGTTCTACTTTCTTTTTATCTTGCTAACCACCTTGATTTTCACCTCTCATTCCTTGCTTGCAATATGGTCCAATGCGAGCTGGAATTTTGCACTAATGAATCCTTCAGGCTACACCGAAAAAACCAGCATGGGTCTCCTCTGTACGCTTGCATCCGCAGCATGGTGCAGCTAAAAATCCTGTGAATTATTAAAGTAGATGTTTTGCAGAAAACAATCCTGAAACAGATAAGAAAATGAATTATTCATTGTTTTCCTTGGTTTGCGGCAGTGCAGGTTTTCTATAAGGCTTGCCAAAGATTAGACAGGAGTCTTCCTACAAGATCATGTAGGAATATAGTAGGACTCACTCTGTGCTTTCCCCTGTGAGCAGCACGCATAGAAATCAGGTCATTACTTATTCTGGTAAAGGAAAATGTTCTCTATATAGAACTATAATTAGAAAAATAGATTTAGCTATAAAACCTCCAAGCAAGAGCTGGGTACAGCAGCTTAGATCAGAATGAACTACGAGGAAGGGCAGAGGGGTTTGTAACTTGTGTTGCTGTGTTCCTAGACCTGGGCTCCTCTGCATTGAAGGGTCGTAAAAACTTGTGACTGAAGGCAGTGTATTCCCCAAATTGCTTATGGCCTGAAATGAGGGAGATGGGCGAAAGAGGAGAGCATGGAGTCAACACCGACCAGCACAGCTGGCAGCTCAGGGAAGCAGAACAGCACAAGAGGAGCTGCAGAAAGGGACAAGAGGAAGCTTGTTGTATGTTCATGGGCAGTTTTTCCCAATTGTAAGGGACGCACATGGAGATGACTGTGAAAAACCTAACCAACGGACAGCAGGGCATGGCGCTGTGACATACTGGAAATGAGGACAGACCTATCCCTGGTGGATGCAGCATGGCTGAGAAGGTCCTGGAAAGAGAAATAGAGTCTGAAGTGAGAGAGTGCATGTTGAAGAGGAAATTCACAGAGGTGTTGGTGCGACTAACATAGGGACGGTGCAGTTGGCACAGAGAGCTTGGTACGGGCTGTGTGATGGTGTCCTGAATGGGTCTGAGGGTGGCAGCACTGCGTGGTCCAGGGCCTGAGAAGATAAGGAGAACTTCAGGGGCAAATGATACTTCTGAGGATGGATAAGAAAGGCTGTGCTTCTCAAGAGAGGCCAGTCAGGAAGGATCAACAAGATGTAGACATAGCCTAGATGTAAAGCCCTGAAGAGAGGCTGGGGGCTAAGGTGGAGCCCTTGGCCATGGTTCAGAGACAAGACAGGGGTGTTCTCCACATCTGGAGTTTTGTAGGCGCATGAGGCTTAAGCTGGGAAGAGTTGTTAGGAAACAGTGGACAATTTGGGAGTTTAATGTAGACAATCAGGATAAAAGTCTGGAGCAGAGAGAGCTCTGTGACTCATTGACGGGGCAAGAACTGCCAAGACTGTGCTTGCAAACAAGACTAACCAAGGAGAAAATGTTGAAGCAGGAATAAAAAATAAACCAATGGCAGAACCCTGTGGAGAGCCCCATGAATAGAAAGAAACCTCCACAAGATTTGAGGCCATAACGATCAGAAAAGTGGTTGGCAGGAGACGATAGTCTCAGAAACTAAGGGAAGACTAAATCTGAGAAAACAGCCATGGTCTGCTCTGTCACAGGCATTTGACAGCTGAGTGCTCTGTCTTTTCCCTGGTCATGTGCTCTGTTCTGAGCAGATTCCTTTTAATTAATCCGTTGAAGCACTTGTGCAGTGCCCATCTCACCACAGGCTGATCACAAGAACAGTACCAAAACCCTCAAAAGCAGTAACTGAGCTCAGCCCTGTAGCTCTTGTCACCTGCCCTTGTCAAACCAAGGCATCCTTCTGGCAAGACTCACTAAGTGAGCGCTGCCCAAAGGCAGATGTGAGTTTCGCTGAGTTGCAGACTGCCTCCTGGGAACAACTCGATCTTCTTGAGTCAGCTCAGTCCTAGCCCATGGGAATGGCATGAGTTCTGCACCTCATGGCATCTCAGGCTGATCCAGGCTAGGAAACCTGCCTACTCACCCTGGTGAGTTGCCCCTGCTTGACATGCTGGATGGGCAGAATGCCAAAGGGGCAGGATGCAGAAGATGTGAGGGTGCAGTTTGCTGTCTCTCTTTGATAGGGGTATTTGTGATGCTGATTTTGCTCTGGATGGTCTCATGTGTTCCTTTACGCTGTTGTGACTAGGTCGTCATCTGCCTCTTCACTTTCTCCCAGTTTTCCATTCACATTGGTTGTTTGGTTTGAATTTAAACCAACTGACATACACTTTACCTCAAGTTTCCATGTCATTGTCACTGCCCTGTCAGCTTCACTCCCTTTCACCCTTTGTCACACACTTTTGACAAAGTACCATTTTGCCAGGATGTGGGTGCCACCTCTCCGTAGCTTTGCGGCCAGCTGACTGGTGACCCCCCTCCTCCCATCCTCTGCTGGCCCAGTTTGCAGGGGGCCACTGTGGCACCAGGGGCAGGAGGGCTGCTCATCTCAAGGCTGCTGCTCCTTTCCTGAGGGCTGTGGGGGAGAGGCAAGAGCACGTGGCTGCATGGGGAATGCAGACCTTCTCCAGCTCAGCTGATAGTTTAGTGCATGGGGTTGTTCTGCCCCTAAAGCATCCTCAAACTCCCGCCAGGCTCACTCCAGGAAGAACGAGCTGCTTCTGTCTCATAGAATAAAATGTATTCTATTTTCTTCTCCATGCCTGTGACAGGCCTCAGCTAGTTTCAGTCACACCTGTCTGCTGTGAAGCTGTGAAAATTTATACTGGCTCCAAATATGCCTGGAAGAGATGAATCCAGCAACAGCAAAGAGGGGACCCTGAGACCCAGCAAGGAGTTATAATCCCAGCACAGTGCTCTCCTTTCATTTGCTGGGTTAAAAGGCAGGTCTGAGGGAGATGTGAACATCAGCTGTCTACTGAGTGGGTCAGAAAGTCTCATGTGATCAGTGGTATGAGTGCCCTTGTATTAAAAGCTAGACTAAGCATTCACACCCTGGGAGACTATTTGAATGCCAGTCAGTGACTTTCTTATCATGTGGAAATATCAGTGCTTTTGGAGCACTGAACTAATTTCTAATTCCAATAGAGATCCAAAAGCTACAGAGAGGTTGTGCAGTGCATTTGGGAACCTGCAGCAGTTCAAGTCATTTTGGAGCTGTCTGAACTGCAAGTCAGAGAGAGATGCTGGCACTTCACTGTTTTATTCTATATTCTTAATTTGCACCCATAAATGCAAATTAAACATTGCTGTCTAGCAACAGCATCTTTTGTGATCCTCTTAAATTTATATGGATGTCTATAATCACTGCCTATGAGTCTCATACATAATGGTAATTAACTTCTATGCCACAGTTCTACTCCATTATTTTTCAGGTACAGCAATGACAGGTCCTAGACTTTTGAACGATGGGAGTTAGAGATGCTGCTCCTCCCAGAGAGAGAATTGCTTTTGAGGTAGAGCATCGCGGGAGGCAGTGCAGCCCAGGGCACCCAGGTTAGGTCATCTGTGATGCTATTGAAAATGTAATCAATAATATAACCCTAATATCAAATTCCTAAACTTCAGAGAGGGAGATAAGCACATAGCAAAAATGTTTACAAGACCATGTACCTATCTATTATAAAAAAGATGAGTCCGAAACACCCACAGGCAGTTGGGAACTGCAGAGGCAGTGGGACTTGCATGTCTGTCTTGCTTTCTGCCAGGGGTTAATTCCAGGATACCTAAGCTCACTGCCCTTAGGATCACAGCAGTTGTAATAAAATTATTTTCTTCATATTAAATTGCTTGTAACAAACACTACAATGGACAAACACAGTGTTTTAGAAAGAGCAAATTTTTGTTAACAAGGCCACATTATATCAATTTATCTCAGCAAGCTGCTGTTGTATGACTGGTACCCAACAGCCATGTTCCAGTCAGAACAAGTAACGCTTTGCACATCAGAAGGAATTCAGGTTCACAAAATCCCAATAGACAGGCAAATAACATCTACTATAATCTAGATTCAATTATGCTAGTACACAGAAAGGCCTGAATTCCCAAGCTCTCCTTCCTTGCTTCATCTATGAAACAGTCCTCTCTCTCTCTCTCTCTCAAAAAAAAAAAAAAAAAAAAAAAAAAAAAAAAAGGATTGCCTTTGAGAATGAAATACATTGGTTTATAGCTGGTGAGTAAAATTTTTGGGTAGGATTTCACTATCTTGACTCAGATACTGTAACAACCACTTGCCTGACATGGCTGAAGTTTGTGTTACTCAATATACATACCAAGCATGGAAGACATAGTCTTGTCTTGTTTAAAGCTGTTATGTGGTCATTCTGCAACACTTGAAACCTGACAATTAAGTGACATCTAAATTTAGAAAGTAAGATCCTCCAGGCAGAGGGAGCAGCTTCTTCTGTTTAATGCCTGGCACATTTCCCGGTTTCTGACAATAATGAGTTAACCACTGTGCCGATGCCTTCTTTGGATTTTGTCTTCTTACCTATTTCTTTCCCCTGCATTCTTACCTGCTCAAACCAAAGTCTCGCTCCCCCTTCAAAACTTCTCTTCTTGCAAGGCCCCCATAACCGAGTCTTCACCATTGGTGTCTGACTGTACAATGAATTTGAGGTCATAAGGAAAAAAAAAAGGAAGAAAAAAAGAAAACAAACTCAAAGCCACGAGCATCAATATTTTTAAGAACAGCCTCACATTATTTGCCTTCCAGTTGATCCCCCTGGGTTACAACCGAGGAAGGTTCTGGGGTAAAAGCCGCCCCGGCACCGGCGAACGGAGGCGCGCGGCCGCTTCAGCACCACGGAGAGCGGCAGCAGCGCCGGGCGGGGCGGGCGGGCTGGGCCAGCACAGGGCCCCGTGCTGCTGGGTCCGCCGGGACTCCAAGACAAAAACTGGCACCATCTGCTGGTCCTTGTTATTCTTGCATCGACCCCCGTGTTTCAGCCCCTTGCTGCTAGCCGATTGCTCGAACAATAGTAATGGGGGTGCTTCTTAACTCTGTTAATCAAATGGGGTTAAACATATACCAGTACTATTCAATATATTACCAGTACTATTCAATATATTCATCAATGACTTGGATGAGGGAATTGAGTGCACTGTTAGCAAGTTTGCTGATGACACCAAACTGGGAGGAGTGGCTGACACGCCAGGAGGCTGTGCTGCCATCCAGCGAGATCTGGACAGGCTGGAGAGTTGGGCGGGGAAAAATTTAATGAAATATAACAAGGGAAAGTGCAGAGTCTCGCATCTGGGCAGGAACAACCCCAGGTTCCAGTATAGGTTGGGGAATGACCTGTTAGAGAGTAGTGTAGGGGAGAGGGACCTGGAGGTCCTGGTGGACAGCAGGATGACCATGAGCCAGCACTGTGCCCTTGTGGCCAAGAAGGCCAATGGCATCCTGGGGTGTATTAGAAGGGGGGTGGTTAGTCGGTCAAGAGAGGTTCTCCTTCCCCTCTACTCTGCCCTGGTGAGACCGCACCTGGAATACCATGTCCAGTTCTGGGCCCCTCAGTTCCAGAAGGACAGGGAACTGCTGGAGAGAGTCCAGCGCAGGGCAACAAAGATGATGAAGGGAGTGGAGCATCTCCCTTATGAGGAAAGGCTGAGGGAGCTGGGTCTGTTTAGTTTGGAGAAGAGGAGACTGAGGGGTGACCTCTTTAATATTTATGAATATATAAAGGGTGAGTGTCACGAGGATGGAGCCAGGCTCTTCTTGGTGACAACCAATGGTAAGACAATGGATGATGGGTTCAAGCTGGAACACAGGAGGTTCCATTTAAATTTGAGAAGAAACTTCTTCTCAGTGAGGGTGACAGAACACTGGAACAGGCTGCCCAGGGAGGTTGTGGAGTCTCCTTCTCTGGAGACATTCAAAACCCGCCTGGATGCCTTCCTGTGTAACCTCATCTGGGTGTTCCTGCTCCAGCAGGGGGATTGGTCTAGATGATCTTTCGAGGTCCCTAATGTTCTGTGATTCTGTGATACTTGAGTTTCTGGTGGAAATCAGAGTTGGGCAGCCACAATGAGGTTGTGCCCCTTCAGTGATTTGGAACTGTATTGGGAGATTTTCACTCAGTCTGCCTGTCAGAGTTCAAGGAGCATCTGGACAATGATCTTAGTCATATGGTTTAGTTTTAAGTAGTCCTGTGAGGAGCAGGGACTTGGACTCAATGATCACCATGGGTCCCCTTCCAACTCGAGATATTCTATAGTTGTATTCTATGTCATGTTGCCTGGATAGGAGTCAGCTGTTGTAAATGCCCTCCCCTTGCAGAAAGACTGCCAAGGATCCTGCACCCCGAGGCCTGAGAAAGCCTGAAGAGACTGTAGCAGCCTGAAGGAAAAAAAACTGCAGTGGCACTTGTCTTCCCTGAGGTAACTGTGTTTCATGCAAGGAAACACTGCTCTAAGCCACCTAAACACTTTCTAAATTTCATCAAGAAAAGTGCAGATTTGGCTTATTCACATACTCATTTTTATTTCCCATGAGCAAACTGCAGCAACTTTCTATTAGCATTCATCTCCGTTGTAAAATATCTCCTCTTCACTGAGCCAGGCTGGGGAGTCTGTGACCTCTTAAGCATTGAAAAGGGGGTAGCCTTTAGTATTTGCTTTCATGGAAGCTCGCCAAGAGATAGTATTCCTCTCCAAGCTAGGACAGCTGTTTTAAACTATTCCTGATGGAGGTTTGAACCCATTCTTACAAACCACTGCCATTCTTGGTGTTGTTAGCCCCACATCTCTCAACAGCGTAGCATAGTACTCAACTATACCCTCTATTAGACCAAGAAAACTGCTCTGAAATCTTCTTTGCTAACATTCAAGCCCAATACATTGTGTAAGGAAAAGAGTTTATTTCTTTCTTCTTTGCTGCTATATGGTATCTACCTGAAGGCTGTTAACAATCCTCTTTTCTCTTTTTTGGCCCACCCCCCTTCCCAGAGAGATGCTCGGTGTCTACTGCTGGGGCTGCCACTGGTTGCCCTGCCCTGCTCCCCAGCTGGGGTGGTGGGACAGGCCCTGGCTGCCAGGCCCTGCCCTGCTGTCCCTGGGGAGCCCCCAGCGCCCACCGTACTTTGACCATACATAAAACAAGGAAAATAACTCTTCAGAATACCTTCTCAGTTTTAGCAATCTGTGACTTAAGCTTCCTATGGAGCCAGCAAGCCTATCACTGTATTTAACAGTTCTTGATGGTGTTTTTCCTGACACAGATTTTTCTAAACATTTTTAAAGAGCTGTCCTGTTTTCTTTCAGAACATATTGTACTTCTGAGTTTTACAGTTCAATTTTACTCTGTGAAATGTCTTTCTTCATTTTCTATGTCCCTATTATGTTTGCTACATATTCGATGGACCGAGAAAATGTAAATAGTCAGTGCATGTGCCATTATTTGTTACTATTCATATGGTTTCTTCGGTCATCTTTTTCTTCAAGTTAAAGAGAAGTAGTCTGCTTAATTTCTTCTCAAGCTGAAGATGCCAGAATGTTTTTTATCATTTTATTGCCCCTCTCTGCAATTTTTCCAGCACTGACCATGGAGCTGATGTGTTCAGGGTGCTCTCTGCAGTGAGTCCTAGATCTTTCCTGTGTGCCAGTGTCTGCTGTGCTCATTATTTGGTATGCTGAAGTGGCTTTTCTCCGTGTGTCCTACTTTACATTTGTCAACCTTTAATGTCATAAACCATTTTGTCACTTATAATTTGACATTGAGATGACACTCTACAACTCTTCACTTATGATATTTGTACCACCAGAAAACTTTGTAGTCCTCCTACTTTTCCTGTAAACATGTTAAACAATGCAGTCTCTAATGGGCTTTCTTTCATTATTCAATTTCACTCTTCATCAACACATTCTTTCTGTCTTTCAACCAGTTAAAGGGAAAACTTCCCTTTCTAACCCATGACAGTTTAGGAGCTTTTTTAATGTACGGCTCATCTCACTTTCACTGACATGTTCACTGACTCTTTCAGAGTTTTAATAGATAAAAAAGGCAAGATTTCTTATTGCAGAAACCTTGCTTATTTTTTCCACTTATGTGCCTTTGAATTCTATCTGTTTGCTTTTCTGTGGTTTAGAGTTGGGGTTTTTTTCCCTCAACATGGAAATGAAACTCCCAGGTCTGTAACTCCCCCACTGCCTTCTGATGCTGCATCTGCCACCTTCTATTCCTCTGGTACCAGCCTGATGTGAGCAGTAAGTTACACTCCCTGGTAACCGGGTAGGCAATTTCATCTCTGAGCTCATTTAACATGAACATCGTGTGGTCCTGCTGATATATCACTGTTCGTTCTATTGACTTCTGGCCCTTCAGCTGAGACCATTTTTCCAACTCATCACCAGCAGATATAAATTCTAGTGTGGAAAGTCTGCTAAGCCCTTGCACAGTGAGCACTGCTGCAGGTAATTAATATACCTTTCCTGTACCAAACTTATACTCTGAGAACTCCCATTCTGTATTTATCATTAGCAGACCCTGCAGTCTCCATGGCAGGTTTCCTGTTTCTGATGTGTTTTATTATTAGCTTTTAGTGCATCTGGCCTGTTGTTACTCAACACTTTTTCTTCCCCTTCTTATGGTTTTTTATTTAACTTTCCTGAGGTTTTGTTTTTTCCCTTTTTTTCCATTTTTCCAATTTGAATGCATTTTCTGTGTTTTGGATGGTAGTATTTTATTTATAATTTCTTACTGTGATTTGCTGATTCTTCTTCTGGCCTTCCCATTCCCTTAAGGATGCTTTGCTCGTGCACATTGTGGTCACTGTCACACAACATTTTGGTCCTGGTCATATGTGCTCTATGGCTTCTCCTTCTGTGATGTCTGACTACTCAAGAAACAATAACTTATGTTCTTAAAAACCATAACATGAATTAGAGTCCCGTCTGACATTTCCCCACTTCATGGAGATGGTGTGTAATTGGAGTTTTCCATGACCACTGTGCTTTCTGCCTTACAGCCTTGCTGCTCTCTTTACCATGTCATATTCTGGCTGACAGTTTAGTCCTAATTGCACTTTTCCTATTTTTGAAATGTCAGGCTAGAGGGGTACTATATTTTTCTTTTAACAGTTTATTTTTCTAAAACTTTCTTTAATATATGCTGCATCTTCCTTATTTATATTGTCTTCTTTGTCTTCCTGATATTTGCATCATCGCTGTGTTCTACTGGTCATCTCCCAGTCACCACCTCTCTTATAGGCCAGTTCTGATTAAAACCCAGATGTTCCAGTTCTCAACTTCATTTTGTAACTGCTAATATTTCCAGGGCGGGGACGGGGGAAGTATGTTTACCTTTGGGTTTGGTCTGATTCTGGCTAAATAGGCCTTTATTTGTTGAAATTGCTGTTTGTTGTGTTTCTCATCAGAATTTTGTTGACTTCCATTCTGTTCTTTATCACAGGACAAAGTGTGATATGATTTTACACCTAGAAGACGAGCACTAGAGCTTTGGGGCTGCCTGTTTATGCAGACAAGCTTTCCTCAGGCCTGTAAGGGAATTTTCTGCACTTTCTGTGCTCAGGTGAGTTCAGCCTTGGACTGCAACAGGAGCATGACTGCAGTGGGAGTTACGCATGGAAGTTCCCACTTATTATTCTCACAGGAGACTTTATTTAGCCTCATTATGACATGAAATTGACTGTCTCTTGTTGAATGGTTTCTATTTAATGTTTTTACTGATGCACAAGTGAAAATGTACCTGAAGTACCCAGAGGTATAGTTAAGTAGGGAAGTACCCTAGGCTAAAAACACCCCATCTGAGGCTTAGAGGTTTTGATGCTTATTATCTTGTAGACATAGGGTGTGAATTTAGGGGTTGTCCTATGCAGGGACAGGAGTTGGACTCAATGATTCTTGTGGGTCCCTTCCAGTTCAGGACTTTCTATGATTCTATGACTCTGAGTTCACTTAGTTTTAAGCCAGTAAAAAAAATAAGATAACTAACTAAATAAATAAACAAACTACAATAGATCTAAAGTTCTACTGGGACTCTAAAATTAAGTTTGTTGAAAAATATATATTAGCATCTGTTAATTGTTATTACTTATTTTGTTCACAGCCTAATCAATTTTAGAACCTAACAACTCAAAGATATAGTTTAAAATACAGCCATGGGTTTAAAGTGTGAAGCCTACTGTTTCCAAATCTTACATTCATTAAAGTGTCAATTAATATAGTTTAATAAATACAATATACATTTCTTGTAGTGAAATTATTCTATTCAAAGCTGTGTTTGAGTAAAAGATCTAAAGCTACTTCAGGCATAACTCATCCCTGTATTGCTGAAACAGATGTTTGCAGGGAGCAGGTCAGGACCGGGGAAATGCAAAGGGGCTGATCCTCGTCCAATATAACCAGGCCTGGGTCCACTGAAGTCTCTTGGGGAAATGGCTTACAGCATGCAGGAACACTTCTTTCCTAACCTAGTTGAAAAGCTCAAGTTAATCCTACTGAAACTGGCAGTCACCAGTGAAACTGCACTGCAGGTATTTAAAAATTATGTCCCTGCTTTCAGAGATGCCAACAGACATCAGTGGACAAGAAGCTGAACAGCAAAATACTACAGGGAAAAGAGGTACATGCAAAATCCATTCTGGATTATTCATTTCTCAGTGTGTTCCACAGTTTTGATTAAGGAATTGGGTCACTCCCACTAGGTGTTTTGGAGGGTGCATCTAGGGCCAGCCTGTCACAGTAATGTGCAAGACCAAAGCTATGCCAAGTGCATGCAGAAATGTGCAGATTTCCATGAGCACAAGGTAGCATCTTCTCCAGGAGCCTTTCTCCCAAGGCACATCTCTACAAGGGATTAAGCCCCTCCTAAGAAACTATTAGATACCTGTGTTGCTGTGAGCATCCTGACACCATCAATTTGATCCTCCTGTCACCTGAGGCACACCCATTCCAGGCATTCATAGACATGCAGAGGGGCAGCAATGCAGAGCAGATGTGAACGGGGGTATGACATTGCTGCAGTAGAACATGTACCACTCTGGCCATGAGGCCGAGAGATAAAAGCCACTCTCTGCATTCCAAGAGGGGAGAGCAGTAGTACGAGGAAAACAGTCCTTTGGAAGAAAGAAACAGGTCTGGATTCACACGAAGAGGCAGATATACAAAGCCAATAGACCAAGACCAAGGAAGTCACAAAAATTATCGGAGGGCTGGAACAGCTCTACTGTGAGGACAGGCTGAGACAGTTGGGTTGTTCAGCCTGGAGAAGAGAAGGCTCTGGGGAGACCTTTTTGTGGTCTTTCAATACATGAGTGGCCTATGAGAAGGATGGGGACAGACCTTTTGGCAGGGCCAGTTACGACAGGACAAGGGGTAATGGTTTTAAATTAAAAGAGGGGAGATTCAGGCAGGACATGAGGAAGAAATTTTTTACAGTGAGGGTGGTGAAACACTGGCCCAGGTTGCCCAGAGAGGTGGTAGATGCTCCATCCCTGGAGACATCCCAGGCCGGGCTGGACGGGGCTCTGAGCAACCTGATCTGGTTGAAAGTGTTCCTGCTCATTGCCAGGGGGTTGGACTAGATGAGCTTTGAAGGTCCCTTCCAACCCAAATTCTTCTATGATTCCATGATTCTATGATTGCATGATCTAGGCATATCCATGCACCATATAAATGCCCTTCTGGACCCTGCCATACAAGCTGTCGTAAAAGGAAGCGTAAGCGTATATTTAGCTAACAGCTGCTGCCAAATCCAAATAATTACTCATCTCCCTCATCCACACACTACAGCAAGGAACTGGCAAGTACAAGTGCAAAACAGAAACCACACTGGCACAAACTGACCATCTCCATTCACTTTGCATGAATTTATGCTTCTTTACACTCTTACACAGATCGGTCCAGTGCGAGTACAGATTAGCATTCGCTGATAAGCATAATGGAACCTGCTTGAAAATGCTGTCATGTCTCTTTAGAAGCTGACAGCTGAACTGTTAAGCTAAGAGGTCAGAGTTGATTGGCTTGGGCACCAGCTGTACACGGCCCTGGGAAACGTGCCAAAGGATTTCCAGCTCAGACCTGTGAGACACTATCTGTGGGTAAACCTTACACATAAGGGGCAAACCAGCTCAGCTGTGTAGGTGAAGAATGATTTAGGAGCCTCCGCAATGACATCCCAGTGTGTCAGCAGCTGTCAGTCTTCTTGATCCCTCTCAGCTCACTGCAACACTAAAATATAGACGATTTTTGTGTGAAGTTCGTCTTGAAGTGCAAGGGCAACTATTGCCTTTGGGACACTTCCAAAGGCAGTTGTATAAATAGAACTGTGCTGGACTTGCTACTTAGCAAGGAAGTTATTTATGCTTAACATTTTCTTGGTTTGGTCCAGAGAAAACTCATATGCACACAGGAATGTTGTCTTGGTAAGGCTGAGACTCTTGGGTTTGTCTTTCCATCTTCTTTCCTTGTCTCTATGTCATCTACTGAGCACATACACACACAAAAGACACACACGCAGAGTGTACACAGTGTGCAAATTATTCCACAGAAAACTGCATTTTGAGTGAATTTTTTGAATTAAAACAACATCAGCAAGAATTGGTATGTAACCAATCCACTTAGAAATGCAGCACATGCAGTTCCTTGGTGTCAGTCACTTTTTTTTCCATTCTCATCTCTCTGGCAAGACAGTTTCCCATGCTGTGACTTGGAGGTGACATGAGAGTGGCTGGTTATGTCACACAGGATAGATAACCTGCCTGACCTGAAACCCAGGCAATAAAGAAGGGGGCACAAGCCACACAGTCTACAGCAGCAATGACACCATTCAAAAGCAAAATGGACACAGTTGTTTTTCAAGCATGGTGTTTGCTTTTGACAAATTTAGTTTTCCTTGACAAAAACATCCTTCTTGAAAAAAATGATAGAATGGGTTGGGCTGAAAGGGACCTTAAAGATCATCCAGTTCCAACCCCCCTGCCATGGGCAGGGACACCTTCCACTAGACCAGGTTGCCCAAAGCCCCATCCAACCTGGCCTTGAACACTCCCAGGGATGGAGCATCCACAACTTCTCTGGGCAGCCTGTTCCAGTGCCTCACCACCCTCAAGCAGAAGAATTTCTTCCTTATAGCTTACCTATTCTACCCTCTTTCAGTTTAAAGCCATTACGCCTTGTCCTATCACAACATACCCTTGTAAAAAGTCCCCCTCTACCTTTCTTGTAGGCTGCTGTAATGCTTCATCACAACCTTCTCTCCTTCAGGCCAAACAAGCCCAACTCTCTCTGCCTGTCTTTGCAGGAGAGGGGCTCCAGCCCTCTGATTTTCTTCACAGCCCTCCTCTGGACTCCCTTCAACAGGTCCGTGTCCTTCTTATGTTGGAGGCCCCAGAGCTGGATGCAGAGCTCTCGGTGGAGTCTCAGGAGAGCGGAGTAGAGCGGGAGAATCACCTCCCTTGACCTACTGGTCACGTTTCTTTCGATGCAGCCCAGGATATGTTTGGCTTTCTGGGCTGTGAGTGTACATTGCTGGGTCACATTGAAGCTTCTCATCAACCAGCAGCCCCAAGTCCTTCTTCTCAGAGTTGCTCTCAATCCATTCTCCACTCAGTCTGTATTTATGCTTGGAATTGCCTTGACCCATGTGCAGGACCTTACACTTGGCCTTGTTGAATTTCATGAGGTTCACACATGCCCACATCTCAAGCCTATTAAGGCCTCTCTGGATGGCATCCCTTCCCTCCAGTGTGTCAACCACACCACACAACTTGTAGTCATTAGCAAACTTGCTGAACTTGTATTCGATTCCTCTGTCCAAGTCACCAACAAAGATGTTTAACAGTGTTGGTCCCAATACCAACTCCTGAAGAACACCACTTGTCACTGGTCTCCACTTGGATATTGAGCTCTTTGAATGTGATCATCCAGCCAGTTCCTTATACACTGAGTGTTCCATAGATTGAATCCATGTCTCTCCAATTTAGAGACAAGTATGTTGTTTGGGACAGTGTCAAATGGTTTGCACAAGTCTAGGTAGACTATAGAAACTGGTTTTGACTGAAAACACTTTTGACTGACAAAAGTATTTTGATAAATCCTACAGAACGATTTTCTAATGTTTAGCCAAATTTTCAAATGTTGGTGCCTAAAATTTGGGTTCTAGGTTGGTTTCCAGGCAGACAAACTAGTGGTCTGATTTTTCCCAAAAACATGTTAGAATCATAGAGCAGAATCATAGAACACCATATTAAACATCCTGTGTCTCTAGTTTTGGTTGAGTGGAGCGCTGAGTGCTTAGCAATTTGGAATTACCAGGTCTAGAGCCAAACTTTTGAAATCTGGACATCTAAAATTAGGTAGCTACAGTCTGATCCAAATCGCAGTGAAGTGAACAGAAAGGCCATAATTTTACTGATAAACTAAAGACAAAACACTGTTAGCCCAGAAGTCTCCTGGTGTTCTCAATCTCCCTTACACTGCAAACGACTGGGAAATGCTGGTAACACACATCACTGGAGAGCCGTCTCTTCTCCGGGGTCTTTTTGGCAAGCAGGAGGATAATGGAGAGAATTTGAGACTCAAGAGTCACACCAAACATCTGCATCAAGGTCCCTCAAACTGGGGAATTTTGCCTGTCTGTGTATTTGGCTGACGTTTCTTGATGCTAATTGGCCTGTGTGCACAGTGCCATCTCTTCAGGGCACCTGCACTAATACTAACAGCTGAATTGCCTTTTTCTTCAGTTTTAGGCAAATGACATAACTTAGGCAAATAACTTATCTCTATTCCAAATCTACTTTTAAATTTTAAAATCCCAGAAAGAGAACTGCTTAGACTGATATTCTAACTTCTGGCAGCTTGCTTGGGGTGCTTTACCTTAATCACATTTAATTGAAGTTAGATGCATGTCTACTCTCAAAAAGACTGATGGCTAAAAGTCATGGGTGGCCCAAACTCTCCAGGGCAGTTTCTCTTCCTATCTAAAAAACTGCTAGGATCAGCTTGAGCTGTCGCTGAACCACATCTGGTCAGACAGTGAAGCCCACACCTCTATCTTTTCCATTGCTAGCCTGAGATGAGTCCAGACATGTCGATTTTCTTGCTACAGTGCTCTCCACAGGTAACGGCCACGTGCTCCAGGACTGGCAGAAAAGCCTCAGCCCTGCCTGGTAGGACTGGCCCACAGCGGTGAGGTCTCCTGTGAAAGCCATGATGCACCAGACACCCTGAAAAATCTATTTTTAAGACACAGAGAAGGTCTGATAATGCTGAATGAAGACGCCGTGTTCAGCTGGGGTAGGGAGTCACAGCCCGTGAAAGATGAGAGTCTTTCATGCTGAATTATCAAGTATTCACCATATTTAAAAATAGATTTTTCCGTGTCCTTCTCCAGCCACTGCCACGTGTCTCATCCAAGCTTATGTACACAAAGTGACCGTGTAAATTAGTGAAAATATAGCAGCATCTGGTGCAAGGGGGACTGCACAGAAAGGCTGTGTCCTGTGCTGGGAGAAGTCTTGGTTTTCTCGAAGAAAATTTTCCATCTCTGGAAATGCTGGAAGGGGGTTTACTTAGTGGCAGCCAAGAGTAAACAAGAGGAGATTTTTATCATTGCACTGGAGTGGGGATTTCTTGACTGGGAGGATGAGTGGCACCAGCTGCAGCGGGGGTGGCTGCGGAGCCAGCCAGACAGCACAAGTGACACAGGGCACATACTAAGCAACCTTTAAGCACACCCACACTTAACAGGCGGTTCTACCACAACCTTTGCTTGTCTTTCCTTAAAGCCCAGGCCTGAGTCCCAGCTGTCGCAGGCAGCACTGCTCCATCTAACCACACCAGAGACCTGCTGTGGGTAACCCACCGCACAGCCTCGGCATGTTGCAGGCTCCTTGCACGCTCCGGAGGGAAAGAAGACCTGTGTCAGCAGCGTGGCACACACCTCACTGCCTTCCTATTGAAAGCTGCATTTGGTAGAAGATACTGATTCTCTGAAGCCATTAAAATAACAGGTGGTGAATGCCCAGGAGGAGTCTGACTACTGATTTCATAAACCCAGGGACTGTGGGCTCTTCAAGATGGCTCAACAATGTTTAGCAGGCGATGTCACCATCACAGCAACCCCAACCTGCTCGCACTTTGTCCTGCTGAGGCTACAGCTGCCATGCCGCGGTGCCTGTCCCCCCGCAGGGGACCCCACCACTCTGCCGCCCCGGGCACGGCTCGGGCAGGGCTGCGGCCCCAGCGACTGACCCGGGCTCGTCCCTCCGGGCACTGCTCCAAGCACAGCCTGGCCAAAAATAGGACCCTGGGAATCCCTTCCTGAAATCCAGCTTCAGAAAATGCAATTATTGACAATGTCGCCGTGGCACAAAGGTTCTCTTTGAAGTCCATGTCCACGGGCACCAATGGTGTAAGTCACTCTGGACAGAAAAGTGACCTGAACAGCTCATTCATGTGGCTACGCATCTGTTAAACTGCAGGATTTCCACTCTACAGGATTTCCTTTTTAATACAAATAAATATGCAGGTGTGAGGAACAAGCAAACAACCAGACTCGTTCAGCACACTTTACCATGGCTATCGGCACGTCTCTCAGTGAAGAGCAGTCAGGCCAGGAGAGGGATGAGGAATGCTACAAAAAATGATTTTACATGTTCTTTATTTAAGTGAAATGACCAAGTGAAAGTAGAGGTCTCACATTCCTTTCTGCTAAGCGGCTTTGTGCCTTGTAACACTAGTTAATACAAACAGTTACATTGCATACTGCAGTTTTATGCCCTCAAGAACCTCACACCGATGCCAAACAGGCCGGCGTGGTGGGCAGGGGTTACAGCATTCACAGTAACTGCCAGAGAAGACAGCCATGTCAAACAGTTCCTAAGGATCTTGCATTTTACATTTTACAGCTGGATCACTGCAGAATAAAATAATTACACCATCATAGACCCATCACAAACATTAGCACAGGCAACACATTTGAGAGAGTAAAAAAATAATTGATGACATTCTCAACTGACCAAAAGCTAATCACAGCGGCGTGCTGCGGTGTTACACACTTAATTCACCTCCCAGAGTTTCTGATTGTCTTTTACTCCTGATAAGACTTCACAAGGAGCCACATGAGCAATACAGTAATCAGGACAATCATGAAGTTGAGGAAAAGTTCTTGTGTAGATCGCTCCATTTTTCGGGAGGAATTGGGGGAGAGCAGCGGTCAGCAGCTGGAGCAAATGGACAACGTCAGTGACGTCCCTGGGAGTGTCCTTGAGCTCAACCCTCAGGTCACGGTCTCTTTTAAGGAAAAAGAAAAATATGTGAAGAACAGATGCATGAAGGTGGTAGGTTCAGCAGAGCTATTTATATTGGCGTAAATAAACGTTGTTTCAGTGGCTAGAAGTTAGTAAGCACTGGGGACACTAAAAAGTAAAAGCTATCTCTGGCAGCTTATCACCTTCTTTAATTTCCAGCATTTGACAAGGAGCATTCTCAGTGTCACCCCAAAATACATCACGCAGGGGTGAGCAGTCCTTGGAAATTAGAGCTGCTTGGTACAAGCATTTTCAAAGAAATAATGCCCAAGCTCCCTTTACTGCTTTCTACAGATATACATTGTAAATATACTGCTGTTTAAAGTTCTCTAAATTCCCATATTTGTTTGCATATTTTTATTTTTTTGAAAGAAACTAGGTCCAAACTATTATTTTATAAAGAACAACTAATAAATCTGAATTATTTATGTTATCACTGAAAGTAAAAAGAGAACCTAAGGTTAGACATTTTCATTTCTGAAGAGCTTCATAAATTTTGTGAGTTAATCCTACGGATGAAATAACATTTTCTCCATCTCCTCCTGACTTCCCTGCACTTTCAAGCTGCTACAAATCTCTTACTTCAGAAATCCATTCAAGTTGTATTTGGAAACTTTTCTTTTGGTTATTGATTTTATTTACTTTGTCACAGCAAGTTTTGAATTGTATATGCTTTTGGAGTTCATGCAGAGAAATGAGAATACTTTATCATGGACATCATGCACTAATCCATCTGTACGCCATTTAAATAAAACAAAAACCTTTAAACAAATGAGTCATAAACTCTAGACAAAGAATTTCAGCCACACAACTAAAATCTCAGCAGAGAAGTGAGATTAGGCTGTAACATCTATGGTGCAAACAAAAGAAGCCATGGGACCATCCCAGCATGAAGACAGAGAGTTTAAATAGAAACTATCTTAGTTTGCAGTTTAAATATTAAAAGCCCAGTACATGCAGTTGACAAATTCCTACATTTCCAAGCTGTTTTGCCAGCCTGCTATGTCCTTGGACAAGAGAAAATCTGACCTAATAAGTAAGCCAAGTTTTTTACCTTGAGGAGGCAAATGGAGCCCAGTGGTTCTGCCTCTGGACTTTGGGTCACTGCAGATATTATTCCTCTCCAAGCTCTGCCTATCTGCCACTTGGTCTGGATGCCCTGACCCTGTGCGGGAACTAAAGAAGGCTGAGGGAGGAGAGTAACAAGTGCATTGGCAACCCGTGTGCTGACATCACTCCCAAAATATTTTAAAAGGGCTTAGCTGGGCTGCAGGGTTTGGTTAAGGCTGTTTATGCAGTGGGCTCTGTGGGCCGATTTGCTTGGTTTAGTTCTTCTGACGCTGTGCTGTGCTGTGCTAAGAGCAGAGCTGTGTGCAGCCCTTGGGACGCCATGTGATTTTACAGAGAATTTATTTTGGCTTGTTGGTGTCTTCACACCCCATGTGGGGAAAAGAAAAGGAAAGAAAGAGCCACTTGCAGAAGTCTTTGTGCAGATTTCAGGATCTCTCAAGATCATTTCTAGTGTATGGAGCCCTGTCTATACAGTTACCTACATACTATAGTCCCCATAGCTTCTCAAGTTCATATGCATTTAAAATAAAGTGAATACGAACAAAAATATTCTTTGCATTTAAATACAGACTACTGAAATCCAAGATCATTTGCTGGATAGAAAAGTTTGTGACTAAGAGGTCTGAAAAGCACAATCCTTTGCTTTAAAGAGCCACTGACTCACCTGCATGCTCTTCCCTCATGGATTTTCAATGCTGATGTTAATGGTCTATCTGCCTGAGCACACAGAGGAGACTTTCTGCCACCCTGCAGCGTTTCTTCCCAGAAAGCAGACTGCTCTGCAGTCTAGACTGCTGTACTAGTGGAGCATCTCCCTTATGAGGAAAGGCTGAGGGAGCTGGGGCTCTTTAGCTTGGAGAAGAGGAGACTGAGTGGTGACCTCATCAATGTTTATGAATATGTAAAGGGTGAGTGTCACGAGGATGGAGCCAGGCTCTTCTCGGTGACAACCAATGATGGGACAAGGGATGATGGGTTCAAGCTGGAACACAAGAGGTTCCACTTAAATTTGAGAAGAAACTTCTTCTCAGTGAGGGTGACAGACACTGGAACAGGCTGCCCAGGGAGGTTGTGGAGTCTCCTTCTCTGGAGACATTCAAAACCCACCTGGACACTTTCCTGTGTAACCTCATCTGGGTGTTCCTGCTCCGGCAGGGGGATTGGACTAGATGATCTTCCGAGGTCCCTTCCAATCCCTAACATTCTGTGATTCTGTGATACTGCCCACGTCATCTTATCTTTGCCCAAGACACTGCTACAACTTGCTGTGTGAGTGAACAAAAAAGAAATGGCTGTTTTTTTCCTTGGAATCGATAGAGCTGAAAGAGGGTCTCAGCAGAGCCAGCTGGACTGAACTGGGAGCAGACTCTGCCAGCCTTCTGCTGCCGTGGGTTCCCCTGCTCAGAGCCTTTCCTTCAGTGAACGATGCAAATATCTCCACTGAAGTCAGAGGCGTCACTTCTGCAACACGGTACTGCCAGATGGGCATAAGGATCCTGATCAGGTTTAAGTACGTAAGGCTATCCAAAACACTGGCCTTATTCTCACTGCCAATCACCACATGACATATAGGATGCAGATTATTTACTGATGCCCGTGCCTTTTGTATTTATATTTGGGCATGCTGGGAGCTAGCGTAGCTCGGACTATGCCAGCTTGCTGTGACAGTCCTCCCTCCACCAGCTCCCAGGTTTCAGCCTTTGCACCAGCACTGGCACTCACATCACAGTGCAATGTCCCCACTGAAGGGGCCCACCTGGCTGGAAACCAACCCGATGAAAAACACAACAAAACAAATAGCTGTGAGTAACCAGGGGGGTGGAGGGGCGGGTTGCTTGGATTTTGCTGGATGGTCTCCCTAAATAGCCTCCTTATGCAATCACTGGAGGTAGGAGGGGGACCAGAACCGTAGAAATCTTCCCTTTCATTGGGCTGACTGCCTGCCCTCCCAGGCACCCAGGCAGCGGGTTCACAAAAGCCAACACACTGCGTGGGAGCCCTCTGCTAAAATACACCAATGAAAGATCAAAGGTTTAACCCAAACTTCATTCAGGAGTCAGATGCCTCAGTAGGTTGGCAGGGTCCTACTGTAATGCATGCTCTGCTGGCTGTGCCACCAAAGCCCATCCTCTCAAGGAAAACTCAGGTAAACCTGTCCCACACTTACAGGGCATTTGGGAAATCCAGACTCAAAATGCTTCCCTACCACCTGCAGGAAGCAGAGTGTACGTCTGCCATGGACCTGCCCTTGGTTTCTCCCTTCCCTGGCAAGTTCCAAAGCAGAAATATCTGGATTTCTCATGCAGTGGCTAATCCATTCCACCTCATATCACGTAAATATCCGCCAGGAAAAGGGTGAAACCTTTGAGTGCTATCGATTCTCATTTTTAAGTGTTGTGTATCAGCACCCAAATGTTCCCCTTGGGCTGTTCCTTTTGGTCATCTTGGGGTTTATTTTACTCTCTGCCAACACAAAACTCAGAACATGTCTGTGTTTAACTGGAACGCCTCAGTTCTGGTCCCCAGGCCTGTATCTGCATTTCCACACTGATAGGAGGCCCTTCCTGCTGTGTCACATCTCACTTCCTTCATCTTGGACATCATCCATGACAGCTGGAAAACTTTCCTTTTCCAAAGTAGAGAAACAGTGCTATAAGTGTCATTAACCAGCACACTCGATAAGCGCCCTAACTCCTGCATACCTTTCCTTTCTCTCGACAGGTACAGATGTTTCCCTTATTTTCATGCTGAGGAACTTACAGGAGACCATGGAAGAGCTTATAGGATCACAAGAATTCATTAGTGGACCAGAACAAAGGTTCACCTAACCCAGCATACCAGCTGGTAGGGGAATCCAGGGAAAGGATACAGAAACAGAATAATTGTAACATGATCTTTGCCTGACTATCCTCGAATTTCTGGGATTCAGCCTGTTGGGATTGCTAGATCTGGACTACAAACAGGGTTGGGTTTATGACTCCCTTTTGCTCTCATTGTCAGGGTGTCCCTTCAATAAGAGGCCCTGTTCCTGCAGCTGTGATAGCTCGTTCTGTGAATAGCTCTAGACCAGGCAACTTGTTCATAATTCAGCTTCTCTACACAACATCCTGCATACTTTCAGCATTACCAAAATGAAATAGCAAATTCAAATATTCCATACATTAGAGAAAGCAACTTTTATCCACTTACCAGCAGTTTAAAGGCAGCTCATATGCTAGAACTGAAACCAACTAGCTAAGAAGCACTCTTTGATTGACAGAGCTAGTCCCTAGTAACTTTAGAAGAGGCAAACTATGTTACATTTACTTTTGATGTCATCAGATAGAATATATACGTACACACACAGAAAGACTTGTGAAAAAAAAAAGGACTTCGCACTGAACAGGAGGTACCAATAAACATGCCCGGACTGTGGAATGTGCCTGGATGTTAAACTGTAAATCCAACCAGACTTCAATAACCGTAGATAAGAGTCTGCAGTTGCCAGAGGCTGAAAATTCTGATGCGCCCCAACAAACCATACTGCTGCTGTTTATGAACGAAGAGCCTAAAGACCTTAAAGGCCGCAGCTTTAAAAGGATGGTTTATTTAACCAAGTGATTTAATACTGATTACGAAAGTAGAAAAGAGAATGAACTAAGTTATTTTACTTTAAAAGCTAACCCAGATGTTAGTAACCCAGATATTTAGATACCATGCCAAATATTTTTCTTGTTGGCACTTTTATTTTTTCTTCTTTTTTTTTCTGACAGATCTGGATGTTCTCAGCTTTCACATGGCTCATGCCAAAGCTCCCTCTTCATGCCTTGCATACTCAAACTTAAGGCTCTAGTCTATATTTAAAATTGCTATGACTATCTCAAGTTCTTCCCAGCCTACTAATCAAGTAGCACATAATCTTTTGAAGGTATTCTTACATAATCAGAGCAGATTGTGTTCATTTTTGCTCTCATTATTAGCTTTTTCTCAAAGTGCAGTATATATATTTTTAAATCTACTAATAATTGGTTCATTTTTAAATTGGCACCTACCCTCTAGTGCAATCACGAGTATCTTCTTAGAAGACCCACTTGAAGCACTGATGTTTTATCTGTCTGAACCCAAGTTTGCAGCAATGTACTGTACTTGTAATCACAGTATGTACTTCACACATAACTATCATGTGTCACTATGGGAAATGAAGACATCTATCACTTAAAATCCTCAGCAGGTCTTAAATATGGTGATTCACAGGACTTCCAAACAGATACCACCACTCCATGAAAAACTCCTGGGCAGAAGATGTATGAAGGAGTCTAAATATTTTGGCATCTCGTTTTTAGGCTCCTGGCAGAATTCACAACAGCCTACCTGCCAGGACAGTGTAAGCCTATTGTAGATGTCTGCTGTAGGGTCAGACTCACTAAACTCCACAGAAACTACTGACTACTGGCAAAGGGACTTTTGGGGGGGCTGGGGGTGCTGGACTTGGTTGGATGGTAGAGGTTTATATTTTTAGCAGATGAGCCTAGCTGAATTCCCAAGAATGAGATCCACACTAGCCATGGAGTGAGTAGGCAGTTGTTTGAGTTAGTTGATAGAGAATACTGTAGGTCAAAGCAAGTCTTAAATGTTGCCATCATCTGGGAGGCAGGTACCTTTCCTGAGGCTGCAGAGAGACACCACAGTCTACTTAGACAGGTGGGTTCAGCCTTCTCTATAAGCTAAGCCTTTTATTTTGAGAGCTAAAGGGGCTGGCACTATTGAGTTCCATCCTCAATGCAAGGAATAGGACTTTTCATCCTCCAGAGACAACAGTGCAGGCTGTCCCTGCCCAAGATGCCATCTATTATTCCTATGTAAAGCTGCCTATCCAACAGACCAGGAGAATCTGGCAGACTGTCCATATGATATTTTCATTAGCATCAGTATGTCCTTTTGGGCTCACTGTGAACTGTGAAACATCCCAAAATGAGCAGGGACATCAGAAGAAGCAGATCAGCAGAAGCAAAGGAAAAATCATTAGATATTCAGAGCACACAGTCACAAAAATAGTTACCAACTGCATTTGCATGCATCTAATCCTTGCCAGGAAACTAGATGTTTCAAACAAATTCTCAGATGCCACAGGCATCATTTCTTCAAACCACAGCAAACTGTACCTCCATTTCCCCAGCAGGACCACTGGGATAGACACATGTGGGAGATGCAGATCTGGATCCAGGTGTGTTCTCCCTCAGGGCAGATGGGCAAAGGACTGCACAATAACAGAGGCACGAGGTAGAGAGCCATCTGCCTCCCCCTGCAGGTCTTCCAGCTCTCAGGGAGCTTCAGTGATGAAAAATGTAAGCACCTATGCATAGTGTATCCAGGATGGATGTCAGCACAGCGAGGATCCTGAGGACTTACATCGTGCATATGGAGAGCAAAGGTAGAACATCTTGCCCCATATTGTTGATGTTTGCTGCTCACCCATCTCATCCTTCTAGAAATCACCGAAAATATTGGTGAATGAGACTTCCAAATGTTAATGATCACAGCACTCTCTCTTACAATCTTTCATTCATCTTTAGCTCTGCTTCATGCTGACCTGTTAGCAAGACCAGTTCTCAAAGGGAACACAATAAGGAATGGGTGGCAGGAGGGAATCATCACTGTTTTTTAGTGTCTGAGGGGTGTGATTAATCTCCTCCAATTTCAAGCATCACACGCCAGAGGAAGAGTCTTCCAACTGGAAATTTATTTGACATAAAATAGACATTTACAAGTCTCTGAAACATATTTAGATTTTTTATTTCCACAGTTACATGGGATGAGTATGACCAGAAAAGTCCAGAATAACAAGGAAAAAATGTTTCGGAGAAGATCACAATAACCAAAGTATGGGCCACAAGTCACATGAACATTTATAATTGTTGCCAGATCATGGACTCTTGTTCTCTGTCAGAGTTCATTTATTGTTAGACTTGTTGTTATAATTTTTTATAAGGCTTATTTTATTGTTTTCATTTTTAGTTTTATTAATTTTAGACTTCTCTACACAACAAGCCTAGAGTCAGAAATTACTCCTCTCATTTCTATGCAACATTTTCAACTGGACAAAAACTGCAGTACTGTGAGACAAACTACCAACCCACATGGTAATGCAGTTAGACCAGTTCAGTATTTCCAACACAGAAAAGATCATGTGCAGCCCTGAACACAATGGGGAAAGAAGAAAACTCAAAATTACTTCCAAGACACCACAAATGAGAGGTAAGACAAGAAGGGTAAAAAGAAAAACCTCAATTTTAGTCTTTTATAGCCGGCTGCCTCCAAACTACTTTAAATCTCAAGTCAAGAGTGAAGATAACATCAATTCACCTGCAACAGCAGTGACCCAGTCACCCCAGGTACAATCAAGACAGTGAAAAGCATTTAGCAGATTAAATATCAGAGGTGAAAATGCAGAAATGCTGTATAAATTTAGGGAAAATTGACGTGTTTTACATCTCAGCTGGTATGTGTTTCCAGTTGTTCGTAATGGAGCTGAACTCTGGGACACAGCCTTCGTCTTTCACTGGACTTTAAGGAAAGGCAACTTCTCCTGGTGATGCTAAACATCAGACCTTTGAGTTAATGAGTTCTCCTGGAAGATAATGAAAAGCTGGTAGTGTATTCAGGACTGCGTGCTGGGATATGCTCTCACCACGCTCACTTGTCCAGCCAGTATGGGCAGAAGCTATGGCGAGGTTTTTGAGCTTGACTATCTTAAAGCTAATTCCAGCAGTCAGGGTCAAGGTCACAGAGGTGCTGATTACTGTGGCCACACTCCTCCATGCTGTTAGAGCTTAAAATGCACTTCTGGCCCAAGCTGCAGTTTGGGCAGGCAAGTGCATGATAAAACTTTGTGACTGTGGGCCCCTGTGCCAGCAACATCTTCAGAGCCAGAGCAGTCATAACGTTTGCAACATCAGTAAGAGTTCCTTAATGCGATGGATGCCATTGCTGGGTTGTATGCTTGAACCAGAAGACTTCTGCCCACATGTACAAAGTGCTAAGGTAACAGAGAAAAATCTAGTCAGTTTTTGTTCAAATGAAAAACAGTCCACAAACCAGTAGAGAAATACATGAGAGGGATTGATGGGAGAAGATGGAAGAAGAACACATGTAAATCAGAAACACAATCAATTTTTTTTAAGTTCATTTCTGAGTGGTGGAGGAAATTTCTGCGTGTGTTCAAGGAAAGACTTTGGTGCATCAGGATCAGAGGCACAGGCAGAGAAGTGCAGCTTCCTGTACTCAGGCCTGGAGGTTGCTCTTGCATCAAGACTGATTG
This sequence comes from Caloenas nicobarica, assembly GCF_036013445.1. Taxonomy (NCBI): domain Eukaryota; kingdom Metazoa; phylum Chordata; class Aves; order Columbiformes; family Columbidae; genus Caloenas; species Caloenas nicobarica. Next base: position 198,168,408 of record NC_088245.1, on the reverse strand, counting down.
ATGTCCTTGTAGCTGTCAATGTGTTCAAAGGCTCCAGCAAAGGCTCCAGCCATCCTGGAACAGGAAGAGACACAAAGCACCAGGAGTGGCTGTGAACTTACCCCCTGTTGGTTGCAGCCTGGTAACTGGTTGTATGAGCAAAGACAGGGTGCTTATCTCTGCAAAAAAAGGGGCGAGTTACTGTAGTTATTTGAGTAGGAGTTTGGCCATGAGCTGCCGCTGATGTCAGGCAGGTTCTCCCCTTACTCTGTCCCAGAGTGAGATGTCTGTGGGCCCACAGCCTGGCTTAGTTCTGTTACATGAAAAGAAGTGAGTCTTTAATAAACTATGTCCTGGCACCATGTAGAAATACAATTTTTATCTCCGTGAACAACCATATCAGCACTACTGCTATGTGAGAGGCTTTCAGCTCTAACTCATACAGCTGTCGTGCAAGTTCTTAAATCTCTGGAGTCACTTACAAGGCAGACAGTAAATACTCCCTGCGAGGAAGGTTTGCCTTTAGTTACTAGGTAGCCACCAGCTGTTGTGCCAACACAACATGGCACTTTCAACCTACAGCGTTTGTGTGGTTTTACAGGGCAGTGGGATGATGGACCTGTTTCTGAAAGCTCACAGTGCATCTCTGCCACAGCGTGCAAGCTGCACAGCTACTCGCTGGCATGGACGCCCTTACCCCAGGTGTGGTGAGTGGTCCCTCCTTCTCTGTGGGACAAGATGCTTCATATTTACCACAGAACAACAAACAGATGCCATGGAGCAGGTGCTGCATTTCAAGAAAGCAGCACTATTTCTTCTCAAACAGGTAATATCCTGCCCAAATCTTCATGACAAAGCTGTGACAGCCACAGGGAAGTGTTAATCACTCCTGGCTGGTTTAACGACCCAGAGAGGGGTACGCCTCAGTGGAGTGATGGGGCTGTCCTGAAGGACAGGGACTATTGAAGAGAGTGCTGCAGCAGAGCAGCCTGTGCATACACCATCTGAAAGGAGTGGAGGGACAGCACTCTCTCTGTGTGTGCCTGGGAAACGAGTCCTGAGTCCAACAAAGGAACAACTCTGAAATTCTGGCTAAACCTTGGCCAAACAGGGCTCTCAAATACCTCTGGGAAGCCAAATAGGCAGAAAATTCTGGGTGATGCTCTACGAGCATTCATTCCCTCCCATTCTCACCACTTTACAAACCAAACAGCAACAGCAAACTCTTTGGCAAACGGTGAAGCTTGGTTCAATTGAAAAAAGAAAAACCACCATGGTGAAACATCACCTCCTCAGCTAGAAGATCAGCAGGAAGTAACTGCTAGCACTGGACAGTGCACATAGTCCAGCCTCCACTGTGAGAAGACAGAGAGCCCATCCCTGGGAACATGGAAAGGAATTGGTGTCCTCCCCTAGAGACACTCGGAGCAGTGTGTGAACACAAACAGCAAGTTGAAGCCATAGCCTGGAACCCATCTGGGGGGTAAAAAAAAAAAGATAGAAGGCACCTGCCCTGCTTCTGGAATGGTGAGGCTCAGAGGTGGACAAGAAGCAGCATACTTACAGCAGGAACCACCAAAAGGAAGCATGGGGTCTGCAAACAGGAGGTGTGGGGGTGAGCTCTGGGACCAGCCTATGACTGGGAGAGAGGAAACAACACTAAACTGAGTATCAGAACCAGGATATTGTTGAATTTAAACATAAAAGAAGCTTATATCCATAAATGCTTCATAGCATGAGCCCTGGTATGAGTGTAGTTTAGCAGCCACCAATTAAATACAAGTTTTTTACAGTAGTTTGAGCTTCTGGAGGCTGTAGACAGGAACTCTCAGTTACTCAGGTGATGCTTGGGACAGGAGGGAGCCAACAAGACTGGAACACCTAACGCTTTTGCAAGATTTGGGTGTTCTCTACAAGCGTAAATGGGGGCAATGAATAATGAATAGATAAACTGCCAATAAACAGTACCTAAAATATGTCTCTGATGGCTCACAAGACCCTCTGCAGAGAGATGCTGACACTCACATTTCTGCTTTATTTATTGAGCCAAATACAAGGCCAGTATTAATTAGCCCCACTCAGGCGAGAAAAGCCATCATCTTCATTATTTCATGAACCAAAACCAAGTGAGAGACCCTTCAGCACAAGCAGTATTGGTTTTATGGGTTTGAGGCAGTCAGAGGAGCTCTGGCATGATTGACACAGCATTAGTAGTGTTTATTTTTCAAATTGCCCACATAGAGCATTCCAACGATAGGCTGAGCTGGGTTTGCATAACAGTAGCAAATAACCATTACAATCCAGATAAGTCACTGATTCATGAAAAAAGTATGAACTACAATAGCAAACATGGTCTTAATTTAGGTATCCACGTTCTAATCAACTTTTCTTCCTACCCAAGTTTGTGTGGTCCTAGTCAGCCCATGAAGGATCTCGTCTGTCTCTCATTGAATTCAAGAGGAATCTTGCTGTGGGTTTTAACCCGGGCCACACTGGGCCCTAAGCACATGGTGACATGGCTTTGTGTTCGTTAGGACAAGCAGAGCTAATAAGGGCTGGAGTGACATGATAGAGAGAGAAGGCAGGAGCAGATCCCCACTTGGCACTGCTTCACCCTTCATCTTCGAGGTGTTTATACACAGCCAAAGAGAGTCTAGAGGTCTCTAATGACTTTATAATCGCATAGGTCTTTGACCCTGGGTGAGTGGAGTGAAATCTGAAATGAACCTTGGCTCAAGACAATGCAGACCAGAGTTTTGTACCTAGCTAATGAAAATGCAATTCTTTCTCAGTGTACTGTACTGTTATGGATTAAAGGAGAAGTCAAGCACAGATACTCTCAGCAATCCAGCAATCCCCTCCCCTTCCAGGACCCAGATGTTTGCTCCAGGCTTGCAAATGCAGCTGAGCTTTAGTGACTGTCAGGATCTAACCCAGAAAAAAAAAGGTTTGCACAGCCAAATTCTGGGATAGCCTAAACCAGTACCTTCAGTCTGGGCTCCCCTAGCACTTCTTTCCTCTTGCTTGGTCAAAATCCACATCCGAAATAATTAGCCATTTGAAGGTTGCTCTCCCAAATGGTTTTGCTAGACACATGTTTGTGTGGGCTCTTTGCAAGACAAGTGTTAAGAGTGAACAACAACTTTTAACAGGACTACTGGCCAGTAACATATTGGAAGCAAAGTCTTTTGACACTAGATATCTACAACACTAAAGTTAACCTTCCTCTTTTGTTTCTGATAAATATTCCTTGCCCTCTTCCTGTCTTATTATAGTAACCACACTTTGTGTGTCACTGGTGAACAGTTAAATCCATTTTTTGCTTTCTACAAAAATCAATTAACACATCTCGGCATGAGCAGATGGAGACTTTGTTACCTGAGGGTATACAACTGCAGACAGCAGCAAGTGAGCAGTGCACAGACACCTACGTGTATGCCCACAGACTTCAGTGTGACATGGCTAAGGGAAAAAAAACAAGGACATCCACTCCCTGCTCAGCTGTTATACCTTTCCTTGGGAGGATCATACCCCCTACTAACATGTCTTCGTTCATTTCCTTCTCTGAAACAGGAAACTACTTGTTTTACCTTCCCAGGGCTTGATTAGGCAACCACTAATATCAAACCTGGGCTGTACCAAACCAGCTGTCAGCATGACTTTCTCTGGGTCAGACCATGGACACAGACCTTCAGCAGTGAACAGCTGACCTGCCAGCACGCAGCTGGTGTTTGCGGCAGCTGGAGCCAGCACTCCCATCCTGCCTCCACCCTTGTGTGCGACGCTCCGTGCGAGCCATTTGGCACTGTGCAAGTTGCTGTGCTCCGAAGTGCTGTGTTGAAGGCATTGGCTGAATGAACTTCTGGCATCTGCCCCTCTGAAGTCTCTTCCAGTTCTTCTTGACCGGAATAGGTGTTATCTGCCGTCTTCCAGATCTTTGTGGATCGCAGGATACACTTTCCAGATAAGAGGTCTGGCTAAACCAGCAGCAAGCATGAATTCTTACTCCATCGCAACTCTTCCTGGTGAGAGGGGGTCAGGGACACGGGTTAGTACACTCTTTGACTTGGCTTGGTAACATTAACAAAATCAGTACTTTGCAGTACTTTGCCCATAGGACCTAGCAACTGTCTATAAGGTAACAGACCACTCAGGCTGGGTGACATTGACCTGTGTCAACCTTGAATAACAAAAGTATCTCTTAATCCAGCAGGAACAGCCAGCTAACCATGCTCTGATCCTCTGCAGAGCTCTTGTGGGGCTCGCTACGCTTTGGAGAGAAGTGTCAATCTGTGCCAGGTCAGACAAGAATCTTGTTATCCCGGGAAACATTAGAGGGATGTTGCTTCATTAGCTTGAGCTAAAGTTCAGTCTTTCCACCCTGACACACTGGCAGGGGTTGATGTTGTTGATGATTACCTGGGCAATCACAGCACACAAACCCTGATAACTCGTGTTGTTTTCTATGTGCAGTCCTTGTAATAAGAAATTACTGGTACTGTGCCAATTATTTTCTGAGGTTTGTCAGCACGTGGCCTGGGTATGACCAGCCTGAGAGAAGGGGAGGCGCTGGGGAAATGTCAGCCAAGGAGCAATGGAGAAGTGTGTGTATGTGTAGAAGGTGGGGTAGGATGCCAGGGACACTGTGAGCCAAGGACCTTGCTTGTTCTGCCCCCCCAGAGGCGTAACTGTGCGTGCCCTTGCCTGCCCACTCTCCCCCAAGGCATTTGACTTGGAAAAAAAAGAAGGTCTTGTTCTGGCAGTGCCCTAAGAAAGAAAGCACATTAAACCTGGTTGCAAGGAAAAGTGGCCAAGCAGACATCTATACAAATTCAGGGAAACTGGTGATAGACAAGTTACAGTGTCTAGGAAAATGCTGTTGGGCCCAAAGTACTTAAAAAGAGGTTAGTAGCTCTCAGGAACCATGTCCAGCAAGAACAGGCTTGACTACATCTGGAGACATGTGCAGGGAACAGAGCTCTCTGTATCCAGACGCAAATACTTTTGAACAGCATTGACCCCAGTACTGGGTCAGCAGTGGTACCTAAAACAAGATTTGCCATTATGCCTGGCCAGGACTAGTACTTCTAGCCAGGTAAAACGGAGCCAAGTTTGGAAGCATCAGGGAAATGCATGAAATTTGGGGCAGAAAAGTGCAAATAAAAACACAATGGTGTAAATAACTGGTTTTTACCAATTAATCATAGAATCCCTTCTTCAGCAGAAATTCAGACTGTTACAGATTTAAAAGTGTAGTGGGCAAGACCACGAAAAGCCCATCCCAGTTTCAGTCTGCAGAAACTGTTTCTAAAATCAGAGTTATTTGTGCTACTTTTCTTCCCTGACAACAGTCTTCTATTCTCAGTCCATAAACACTCAGCCCAGATCCAGGTTGTCTTAATTGTTCAGGCTATGAATTTCATAAAAGCCTTTGACACTTCAGCAGGCACATGCCTGTAAAATAACCGTAACCTGAGTAAGAAATATTGCTGATTCCACCTACAAATTTAACCCTGGATTTGGGTTACAATCTCAGTACTGCATGTCTTGTCCAAAACACGCCACAGGAGCCATGCAGAAGGTGATGAGTTTTCTGACCAGCCTTCTGAGTGCACAACAGAGATGAAAATTGCAGCCATCTGTCTGCAGCACCCCCAACACCCACCCTGAGTGTCCCCATGGAGTGCCCGGTACCCACCAAATCCTGTCCCCATGGAGGAAGGAGATTTGTCCTTCTGAAACAAAAACCTCCTTTTTCAAGACTCAGTGTCCACCAGCTCTGCACTTCTGCTAGATTCACTGCTCTGTATTTTTTATTCTCTTCATGATTTAGAAATTTCGGATTTCCATCCCAGGTTAGCAGGTTGTAGATGACACAGTGGGCGAGGGAAAAAATGTGTTGTATTATGCAATATATCTCAGTCCCACCAGGATTAGCATAAAACCAGAAGTGTCTCCTGTAGGAGGCAAGCTCTTTGACTGTCATGATCTAAACATTTCAGACCGATGTGGTGGCCCAGCTGTTACACCAATTTCTTTGGCAGGAGGTAGTTCCATAGCATGGGTTGGTAACATCAGCTCAGCTTTAGCATCATTTTTAGGACAAAGCACAGCTTGCCTGACCTTCATCTTCCCACATGGCTAGGTGCAGATCATCATTTACTGTCTTGATGAAACTTTAGCTAAGCTCCAGTTTAAAAAAAAAAAAAAGAAAAAGTGGGAAAGGATTCACCTACCCATAAATTTGACAGGCCTGTGTCTCTTCTGGTCCTTCTCTTTTCAACAAAGCCCTCAGGCGCACAGGGAGGAATGGAGGGCTCTGCTTGCCCTGAGACCCCAGGGACTTCTCTCCTGCCAGGATGCCCCTTGCTTCTGTGCTGCCCACTAGTCCCAGAGGTCCCATCTGTACTGGTTAAAAAACAAAAAAAAACCACCCCACACCCAGGACACATTTGGCTGAGCCCCATGGATGCTGTATCACGCTGTGGCCATGCATGGCTCGAGGCAGTGTGATGCCAGGACACTTCACCAGAGGCAGTTCGGATGCGACTGCCCCATTTTAAGAGGGAAGGGAGCCCAGGCATGTGCATGGCAGCTGTGCTGTGCCTCCTGCTCTCAGGGCAAAGGACTGTCCAGGCCTGTTTTATTTAGTAGGACAGGAACAGCCACACAGGACTAACACCAAGCCAGGCTGTCCAGCCTCAGCGTAGCCTGACCTGCCCTTGCTCATTTTCCCTGCCCAGCTCCCCAGGTCTTCTCCCCTGGTAGACCTTGTTGGTCCTTTACTTGGGTGCTTTCAGGCTGAGATACACAGCAAAGCACTGAACTGTGCCTGGGAGAGCAGCAGCAGCTCTGCACATTGGTGATGCAGGAGTTGGCTGGGCTGACGCAGCCACAGCGGCACAGCGGAGGACGGGGCTCCTGGCAGAGGGGATCTGTGCTAGTGACAGTGCCGCAGGGGAACAGCTGTTCCACTTGCAGTCCATGAAATATTTACAAAATAAACTTCCAGAATGTGCTAAGGATGTTTAATAGAATGTCTCCTCCTGGGATTAATGAAGCACTAGAAGAGCTATAAGGTCACAGTCCTGCCGCAAAGAGTGGCTCTGAAGGAAAGCCACCGCTCTCTTTGACTGCTTCTATTTGTAGTACATAGACACATAGTCAAGAAGCCTGCCAAGCACTGTTCAGACACAGGATCAGCCATGGACACATGTGCAGACCTGGGGAAATAGGTGCCGAACCCAGCCAGGTCTCACCACTCTCTCAGAAGGACAGACAGTGGTTTGTCCTTGCTGGGGAAATCATTAGGGGCTTGAATGCTACCGATTTTAGTACATCCATGCAAGCTATAAGAGCATTCCTTCTTCCTAAGCTGGACCGTGCCATGCCTCCCATGCCATGCCTTCCATGCCACGCCTCCCATGCCATGTTCATGTTTAATATCCACTTCCCAGCACAGGCAGAGAAGAGACTCACAGCTGGGGCACCTGGAGGAGCATAAGATGGAGCACATCATGGCTCCGACATCATAGAACCATAGAATCATAGAATTCTTTTGGTTGGAAGAGACCCTCAAGATCACTGAGTCCAACTGTTAACGTAACACTGTCACGAAACCATGTCCCTAAGAACCTCACCTACACATCTTTCAAACACCTCCAGGAATGGTGACTCAACCACTTCCCTGGGCAGCCTGTTCCAATGCTTCACAACCCTATCCCTGAAGAAACTTTTCTTGATGTCCAAACTAAACCTCCCCTGGTGTAACCTGAGGCCATTTCCTCTTGTTCTACTACTTGATACTAGGGAGAAGAGATCGATCCCCACCTCGCTACAACCTCCTTCAGGTAGTGGTAGAGAGCAATAAGATCTCCCCTCAGCCTCCTTTTCTCCAGGCTAAACAGCCCCAGCTCTCTCAGCCACCCCTCAATAGAGCTGTGCTGCACATCCTCATGGTCTGTGCCACTGCGGTGCACAGCAAACAGCACCACTGGGCTGAGCACAGACAGAGCACCGTCCCGGTGCCAGCGCTCATGCTACCGACACACCAGCACACCAGAGGAAGGTGTTCAGTAATCCAAATGTGGTTGCAGTGCCCTTTGGAAGCAGCATGCAAATGGAACCCTGAAGAATTGCCCAGTACCCAAGGAGCCTATGCTGTGATTTCATGGCGATGTAAAATCTAAAACTAGTTAGGCAAGTTCAGGCAGCCAAACTATGGGAATTTTACGGCGTTTTCCTGCTTGCAATGTAGGTACGCTAATCAACGTATATCTGAAGAGGCAAATGATTTACAGCTCCTCTCCTAATTTCAAGTGTTCATAAAGAGTAGCATGTTATGCAGGTGGAAACTTGTGCTAGGAGGCACACAGATACAGCACCACAGGAATATCCTGGCGTCTGGCACAGAAAGCTAATGCAAGTGACAGCCTCAACTTTGAGAACCAAAAAGCCAGTTCCCACCAGCCATTCAGCCTTGCTAGTATATTAAAACCTAAAACCAGCTTGGTGGCAGGAAGGCAATAAGTGGAGGCAGGACCATGCGCTTGTACGGCTTTCACCTCGCCATAGTACATTACAGATTTCCTCATTCTGCATAATCTCTGCATAACCAGAAAATATCAGGATGCACCATTTAATACGAGAAACAGTTTCTCTAAACTTTTGGTAAACACTATTTTTTTTTAACACTGTTCTATATTGCTGAAAACCATTTGAGCTAAGAAAGCCCTAGAGAAAATGGCTGACAACTTGAATGAAATTTTAAAATGTCTGTTCTCCCATCTCCCTCTTGGTGGAACTGGAGAAGAATTGTTCACAGTTTGTTTCTCACTACCCTCATGAGAACTGTTTGCTGAGGTGATGAATATGTACATGAATTCATCTGATCTGTAAGTACTGTACTTCTTAGATTTCCTATAATATATTCATGGGCAAATGTGAAAATTTCAGTAGAGAAGCAGTTAATATTTACTGCAAATTGTAGCTTCAGCATGCTCAGGGAGAAACCGCACAGCTGGCAAAATAACCTCCCTCTAGGGCCTTATTTAAAACCCAGGAAAGCCAGAGAGAGACTCTTCCATGCCTTTTAGTTCAAGCAATATTTACACTGTCCATCTCTTGGACCTCTTATATTCTTGTAAAAATTGGATGGACCTGCAGGCCAAGACATCACAAAAAATGTAAACAATTTTCAGGTCTACTTATTTCATTTGGACAAAAAAATCTTTGAAATATGGTATTGGGTATTTCATTGCAAAGAGTCAGAAAGAGAAAAGCTTGGAACAATTATTTCTACAAAGAAAGAAGTTTTGGTGTTTTTTTTTTCTTTTTTTCATTCAAAAGCCTGTTATTTGTTACTTTATATACAGCAAGTTCTTTGCTTTGAATTTCAAAGCTTCTAAATATCAGTAAAGCTCAAGCTATACTTTTTTCCATTTGATAAATGGCACATTGGAAAGCAGTTTGCAATAAATAGTTCATGGACAAGGAAACTGTTGCATTGGATCTTCTTTATTGTTATATAATTCCAGAGGAGAGGGAAGAAAAAAAGATGAGAAAGACATATACGGAAAATCAGTGTGATATTTTCTTTGCTTACCTGTCTGTATAATTAAGACTTACGAGTACATAGCTGTGTGGGAATTGCACAAGAATGGGGAGGAAGCTAATTGTAAATACACTCAAGTGGCTGCAGCTGGAGTGTAGAAAAAGCACATAAATCACACTAATTATTTTACTGACCTTGTATGCTTGACAAGTAGAACCTCTCTGTTAGACAGCATAGGCCTGTGAGAAACTTTAAGGCACCTTATCATTACACCTGAGATTCCTGCTTTGTTGTGAGAAAGAGCACGAGGCTGCGCCTGCTTGAAGCCTTGAAATACAGGCAAATGCAGCAGGCCCAGTGATCTTCCAGCAGGGCTGAACTGCTGCAGCGCCTGAGTCCCTCCACTTGTGTTACCTCTGCACGGCAGCTTAGGTGCTACTTCGGAGATCCGCCGGTAGAGAGGTAACTAAAATAAAACTTGCTCTTTGCAAATGCATTCATGGCCTCTGGCTCATCTTGCGACATGCCTGCGTTGGTTCACACAACAGCCGAGGTACATCTTCAGCCTGATGAGGTCAATCTTGCTGAGATCCCCAGCAGTCGGTGGAGACAGAGGTTTAACTCAGCCTCTTTGGAGACCCCTCCACGGGGTCTCAGCCGGTGCAGGCCACCATGGGCAGGGAGGTAGCGGGCAGAGGGGTGGTGATAGGGCAGGTGGTTGCCTTGGCCCCAACCACCCCTGGTTGAGAAGGTTTAGCCCACATCCCCTTGGGAATGGGGAGGGAGTTTCTTGAGTGTACCTCGTTGGTTCTGGTACCTGCCCGAGCCCTTTGCAGAGGCACAAGGCTCCCTGTGTGCCTGACACGTTCAAAGAAAGAAGGGTCTTGCTGCAGTTTGGCTCTATGCAGGTCTGGGAAAGCCCTGGTAGTCTGCAGAGGCCAGAAAAGCCAAGAAGAAATTCCTGGGAGTTCTGAAGGGCTAAGGCAGGTGTTTCTTAACACAGCTTGAGTTCTCCAACTTTCACAGGCCATCTGCTTCAGTCTCAGGTGGAGATGAATAGCAAAAAGGCATCTGTGTGGGTATGTATAAGCCCAAGATATTCAAATTTCTGGCTGCGTTAGTCCAAAGATATAGACAAAGAGCTTTTCCTACCACTCTTGGAGACAGAGAACTTGAAGCTAAGGCAGTCTATCACTTAACATATAGGTAACATAATACTTGTACTGCACATATACTTTATGTACTGTAAATATCTCTGTAACGATCTAATGAAGCCTCTTTTAAAAGTTTATTTCAAAATTATGTTTTTAAAAAGAAACATACCACCCGCAAATTCCCTGCCCATGCTCTAGGTGGCAACTTTGATTTCTCTATTATATTAGTACTGTGGATCTTTTATGTCTGTGGATTTGAGTCTCCTACCAGAGCTTTGGAACTTGTCACAGACTGTGGGTAGATAATCTGAAGCCCTTGGTGTTTTCAGAGAGATAAAGGATAGATTCTGATAATTTATAGAGGGATGAAAGCTAATCTTCATAGACGCAGAATTCCAGGGATAGTTTGGCTTTTCAATTATTAGTCCTTGCTAGAGCAGCATTTAAAGTATTCTTTACAGCTTGCAGTTATATATATTCACACCATCCCTGTTCCAACATAGGCTTGAGGCTTGGCAGGTTTCCTAGACAGTTGTTGTGTGGTCTCAAACAACTGAGATACAACATACAGCCGGAGCCCGCTATTGACAATGTGGCCAGGGTAGCATAGTGTCACCACTGCAATGGGGTCTGCGACTCTGAAGTTCCCCCTGTAGCTATCCCTGGCACGTGCATCCATCCCTGCCTCAGGATATCTGTCAGCTCTCGCTTCAAAATCTCATTAAGGAATGCCTGGGCATTACGTGGTCCCAGAAGTACTTGTTTGGATGAATTATTTCTACACTGAGAATCCTGAAGTATAATGTTTCAGCTAAAGTTTGGTGCCCTTACTCTTCCAGGCATAGAAAGCAAGAGAACAAGTCAAGGAGGATTAGATGACTCTTCACTGAGGGGTCTGGTTAAATTCATTTGCTGTCACGTCCAGGTGAAGAAAGCCCTTGTCTGGCTACCAAGAGGCAACCCCAAAATGGACACAGCTGATGAAATCACACTAAACAACAAAAACTCTGCAAATGATCTGGGCCTGAAAAAATATCTCTTCACATAGAAGCGAGAGTGTCTTAAGACATTTTGGAAGTACCTTAATTATTCAGTGGAAGGAATATGGATGTGTAACTTGCTGGGTGCTTGCAGCCAAGCAGGCACTTAGGATTGCATTTAAATGCCCCACAGGTGGGCACTTTCCCTTGAGTGTCTTCTGAGAGCTGCACAACCATTTGAAGTTGGAGGAGTTGGGACAAGAGAAGAAAAGCTCAGCAGTGGCAGTGGCTTTTAGATCCCAACCTCTTTTCTGACTAGTGGCAAAAAATTATTAGTAAAATCAACGTACAACTCTGGGAGGTGGCCATTCCATGCACCCAGAGCCTGGCTGGGTGCCGAGCTATCCCGAAGCGAGGAGCCATGCTGCAGCATCCCATCAAGAGTTTAAGTGCATGTTTAATTGTACATGAGTCAGCTGCTGGTTCCCAAATAGCTCTTCTCACTTAGAGCTGAATGCACTTGAGGAGCTTTGCTGAATCAGGCTGCAGACAAATTGTCATGCAAACATGTTATACTCAAATCATGACCTTCTTAGTGAAAAGATGGATCTGGTCTTATTCTAGACATCGGAGATTTGCCACTGATGAACAGAGGGGCTCTATGAAGTCCAAGAAATATCAGGGAAATGAAAATACAGCTGAAGTATAATCAGTGTTAACATTTTAAAAGCTCTTTTGATTTCATTAGCCAGAAACTGCATGTGTAGGCACTACGTGAAATGGTACTGACAAGTACATAACCCTTGCTCTGTGGGTAGCAGAGTGGTACTGTGCAGCGTGGTCCCCAGAGCCAAAGAGAAGGAACATGACCCTGTGTCCCAGCAGTCTGGTCCCACTGTCTGTCAGATATTTAGCCAAACCAGGTTTAGGACACCTGTTTACTGTCCTGACCTTCTCCTGGTCCCTTTTGTCCTATAAGCCTTGTATGCCTCATGTTACAGTGCTGGCTGAAAAACATCACTCACAAGCAGTGTTGGGAGGTGCAAGCCTGGTCTTCTGTAGGCTGAGGGACCTGAATCCAGGTCTTCCATTTCCCAGGGGAGTCCTTTCACATTACTGTAGTCCTTTCACATTACACTCCAGGCAGATAGCTGCACTGCTGCCACCACTGAATTTAGTGAGGACCCTGCTCCTGGATGTGCAGGACACAGGTGCAGAGACCAATGTATGGGCCCCAAGGGAACCAGGTGGAACCTCAGGAGACCTCCGAGTGAGATGTGGTGCCAACTGGTGCTCCCTGTTAAGAACCTGGAGCCAAAAAGGATGGTGTGTGGTAACTGTGGGCAATGTGTAGGCACTTATTGTAGCATAGCTTGGACCTTTTGGAGGGATACCTTGGGTCTGTGGTGACTCAGTTCTGTCTCAGTCCCTCTTCAGATCCCAGTGATCCCACAGCTAGCCTGCTGGGTTTAATTTTGGGATCGCTGACCATTTTCCAACATGCCTTCAATGTAATTCTTCGTTCAGAGTCACCCTGGGTCAGTACAGGAAGCTGTTGCATTTGGACCACTGCTTTGCCTGTTGTGGCATTGGTACCTGCTGGAAACGCTCCAGGAAGATGTCAGAAGTCAATTAAAGAGGAGTCTCTGAGGGCAAAGTGCTCCAGAAAGGCATGTAGAGAAAAGGCTCCCAGGAGTCCTCGCTGAGCCTCAGCAGTCCTGCAGCCAGGCTGGCCTTGCCAGAAGCAGGAGGTTGAACTTGCTACCAAAAAGGTCTGATCATGATCTGTAATTGATTTAACACCTTCTAAGTTTTTTGGTAGTCTGGTTCTTTGGATTCTGGGTTTTTTTTCAATTGCTGTGGTGTCTACTTCAGTGCCATCTTCTTTAATACTTCACTAACAGAACTGCATGTTCTTGCAGATGGTGTATTGGTTGTGGTTTTCCATGTCAGTATGGTGTAGCCAAAACAGGGGCCTGACATCTATAGAAGTGCACTAATCAGGATATCATCAATATCAACTTGCCTTCAACCTGGATGCTAAAATAGTGTAATTAAGAACAGCATGCAAGTATTTTGTAACCCTGCAATGGCATAGCCAGGTGCCACTTTTCAAAAGTATGTAAGGAAAGTGATCACCAAAGGGGCAAAGATGGCTGTACTTGCACATCAGAGGCATCCAAGTAACAAAAACTGACAGAGAGACGACAAGAGAAGGGCAAGGGCCCAGGAGCAGCTGAGACAAGAAGGACTGAGGAGACCTTCTGGTCCTTTTTGAAGGTGGGTAGTAGCATAAAAACATTAGGCATAAACAAGAAAAATCAGAGAAGAAAGAAGACCACTTGGGCTCTGAGTTCTCTTACTGATGACCTTGACCTTGGTGATTATGAATGACCACACTGCAGCCAGCAGTGCAAACTGTTAATTCCATGGTATTGCGTACTCACAGCTAACTTTGAGTATGGCTGTTAGGGACTAAGAGTTTTCTCTGTGTAGTGAGGATGCTTTATATGGTCTAAGAATGACCCATTAGCAACTGTGTTGCTAATGAACGAATTTAGCAAACAATTTCGTTTTAGAGTTTAAAGTGGGTATGATTTGCTAGTCTTCTAAACAGTCCCATTCGTGGTCTCTAATAGCCTTGCTGATTAAAGGAAATGTATACTCAGTTACACAGGCAGGGCCTATCCAAGCTGCAACGGTATCTTTTGTCAACTATATTTAAGTACAATTTTATTCCAACATTAAAAGCTGCAGTTTAGCCAACGGCTACTTATGAACTTAACAGTGATATTATTGCTGCCCTTCGATTTAGGACCTGAAAACCAGAACATTCACTTACAAGGTGAAACACAAATTGCTGGGGCAGGAGGTCATTTGCCTGACTGTTTTGCCCCTCAGGAGTCCTATTTTCAAGCCCTTCTAACTACACCAGATGCACATTAACTTCTCAGTTAAAGTGGAGTATTCTTGTTTGCTAAGATGCTTCCAGGTGCTGGAGCTGCAAGGAGGAATTCAAAGATACTGGGAAAATCATTATGAATCACAAGACTTGGCAAGTCTATCCCAATTAAAAACCCAGGTTCTTAAAGATTTAACCTGGCTTTTGACTAATAATGGGACCTTAACCATGTCAGGATTTTTTAATCAGTTTTAACAAGGGCAAGTAATTAAATCAGTCCACTGACTCGATTGCAGTTTCAAGGAAAGGGCTCAGACTCACAATTAAGACAATTCTCTTTCATTTCTGGCTCAGCTAAGCCTCGGTCTTTTATGCTGAGAGCTCACAGATCAGTCTCCTCACAGTGCCCTGCCTGCCAGGCTTATTTGGAAACCTCCTTTTGGTGTACTCTTTCCTTCTTATCCTCTGCAATCAAG
The DNA here is from genome assembly GCF_036013445.1 of Caloenas nicobarica. NCBI lineage: Eukaryota > Metazoa > Chordata > Aves > Columbiformes > Columbidae > Caloenas > Caloenas nicobarica. The sequence goes on along the minus strand of NC_088245.1, from coordinate 198,153,364 downwards.
CACAGAAGTTTTTCTTACGATCAGAATGAACTCAATGCTGCTAAGGACATTTTGGTCTCGTTTCCTCCATTAAGGTGGCTGTAAATGACTGTAGCATATCTGCCTTCGTAATGAAGAAGACAGAGATGAAAGTTATTTGGAAAAGCCTGTTTAAAAGGCCAGCTCAAGCTATAATTAGGCAGTGCTCAACTGGATGTGGAGGATGTCCCTGAGCTGTAATGTAATACATGTGGGGAATAGAGTAGAAAAAAATTTATAATGCCAGCTCCAAAAAGCAGATAAAATATGGAACAAAATTAGGCAGTTAAAAAGAAATAAATGTAGGATTAAAATCTGCACTGGATTTACTACCCACATTTTACCCCAAACCTTCTTTTTAGCCTAAAAATGAACTCCCTCCGTGTATAAATATTTCCATTCTGGAAAGGGAGAGAGACGAGAGCTCAGACAGAGGAGAAAGAAGCCGGGATCCCGCTGAGGTGTCCTGCAGCATGGCAGACGGTGATGGAGGCCCAGCCAGCCCGGGTAGGAGGCAGGAGCCTTGCACAGCCCTCTCAGAGGGGCAGCAGCCTGCCAGGCCACCTCGGCTGCCCAACCCATCCACCTCTGCTGCTCCTCAGCCCTCCTTTCCAGCCAGCAGCACCATAAAAGCAGCCCGCCGCTGCGTGGGGTGGTGTCAGCCAGACGTGAGCAGCTCCAAAACTCACGCAGGGGTTCAGAGGAGAGCAGGAATGATCGTGCTTCTTGGGCACCTGAGGGAAGCCCTGCTCCAGGCACCTCCACCTCCCGCTGTGCCTCTGGTCGCCGTTGATGCCCCAATCCCCGGGAAGCCCTTGGTGCAGCCGGTGAAGAATATAACCTGAAATTCATGTTCAGCCAACATGGCCCAGAGGTGGTCACTCCGACCTGCTTCCAGGGCCCGCAGGCAGCTGGCACTGGCCAGGGACAGGCATGAGCTGAAGACAGATATTTCCAGGAGCCAGGTATCCGGGTGGATGGGCACGACCTGTGCACCCATCTCAGCTCTGACAAACAAGGTGGTGTCACTGTGACTGGAGTCACTACGCTCACATGTACGGTGTGTTTTATTAGCAAGTGCTAAGCACTTATCAAGTTGCAACTTCCTTTTTAGTCTCATTAACTATTTAGCTTTACCACAGGATGAGTAAATAAAAAGGCATCCCTGAACTGTACTGCTGTCTTGTTTCTGCCAGGCCTTCAGGAGGGTTCATGGTATCTCCCTCACCAGAGAGAAGTCAACCACTGACACCATACGGAGCAAAACGCACTTCGTAAAAATGGAGATGAACCAAAAGAACAGGCATTTGGGGACTAAATCAACCCCATCCATTTTTTCTCTCTGATTCTGCATACTACAAATTTCTGACCTCAGGTAGATTTCTGATTTTAGTGAGGATGGTGTTTACAAGAACTAATCGTAACTCAACCTACTTACGCTTTCTTGGTCTAAGAATAGCGTGTTGGGGCTGCCGCTGCCTGCCAGGACTGCAGCTGTTTCTGAGATCACTATCAGACATACTTTAAAGGGTGTTTTCCACTTAAGGAGATCTGCAAGATGCCTTTTGCCCTTGTTAGGTTTCACTTATTGATGGGGAAAAAAGTACTAATTTGAAAGTAATTGTGACCCAAAAACAGCCTTGCAAAAATCCTCCCGCCCTCTCCTGGCAGCACCACTCGGCAGCTTTCAGCCAGCGTTCCGTGCTGCTCAGGATTCAGCTCCCGCTGGTTCACCACAGGCTGCATCAGGCCCTAATTTTACACCTGTCTTTCCATTATCCTTTTCTGGGTTTTTAGCTTCATTCTAAAGCATTTTTTCCAGAGATCAAGTACACTCAGGGGTTTCTGGTGACAATCTTTGATTTTTGTTTCCTTTTATTTCTGACTTTAATTTTTACCCACCTGTGGGATTTTACAGCACCTTCTAGGTAAGAGCTGTCAGATTTCCCTCCCTGTTAAACACTTGTGTTTTACAAAAACTGAGACTGAAAAAGAACTGATCACTTATATTGGGAGCTGGAGGCAGGGCAGAGAGGGCAGAGAATAAGGCTTGAATTCCTATTTTAAAGAAACCAAAGGAGGAATCTCAGTTCCTTCTCGGTCGAAGGGTGGTGAAGTCCGCACAGCTCCCTCGGTGCATTCCCAGGGGGTGTGAAGGAGGCCCACACCAGCCTCCGGCACGTCCCTGGCTCTGTGCCCAGCGCCGGCTCCTGCCGCGCTGCAGCCGCGGGGCTGTGCGGCTGGCTGGACGCCGGCCGGGCCGCTGGCCCTGGTGTACCCTCCCCACAGCACCACCGAGCCCACGGGCACCTCGGCTCTCCCCAGGTGCCACAGGGCCGGCTCTGCACGGGGAACTGAGCAGGAATGGCAGCAGCCGGGGCGGCTGGAGACTAATCCCCCAGAGGATTTATCACCGAGGTTTGCAAGGTGCAGGCAGCCCGTCCGTGAGTGCTAAGCTGCAGCCGTTTGCAGCAGGGCTACCAGCCCCAGCGAGGGCAAGGCCAGGCATGAGGGCTGCAGCCATGAGCAGGTGGCAGCTCCCTGGCTGCAGGCAGGATTTCCCCAGAGAGACCCAGCATCCCACCCAGCACCAGAGCCAATGTCAAGGTGCTTAGGTGCTTCTTGGATGCTGAGTGCTAATTATATTGCACATTCCTCCCCAGTGAGAGCAGCTGACAGGTCCTGGGGAGAAAACGCATGCTTCAGTGCTGCTATTGAAGACACAAATGGTCTCTTTCCCTAGAGAGCACTGGGGAGTAATGCAAGGGAAACTGTAGAGGAGTCCCCATGGGCTCTTCACTGAATGGGTACCCATGCTCCTGGCCCAAGAAAAATGTCTTGTGGTGTGTTAGACCAGAGCCCACAGATGCCAGTGCCACGGTGAAGCAGTGATGTCCAAGCTGAGCGAAGGGGACAGTGACTGTCCTCTTCTGGGCAGCCTTGTGTGGGAGAGGAGAGGAGAGGAGAGGAGAGGAGAGGAGAGGAGAGGAGAGGAGAGGAGAGGAGAGGAGAGGAGAGGAGAAGGAGATCTCACTTCCATGTCTGGTCCCGCAGACCAGGCAGAGCCTCTTACCTTGCTGGCCCTGTTCCCTCCCAGTTTGCCTTCCAGTTTGCTGTGAGATATTAATTTCCCCCTTTCAAGCACGGGACTGAGCAGGACATCCACTGGGGCCAGCCTGGGCCCCCAGCTAGTCAAATCTTGTTCTGATCACTGTTGGCCATCTTTTCACCATGGAGTGTGGTTCTGGGGCATCTTCTCCCCTGCAGCCCCCGAGATGCACACCAAGCCCTTTCCCTCCCATGATAGGCCATAGCCAAAATCAGATACTGCCTGACATACTGAAACTTAAATGATTTAAGATCGATATGCTCTCACCCTTTCAGATAGATTTGCTGGTTTTCTGTATCATAGATCGCTCAATTCACATATGACTGTCATCTTCCTGACTGAGCATTGTAGATTTTATGAACAGGATTCCCCTTATCTCTTCAAGAAGTACAGGCAGATAAGTTCAAATTATTAATGACTACCTCTAATTCATAATCTCTTAACTTTTTGATAAATAAAGTTCTTCACAACACCCAGAAAGCAATTTCAGCAAGTGCCCACCCAAAGACATAATCATCATTATAGTTTACTACTATAATGGTAGTGTCTAAAGATCAGAACACTACCAGAAAGCACCAAGCAGCTAAATAACAATAATACCCCTACCTTAAAGTTCCCATATCTATGCACAAGAGTACAAAAAGAGGTAGCTTGTCATACAGATGTTATTTGCAATTAATGCAAATAAATTCATGAGGAAGCGCAAGAAAACCAGCAATGCTACTGGATGAGGGACTGGGGAAAAAACCTTTCCACTGACACAATCAAATATATTGTTCTTCATTCAAACTATTCACAGAATCACAGAATCACAGAATCACAGAATGTTAGGGATTGGAAGGGACCTCGAAAGATCATCCAGTCCAACCCCCCTGCCAGGGCAGGAACACCCAGATGAGGTTACACAGGAAGGCGTCCAGGCGGGTTTTGAATGTCTCCAGAGAAGGAGAATCCACAACCCCCCTGGGCAGCCTGTTCCAGAGTTCCGTCACCCTCACTGAGAAGAAGTTTCTTCTCAAATTTAAGTGGAACCTCTTGTGTTCCAGCTTGAACCCATTACCCCTTGTCTTACTGTTGGTTGTCACCGAGAAGAGCCTGGCTCCATTCTCGTGACACCCACCCTTTATATATTTATAAACATTGATGAGGTCACCCCTCAGTCTCCTCTTCTCCAAGCTAAAGAGACCCAGCTCCCTCAGCCTTTCCTCATAAGGGAGATGCTCCACTCCCTTCATCATCTTTGCTGCCCTGCGCTGGACTCTCTCCAGCAGTTCCCTGTCCTTCTTGAACTGAGGGGCCCAGAACTGGACACAATATTCCGGATTATTCAGTACAGAAAACCTGTGCATTCAAACACCTGGAAAACTGTGACTCACCTGACATGGACTGATAATAATATCTGCTATTTCAGTTTTGGTTACTGTATTCTCCCAGTCCTTATCTTCAGGACACCCTGTTTCATCCCACCACTTCACACCCCAGCACCGGAGTGCTCACCTCCCTGCCACAGTGATGCATAAGGAAACCAGGGCTGTGAACTGTCATAATAAAGCAGGGAAGCCAGTCTGGTCTGAACTGGCTATGTAGCTGCTTCTTTTGACCCAAGGGATTAAAAAAAATTGCAAACTATTTCTACAAGCAAGAAAAACTGAGAGATATGTCATTTTCTAAGTATGTAAAGTGATTTTTCCCCTGAGAGTAATAAGAGACAGCCAGCAACACACACTGTATCTGGCCATGACTCCTTCCACCCAAGGTTTCATGCTTCATTTTTTTCTTGTGGTTTCACAGAAAGTGCCTCTCTTTTTGTCTACAAGGCTGAACCTTGGCGGTTTCCCTTCTCCTCTCACAAATACTCAGCAGTTACCATACCATCCCTTCCTCTTGAGGTTTTTCCATCAGAGCATTAGAAACACCTCAGACTCCAGAGTAAAAACTTAGCCCCTTGTCATAGAGTCATAGAATGGTTTGAGTTGGAAGAGACCTTCAGAGATCATCCAGTCCAATCCCACTGCCATGGCCAGGGATACCTTCCACTAGATCAGGTTGCTCAAAACTCCATCCAGCCTGGCTTTGAACACTTGAAATGATGAGGCATCAACAACTTCCCTGGGTAACGTGTTCCAGCATCCCAGCACCCTCCACACTTTGCACAAATGCAGTAGTTTTCCACTGCCTCTAACCATTCAGTCTTTCCTCATTTTCCTAAAAGGGAAGGCAACTGTCATGGCCAAAAGCTTCTGCATGTTGATATGACTGCTCAACCCCAGCACACCAAGGATTCACTCATTCTCCTTCTGTTAGGTGTTATTTTAAAAGCGTGAAGTCAGAACACACAGAACAGGCACATGTCCAGGTCTTGGGTAAGGCATTGGCCCCTCAGAGCAGAATATTTAAGGGCTCAAAATAACTAAACATTATCTTTAATGCTTCTGCCACATCAGTTTTGACCTTGCGGGAGGCTACTTTGCTCCCAGAACAAAAGAGAGGTGAGGGAATGGATAACCTCAGGGTGAGGGAATGGATAACCTGGCCATCAAGATTTAGAGAGGCATCTGCAGCACTTATTAGCATGGTAACCAGAGGACCATCTCATGGGTTGTATACCCCCTGCATCCACCCTCCTATGACAGTGTCCTCTGAGCTCTCAAACCTCTTCAATAGGAGGAGGTCTGCACTGAGGTATATCAGAATCTAAGCTACCCAATTGTATTTTGCTTTGAGCTTCTTACTTCAAAAAGGCAACGGAAGCCCTTAAAATTAAAACACTTGTTCTGGTTTTTATTAGCAATTAATATGAAGCTCAGTGAACGAAAACAACATTGAAAAATGAAGAAAATGCTTCACAGAATTACATTATACGAAGTGTTTTAATGGAAAAACATGCCTGCTTTATTAGAGCCCATATTGCCTGCTCTACAGTCATGTTCTTAATCAGACTAATTGCTCTTGCTTCTGCAGTTTAGAGGAAAGGCAGGGATGCACGCAATTGTAAATGTAGATTAAAACCCATTTACAACCACAAAATCTGCACTCTGTTCTGCAGCAGCTCCACTGACTCTGGTTGCACCAACGCTCTTGCACCCTTTTTAATTTAGCCCGTCTACTTCTCACAGCAAGATAACAAGTAAGCACCCCAGGAATTGAGGTGGATGTGCATGGACATCTGCTGGGTTCACAGTAGCAGTACTGGTCTAAAAACTTGTCCCCTAGATGATAAGGGCCTCTGGAGCGAATTCACACATGCAAAAGAATTGCTGTGTATGTGCACAAGGTGAAAGGTAGTTGACTTCCCCTGTACCTGTCCCTGTGGGAAAGATGATTTTTATTTGGGAACACAGCGACAACACAGAGTGCTGTGCTGGAATAGCTTATTTGCCTAGAACAGTGACAGTCAATTTGCCATGTGAGACAAAATGTCCAAGATCTCAGATGCTCTACCTAAAGGAAAGACTTCCATGACAACCTCCTTCTCCATGTGGGCTTCCCACATCAGAAACAAAAGCCTGTTCAACAAGCTTGGACCTTGCCATGCCTCAATATGGTACTTAAGTGACTTTTTATGCAGTAGTAATTTCAATGGTACATGTTTCTGGTAGCATCAAAATCAGATACCTGCAAAACGACAAATGATTTTCCTTCCTTCTGCTCTCATGGGCTGAAAAAAAAATGGAAACTTCCCATTTCCTACCTACAAGTAGATTTGTTGCTGGAAGAGCTGGTTCTCAATTTGAAACATGAATAAAACCTTCAGATCATCAAGTCCAGCTCTCTGCTCTTGCAGAATTTTACTTGGAGAAGGGCTCCAAGCCAGTTAAATCAATGTACAATTGGATTTGGAGCTTGGTTTTCTTTTCCCTCTTGCTCTGGTTTCAAAACACAAAAGGTCAAAGGTGTGTAGTTATTGTGAATTCTTGCACAAACAAGGAAGACTCAGGTCCCTGTCTCTTGTCAGGACCATGATTACTTTGCAAAGAGTCTCTGAAAGTTTTAAGTGGAGAAACGGAGAGTTGGGTTACTACTGTCAGCTTCAAATATTTAGATATCACGAGTCAGATTCCCCCAAATCCAAACAAATAGTAGCAATTAAGGAGCTCTCTTGATTTAAGCCGTTATTACTGCTTTGGATCACATTTTCTCTGCAAGCACAAGGGCAAGAAACTAACTTTTTGTAAAAGGCAGGACCTTCACATCACCTCAGATCTCCAGTATCCACAGGTCTAAAACCTCCCAAGGTGCCTAAAAAAAATCACAGGAACAGTGCTAAATAAACTCGTCTCCAAATGCTGTTTTGGTTTCCAAGAGCATTGAGTTGGCACCTGGGTAAGTGTTTGGTTTCTTCTCTTCAGTGCTCTTTTCTTTCACATACAGGAGAAAAAGCAGTGCTTTTTCAGAGAGCAGTGTGATAATATCCTTGCAAGTAGGTCCAGAGTCTCTTTTCCCCTTTGAAATGCCTTAGATTGTGAGATATTTTGAAGTTAAAAAATTGCCAGGGAAGGAAATTTCTTCGGAAGTCTCCTCTGAGTCAAAGATAAAAGTGATGCCCAGTAGGTATAAGCTAGCAGTAGTCAAAGAAAAGATGAACTCCCAGCAGAAGATGTGAAATTCACTCCTTCTAGTTCTGCTACTGTATAAGACTACATCATTCTCTGTTCCTAATCTTTTTTTTTCCTATCCACTGGCTGTATCAATAAATGTGCAATAAATCTGCCTGCGAATCTGCCTTTTTAGCCTAATTATCCTCCTGTTTATGATGTATTCTCTGAGAAGAGGACCTAGACCACTAAGCATTTCATGCAGTGACCCGTGCTCCATCAAGAAAGGGATGACACATCTGGATGCCTCTGCAGCAGGTGGAGGACACCCAAGGGCTGTGGGAGCAGGCACTAGCTTGGACCTCAGGAAGATGTTCTTCAACTTCCACATTTAGCAATGATCCTCTGATACATCAGTGAGCATTTAACACCTTCTGCCTTGGTGAGCCTGACATCCTGGGAAAGTTCCTTGGTATTCTGTGAAATTATACCTTTATATGCAATGCTATGAAAGCAGGAAAGGCTAAGATCCTTTTGCAGAAGGGGGAAAATTAACCTGGGCAGGCAGGGTAAGCACTGAGACCAGGTACCAAAGAGATGCTGATAGTGACAGGAGTGTATCTGAGAAACCTGCTTTTGTCTCCTGCAAATTACCATTTCAGCCCCTATTCCTCAATTACCTTCATGCAAACCATGCTGGTTCTCACTCTAGTTTAAACCTGGGACAAGCCAAGGAGGGAAGCTCAACCTCAGGTCTGTGTCCCCAACTCTCTAATACCACCTCCAGCTCCTCCAGGAAAGCCGAGTATGCAGAGCGGTGACACAGCACCGCCTGTTCTGGTAGGGCAAGTTGTGATGCTGGATTCATTGGTGCTGCAACATAAAATCAAACTGCAGAGTAAAGTGTCCTTTAATGGACATCAGGAAGGAAACGTCATTCTTGTCTGAGTAGAGAAACTAACTTTTAGAAATTAACTACACTCCAAGCACATCTCTAACTCACAGTCCTTTGAGATTGTTGAGGACCAGACCACTCACAAGCTACTTCTCGTCTCTAACTCCAGAGGCATTTACAAAGGAAGCTGGTGCCTTCTGGTGCTTGGGAAACTTGAGTTTAGAAGATCAAATGACTTTCCCCAGCCACCAAACAGTCCTGTGGCAGACCGAGTCTCCTGGCTCAGCTCCTGGGGCCCCAGCTATCAGCACTGCTGCTCAGACCGTGGCAGTTTCATTGTGTTATCTGAGAAGCTGTAATAAAATAGCTTATTTCCATGCTTTCTAAGTAACCTGTACCTCCCGCACCCCTGCTGTGCCAGTATTGCAGGCAGAAGCCCAAGAAGCCTGCGCACAAACATACACAAACAGCAACCACACAACACCGCAACCCCAGTATGCAAAGTGCCTTTAATACACTTCTTCTAAGTTAACTAAATGTTGCTGATGTTCTCTGATAAATAAAAGCCCTATAAACTGTTCTCAGCGGTTCAGTACTGATCAGGGAGAAGTGTATCTCAAGGCAACTACTTTACACCCGAGTTTTATATCAAGAATATGCTGAAGCTTCACCATAAATAATTAAATATCCTCCTAAAATATTAATGCAGTTTGTTGATGGCTTCTGTTTTGTTTATGGTGTTTCAAAGGTGTTGACTGCAGGCAAGTATAGATCTTATCTGTGATGAAAAAAAAGCTTTGAAAAGAGTCTAACACATTTGCAGTTGAAAGTCTTTCTCCAGACAGGGACTTTTAACTGAAGTGTGCTGTCTGCAAGGCAGCACTCCTAAAGAGAAGGATCTAAAGATCAAAACAGAGCACAGTAAAGTCACTGCAAACAAATCTATTTGGTGTTTGACCAACTAACGTCAACAACTTACAAATGACAGAAGTTTGACTCCATAAGGCCATTTCCAGAAATATGTTAGTCTCGATAGAGGTGGTCTGAAGCTATAGCTGACATTATTCCCAAACTAACTAATATCAAAAGCTCTGGCACCAGTTTTATGAGTTAAATACCTGCCTAAGCTCACTCTTCTAGGAATGATCCCACCTGGCCAAGAACAACTTTTGTTGTGAGCCACATGCCCTCTGCTCCAAACAGCTCCAAGCCTATCCATCAGCAACATTTCTGTGCTCTTTTGTGGATGCTGACAGCCCAGTAACAGCAGGTGTCCCAGTGGTTGCACTGAGCACTAGCGATTTCATGTCAAGAAAAGAAGATTTATATTAAAGGAAATAGAGAAAATTAAGTACAGGATGAAAAAATCATCTGCTATCTTATAAGCTGAGTCCCGATGTGGAAAAGTAACCCACCCATCATTGGTTTTGTGCCACCACAGCAGAATAACCGCTTTCAAAATGTTAACATTAAATGACCTCCTGTTACTGCAGTAAACCTGCAGATGAGCATTACTAATCTGTTGTACAGAACACAGGAAACTGTTGTTTGTGTGATGATCTGCTGAGCACAGATTCCAGCGCTGTACACAACTGCAGGGCATTGGTATGCTGGAGCTTGCCTGCTCTGGTGTTTATGTTAAATAGGTTCATGTAAGTACTGGTGTAAATGGTCAAACTCATTATTCCCCCCTAGGAATGCGCTCTCTTCATTTCAAAATGAGAAGGAAGTGCTTCTGTTGACTCCTGCGGTGGCATCAGACACCCAGAGCAAGGTCTGCCTGCAGACCTCTCATTGCAATGTGACCTCGAGTCAACTAGGCCATTTCAAAATAAAAAGAGAATATTGAATGTCACTGGCAGATGGTGAAGCTCTGTACTAAATGGATAAAGCCTACATACGTTTTTTTGGGGAACATGAATAAAAAGAATAAGCAGATAAAAGTGAAATGTTGCTAGACCTTGGAGCAGAAATGTGTTTTTCTGGGACATGTTCTGCCTCAGCCAGGCAGGAATAGCAGAGCGAGGAGCAGTGATGTCAGAGGGGGTGTTCTCCTGCAGCCTGCCCTGAATCGTGGTCCTGCCTGCTTCGCGAGATTCCCAGCAGCCTCCACTCATGACAGAGACTATAGAGAATAATCAGCGTCTGAAGTGCTTCATAGCTCAACCCATTTACCTCTGTAAAGAACACTCATAGCTTCCCACCTCATACAGCACCAGCCCTCAGTGCTGTCATGTTGGGGCACAGACCGTTTTCTGAGTGCCTGGTCCATCTTCCAAAAAAGGCACTTTCAAATCTACCAAAGTACTTTCAAATTGCTTTTGTATAACACTATTGGTCTAAATTCTTATATTAGCAACCTAGCATCAAAATGTCACCACCTGATCAAAGCACCAGAATTCACACTGTTTTCCCTGTTTGCTTGAAGAAGCCCAATTATTAACTAGGTCATTAGAATAAAAATTTAACACTGTATATATTAAAAACATTTTGCTCTCACTAATTAATTTCTGACTGAATACCCTGCCAGAAGATCAGCTTACTGCTGAGATAGAGATTATGGCACACAGAAGCTTAATTGCATGGGAAGGAGTCCCAGAAAGGCACAGCTCTGCCACAGCTCGATGCTGTGCTGGATCAAAGGCTGCCATGGGCTGGGCAGCGCTGGAACCATGTGAGCTTGTGCAAATGCGGTTTAAAGGCTTTGCTGGTGTCGGGGCTCTCACTGCAAGCACTGGAGCATGCACAGGAGTGTCTGTCCTTCATAAGGAAGAGGGTTTTTCATCAGCATTGCATTCCTGAAGCAGGCAGGATTACATGTCAGTAACAGGACGGTCAGGTGTTCAGCAGCACCATGTCCGTGCTGGGATGTCAGCAAGCCTCAGGTCTCCCTGTGCAGGGGACATCCCCAGGGCTGGCTGCTGTAGCTCTTGCTCAGGTGACCCCAAATTCCCGCATCACACCACAGCATCCCTGCAAACAACCCTTGTCTATGTGGCCTACAGCAGCAGAGGGGGCAGAATGGCCGCGGGTCGCCATCATGCCTGGGACCCTTGCTCCTGAGCCTCACAGGACCACTCAGGATTGCATCCCACCTGCCAGACCATGCTGCAAGGAGCCACCACAGAGGGGCATGTCCATGGCCAGGCAGGACTAACCTTGCTATGGCTCATTGCAAAAAGGGGAGGCTAACGCATACAAGTTCATTTTAGACGATATTAGTCAATCAAACCAGGAATGTGACCAAAATTCAACCAGCAAAGGCATCCATAGGATGTTCCCTTTCTGGGAGAAATTAGATTGCCAGCTGACACCTGCTCTCTCTTCCTCTTTTTAAGGGAGAAGTGTGAAAGATTTGATCACAGAGCTGCATCTGTCCTGCACTGACCTTCACGGCCACAACCAGTCTTGGTTTCAGCACATGGTGGTACCTCAGGGACATGAATCCATCAGCTTTGTCTGGAGGATGTGGGGCACAGTCCTCAGAGGAGCTCTTCTGTGAGGCTAGAGGTTGATCCAGCAATGAGTAACTCAACACACAGAAACTCCAAATTATAATAAAAACTGATTATTGGATCATTTTAATGAAATTTCCCTGATCCATCACTTCTACTAACTGAATGGGGGTCAAATGACCTGGGGCAAATTGAGACAGTCCCCATGGAAAACTGACAGCAAACTACAAAGCAAAATGCAGGTCTTCTTTAAAACAATCTTAATTCAATTTGTTACAAGCCTGACTGAGTTCTGTCAGTAGCCTCATAATGCTACCAAAGATAGTTGTATTCTTTTGCAGAAAGAAACGGTAGCAGTTCTTCAATTCTCATTCAATACTGAGATGAAAGGTCCTTTTCTTTACAAAAAAGTTGCTAGCTCTCCGTAGACCATAATCCTCATGTTGGAGTCTTAAGGCTAACTGCCTGGGTTGGGACATTTGTCTTTTGAAATGCCTTTCATACTTGAATAAATCATTCCCTTCCCTCAATGCAGGATCTTTTTTTCCCCAGCAGTCATTCAAATTCAATCAAAATGTCTGTGAAGGAACAGTAGATGGGAGATAACAGACACTCTGAAATTGCAAGGCATTTTGGAAACACCTACAGAAAACCCAGATGGGTGTTTGATGCAGCATTTTATGTTTTATTACAGCAGCAGTTGCGGAAGCTCGCTGGAGCCTCTGAAGTGCCTCACTCACTCCTCTGGGTGACTTGTCTCCCTCATCCCAAACATTGCAGTCCATCGTGGTGGCCAATACTGACCTTGCAGAGCAGCATTTGGGGATGAAGAGTGTGTGCTCTGTAAAGTCACGGCCTGCCCTCTAACAAAAACAGACCTCAGTGAAAGAAAGCAGGGTCCAGGCATGTACATGGGCTTGACATTTAAGAGGCTGTCATCACACCAGCATTAATGAAGTTTGCGCTAAAGCTCATCACTGGTTGTTCCTGGATGAAGTACCTGAAGATTCCTGGCACCCAAATGTTTTGTTGCAGAAAGAGAGGGGAGCAAAGGACATTCTAAATGGCACCTGGAGCATGAGTGAGGTGGTCCTGGTACATTTAGCCCTGCTTGGTCTCCTGAAACAGTGTCACAGCAAGATCATGCTGCCCATCCAGATCTCAGGACATGGAAGAATTGCTGGGTCCTCCCACGTTGACTTCACCTGAGCTATCTGATGGTGCAGCTAACTTCTGCCACAGCTTTCACTGGATGAAACATAGAAAATAAAATAAAAGCTGGCAGATTGCAGCCTGGACTGACTGGACTTCCCCAGACAAATTCAGGGAAGACCAGCATGGATCAGCATCTCATCCTGGAAGGCAGGTCCATGAGGCCCCAGCTTTAAGGAAGGGATTGTAGCTGTAGGAACATGAGCTGTGTGACACCACCTGCACGCAGGACAAGTCAGTGGGTTTTGAATATTTAGGTTCCTCACAGACTCCTGAATCCTGCTGTTAAAAGGTCGTTTCCTTCCCAAATATTCTCTTGGGAGTGAATCAGCCTCCGCTGGAACCGAACTGGTGCACAGTTCATGACAAGGGCCGCTCCAGGTGGACAGGAGGGACAAGGCTTCACGGGGCACCCAGCACCCTCCTGGGGGACCTCACCCATCAGACAGACCCCCATGCCATCTGCCAGGGCCTGTGAGATGCAACCTCAATTTCAGGAGATAAAACCATTCTGCTGGTGGACTGCTACTCACCCTTCACACCTTTTCAGGTCTTTTGCAACTAACTTAAACCTCAAAATAAGAACCAGCATCTTAGAGCCACCAGGGATTTCCACAGAGCCCAGGAGGACGAGGGGTGCGTGCTGCGCGAAGGGGACACAGCCGCCAGCTGTAGGCACAGCCAGCCCACAGCCGTGTGGCCAAGGATGCCATTTGCTGCGCCGAAATGGCCAAAGGGCTCACCCAGTGCAGAGTCTCCTCCAGCTGCTGCAATTCTCCTCCAGAAAGCTGCTTTTCTCAGACTTCGGTGAATGCCCAGGGACGCGCTGCTGCCCCCGTAGCACCCTGCCTTGGGAAGTTCCGTTCCAGCAGAGCTCTCCTCCGCACTGCTTCAGGACACCAGAGCGTGAGCACCAGCCAAATTAGATGATGTTCCACAGTTTCTCAGAAGAACAGTTACTGCCAGTCTGTGTGTGAGGAAGCGCAGCCCCATGGAGGGTTCCTTTTGTTCCTGTTCCTTTGTTCCTGCTAGGCCAACATGCCAAAGAAGCTGAAATTTATATTATTTGGGCAAGAAAAGCAGAGAAATATATTCCCAGAAAGCAAAACAGAGAAGAGGGGGGGAAAAAAAAAAAAGGAAATACAAGGCAGAGGTTAAATCTGGTAGTTTTCTGGTGTTTGTCAGAGCCCTCTACATACGGCTTGCAGCAAAGCTGGAAATGCCTTCCTCTTTGCAGAAGCAAGACCTCAGCTGTGGTGGAACTTACAGCCTCCATCTGTGCCACTGTACCCTCAGCTTGCCAGAAAACAGCCTCTTCATTTACCAGCCAGAAGACTGTGCCAGTGACCTGGCTCTGGGAGAACCTGTGTCGTACAGTGTTTTGCATCCTGAGCCGGTGCTTCCCAGGCAGACACGGTCCGTCAGCCTTATGTAGCAACCCTGCACCTTGCATCTGTATGAGGTCCCCACCAGGATGGAAGTGGCTCCAAATCCTGCCACGTGTTCCTCACCCCCTGCTGCAAATCCCTTCCAGGAAAACTCATTGTCTATGTATTTCAAAGTGGGCCCCAGAAAGTGAGGCTGGACCCAGAGTTTGCTGTAGTTAGAATGATTTGGAGCCCCATACCTTCACCCCATCCTTGTGAACACAGACCAATGCTGCAGGAGGACCCATGACAGCCCCATTGCCACAGCGAATGCCCTTTGCAGAGACCAGGAAAACCCACTTTTGGCAGACAATGCTCTGCTGGAAACCAAGATCCTGAGAAAACCGCTCCAGCCACAGCACATCTCAGTGAGGGCCAGTCTCCAGCAGGTCCTCCTGCTGCCTTGGGCAAATCCCACAGCAGCTTCTGCAAGGGTTAGGGGTGGGTGAGAGGTGCGTGGTGCCCTGTCCTGCCTCCCCATGTTTCTGTGCAAACAGAGCAACCATGCTGTCCGTGCCAAAAGCCTCCCTTAGACTAAGGAAAACAACCAGAGTAAGAGCAACACCTTTCCGACAGAGCACAGCATGTGTCACCGTCCACGAGCTGCTGCAATGCAGAGATAAGATGGTATCTCATGTCTGCACACATGAAATCCATAGATACTCCTCAGATTGCATCTAGCTAATACAGACATTTGTCATGCATGACTGTAGGAAGGAAGGAACCAGATCTTTGTGCACGCTGATTCCTGTTTCACTAAAGTCATAACCTTACTATCACATTAACATGGTGTGTACATTTATGCTGTAATTGCATTCCAGCTGTCTCAATGCTCCTCTTAATTTAGTCAGGTTAGTTTAGCTTCGTTGTGAGTTATAAATCATTCTTGCTCTCAAGAAACAAATTAATTTACAGATGTGACAAGAGATAGGATTACCCAGCAGGACTCCTTTTTTTAACACATGAAACGTATAAAGTTTCTTAAATGAAAGTAATTTCTTCAGGGAAGTCCAACAGGCGCTTACACTTGTGTCGGAGGGAGACAAATTACAAAGATTTTTGAGCTTCAAGGAGCATAGCAGTCTCCTCACAACTGATTTGAAGGAGCCCTGCTGTGAACAACACAGCAAAGCAAGAACACCAGTAGCATCCTCTACCTGAAGAGGTTTTTAAGTACTCATTGATGTTTCCAGGGCACACGTGTTACACACACGAGCATCAGAACATGAAGCGGTGGCTTGTTTGAGGTTGGTCGCCTCTTTCCACCCTGAGCAAGCTTTTTCAGTCAGTTCCATTTTTTGCCATGGTTTTAGTTAATTTTTCAAGTATGAGGTGTTTTTGGGTTCAACAGTTTGAGGCTAAAACCTAAAACATTCCCCATTTTGTTACAAAGTCTGTGTTTGGATGAGCTACCTGGTTTATTAACAATAATCAGTTAAAGCAAAACCAATCTTTTCTGGAGCTATGGTCTTGTGCAGTCCTCTTCCTGCAGCATTTATTCTAACAAGCCCCTTGGTCATGCATTACTGAGTTACATTGTCATGTTTTAGAAGGTGCATTTTTGCTTATCAGAGTGCTGCTCCTAATTAAAATAATTAGATATGGTGTTAATAGATGGTGCTGAAGAGCAGCAGCATCACCCTGGACTGCTGTAGCATCAAGAATATTCCTAAAGTATTGCAAATGCTGTTACTAGCTGTTGTTTACTTAACTTTCAATGACCTGTACTTCTGGAGCTATTGCACTGTTTCCAGCCATCAGTATGTAATAAACTTTGGTATTTCTATAAAAACATCTTAACATTCTTAAATAAACACAAAAACTTCATTTTGTGCAATTCTAATATGCCTCCATAATTTGTTTTAGCAATCTTCTTTAATGTCTTCTTCAGAAGTTGTCTATAACGTAGCTTCAGTATATGTAGTATGCTCTTTTGAAGTACTGTGGACGCTGGACACATTTATGAGAACAAAACACACCTTTTAGCCATAGTCCCAGTGATCTTTATGCCTTGGTGCACTAGCTCTGCTCATGGCATTGACAGCTAGGGAGACTGGCTGGAGGTGAGCTGGTAAAATAAAGTTTATTTTGAATATGGTGATGTCATGGGTTTGAGTTCGGTGACACTGACCCCAGGCCATAGATTTAAGATGAAAATATCACAACTGTTCCCAGCTGGTAGCTTAACAAAAATACACCAGTCTTGAAGGGCATGGGAACCTGCTCTTGGAGGCTGTGTACTCTCAGAGAGCTCTGAGAACTGCAACGTTCTCTCTTCACTCTTTATATGTCCAAGAGCCAGCTCATTAAAAAAATTCAATTCTCCTACTTCCAGAAGAGATGAATTCAATATTGCTTTGGGAATTTAATATCAAGTTTTCAAAGAGATGCTTCAACTTAACCAGAACTACACATTTGATTCTGAATGATCAGTTGCAATGTGTTGACCTGTGTTGCACAAGAAATCAAATTTTTCCTTCAGGCTCTTTTCTACAAAATCTATAACTTTCTGTCTTGAATGCTCTTACACAGGAGAAAAATTAAATTGTATCTGGAGAGGAGTGAAGGATGCACTCTTTGGATAGCACTGCACACAAATCTTGTTGAACCAGCCATGGTTTTCCCACAGCTGGGAAGAGAATCTCTCTGTGCCTCTTTCATCTCTCACACAAATTGCAAAACTTCCAGCTCAGATAGCCCCTTACTACAGACACCAATGCCCATAAGAATGGGGCACTGCGCTTGGTTATGCTCTCTAGACTTCATTCCACCTAAAACTAGGCATCCAAAACAAGAAATCTTAATAAACAAGGCATCTCCAAGCGAGAGCTGAATTTCTCCCTCTGGGGAGTGCAAAGTGAGAGCTCAGGAGGGCGAGACGCCAACACCTCGGGCGCTGTTTGTCTGATGAGTTTAGGTTTAGGTGCAGCCCCAAGTTAAAATTGAAATGATGTAACATCACAGCTCATCACATTCTCATCAGGTCTAACACTTTAATTGCCAAGAGATTATATAGGCCATATTTTGGTTAAAGACCAAGGCAGTCCCCAGGATCCTTCACCTTGCGTTTTTAGGAATCTCTCTCTGCTTGCTCAAAATTGCTCACAATTGACCATGTAGCTCATGCAGATTCTCCCTGTCAAACTTCCTAATTTGACTGAAATAGATATTTACATGACAGAGGTGTATAACACAATGAAATATCCCACAATACATGAAGTGTGAGTGAATGGTGCTGACAAGAACTGATATGACATCACATCGTATAGAACCAAGTATGTGCAACTTAGGAAAGGTCAAAAATCTTAAAATAGCTGATGTCCAAAAGTTCATCATCTCCCTCAAACTCTTTCACAGATAATGTCACCACTCAGTTACTGCCGCACTAATTTTTTCTTTTTCCAACACATCATGACATTCTGACGCCAGACAATTTTTGATGTCTTGCAACCAAACCTTGCAGGGAGGCTGAATGTCACACATTTTTATTTGGATACTTGGATTTAACGCAAGTGACAGCTGGATTTTTTTCTCCAGCTTATTCCAATGTTAAAAAGATCTATATTAAAGGTTCATCCATGCACCTTCTCTCAGAGGTACCAGATGATTTGGCATATGCGATTCATTAACTGAACATTTGCTTCCCCGGGAGCAATACATGTGTCGTGCTCTGAAGCAATGCAGCTTTCTTAAAGAATCTGCGCCTCCTTCCTTCCGATCCGCAGCACAGACTGCGAGTAGGGGTGGCATATCTGTCCCCCCACACACAGCAGGTCTGGGGGACTAGTGACCCATGCTTAGGCCTTTGCAAGGCCAGGCTTCCAGTACCT
The DNA here is from genome assembly GCF_036013445.1 of Caloenas nicobarica. Classification (NCBI taxonomy): domain Eukaryota; kingdom Metazoa; phylum Chordata; class Aves; order Columbiformes; family Columbidae; genus Caloenas; species Caloenas nicobarica. Next base: position 198,134,883 of record NC_088245.1, on the reverse strand, counting down.
CTTCTGTCTAGAGCCTGGACTGCACCGTGGTGCCAATTTGTAATGCAGAGCCTCTCCGCAAGTCAGCTTTGCCTCCTCTTCACCCAGGTAGCCGCTCCACAGGGACGGGAGTAGGAATTTTGGGTGAGGAAGGGTAGCGCATCCAGTGGGGTCACAAGGAAACGAGAGCCCTGCATCATGGCGATGGCAAGGGCACGTGGTCATTGACAGAAAGATGGACAAAAAATATCATCAGCAAAAGCCTGAAAGACCTTCCAGACCTCTTTGTGGCATTAATGCACATCTTAATGTCAGCTACCAACAATGTGGCATGAAAAACTTTTGTATGAAGCTAAATCACAGCCTGTGTTTGTGAAAAAGTTTTAAAGTTTTCAGTTCAGTATGCAAGCCAGCCAAATCACTAAGCTGTCCCGGTGTAAGTGATGGGGAAATCTGAGTCAATACACATTTCTATGTACTTTCAGATAAAACCTACATTATGTTACCACTGATTGTACCACTAACTATAGCAAATAAAATAAAATACCATTCCCTCTCAAAGGGAACATTCTACATGGGAGGGGACTGAGTATCCAAATTTAAAATTAAAATGAATACAAGCCTGGAAATAGTACCATATTTAGAAATATAACATACTACACTGCCACAAGCATGATCTTTGTTCTGTCATAGTGACAGTATGGGATAACCACCTAATTAAATTTTTTTTGTGTCAGCACTACAAATTTAATGTAATATTCAGACTTTAATAACCAAATGTAGCTGTTTCCCCCTTAATTTTGCTCCAATGGAGAGTTGATACTCTTCAAACACAGCATGTTGATGATGATCGATTTAATTAGCACCAAACCTTCGGTTAATTGTTCATGCGATGATCACCTACAAAAAGGAGATCCAAGGGGTGATCCCAAGCCCCATAGAGAGGCACTTGAGACAGGATCTAGCAACTCTTTTTCACAAAACACATAACTAGTTACGTTTAGGAGCTGAATCCCATCCTGCACCAACAGAATCATAGCATCATAGAATGGTTCAGGTTCTGTGGGACCTCCCCACCATGGGTGGTTCATCCTGCAGTGGACAGAACTTAGATCCAGGTTGTACGCATCTAAAATTAGGTATGGAGAACTATATCCAGATGGTCTCTCATAGGCATCTACTACCATCAGACTTCCCTACCCTGTCTCCAGCTGCTTGTTCAGCTTTAGATGTATAGACACCTATATATGCACCAGTTGTCTTAATCCATGACCTGAACCGAAATCAAGTGGTAAGCAAAAGATGAATGGGTCCAAATGCTTTTCCTAAAACATCAGCACCTCTTCACCCTTCTGTGCATGAACTACTCATTGAAAAGTCAATGTTCTCTGCTTTAGTGTCTGGTGAACATTTGTTTTGCTATTGCTAAATAAAATCAGGTAAGATTTTTGTTGAATCATTTTGCTTGAATAAACTACACCAGAGTACACAAAGTAAGTCTGTGTTGTTTGATCACCAGTTTCTTCAGAAAATGTTATGGTTACTCCTTATGGTAAAGCTCAGCCATTAAAATAATCATTTGGTCAGTAAAATCAATTAATATAATTTTGAGCAATGAATAAACTCGAGCTTAAAAAATAAATCAAGAGCCAACTCTTCAGCTGCTGAAAACTTTATTTGTTACTTCATACACCTGAGCTACGAAGGCTCATACAAAAAATAAAATATCACTATGGTTTTACTAATGTTAAAAGTGCAGCCTTGTATTTTTTAATCCTTTACTGTAAATATGAACAGGGGGAGGAGAACTGTCAATGAACCTACTGAAAGCACTTAACTATTTGGAGATTATGTCATAATTGTTGCAATGAGGATTGACTAGGATATTTTTATTAGGAAATGACACACCTTTCTGCAGAAATGTGTCCCATTTCAGAGAGAAATTCACTGAGAAGTGAACTTCAGATCAAACCCTTCTGCTGTCTCATCCAGAAAAAAAAACCAGCCAGTTCTTACTGAACAGAGCAAGGGCCTGACTTTGTCTCCTCCACCTAGTGGGAATGCACCAAACAACAGGGCACTGAGAAAGAAAAAGAAGGGATTATATAAACGCATATTCAAACTTCCCTTATCAGCAAAATTCAAAATAAAACACTTGCAGCATCCCCAGCTGCAACAAGGAGTGCAGCAATATGAAGAGATGAGCATTTGGGTGGAATGCAAGAACCAAATCCTCCAGCGGAGGAATGAAGTCCATCAGCACGTGGAAGGCGCGTGTTTGCAATGCAGCTTGTAGAACTGGATCCTGTGAGAAGCCGCCTGGCTTTTGCAAGATGTTACATGAGGGTACACGGCACTGAGGCGTGGAGACCATGAAACCCTCAGATAGCATCTTGCAGATTTAGGTCCCTAGGCAATATAAAATGTATTTGCTCCAGTAAAGTGACCTGAGAGCTTGCTTTGACTTAGTTTTTTCCCCCAAGCATTTGCTGTTAAGTTAATTATGCATTTAAAAACAACAGTCTCTCACTTCCCAGAGACTACACATAAATCCTACTCTCTATTCTTCTAAGGGCCAGATTTTCTGCAAGGGTAAATCAATACAGTTAAAAGTCCATCCAGTGCATTAAAACCAGCACAGCATGACGTATGCCTCAGGAGCAGAACTATTCTCCAGATTAATATTTGAAGGAAATCTGGCAGTAAAAAAAAAAATTTAAAAAAATAAAAAAATAAAAAAAATCTCTATTTTGAAATGCTGCCATTCTGCCATTTTTTTAATCAGTGCTGACCACCTCAGTTTCTCCTCTTGGGATCTGTATGGTTACAGTCGGAGTTTCACTGTCATTCTCCTCGAGTTTTAGTGCAGCGTTGTCCAAGCCAGTGCTGCTGCTGGGCTCTGGCACAGCAGTGGGTTCTGCAGTCTTCGTTGGAGTGGAGCAATACATGATGAAGCCCACCATGATGATAAGGAAGGACACGATGTAAAGACCTGAAAACTGGCAAAGGAAAGAAACACATTAAGTCTTGATTGATGTAAAAACATATAAAAGCTGCCTTGTTTTAAGAATGCAAAAGCTGCCCTTCCTTTTAAAGATATTTTAATGAGGATTATCAACGTAGTCTGTGTTCAGATCTGAAAATCAAAATTCAACAGCTCCATTCACTGACAGACTCAAGCTGCTGGCTGGTTTTCTCTGCTTCTCATCCTCAACACTGTTGGACGGGGAATTTCCTTAGGTCTCCATACCAGAATCTTAACAGAGAGAACAAATGGCTTTAAATATGGTGATACTGAAGGACAGTTGTTCACACACGTGAATGCTGAAACACTGTACCCCTAAGAGAACTTTGTTTCAGCACAGCCAAATATGGTCCTGGCAAGAGATGAATCTCCATCCTACTGCAAGTCACCACAGCAGATGGTGCTCTGCACAACCGTCTTAACCATCTGCAAGGCTAGATAAATGTTATTACTGGACCAAAACCAGTTTGCTCTCTACACCCAGCAAGTCCTCTAAGAGAGTGAGCCTGGGGCTCTTTTTGCAAGATTGGCATTTGTGCTCCCATAGAGTGGCGTGAGGTAACAGTATGAAATGCCACGATACAGGAGGCATTTGATCCACTATCATTCATTTGCCTGTTGAAAGTCCAACAATTGCTGAGTTCCATCCACCTTGGCAGAAAAATAAATGCTTGCTTCATAACATCAGACTCAATAATACAAAGTGGTCAAGTCATCCACGGCCAGGAAGACTTCTTCAGCAGATTTGTTAAAATCCTCCCTATTGCCTCTGGTAAACCACACTGATTAAACAGCACATCCTACGACCCACTGTCAGTATTCCGTAACCTCCTTAGCTCTCTTAGACGTGCTTGAAAAACATGTTCTAGTTTATCAAGCAGCAGAGCTGGATGAAATGAATGGTAGGACCTTGACAGTGGACTCTGACCCAAAAAAGACCAAGTCGTCTGCAATTAAGGCATTGAAATTCCTAGCTAGTAGTCACTTGGCTCAGAAACCCTTAGACTGCACCATGCAAAAGGAAAAGCAGACTGAACCACACTGGCCCTGTGATACATGGTCTCTCCTCACCTTGCTGGCTCGTTGCTTGGACGAGTTTGGACTCAAGTTTCACTCTGCGCAGGAGGAAGCACCAAACTCTGAAGATGTCCTGGTGGAGGCAGCAGCAGCGTCCACGGTCCTACCCCTGACTGACCCCCTCCCCTCAGATGGGCTGCATCAAGGCACCTGCACAATTTCTCCAGCCTGCAACCTCAGGCCATGAGTGAACACGCACTGGTATGAAAGGACATGAGGTGGGCGGGCGAGACGGGGCGGTCACCATAACCCCCAGCGTGTACAAGGCAGTCGGTGACTCTGATCCTGCTCAGAATTAATTCCTTCATGAGCAGATACAGTCATCAAGCCAGGGTGCCACAGCCCTTGCAGAGTAGCTGTGATCAAGGTCTGCCTGTGTGTTTGCAGTTATTGTCACCGGTGAACATTAACCCTGCTGCTCCAACAGACCTAAACTCTTATTTTTTACCTTTCTTTTTTTCGGGGGGGAAAGCTCAGTGGTCTTTTCCTGGATTTGTTTTTGGTATTGTTTTTTAATAAAAATATTGCAGCAATTCATTGCTTTAGACCCTGATTTCAAGTCCTACCTGTGTAGCTTATATCCCCGTACCCACTATCAAGCCTAAAGACAACTTGAAACGTTACCAGAGGACTCTAACTCCACCTAGTGTCTGTATTTGCAGTAGACTCCCTTCCATAAGATTTTACAAAACAAAAACATTTGGAGATCTTTTTAGTATCTCTTGAGGGATTACAGGTATCTGTATATAATGAACTCATTAGGAACAAGCACAGCAAAGATTCATTACGCAGTAAAATTTTTAAAAAAGGCTTATCAAGACATATGCAAAATTCACACTACACCTTAAACAGACTCGACTGAGGCTGAAAGGTTGATGCACTAGCAAAACACTGTGCTTGAGGCGAAACTTCATAAACTCCTGGGCTCGGTCCCTGCAGCAGCTGCTGTGTCTGTGCTGCTCCTGTCTCAGAAGAGCAGCTCAGAGCTCCCTGGGGCTCAGTCCCCTCTGAACCCCGACCAGCCTTCAGCAGCGTGCTGCGAAATACCGTCTGGTAATGGTGAACGCAGAGCGATTCCCTGCATTACTGTCCATAGATTCCAGTGTCCAGGGTGCTTTTTAATGCAGGAAATGTCCTGCCTGCTTTCTTAGCCCCGCAGGTAAAGAAACTATATGGATAACTTGGCAATAAGATTTTCTACTGCTAAGTGTTACGATAAAAGCAGTGTCAAAATCAGGCGCTCTCAGTTCTCGGTTCCTAACCTATCTCAGGTCACCTGATTACTAAAGATGCTGCATTATTACTGCTCCCCTTTTTGCTCTCTCATTGTTTCTAACCACAGATACGAGTTCCTACTTAAAGAAATATCTGAAATTCTCTCATAATACAACCCCAAAGTCTCCTCTAATTCATTTTTCCTTTTTGCTACCAGTATACCTCACAGTTAATTATGGGATGATCTGCTCCCAGAAAAACCTCTCCCCAAAATAAGCTAAAAATCCTGAAGAATGAAAGTTTATTATATCCCTTTCAAAGCTCTTGCTTACTTCTTCCTCTTTACTATTATGAATATAAATTTATGATGACTTCTTGAGTTAAGCTATCTGGGTGCCAAAATCCATGTTTGGAAGTGACTTAAAAAGGAGTTTTTTAATTGTTAGAATGTAAGTATGGATCGCTTCCTACACTCATTTTTAATGGATGCTTTGCAGCTTGGAACAAATTTTGGAACTCAGAACAGGGAAGAAAGCTGAGCTAAGAGACTCTTGAAAAGGAAAATGTAGCCGTAGTCAGATCCTGCCATTACCAGACCTCCGTGCTGTAAAATAAATTGGCCTTCATTTTCAGAAACGAATCTGACCTAAAAGCTTCTGGCTCTCCATAATGCTGAAGAGAAAGCAACCACATGGAATAATACAAATTAAGTTCTTCAGCAAAGTTCACAAGCTCCTCACTAAGCCCTTTCAGTCACTGAGCAACTGACTCCATTACTCCAATTGCTGTAACGAGTTCAGTTCCTTCAAATGATTCTGGATGAAAAGGGTACAGTGGGATGAAATCTTTTTAGCGCTGTCATTTAGCTTGAATAGACACTACCAAACGTATTTTAGAGAGCAATAAAAGTAACTGCCTTTTGGGAGGGCATAAAGAATAATATATTTATATGCATTTTTTTTCAGCTCCTTCAGTCTCTCCTCAGCAGTAGAACCAAGAAAGCTTGATTCTTCTCCCAAGATGTTGATAATGAACAGATTAAATTTCTAAAAGAATACGGTAATTTCTAGAAATCAAGCCAAACTGCTCCTCATTCAGACACCAAAATGCCTTTCATGACAGAGAGGTTCAGAAACCTTCTCTTTGGGCACTTGGAGATGAACTAAACGCAGGACACAGCTCCACACAGGGCTCACGGCACCAACTCTACCACTTGAACACCTTGGGAAATGAGTTACTTACCTCTTAACATTAGCTCTAACGTACTCCGTGAAGTCTGAAATTGTTTGAAAATCACCGTCCACCTAACGGTGCGATGCTATGTATATTACTAAGTGTGACTCCTCCTGATTGATATTTGCCAACAATTAGCAATACAAACTGTAGAAATGTACAAATGCAAATGATTGATCAGGGGCTTTTAAGAACTTTGTTCTTTATTTACAATTTTGGAGTAAAAACTTAAATTATAGTGAAAGAATGGAGGTACTTACCGAATAGGAAAAGAGGAAAAGCCCAAAGAACAGACTGTAGAGATCTGCAGTCAGAATCCCCAGGTTGACTGAGGTTGCGCTGGTAAGTTTAATCACCACTGGCATGAAGCTGTACAGCCCAAACATACACAGGGAAAAGCCTGTGAACAGCAATGCTGTAAAACGAGATGACAATTTACTCCTAAGGCATGGAATAGTGTTTTTAAAGAACACTGATATTCTTCAGATGCTTTAAAAATATGCATTTTTATCTTTTAGGATAAGGTTTCCTAAAAGATATAGGAATGTAAATTTAAGAAAAAACGTGGCAGAAATACTTATTTTCCAAGACTACCTCCTATAGCAAAAATTACTGTATCTATAGAAGAAAGTTCTTGTTCTTTCCTAGTTAACATAAGAGCTGACTGAAGAAATTTAGAGTCACATTTCTTAATAATGAACAGTTCTCTTAAGGTCAAAATGTGTCACAAAATACATTTCCCCAGTATTTCATTTAGGAAGGACAACAGAAAAACATTCTTCTGATGTTCCAACACCAAACACACCTGTGATTAAACAGGTTTAATTTTTACTTATTTCAACTTATTTTGAAAAATAATTTCACATTATATGTAAAATGGTTTTAATGTTCAATCCTGCAAACCTTATCCCTTTGCTGAGATGAAAAGTTTGAAGAAAATAAGTTTGTGACAATATAATATGAATGCTGCATAATATATCCAGAGAAAGAAAATGAAAACCTCAGTATTTGAAGTGTAAATTATTATCATTTTCCAGTGCTCTGTGAAAATGCACATCATTTTGCCAAACACATACCAATTTTCCAGTTCCATTGAATTCTCGCTATCTCCTTATGTTCCACAATGGCTCTAGAATTAGAGAAAATATATGATATAGTAAAAAGATTTTTAAAAAGCATAGCGTATTCAGATAGATAATTAAATTACCAGAATATATAAGAAACATTTTGATTAATAATCCCTTAATTTTTTTGTTTGAAATTTTATTGAATGACACTGACTCCAACATCTAACAAGCATGGAAAAAGACTTTAATTTTAAAGTGCCTGAAAGTCAAGAGCACTTTTATTTAATTCTTATGCCTTCTTCACAGGCTTTTTCATCCTTCAGAGATTCAGTTTTATTTGATATACCATTTCAGGAAATTATTAATTATAATTATGAGAAAAGAGGAACATAAAATTCACTAGATAGACTCGAGTGTATGTAGTCTGTTAGTCTAATGTGGTTATTTGTAAGAGTATACATGACATCATTTTAAACTGAAGTTTTAATACAAAGGACCCCCTGCTAACAATCATCTCCTAAACTTTTCCACAGAGAAAATCCATCAAGAAATACGTTCTTGTGAACAGTTCTCAGCATACTGAGTGTCCTCATGAAGATCAACAAAATCAAAACCACGGCCAAATATCACATGTATTCAGTTGTAGGGTTTCACCTTTAGAATTTCTGTAATAAGAGCAGTGCAAATAAAAAGGATATAAAATGGATGCTGATCAGCAACAAAAATAAAATTCAGGTGGAAGGACTCCCACACAGGCCAAATGCAGAAGTAACAAAGAATTTATTTAACAACAACATCATTTCAATGGTAGACAAGCAATCATCTGTAGAATATTCTTAATTAGTTTTAAAATAAATATTAGATCCTTACAGCTGTAGACCGCTGATAATAGTCCCAAACAAGCCCAACATTCCTAGAAACTCCACTCTGCTCACATTTTTCACAATGTATTCCTCACACACATTAGAAATGGCATACAAAGAAGCAGCAAGAAGCACTAAGACATCTCCAAGCACCGCGTCACTACCTGTACAGAAATATTAATCCACAATAAGGATAATGCTACAAACACTTTGTAACTTTCCTTAAAAAGATAAGCAAATTTATTGCTAACATCTCTATCTTCCTCGCAGAGAAGGGGAAAGGAAAGATCTGCTGTGCGTGCAGATGAGCGGTTCGGTGTCTGCACGGGGACTCTGCTACCTGCTCACCTCACCCTGTGCAGTCTCAAATGAGCTAAACCCACCATTTAAATCTCATCCTGACCAAGACGCTGCTGTATAGTCTGGTCCAACTCTACTTCTGTTGACTTTAGGCACTGTAGGGACTAAAGAAAATTCCCAGTTAGAGATGCTCTCCTGCCTTTCTGAATATTGCCCCCACTTTTTCAGTACAGCCTGATTTAAGTCTTGCTAAAGCCAGTTTATTGATTTCAGCAGGACGTGGGCTCAGCTTCAGGTTTATGACAGGTCTGAAGTGGGCACTGCAGATGGGTGGTATCATGTCCTGCTGTGATTTATTTATACTGTGCAAATGGGACTCTCTGTGATACAATCACTCACCAAATAAATGTCATTATGCATCAGCTAAATAGCAAAAGGATCACGGTTGTTTACATCCTTGAATTGATTTAAAATTTCCTTCCCTAAGCCACCTGGCAATCACTAAGAAAACATGTCTGAAATATGAGGGTAAGCAGTAGTAAGGATACCCAGGTCAGCAAATAAAGTACAACTGCCTTAATGTCTCAGGGAAAGAAGGTTTTTCTCCCTCAGGACTGAGGTATTGGTACCACACAGCATTAAAGCTAAACCTCAGTTTGTCTTGATGTCTTACCTACAGTAAGGCCTCAAAATAATGCCAAACAGGCTTATGTCTGTGCTGCCTGATGAAGGCAACACCCCATTTCTCTTCCCCTGAAATGTACCTTGCCTCATACCCACTGGCTCCAGAAATTCAAAATTCTTATTCAAAACAAGATCACTATGATATGTGTTGATTTAGGCACCTGTCCTAGAGGAGTCCTGCCCTTGCCTGTCCCCAGAGCCCAGCCTCCCTCCCGGTCCCCAAGAACCTCAGCACCTGCCCGCGTCTCCTCTCGCTCCGCCGCCGTAAGCCCCAGCTCTCCAGGCTGTAGCCTGTGGGCCTTGGGGACACCTGGGCCATTTCTGTTGGGTCTGCTATGGATAAGGCGGAGAAGTCAGCCTGCTCTTCGGTAACTTCTCCTTTGCTGTCTGTGCTCACAGAAAACTGCACACCAGAGAAGCCTGGCTGCCAGCAGGCTGATGCAGTGTGAGCAAGACAAGGTTTGCAGGGAGAGGCAGCACCTTTTATTAGACCATCTCACGTAATTAGTAAAAGTGAACAAGCTTTCAAGAATGAGGCCCTTCATCAGGTCTGATGGACAACAGCAAAATTTAAGCTTAACACAAGTGTTTCTCTTTTAAGGTGGAAGAAATAATCCAAACTTACAAGCAAAGAAATTCCAGAGCTCCCTATAAAATCAGCATCTCCACTATCTTCTTGGATAAGAAATAGATAGCAGCGTGTCTTCTCCTCTTCTCTTTTAAAATAAAACTACATCCGCTGCCCCTGCATTTGCTCCTTTCTCCTTTACAGATCAGCCCACCACGGGAACCATCTCTCCGCTCTTCCCCCCTGCGATAAAGGACTCCTTACCTCTGCTGTCCTGCCTCCCTGCCAAACTATCTGCAACCACCATCGTTGCTACACCCACCAAACAGACGCCAACAGCAAGAAAATGGATCAGTCTGTATCTTGCATGGAGAATGAACCACGACAAAGCCATCAGCACAGGAATCCCGCAACAGTCCAGCAGCTGCGTGTACAGAGAAATGGTTTGATTAGAAACCCACCCCAAATCTGCATTGCACTGTCCTGAAAGCAAATGTACAGGATTTTACTTTCGCCACCATCAGATGTTAATGAAAGCCACAAAGCAAACCCAGTGGATTTGTTAAAAAGAGGGGTCAGACCCACATTTTACCATGAAAAGCATTTTGCAACTGAAGGAGGAGCTGGGGCAAGGGGTCCACTCTCTCCTGGTAGGAAGGCACTGATCTAAAAACTCTTCTAATTATGGACCTTATCAATCTTTGCAGCTTCTCAAATTAATGCTAAGATGTTGCTTTGAAATTGCATTGCTCCCTGTGACACCAACACAAGGAGGCAGTTCACCAACATTTCCTTCTCTCCCCAGCAGGTTTTGTCTAGCTCGTCTTTCCACTCCTCCTTAAATCTGTAACTAGAATTTAGGGCTCCATGTACATAAAGTAAAAATATGGAACTACTAAAGGATACAAGTCATTTGATTTTACATTGAAGTGAACAGGGCAAGAATCTGACCCTGCAGTTTTGGTTTTGATTTTTTTCCCCCAAAATGGATCCTACTGAAAAGAAAAAAAAAGGAAAAAAAAAATAGCTACATGTGCTGGAAGCCATGTGCAAAATTCATAGAAAGAAGAGAGGAAAGGAAGAACAACCTTCCTAAAGTTACCTTCCTAATCTTCCAGGTTCCCACAAACGCATATATAAGCCATCTATGCATTTTCTTTACTCTGTTAGAGCTGACCTTCCATTAGTCAGAAGCAGGTCACCCACTCTAACTCACCCATGCCCCAGAAGCAGAGACACACAAGGGAGTTTTGAAGCACTTTGGATGAGTTTGCAGACACCGCCCCAAGCAGACTTAATAGCTTAATTTCAAGGATGTCTGCACTCCATAAAAAGCAGTGACACCAATTGCTCTTTCCCTTCTTCACTATCTCCTCTCTGTGTGTTCCTAAAATCCTACATGTTAGAGCCACCCATCATCTACCTGTTCATCCTTTATTACAGAAAATATAAAGAATTAGCTGTTTACTTAATACAGAAAAATATGCTGCAGCATAAGATGGGCATAATGTTCTAGAATAACCAAATAATACCAAAAACATCGAGGTAATGATAATTTGTTTAATATTTAATTCAATAAAATACACTTGGTTTCTGAATTTGTCTGCAGGTAAAAAAAAGGTGGATTTTCTGACCTGCCTCATTAGAGTGCCATTAAACTATATAAGGCAACAGTCTACAGCAGAGCATATAGTCAGCCTTTCAAAGGCTGCTCACAAATTATTCTTAAATGTGAGCCCTTGAAACCCAGTCTTTTGAAGTCACTACAAAATATTAGGTCCAGGTCAATAGTACTGGAGCATAATCATTACAATCAAGATGAGCTCTTAGTCCTTAATGTTCATTGCCAATTTCTGCCTGCCTAATCACACAGTCGCCTTCTGTGCTGGCTTCTCTAAGTTCAGCCATCGTCCCCGAGGGTTTTAACCAAACTCCTAAGAATTTCATGTTAAGTTTGGTTTTATAATACTTGTTCATAATCACACATATTAAAGTCTTACCAGCACAGCATTAAGGAGAGTTACTACAGATTATATTCTAATCCTTCCACCTATTTGTCTTTGTTCCTTGGATTGCCTCCAGCTTGTCCGGTTTGAGAAGTCTGTGCAAAAGCACTCGCCTAGGCTGTGTCAGGAGACATTAGAGCCACTCAAGTCCTAATGTGTGATACCACGTATTTCAATACAAAAAAGTATCATGCTGTGAGTTTCTATCTAGTCACGGGCCTTTTTCTCTATCTTGCCTTTTGCCTAGACTAAAAAACAAAAAAACCACTTTTTAATGTTTCCTCCAAATTTGACTGTTTTGATTAGCATTAAAAAAGTGTCAGTTATCTGTTTCTGCAAAACACATGATTTAGCTCTCATAACTGTTTTTCCACCTTTGGTCTGAACCAGTTCTGTCCTGAGTATGGAACTGTATAGGATCTCTCTAGTGTGAAGTTAGAATCATGGAAACTAAGAAATTTTACAAATATTTAAAAGCAACATTTTCACTCCCCTAGTAGCAGACATCTATTAATATGTAAGCTTTCACTTCCCTGTTAATTGAGATGTTACCACATAGCTTTCCAACCTCCAAGCAGTTTTTCAACCCGAACAGAAAGAGTGGAACAAAATCCCTTTAAAAAAAAAAAAACACCAAAACACAAACAAACAACTAACCAAACTTAATTAGGATGTAAGGGAGTAGTAGATAATGGGCCAGAAGCTCTTTCAGTAACGTCGGACGGGAAATTGCTGCATCCAGACCAGTAACATACTGCAGAGCAGCATCGGCCTGGTTAGAGGACTTGCAGCCAGGATGCACAACACCAAATTAAGAACAACATACCCTGGTAATCTGTTCCAGTGGACAATTGCCCTCAATTAGAGATGGAAGAAATCTGATTTCCAACTACAGGATCTTGCCTTCCTTTCATCTACTAAGTTACAGAGCCCTTTGGTGGAAAATGCTGTCATGTGTACAGGACCAGGATCAAAGAGGTGCAAAGCAGATGTAATATCACAATGAATTGTGCCAATGGAACCATTTAAAAGAATAAAGCTTCTTTATTCAGGTTTTATGATATTTACAGCAGTATTGTGGTACTGATTACTGTTGCCAGTAGAGTATCAGCAAACTCTCATCTTATTTAATTCTAGCCTGTATTTTTACAAGGGGAAAAACAGATAACCTGGTGATTTGATTGACAGATGTTTTGACTCAAGCCAGGCTTTGGCCACACTGTTTATAGGTTTTAAAGGTAGGATGAGTAAATTATTAAAAGATGTTTTAATACATGGTTAATAAATTACCATAGAGTGTCGGAGGTCAGTGGTTTGCTTATAATTGCCAGCTCCAGACAGCTTTGGGAGCAAGAAAGCTCAACAGCTCTGCTCGCTTCCCTGCACGGCTCCCTTCAGGCAGCCCCCGGGGGCTCATCCTGCATTTTCTCCTGCTGAGGTTAACACCCTTCCATCAGCTGACACTCTGTCAATAGCTGCCTATAAAATGCCTGCACCCAAACGATCCATGGAGCAAATGGTAATTGTGCCTGAAAACACGTCGACGACATGAAACCACAGCTATGCTGCTTGGTTTTGGCTACGAAATATGCTGTCACAGACAGAACCATGCTGGTAGCACGAGGTGTCCCTGGCATTGCCTCAGCGACAGCCGAACAGAAAAAATTTAGTTGTGGACCAAAATGTTTTTCTTTATTTATGGAGAAATGAGAGCTGTCATCCCAATGTTATCACTGTAAAAATCTCCCAAGCCCTTCCGTGCAATGCTAGTATTTGGTAACTAAAGGAAAATCAGCTTTGCTTTTGTGTGCATGTGTGAGAAAATACATGGAAGTTCCTTGCTGAGCTGAGAAAACTGATCTCTGAAGATAAGTTTCATAGGGCTGAGCTGGAGCTCCATCAGCCGGCGTTTTAACAGTGATTACCCTGTATTCAGGAAGGTGCCACATGCTCCTGAGTTGCTGTTACGCGCCCTGGGCATCCCCTCACAGCCACGACTGCAGACAGACCATCGGGTTGGGTGCTCTGAACCACAGGGTCTGATGTCACTGCAGAACTGCTTGCTGCTGGCACAGAGCAAATGCCTTGTACCGGAGTAAATCACAGCTTGTTCTGTCCTTTCTGGCAGTGGTGAGAAACGGGTGGCTTCAGAGTATGTGCAAGAAATCTTATTGCAACAGGCAGTTACAACAAATTCACAGCTACCGAACTGACACTGAAAGAAGCTTCAGTCTGAAGTTACCGCACTGGATGAAGGTTCAGCAAATGCTCAAGTTTGGCAATCAGCCAGGACAACCTACTGTATTCCATTCTTTCTTAACTTCTATAAAGGAAGTTAAGAAAGAATAGATGAAAGTAAATCCTGGGAATAGCTTTACTACTTCTAAGAACTTGGATCAAAGTCCTGGCATTTTCAGCTGTAAAGTATATGATCAAACAGTGTTCTGATTATCAGCTTAACTTGATCTTAAGACTGAAACGCGTCACTCTTAAAGCTTTGATTTCTTAGGCATTATTTGTAAGGAAATTAAAGGTCTAACGAGTCATAACACATAAGTATAAAGTGGAAATGTGACAATAATAATCCATCAGGCACTTGTTACTGGTCTTTAAATAGTGCAAGGAAAAGTTACCGCAGTTCTCCAAAAGCAAGCCTAGACCACAAGAGTTTATTGCTTTACAAGTAATTCTTTTAAATATTAACCCTTGTTAGTTTGACTGTAAAACACTGACATCTAAGCACTCCTTTCCAACTAACAGCCAATTTTGTACGGTACATTATATTTTCACTCAGGTAAGCGAGGCCATGATCCCAGCCGCGGACCCACCATGGGTAGGAGCAGGCATGGGCTGGTATGGCCCCGGACACGCTCCCTCCTCGCTTCTGCTCCATCCCCTCCCTCGTTCCAGGAGCACCTGTGGAACCACACAGTGAGCTAACTTGGGCCTGACACAGCTTGCCAATAGGCCAGTAAAACACAGTGTTTACTCTGACTTTGCTCAGTGCCGTGAGCCAGTTCGCTCAAGGGATTTGGCCATGCAAGCCCAGGAGCGTGCAGTCAGAGGCAGGAACGTTTCCAGCAGCTTATGTCTGTACAAGGTGACAAAGAAACCACAGCCTTAGCCCTCCTGCTCATGGAACTATTTCAGAACACAAGATCTATGGCAGTGCAGCGATGCAGCACCAAGCACTGGCACTGCAGAGGGTGCTCACTGTCACTGCAGGAGTCTGGCATGCTGACCTCTCTTCCACCTCTTCCAGAGGGGCCTGAACTGCAGTGCCACATCCAAAAGCCACAGGCTTGATCCCTCACTGCAGTCAGCAACACCAGCTAATTATCAGTGTGTCCTCACGTGTGGGGTCACGTCTCATAAAACTTAACCCTCAGCTTCTGGGACTAGGCAAGAGATCTACATGGTTCTCATCAGCAATAACCTGAGCTGAGTGAGTGTTATCTTGTCCTAAATCTTTGTGTCAGAAGAAAAACCTGAGTGGCTCTCAGCAAACTCTTAGAAGTGCATTCTATCAAAATAATTAGAGTTTGACTCAAGAGCTGGCACTGGGTAATACCAGCCAATTTTCTCTACTTCCTGGAAATGTTATTCATGATGCAGGATGCTCTTCTCTGTACTGCAGAGAGAAAATAGATATTGGAAAGCTTTTTCAGGCTTAAATAGCTTCTATGTCTGTCCTATGAAATGCATTTCAGAAACCAGTCCAAAACTGCAATAAAAATAACAGTTCAAAAAGAGAGATCGGTCCTTACCTGCACACTTGTGATGCTCGTGTATTGGTAGGCTTTTACAATCATGTAATTGGCTTCAACATCAGCCAGTCCCAACAAAATATACTTCCACCACCTCCGTTTTAAAATTTGCCAAATACTGTCATTGCCTGTTTAGAAGAAAGCAGCAATCAATAGGTATTTATTTCCAACCAAATGTTGCACAGGAATCCTGCTTTTTAGAAGCATAAGTAATACTGAGATGTTTGACTTTGGTTGCCCCTGCTTAAGAAAGATACAATAACAGCAAAATGCAGTCTGGGAGGAGACAATACAAATAGTGAAAAGCACAGAAATTCTTCCACGTGAGGAAAAAAAACCGACTAGAGTTGTTTAAAGAGTAAATGAATAAGAGCAGGAAGAATATTAAATAGCCTCTAGCGAAGCAGCTTGTTACAACAAAGCCGATTTTCTCTAATGTAACATAGGACTTGAAAACAAAAAGCACACAGTTTTAAACAGATATGAAATGAAATCTAATTAAATGCATAGTTAACCTGTGAAATTCATTTCCATGTGTTGTGACAAGACAGGAATTTCAGCAAGAACTTTAAAAAACTAGGACAAGTATTAAGTTCTTTAGTTTCAAAATCTGAAAAGAAGAAAAAAAAAACTACGAATGAGAATCTCCCATCCCATATTTCACATACCAGTCCTAAATGCCAGCGCTGTTGTATAAACTAGAAGAACCAAAGAATAGTTGATAAAACTTTGTAACATTGGAGTATTCGTGCGGTATTTTTCTGCTAAGTACTGGCTTGTAACAGCAGTCCCACAGATAAACAAGGATAGCAGCTGGCTCAGAATTACTGTTTTCCAAATATTCCTGTGAATATAAAAGACAACATAGTAAGCTTAGAATCAAACATTCATTTAAAAAAAAATTCCCTAGTTGTAGACAGAAAATGCCATTTTTTAGATTGATAGTGAATACGAAACTAAAAAAGTGTCAATGTTGTTCTGACTTACCTGTAAGCAGGGTTTCATCTACATAGAAGAACTAGTCTAACCTCATGACAGCCATAAAATAAAGTGAGGCCCATTCAAACCACCAGTGGTGGAGACTGCAATAATTTGCAAGGATCTTCAAGCGGCTCACCTGGGCAGCCTCAAACCAAGAGCAGGATCTAGACTCATCAAGGATTTTGATACACATGGGCTGAGTTAAATCCTTCATCCTCCACTGAATCCTGTTCTGGCCTGGGTCAATTGAAATCTGCAAAAGGGAGCTAAGACACGACTGACTGCCTTCAGGATCTTCCGAGATCCGAGTCTTTGAAAGTGAGCTGAGACCCGAAGCTGGGCTGTGCCAAGGAAATACAAAAGCATTGACCATAGAACCACAGAACAGCCCAGGTCAGGACCTCGAAAGATCATCTGGTCCAACCTTTCATGGGAAAGGGAGCCTGGATGAGATTATCCAGCACCCTGTCCAGTCACATCCTGTAAACCTCCAGTGATGGGGACTCCACCACATCCCTGGAGAGGTTGTTCCAGTGATTGATTGTTCTCACTGTAAAAAAAAAAAAATCTTTCTCATAGTAAGAGTTGTTATCATTAATATTTCTCGTGGATTTTTTTGTGCTGTATTCCATCACACCCCGCTGTAATAGAAGATAGAGTTAAGAGCATGTTTTGACCAAAGACCATGTTAATGTTTACTACTGCTTTTAAGTCCAACCGAAAGCTAGGAGTGGGGAAAAAAAACCTCACACTCTTTTAGTAGTAATTCTTCACCTATTACAAAAGGACTTTAAGGTAGTAAATACCATCTCACCCACCTATGCTGTGCAATCCAGCTGTCAGTCAACGAGAAGAGTGTGTACAGGGGTGCTAAAGCCAACTACAATCATTCAGTTGATCCCTCATTTCAGAAGGGAAACGTCTTTGCATGGATTCTAACTCAGCTGCATGAATCCTGTTTTCAATTCAGCATGACAACAAAGCTCTTCTGACTTTAAAAATGCTGCTAGGCACGTTTTTCTCTCCAAGTCCATTCTGATGAGACAGCAAATCTCTGCAAAGTCCAGCCATGCTGCACTTCCAAGAGATTTGAGCCCCATGTTATGCTACAGCTTGCCTTGTGCATCCCAGAAACAGTACACATCCACATTATAAGTATTCACATATCATGTGTCAATCTTGTAAGGTCCTATTTGACCGTGTGTGAATAACTCTTTCTGGTGCATGAAAGAACAAACGCTCTCATCTCTAGCATTCTGAACATTGGAGTAAGCAACAGAGACCGTGTTTCAGCTAGAAATTTATCATGGCTACTTTGTACCACAGTGTTAACTGTAAACAGTGCTGTAAAACACATATATGTTTTTATATATATATATATATACACACACGTGGATTTAAAAAAAAAAAAGTAAAAGAACCTTTGAAGCTACCTCATATCTGTTATATTGAATTTCTTTTTATTCCGGTCAAAGATCCGATTGTACAATTTGGTGAACAAATCAGCAATAATTGTGACACATTCTGGCAAATCATTCTGCCTGATGCCAAAATATTATGTTCACCTAAATAATTAACTTATTCGGGTGTCATTAAGAAGAACATAACATAGGTTAGCTAAAATTTCCACTCAAGCAGACGTGGACGAAGGCTCCAGCTCACCCTTCGCCAGCCCTGCGAATTCTGGGTCCTTTGCAGGAAAGCAAAACAGAAGACCCATTGAAATTTCCAAGGAAGAAATAACATGGTGAACACCACAAGAAAAATGTGGTTTGGAGCACTTAAAAAACACATACATACTTTTTATAATTCGAATAAGGAGTTTCTTGCTCCAAACTAGCCAAAAATGTTTCTTCTTCGCGCTCAGTGCAGGAGGCACAGAGCAAAGCCTTCAGTGATTTACTGGACTGAACTCAGGCTGCGCTTGGAGCCACGGGGACAAGGGTGCGAAGGTGGGGATCAGACCTGTGCAGAGGTGTCACTGGGCAAAACCACTGCAGTTTTACCAGAGCAAAGCTGGGAAGCCGGCGTAGTCCACAAAACGAATTTTGCGCATCAATATGTTAGCAGGAGAGGTTACAGCTGCCTTGGCTGGTAGAAGCCCTGCTCTCCTGGATGCAAATTCCCCTGCACCCATCGCGCAGGTGGTGCCACAGAGATGGGCAGAAGCATGGGCAACATTACCCCACAAGCATCTGGCTTGTTTAACGTGAACTTCTGTGGGGCAAGGTTTTAAACATTTTCCCCCAGGATATGACAGGCAAGAGGCAGCTTTGCTTCTCCCAAATCACAGCACCCCCTCTATAATGCAGGCCTGGACTCTCCATGCACTGGCAAACCGGGCAGTGACCATGTTCCTGCGAGAGGGTAAAAGGGGAAAATCTGCTGCCGTTCAAATTTGCTAACGATCGATCAGATTCAATCATCATTTATTAAAAACAAGAAAGACCTGGTTGACCCCTTGCAGTGGAATAACACTTCTAAGCTGACCCTCAGCTTTTCTAATAACTACGTGTCTCCAGTTCAAAGTACCTCGGGAATTATCTCCTTGTGGCTTTTGCGTATGGGAAGAGACGCAAGTTCAGAACCTACAGAACTGTTTGCTTAGTGGTCACTGCACCAGCAACTCTTGCTATTTAGTTAATGTATGTCTCAGCAGCCCTACAGCATTTACTTCTGCAGTTACCGAAGGCATCTGACAAGGCAAGCGGCTTCATTCTGCATCATTCTCTTCTTTATTTTTCTCTATTTCAGTGATTTTTTTTCTTCCCTGCATTGAACGGATTCAAAATTGGACTAGATGATCTTTCAAGGCGTCTCCCGATCCCTAACATTCTGTGATTCTGTGAAAACAATAAGATCAAAAAAGCCACATAAAGACACTGTTCACTGACAGGGGAAGGCTGCCCTCGAAAAATGTCCTTTGTGAACTCCAAAGCACTACATTTCTGGCAACTTCCTCGGCTGCATGTAAAAGAACAGCCCTTGCCCAGAGCCCCCCCCAGCACCAGGTGCAAGCCTCAGCATGAAGCACCGACCGTTTCCCTTCTCACCATTTGCCAAGGTGTCAAAATTAATTTATTCAAATTTTGAAGGTGATGCCATGTTCCCGGTGCAACCCACTGGGCTCAAAGCAACTGGAACAGAGTAAGACCACCCTCAGTAAAGGCTCAAGAGCCTTATTATATCAGTGCCCACTAAATTCCCATAGTAAATTTTAAGAAGTGTTTGACCCTCTGTAAAATTTGAGAGTAAACTTTAAATCCTATTGGTTTCGTTTTGCAAGACAATTCCCTGTAAGAAAAATGCTTCAAATACATGAGGTTCCATTCATTCCAGTATTGACATGAGTATCGATGACCGTGATTTTCTTATTAATAATGTATCATCACTTTTTTGCAATATATTAATTATTAACTTTTCTGTGCCAGGACTTGATAGTCTCTGCTCTTTTTTTTTAATGCATTGGTAAGGACTAAACCACTTTGGACTCTCAGATGATACAAGGTAAGTGGTCTGAAATAGCCTTTTAGTTTTACAGTTTAGGATTTTTTTTTGTTGTTGTTTTTTTACTGCTTAGTAATTGGCAACTAAGTAAATGCTGCTTCTCATCCTTCAGCCACTATATCTTAGCTCGCTGTATCTACAGCTATGAGCAAAACTAGGAAATATTTTGGATTTTTAGTACACGAAAGTTTGGCACAAATTGGTGTAAATCTAACACTGAAAAATGTGCTGCTCTTGACACCATGAGAAAGTCAGGCTGGCTTTCTTTGGCTCCATGAGAAATGCAGAAGAAAAATACCCCAAGATATTAAAATACAATCAGAGTCTATACTGGAGGATGTTAAAGAAAATCTAATAAGCCCACAGTTAACAATTTTATTGTCTATTAGTTTAATAAATCCTACATACTTTTTTTCATTAAAATCCCGCTGTTACAAAAACCTAAATTTACTTATGCCACCAGTTAAACACTAACAAGCAAAGCCTGGCAACACTCTTCACACAGTTTACCTGCATTTCAGCTTTAACTAGTGAACCCTTCCTGAATGGGGGAGAGAACATTTCATTTGAATAATTTCACATTTTCATGCGAGTGGTTACAGGAAAATGCAGGTTCAGACTGAAGCCGTATTCCAACACGATTAGCAGATAGCTTGGAATAGGAAGAAGATATTTTTAAGAACTAACATTTTCAGAAGTTAGTGTTTCAGTGTTCTGCTTTGAGGTGAACTTAATTTGTAAAAGGTACGAAACAGAAAAGAAAGACTTGTTTTGTTTCATGAACCAGGAAGCATACTTTCTACTGGTTTTACCGAAAAAAAAAAAAATTCTAGCTTATTACATACACATATTAAATCTTTCTGTGACTCAGAAAGGCCTCTAAAGAAAACAGAAGTGGCTGAGCCTCCAGCCACCTGGGGAAAAAAAAAAAAAAAAGGAAGAAGAAAAAAAAAAAATCAATTCAGTATCTCAGACAAGACTTTGCAGAACTCAGTGAGAGCTCTTTATTTTCTTTCAAGTAGCATCAACAGACTAACCTAGTAGAGCTGTCTGGCAACAATTTGGCAATAGTGGAGCACAGGTGAAGTTAACGAACAACTCGAAAAGTTCCTATCTTGTCTTTTTTGGGCATTCCTGACAGGCAGGAGGAATGAAAAGCGAAAATCTTATAACTAAAAGAGAAAGGCAGGCTTTGCCGTCTGGAAGAAGGCTGTGAGGCTGGCAGGAGGGCCAGCGCCTCCCAATCATCAGTTGAGGATATCTGATGCAATAGTTATTAGAAGCCAAACCTAGAGCACCAAAAAAGCCTTTTAAACAGATATTTTTTTCCCCAGATGGAAACTGAAGGTGTGAAGGAATGGAAGCTCTTACAGGCTGCAAGTCAGAGGAGGTGGTTCTGCTCTCACTCAAGGCAGCAGTGGACACGTACCAGCTTTGGGACACATGCGATTCCTGCACACCTTGGCAGGTGTTTTTTTTCCCCAAGTTTTCCATGCCTAACCAGTGCTCACGTTTTAAGTGATATGCTTGAACGAGCCTCTGTCCTAAACTGATTCAAAGAAAGAGGCAAAAGGGATATTGTTCATTCTGGACTCCACGTCTCATCTCAGCTATTTTGTTCTGTTATCGTCTCTGCCCACTATGACCCATTCTTCACAACAACCTTGATAAAAGGGTACAGAGCAGATAAAAGTACAGAAAAATAGGAAATAGATAACAGTACAAAAAAAAATAGAAAAATCTTAAACCAGGATCACTAAAAAAAAAAAAAAAAAATCAAGTGCATGTGTGCATATGTGAGATTATACTCTTAGTTTGGCAAAAACCAAACACATCGCTGGCTAATTCCACGCTTATCTTGGCTGCAGTGAATCCTCACGCTCTCAGAGCAGCAGCCCCAGGCTGTGACCACGCTGCCCTGCAGCAGCAGGAGCCGCAGCACCGCTGCCCGCCGGGCCGCTCTGCCGGGCCGCTCTGCCGGGCGGCGCTCAGGGCGGCCCGAGGCCCGGCAGCTCTGCCGCCCCGCGCCCCGAGGGTCCCCCCGCGCCGCTGGCTCCGGGTGGCACCGCGCGGCTCCTCCCGGCGGCACCGATGAGCCGCCGCGTCCTGGCCGCGCTACCGGCCACGCCGCCGAGCGCAGGAAGATGGTTTCCTCCCTCCCTCCCTCTCCCGCCTGCGGCCCGAGGGGAGCGACCCCGGCCCGGGGCACAGTCCCCGCGGCCCCGGGGCCGGGCGGGCAGGGAGGCGGGCGCTGCCCGGCTCCACGTGGAGGCCGGGGACTCACCGGGTGCAGACCCTGGCCCGGAGCTGCGCCAGCAGCCGACGCGGGAAGGAGGCGGCGGCCCCGGGCGGCGCCTCAGCCGCCGGTGGCGTCTCGGTCTCGACCCCGGGCGCAGCGGCCGCCGCAGAGGCAGCAGCGGGCGGCGGCGCCCCGTCCGCGGGCGGCTCCATGCCACGGCTCAGCCCCGGCCCGGCGCCCGCCGAGAGAGGGATGGATGGATGGAAGGAGGGCGGGCCCTGCGGAGGCGGCGGGCGGTGCTGCCCGGGAGGGAGGAGCGGCGGTACCGGGCCGGCGGAGCTGAGCTTTGTGCCCGCCGAGGGGCCGCCCCCAGGAGGGGCGCAGCTCGGCGTGGGGCGGGCGGCGGCAGCGGGGATTCGTGGGCTTTCGTTCCCGCGGCCCCGCGGGTTCCCCTCCACCCGCGGGCGGCAGGTGGGAGCAGAGCAGAGGAGCAGCCAACGCCGAGTTCCCGTTCCTGCTCTCCAGCTCAGCCAACCTGCGGGGCTGCCCGGCCCCGGCCCCACCGCGGGCCTCGACCCCCAGGACGGGTGGCGGCCTGGCTGCGGCTGCCCTCATGTGCAGGCGCTTAGGTCTCATCTTTCTTTAGTTACATGAGTCAAGGTTACTCTAAGCCCTTAACTTCTCCCAGCTCTTTGCACGGCCTTCAGCCCCTCTGTTTCTAAGGCTTCAGCTCCCACCTTTCTGCTGACAACTCCCATTTTCAAGGATTTACCTCATCCTGTTTTTCTTCACCCACATCTCAGCTGAACTCACACGGGGAATTTGGGGCATTTTGCATGCCCTGGTGTTTTTTTCAATGCCTCTCACTTTTCATTATGCTCTGTATGTGTCACAGGTGATGGAATCAAACCCCAGAGGTGCCTTCAGCAAGAACAATCTCCTGCCCTTGTTGGTGCAAGTGTTTGTGGCCGTCCTGCTTGTGCCAACATCCTTTCTGCCACAAGACGCTGTGAGAAGCAGACTGTCACTCACTTCCCAGGGGCCAGGCACTAACCACTATGGATTGGCTACATGGGAGAGGGCTGGTCCCCAAATCTCCTCTTTGACTCTGCCATTGTGTAATATTAAATCTGCAGATCAATATAAGAAAAATACATAAGAACATTTTATGTCTTAAAAGAGCATTCATAAATATACTTGTATATTTATATAAATATATATTTATGTGTAAATATATTGATATTTTATGTATTTTCCTTCTACTTGTATAACAGATTACTTCATGGATTTTTTAATTTCAAATTCCTGATCAAATAAAAATCCTGCTGCAACTCTTGCAAGAAATCAGTCTGTCAAGATTAGTGTCAGTGTTATTTTGTGTGTGATAGCTATGAGTCAGGTCATGCTGGTCATGAGTTTTCATAACCTAAAATAAAAACAAGATTAAAGAAAAAGAAACAGAACTATCCGACCCTGCACATTTCATCGTATCTGAGATCCACATCTGTGGTACTATTATCTTCACCTTCAATTTTTTTCATCTTATGCCTGCAATCTGCTCCCAATTCTGCTAAGAGGGAGAATGATGTCTTTGGTGCTTTTTGTCTCCATTTAAGCTCAGCTCTTGGAATTCTTTGCTACAGATAGGTTGCAGAAAAGAAAGCCACTGCCAGGCTGGGGCTTTACGCCAGAGCTGCTCAGCTGCAGAAAGATTGCACTCCCAGACAGGTATCTGTGTACTGCTAAAATATGAAACAAAGCAATAAGTTTAAACAGGCAGGGACCTCTTTTTAATTTAATTTCTTTAACCAATTCTTTTTAAAAGTCAAAGGAGAGAGAAAGAAAAAGAGAAAGAGAGGAGAGAGAGAGAGAAAGAGAGAGAGAAAGGAAGGAAGAAAGAAAAGGAAAGAAGAGAGAAAGAGAGAGAGGAAAGAAATAAAGGAAAGGAAGGAAGAGAGAAAGAGAGAAAAAGAAAGAAAGAAGGAAAGAAAGAAAGGAAGGAAGGAAAGAAAGGAAGAAAGAAAGAAAAGGAAGAAAGGTCTAGCAACAACAATTTTTTAAGTGCCCTTTGTCAGACTTTGTTCATGTCAGAGTATTATAAACTTTGCTGTCTCAGGAAACCTTTATTGCTTGTGGACAACCTGGCCATGAAAGCTGAGATACCTGAGGCGCCTAAACATGACTTTGTGTTCGGCTACTCCTGCTCCAGGCTCCTGCTTTTATGACGATTCAGGGCTCACCTCACGTGTGACCATGGCTGTGTGTTTCTGCATTTTCGTCAGCCCCTGAGTGCCCTGGCGCCCCAGCGAAGCGGCAGGGCTGCCCGCAGTGTGTGCCCAGGCTGCCCAGCTCCGGAGATGCCCTCTGTCCAGCCCAGAATTGCGGTTATCACTCCCCCGGCCTGTCTCACCAGTAGAAACTTGGAGCCTGTGCATGTAAGGCTGTGCATCCTCTTTCAGATATGAAAACTCTCTTCCCAGTGCTCTACAAAAGTAACTAATTTCACTGGTTACTCTGTCTTTTCCAGGATGAGTGAAATCTTTGGGAGTAGTTATAGTTTATCTGCAATCAGGATGCATTTGGAGGCTTAATGGGCCTCTAGACTAGTAGGCATACACTTCTTTTTTGACTTAGAAAAACTATTGACGAAGAACTATTACCAGTATATTTTGGAATTCTTTAAAAATTAAGTCTTGGTTGAATGGTTGAATGAAGAATGGTTGAAGGATAACCCAAAAGTGATGGCATAGGGGTTTTTTGCTGCTTTTCCAAAAAATATTTTGGGGCTGAGAACAAATTAAAGAATTAACACAGCTATAACAAATGAGACACAGACATAGTTCTCGTATGTTCATGTGCTTTTTGTTAAGCAGTTCAGTTTCACTGTGTCCTATCAGGCTGTTCCTTCTGCTAAGAAAATCATAAGTTTGAGTAGGTGATAAAAGTAGATAATGATGGTAACAAGTGAGAACACAGCATTATTTTAAAGTTGACAGTATCTGCTTTAAGTTTCAGGGAACGTAGAGTGCAATGTCATTGTACGCCTAGACACTTTACTGTATATTACTATGACAAGATTGTATTTTCTGCATTTACCTTATTGACAAAAGGAAAGAAAAATATTACACCAATTGAAATTAAAATCTGAAACTGCAGAAGTGATTCCTTTTAAAATGATAGGCAAGCATAATTTTAGGGGTTTTTTTTAATTGAGCATATTTATGCCACTAGAGGTCCTTCATAGTCAGATTATGTTTTCCCTCACAGTGGTGGTGTGGTTTTTTTCTGTTTCTTTATACATGCTATTATACATACAAGAATTACTGTCTCTAAATAAATTTATTTTGTTTAATGTAATATGTTCTTAGATTAGGAGTGATTTTTTCCTTGATTAAGCTTTTTCTGGGAAAATATCAATATAAGGATTTTTCAAATAGAATTTCTTTAATAAAAGCTCCTGTCTTATTATGAAATAAAATGTTGTTTATTTTTCGATTCTACAGCTGCACATTTTCACCTTTCCAATTTTTCATCATCTTACACTACTTCTCAAACATAACCACTTTTTGTCTTAGAAAAATAAAGAAGTGCAAGTCAAATTAACAAGCAAAATTAGGATAAACAACTGGAACAATAAAACAATATGTAAGGTAGTTTTTCTCTGCTGCTTCATTATTTTCTTCTTATTTTTCCTAGTTAGAAGACAGTTAAAAATGTTTGAAGACTTTGTGGGAGAACTGTGCAGCCTTGGGATCTTGAATGATAGGACTGAGATTAAACTTATCACTACAGAACACAATGTCATGTGTGGAGAAACTAGTAACAAAGATTTGTAGCATAAGATCATCATTTGGAAATAATCAGGAACTAAGGGAAATAAATACTTGCTGCTCCCAGGACGGCCATGAGCTGAAAAGGCCTAATCATGGCACAAAGGGCCAATGTAATCCTAGGATGCATCAGCTGGAATCAAGACGAAGATGTCTTGATATGCAAAGAGATATACAAGGTCCTGGGGAGACCTCTTCTGAAATATGCTGTATGTGCTAGTTACTCATGTTCAAGAAAAATGTGCAGAAAGATGCAAAAGGATCTATAGGAGACCACAAGAGTTTGGCTTGCTAGTCCAGCAAAGGACACTGAGATGGGACGGGACTGCTGCCAAAAAGTGCATCGAGAGCAAACCCTAGGAAAGGAAAGAAACATTTAAAAATAAAAAACTACATTAGCCCAAGAACAAACATGTATACATGAAATATGATTAGGTTTAGGCTGAAAATGAGAAGACAGTTCCTTACTAATATTTGCATTACAGCTGTCTCTATTGGGACCATCAGGCCCTGGAACAGATTTTCCATAGCAGTTGCAGAAACAAGAACATAACTACCTGACAGCAGGACATTAGCCCTGACAGCCAGGAGGTTCCTTCCTGTTCTGTGTCTGTAGAAAAAAAAGGATTTGCAGATTAATGAAATCACAATTTTAAAATTAAAATATTCTTGCATTCTCTAAAATTAGCCATTAAAAATAAGAGCAACATCACAGTAAGCTACTCAGTGCAAAACCACACCTTATGGCTGCACCGACACATCCTGCAGTGCAGTGGTGGGTCCGCGGTCTCTACCAAGCAGGAAATACAAAGCAGAATGTGCTTCCATATCTCAACATCAAAAAAGGTATTAACTATGCAAAAGCAACTGAACAAGGAAGGGTGTGAATTTCCGCATATGGAGAGTTTTATTCAAAAGAAAAGATCAAGAATGGGATTTAGGTACTTGATTGTTGTTGAAAATGATCAGAGCCAACAGAAATGGTAAGAGAGAGGGTGGCATTTGGGGGGGATTAATAGGAGGTCACATGAGTCTTTATGCATCACTGATTCTGGTCTCACACACCACCCTCGCTTCTTGTTCATCTGAGATGTACCCCCTGCTTGGAAATGTACCCAGAAAGAAAAAAAAAAGTTTTTGTTGCTAACCTAGCAGCCCTGAGGCCTAAGTAAACTGATGTTAGTGCTGATTTCGGTAAAAACTTGTAAAATCTCAAAGGACACTGGCTTTGCACCCAGTCCAAACAAAGCTCCCTCAAATCTTTAGTCTTCCAGCACTGACACCAACACAGGTGATACTGAAAGAGCTAATGGGTAAACTGGAGATTACAGCTTCAAAGCATGAACTATGCCTCGGAAAGGCAGACATAATAAAGCACAAGGACCATCAAAATTTGGATCTACTTAGCACATGTTGATAGCATGGGGTTTTATTTTCCAAACACTTGTCCTTGAAATGAAGGAAACTGCTCCTCAACCCTCAGACAGATTTCTTTCTCTATTGAGAATCATATTCTCCTGGTGGTTTCATGGAACAGCATTTCACACCTCTGACTGTGCAGCCACAACCATCAGTAAGACCTCTTCAACAGGTATCTCCTGCTCTTCAGACTAAACAGAATCGTTTTGATTTTTCAGTTGATCACTCCGATTACTATGGAAATAATATTTGAAAAGACCCTTTACAGAAACTGGGGTACAACTGTATCTGAAAGCTTTCCACACTATATAGGAACTGTAGCCCGATGGAAATTCTCAAAGTTTGGGAAGACTTTGTGTTTTGTTTTCCAGGGGGAAAATCCTGGCAGTCTGAATTTGGTGGGGATCCAGTGGGTGCACTTGGCTGCATTTCTGCCAGACTGAGCAAAGCACATGGATCTAATTCTGGCCAGCGCTGCAGGGCTGGAACCTGGCAGCCCGGTGTGGGCTGTGCCCATGGTTCAGTCCATGCCCTCGGTGTGGGCTCCATCCCCGCTCTGCTGTGGGGTGTCGGGACCCATGCCCTCCAGGGCACTGCCTGGCTTTCCTCTTCTAGGATGAACCATGACCCTGAGCCGTCCTCCTTGGCTGGGTGGTCCTGCCACTTCACTGGTATTCATCTACTGCTGCAGGGAGCCCACACTGCTGGTTGAGCCACCACAAAACATCTTGGGATTTTGGGGGTTGTGGGGTTTGGTTTGGTTTGGTTTGGGTTTTTTAGTTAAGATCAGTATTCTACTGACTCAGCTTGCTGAATCAGATTCCTGCCAAGGGGAGGACCTGCAGTTGCAGCGCAAGGTTGGAAGCACACTGGGCAAGGGGCTGGGGTGACAAGAGCAGCTCTAATGGAGATCCATTTTGTCAGGATTGGGCTTGTCTTGGGGAAGCACATTTTAGCTGTGCTCCCATCCTTTTTTAATATAACTAGATTTGGAATTTCAGTCTTTAAAAGAAAATCACTAACAACATAGTCCGTTTACCACATCGATCCAATTTTTTTTTTTTGTCAGAATACCCTGTGATGCTGCACCCAGCCTTGATATTACAGGAAAAATACTAGTGTATATTTAAATTGCAAACCTCGCCATTCTGAGATCTTTCTCAATTAGGACTGCATTGTTTCTGTAGTAATCATTTCAGACAACTTGCTTGTCTGTGATGGGACATTGTCATAAATGACTGAGACTTAACCCACTGTGGAGAAGGCCAGAATCCACACCTGATGCACCCTGCATGGGTGTGAATGCCAGACTTCGCATTGTGTGGCTTGTCTTTAAATCTTACCACTCGTATGCAGACTAGGGCTGAGAAGAGACTAACCAGGCCCTGCCAAAAACAGGCTTAAGGGATAGTATTTTATAGACAGATGAGAACCCTGTCTCCACCACCAACCAAGCAGGAGAATTGGGACAGTCTTTCAAAGGTGGTTTTTACACCTTACTGACTCACTTTTCCTTCACACCTTGGCAGAAGAGTTGTAGGTAAGAACATCTGAGGCAGCATTGTGATGGTCCATCACAACCAAAATGTGGTTTGCAGGCAGAAGAAATTATCTCATTAGATTAGCCAATGTAATTTGACAACAGTTCAGCCTGACACACAAGCAGTTCATCCAGTTGGATTTGCAGTGTTGCAGATTTGAGCTGCATCAACGCTATATTATTAAGACAGGTAACTGAGAAAGTCGTTTTCTGGAAGAGTAAGCACCAGCATATTTTACTCATCAGTGAAAGACTTGATGTTAGGTAACATAACATGCAGCTGTACAGTCTGTGATGCACAGATAAATGGTCATATCTGAGAGAAGTGAAGAAAAGCTAGTTCTTTCACTCCTATTTCTGCAATATTCTTGTTTTCAAGTATTGAATACAGTACCTCTATACTGTATGTATTTAAGGCCTTTAAAGAATGTGTGCCTACCCTGAAATGCCCTATGTAATATTTGTGGGGTTTATATAATTTATATAACTTTTAAGTTTATATAATTTGTAAGAACACAGCTATATCATTAAATTTCCAGTAATCATACTGTGGGCCTCATAGTCTCCAGTATCAATATTGTCATTACTATAAGCATTAAAATATGCTCTGAATTTTATTTATTTTGCATATGCTCCATAAAGGAAATTAATTTCCTAGTTCTTATAAGGTAAGCATGTGAATGTAGTTCTCCAACTGTTCTACCCTAATGAATGTTTCTTTCAAAGTGTTTTTTAGGATTTATCAAAAAATGTTAATAGAATCACAGAATAATTTAGATTGGGAAGGATCTCTGGAGGTGATCTAGCCCAACCCTCTGCTCAAAGCAGGGTCAGCTAGAACAGGTTGTTCAGGGCCATGCCCTGTTAAGTGTTGAAGAAATTTTATTGACCCTAGGTTTCCCATAGCATAGTCTCAGATGTCTGTGCTTTTAAAAGTAGTTTAATTAAAAGATAAAATAAAAAAATAAATTGAGAGGTACAGCAAATAATCAGTCTGGACTGGGTGCCTCTCAAGGGGAGGAACCCCAAGACAAAAGAGGCTTGAGCTTTTAAACCCTCACAATCTGTGCACTCTTCCCACGTCCTTCACACGCTGTCCATGTGCCTCTTGGACCACTGGTGATTCTGGATCTAGGGGCTTCTTTGTTTCTTATTGGATTTTCCAGGCAGCTTTTTCACTGTTCCTATCGAGATGGTTTGCAGCCTCTGCTGACGGAGTTTCCTCTTTATCTCCCTGTACTAGTCTTCAATGCCCACCATAACAAAGCAGCCAGGTCAAGATAAGTTCATGACATGCAGCCTGGAATTCCAGCGAGCCTGGCTACTCATGCTAAGTTTGGCTACTCATGCTAAATAGGCTATTCAAATAAAATAACATAGTTAAAATAATAGAATATGATTAAAAAGTTAATCTGATTAAACTTATTCTGCAACATTGAGTTTTAATATCTCCAAGGCTGGAGATTCCATAATACTCTGGGTCTCTGTTCCAGTGTTTAAGTACTCTCACAATAAAAAAACCCCAACAATCCTTATATCTAGTCAGAAATTCTCTTGTGGTAAATTGTGATTGTTGTCCTTTGTCCTTTTCGCTGTGTACCTCCAAGAAAAGAAAACCTCTGTCTTCTCTACATCCTCCCATCAGGAAGATGAAGACTGCGAGAAGATCCCCCTTTGCCTTCCCTTCTCCACATTCCCTCGGCTTCTCCTTGGGTGTCATATGCTCCAGACACCTCACTGGCCTCCACTGGGCAGACTCCATTTACTTTCTCGTACTGGACCACCCAAACCTGAAGACAGTAGTGCTTGCTAGGGTGGTCATGCAGAGTGATTCCAATCTTTCTAACAGAAGTATGGTTTCTGCCAGTTTCTTTCTGAAGTCTTACATTCTCTTACTTATCCATTGCTTCTTTATTCTTTTTGCTGTTTCGATCTATATTGAAATTAATGTTCCCTATTCTAAGGAAAGATGTTATTCTTAAAATCAAAATATGCCTTCGGATATTTTAAAACATACTCGGAGGAAAAGTATTCTGTAGAAGCGTATTAGGGGTTAAACAAGAAAAAGCAGAAACTTAGTATCAACCAACTTTAATATGGAATGAAGATCACGTTAGTTTTTCTTCATTTTAGTTTTTGTCAATATCAAATCAAAACATTAATAATACCAGACATTTGAATGGTGTAAAATAAAACTCTTCTACATATAAAAAGATACTGTAGAAAACAGATACTATAAGGTTATACAAATAATGTGGAAATAAACAGCTTTAAATTCTTCTTCATAAAATTCCTGCATATACAAAAACCATTTCATTAATATTCCCTGCTTGAAGAAATTTTAGTTAAATAACATGCTCATGTTTTTTACATAAAAATAATCACCTTTTCTTAAGAACATTTAATTCAGCATTAAGGTGGTTTGGGGTTTGGTTTGGTTTGGTTTGGTTTGGTTTTTTAATATGCCTGTTCTTTTATCAAT
Source organism: Caloenas nicobarica (assembly GCF_036013445.1). Taxonomy (NCBI): domain Eukaryota; kingdom Metazoa; phylum Chordata; class Aves; order Columbiformes; family Columbidae; genus Caloenas; species Caloenas nicobarica. The sequence goes on along the minus strand of NC_088245.1, from coordinate 198,103,101 downwards.
GTTGGAGCTTAGGTCTTGATATTTTTATTCTGAACAGTTTCTAAACACTTTCTTTAAGTGAGGAGAGACAGGAAAATGTTTTGCAAAAGCAGAACAGAAGTTAAAGAGGTTAGGTGACAACCAGACCTGTGGAACAGCATTCCACTCTCTGTTATAATCTTGGCAAGACAGACCACTAATGAGTAAATTATGTAAGTTGCACCTACATACCTCTAAGTGGTATGTAGGAATCAATGGTTGTTCAATTTTCTCAGCATGCTACAGTATGCTCTCTTGTTACCTGCAGTGCATTAATGGTGAGTTTTGCTTCCTGGAGCTGTAAACAGTACAATATATTACATGATGCATACTCAAGAAAAAGAACTTTCTAAATTTGCAGTCACATATGTATTTACTTCTATTTACACCTGGAACTGTCAGACCTTTTCCCATTTCCTTACAAGTAAGCCAGAACTTACCAGAAGAAAGAACAATGCATTCTGCTATTTGAAAATCATGAGCCAGGTTTCGATGCGTCAGACTGGAATAAATTCAGAGTGACTGCCGAGACACTGCATATACATCTGAACTTGAACTTTGATCAAGTCACATTTCAGGATCATCACAAAGACTTGCAAAGAAGCCGAGCTAAACCAAAGGAGCGGGTGGCTGAGCCTGCCAGATGGCTTGGGCTAGCTGTACCAACTGCATTTGGATATGACAAAAAATGTTTCTACAAATATAAATGCATCTACTTGAGTGAAACATGAAAACCAGAGTGTTTGATACAACTGACGGGGCTTAGTAAGTGTTGACCAAGGTAAGCTAGTTTTTATCTTCAGGTCTGGCTCAAAGGTGACTGACCTGTAACGCCAGGAGCAGCGCTCTGCATGCTGAGCACCCCCCAGAACCGGGCTGGGGTCAGAAAACAACCTGCTTAAAAGCAGCTGGCTAATTGTCTTCCAAAGTGCTTGATGAGTACTTGTACTAAAAAACCTCCATAACAGTGTTTCTCTTAGAGCAGTGAACATGAGGCCGTCATTTGAGGAGACTTCAAGAGGAGACGGTGGACAAAACCCACCTTAGCCACAGCTATTGCAATTTATTTCTGGAAAAATTGTTTGGATTTGTGGGTTTTTTAGTTTGGGGTTTGTTTTGGTTTTGGGTTTTTTGGTTGTTTTTTTTGGGGAGCGTGTTTGGTTTTTGTTTGCTTGTTTTTAATAAAAATGATGTCTATAAACTTGTCTGTGTGTGATCCTTAAAAATGCTGAGAATCTCTTCAGCACCAGGGTTTCCCATTGGCTCCAGAAAAAACAAAAAAAAACCCAAAAAAACCCCCAAAACAAAACAACAAACAAACCAACTTTGTCGAAGTGTTTTTTCCATCTTAAAATGCCGGTGGTCACACACACGAGGGCACATCTCTGGCAGAGCACACCACTAGTATGACGTCCCACAGACACTTCTCAGCCAGTTCCATTATTGCGAACGCGTCCACATAGGCCCAGTGTGTTCTGTGAGGCACGGTGGGCTAAACACAACATGTTTTTAAGATTGCAGATTTTGGCACGTAAAATATGGACTTTTTCTACTGTGTTCTTCTTTCTTCTGTGTTAAAATGTTTGTTGTCGAGAAGCTGGACTTTATTAGGGTTTGCCAGAGCTCCAGCTCTAATCATCACCCCCCGCTCCCCTCCCCGCGGCGGCGGGCGCCCCCTAGCGACAAAACGGCGCCTCCCCCGGCCGCGCAACGGCTGCCCGCGGGCGCATGCGCGCTCCTCGCGCCGCTGGGCTCGCGGCGGCGCTCGCCGCCCGCCCCGCCGGGCTCAGCCTATGAACGAGCGGCGGGGCGGTTCCTCACAGCCCCGGGGTTGGGCAGCGGGGTGCGGGCGCCCTGGTGTTGTCCCGAAATGGGGGGGTCGTTACCCGGTGCGCAGGTGTTCGGTTCACACAGGCGGTCGAGGTATTTGCTTTATTTACGGTTCCGCGCAGAAAATGGCGCTGGGCGATCCTTTGCAAAGCTAGCACGCCTGAAGCATGCTGCACGGAATCGGAATCACAGAAAGTTAGGGATTGGAAGGGACCTCGAAAGATCATCCAGTCCAATCCTCCTGCCAGAGCAGGAACACCCCGATGAGGTTACACAGGAAGGTGTCCAGGCGGGTTTTGAATGTCTCCAGAGAAGGAGACTCCACAACCTCCCTGGGCAGCCTGTTCCAGTGTCTGTCACCCTCACTGAGAAGTTTCTTCTCGTATTTAAATGGAACCTCCTGTGTTGCAGTTTGTACCCATTACCCTTTGTCCTGTCATTGGTTGTCACCAAGAAGAGCCTGGCTCCATCCTCGTGACACCCACCCTTTACATATTTATAAACATTAAAGAGGTCACCCCTCAGTCTCCTCCAAGCTAAAGAGCCCCAGCTCCCTCAGCCTTTCCTCATAAGGGAGCTGCTCCACTCCCTTCATCATCTTTGCTGCCCTGCGCTGGACTCTCTCCAGCAGTTCCCTGTCCTTCTGGAACTCTTAGCCACTCCTGACATCTCTTACACATATTTATGCCTACTCAAAGTTAATCGATCCAAACTTTGCTCACTTTGGTTTAAACGTACTGTCCACTTTTGTTCTTCTACACATGCTCGGTGAGTAGTGGTCTTCTCTGAGTACAGAGTGTTTTCTGAGACAGAGGTCACGATCTCCCCCTGCTGCCTTTACCTTTCCCTTAGTTCCTACACCCTTTGTTTCGATCTTGGCAATCTTCCATCCTTTGGCCACCAAAATTTTGAATTCCTCATTTATCTTTTTATCCTTCAGGGAGAGTTAAATTTCAACTGAAAGTTAAGCCAAGTGAGCATCTGTGCAAAATACTAATCCTAAAGTCTAGGCCAGGGGTGTCAAACTCATTTTCACCGGGGGCTACATCAGCCTCACGGTTGCCTTCAAAGGCACAAATGTAATTTTAAGACTGGATAAATGTAACTACTCCTACATTCGGCCCTTTGAAGGCAACCGTGAGGCTGATGTGGCCCCCGGTGAAAATGAGTTTGACACCCCTGGTCTAGGCAATAAATCATTACACTGACAATCATATAGTAGCAAAACTGATTCCAGTCACTTATTCAACTGTATCAAAATTCGAGAACTGACATATCACTAGCTCTGCACCGAAGTTGTGGGAGCGTGGCTTCCTGCAGATCTGGAGGGGCCTGTGCTGCATACAGAGGAGACGAAGCAGCTTTAGGAGCAAAGCCAGACTCCTGAGCAAGAGATGCACACAAGCCTGTTCAATGTGAAGTGGTTTGCTGTGCCAGTGCACCTCTGGGTACAGTGCAGGGTACTTGCTTCACCAGCCTGTCATTACACGTGCGCATGTGTGCAAGGCTTGGTGGGCTGCTTTGGGGGCAGTGCTGCCTATGGTGACTGAAATGCTAATACTGGAAGTACAAACGCATCATTGCTTGCTTGCGGCTGAATGTGTGTGTTTGTATATATGGTTATTTATGTGTGTCATGGTTTATTAAGACTTTAGAAAATTTATAGGTCAGTTTCAAACTTCAAAAAATATTGGTTCATACATTCCACACTAATGGTTAGTTCTTACTCATTATTATCACCAAACAGTCAAAACAGTCTTCAGCAGTATATCCAAAATTAGATACCAGTATACAATATTATGGAGCTGATACTGTACTGTAAGCACCGATGACCACAATAATGGATGGTCTCAGTCACCAAGGTGGAAGCAATCAGGTTCAAGAGCTCTCTAATGAGAAATGCTGAAATCAGCGTGCTTCATCTTCTCACCTCCCAGCAAATTTGGGATCTTCTACTTTTATAAGATTGAATTTCTAGCAGTGCCACTTTTCTCTGACTACACTAGCAGCTCTATTGAACTATGGTCTATGTAGAAAAGGGCCACTCATTCAAAGGAAGAAAGGAAAAACATTGTTAGTTGGGTATTTTAACTCCTTGTGGTTTGAATTCTTTTTCTCTGGTAATAAGACAACTTCGAAGCAGCAGTGAAGTAAGCACTGACCAAACTATGAAATTGCAAAGGTCCTTAACAGTTTCAAATAAACCACCACCTTTCCTTCCAAGCAAGAAAGACAATATGCATGACAACTTAAGTGATACTTGAGAAGATAAAAGCCCAAAAGTTCCTATAACAATCACTGTGGAGAAAAAAAAAAAAAGGCAAATGCTGTTCTGTTAAAACACACTCTCTGATATTCTGAGTAAATAACTATTTCATTGGCAATGTTCAATTTTTAAAGAGTAAAGAGCAATTTCCTCACCATATATCATACTTGTTCAGCATGCCAGACCATAGTATACTTCTTGATGAATGAAAAGTAGTTTCAGTGTTAGCTTATTTAGGAAAATCTTTAACACTTGTCGTCATACTCTAAATGTTGGAATGTGAATTCTGTCAAATCAGTAATACATACACATGAAGACATTACAGACACACAGGTGTTACATCTTTGTTTAATGGAGTCGGTATATTTTAAGAACTGTGAGGATGTTGGACATACTCCAGAGATCTTTAATTTCCCAAGTTAACTAAAATACAAATTCTGTCCCTGCCCTTCCACACTATAAATAAATTTCCCAAGTTGAGGTTTCAGCACTGTTCTGCTGCATTGCATTCACAGTGACCTTTTGTTGGTGGATTAAATGGCTATTGCACATGCAATACAGACAAATACTCATCTGAATAGAGGCTTGGGTGCATCCACTTCTAGCATTAGTCCTCTGGAAAGTTATGTATGGCTTGCCTCCAGTTCTGCCTATTTTATCCCTTTCTCTGCCTCCCTACATACATCTCTTCAGACTTGCACTGTACCTTTTGTACAGCTGAGAAGGGAACTCAGAGATCTTCCTAATTAGTCCTAGCTTATGCACGGTGTGTGCTGTTTCCCCACAGGGGCAAGCAGCTCCTCGCCCCCCTCTAGACTTGGCAGGGAAACAAGTTTTACAGATAATTTTCTACAATAGTGCTGCTGTTGTCCACTGCAGCTTCTCTGGGGTTGGGAAACAAAAATGTGCTTTCCTTCCACTCTAGTTCTTCCTCAGGCTTTGCTAGAGCAAGGTCCCACCAACAGCCAAGCAGGCCAGAAACCAGAGTCAGGTCACCCAGCAATGACCCGAGGCTGCTATTGTGAACTCCAGAACCATCTGCCCACCTTGTGGTGTCAAATTGTTAAGGTAAACAGCCTCCTGTATCTCTCCTGTCCCTACAGAGATGTAGCTCAAATGCATTACAGCCTGTTCACTACCAGCAGAGCATCCCTACCTCAGCCAAGAGCTCACCAGGCCTTCTCCTGGACTGGCAATGCATTATCATCCAATACATTTACTGCACTGGCCCAGTGGTAACGCAGATAGCCCACTGCCCAGAACTGGTTGCCATTTGATTGCCCATTTCAGTTTTTGATTCCCTGTGTTTGAAGGAGGCGTGCTCTTTGATGACTTGTGATTACTGGAAGCAGTTGACAGGTTTAGCCAGTTGTCACAGAGGACCTGCACTCCTGCTGCCTGCCACTTACTGAGTTGCTTATCTGCCTTCTGGAACTGGTGCATCAAATTTCAGGAAGCAATGGTCATGCCTTCCCTGTCTCACTGGGCAGCATACCACCTGAGAAACCCTGAGGACCTCTGCTGGACCTGGGCCTTAGAAGGTCTGGGAACAGTGTGGTGAAAATGGTGTACTCAGTGCAGAGTCACTCATCTGCAAATGCTGGAGCTGCTTTCTATATTGTGAGAGAAACTCATTGGCTTGAGGTTTGCCGAATCTGGTAGCCCAACAGAGGCAAAGCTGCTGCAACTCCATGTTGCCAGATTGTGCTAGTTTGACTGAAAATGGGTTAATTTTCTTCATGCAATTAGAAACCTTTCTTTTTCATGCCTAGCATACTCATTATTTGGACTTAGTTTGAGAACACGCAGATAACACCCCAGCACAGAGCTCATGTTTTTAATTGCTCTGGCTTGAGGGCCAAGGATGTTCTGAGCGCTCTGCCCACAGGTGTGAGGTGGCAAGGAAGGGGGGCATGGATGGGGCAGAGCTTCACTGACATCCAGACTGATCAATAAGAGTATTCCATCCCATTGGCATCATGCTCCATATTTAAGGAGTCGCTCTCTTCCGCTTTCGCTCTCTGGCTTCTCGGGCACTTTCTCTTGCACGCGTTGTTGGGCTTGTTTGTTTGTTTGTTTGTTTGGGGTTTTTTTGGTTTTGTTTTGTTTTGTTTTTTCAGAGCCAGGGGAGTTTTTGGTGTGGGACATTTAGCCCAGCCTTTTGCCATTTTGCGGAGTCCTCTGGGCTTTTCTGCCTTTTCCCTCTCTTTCCTCCCTCTGGGATCGGCTTTAGGACCAGGTGTGGCTTGCTGGGACTGGCTGCTCAGTTGAGGACAGAGTTCATGAGGAATTGCCTTGAGCATCTTTTATTTCTATTTTATATATATATATGTATTTACTAGTAGTGTATTAGTATTTTGTTATTTTATTAAACTGTGTTTATCTCAATCCAAGTTTCTCCCTTCCCTTTTGATTCTCTCTCCTTTTGGGGGGGATGGGGAAGGGGTGAGCGAGCGGCTATTGTGGTTGTATTGCTGGCTTGGGTTAAACCACGACACGGATGCAGTCAGTAGTGAGGTGGCCTATTGCATGTATTCCCAATAGGCCCACAGATGCTTTACACTGTATGTATGTATATGTATATACACACACACATAGACAGCTGACCACACAAACATAGGTGGCACAAACAGTCTAATCCTGTTCTCCTGTTTGGCAGTTAAAGGTTTGTTAGTGTAAAATGTGTACATATATAAAATATGGATTCCTCCAGTAACTGGCCTTGGACACTCAGTCTGTCCAGTAACTGACCCTGGACCCTTGGCCTTTTCAGTCTCACCTCAGCTGCTCCACTGGCCAAATTGCCCCCGCCTTTCTCTGCCCTATGGTGGATAGTGCTGCTTGGCAGCTTTGTTTACTGTGACACACCAGGCAGGTTTAAGGAGCTTCCTCTCCTTCAACATCATATCCTTCAGCAGATAAAAAGACAGTAATGTAGTATCAACATATTGGCTCAAACCAGTCATAGTATGTGAGCAGCGGCATTCCAGGATTTGAATATTGAGAATCCCTGAATATCTTTGACTGATTCCTACAAAACCAAAGAGCTTTTCTTTTGAACCCAAACACATTCTAGGATGCAAGACCTGAAGAGGTGAGAGCAGAGATACTCAAATGGTGTTTGTGGTATCTCAGGCAGGTACTAAAGTGAGGGTTTGACCTGTTAATAACAGTTTTTGTTTTCATTACTGGAGTCAGAAGATCTGGTGAGTTCTGTTTCAATTCAAAGTATGTTTTAGTTGGGATCAGGAGCAGGACTTCGCTGGTGGAAGGCTTATCTGTATTTCTTTCTGAGCCAGAACCGTCTAGTTTGGAGGGATGATAATATCCCTGACAATAAGACAGAATGACTCAGAAGGGCTAGTGGAAGTGAAACCTTCTTGGGAGGGAGTTCAGAGAGCTGGTTCTTTAATGGAATGCAAACAAACCCTCATAAAAATACCCCTTCTGCCCTCTGCACACCTTTCCCCTCTCTTTCTGTTGTCCCGCGCCCTTACCACACATTACACTCCATCCCCTTGGCGAGTCAATGGGCAGGAGACTGGGGTCAGTGCATTACCACACATTACACTCCATCCCCTTGGCGAGTCAATGGGCAGGAGACTGGGGTCAGTGCATGGTGGTTCCTCTGTCAGTAGCAGTCCCTTTAGAGTCATGCTCGTGGGCCCTGCTTGGGTGGCTCCATGGCTCCGGCCCCTGCTCAGGCATGGTTTTCTCTTTCCTCCTTTTCCAACCTGGTCATTTTTTTCTTTTGTGCTGGTGCTTTCTGGCCTTTCTTAAATGCATCTTTTTCCGAGGTGCTATAAACCCACCTGATCGGCTCAGAGGCACCACCAGCTTGGCTGATGTGCTCAGCTGTGGCCTGCAGTGGGTCAGGTGGAGTTGTCTGGAACCTGCTGTGTCCAGCGTGCCTGTGACCTTCCCACAGAGCTCACCCCTACAGCCCCTTCCCCCAGTCTGCCAGTTATGCTTAAAACACAGATATACGAAAGTTTACAAATTACATGACTTCCCTGTGCCATGGGAGAGATGATGCAGTGAGGGAGAGAAGCTGGGCAGGCGGGTGTTGAGGTTTATTCCACAAGCACCTCATTCTGCAGGAGAGATGGTGCAATCCTGGAAGGAGGCTGGATGGGTCACTGTGGTGGTTCCTGCCATGCTGTGTCATCCTAGCACAGCGTCATGGGTAGGTCTCCGGTTTCTCTGGTCTCTTTTCCACTCTTTGAGTTCCCCAGAGGTTGCAGAGATGGTCCCACGTCCTGGAGCAGGGTCATAGGTCCTCTCTCCCCAGAGACCTGCCCACTACCTTTCTCACAGAATTTCCCAGAATGGTTGGGGTTGGAAGGAACCTCTGGAGATCATATAGTCCAACCCACCTGCTAAAGCAGGTTCACCAGAGCAGATCACACAGGAATGTGTCCAGGTGGGTTTTGAATATCTCCAGAGAAGGAGACTCCACAACCTCTCTGGGCACCCTGTTCCAGTGCTCTGGCACCTGCAAAGAAGTTTCTTCTCATGTTTAGATGGAACCTCCTGTGCTTCAGTCTATGCCTGTTGTCCCTCATCCTATCATTGGGCACCACTGAAAAGAGTCTGGTCCATCCTCTTGACATCTAGTCTTGAGATACTTATAAACATTGATAAGATTCCCTCTTGGCCTTCTCTTTAGAGAATACCTTGTTGATGATAACTCCATTTGTTTTCTGATTTGTAGTTGTTTTCTGATGTGCTGTTGCTGTTGTCGATACTCACAATCTGCTTGCTTCTGCTACTTCTCAATGCTTTTGCAACTTCTCAATGCTTTTGCACTTCTTGATGATCAACAGGTGATTTGCACAGCTTGACTGTCTACATCCTTGAGTACACGGAAACCATTACCCCCAGGAACGGAGCCCTGGCCCTGGCTGCACTTCAACACAAATGTACTGACCAGCAACCTGTTTACATATTTCCAGCTCCTTTTATCCCCTTTCTGCTGTATTTCTCCACACTTGTTCCTCTCCCATCTGATTTGTTCTTTCCCTTCCCCTGTCTTTGGTTCTTCCCTTAGACATCCCATAGTAAGTCTTGCACAACCCCAAAGCTCACCAGCTTCCCATGGTGAGCCTTCAGTCACATAACCTAACAGTCTGTAAACCCTGTCCTCATTTAGGTTCACTTCTTGAAGTTCTTTGGGGTAAAAGGTCCCTGAATAGCTCTGTGACAGGAGCCTTTCAAGCAGTACAAGGGAATGGCACCTAATGCCTTCTAAGGATTTCATCTACTATGAAGATTTCATCTACTATGAAAATTTCATCCACTATGAAAATTTCATCCATGAATGTCTGCTAATACCCTTTTACAAACCTCTTATTTGTTCTAAATATCCTCATGTGTATGTGATTTTTGAGCAGAGGCCTAGTCTCTCAAATTTTATAGAAACTTTATTCACTTTTAAATGGCTTTAAATTCCCATGGGTGGAGGAAAGACTTCCAGCCCTAAAGGCACTCAGTCTACCTCCAGCATAAATGGGGTTGGAGCTCCAACTGGAGGCATAGTGGATGGCATTTGAGGTGAAAGACTGTGGGACCTACTTCCAGTTACAAAGCCTAAGACAAACTTTTGCACTAGAAGTAGGAGTGCAGGGCAGCTGATGCTTTTTTGGAATGACAGGTGTCTCTAATGTACACCGTGCAACCCATGGTCACAGGGAGACTGGGTGATGTGGTGCTGTACTCAGTGATATGCCGTCTGATATTTATTTGCCTGAGAGTATGGGTAAGCGGATAATGATCCCTGTTCTGCAAACACGTCACATACAGATCAGACCTGCAGCCCCACCAGCCTAGCTCAGACCAGTTCTATCCCAGTAACCCCAGAGGAACAGGTGACTCGTTCTGCCTGGTTGACATGCTGGGTCTATGGATGACAGCTTAGCGTCTGTGTGTTGCAGTTCTTGGGCTTCGGCTTCTACGTGGTACTGGATTACTGCATATGGTGGTTGCCCCCAAAGGGCTATTGTCTTAACTATTTATTACTTTTTATATTAGGTCGCTGATATAAGATGGCTTTGCTAACCACATGGCCTGAGGCCAAATCTCTTTGACGTCCTCCATACCTGAGGCAAATTAGGAGTTGCCACTGCAGTTTCTGTAACCCTCCAGCCTCCCACCCAAGTGATTTACAAGAAAAGAAACATTACCTGTGTTCCCAGCTCATGCTGGATTCATCTAGTCATAGTTCAAGCTTGGCTGATGTGGTCACAGCTCAATTGTCCAATTCCTCCACGTAGGCTAAACTCAGTGGCATCCGCCATACACAGCAGATCTTCATTTAATGTTTGCAAACAGTACAGGGAGACTTGTCTGCCTGTCCTGAATTAGCTCAGCAATTACATTCACATATCAGTGTCTTCTGTGTCCTTTGTGAGGCCTGCAATGGTTTAAAGTATGAGAAGAGTTGCAGGCACTGGATAGGACAGAGACATTGGGAAGGCACTTAGAAATAATACCCCTGTTAAGAAATACTCAGAGATTGCATTTGGAGCAAGAGTGGGAATACGGAAAAAACAGATGACCATGACAGTGGGCAAGAATTGTAGGGTTCCCGCAGAGATGCAATGCTTACAGAAAAAGGTACCTCTGTGATCAACATGCCCAAAGGGTCCATGGCACAAAGCTTGAGGAGTGTTCTTTGTTAGCAGAACTCTGTATTGTTTCACACACCAGCATTTCCCAAACAGAAAAGAGATGTAGGAGATGGACTTCATCACAGCAAAGAATGCGGAGAATCCTAGAAGTCATTCCAAATGACAAATGGAAGAGTGAGGCGTAAGATCGACAAACAACGAAAAGGAAGGCATGAGAACAAATACTTCACTTGTTTTACATAGTAGAATAAATTGCCATTTTGGGTTTGGTTCTTAATCTCACCTAAAGGCAATCTTAATCCTGGTGAAAGACAGATTCTTACACAGTTTAGGCATTAATTCTGAAATGTCAATGTGCTTTAATTCAGTTCAGTACATATTTTAGTGGAGCAGGTTGCATGTTCCTGTATTTTCCTGACACTTTACTAAGTTAGATGTGCTTCTGTAACTGTGGCTATCTAAGATGCCACATTGGATGTCTAAGATGGCAAGATTTGCAGAGATATATACCATCTCTTACACTTGGAGTAAACATGGAGGAAAATACGATTGTTGTTGCACATCTGATCTAGACACAGCAAACATCAAGCTGGGAGTGGTTGCTCTGAGTATAATATAATATTACTAACACTTTGAGGGAGGAGATTGTTGGCAAAGAAGGGTGAGACAATGATAGGCCTGTAGATCAGATAAAGGTTGTTTACTTGTGTGGAACAGGGATGGCTTAACAGTCGATAAGACATGAGGAAAAGTATAAAAATATTTAACGGTCACAAAATGTTTATTGAGTAAATTCTCAGTCCTTGACTTTTAATATTCTGAAAAATTATGACTTTTAGTTCCCAGGCTTGTCTTTGAAGTTATGTTGTAGGTCCTTCTGGTAGATCAGGTCTGAGGAGTTCAGTTTTCCTTGTCCCAGCTGGGTGTTTCTGTTTTTCACTGACTGCCTCTGTGATTTCATTCTGCTGTGGAGTAGTTTCACTTGCATCATCTCCATGGAGCCATTTTAATGCCTCATGGACAAAGTGATGTAGGATCCATGGATTCTGATGACTCAGTTGTGCAGCTTTTTTTTTTCAGTGTTTATACTGATGTTCTACCATGCACGTATCTATCTCAACAACATAAGGAACACCCTCATCAAACAAGGACATCTTCCAAGAGGTCAGAGTGTACTTTTGAATGAATGACCACATTACAACATAGAAACTGAGGACACTATAAAAATACCCTCACCAACCATTTATTTGTTTAAATCTATACAGAAAATCATTAATAATACCATAAACTGAAAGAAGCTTATAACCCCTACCATGTGTTCCTAGAATATTCCTTTCTCCTTCACCGGTGAAGAGCTCCAGATGTTCCAAACACAGGATCAGAATAAACTTTCAGCAACAAATAACAAATGCAGTAAGGTGATGCTAAGCAATAAACACAAAACTTTCCAACACATTTCCCTTTTCTCAGGGTTTTTTTTCACCATCTTGCCAGGTGAATATTTGCTCTGCACTTCTTTGCTATCCCATCACTTCTTACCACTGTAAAACTGGCACAGTGAGATGAGCCCCAGCATGATGTGGAGCTGTAGCCACAGTCACACAGTGAGCTCAGAGGTCAACCCTGGCACCTGGCTGCAAGATCAAGAAGTTGAACGTGGGCAGCTGGAACATCCCATTGCTCCTGTCTCTGCTGGTGAGGATTTCTGTGAACCATGGGGTTAGCAGGCCTGGTGTCCTATAGGTTTCCTGTCCTACCCAATTGCCTTTGGTGTCTGGGGAGACACGAGACTTTAATGCTGTTCTGCTGCTCAGATACTATTTTTATACATGTGCATGAAAGAAGCCTGCAGAAGAAACATTACCAGAATGTTGTTTAAGAAATGTCCTTTCCCCCATCAGGTGAAGCATACCTGGCTTGATGACATCTTAAAGGAAGGAGAGTCATTGCTCATTAGTAGGGAGTATCCCACCTCCAGTATTAGTCTATCAAAAAAACCCCACGATACCTGGCAGCATCTTCCAACAGCTTACATCATATTGAAACTTTACTTGTGATAAAATGAGTATCAGTATCAGCCTCCAGACCAATAGCATAACCAATTATAACTGGCATGGATGGCATCTTGCTTCCACACTGGTCCCTCTCAGGTTCTTGGGTGGCAGCAGAAAGCATGTCTCAGTCTCAGGCTGGCTGGGGTTCCGAATCAATTACTTTTGTCCATGATTCTCTAAACTTCCTTGTAATCAGATGCGCACATTCTTCAGGAGCACTATGATCTATGTAATCCCTGGTGACCTATCCACTTACTGAAGGTTGAGAAAAATCCATGCCAAGTCAAAAATGGGAAAAGAAATGAGGAATTGTTAGATTGCACAATCTTGGATTTATGGCTTAGTGCAGTCATCTAGCTAATAATGCAGTAGATTTGGAGGTTTGGGTTTGTTTGGCTTTTTTATTATTTCTCAGAATTTAGGTTTGATTCACCTTTCCTGGGAAGAGCAAATTCAAGCTGCCAGTGCCCAAGTGGTGGAAGCTGAGGGAAAGTCAGGTTCATGTTGCTGTTTTAACATCTCTGCTTTAACCATTCCAGCTCCTGCTTTAGTGTACCACCCGTTTTTGATGGCTTCTGACTGCTGGTCAGAGATCTTTGTGATGGACTGTGTGCTGTCAGGGCCTCTGTGCTCGCTGGTAAACTAACAAAGACTGCATGAGTCCACAGCAGACATGACAAATGCAGGTTCCCTAGGTAGCATTTAACACATGACACTCAAAAGCTCTCAAATGAAGGTGTAAAGTTGTGCTTGGATTATATGTGGATTTGTGTACCACTCTCTTTCTACAATCACAAGCTTAGCTAGACCAACCAGACTCTGGAAGCCAGAAAATGTTTGCAAACACATTCAGCTCAACTGTAAATGCCATAGGCAAATTGACTTCGCTCACCTGTTAGGAATGAAATGAGCTGTGTAACTCATTAGTGTGAGGTTCTTCCAGCCCAGATGTGCACAGGACAGCAATCTGCTGTGCATCTAAGCCAGTGATCACATGCTTGAGGTTTAGAAGACCTGTGGGTGTTAGCCAGGGTGGTGATCCATGCACTAATCTAGGTATTATACAATGAGCAAAGTCCACTTAAAATTTTGGCCTATTCACATTTGGCAAGTATCAGAGCTACCAATATCACGTACTTCCCATCTCTGTTTCATATGCAAATACTCCTTGTACCTAAGTGCCACTTTTGTCAGAACACTTAGAAAAGATCCATAAAAATCATCACTTGTAATTATGTCCCATGTAGAACTGCAAGAGCTGGACTGATTTTGTCCTTCTGAACACTCTGAGTGTAAATTGCTTTATTTTATTTGTTACTCAAAGGAGCAACTAGTCAAGTACTAGCTATGTTTGTTGTTTTTTTTTTTTTTATAAGAATAGTTGGTGAAAGTAGGGGAAGAAATGTGCAGGGTTCAGGAGGAAACACACCCGGAGACACGTGCAGACACACAATCACTAAGTTCTGCAGACTGACTGCCCAGCACAAAAGGTCCCTGGAGAGCCCAGATTCTTGGAGCTGGTGGCATCCTGCAGCTTCAGCTCAGCATGCACGGCAAGATAAATGCCTCTGGCAGCTCCTGGCTGTGCCTTTTATAGAGTCTGGGCTGCCAAGCCACATCTCTGCTCGAAGCTTCTGGGGTCACCTAGATGAGTCTCCGAGGGCCAGCCACACTTGCACATCCCACCCAGAATCACTTTGGGGCTGGAGGACATGATCTCCTGAGCAGTGCATGCAAACCCCTCTTCTGACTTCACCCTGCCCTTGGTCAGGTGAAGGGCCAAGGTGCCCGTGGTCTCACTCATCCACGCTCTGGATCTGTCCAGTCTACCCAAGCCCACAGGGGGAAACACACCAGTCGCACTGGTGCCCATGTAACACATTGGACTAACAAAACTAGACCAAGGCAACGAAAATGCTCGTCATAACAAACTGCCCCACATAGTTCCCAAAGTAATGTGGTTTCAGATAGGCTCCTAACCAGCCAGAGGCAGTTATGGTTTTAGCTGCATCTGTGCCTGACGTTAAGAGAAAAACAGCAGGCTGTGTGAAAAAAGTCACTCATCTCCTCTCCCTGTCCTTTTCACTATCAAAGTGCCCATTCATATGAGTATCCACTTGCTGCTGACCTTCTGCCAGAAACAACCTACTGCCCAGCTCACCCAGCCCACTCTGCTGGCTCGCGGGCTTTCTGCCCATTTCCCACACCCCAGCCCAATTTGCAGAAGCAGCTGCTGCAATTCTGTTTACCAGAAGTCCTAGGATTTCTGCTTATTTGGCTCAAATGCCATTACCAGCCATCTGAGGCCTGTTAGTGTTTGTTATCCCATGTGGTTCTGTGATTTTAAAAGAAATCTGAGGAATTTATTGCTCAGCAGATTTTTCGTAACACAATACTTAGCTGAAGATCCCAGGGGGGCAAAGAAATTCCTCTGTTGGGCATCTCTACTGACAGAATTGTTCTATTACTGTAGGTACAGGTACTTCCACAAGGCCCGATACATGCAGTTTGTTCCACTGGGAAATGAAGAGTGAATGTCCCTGCCATTTACAGTATTAAGCCTTTTCTCAAGCCAGTTTGCATGGTTCGCTCTAGGAGTACCTAGTTCACTAACTCATTTTCCCTTTCGCCACTTGCCTATCTTTACCACTTGGCACTTGCTGGTCTGTCCCTGGCCAGCCCTGCCCAGCTCCCACCCCACAGCCAGCTTCCTCTCAGCTCCCTGACCCGTCTTCATCTGCTGATCCAGTTCCTCTGCTCCTTTCTCGGTATTTCCCTTCTGCTCCCGCTTTCCTTTGCAAACCTCACGCTTTAACAGCCCGGTTCTCTCTCATCCGATTTTCCAGGCCGGCCTGGTTCCCCCTGCCCTCAGCACCCCCCTCTCCTGGCCCACCCCTACACTTGTTGCTCTGCCGGGCGAGCTGGATACTGGGCACCGGCCAGTAGCCACCAGGCAGCGCCCTCTCCCCGGCGGGCGGCCGGCGGTCCCCCCGCAGCCCCCCGCGGTGCTCGCTGCCCGCCCTGCCCGCCGCGCCGCGCCGCGGGGGAGGGCCCGTCTGGCCGCGCACATGACGGCATGGTGGGAGGCCCCGGCGGGCGGCTCGGCCGCGCCACCGCAGAGCGGGCGGAGAGGCGGCCCCAGCGCGCCGCGGGCGGCGGGGCGGGCCGGGGGCAGCCGGGCGGGGGCGCGGAGCCGGGGCCCGGGGCCCGGCGGCGGGAGCGGGGCGGCGCGGTGCTGAAGGGACAGCGCCCGCGGGCACCGCCCGCCCCGCCCCGCCCGGGCAGCCAGCGGGAGCCCGGCGCGGCGCCCCGGGAGCGGGGCGGGGGCACCGGCCTCGGCTCGCCCGCCTGCCGCCGCCGCCCCGCCTGGAGCGGCCGGCACGGGGGCCCCGTCCTGCACCCGCGGGAGCGGCTCCCCGGGCCCCGCGCAGCCTCCGCCGCCGCCGGCCCGCTGCGCCGATGCCGGGCGTTGGGGCGATCGGAGCGCGGTGCAGGCTCCGGCCGCGCAGGAGCCCCAGGAAGAGCCCCAAGGCGGAGCCGGGCCAGGCCGGGGCCGCCATGGACGCGGCGATTTGGATCTACCAGTTCCGGCTGATCGTGCTGGGCGACTCCACCGTGGGCAAGTCCTGCCTCTTGCACCGCTTCACCGAGGGCCGCTTCCCGGGGCCGCTGCACTCCGACCCCACCGTGGGGGTGGACTTCTTCTCCCGGCTGGTGGAGATCGAGCCCGGCAAGAGGGTCAAGCTGCAGCTCTGGGACACGGCGGGGCAGGAGCGGTTCAGGTACGGGACCCGGGATCTTCCCCTCCACCCTTCACCCTTCCCGTCCGCCCCCAGACCCGCCGGCCCCCGGGCACACCCCGCACCCCCGCCGCCCTCCAGGCGCCTCAGCGCCCAACACATCTCCTGGCACAGGGGCTTTGCCTTCGCCCCAGCACGGCTCACTCTGCGCCCAGCTGACCGCTGTGCCCCGAACAGCCCCCACCCTAATGCCATCCAGCCTCACCGCCACTGCCTGCCCGTGCCCAGCACCCCTGTTTCCCACCGTGCCTCTCACCCCAGTGCCCACCAGTCCACACCCAGGAGCTTCCTCCTTCCCCACCCTTTCCCTTCGCACCCACCAGCGAACAGCTGCCCTTCCCCTCCCAGCTCACAGCAGGGGGTAACAAGTGGCCTTGTGGTGTTTCTCCTTCCCTCTCCAATAGTTGCCCTGGAGCCCTGGTCCTAGGGTGCCAATCCCTCCTCTGCCTTTATTTCCTCCTTTTCAGCAGGAGGCCCCAGCTTCGCTCTATATTTCTTACTTTGTCATCACCTCAGAACTCATCCTCCCCTGCAGTATTTTCCTTGACCATAACACTCCCTCCCATGCAATCTGGAGGGACCAGGCCACCTCCCTGCTCATCCTCCCTCAGCACAGCAGCGCGGTGAGCACCAGTGCAGCCTTGGCAGTGTGGAAGCCACTGGGCAGCCAGCTACAGTCCCTTGTTAGTGTTTTATCCGCCTCTGCACCTGCTCTGCACTGATGGTTGCCAGGAGCCTTCACTAATACCTCTGTCATTTATAGTGTAGCTCAACTAGCTCAAATGCTGCACTATTAAATCTTCTGCTTTCCTCTCTCTGTCACAAATAGATAGGAAAACTACCCTCTTTTCCTGCCCCAAAAGAGTCACGGTCATTCACCAGCATACATCTGGCACTATCATTCACCTACGCTTGTGGCTCTGCTCTTTCTGTAGCGCTTGCCACTTCAGGCAAGTTGTGAATGGATTTTAGCTTGGACTTGGGTAGCTTTGAACTTGGGTTGGAGGCGAGTGCCCGTCTGTCTGTTGTGATACGTGGTACCTGACCCACAGACTTGTTACCGTGATGCTCGCAGCAGGGTTGGAATGGGCCTCTTCACTGGCCAGGATCGATTATTTTGTGTTCCCTGCCTTCTGCTGCAACAGTTGTGCAGATTCTCGCACTCAGCTGAAGAGGTGGGATTTCACTATCTTAGCAGGGGACACAAACACTTTCTTTTTTTTCAATTACAAGCATTATAGTTAAACAACAAAAAACTTTCCTGGGCTTGCATGAGTCACAATTTTATACGTATTTTTGCAGACAAGCTTCTGAAGGGTTAGCACAGAAATTAACAGTGATAATGGCAAGCTCGTAGCATTTTTCACCCTCCTTGTGCATTCCAGCAAAGAATGTAAAATACAAGTAACAAATGACTAAGAATGTATAATCTCTTTATTTTGAATTTGCTGACAAATAGCTGGGATAGCCAATGACAAGGCACTTGACTGAAAGGAATGCAAATGAAGAGAGTTTTGCATACATTTTACATCAAATGATAGCTATCCTTTGACCCAGGAATGCTCAGGGGATATACAGTGATGAGTCATGCAGTCAGTTGCTTTTACACTTACCATTGGTATACGTCTGTGTTTTTTCTAATACCCAGAAGATAAAAAATGAAGTAGTTTTAAACATCTGTGTTTGTTTTTCTGCTAAGAGTTTCTTATCAGTTGGTGTACCAAATATCGTAGCATTTATTGTATAGTCTGTTTTACACTTAGTCAAGTAAATGACAAATATTTTACTCAGTTACACACCACAGGTTTAAATCTTGCACATTCTGTTCTCTGCTAATGGAGAAGATTACAGATCACAAGCAAAGATGGTCTTGGAGAAGAACTAATTATTCCAAGAAGTAATCTAATTTTGTGGAACACCAAGCAGTTTGCAGTTCTGATTTCCAATTCTGCTCTGGTTCACTTGCATTGGTACTTTAGAGGAGGTAAAACCTGGCTTTAAAGCTCCCTGGGGCAAACTTCTGGCTGCATAACCACCCCCTTCTTTTGGTCCCTGGCATTAGGGACATTCCCAGGGGAAAAGTAAGGTGTGGCACACCTGCCACAACACTCTCTTGAAAGAGAACGCTTATTTTCTTGAAGAAATCGTTTTGGAAAAATTCAGGAGGGGTACACCCTAGGTTTCTGTCTGTTTTAAGATTAGTTGTCATTTAGACCAATCTGCTGCTTTGACTGTGTTTCACATTGTCTACTTTGCTATGATTTTGTTTGTTTGTTTGTTTAATTTTCCTGTATTTAAATCCAACAATATATTTAAATCCTGAAACTTCCAAGGCTATAAAATGCTTGGTCGTGGTACTAAGATTGAGAATTCATTTCAATAAAACAGGGGCAAAATATTGTGGGGATGCCTCAGTTATATTAATCCACTTTTTAGTAGACTATGATATTAGATACATTCTGTTTCTAACACAGGACTTGAAAATAAAACACTATCCTTATTATTCTTTTTGAGTAAGCAATATGTATTTTCAAATTTAATACCATTACAATCTAGTCTTTAGTCATAGTATAAAAATAAGTCTTCAAAATTAGCTTTTGGTTCGTCTGGTAAAGATCAGTAAGATCATAATGAGAAAGAAAGACTGACTGATTTAAAGTCACCCTAAAGCCATAGTCTGATGTGATTAATAAATCTTCTAATTCATTTTCAGAAACAATTGTTCAGTGGCCATCATCTTACCAAGGCTTTTCTTGAGAGTATTAATTTGGGTCTTACATCTTTAACCTAATGTTTAGATTAAGCTAAGAGTATGACTTCTGTTCTCAACAGCATTTTCCCCTTCCATAATGGTAGTTTAGGCAGAATTAGTTAGCGGAACCAACATATACTCTGCGTGGGAAGTAATAATTTACAAAAGAACTTAGGATCTTCATTTAACAAACATTCCCAATTAAAACTAAAGACTTCAAAGCTATCCTTTGGAAAAGCTTTCTAACGTATCATTATTGTAGATCACAACGTATAACTTCTCGAGGAGCAGTCTCACCTCCAGCAATTTCAAGTACAGAACCATCTGGAGGAACCTTACAGCATTCAACATCAAAGTGTTGTGGTTCCCTTTTAATACTTACCGCAATCTTACCTTTTTAGCATATTCTAATAGGGAAGAACTGATTTTCTCCAAGCCTTTATCTGTATTTACATTTCATTTATTACAAGTGCCAATCATTATACAAAACGAGCAAAAATATTATTCATACAAGTGTTGTTGCTGAAAACAAATACTTAGGATGGTCTTGAGGATGCCAGGACAGTCCGTATTCAACAACGGCATAGATAAAGAGCTTTGTAATCTCTGATTTATGTATATGGAGTGGGAGAGAAAATAAGAATTATCTTTTCAATAATGCTTACGTCAATTTTTGTTACTCTCAGGTGAAGATGGTGTGATAGTTCACACATTTAGTGTGGACTGACGGGAGGCTGTAGCACGCCCATCAGCAGTGGCTGGCGTGACACACAGACTCCAGCCTGTAAGAGCAGGAGCTGCACAGACATGTAGGCTCTGGTCACCAAGGGCTTACCGTCACCTTTATTAACGAGGAGGGTTGTTTCCTTTCATTTTGTGTAGCCATGGGAAGCTGGCAACACCCTCCTGAAATACCAGCTTGCACCTTGAAGAAAGGCCCAGGCAGACACGTTGGTTTGGGCACTTCCATGAGCTGTCGCTTACAGACGGGTTCAGAGTCTTCTGTGGAAGAGAAGCGGAGAGAGGAGGCAGCAGGGAAGTACTGGGCACAAAGGAATAGAAGAAAAACAGTGTTTTAGGCAGAGAGATAAGACATGTGAATGAAGACACATTGCAGGGGTGGGTTTAAGAGTTCAGTCCCTCTTTCATTCAAAGTCATGGGCAGATTTTCCAGATTCTAAATCTGAAAGAAGTTCTGCTTCCCACTTCCAACCAGCACCTCCTCTGAGCAGTTTTCTAGAAGGAGATGCCAGGCATCAATGCTGTCTCCACAGTTTTAGGAAAAAGGCCATTACTTTTTCACCCTAGTCCCACCTTGTCGCTATCTTAAGGCTTTCCCTCTTTCTTCTAAATAAAGTATTCCTCTCTCCCTCCTTCCCCACAGAAAATTAATCATGGTGCTGCAAGTAACACACTCCCTTCCATAATGTTAGTTTAATGTAATTCATTACCTGTACCAAAGTTTACACAAAAAGCCATCTTTTCAACAAGAATTTAGGATCTATAAGGGGGCAATTTGCAAAGTGGAAATTTGAACATCCTTTGTGAATAAGTTGGACTACATCAAACATGACCTGTCACAAGTTCCTCATCCTAACTTGAAAAACTTGCAGGACCCTAGGGTTTTTTTTCCTTCTGTTCAAAAAGTGACAACAATGAGGGAGTTAAAAACTTCATTTTGCTTTTAGAGTCTGATCTTGCAGCGCCGAAGTGTGTATAAATGTAGAATCATAGAATGGTTTGGGTTGGAAGGGGTCTTAAATATAATCCAGCTCCAATCCTCCTGCCATGGGCAGGGACACCTTCCACTACACCACATTGCTCAAACACCCATCCAACCCGGCCTTGAACACTTCAGGGATGGGGCACCCACAGCTGCTCTGGGCAGCCCGTTCCAGTGTCTCACCATGAAGAATTTCTTCCTTATATCTAATCTGGATCTTCCCCTCTTTCAGTTTAAAGCCACTACCCCTTGTCCCATCACTACATGCCCTTGTAGAACATCCCTCTGCAGCTTTCTTGTGGGTCCCCTTTAGGTACCGAAATCATGTCAGTTGATTCCTTGCTTGTGAAAGAACACAAGAAAGGCCAGTCTGATTTAGTCTGTGGTCCATAGTCAGATATCTTGTCTCTGATAGAGTCTTTGAATTCTCCTGAGTACTCTGCTAGTCTGTACTTTCAACTTGAGGGACTTCTGGAGACTGAAGCTCACTCAGTCTCTTGTTCAGTACTTGTTCAGTGTTCCATGGAGTACAGATAAACTCTTTGCATTCAGAACGTCTTTCCCAAGGAGATCTACAAGTCTACCAGCTGTTGCATGAAGAGCCTTTTACTGTCAGCCCTCCTTATCTTTTGTTGGCTACCATGCACTCTCGTCATCAAGCGTTTCAGTGAAGTTGTGCAGTACATTGACATGGCCCGTGAAGTCTATAAAGTTTTACATCTTCTGAGGAAAATCCCTTCAGCAGCCTCTGTACCCTGGGCTCTGTGAACACTGACCTGTGCCTTGTGAAGCAGCGCATGAGGAATCTGTGTGAAAGACAGGTATCTCCACTGTGCTAAAAAAAGAAAGTTCCTCTGCGTTTTCAGAGCAGCTTGAACCCACCGGAGGGTGCGGGTGTGCTCTTGGGAAGCCCTCCCAAGCAGAACCGTTCCGGGCACTCACCTGGAGCAATGGTTTGTTTTCAGCTTGGACCTGAGCTACGAGGGACGGCCGGGCTGTCCCCGCCGAGCAGCTCGCAGCCTGGGCAGAGGCACAGCACTCAGGTCCCCAGGGAGCTCTTCAGGAACCAGGGTTAGATACGCAGCTGAGTGGAGCACAACTTCAGGTGTTGGTGTTACGGTTCTGCCTAAACCTTATCGAAGGCACTTAAAAGTCCTATAATCTTTGGCAACAATATTAATAAGAGGTAAAAATTGCCCTTGCACATAGTTTTACAAAGCAAAAAACAAACCAAAACAGAGAGACCTACTAGAGCATCTAAGTCAATGCTCTCTCATTTTTTCCAGGTGTGATACAGGGCACAAGTGACCAGAAGTACATCCACTTGACGCAGTTCATTTTCCAAATAACTCTAAGCTGTCTACTAAACATATATGTCTAATACTTAATCTACCCTGATTGTCATATTTAAGTCAAATATTTTTCATCTGTAAGATGTTTCAAATCTTGTTGGACAACTTACCATATTCACATGCCCAGACATTTTTCCCATTTGATGGTTTAAACTTTTGGGTTCAAAATTTTGTCTTATTTGTCAGGAATACTTTATTTTAAAATATAACTGCAAATAATAACTCACCTTAATAGTTAAATTATTCAAATATTTGTAGACCATATTTTAATGAACATCATCCTTTTCTCAGAGTTGGACAATCACATTACATGAGTGTATCATATGTAACTTTAAAACTTTTTGTGTTACTTTTTTCTTTTGTTACTGTTTTCAAGAGCATCTCTAGTATATAAACCCTTTTTTGTAATGAGAAAACTGATTTCAAATTATACATACCAAAACTATAGAAAAATGACCCAATTTTTGTGATGTACAGCCCCAAGTTACAGATGCTTTTTAATCATCTCCGTTACAGGCCATACATGCACGTAATTAAATATAATGGCTTAGATCATCAGCTAGTGTAAATTAGCATATCTCTGGAGAAGTGAGTTATTATACAACAGATACGGGTACTGACTGCTGTGAGGAAGAGCCCAGTAACATATAAAGGGCTGTTTTCAGTACTCCATATATCTATGACATTGTTCTATATAGAAATGCTTGGTAAATGACACACTGCATTTTCAATACTAACCTACTTTCTTCCCCGGCTAATGCGTTTCTTTGGCATAATTGTTTTCAACATTTTTTAAGTGAAAATAAGTTGTATTTGCTTCCACTTCTCCAAATTGATTCCCACTTTGTCACCCACTTTTGCTCTTTCTGGAACCACCTGAATTATTTTAATGTACTCATTTGTGTTTGCAGCTGCTCTACAGCAAAAAAAAAGCTTGAGAAAATGTGAAATGGATCTTTACAGCACCTTTATTTAATACTTCACAAAATGTGACACCTCTCATTTATGGTCTTAAATTTGTGATACCGTGTGTAATTTTTCATATCCAGGCTATTTTAATTAATCTGAGGGTAAGATCTCGTTGTCTTCATATTCAAACTGTTCAGAGAGATACTGCATGGACTCTATTGCTGGGAATGTAGAAAAGTTCTTTAATTTAAACATTAAGGCAAACAATCCCTCCCTGTTATCTAAATAAAACCATTTCAAATGGATTTGCTGTGGCTAAATGAATTTATGTATGCCAAGGAACCTAAGCCTCATCTAGCTGTGCACTTACCTATCTGTAGTATGACTACTGCTGCTAATTATACAATTATATGTTCAAATTGTTATAAAACACTGCATGAAATGCGATGAACTGAAAATCAGAGGGAGCTACTCTTCTGGAAAGATACATTACTGTGTACAGTTCATTCTGATTCCAAAATTTCAAGGCTGCATCCTCTTCATAATCATGGAATTAATTACTGGCTAAACTGTAATTTCAAATAATGACTGTTAATAGAGATTGTTTATCTCATTTCAGCCAGAGAATACTTATGTATACACTAGCTATATATTTATGTTGGTAATGAGTGCTGGTTGTCAGTTCCTTTAAAATGTCTCTAGTCATCTTCTTCATCCTCCCCTTGGTCATGATTAGAGACTTGCAATCATTTTTTGGTTTCTTTGTCTTTCTCTCTCTACATTCTAACAAACATTTTTTTTTCTTCTTCTAGAGCATATTAATAATCTTTTCAACCAGAGGAAGACTTTACTTCTTCCAAAATTCCTTCCAGTGCATGCTCTGGAATGCAGAGGGCTCAAAGTAGAAAGTATCTGTTTCCAATCCAGGAAGTCTCATGCCAAAAAGGATTAAATTCAATTATAAAGAGCTTTGGAACCTCTGCGTGAGAGAGACACTGGGGGTAGAAGTGTTACTTGGCAAGGCTGTAACAAGTGTGTGTTTGGCCAGCTCAGTTACTTTTGGACGGTTTTGTTTAGGGAGTTTTCGTTCTTAGTCGGTTACCTGTTGACTTCTGCAAGAACAAAGAATTATGATTATCTGTACAATTTTTTCTATCAAAGAATTTTTCTGCAAGGAATACAAAAGGAAACGCTTGTACCTTGGCAAGCTTAGGCTTCAGATTTCTCAAATCTGCCTGCATATTTCAGTTTGAAATAAGTGATTAGAACAAAGTGAAGTGCATGTTTGTATAAAACTGAAGGACTCAGACTTCAACACTAACAATGTTTCGACAAATACGTTCTGTTCTGTGAACGTGTGCCGCAGTTTGCTAACAAAGAGTACTTTGCAGAATAATTCAGCATTCAAAATTCACACTGGAGATGTTGGCTTCAAGAATGTTTAGAAAGTGACTTTTGAAAGTAAGAAAAAAAAAGAAAAAACAACATTCTTGTGTGTACAAGGTCAATTAATAAATTCTAATTAGTTTTTAAAAATCAAAGATATTTCATGAAGTTATAGTAGATAAGCACACATTGCCACGTGGAAAAGTAACCTATTTACAAATAAAGTGAAAATGTATTTCAATTTATCTTTTTCCTTTTTTTTTCCTTCGCAGATCAATAACACGATCTTACTATCGCAATTCTGTGGGTGGCTTACTAGTATTTGACATCACAAATCGACGATCTTTTGAACATGTGAAAGACTGGCTAGAGGAAGCAAAAATGCATGTGCAGCCCTTTCAGATTGTGTTCCTGTTAGTAGGACACAAATGTGACTTAGTGTCACAGCGTGAGGTTACAAGAGAAGAAGCTGAAAAACTGTCATCTGACTGTGGTATGAAATATATAGAAACTTCAGCAAAAGATGCCACAAATGTTGAAGAGTCCTTTACAATTCTTACACGAGACATCTATGAACTTGTAAAAAAAGGAGAAATCTCAATACAAGATGGATGGGAAGGTGTCAAGAGCGGCTTTGTTCCAAATGTTGTACATTCGTCAGAAGAAGCTGTAAAGCCCAGAAGACAGTGCGTCTGCTGAATTTGTAGCATGCCAAAGAGCGCATCGGATGTTCAGAAGATGATGCCAACGTAAATAACAGAATAATAATTTTGAAACAATATTAGATCATGACATAGCTGAATCATAGAATGGTAATTTGCTTTTTTGTCCTTCTGTCTAGGTCATAACTTCATAAAACTTTAAGTGCTTTTCTTCTTTTACAGAGTACAATAACTTTGTGTGGTCTTCAGGAAAAGAAATGATATATTGCTAAAGGAAAAACCAATCCTGTAGCATGACACTGACAAAGCGCAATAATCATTGTGACAACATCCTCTCTTGGGCTTTGTATTTTGAATACTGTCTAAAATCAAGGCTTGCTAGGTGAAGATCAGATGAGCTCATTACTTTTGTTCATCTTGCCTTAGTTTTGGACAAGAAAATATTATACCTTATACTTTTTTAATGTGATTCTTTACTCAAGTGCAGAGTTGCTAATGACCGTTAAAGTTTAGAATGCTGTAGAATTTCATAGTAAAGGTAACTCTAAAGAAAGCAAGCTGAAAGATTGCTCCAATAGCGAACGCTTTTGATATGACTATGAATACAAGCCTTACTAAAGAAAAAGAATGTTTTAGAAAAGATGATTTATTTGTATATGAAAATGGGGAATAGAAGCAATGAAATTTATTACTAAATATTTTCTGAATTGCCAATGAAACTAAATGTAACATCACATGTGATCCAGCTGTTATTTGACTTGTATGCAAAACAGATTTCCTAACCACTGGAGTTACGTTTTGGAGGCTGGATCCTCAGCTGGGTGATTATCATAGCCACACTGATGCCTAGGGAATTATTTTAATTTACACAAACAAATTCCATATTAGCTTTAAAAAATAAATCTGCTTCTAACTAGAAGTAAAAATAAGTTTAAAAGTGCTGCAACCCATGGGGACCCGGGCCTTAAATTTGAATAGAGCAAGGATTGTTTTATTCTCAGCCAGCAAATGTTAAACTGTTGTCTAAAAAATGAAGGTTTTAAAACCAAAACTGTTAAGAATAGAGTGTTTAGAGAGAGGAGAGAATGTCTAAAATAATGCTTGGCTACAGAGAGCAAAGTTGAAGAACCCCGTTCTAAGAAAGCAACACATAATATCTCTTTAATTACAATAATAATAGGAGAAATCTGTGATCATGTTGCATTTTACTGAGCTTGAGGTCATCTTCCTACTCCTCTGAACATAACACACACTAGCTTTCTGCTAACTGCCCTATATGTCTGACACTTGAATACCAAATAACTCTACTTCTATTTTATTGTAGTGGTATAACAATATGACTTGATCTCCAGAGTTGATAAGCATCTACAATTACGTGGGCATACTCATAACCTCCAAACATCAAGCCAGTTATCTGCATGTAAAGGCGTGTTACTGTGTTCTCCATCTTCAAGACCAGGCAACAAGTCTATCTAATCTAACTTTTTTCTTCAACAAACATAAAATTTGTTTTCCCTCAGGTTATATTTATGTTCTTTTACAATCTGTTTGTAAATATTCCATAGTATAGAGATAGGTTGTTTGGTTCCAGTTATTTTATGCATTTAGGGCCACTAAAATTACTGACTTCAAAGGGAACTGAAAGGTAATTTTTTTCAATAGTCTGAGTCTCACTTGCACTGAGACAAAGTTACACTGTCATAGAAAGATACAGAGGCCTTAATATAAACAGGAATCAGCCTTAATTCATTAGTAATTAAAACAGCTAGTTAATTCTAGTCTCAGCATGCCACAAAGTAATTGTTGTGAGCCTGATTCTCTGTTAAACTACATATATTAGTTGTTTACACCAAATCAATTTTGATGTAAGGGCATTTTAGGCCCTCTTTATGTAAACTTAAGTGACCACAGATGCCAAAAGGTAGTGCAGAATCAGGCAGTGTGCATTTGACACGGATTCCCCTGCAATACCAGGCCCTTGTTCTTTATCTCGGAAGTTCTTCTCTTAGTTGTTTAAGAGGACAGAATGGGCCAACGAATAAATCAGTGGCTGGAGAGCCAACAGACCCAAAGTCTACCATTGCTTCACTGTGTGTTTCTGAGCAAGGCATTTACGTTTTCTGTGCCTCACCTGTATCTCAAAAATAGAGATGATGGTTCTTCCTCGAATTCACAAAGACTGCTGAGACCCGATACGACTGGGTGATCTTCAGTCTGGACTCTTTTCTCCGTGTGCTACCTGTTGTAGAGTGTTTAGCACCATGGAATGTGGATACTGGTTTCTTCTGCCATACCAAAAAAAAAAAAAAAAAATTAAAACAGCTTTATAAGTATCAGGTATCGCTACTACTATGAATCTGCATTTCATTACATATTTCATTACTTTCAGGTTAAAATCTTTTATCATAAACTTTTCTTCCTGAATACTCCGGAGACAATGAGCTTTTCCTTCTGCCTGAAAAAAACCGGTTGTGTTTTTGTGGAAGGGACTGGGAGAGGAAGGGAGCGGGAGGGAGGTGTGCACAGAGAAAGAAACACTCATCAGAACAGAGCCTTAATGATCTCTGCTGTCAGTGTTGTACCTGTAGCATCACATTTATCACACTGGGAATAGAGCTTTTAACCAGATTCAACTGTGTAAGGAACTGGTATTGTCAATGCAACTGGAAAAGAAGTTCACTGCATTTTGAAGTACTGTGCACATAGCTGTCTTATTTGTAATTTCTAAAAATGTAGATTAACATGTACACGCAAACATTGTCTATCTTGATGATATGTTAAACCACTACTGTACTTTCTCACTACACATTTGCAGTTAATAGAAATGTCTGATAAATAGAAGATTTGCTGAAATCCATCATTTTGTTTCAGATGCTTTGAAGTACAGTATATAAGTAACAGCTTGAATAGGCTGCAGAATGGATTGTAGTTCAGTGCATTCTTTTTTTCAGCCAAGGAAGGGCAAATATTGATACCAGAATGAAATTTCCAGAAATTAAAGAAATTAGAGAAATCTCATTTGGCAGCCAAATTAAGAAGTAGAAGTTATTTAAGAAAACGCCACAATTTTGCAAATTAAAGTTTAGTAAATCCCAGTTAGAAAAAGGAGAAAACTGTCGAAATAGTAAACAGTTTGTATTTGCATTCATAGGCCTGGCAAAAGAATGCATATAAAGTATTGTTTTGGACTCCTAAAATGTTCAGACTTTCGTTGCTCTTATTTCAAGTGTGATAACAAGAAAAATACCTTCCTCTATAATTTAAATGTTTTACGCATGAATTCTTCAGATATTTTGGCTTGCCTATAATTGCATCTGTCCCATGTAAGAAGCAGAACCTAGCCACACACCCTGAGAACGAACTAAGGAAAAAATTGAGGTAGTATATGCTCATACTATTTATTTATGCCTCTGCTATGGAGGAGATTTACCAGTCTAACTTCAAGCTGGTGACTGTCCTGTGCTCACAGAAAATAATCCAGGCTTGACTGAGCACCCAGGTGCTTTGCGGTTGCTCTGTGCTGAGACCCCATCTGCCACAGCCAAACTCTTACTGGTGCCCGAGCTGCCCCACTCAAAGCAAAGACAGGTGGATGCACGGTGCACACAAACATTTCAGTCTCAGTCCTTCAGCTCCCTTGTAGAATACATACTTCACTGCCCTCTTTGCACAGAATTAGCACCCAGGGAGGGTGCTTTTTCCCCAGCTGCGGACCCCAGCACAGGTCCTCCAAATCTCCTGCCTTGCCCTTTGCCCAGAGCTGGCACAGCAGTCTCAGCAACCTTCATTCAGCCTTGGAGAGAAAGGAGGAGGGCTGAGAGTTTATATGGGTGTGGAACCACACCACAAACATGCTGGACTGTTTAAGAAATCATTAAATAGCGAAACACAATTGTCAATTGCAAACATCTGCATTGCTCATTTCCCAGAGTCCAAAGACAGTCTTTTAAATAAGTGAGAGAAATTAAAATTCTAAAAGAGGAATCCATAAAACATAAATCTCTCTAAATGCCTAATGGATAGGACTGCACAACAAAATAAACAGATTCTTTAAAAAAAAAAAAAGCATAGCATTTGTGTAACGGGCCTTTGCTCTAGTACTTAACTGTATGCAGTAGCACCTGCGATGCCTAAGTTTCTTAAGGATCGTAATGGTATCATTGACTATTTAAAACTAGAAGAATTCAACCAAAAATTCATCTGCCTGATCCTCGGAATTAAAAAATGACTACCTCATGAATGCATCCATACTTACTTCCCAGCTCATTTCTCTCAGTAGTAATTCCATGTCTGGGTTTAGAGCAACATTCCATGAGGCTCTCCTCTGAAAGCCAACTACCTACATATGCTGTCATTTTCCTCAGCAACATTTCCTCCTCTGCAAAGCAAATACAGCTGTGGAAAAGCTGAATTTTACTTTTGAGCACGGCAGAGTTGTTTATCATGTTTCAATGACTGTGCAAACCTCATGAAAGGAATGCGACTGAAGATGTGCCAGTTGAGCTTAATATAAAGACAAGGAAGTTGTACAGGTTCCTGATGACAATTTGCCTTGCATAATAATTAATGCTGCCCATCAGCCACTGTGGCCAGGCAGGAACGGGGAACAGCGAGCTCTTCAGGTGTGGGCGGGTAAATCCTCATTTAAACTCAAAAGGAGGAATCCAAAATCCCAGTGCTGAGCTGTTAGCATGGATCGCCATCTTTGAAAGTATTTCATTCACTAATTTCTCAGAGAAAATCACGTTTTAGGCTAGGCCTGAGTTACTCGGGGATGGACACTTGGTGTGTAATCTGCTGAGAGGCTACTACTGCGTGGGAGCAGTGTGTAAACCAGCTGACACCAACCTTCCACAGCCTCACAGGCTACAAGGGCAGCTCAGACTAAGAAGAACCCTGATTACTTTCCCAGGCAAGGCCCACCTTGCAGCTAAAGAGCTTCTACAGAAATGTAAGAGTAGAAGTAACAAGAAGAAATTCTATGCATTGTAAATTAAATCAATGCTTAGGCCACCAAGCTGAAGTTTCAGTTATAGTTCCATGACTGTGATTCCTCGTTGCTGGGGCTTCAAATCTCCTTGTGTGCAAACTGTTTTTTCCTGCTCCAGGAAAGTTGTGGAGGGACAGACTGAGCCTCCTGTAGTGATAAACTCAGTCACCAGGGAAATGAATGCACAAGATGGAGAGGAAGACACAGATACTTTCTTCCATCCCTGCACAGCCCCAGGGGAGCAGTGAGACTAACCACAGCCCAAGCCCTTCAGACCCTACGCACGTTTCCATGACTCTTATGGGACTTGTGGGATGAAGGAAAGCGCCGAGGGCCCGGAGCCGGCACAGGGTGCCAGCTCCCCAGCTGCAGAGGTTCCCGAAGGACGGGTTAATTCTGTGAGACACCTGCGGCTGAGGAACAGGTGGGTAGAACTCTTACTCCAGCGCTACCTCTACCTTGCAGGCTTCTTGCCTTCCCATCTTCTCCCCCGTATGGTTCCTCTGCAGGAAGGGACTGCCAGAAGCCGTATTTGGCACTAAGGTCTGACAGCGAGCAGGGCGATAGTTTAAAATGTTAGTGGTAATTGCTTATTATTAAGGTACTAACACTGAGGGGAAGAATTGTGGAAAATATTTCAGGCATAATCTTAGTAATAAAAACCTTGCAGGGCTGGCACTGCTCTCCAGCACTTTTGAGAATCATTCATTTTGGTTAAGTTTTCAATGCCAAGCAAATAGTTTCGCTATTAGTCGTAATTTATATTAATTCGCTATTTTAAAATAATTACTGCTTATTTTTCAGGGGAAAAAGCCTCCTCTGTGCAGATCATTCTTCTTATTTGCCTGATACATAGCTGCATTAAAAGGGCAAGCTGTTCCAGGACATAAGTTTAGAAGATGCAAGTCTCAATTCTGGTCACTCTGACCACTGAAATTCATAGCAACATTGTTCATCTTATTGGAATTTTTCTTTGCCCAGTTCTCTGTGGAAAAGAGTCTGATTCTCAGAAAAACTTAAAAGAGAGACAAAGCTTACTGAGCACTGAAGAAGAGAAACATATGTGAACAAGTGTCAGAAGAGCAGTAAATGAAATTTCAATTTTCTATGTTATGCCCTCTTTCACTCCACCATGCTTCGCAGACCAACTGTAACTCCTCGAGTACACAGTGTGAATGGAACGGTAACTCTCTGGCTGGCTGAACAAGGCTAGGAGAGGAAAAATTAGATCAGCTGTAATTCCCTGCAGTGGTTCTCTGCAGCTCTGCCCGGGCATGGAACAATGGCCACATTTTGCCTAACACACACCACATGCTTCTCCGTGTCCCAGGAGGAATTCAGCCTCAGCAAAACCCTCCTGCAGGTTCTGCCTGCAGACAGTTGCCCTGCACCACCCCATGTCATCCTCAGTGTAACTCAGGGCAAAAAGTGCAAAGTTTTCCACCAAGGAAACTGTGAGGGGAATAGCACTGTTGTCTAAAAATACATCGGAGAAGAATAAACGACAGGGAGAGAGAAGTTACTTAAGCTAAAGGACAATGTTGGCTTAAGAACAAACAGGTCATCCTGAGATGCACAGGACAGCTGGTTCTGATGATGCTGAGATACCAAAATCTTAAACAACTTTAAACGAAAGCAACAGTAATCTTTACTGTCACGCACAGGCAATTTCTCCAGAATGCTATCGTTATTAAATGGAAGGGTAACACGAAGTCCAAGTAGTAAACACCAGAAATAAAAGTGTTTGCTTTCTTGTTGAAATAGAAACAAACGTAGAAGAAGGTGTTTGATGTGAAAAGTCTGATCACTGACAGTGCTTTTTTTCCCAGCTACAGGTAGCTGTCCATGTGTCCTTGCTCTTTCAAAAAGATTGTCTTCAGAGACTCTCATGGCACAGTTTCTGTGTAGGGTCATCGTGACTGTCCCTGGCAGTGAAAAATAAGGCTTTCCCACTGAAGGAAAAAGCTTAAGTTTTATTATTCCTACTGAATAGATCTAGTTTGATTGGAGAGGAGTCTAAAACTGACTAATCAACCATGAAATGCTTTTTTCCATCACGGACTAAGTGAAGATTGGAAGAAACTATATATGTCTGATTTGTAGCAGGTGTTTCAGGGCATTAGAAGAGAACATAGCAGCGCATATTTCTCTCTGATGCAACTCATTCAAAGCCAACAGATTTTTGCCTGGAATCAATTCACTCCAAGACATCTAGGATATTATGCACAGTGTTAATTTCACCAATCATTCCAAATCTTAATGAGCTGTTGCTTGCAAATCACTGTGAACCCATGGACAGCTCTGGGATTAAGTGACATTCATTCTGTCTTTTACAATCCATGCAAAGGACATAAAACTATAGGCCAATGCAGTACCATATACTAATCAATAATATCTTCATTACCATCAGAATTCAGTAATAATCCATTTGCAACAGAATTAAAGCTAATAAAACAAGATTATATAACACTGCATACTTTCAAAGCATCCTGAAGTGGTACTAAAATACCTCAGAACCTCGAAGCTCATAGATGTTGTAGAAATTTATAGAAAATTAATGCACAGATCTTTAGGGGAAAAAAGAGGGGAGTCATTATGTAAGCCAAGCAAAATGAGATACACTTTATTTCTAATATAAGAAAAAAATACCACTGTTTCCTTGTCTCACTGCTTCTCAGGTGTTCAAGTTCTCTTTTTTCCTTGGTTAGCACTACTCGCAACTCCTGCACAAGAGCATATTCGGGCAGGATGCAAGAACTCTTGGTCTCAGTACTTTCATTACTACCCCTTCCAGGCCAACCCCATAAATGTTACAGGAATGGCTGTTGGGTATCTCAGCACACTCAGAACAGACAAGACCATGGCAGGTACTCAGATACTGCTACATCCTATGTACTATTACATTTTTGTGGCAAAATTAATAGATGCAATAGAAATTGAACAAAAAATCTAAAATAATTGGAAATAATCACATTTTAAATGGGTTTGGGGAAAAGAGGGTATTAATAAATCAGTTCATGGAGCAGTGGCCCCCAGAAATGACTGCCTCCATTATCAGTCAATATCAGGGGTGTCAAACTCATAGGAGTAGTTACATTCATACAGTCCTAAAATTACATTCAGCCCTTTGAAGGCAACCACGAGGCTGATGTGGCCCCCGGTGAAAATGAGTTTGACATCTCTGGTCTCCAGAATATTTGCCTGTACCGCAGCTTCTCTGTTACTCACATATCCGTAATGCAATACGCAGACTGCGGAGCAGAGTGGCTGGTGCACAAATACACAATGGACACATTTTACTGACCCCACTGGAGGCCTCATAACTTCAGCACTGTTATAGAATATATATGCAACGGATAGTACATAATACAATTGGATCTATATTGCATAATTACATAGAATACATACAACTGTATAAATGCATGCATTATACATGTAATGAATACTGTATACTTAAATATTTGTAGCCTAGAATACACAATATATAATAACAGCAGAGAAAAAAATTATAGACGAAGCATTCAGAAGCTGGAAACTGTCAAAACAGGAAATTATTCAGTACTTCCTTTTTACTTCTCAATTAAGAGAAGACCTTCATATGACTATCTGAATTTATTAAGTTAATAAGGCTGCAGGCCATATTTAGTCAGCATCATCAAAACTTCCATAGTGTACGGATTTGCTGAATATGTCACTATAACTTTTCTAACACTTCAGGGTCCCAGTGCTCTATAATACAACTTTATCTTCAAATCACATCCCTCACCCTGCGCCCCAGGAAAGACGAAGGAGTTATGGTTGTCCCCACCGGCTGGCGGTGCGGCCGCCCACGGCAGTGACGTGCAGCAGGCCATGCTGAAAGGATGGCATCGGCTTGCCGCTTTCCCAACCCGAAAGAAAAGCTAATTGAAATTTTCTTCAAGACACATTTTAGATGAAGGGTAAATGTTTTAATAGAAAATTCTGTTTTCTATAAATAAAACCTGAAAGTTTACAAATCCCTCCTGAAAAGTACCTAAACCCAAGCATTTCTTACTACATAGAAAACTTGTGAAAACTGGCAAGAGGAGTGACAGCTGAGCTGGAGATCGGGGCCTAGGGAGGTGACCTGGCCATGCAGGCTGGGGTCAGTGCCGGTACCGGAGCGGTGCTGGTTCCCCCAGTGCTGGTACCGGAGCGGTGCTGGTTCCCCCAGTGCTGGTACCGGAGCGGTGCCTCTGCCCCCAGTGCCGGTACCGGAGCGGTGCTGGTTCCCCCAGTGCTGGTATCGGAGCGGTGCCTCTGTCCCCAGTGCCCGTACCGGAGCGGTGCCTCTGTCCCCAGTGCCGGGACCGGAGCGGTGCCTCTGTCCCCAGTGCCGGGACCGGAGCGGTGCTGGTTCCCCCAGTGCCGGGACCGCAGCGGTGCCTCTGCCCCCAGTGCCGGGACCGCAGCGGTGCCTCTGCCCCCAGTGCCGGGACCGCAGCGGTGCCTCTGTCCCCAGTGCCGGGACCGCAGCGGTGCCTCTGTCCCCAGTGCCCGTACCGGAGCGGTGCTGGTTCCCCCAGTGCCGGGACCGCAGCGGTGCCTCTGCCCCCAGTGCTGGTACCGGAGCGGTGCCTCTGTCCCCAGTGCCGGTACCGCAGCGGTGCTGGTTCCCCCAGTGCCGGGACCGCAGCGGTGCCTCTGCCGTCAGCGCTGCCAGCGCCGGGCCCGCGGGCGGCGGGACGGGGCGGCTGAGCCGCGCGGGAGCCCCACGCTGGCCAACCTCCGTCAAGTAAGAGATTTATTTGTCTGCTTATAAACCTCATTACTCTGCCACGCTGAATTTACTTCTCCGTGTGGCTCAACTTCACGGGGGTTTGCCGGGGAGAAGGTGCGGCGGGCCGGGAAGGAGAGCGAGGGGGTTTGCGGCGGGGGTGGCGGCGGGGCCGCCGGAGAGAGCAGCAGCGCCCGGGAGCTGCCCGGCGGCCACTCCCTGCCGAAGGGGCTGCCTGCCAGGGCCCGTCCCCGCTGGGCCGCCATGGCAAAGGCCTCCCCGCGGCGGGGCCACGGCGGCGAGCGGGGCCGCGGCACGGGGCGGACGGGACGGGGCGGCGGGGGCTCCCCGCGCGGCGCAGCGGCGGCGGCGGGCCGGCAGGGGGCGCTGCAGGCGGAGGCCGCAGCCCGAGCGGCGGCGCTTGGCGGCGGGGCCGGCTCCTCAGCGCCGCATCATGTGGGCCGGCCCCTTCCATGGAGCCGGGGCTGCTGCCGAGCGCCTCCTGGGCGGACGCCGCCATGAGGCTCTGAGGGGCGGCTGCGTGAGGAGATCCCAGCCGGTCGCGCTGCGGAGCACCCCGAGCCTGGCGCCTGCCTCGCCCCCGGGCAGGGGAGCCCAGCGCTGCGGCTGCTGCTTGTGCCGCCGCCGCGGGTCCGGCCGGGCGGGCGGGCGGCCCGGGGCCATGTAAAGCGGCAGCGGCCGGGGGGAGCCGAGCCCGCAGAGAGGAGCGGCCGCCGCCGGCTGGGGAGGCCCCGCGGGGGGATCATGGCGACGTCTAATCTCTTAAAGGTGAGAACGGGGCCTGGCCGGGCCCTGCGTGCGGAGAGAGGCGGCGGGGGCCGGGCGGCCGGGGCTGCCCCGCCGCCGGCTGGGCCCTGTGGGTGGCTGGGGCGGCCGGGCCGGCGGGGACAGGCCGCGGGCGCCGCTTCCCGAAGTTGTGGTTCCCCAGGCGCGGGGGGCGGGCGGCCCTCCCGCAGGTGAGCGGCCCTGGCGCCGCGCCCGAGTCGCTGCGGGACCAACGGGCTCGGCCGGGCCGGGCCGGGCCGGGCCGGGGCCGCCGGGCTGCCAGCACGCCCTCCCCCCGCTCTGCCCTCCCAGTACGCGTCGTTGGGAAGCGGCTCCGCGTCGTGCTCTTAGGGCACGGTGTCGTGTCTTTGTTTATTTAGGAAGACATAGGCATACGGAAAATGAGTTTTAAGTTAAACAAAGAGTTGAAAGATGGCTTCGCGGTGGGCAGGTGTCATTATTTGTGTTGCCGCCGTATCCCTGCTCTTTTGTTAACTGCAGTTTTTCTGCAGAGAAAAACTCCTGGAGGCCTTTTGCTTACGTTAAACAGCTTTGCTTTTGCAGTCCGATGTTTTCAAGCACTTTCCCGGTGTTCGATGACAGATGTCAGTCACCCCAGGCTGCTGCAGGAGTTTTCGGTCTGACAGCCCGGTTCCTGCGCTCAGGACTGCCTGTCCTGCTATCTGTGGCATGTGCGTGCAGAAGACTGTATGTGGCCTTTGAGGCGATGCCAGCACATGGGAGACGGGCCTACTTTAAACAACTGTTACTAATGCCTCCAGTGTGTGTTTCTAGAATATCGGTGCAGTTAGAATGAAAGGCCTTGGGAAGGCTGTCTGCTGAACTTTGTCAGTTGGCAATTTAAAACACATGTAAATATAGAACCATACATGTGTTCAGTGCCGTGTATTATAGTTAAATGTGGTTCTGAAGGAGGGCTGCTTACATTTCAGCAATCTGACCTATTCTGGATGTATAGATTTGGCCTGAAGCTGCTGGTTGTATTACTGAGACACTCAATGTGAAGAAATGAGAAATAATTGATAGCCTTGTTTCTTCCTGGTATCCAATAAAAAGTTTTTAGTATTAAAAAAATACATTTAAAAATATTTTTTGAAACTGAAATGTAATTGAAATTAATTTAATTAATTTCTCTATATTTTTTATGCCTAAGCAGGTAGGTAGTTAGATTTTTAAGCAGGTAAGCCTTAGACAAAAATCTAAAATTGAAGAATCCGAGAACATTGATGAAAATAATAACATACCTTGAGAAGAAATGTGGTTTTTGCACAATTAGGCACAGGAGGGCTCAGACAGTTTATCTCCTTGTTAATGTTTTAGTCTATCTCTTTGCTATATGTTTAAGGATCTTTGGAAAGACTGATGTGTGCTTTGATGAGACATGTGGTTGTATAGCCTGTAGTAGAAAGAAGAAACATAGGCCCGTGCAACTTGTCAGCGTTCCACTTCAGCTTTTTTGGAAGAGTAATAGGTGTACAGTAAGTGCAAACAGAGTCAAAGGCCTTGATTCTGTGAAATGACTCTTGCTGAACTGAAACCTTTGCATTGGCTAGTCAGGTTTTTGCAACTGGCCATCGAATCACTAATATTTTATATTGACAGCAAGATATATATGCACAGTGTGTTTTAGGAAAAGTGCTACAGAGATACCTATTCTAAAATAGGCCTTTCAGGTGACTTGGAGTGTTTTTGAGCACTATAACTTACTAATGAGTGAGTTTTCTAAAGGCAATGAAGTGTGAGTCCTGCATTACAGAAGGAAATATTATATAATGATTTGACTTTGTTTATAATGACACAATAAACCAATGCAAGAACTGGAACTAGATGAGGTATTTTGTTCGCAAATTCTGCTCATTGGAGTGCTCTTAGAGAAGCAAACTGTTGATTGCAGGTTAGTGTTGATTGACAGTGCCTCATGCCATTTGAGGCTGTGAAACATACTTCTGCTTTAATGTTTAGGGAAGCAAAAAAAAAAAGGCAACATCTCAGCACAGTAAAAATCCCTGGATAAGAAAGGAGAGGTGTTAAAAATCTGTGAGGTTTTTCCCTATATTTTCCAAATAAGCCTGCGTAATCGAATCTAAGTTAAGTTTAGACAGGTCTGGTTTTTGCTAGGATAAACAGGAACTAAGGGTTTTCTTTGGTTTTCCCCCATCCTTGTTCGACTTTCTACATAGCTGAGACAATGAAGTGGAATATTCTTTTGTTATCCTAACAGATACTAGCTGAATCTAAATCTGACTGACTGTTGTGATTTTAAAGGCCATTGTTTAAACTGCACTAGTGCATAATTTTCCTAATGGTAAATTATTTTTTCAATGAGAAGCATATTCCCAGAGAGCTTTCTTTACATGCAAAATTGGAATGACCATTGCTGAATCCTGGTGAGATACAACAAATTGCAATGTGATGAAGATATTGAAGTATTTAGTAAGAGCAAGCCATTATGTATGAGGCCATCACTTTCCTGTGGGTGACTGAGCCATTACTAGGTGAGTCCCCTGGAGTTTTTTCTCTCAATGTACTTGCGACTGTGGCACTTCTAAAGTGGAATACTTGTTTTCAGGGGGTGTGTTGAACTTGTAAGCTGTTCCCTTTGCAGTGACGAGATGGTCTAAACCAATTCACTTGTGTGACATGAAGATACACGAGTTTTTCTGCAGCTTCTGGAACTGAAAGCATGTCAGCTTATTGCAGCAAAAGAAAAACCTGTAGCTGTATCCATGCTGACTGATCTTGACATTTTTGTAGAGCTTTACTGGAGCTGCCAGCAAATGCAAGAGTCTATCCTTGCAAAATGAATTGCAGCTTGAGTTTGGTGTTAGGAGGAAGGAGCAGATTTTCTGTAGACTTAAGTGAAATGAGAGCTATTATTCACCTTTGCCTTGGTTTAAAGGAAAAAGTAAGTCTAAAGAGTGAAGTTGTAGTATATGTTTCAGTGGAGTGTGTGAAGTAATAAAGTTTAGTGTTAAAATAGAACTTAAATCTCTGTGAACAAATTTACTGAAGGGACTTTTGAAACATGAAATATTTTGTAAGTGGAGTTATTTTTTCAAGTATTAAATTTTAAACTCCTATAATGGTTAGTTAGCCAGAGTACAGCTATCAGTTGGAATCTATGTTATCAGAGAAGACTTGGTAAGTGGAGTAATTTTATTTTGTCAAAGGCGTGACTTACCTTCCTGCTTTCCTTCCCTTGGTAACTGTGGTTTGAGGCAACAAGATAAGAAAGAAAAATTACCCAGGACATACTGCTCAGAAATTGCATAGATTTGCCAGGTGGCTCACCAAAGTAGGAAATAGGTTCCTCGTATTGTCTGGGTCACTAGTGTATGTGTGACTTTGCTAGCAACTCAGAATTACCACTGCTTGACCTCCTCTTCTACTATAGAATTTTCTGGTTTTCTGGTGCACTAATAGGGGTAGAATTAATGAATGTGAATGACACACAGTAGGTGGTATTGTGGACTCTTTCTTCTTGTAATTTCAGTACAAAAGTGTAAGGTCACGGAAGCCTGAGTCTATCTAGATGTTGAATTGTTTGTTGAACTTAAAACATAGTTTAGTTGAGTGGGATTTTTAATCAATTTTATTTCCTCTTCTGCTTGATTTAGGAATAAAGGAGGAAGTGTAGAACAAAAACAAACAAAAGTTTTATTCCTATATATGGGAAACAAAGTTCTAAACTTACCTAATAGCATTTTCTGTCAAGCTTTATTTGGGGAATTCTTTTAAGGAGGTACGTGTTCATTAGAAGCGGACATGTAGTTTTTACAACTGAAATGAAGTTTTATGTGTGCTGCTTAGCATGAACTAGGTAATCACAATCTAAATCAAATAAACACTAGTGTTTTCAATTCCCCCCATGTTTTACAGTGAAAATAATCTTATCCACAAAGATAGAGCATTTGTTTTTGATGCTCAGCTGTTTTCAGCAAAGGGCTGAATTGTGTGTCTCCAAGAATGCAGAACAGGCTTCTTACCTCTTCCAGAAAATTTACGGGATCTACTCTGAAGTTTCACTCCAAAGGAGAACTTTTGAGGAAGTTGGTTTTACTTATTTTATAGTACATTTTCTGAAACTTCTAGCTGTTCAGTAGCTGGTCTTTCAAGTTCGTTATCCTGCAAAGAGGGACTGGGAACAGAAATATCTGCAATTAGAAACTAATCATTTTCACAGGACCAGGAAAGATTAGAGCAACTCATCGAAGTTTAGGGAATAACTGTAAAGGCAGCTGTATGTGGGGGAGGCAGGTAGGTGATGATTTTCAAAGATTCAGATTAATATTTATTTTTTTTTCTTTACAGTGGAAGAGAACAGGCAAAACTCGGAATTCGAAAACGTTTTTACTTCCTTTTTTATATTGAAAGAACTATAAACTTCGCAGGCACTGCTTCTGTCAAATCTATGTTCAGTACCTACTGCAATGGTTTGATAATGCTGTGAGGCCTCCAAGTGCTGTTGCTGTAAAAATAGTTACTGTGATGCTGCTTGCATCTTTACAACGTGAAGATGAGACATCTTTACACTTAAGAGCAGCAGGGGATAGTTTCCAAACTGTGCTTATTCTAAATATTAAATAGCAGATTTCATTGTAAATTTCCACATA
Organism: Caloenas nicobarica; assembly: GCF_036013445.1. NCBI lineage: Eukaryota > Metazoa > Chordata > Aves > Columbiformes > Columbidae > Caloenas > Caloenas nicobarica. The sequence continues at coordinate 198,062,572 of NC_088245.1, read as the reverse complement.
GAAATTAATCAGAATGAGATGGCTGAGAGAATGTGGCATGCTGCTTGTGCTTGTTTATCTGAAGAGGTGTTAGTGGCAGAAGAGTGCACTTGTCAGAATTTTAAGTAGTTGGACTGTATTATTTGCTGTATTTGAAGTGAATCGTGTCAAATATGGTATTACTAGCCAAGACAATGATCTGTTCAAAAGTAAACAGTGCATTGGAACATAACACTGCAGATAATTCAACCAGTAGTCTTTCCGCCACAGAACTCTCAATCAACTTTTTTTTTCTAATTGCAGGTTTTTCTTTTTAAAATGTAGAGCTGGAAGCAAATAGGATCACAACATAAGCAATGGAACAGTTGTTTTTTCTCTTGAAGTTTTCGTTTAGTTTTGTGGAGTTTTTTGTTTGTTTGTTGTTGCTTGGTTTGGTTTAGTTTTTTAAATAATGGAAGTTAGCCTTTATACTACTAGTGAGATTTTTCACAATAATCAGAATTATATGGGAGCACTTCATTTCTTTAACTCTCCCCTTAATTTGCATCATATGTTGGAAAAAAATTCACCTTGGATTATATTTTTTCAGCATGGCGTAAATAATTTTTATTTTTACGAATTGTAGCCTTACCATAAGCCAAACTGCTTATGGCCAGTTAAACCACAGGAAGGGAGTCTGCGATACAACAGCTCGTACATTACTCTGCTTCCTTCCTCTCTCTTTGCTACTGATGCCAAATGCACAGTGGAGAAAAAAGGTACATGGCGGCATCCACAGGTACTATTCCTGATTCTAGGCTGTCGTTTTGGTAATGGTAATTCATTCAGGGTGGGTTTGCAATTCTGCCTCCTGACTTTCATTGCATGTACCTTGGTTGGGGTGGTGAAGCTGACTGAGTGTCATTCATGTTGTCCATGTATAACTCTGTTAACAGCTGAAGAATGCTTGCTAGAACTTGTTGCATTGTAGGTAATGCAGTGAATAAAAGAAGAAGTTGGCAATCTGCTTCTTTAAAAAACTAATAATAGTTCTGTCACTTTTAGAATAGTACTGTGAGAAGTGTTGTTTGGCTATGGTGTTGTAGAATCATAGAATAGCTTGTGTTGGAAGGGACCTTCAAAGCTCACCTAGTCCAACCCCCTGCAATGAGCAGGGACATCTTCAACTAGATCAGGTTGCTGAGAGCCCCGTCCATTCTGGCCTTGAATGTCTCCAGGGATGGGGCATCTACCACCTCTCTGGGCAACCTGGGCCAGTGTTTCACCACCCTCATTGGAGTTCAAATGCCAGCTTATGAGGGACACCTCCGAGAAGAAGATATTTTTACATTAACCACAGAAACTGCTATCCTTAAAGATAACTTTAAATAAGAAACTGTTTTATTAACAATATTTTTTTTCCCTTTTAGAACAAAGGTTCACTTCAATTTGAAGACAAATGGGATTTCATGCGCCCTATCGTTCTGAAACTTCTTCGTCAGGAGTCTGTCACAAAACAGCAATGGTTTGATTTGTTTTCGTAAGTAATCTTTTAATATCTTAACATCCTTCTGCATATTTGGAATACAGTTATGGTACTGCTGATACAGAAGTCACATATGGCACTGACTATGGGAACGCATAGAACAAAACTACTCATTTAAGTTTTATTAAGTGATAAGTGTGCCTATATCACTGTAAATGTGCAAAAGTAGAGTTTTGCTGAGATTCAGATTTTTGCAAATAGGATGGAGAAAGAAGAGCAGAGCTTTTTACTTCAGTTGATCATAGTAAATAAGTTTTGTACCTACTCACAACTTTTTGTTAGAATTAGAAAATGTTTACTGCTTTGGCAGTAAGTTCATTTAAAGGCAGTTTGCTGAATGCTACGTTATTTTGATTTGAATGGCTTTCTTCTAAAATAACTTAAGAATGTTACTGAAGTAACAGGGTAATGCAGTTTAACTGGTATAATTTGAATAGTTTTCTACCCTAGGAATAGTATATATTATATTTTTCAGACAGTGTTTGCATTATTGTACTTTCTAAAAGCCCTGCCATTTTCCTCCTTCCAAAAAGCCAGTAGTTGCTTCCTGTTAGGTGATTATTTTTTTCTTAAAATACATCATGTGACCTTTGCCAACATAATATGGGAGTTACAACATATACATTGAAAGTATGTCTAAAATAATGCTTGTCTCAACAAATCTATTTTTCCTCATATACTGTTGTAGCTTAAATCTGCAGTCTCTCCTTCTGCTTTTTAAAATCTGTCACAAAAGTGTTTTATATTGAAATGCAGTTTTGTTGCAGTCTGTATCTTTATTGCTCTTTTGGTGAGGATGGTAGAGTGATTCTTTTTACACCCATCTTACTGCACCTGTCACACTCCTCTGCCAACCAAAAGGAAATGTAGTTTATCATGTAATGAGTTTTAACATCTTATAATGTCTCTGCTATAGTAGTTGGCAGAAACATTATATAGTTAAGGTACAAATTAGGTTCTGAGTCATTGCTTTCATTTTTAATAACTAGTTCAATAATTCTGCATTGGTATTGAAATTTTCCATTTGTTATTTTTCTTGTAGCTAAATTATTGAACAGGACTTAAGTAATGTTGTGGCTGAATTAAGGGTATTGAAAGAAAGGATCCCACTCTCTTAGGTTGCTATTTTTAGACAGTGCTCTTTGTTAAGCTTTTAAATAAAAATTCAAAATCTGTAGATGTCGTCCACCTGCCCTTTGAGTATAATTATCCAGTACTGCTTTTTTCGCTACTGTCAGAGAACAGTGGTGTTTTAATACAATAACACCTTTTCTGCATGTGAACGTTGCGTAAGTCTCACAAGTTAGGAAGACTTCCATAAATCATGGGCCAGCGCCTGTGATCTGGGTCAAAGGGACTCTACCTTCTGAGTTTAGCCTTTTCAGTTAAACTAAAAAAGATGCTTTTGTATTAAAACAACTGTATTGATTTAATAGGAACAAGGCCATACCTTTAGATTATATAGTTGCTTTCCTGCAAAGATGTGGCCTTATTATTAATAGGAGGAAGAACCAGAGGATGGTAAGGAGTCAAAAAAAGTCTTGCTAGCCCACATTATATATGACATATGGTTAGGACTGTAACTTGCTTTATTTAATCTTTAGCCTGGTTGTCAGCTAGGAAAAGCAGGAATTTATTTGAATGTTGACTAAAACTCATTAATAGAATTTTACTTTGTGATGCTGTTTGGTAGCTTTTCTGCAGTAGGGTTTCACTTTAGAATGCTACTCTTGTCATAGAATGTTTACGTGATCTTATTAAACTAATTAAAACATCTTTTAAATTACCTGATGCCTCTGAGCTCAAATTTCTCACACGGAAGGTCTGTTTCCTTTGTCGCACAAGGATGTTATAGTGCTTTGATCCTGAAACTGGGTGAAGGCTGCATGTTAATGAATAATATGGGCTGAGTAGTAATGCTTTTACTGGCAAGAGATTTCTGTCTTTGTCAAAGAAAAGCTTTGTCCTTAATGCAATAAGAATAATTGATTAGATACTGAAATCAGAATTGGCTTCTACATCTACTTCTTGACCACAGCCTTTTCCTAGATAGGTTGCTGTTTCTTGCTTCCAAGACTTTCTCACAGCTTCAGTCTCTTCTCCAAACGTGTTTTCTTGCTTGTCACTGGGATCTAACCATGTGTTGTTTGACAGTGATAGATAAAAGCTGTACTAATTTCTTAGACATACTTAAATTATGACTGTTTAAGCCTCGTACATTACAGCATTAAACTTTGAGTAGCTATAACTAAAAGATGGATAAATTATTTTTTAGAGATGTACATGCAGTTTGCTTGTGGGATGATAAAGGTCCAGCAAAAATCCATCAGGCTCTGAAGGAAGACATCCTTGATTTTATTAAACAGGCACAAGCAGTAAGTTCTTAATGTTTCATAACTTATATTCCTATTTTTAGAAAAATAACCAAGTAGTTCTGACTTTCATTGGATCTAAATGCATTGCTTTTTGTTTGAAATTCTGTGATGTTCTGGAGATCATAATTACCCTGCAAACTTCTGTTGACTAAAAGAAGACTTAGCCGTGAGCATTTGCCTTGGATCATTGTTTTCTCACAGTCCTTGAAACTGGGGTGGGCAAGGTTTTTTTGTGTTATAAAAAACCCCCAAAAAACAACCACAAACAAAATACCCCCCCAGCATTATTTTTGTTTATCCAGCAGTACTTATGGAATCTTCTTCCACTTGAAAACTTCTTGAGGCAAAATTTTCTATAAGAAAGTACTGTCTGGAAAAAGAAAAAAGTAGTTTGTCTAGCTTCAATGCTATGCTGACATGTTCATGGATGGCTTTAAAATAAGCCATATGTATGGTGTACTAGAAATATCTGTGCTATTGACTTGGCAAGCTTAACTATCCAGTTTTATGGGCTTTTACCCAAATGATTGAAGTTGTCAATAGATTCAAAGGAAATTTTTGTGTTTGTAAAATGTATAGCAAAAGATGTTTCCTGTAATAAGGGATTTAAAAAGAGGGGGTTGCTGTGAAATTAAAAATAAAATAAAAATCCTGTGACAGAAGTATGGAAAGGAGAAGATGAAAATCTATAAAATCTTTTAGTGAAGAGATGTACGCCACTAAAGCTTTGCTTAAAGGAAAGTAGTTTATTATGGAGGCCTTTGTATAACCAGGCATATAAGTGTTGATTTTTAAGTTCCATCAGCTTGCGTGTTTACATGCACAAATGCTATGCTGAACTAAGGCCTTCTATATGGTCTGCATTGGCTGGTGTTTGAGGGGCCTCTTTTTAGGCGTTATTACAGCTATTGTTCAATGTAGTTGTAGTTTCTAGGCTTTAATAAAATATACATGTTAACTAGGTACCTGGGTCTAATGAAAGAAGATGCCATTGCGTAGTATATAACATAGTCCTTACAGGTTTAGGGGTTTTTGTGGTTTTTTAGGTATGGTTTCACCAGTACATGCCTTTAGACCAAAGGTTTTAGTCTTTTTGATTTGCAGATGGCTTAAAAGAAAACAAAATGTTCATTTGGAAATTTTAAACCTACTGATTACCTGGTTGCTATTACCTTTCATAACCCTTTAGAAATGGTCCATGTGCCTTGGGATGATAACTACTTCCCTAAACTAAATGGCACTTAAATATGTAGACTTTCTTATTCTGATATATCTGTATATTTGAATTTTCTACAAGGAGTTATTTTCAGTATAAGCAAAGCCAATCTGTATTTTGTGCAGATATTTGTTTATAAATTACCTCCTCTTCTCCCCGCCTCCTCCAGAGAGTGCTGAGTCATCAAGATGATACGGCTCTACTAAAAGCCTACATAGTGGAGTGGCGCAAGTTCTTCACACAGTGTGATATTTTGCCCAAGCCATTTTGTCAGTTAGAGATCACTTTAATGGGCAAGCAGGGCAGCAACAAGAAGTCTAATGTAGAAGACAGTATTGTTCGAAAGGTAAGTGATAGATTTTAAGTTTTGTTGTACACTGTTCTGCCTACAGTAACAGTACAGAAAGGATTCTGTAGCCGAAGATGAAATGGCATTAGTCATGTAATATGATGTTATCATTTCAGTGTGAGGGTCAGAACAACACTGCGATAGTTTCATTCTGTTTCTCTAGTTTTGCTTTGGCTATTAACAGTTTTGTTCAGGTGATTAAGGTACTTCTTCATTGGGCTTTGGGTCTGTTTGGGTTAGTTTAATATGCTTGTTTAATTATGACTTGAATCCTGGGGCAGGAGGCAGTTTTAAATTCACCTACTGTTTCTACGCTTGTGAGTAGCAAGAGTACTTGTATACATGTGAGTAGTTTTTGTACTCCTAGCTTATTTCGCTAGGCCAAGATCTTAGGTGGAGCACATCTCTGCATTTTACAAATGACCATTTACATATTGTCATTTTAAGTTAAATATGGCTATTGATCTCCTAATTTCCCCTTTTTCCTCCAAACTGTCATATCAGTGAAGAGATTGGACGTGTAGAATTTTGTGAATGTGATCTTTTTACTATTTCATATCAAACAACTACAGAAGTCCAGGGTTTTGGGTACAGAGTGCTGAGTGTTCTGAGTCCCATGAGTAATGGTCCTTGAAGTTGCATTAGTCTTTTATTATAGGAAAAAACAGAGCGTATTAGTTGTAAAGTGTTAAGCCCTTTAGTTTAATTTCATTCGTTATCCCTTTTCATTGCAGAAAGTATCTGTAGGGAAATTAAATGTCTTTAGAAATCTTTCATTTGGTACTGAAGATCATTTTAACTGTCCTCTGTCTCCAGATGGGAAGAACAAAATAGTTCAAATGCATTACTTTGGGCAAGGGCTTTTTCCTGACCCTCATATTTTGACATCTGATCCTCTATACGCCTTGAAGAAAAGAAATAGCGAACAACAACAAAGAGAGGAATCACCGCCTTGTTACGTTTTTTGTTTTCATTGTTTGTTGCAGAAGACATGATCTTATTAGATTCTCCAAGATCTGGCAAACTTGAACTCTTAACTGCTGTTTGCAGAAGGCAGGAGAACTAAAATGAAAGAAAAAAAAAAAAGGTGGAGTGGAGAAAGTAGTGAGGAGAAACTGGGAGAAAGAACTGGTGTTTAACAATTCAGATTTTGTTCAGGATTGAACCTGATGGAGATCTGTCTTATCTTTCATCTGCAATCCAGTTAGGACCATTTCATGACTGGGACATGAAAGCCCAGAGTCTCCAACCTACCTTATTATTTCATATTCGCTACTGAGGGTCACTTCCTGTTTCTGGCATCAGTCTGTGTAGTTTTCTAAAATGTACCTTGTGAAAACTTTTCCCATGCTTGAGAAGTTCTTCATATAGTCACTCAAAATGATATGTGTGTTTTCCTTCAAATATCTCCACAAAAGTTTCTTATCCATAATGTCTAAAAGCAGCTTGACCATGACAAAGCTGTTAATGTGCCTGCCAGATTGCTTGACATTATATCACTGTTTTCTTCTCCACTTTATACTCATTTCAGCTCTTGTAAACCAATTGTATAATTGTACAGTGCAACCATAATGTGCATATCAGTGATGTTAAAATAATGAAAAAAGTAATCGAGGAAGCATAATCAAATATAGCTTTGCTTCTGATAATGTTCCAATGTTTTAAGCAATAATTCCCTTCCAACACATATGACTTTGGAGTCAGAAATGCAAATTTAGGTGAAATAGAGAGACAGTTATGGAGAATAAAGGATGGTGAACTTAACTCTCTCGAAAAGCTATGTGACTTTTATTAGATGCTTGCTGTGTTAAAATCTAAAACTTACAAAGCAAGAATGGACCAGAATCGTCTAATCTTTACTATTAACTTTGCCATACAACTCTTGAGTTATCCCTAAGGCTGATTTTTTTTCATAAGCTTATTCACAATTATGAGGTAAAATTTGAATTGGTAAATTTTGATTACAACCTGCTTTCCCCTGCCAATGCAGGCTCACAATTGGCATGCTTAAACTGCATTCATAGCAGTTACTGTCAAGTTTGAAGATACTAGAAGTTTGAGCTTTCTTCTAAAGCAATGAAATTGCATGAGTTGGATAGAAAAAATTAAAATTGTCTTTTAAGCTTTGGCATAATGTCATTAGGTATTCAGTGGTGTACAGAAAGAGCCAGCTCCGGTGTCTAAGGGCAAAATAAATGACCACAGTAACTTGAATTCTAAGGCAAAATAAGTTTTATGACGAACATGTGGCATGCTTTGAGTATTTACTGCTGAACAGCTGGTGGAGCTTAGGTGGGCATAAGTATGTCCTGGCCTGCCAGTGAGCTTTTGTGTTGCTCAGCTGCAGCACGCTGGCTCTGGTGATCAGGTGTAATGCAATACCTTTGCAGCAGTGTCAGAAGCAATCACACACACACACAAATCACACAATGGAACATGAAGGGACCCTTGACTGATGAGGATTTTGTTTGGAGCCTCCATGACTAATTTTAAAACTTCACAGTGCTTAGAAGAGGTTTGGAGTTTTTTATAAATTATATATGCTTTACTTGCATATTGAACTTCCATGCATCCCAAACCATCATTTTTTTTCTTTACATAACCGTGATGTTAATTGAGGTTTTGGTTTTGTTTAAGACTAAGCCTGCCAAATAGTGAACTGTATTCAGATGTTTGGCTCAAAAGTACCCCCTGATATTGCAACTCCTGACACATTGCATTGCTGGAAAAGTTACTTGACTGATTACTGAGAACTGTAGAAATAATACATAATTATGGAATTAATATCTGAATCGAATACTGCTTCCTCTTGCTGTCCAGTTACATAAATGAAGGTTAGAATATAAGCTGAATATTACTTCTGTAACAAGTTCAGAGCAAGGTCAAGTTCTAAGGTAGCTGAACTGCTGTATATATATAACCTGAAAATTACATTATAAATTGCTTGATTTCTCTTTCTGATCTCTTGTATTTCTTTTGGACAAACATAGGTCTGCGTGTACCTTTCTGACAGGATATTTTTTTTCTTCCTGATACACAGCTTATGCTAGATACGTGGAATGAATCCATATTTTCAAATATAAAAAATAGACTTCAGGACAGTGCAATGAAGCTAGTTCATGCTGAAAGACTAGGAGAAGCTTTTGACTCTCAGCTCGTTATTGGAGTTCGAGAATCATACGGTATGTCTTGCACAGACTGACCTCTCTTGCCTCCTTGCTTTGATAACTGAATTTTCATCATACAAAGTTGACAGTTGTGGTAGGGCTGGAATGATTATCTCAGCATTTTGTATTGATTTTTTTTGGTTGTTGTTGATATGTGATGCCAATTAAATTCTGTTTAAAATCTTTAACATCTAATTGATTTAACTATGTATCAGTTACCACAAAATCAGTGTCTTCAAAGAGCAAACTACTTTTTGACCTTTCAGGGTTGCAGATGTAACTTTATGCTGCTTTCTGTGCTGTTTCTAGTTCTTCAGACAGTTTGAAAAAGAAATGCTGAACCGGCTGCATCTCGGGGCTCCCAGTCTTTGTAAAACGGATCTGTGTATCTGAAACTTTTATGGCATTTCAGTATTACTTGCTGCTGCTTCAAAGCTCTGCAGCCTGTTGAATTAAACTTGTGGTTAATACTCTGTCAGATGGCTTTACAGATGTCCAATTAATTTTTTTTTTAAGTGGATTCCATTTAAGGACTTTATTTATTTATTTATTTGTAACAGGTGAGGGGAAGGTGGAAACTTTTTTCCAAATATTGCAAAGCACTGCAGTAAGCGCACTGTATCTGTTCTTGTAAAACAGAAAAAAACCCAATTAAAAAAAAAAAAAGTCTAAAATGAAGACGTTGGGATTCTAAGAACAGCGTCCAAGAAAAGCCATTTGCTCAGTCACGTGGAGAAATTTTCCCTTTATTAGGCATTATGCCAAGCTTTTTCTGTTTTGGTTTTTTTTTTCCCCCCTTTCCAATTTTGCAGTTGTATGTGTATTTCTGGTTACCACGTTTGAATGTCTGAAATGCTGGAGATAAATGTGCAGTTCTTTCCAGTTCCCTATAGTTAACCTAAATGTTTTTGGAGCAAAGACTGGACAATTTTGGTTATCCTTAGGGATCAGAGTGCATTTATAGGATACTACAGATTGTTCAGTGCAACCTTTTAATACAAAACTCACTTTAATGGGAGAGATTTGCTTATTCTTAGCCATGTAAGTTTTTAAGACTTTAGAGTAAGTTTGAACTTTCTCTTTGCAGTTAACCTTTGTTCTAATCCTGAAGATAAACTTCAGATATATCGGGATAACTTTGAAAAGGCGTATTTGGATTCAACAGAGAGATTTTATAGAACACAGGCTCCTTCTTATTTACAACAAAACGGTGTACAGAATTATATGAAATATGTAAGTAAAAATTCTGTTGTAAGGTTGTTGTGAAAGTCCTAGTACTTAAAATGATTGCTTTTCTACTTTTGCACAGGCAGATGCTAAACTAAAAGAAGAAGAGAAAAGAGCACTACGATATTTAGAAACAAGGCGTGAATGTAACTCTGTAGAAGCAGTAAGTATAATGTGTAGAAACATTGATGTATTATATTTATGTAGTAGTATTACACTGCAGTTTTCATTTGTGTGTGTGTGTGTGTTACAGAATTATTTGTTAGCAGTAGATTGATAAGAAACTGTTGATTTTATAACCATCCATTATATTGTTTTCTTGCAAAAATCTGCATTACTTTCCAGTCTGGAAATTTACAATTTCTAGAGATATTTTAACAGTAAATGTAGATCAGAAGTTCAGATTGAAGGGCAGGTTTTTATTCAATTTGAGTTTTATTCTTTCATTTTGAGTCAGGTGCTTAACAGTGGATGAGAATGATGTTTGAATATAGCTGGCCAATCTAGTAGGTAAAGGGTGTCTTAGTGCTCATTCGGAATACCTGAAAGAGTTATTGCTCCTTGCAATCAAAAGGAGCAGTAGAAATTTCATTAACGCTGTTCTAGATTTCCGCCATTTAATATAAAGGATATTTTTTTCTTTTTTTCCTGCCCCTTCTATCCCTTGAGCAATATTTTACATAGTTGAGATTCTTGAGGAAGGTTTAACTGCAGTGAATAGTTCGTAATTGTCTGTGTTCAAATTGGTTCAGGAAACAACTTATTTTAAATAAATACCTTTTAAATCTGAATTTTCTGCAGTGGATCAAAATGTCTTCCGTTAAGCTGTACATCATTGATTTTGCACAGATATAAATTGTAACTCGTGTAAAGAGGCTGACAAAAGACAGGTGGTTGTGACATGTACAAGCAGTTTCTGCTCTAGATCCAGCCATAGTGTCTTGTTGAAGCCAACCAGCCTTGTCCAAATAGGGCGTGCTGGAATGAGAACTGCTCTGAGCTCTTGGATGTACGCTTGGAAACTAAGTAGGGTAGTTGGTGTTCCAAAAGTGATGGCTTCCTTGAGAGAAAAAAGGCGACAGAAATATTAAGCTCATTACTGGTTTGGAAGAGAGTTTACCACTTCTACATTTTGAAGAAATACATTCCCTATATAGATTTTATTCAAACTACACATATTTTTATGAATCAGTGAATGAATTAATCATTTTATAGAGCATAGTTGTTGAGAACAGGCTAGATTTTATGTCATGGCAAACTTTAGACAGATCAGACTTTAGTGTTCAGATGGCTAAACAAACTAATTCTGTATTTAATATATTTCAGCTAATGGAGTGCTGCGTCAATGCCCTGGTGACATCTTTTAAAGAGACTATTTTAGCTGAATGCCAAGGCATGATCAAACGAAATGAAACAGAAAGTAAGTGAAGCTTAAAGAACAGTGCAGGATGAACTCAGCATCGACTGCATAAAAATAGATTTGTTTGTAGATATATCAAATTACTGTTTTTAATAGATGGTGGCAGTGTTCCATAGATAAAATATTACTGCATGTGGGCAATTCTGTCCTGCAAAAAATTACCATCATGGGTTACTGGTTTTTATATCGCTTCTGAAATCTGTATGTACAATATCCTAATTTGAATGACTGGATAGCTTTCATTTTACTTGAAAGAAAATACTGTTTTGTGCTCTGTTTTCTTTATTTTTCCTACAACTTATTTTCCTCATGTTGACCAACTCTCGTTTATGTTGTGCGTGTGTTATTTTCTATTTCGATAGTTCAGGTACAAACACTCCCCCTACATTCCACCTCCACTACCCCCTGTCCCCTGGAAAACAAAAGTGAAGCATTTCTTTACAAAGCTGTTTTTCTGAAAAGCAAGGAGGCATTTTACTTATTCTGATTATTGGTGCAGGACCAATAGGTCAGTGAACAAAATCTCTGCAAGTTTTTCATCTGTTTTTATAGGCAGTATGTCACTGTGAGTATTGAAAGTTAGCTCTGCATGCCTTTTTACAGTTTTCAAAAGTTGTTTTTAATTCCGCTGCCATAATTTGAGAGGTTAGGGTGATTCAAAAGTCTTGTGTTGGTCCTGTATGATAAATTAAACAAGTCATTAAAATGTCATAATTCAAGTAGAGAAATTGAAAAAAATGAAAGCTGAAATCACAGGTTAATTTTTTGTGACGTCTCAGTATCCTGCAGCCAGGGAATATTTACTAATGTCTGTATGAAATTTTAATTTCTATGCAAATGTGAAAACTTTTTAGTGACTTAGAATGGTGTAGAAAATACTCACTTCTAAAGCTAGCATTTCAGAAAATATTTGACCTCAAAACTATGTCATACTCATCTGTTCATCTAGCAGTGTGATTTCTGGCAGTAGTCCAGAGCTAAATCTAGAAAGCCACCAAACTTCTTATGAGTATAGGTTACAGCCTTTGGGAGAATACAGGAGGCTTATTTAAATGCAGAGCTTCAGATGGGTTCATCTGTAGCATCCGGAGCATCTTTCTTTAGAAACTTGTTGAAGTATTCACACAGTTCTCTCTTTCCTTGTGGCTACGTCTGCCCCATGATACTGCCTGGTTGCAAAATACTTCTGTTTATTACATAAGAACTCAAGCATCTCGTTCAAACTTTTTTTTTTCCTCTCCTCCTATAACCACCTGTGCTGTTTAAAATGTTTTAATGAAGGATGCAGGTGCAGGTGGTTTAAAATGTACTTAAAGTCTAGAGCTCTACATAGTAATATATACATCTGATAGTATCCTCTGCTGTACTTCACTTACGCATGTGGCTTCCTGGTGTTATTTGCCCCAAAGAATTTCATGATGTTTCCTTTATTAAACAGTATGTGACAAAAAAGGGCTGAGTTTTTGGCTATGAGCAGCACACTACTGTAAAATACTCTGTTACATTAAGTGCTTAGTATTTACATACCATGCAAAGGAAGGCAGGCATAGTGTTTTCCATCAAGGATGTCTTAACTTGCAAACAGGCTTCAGAATTGGCTTAGTGTGTTTTTGTTTGCTTATAGTATTGGCCTAAATTTTATTCTTGAAGTATTTCGTAACAGAAATAAAAAGTAAACTTGACTTTTATGAATACAAAATGAAAACAGAACTTGTTTAAGTGCCCCAACAACTACAATATGCATTTCCTTACCTTTCAGTGTCCATAATGTGTTCTGAGAGAAATTCCAGTGGAATACTCCTTTTGGTTTTGTTACTTTGAAATCTGTCTTTGAAGAAGAATCTGGGTGTTTTTTGTTCCTACAGTTTTAGGGATGCACCTGAAGTCTTCCTTTGTCATGATTTATTAGGAGAAATAACTGATTTTTTTTTTTTTTCTCGAATTATTCATGCCATCACTAGTTTACATAAACATCTGTAGAACCCTTTAATGTGTGATTTTTGTTTCCTTTTTTCCACCATCTCTTCCTCCCTTTCACCCTTTTTTTAAAGTACAGATGAAAAGATCTAGTAAAAGTTGAGTGAGCTTTTTGGATTTACCCTGTGTAATGTATGCTGCCATCACTTACAGTACATGTAAATTGCACTGAGAATACCTCTGACTCTTTTTTCTGGTTCCTGAAATCCCATTGTTTAGCCCATTGTGACTTGTCTCTAGCAGCATTGAAGTTCTTGTTGAAGGTTGTTGGTAGTTTCCATTCTTTAATTTGCATTGTTACGTTCTAAAAGGATTTTTTTCCTTCTGTGCATTGTTTTTCAATTTGGTTCTGCAACAGTTGTTGGGATACAGATGTTGATAACATCTTTTTCATCCTCGGTGGTGACCGCGTCTTGCAGGTGTCACTGACAAAAGCGTTGTGAAGAAAACAAAGACAGGGCCTCTGGCTTTTGTCTCCTTTGACACTAGATATAATATTGAGGAACAAAGCAAACCTATCAATGTATTTTTTTTTTCTATCAGAAAAAGAATCAGAGTCCATGATCGGTTTGTTCTGCTTGTGATATTATATGCGTAAGCAAATATTACATTGCAATAAATATCTCTTTTTGCCTACAGAAGGATCTCTTTGTGGGACCAGAATTAGGACAGTATTCAAAACATTTTTCCTTTTAAGGGATGAATTGGATTATCCGTTCTTTATGTACTCAGTATTCCACTTGAGTTACCCCTGGCAGAAATGTTGTATTTGTTTTTATACAGGTCTTTGATTGGTGGTTCTAACAGTATTTGTATCTTTCAGAGTTGCATTTAATGTTTTCACTGATGGATAAAGTTCCGAATGGGATAGAGCCTATGCTAAAAGACTTGGAGGAACATATTGTTAGTGCTGGACTTGCAGATATGGTAGCAGCTGCTGAAACTATTACTACTGTAAGTGTATTGGCTTTTAATAAAATAACAATGTAAAAACAACTTCACAGAATCACAGAATGTTAGGGATTGGAAGGGACCTCGAAAGATCATCCAGTCCAATCCCCAGCCGGAGCAGGAACACCTAGATGATGTTACACAACTTTGCAGAAGTTAAATATTCTCTAATTGTGGGACATACATGTGAATAGAAATAATTTTTGAAGATCTTATGTTTAAACAGGAAATTTTGATCCACTGAAAGCTTTAAATGTCTTTAGAATTTTTGTTTTATTCCTTACATTTTCAGTTGTAACTTTAAAACCTGAATCTCATTTGCAGTAAATAAAAGGTTATAAATTAAGTGTGTGGGATACTTATACAGTAGGATTGTGTTAGCATCTTAAAAAGGCATGATCAGTTTTCTCAGAATTCTAACTTCCTGATGAAGTTTGATATTTGCTTTCAATCTGAGAGTGGTTGTTCAGTGTGGAAATTAAAAGTGTTTTTCTCACTGTTCTTTTTCAGCTTTTTATCATCTTTTTCTCTGAGTCTAGGAGGTCTGAGTATCTGCAGCAATTAGGAGGTGCCTTTTACTGGTCCTTGGAAACTTTTAAAAAATTTATAAATTCTTATACAATATTTGAAAGTTTTTATATATACCTATCTATATTTGTATATTGGAAATACTATCCTGAAAGTTTCTGTTAAGGCTTACATGTTGTAGAGCTCTTCAGTACAGAGAATAAATATAAAATGCTTGTTCATAGTGGCTTGAGGATACTACATTATTACAGATTAGGGAATTGCATGTAAGCTCACACTGAATTCTGTGGAGCCTCATTTTTTTAATTTGATTTTTGCCTCTTTAGGATTCTGAGAAATATGTAGAACAATTGCTCACACTATTTAATCGATTTAGTAAGTTGGTTAAAGAAGCTTTTCAAGATGATCCAAGATTTCTCACTGCGAGAGATAAGGTGTGTATTTCTGCCGATCATTTGTTTTCGGTTTAAGAATTGTAATTCATATTATGATGTCTCTGAAATCCTTGTGCCCATTCACTATTAAATCTAGAAGCTGTTCTAACTCAAGTAAATATGCAGACTGAAATACTGATGAAACTTACTACCAGCTGATTAACTTTTGTGTCGTAGTCGTGCATTAATATCTGATGCAGTAGTACACAGGGTGTTTCAAAAAGATGAACCAGGTTTGAAATCACTGTATCTCTGCAACCATGAACTATCAACTGTCATCTCAATGCTGTCTGTACAGCAGGTGGAGGGAACGTAGAGCATTTATTAAAAGGTTATTAAAACTGGATAGCTCATTAAACCATTTGTAAACTTTTGTGTAATTGTAATATATTGGAGCCATTTTTTTGAAGCACCATGTATTTATGTTTAGAATTTACTACATATTTGGGTGTAGTCTCATGACATCAGATATGCAACCTGCTCCATGCAGTCCCTTCCCAAGTTGTTGCTTAAAGGAAAGTAGTATGTTAATGGAAAAGAGGAAAATGCAAAAGATCAGTTAATGGGAAATTGAGTCATAGGGTTTGAACTCTCAAATTGAACATAAAATCCACAAACTTTGGACTAATATAAAAAATCAGATTAATTTCATGTTACAGTAATCTAAAAAGAGAGACAAAACCTTTGTGATTTGTATGTTAAAGAAGTAAATTGAGTAAAGCATTAATAATCTGTAATTATTTTTCAGGCGTACAAAGCAGTTGTGAATGATGCTACAATATTTAAACTTGAATTGCCATTGAAGCAAAAGGGGTAAGCCATATAAACTTCATGTGAATCAAGCTTTTTAAATTGTTAAAGATTGAGCTTCTCTTTTAAAATATCTCTTCAAAAAGTAACACTGTGTTTAAAAGTTGTTTGTGTTCTTCACTTTATGGAATTTCAGATTGTTTATCAACCTCTGGTAAAATGCTCTTCACATGGCAATGATTACTGAATAGCAGCTGGTTTAAACTCAAGTTTATTTGTAGTAACTTGGGATCTGTTCTTTTATAGTAATGAGCCAATTTGTTAGCTGAATTTAATAATACTTTCCGGGGTTATTAATTCCAAAACAAGAGTTGTATAACTCTGCCACAACTTCAGTAGAAGTCCTGGGGAAAACTGAGGCAGCAATCTTTACGGGAGTAATTGTGGCTGATGAAGGTGGAACCACCCACATCTTGCGCCAGCTGTGAGTGTGACCTGTCTGGGTGTTAGATTTTTGTTTCAGTGCAGGATTAAACAGGTTAGGTTAAACCGTTTCTAGTAGATTAAGCAGACCTATGTGACTCAAGAAGAAAAACTGTGCTTACAATAGCCACTCTGCTAAATCAGCCAAGAGAAGGTACCAGTCAATTAATTGATAGTTAACATTTAACACATGATGTGCCACTTGAATAGGAATGTGTATATATTTAGGTGGTTGGGATTACTTACGTATAGTTTGTAGCCTGATTTACTACGGAAACAATGTTTATGTAGCTGGGCTGCCAGCTTCTCTTTCCAATTACTTCTTAGGGATGGATGCGTATAAACACCTGCTCAGCATTCTGGTTCTTACTGTGTTTGGTTTTGGACTGATTGTCAGCCTGGACATGGATTAGCCTTGCTGGCTTTATATTATTGGGGAAACACCTTCACGAAAGACTGGATATATGCTTTGTATAGATGTAGGCAAGGTAGAGGTGGGTTTTAGGTAATGTTTTCCTTTCCCCTGGGAGCATCCAAATCGATACCTCATTCACACTGTTTCACTCCTAAAGCTAAACCTGCCTAGTGATTTCTTAGAAACCACCATGATGGCAATGGTCTTCCATTCAGAATTCTTCTTCCCAAGCTCTTTCAAGGTGTCTACAAATGCAGCCTGGTTTAAGTAAAATGAAACTTCATTCTGCTTAACTTGTGTTATTAAATTCAACATAAGAATATGGAATTTGGTAATTTGTCATTGCTGTCAGGATCTCGAAGACTCCTGCTCAGAAATACCTGCGAACACATTGATTAAATAATGTCTTGTAATAATCAAAAGACTAGAGATCTGCTTTTACTCCACATGGTCTTTAGGAGTGCAGAAGACACTAGCCTGCAAGGTACTACAGGGATTAAAAAGGTCAAGTTGTCTGAAGAGTTTTAGCACCGTCTACACTAGTTGATGAGAGGGTGAGAGAATGAGCAAGAACACTGGGTTCCTGAGCATCCCCACAGCTTCTTACCTGCTATCTTACTTGCTGCCTTAGATTTGGGCCCTAGAGACTAGCAACCAAGGTGGTGCCATCTGACTGGAGAAATAGGGACTGGTCCTTGGCACTGTTTTATTCACTAGACACAGGTTCAAAAGATGACCTTGTGCTTGTGTGCCTTTTGAAGAGCCACAGTCTGTCTGCTGTAGCAATTTGTTTAACTTTAATCTGTTTTTAATCCCCAGACTGTTAGTCCACTGTTTATATCTGTTAAAAGTCATTTTATCCTGTTGGGTTTTGCAGTCTGTGAAGTGTAGTGCAGGGGACTGTTCTTAAGACTTTCGTTCGAGCATACTGACAAGATGAATGAAGCATTTCACTGTAGCATTTGTTACTTCTTTACTGGAACACTTCTTGCCATGCAATGTTTAGTTGTTTCAAACTGTAGTTTCAACATAATCCTTCATTGTTAGAGTTCTAAAATTAAAAGGAGTTGGAATGATCAAGCTGTAGCAGCTGTCTCAAAATGTTTGGTAGTATTTATTCTTTCAAGAAGAAAAGGGAGTTATGCTTAATTTTTCATTAGTTTAACAAGGATATGAATTCTGTACCGGGATCTTTGCCAAGGGGGTCAGGAAAGAGTGCTCTGTCTTGTTAACCGTGTGACTACTCCAGAATAGCAGGATTCTATACAACTTGAAGATACGTTGTTCTTCTTTTATTTAGTGTTGGACTGAAAACACAGCCTGAATCCAAATGCCCTGAGCTTCTTGCTAATTACTGTGACATGTTGCTAAGAAAAACACCACTAAGCAAAAAACTAACCTCTGAAGAAATTGAAGCAAAGCTTAAAGAAGTGGTATGTTTTTGCTTTCTACTTCCTGATTATTCTGAAGAATGAATTTATTTACTTATGTGGGACGAGGCTTTGATCTTCAGAAAGTTATGTAAGGTGTAATAATAGGGAAAAGAGTTTAGTATGCCATCAAGCATGTTTAAATCTTGTAAACCATGCAGCATTTTATGTCTCTGTGTCAGTTCACAAAATCAGTATGTCACATTAGTGCCTATGTCAGACTGTAATGTATTACAGTAACTGATGTTAGTCTAGAAAATAATGCAGGAAACTTTTACGTATGGTGTCAATGCCTTTTCTGATTTAAGAGAAGGTTCTCGGTGGTTGACAAATGAAGCAATTGGAGGTGTGGTGTTATCAAAGATTCATAGCCGATGGCTGTGCTGGTATTAACACAGTTGCTTTCAGGCAATGTCAAGTAGCCTTTTTCTCCTACGTAGTCTGCAGTGGCATTAGATCAGCATTCAAACACTTGTCTGACTGACAGTGCAAATAAATGTATTAAAATCTACTTTTTTGACAGCTTTTGGTACTTAAATATGTACAGAATAAAGATGTTTTCATGCGATATCACAAAGCTCACTTAACAAGACGCCTGATACTAGATATATCAGCTGATAGTGAAATTGAGGAGAATATGGTGGAATGGCTCAGAGTAAGTAGCCTGACATCTATCTTTCTTTGGTTGTGCCTCTTGCTTTTGGTATTAATTCTCACTCTTGAACTTAGATATTCTTGCTTAGGTGAGTCCTATCTTAAATTGCAGGCCACTCAGGACATCTTACACTTCTGTTTTATTGCAGTATTTTGTGCAAGTAAAAGAGTTTAGCTCTTTTCTAAGAGAAATGTTGATCCTAATAGTGGTAGTGATAAATTTAAAAATACTTCACATATGATTGTCCAAAGGCTTCATATATTCCATATGCAAATGAGCAAAATGCAGTGTACTTATTGTTTAGGTATGTAAATAATTTGAGATGTGTTCTAGTTGTGAAATGTTATGTAGAGAAGAATATTATTTGCGTGCCTTAAACATTCCTTCACATCTCAGAATTCATTGATTCCGTAGTGCATGCATACCTTCTTCAGCGCTTGGATTTCTTTAAAAGAATCATCATATGCCTTTAAGGGATAACTACTTAGGATCTTTGCAAAAAACTGTATATTGCATTTCAGATTAACTGTTATTGTAGGGTGTGTACCTGTGTACTTTAATGGTCTTCATTTTTTGAGTTTCTTATTTAAAAAACAAAAAAGTTTTTTGCTCATAGCTGTCTGTGTCATAGTTTAGTGTTCTGTTTGTTTATGCAGGAAGTAGGAATGCCAGCAGACTATGTAAACAAGCTGGCTAGAATGTTCCAGGATATCAAAGTGTCTGAAGACTTGAACCAAGCCTTCAAAGAAATGCACAAAAATAATAAACTTGCTTTACCAGGTATTGTTTTCAAATGATTTGCTGTTTTTCATTTCTCTTAGTGAAAAATAATTCTGTTGAATCTTGAGTTAAAAATTCTATTGACTGCAGGTTGAACATAGTCTTCAGGGCATTGTTGCTACTACATTGGAAGTATCTATAGATCCTGCTTTCTCTTACAAGTGACACTGGAGCTATGTCATTCTTTAAGTTATTGTGGGTTTTCATTATGAGTAATCTTGTACATACAGAGTCCCTACTCTTGTAGTTAAATTCCAAGCAGTGGCTTGAATCAGGATCAACCAGGTGAATGCCCGAACTTCCTGCTTCTTTTATGCCCTCATCATTCTTCATGAGTGTTTCATGCTGTGCTCCTTCTCTGTCTGCCAGCAGGAGAGACTCATGCATGCTATGAAGACCTTAACTCCCATTTCTGAGATTAGATTTTACTGATGAGAGAGGCCAAGAAACATCCAGGTTTGGACCTGCTACTGCTGAAAACCCTCGAGTAGTGCTTACAAGCATCAGCTCTAAAGCTGCACGAGGGCTTAAGGAGCTCTGCAGAGGCAAGCTAAAAAAAATAGAGATTTCAATCAGTGTTGCTGGCAGAAAGCCAGTGGTGTAGAATACCTTAATGTTTAAGTAGGTAGACACCCTGCTACTTTCTGAAGATTCAGAGGAGAAAAAAAAATGCATTTTGTTTATCTATCTGTTATACCTGGAGATTCATAGAATCCAATATTGTCTTACAGCTGACTCTGTGAATATTAAAATTTTAAATGCTGGCGCCTGGTCACGAAGTTCTGAAAAAGTGTTTGTCTCGCTGCCCACGGAATTAGAAGATCTCATCCCAGAAGTTGAAGAGTTTTATAAAAAGAATCACAGTGGTAGAAAACTGCACTGGCACCACCTCATGTCCAATGGAATTGTAAGCGTACAGTTTTCAGTGTATCAATCTCAACGACTGTACTTTCTGTGTATTTATAATAGTAAGAAAGTTTGCGATTCAGAAAGGCTTGTAAGTAAAATTGTCGTTCTATTCACAGATAACATTTAAGAATGAGGTTGGCCAGTATGACTTGGAGGTAACAACATTTCAGCTAGCTGTGCTGTTTGCGTGGAACCAAAGACCCAGAGAGAAGATCAGCTTTGAAAATCTTAAACTGGCAACTGAACTCCCTGATGCAGAACTTAGGAGGACTTTATGGGTATTTCCCTTTCTCTTGAAAGAGATTTCTTCTTGATTTTTGTACTTCGAAATACTGGATTAGTATTCTTAAAGCACTGTCAGATAACACTTTGAAATGTGAATGGCTTTCTTGCTAATTAATCAGTTGTAATGCTGGCTCCTTGCACTACTCTTGAGCACACACGACCTTTGCATTAACATGTTGTCTCTGCCCAGTATTGTGTAACTTAAGCTTTTGGAAACAGCAAGGCCTTTTTGACCATATGCTGCCTAAAGCACACGGTTATGATTGTGGTTTGTGGAGTGGGACTGGTCTAATTCTAGGAAATCAGTGGCACCTGATAAATATATGTTGCTTAAAAATAACTTCAGTTTGCTCCAGCAGACTTTTAATTATTTAGCTCAAGAATAAAGAGAGAAATCATGTAAATCAGACTTAACACCACTTCCATAGCCATGAGTTTGCACGTTTTACTTTTTTGTATGATTTTACTTGTGCTGCCCCATTTCAGAAGGAGATTTGGTAAACTGTGCCCCCTCTTTGTTTTTACTAGTATCTTCGTGTTGCCCTCTAGCAGCTCCAAACAAGGCTATGTGGTTCCCGCACTACAGTCTGCACAGCAGTGAACTATGTTCTTAAAAAGTAATTGTTTCATTTAGAAAGTCTGGTGTTTTATTTTCATTCTTTCCCCTCCCCTTTTCTCTGTAGTCTCTTGTAGCATTTCCAAAGCTGAAACGTCAGGTTTTATTGTATGAACCTCAAGTCAATTCACCCAAAGACTTTACAGAAGGAACCCTCTTCTCGGTGAACCAGGAGTTCAGTTTAATGTAAGATGATGTTTGAAAAGTAAAATAACAATGTACTATTTTATAATTAAAGGAATTCACTTTAAGTTAACCTTCATCCTTAAAAGTTTTCAAGGTTCAACTAGACACATGCTTTGCTGCTCCTCTCCTCGCTTAATTTTGGCAATAGCCATGCTTCAAATAGGTGATTGGGCTAGATGACCTCCAGCAGCCCCTTCAGACAGATGTTTCTATGATTCTGATTTCTGTGAAATTAAATTTCTAAAACATAGGGGTGAGGTGCAAAATTGAAGGCTCAGCTGTCTTCCTGTTGCTAATGAGCCTGTGAAATTTTACATGGGAGGGAACAGCATGTAAGCAGAGCACTGGTGCTGTATTGATTATTAACACACAGAGTTTCAAAAGCAGTGTGATAAGTTAAAAAAAGGAAGTGAAACTGCTTAATAATACGGTATGCTGTGAAAAGCTGGGATTTTTGGCGTGGCTTTCACCAGAGAGGAGTGTCTTTATTGATGTGAGAACTGCAGTGCTCTTTTACTGGTGCTTTGAAAACCTTCAGAGCATAAGATACTATAAAGAGAGAATATCTAAATCGTATATGCCACATTCAGCATGTTTTACTTTGGGTTTTGCCTCCCTCTATTATCAATGATTATGATTAGAACGTGCTCCTTGCTGGCAACCTCAAATTCAGGGCCTCATTCTCAGTAGCAGCTGCATATCTGGATCTGTGAAGAGCGAGAGGTGATGAATCTGCTTTCCTGGGGCTTCATTTCTTGCCCAGGGCCATGATGATTGTTCCTGTCGTCAGCATCATGAGCTTTGGGAAGCGATGAGAGAAGAGACAGGCTGTACAGAATGTTTGTGGGTAGCCACTGAAGAATGCCATCAGCTTTTTGCTGTCTTTGTTACAATAGCTGTTATTAATCTTTTTTTTTTCTGCTAGACAGACAGTTCTGATGAAAAACGAACTAGTCCTGTTTCCTGAACTTTGTTGTAAAAACTTCCTCTGAAGAACCCTAGGTTTATATTGTCAAACTGAAATATATTTCTCTGGAACTTTATTCTTTAAAATAGTACTGGTGATTTTTCAACTTTGGACACTGTCAGTTTCATCTGATGGATTTTTTTTCTGTTTTTTTATGATGCTAGTATATTCAGGTTTTATTGTGCAGAGACATTGACGTTGAGGTTTGATTTGTCAGCCAGCTATCTGATTCTATGATTCTGTCTCACTACTGCCATGCTAATAGCCTGTAAATATCTGATATGTGATGGTACTCCTTGCTGCTGTCATTTGAGTTTAATAGGAATTCCTTAATTGAAAATGCATTTTGTGCTTATTTTCATACAATACAACTTTTTCAGAAAAAACGCTAAAGTTCAAAAAAGGGGCAAGATAAATTTGATTGGTCGATTGCAACTTACTACAGAGAGAATGCGGGAAGAGGAAAATGAAGGAATAGTCCAGCTAAGAATATTACGAACCCAGGCAAGTAAACTGCCAGAGGATATACAATCACCCTATTTCTTCTTTTGTGTTAATCGCCGCCGCTTGCTGCCCACACTTGGGTGTTGATGTATGAAATGAACTCTTTTGAATCCTGTTGGAACTTACTTTTGCTATTTGGCTTGGATCCTTAGTGAATACGGGGTTTTGCATGTGTGTGTGTGTGTGTGTGGGCGCACTTGTAGTTATCAGCCTCCTGTTCTGATAGACCAGGTCACTAGTTTTAAAGAGGACAAAGCAGTTCGTAAGCATGTGGTGAAGACATGCCAGTGTGGTGGGTGGCAGCAGACAGTAAAGTTGACTGACTTGAGCCACCAACATGAACAAACAGTATTGTTGATCTTGAGATCTCTTCAGCTATGCTGTATGAAGAGAGTCATCTCAGAGATGGATCACACTTTAGTTATAGCAGTGTGACCTGTTAAGAGGCCTTCTCTTTGGAGGGGAAGTTTATGAGTACATCTTGGATGTACAAACTGCAGCTTCTGGCTTTGCGGTTGGTTGTCCTTCAGTCAGGTACTCACGTCAAATCTTTTCAGATGACAGTCCTTAAAAAAAAAATGAAGGGGCATCAGAGATCATTACCTACAATGGAATCTCAAAAATCCCATTTTACCTTCAGGTCTCTTCTATCAGTCAGATTAGATTCCAGGCCACGCACATTGTGAATTTTACCACCCGGCTTAACATCTTGGCCATACTTGCAGCAGAAGGATTAGTGCCTGTTTGTATATATGAAATGAGAACTCCTTGTGAGTTCCAGTTTGAGATTAAGCTTGCATTTCATGAGGTATTCAGAAGGTATATCACAAGTCACCCTGGAATTGGCGACTTCTGCTCAGAGAGTGAATGAACTCTAGGTTTTAGTGTGTAATTCACATTGTAGATACATGATTTAACTGCAGATGCTCCTTTGACTGGGCTTGTCTTATATCTCTTGCATCTGGCCAGTGCTTCATTCTTTTCCTTTATCAGCTTCTTCGTAAAAGCAATTCAGTATCTACTTAGAAATGCATCATGTATCTGATTTTTGAGGAAAAAAAAAATAGATTTCCTTGCTGTCTTGCCTTACCAGGAGCCCCCTATTAATGCTGCATTCACTTTGTCACCTCACCCAGACATTTCAAAAAAAATCTTCTTTTTTTTTCTTTCTTTTCCCCCACCAGGAGGCTATCATCCAAATAATGAAAATGCGGAAGAAAATTACTAATGCCCAACTTCAGACTGAACTAGTAGAAATATTGAAAAACATGTTCTTGCCACAAAAGAAAATGATAAAAGAGCAAATTGAATGGCTTATAGAGCACAAATATATCAGAAGAGATGAGTCGGATATCAACACCTTCATATATATGGCGTAGTTTGAGGACTCTGCGGGATGCTGAGAACATCAGTGGAAGGGTGCTTGGACAGACAGCTACACCAGTTTGTGCTGCAGAAGAACTTGTTTTGACTTTCGTTACATATTAAAATCCCTGCCTTACCGTACAGAGGACTATATTTTGCCAATCTCATTCAGCTAGCATGATGGCATTCCCTTCATGTTGCACACTTTTAACAGCATGCTGTTTTGTGGGAAACTTGCATTCATGAAGAGCCCATTGTGAACTTTTTAAAGTAGATTTGATTTATACCCACCAGGAAGAATACAGGTTTGGGTTTTTAGATGACCAGTACTTGCACAAGGAAAAAATATTCAAATATTCATGCACTGAGCAACTGCTATTAGTTTTGTTTTGGGTTTGGTTTTTCTGTTTTGTTTTGGTTTTTTAAATGCAATTAGGACTAGAAGTAGCACTTTCACTTTTGTGTTTTGGATCAACAGAGTAATGTACTGTCCGCCTTTGATCCTTTTTATGTAATGACATTTGAGAGACACAAACACATGCATCACAACTCTTATGTATTTGTTACAGTTAAAACCTGTTGACTAGAGCAGTGCTTCAATCTAGTAACTGGATTTTAATAATTGACACATAAGTGACATAAAAGTAATTCCAAGTCATGGGTGATATTTTTCCTTAAGCAAGAGATCATTGGTTTTAGATCGTTTGCTCTAAACAAGTGGATATACGTTATTTGTTACCTTATTTGGATGGGTGATTTGCTAAAATCCTTTTTGAGAAGGTAAAGTTTTCTTGAATGATACTTCATTCTAAATGCAGTTTTCATGGGTGGGTCTCTTATACCAAACAGAAATATTAAGTGTATTTCCCTGTACATTTAATATTTGTATTCCGAATAGTTGACTATATATATCTGAATGCATTAAAGAGTAATTGATGCACAACTCCCCCAGAAAGAAAATAACACTTGAAGATCCCTGTACTAATTCTTCATTGGTAACTTTATACATACGTGCAAGGTTAACCCAACTGGACTGGTTTGTTGCTTAGAAGTCAATATCTTTATATGAAAAACAAACCCTCCGCTTTTTATTTTGAAACTGGCGGGGTAGGAAATACTATTCTAACGAAAATGATAAAAAGCCAAGGAAAAATACTTTTAGTGTATGCAGAGAGAGTGCCAAATACGCATCAGGAATTTCAACTTTTTCATGTTACCTCTTCTGTTTTCAATCATCTTAAGTAGTTGTTTGGCACTGCCTGCCTCTCTGCTGCTCTGAAATGTCCCATCATGTACTGGACTGATAACACGAATCACTGGAGCAGAGTGCCTGTCTTGGGACGAAAGGTAAGTTGCGCTTTACACAGTTCTATGTGAATACTCTTCTATAAATGGCAAGCGTGCGAATTTTTTTTGTAATTAACCAGTCGAAGTATGACATCTAAAGGTCTCATCTTCTTTGATGGTTGAAAGGGGAGGAAGATACAATTAACTTAGTCAAAAAGGAAAACCTTCCAGTAAGTTAGAGGAGTTTTGCTTTCATATGGTTGCAGTACAGTATAAAGGAAGAGTGGTTTAAAAGCAAACTCTGCAAGAATGGCTGTTTGCACCCTTGAAGAGGCTGCATACTCTGTTACTAACAGATATGCCAATGTGACTGTCTGAGAACGGTGTGTACTTGGACATTTATTTGAGTAAGAAATTTTTGGTCGTGAGGGTTTCATGAACAAGAGATGGAGAGAAATTGCGACCTGGCCAATTACAATTGATTGAAATCCCACAGCTTATGTTACATGCTTTTATTGATACTCAAAAGCAGATGCTGTTTAAAATATTGCATCTTTTTTGTTGGGCCTGCGGTGTTGCAATTCAGAATCAAAAGCAAGTGGTGCTCTGTGTAGTTAACCAGTAAAACTATTTGAACAGTAGAAAACAAAATTCTAATAAAAAACTTTGTGCTGCAAGACTTTCAGTCTTTGTAACTTAAAAGTAATAAATGCTCACTTGGGATAACTGAGGGAAAACACGACAGTCTGAGTGCACTCTTTTCAACATAAAAAATTCCAGCCCTTAACCAGAGAAGAACAGGTGTGAAACTGTCATGCAGAAAGAGCTGCTATGGGGAGTAATGCTGATTTTGAAGCCATTGATTTAGAATTGAGAGAGATGTTTAAGAGACTGCATCTCAGATATAACTGCTTAGAAAGCTCGAGTGTATGTGGAAAGCAATGGGTTGCTGAAAGCTAAGGAGCTGCACGTTCCCTCCACTAATAAATATAAAATAATACAACCTCAATGTTATCTAGCTATTTCTCAACACCCAGGATGCAGAAATATAATTTGTAATGTGGTAATGTGCCTATGACATGGTCATTTTTCTTTAAATATATCTTGGAAATGGATGTCGGGTTTTTTATTAAATCTGAGACTCACACCAGCAAATTTGTTCAAGATGCAGAATCACGTTTAGCGTCCTTCATCAGGTCACTTTCACCAATATGCACTTAAAAGTAGTATCACCTGGGGCACAAGGAGATACCTGGGGTAAACTTCTTTCGGGGAGGGTAGAGTTCAGATCTAAATGAAAATGAACTATTCTTCACTTGCAATATGGCAACAACGCACTTTTAAGGCTGCAATTTTTAGCTATGAATATATATGTCCAAAGACCTACCTTAAAGAGGTGCTGCATCTGAAAAACACATTGCCACACACACTGCCACGGTGAATAGCTATGGAACGAAATTTGGTGTAGAAGGGGTGGAAATCACTCTTACTGGGTTTAATTTAGAAATACTGTTAAATCTTTCTCTGTCCCAGCAACTTGATGAGGATCTCGGTTTCAATTCTGAAGTCTTCCATTTTCCTCTTCCCACAGTTGGTGTCCCTAGCTTCTAGTCTTACTCATCTATCTTTCGTTTGTTATGGCTGTAATGCAATTACATTTCCAAAAGACAATGTGACTTTCTTGTTTTCACCTTTTTAAACTTAATGTTCTGAACATTCACATGTTGCATTTATTTGCATTGGGATGCCATTGTCCTGTAAAGTGCAAATTTTAAAAATACAATTGGCAAAAAGATTTGATAGTTTTACAGAAAGATTTGCTATCTTAAACTCAAACTGTTTTCTATTTTCATCTAAATGACCGGGATGCTATCTTTGTAATTCTTTGAGGTCATATTTGTGAAATAAACAATACATGAAAGCTTTCCTGTCATATACACTATATGTAGTCTGGAGTGTTGAGCAAACTTGAGTTCCTGAGTTGTAATATCTATCTACGTATGGTATTTACAATTTTGAATGTGTGCCACTACCAAGATAATAATGCTGTACAATTTTGAATGGTGGTAGTTTCTGTATGGCAGTCCAGCTGAACTATTTTGATGTACTGCTTAATTTTTGAATTTTATTTTTTAAGTTGTATAATTTATTTTCTTGCAAAATAAAAATGTAATATAAAAGACTACTCATTTAGCCAAGGTACTTTGGTGTCTTCTGCAAAATTTTTAAGTTGAATTGAGGTGCCGCTCCTGAAAAAATACCACTGCATGAAGTTTGCCTGATTCCGAGTCCCGAAGTCTGTTACAATCTCAGTACTCACAACAAGACAAAAACCCAAGGGTAAAGATTTCCAGTCCTTTTCTTGTTATGATTTTTCAAGTATTTGAGGTAATCTGTAGAGCTATTTAGTCTTCCAAACTCTATTTAAAGATGAGCCGTAGTCTTTCAGTTTAAATTTACCAAAGTCTGCCATGCCAAACGTGGCTGGGGTGCCTGACTTTATGGCATTTTTCAAAAGTGTTATGTCTCTGTACCTTACTGGGATGTACTTGGATTGCTGAATGTTTTGGCTGAGTTGTCTCTGAAATTACTTACAATTTTTAAGTGTCACTGAAAATTACTGGTGGTGCCATCAGATTGTTGGGAACTTCAGGTACCTGATCCTGCACTAAACACACAGTGGTGTGGGAACAGTGGATTGCCTGAGGGGGTGATTTTGATGTGATGGTGTTTCTTCTCTGATTGTCCTGGCCTTTAAATGTGAGTCTCTTTTTACATTTTGGCTCCTTTGTTCTTTAAGTGCACCAGCTAGTATCAGTGTTCTGTGCTTTCTGGTGCATGCAAAGGTTACAACTATTTCTGTGGAATAAGTAACTATTTTTGAGTGACTGTTCAGTGTGTATGGCAATTTTCAAACTGGCAGTTCTTGCAAGCAGAACTTTGATAGCAGGCTGCCATTATTGCCATACTTTTTTCTCCTGTTAGGGCAAAGTGTAGTCTTTCACAACAATGGTTTTCCAGGTAGAGCTGTTCTCTAGAAATAAACCAGTTACCACAGGAGTTGCTTAGCTGCATCTACTCCTACCAGTGTAAATCACAGTTTAGGTAGAATCACTGGCCTAAATATGAAAGGCTCTAAACCTGCTTTTCAGGAAAACTAAGAACTTGGATCGCTTTCTTGCTTCGCATTGTGTGTAGGCATGGCTCCTGCATTTCATCCTCATTTATTCTGGTGATGGAGATTGACTCCGTAACTTCTGTTGGATGTTGTGCTCTGAGTCCTGCAGGTGACCTGAAACACCTGTAAGAGGGAGCGCTTGGGGAACGTGTGGGCTGCTGCTCTGACTTGCTGATCTGGAGCATGGGCAAAGCAAGGCTTGCTTCCCGAGCTAAGGAAGAGCAGCACAGTGTGATTATTTTTAATGGTCTGAAAGACTGAAAACTGAAAATTAGTGACCTGGAAGTTAATACATTATAGCAGTTCTCGGTGAGAAATGATGCTGAAAGAATTAAAGAAGGAAATGCACTATGATTTTCTTTCTTCATGCTTTTCTCTTTTTAAGACCACAGTCTAATATGTATGTACAAGTCAGGATTTGCCATCCATTACAGTCAATTATTTCTGCTAGTGAAGGCGCTAAGGAAATTACCACATCTCCTGCATTTTTTTGCAGCAGGCAGTTGGAACTTAGCCCAAGCTGAAGTAAATATGGAGGATTTATTGCCCCAAACCAGTACTCGAGATGTCAGTGAGCCCCCCTGGCCTGGGTGACATTTGGCCATTGCTTCTGGAGGAAGAGAGATGTGAAACATCTGCTGTCCCTGCTGTGTCACCTTGTGCTGCAACCAGCTGTGGGGCCAGGGGGTGCCAGCAGCTTTTGACCAGGTTCCACACCAAAGGGTATGAAGGAATCCAAATTGCCATGTTGCTGGGGGAACTATGGCGTAAGGTGGGAGAGAAGAATTCAAATGGGGATGTCACTGAGCTTTACAAAAGCAGACAGGCAGAGAGCAAGGCAGAACTGTTTTCATGGAATCCTGTAACATTAGCAATAGGGCCACTTGATAAAACCAGCAGAAGATAGGTTTAAAATGCTGAAAGAGGACTGTTTTCTAGGGGATGTCGGGGATGCAGATGACAGGTATCAGCAATTTCAAAGAGGGTTAGACAAATTCAGAGGTGACGGGTAATAAAGGAAAGCACGTACCCTCCAACATCACTAAGCAGTGAAGGTGGATGCTGGGAAGTCTGGAGAAAAAGCCTGGCTCTTCTGCTCAGCCTCAAGCAGCGGCTGAAAGGGGTGCTGCTCTCCCACGGTCCTTATTGAGCTCCTGAATTCTCCCAAACAGGAATTATCCTGGAAAATCCTAAAGCCCTCCTAGAGGAAAATGGTGAATGAGAGTAAAGGGAGGCAGGGGAGGAGCTACTAATTGACTAGAAGGAGCAACAACTGTAGTGGGGGGAGAAGGAAAAAATGTATGAAGATCACTAGACGAAGACCAAAGATCTAAAATGTACTGGCTGCGAGGGACTTTTGGTTTACCTGATAAAGGAGGTTGTTCTGTATTTTCGATCCTGCATTAGAGGTTTGTATCCTGAAATATATTTATTAACTCTTGGGAGGAGATGTTTCTATTTTCTTCCCTTAGCTTCTCTGTGCACTGGAGTTCTTATGCAGCTCCAGACGAACTTTTAAACTAGTGTTATTTCAAGAATATCTGTCATCTTGTTGCAAAACAATTAAATAATTTTACTACAGTCCTATGTTGTATCTTCTAAATTTGCATAGAGTTAATGCTTACGTTGTTGAAAACTGGCAAATTACCCGATAACCTTGCTTACCCTTTAGGCCTGGGATGTGACGCTGTGTGTTACTATAGTCATAATTCAGCAATGTCCTAACCAGAAGACCTATTGTACATCAAGGAGTTAATGACCCACATACAGTTAAGCTGAGAAGATGCAGGTTATGTTATAGCACAGGCCATGCTGTGCTATGGCCTGGGTGCAGCTTGGCCTTCTGGCCTGTCCTGGGCTGCAGGTATCCCCGAGCACAGAAAATACTTGGCCAGCTAATTGTAAGGAAGGAATCTATAGGAGCTCTCTTCTGGCACTGGCAATTATACCCCCTGCGTGTTGTCTTTATTTCAAAGTGAAGCAGCCTGTTCTCCTGTCAACATTCTTTTGTTTGACAGTAGGAATGATGGCCAGAATTGTTTTCTCAGAAGATCCTACAAGATCTCTAAAGACCAAAATGCTGGGGAACCTCTCCAGAGAAGGGATCTGCACCACAGCCATGCCCCGGCTGGAGGTGTGCCTGCTGCTGCACAGCTCGAGGTGCCCCGCATCTGAAGGGAGGTGAGATCATCTGCACTGTCCTCTTCTTCCTTCTCATGTGAGCTCCAATAAAGGGCCTATTAATCAGTATGTTTGGGAGTCCAAGTGCCTTTCTGACTGGGATGATATGAACACTAGTCCTGGTGCATTAGCAGGCACTATCCCAGAAAAAAAGGCCTTATACTGCAGGCGTAAAGGCTCAGTTAAATAAGAGCTTTCCCTTTTTTGGTCTATATGTTTTTGGCATTATGCATTTCTGAAAAATATCCCCAATCTGGATGTCTTTCCTATATAGTACATATTTTCAGGGTGAAATTTTTGGTTCTTCCCAAGTCAATATTTGTCAGTTCCTGTGTTATCTCTAGTTTGTATAAACTTTGGCTCTAAATCAGAGGTCTAGACTAGATTGGTCAAACTCTAAAAACATCAGTTACTGACAGTCAAGCAAGCAAAAGAGTACAAATGCTTCCCACATCTGTGCCAGTCCCAATCAGCCTCTTGCCATGTGTCTGGAGACTCTTTAGACATACATAGAAAGCAATAAGTATTTTGCTTTTGAGAGCAGAGAGAAAAGTGAAATCTTCTCTCAAAGGGAAATGAATGTGGTATAGAACAGAAAATAAACTGAAGCAGATTTGATGAACGTTAGTTTAACAATGTGAAGATAAAAGAATAAAAAAATCAGTCAAGATAGCAAGTGGATGGTAACAACTTGTTGAGAGACTCTTGCTTTCCAGATGCTGTATCCAAAGTGTGCTTCTTGGCATTTGTTCCAGTTTGTGGTCCACAGGGAAGGGAAAGAAAGGTGCAAGCCAATGGCGCCTTACCTGGCTTGTAGACATCGACTCGAGGGAACGCAGCCGTGGGTGACTGTAACAGGAATTAAAAGGTAAGCATGACTGACCAGAAGCAGAGAATTGCTTGTCCTAGAGAGCGTGCAGCAGCACGACTCACGCAGAACGTCACCCTGTCTTCTGAGCCTGTTCTGTTGGGATATAAAGCTCCAGGCCAGGAAGGACCAGGCGTTTTCTGGCCCAGCTGCGAGTGTGTTCGACAGACGGGGGAGAGAGGCAGTGTCAGGCGGGCAGCTGAGGAGACAGCGCTGGCCTTCATCTGCACACGCAGGGCCGGGAGCGAAGCGCAGGGCGGGCGGTGGGAGCAGCGGCACCGGCCGTGCTGTGGAGGGGCTGCCGAGCCGGTTCTCGGGCAGGTTTGGACTCTGAGGTAACGCTTCTAGATGCTCGTGCCCAAGGCGGGACAGGAGGGAGTTCAAGGGGAACGCAGCTGCCGGCCGGTGTGAGAACAGCACGGAGCGGCAGCACGAGGGCTCGCAGCCGCCAAGTGTCCCAGCTCAGAAACACTCCAGCACCTCCCTCCCTGCAGAGCTGGTGACCGCGCAGGGATTTTTCTGACACGCGTTCCACACGCGGGTAAACCTCCGTGTAGCTTTACGGCGTTCCTTTCAGCGCGACACCGGGAGCCTATGAGCGCGGCCTGCCGGGGGGCAGCGGCCTCACCGCCGCAGTGCGGGCACCGCCCTCTCCCGCTGACGATGCGGCCCGCCTTCCAGCCCAGCCAATGGCAGGGTCGGAGTTGGCACCGCCCTCGTCCTCAGAACCAATGGGTGACGGGAGCGGTCGGGGCGTCGCCGTCTATAGGCCGAGGTGGGGGCGGCGGTGAAGGTGACGGGGTCGGCCGGCGGGAACATGGCGGCGGCGGCGAGGCTGGGCTGGCGGCGCCCGGCCGCGGAGCTGCTGCGGGTGAGGCGGGCGGCGCGGGGCGGCCCCAGCCCTTCCCCTCTCCCTCTCCCTCTCCCTGCCGGGGCAGCCCCGGCCCCGCCGCGGGGCCCGGAAAGACCTCGCCAAGGTCACACGCGCGTCTGCGGCGGGGAAGGCGGCGCCCCCCTCACCTCACCCGCCTCACCCCTGCGGCGCGGCGGGAGCGGCCCCGGCATGGAGCTGAGCGGAGGGAGCGGGCCCCGGGATGGAGCTGAGCGGGGGAAGCGGGCCCCGGGATGGAGCTGAGCGGGGGGAGCGGCCCCGGCATGGAGCTGAGCGGAGGGAGCGGGTCCCGGGCCGGCTCCGGCAGCGGGGGCCGGTGTCCGCCGCGGCCTGCAGGCCCGGGCGGGCCGCGCCGCCACGGAGCCGCCCGGTGGGCGAAGCGGCCGCCCCGCGCTGGGCCCGGCGGGACCTTCAGCCGCGATCTTGAGAGCGGCGTTTTCCAGAGGCGCACAGCGGGCTGGCCGGGGCCCTCGCCCGGCTCCTCCGCTCCTTCCTTCGCAGTTCGCTGCCCTGCAGAGCCCCCGTGTCCGGCCGGTACCCGCCTCGGCCTTCAGGGCGAGCAGCAGCCCCCGCAGGCTCCCCCGGGGCGCCGGGGGCAGCGGGCAGTGGATGCGCAGCCCGGGTGCGCTCGGCGGGCTCATCGGGAGGGCAGCTGGCGGGTGAGGGACTGAGCGAGGGCTCCTGCCCGAAACGGGCGGTGCAGGGTTGCACCGCTGGCTTTGCTGGGGAGCCCGTCGCTGTATAGAGAGCTGTCCCGGGAAGAGAAGGGCAGGTAAAGCATCCGCACTGCACTGGTTTGTATCCGTTTTGCCATAGCAAAGCTGCAGGTTGTTTTTCACCAGCTACAGAAGTGTGGATTTTTTATTTATTTTTAAAGTCTGTAATTGGCATAGAGCAAGAACACTACTAGCAGATGCCTGTTACACTTTAAAGATCGTTGTCTGGCTTGTCCAGTTTACTGCAAAAGTGAACTTCGGGTGTTGTCCAGTAAGGGCATGTTACTTTGCTAGGGGTTTGGGTTTTTTTGACACTAACCCTTGAAAACCCTGCTACTAGAGCCCTGCAGGGAGAAGTTAAATTTAAAACTCTGTGCTGACTATTACAACTTGACCTGGGGAAAAAAAAAAACCCAACTAACTGAAAAATAACCCTTCCTTTTGTTAGTCGAAGGTTGTAAAATGAAGAGAGAAACAGACTAAATATTCATATTGTAGACATAATACCAGAAGGCATTATTTGATTTATAAAACTGATGGTGGTTTCGTGGCATCCTTAAGTAGTTATTTGTAATTAGTATTTATTTAGCTGTCAGTCAGTAACAACCAGAAGCCTCCAGTGTACTGAAATGTTGTTTAAGGAAGTGGCTTAAACCGCTAATTGAAAAATCATTCTGTTAGCGTATGAAACAATCCCTACAGATGTATTTTTGTTTCTTGACACTAATTAGGTGAAGCTAGTAGCTGGTGAATTAGCCTCCTCAGGTGCTACCTTTTAGTTTTCTTGGTTTTGTTTTATTATAATATTTTGTTGTAGCATTCTGAATTCATTATTCTCATTTTTGTTCATGAAATGCCAATGAAATGAAGCTGTAGACACAAACTGCCACAGTTTAAAAAGCAGTGAAGTTAATGGTAGGAATGAATGAACCAAAGTCCAGAGAAGCAGACAGAGGGACTAGTAACCTTTTTCAGGATAGCACAACTCACTGCCTGGTTTAGACATAGGTTGTATGTGTATGTAACAGACCTGGCAAAAAGGAATTGGTTTTTGTTTTTAAAGGAGTGTCTGTTTATTTTTCAGAAAATACTTTGCCATAGATGTTATGGTGAGGCTGTGTACTAGACTACACTCTTTTAAAAGGCATTTTATGATTTTTAATTTAATATTTTTCCAGTGGTTTTAGATTTTTTTTTTAATGTACTGGCTAATATGAAAATGGTGCATTACTGAAATGTTGTGTCATTGGCTTTCTTGATATGAAATTTTGAGGACTTTCTTATTTTCAGGCTTTGAAGTGTACAAGCCGTGGCTACGCCTCACAACGTACTTTAAATGTAAGTATAAAGCACCATCTGACTGCAATAAATCACCATGTAAAATTTGTTTCTTAATCAGTGAAGCTTTTTAAAAAGTTATCACAAAAAATCTGCATTGAAGACAGTGTTACTTGTGCTCAGATCACACCTTACTGCAAAATCTGGAATAAAAGTCAAATTTCCTTTTTTATGTTGCTTTGCTAATTGTTTAGGTAGTGTGGGACAACATTGGTTAGAATTGCGTCAGCTAACTTAAGCTCAATGCAACTCTCTACCTATTTTTGGAAAAATACAGCTGATGCAAACTAATCTCTTTGAGGTTATTTGTATGTTATGCTGCAACTTGTTGTTGCAACATAAGAGATGAGGACAAGTATGTTATTGTTACTGAAGTCAATCATGATGAAGAAGGAGTTACAGCAACAGACACACATTCTTACTGTTAAACAAGTATAATTTGTCTTTATTTTTTTCTAGTGTTTTCTTTCTTTGCTTGTCTCTCTAAATAAAGAACTCATGGTGAGACCCTGTAAGCTTTTGCGTGTGACTTCCACTGAAACAGCACAGTTGGAAGTATTCCTTGCTGCTTTTCAATAGCTGGCAGGGGCAGCCAGAGGTCTGAAATGTGCATATTTTTGGTGCCAAGTCCTCATGCTACTCTCGCAGGGTTAGCAGGTAGACATGTTGATGTCACACTAAAGTTGAAGCAAAATATGGGTAAATCTGGTTTGAGGGGCTACTAGGTGTATTGCTGAATGTCACAACCTGGCTTAAAGCTACTGCTTACGTGTTACACTGGGACCCAGGCTTCCAAATATCTCCAGGGATGGAGACTCCACAGCATCTCCAGGCAACCTGTTTTAGTGCTCTGTCACACTCACAGTGAAAAGTGTTTCCTGATGTTCAGAGGGAACCTCCTGTGTGTCAGTTTGTGCCCATAGGCAACTCTGGTCCTGTCACTGTCACCTCCACAGAAAAGGGTCTGGCTTTGTCCTCTTTGCACCCTCCCTTCAGGTATTAATATACATTGATGAGATCCCTGTGAGCCTTCTCTTCTCCAAGTTGAACAGTCCCAGCTCTCTCAGCCTTTCCTCGTATGTCAGGTGTTCCAGTCTCTTCACCATCTTCGTGACTCTTTGCTGGACTGTCTCCAGTAACCCCATGTCTTTCTTGTACTGGGGACCCCAGCACTGGACACACCACACTGGTGCTGAGCAGAGGGGAAGGATCCCCTCCCTCGACCTGCTGGCAGCGCTCTGCCTAATACAGCCCAGGACACCATCAGCCACCTTTGCTGCAGGAGCCCATTGTTGGCTCATGGTCAACCTGGTGTCCACCAGGATCCCCAGGTCCTTTTCTGCCAAGTGGCTTTCCAGCTGGCTGGCCCCCAGCATGTCCTGGGCTTATTCCTCCCCAGGTATGGGACTTTGCACTTCTCCTCGTTGAACTTCATGTTCCTGTCAGCCCATTTCTCCAGCCTGTTGAGATCCCTCTGGATGGCAGCACAACCCCCTGGTGTATCAGCCACTCCTCCCAGTTTGGTGTCACCAGCAAACCTGCTGAGGGTATGCTGCCCCATCATCCAGATCATTAATGAAGATGTTAAACAGGAGCGGACCCAGTCTTGACCCCTGGCTAGTTACTGGCCTCCAACCAGACTTTGTGTCACTGATCACCACCTCCTGGGCCTGGCCATTCAGCCAGTTTTCAGTGCACCTCACTGCCTCCTTCTCCAGGCTGTAGTTCCTCAGCTTCTGGATGACGATCTTACGGGAGACAGAGTTGAAAGCCTTACTGCAGTCTAGGCAGACGATGTCCACTGCTGTTCCCTGACCTATTAAACCAGTCATTTCACAGTAGAAGGTTATTTGAGCATAACTTCCAATTAGCGAGTTGATGCTGATGACTTCTGATAATTTTCTTGTTGTTCATGTTCCTAGAAATGGTTTTCAGGATTAGTTGTTTCATCACTTTGCAAGGGATGAAGGTGAGGCTCCCTGGCCTGCGGTTCCCTGGGTCTTCCTTCTTGCCTTTCTTGAAGACAGGAGTGTCACTTGCTTTCCTACAGTCTTCAGGCACCTCTCACAATTGCCGTGACCATTCCAGGATTATTGAGAGTGACCTTACAAAGACATCAGCCCGCTCCCTCAGCACTTGTGGGTGCATCCAAGCAGGGCCCATGGATTTATGGATGTCCAGTTTGCTGAAGTATTCCTTGACCTCATCTTCTTCCCCTAGGGTACATCTTCCTTGCTCCAGCCTTCCACCTGCTCTTTGGGGCCTGGGATTCCTGAAGGCCAGTCGTCTTAGTGAAGACTGAGGCCGAGAAGGCATTCAGTACCTCAGCCTTTTCCATGTCCTGTGTCACCAGGTCCCCTGCCTCATTCAGCATCAGGCCCACATTTTTCCTAGACTTCCCTTTGCCTCCTAGGTGCTTATGGAAGCCCTTCTTGTTGCCTTTGACATCCCTTGCTAGATTCCATTCCAATTGGGCTTGGGCTTTCAAAACCTTGTCCCTGCATGCTTGGGCATTGTCTCACAGGTTCCCTGTCCCTGCCACAAGCTTCTGGATGCTTCCTTTTAGTGTATGAGTTTGGGTCATCCATACAGACCTCCTGGCATTTTTGCTTGACTTATTGCTTGTAGGAATGCATTGCTCTTGAGCTTAGAAGGAATATCCTTGAACATTAACCAGCTTTCTTTGTCTCCCCCTTTACTCATGGACCTTCGAGACTCTTGCAAGCATCATCCATGCCAAGACTGAGCTCAATGCACTCCAGCTGTTCTGCCACACAAAGGGCAACCCCCCTGCTCCTTGTCTTCTTGACCTGTCTTCCCCAAAGAGCCCGTATCCCTCCATGGCAGCACTCCAGCCATGGAAGCCATCCCACCACAGCTCCGTGATCCCAAGATTGTAGTCCTGCAACCACACACCGATTTCTAATTATCTATGTTTATTCCCCATGCTGCATGCAGTAAAAAAGATTATTTTAGTGCTCTGAAACACTTGCAGGATAAAAGGGAAGCTGTGACATGAATGAAAGAGTGAAAGTGGATTTTAAAAATACTGGTGTATCTGTGCATATACGAGAGAGACTGTGACTTTTACTCCATGCTTCTCATCTTAGGAGGTGGTGATAGCAAGTGCTGTGAGGACACCGATTGGATCTTTCCAAGGATCTCTTTCGTCATTGCCAGCCACTAAACTTGGTTCCATTGCAATTAAGGGAGCAATTGACAGAGCAGGTATATGGAAATGCTTTTTCTGTGACAAAGAAAGCTTCAAGTGGCTCAGAACATTGTCAGTCTGTGCATTCTCTTTTTAAGTTGCTTGGTAAACAAAAGGTTCTGGAATTTTTTTCCTCCTGTGGCACTCTGAAGTCTTTATCCACAAATGGTATTTATTTAAAGTTGACTGCTGGGCTTTGTTTCAATCTGAATTAAGTGGTGCTTCTAGGAGCAGATCATTACTTAGGGGTATCTGTGCTAATCCAAATCCAACTGAGCCTGCAAATTATTTTTTTGAGGTGAGGTTTTACAACACACCTAAGCTGATGCAAAGGCTGCTTGCTGCTGAAACCAGTGACCCTTCCTTTCCCTGCCCATTTTTTACATGGGCGCTTAAGCTTGTAGGACAACCTTGTCAGTTTATTCATGGATTCAAATCAGCAAAAAAGACCATTTGGAGGGAGAGAAGAGTTAGTTTTCTCCACATTTGGCTTCTTGAAACAATGTATTAGGAGAACTTGAACACCATAGTTGCAGGAGATGCAGTGGGAGAGCAGGCCTGTTCTGTTTGGTGGCAGCTGGCTGTGGCCTTGGCTCACCCCTGTTCAACAAACAAACAAAACACTTTTTTGGACATACTTGTGACAGGTAGAAAATTTTGAGCATTTAAGCATCCATATAAATTGAGCTGCTCAGGTGACTAGAAATGTTCGTTTTAGTTAGTTAAGTGTAGCTTGTTCTGCAGGGTGACAAGGGAATTTGTTCTGTGGGAGTTACCAGCTCACCATGTTCCACGAAGATGAGGGTAGAGATCTGGGATGCACCCAGCAGCAACCTGTGTGCTGCTTTTAGCACACAGGTTGGACGTGATGTCTTTCAGCAGCTTTTGATAGAAAACTTCAATGGGAAGGTTTGTACAGGGGAGTTACATCTTCCGTGCAAAGAATCCTGAATCAAAACAAGTTTGTTTTATAGGTATCCCTGCAGAAGAAGTGAAAGAAGCGTATATGGGTAATGTCTTGCAGGCTGGACAAGGACAAGCTCCAGCAAGACAAGCAGTCCTGGGTGCAGGTATTCATTCTCTTGATACTGGGGTTAAAGCTTTTCTGTCTTTACGTAGACAGTCTAGATTGTGCTATGAGTTAAAGCAGAGTGATACCTGGCCTTTTGTCAAGATATTCTATGTATGCTTCTTCCCCGTGGTGGGTGAAGTTGTGTGTCGTACTCACCTAAGTGGGCCTAACTGTGTGTCTTCAGGAATCAATTATCGTATGCACAATGAATGTTACTGCCTACAGTGTTTGCAGGGCCTGGAGAAGACAATATTGGAGACCAGGCTGCTACTTCCAGAGCACTTTGTGCTAATGGTGGATGCTGCTCTTTGAATCTTTCTTGAAACAGATGCTTTTTCTTCAGTGTATCATTACTCTTAAGCCTTATTGGATAAGGGGTCAGCAGATTTCCTTGAATGGTAGATAAGAGTATGCCACTGCACTCATCGTCCCGCGGAGTCTGGAGCTGTTACTGGAAGGATTCGCTCTATAATGTTAACTGCAGCACAAATGTGCAGGAATTAGTTTCCTCTCTTTTTTGCTATGGGGATGGGATTCCATACCTTACTGTGACTCTAAGAAAATCTATGAGTCAGGGAAGAACTGATACCTTCTTCGCTCTGTCCCTGTACTTATCTGAAAGAGAAGGAACTGCATCCATGTGAGGCAAAGGGATGAATATGGCTCTGCTCTTTCTTCTGGCTGGTTTCCCCATCTCACTGCTGGTGTGGAGGTGATGTGCTGGCAGCAGAGCCCTAACACAGAAGCCTGGGGCAGAGGCAGTGCTGCAGCGGGCTTCAGCCAGCCTGCACACAGCAGAGCCCAAAGCTGTTGCCATGAACACTCAATAACAGCAATAACTCAATAATAACCCTGTGAACAGCACTGACACCCAGCACTTTCGATCTTGTGCAGTATTGCGTGTGTTTGAAGTCCCTGTACTTCTTGGGTCTGTCTTGCTGCCAGTCGCTAAGTTCTACAGCTTGTTTCTGCCATTGCAGTCTCGAGTGCTTCTTAGAGGCAGAGACCGGGGTGTCAGGAGGTGGAATAGTTCTGGAGTCGCTTCCCTCATCTACTCTCTCTGATTTTCACTTCCTTGCTCCCGTATCATGAGTCTGTTGTTGGAGGGCGAGAAAACAAGAAGGACAGTAAATGGGGGTGAGGGCAGATAAATTATCCTGGCAGGCTAACTAGTGCAAAGTGGACAGCCTGGCTTGAGTAAAAATTGGTCCTATACTAAATATTGCTGAGACACCTAAAGTTTGAGTCTGCCCTTTAAATAATACAATTTTGTACAACTTCTTTGACTCAGGTCTGCCGATCCGCACACCTTGTACAACTGTCAATAAGGTCTGTGCTTCAGGAATGAAATCGATTTTGATGGCAGCACAAAGCCTGATGTGTGGAAGTCAGGTATGTGAATTTTATTGCTGTTTTCTGGAAAAAAAAAAGCCCACACAACTAATGTTGTAGATCTTGTCCTAGTAATGACTGTGCTCTCTGATTTGGGACTGTGTTATGACTTGGGATAATAAAGCTAATTAGCGAAGTTTAGTTTTGCTTATGCAGCCTTAATTTTATAGTCACTTAAGTGTGTTTTGGTTAAAACAGAAAAAAAATGTAAGTATTATAGTTAAGAAATTGTCAGATGTATTTTTAAGGGTGGATTTTTTCTTCTGTATTTATGCCCTCTCCCTACTGCTCTTCTCCTACCCCCCAAAAAAATAATTACGGGGATTTTCAAGCTTTCTGGTTTGAAAAATTGAAGAAATGTTTATAGACTTAGTTTTTGATGAAACAAATTTAATCTTGACCTTCAGACACTTGAATGGATTAAAGCAATGTTGTTTCCAAGTACACTAATGTTCTTTCAGGCTTTTTTATTGTTTTAGAAGTAGAATATATAATGCTGAATAAGCATTTTCATGTAAGAACTTGATGGAGGGGAATTGCTCCTCTCTGTCAACTGCGTTCTAAGATTATGTGATAAGGAAAAATAGTATCACTTGATGGGAAGACGGGAGAATACACTATGTTAAATGCTGCGCAGCAAAGAATATGGGAGAATTGTGAATGTGAAGAAAGGTATTTCAATTTTGGTTTTAATTCCATACTCAGAGCATTTTGGCAACATCTCCCCTTCTCTGAAGTGAAAACATTGTCAGTTCAATATGTAAGTGGCTCATTAGTGAGAAATGTACTTAGTATCTTGTTTTTTTATTTGAACAAAGGTAAAATATTTAAGTTTTTTTGTCCCCTCTCTGAAAATAACAGGGTAGTTGAGTTAAGCAACCACTTATTACTTTGGCCTTGCTGTGCAGAGAGCAGCACTTTGTCCAGCATCTACTGAAGTGGGTGGAAGTTTTGTTGCTGGACTTTGAACCAGGCCCAGCGTGTCTGTGTAAACAGCTACATTTGGATTTAGTAATACACATCCAGTGCCTTTGTGAGGGTGGTTGTGCATGCGGTTGGTTTGACAGGTGCAGGCCACGAGCTCTGAAGAGAATGAGAGTTTTCAGCTGAGCTGTCATACGTGCTGTGCTGCCTGTCTCAGCAAAAGCAGTGACTCAGCCTCTTACTGGTCCTTTAGAGCTATAAATGATGGGGATTTTTTGTATTTATTTGTTTTTCCTGGCTGCAAACTGTGAGGTATCTGTGGTATGAAAGTCAGTGATGGTTCCCAGCTGCTTGAGTCAGTGTACATCGTCATATAAACAATTGTATTAACTCTGTCTCCAAGTCTTTCACTTTATGGAACTGAAATGCTGAGGACTCTTGTTCCTCTGATCTATTGCTGCTTCCATATGTCAGCTGCCTTTCTGATTTATCTGCCTTTCCTGTTTGTCTCCAGCCTTCTTTCTTTATTATTTCATGTCACTGTTCTGGGATCTAGTTCATAATCTATTCTGAACTAAACCATTATTTCTCTGTGTCTTAATTTAAAGAAACCAAAAAAGCTTTCATCTTTGTCCTACTGCTGTTTTGATGTAAAATCTTTTTTGTGTTTATATTAACAGCACTGTTGAACTCTTCAAGACTTACACTGCTATGTTTGTATTTTTCTTACATTTATCCGTATTTCAAGTATGCCATTAAACACAGCTGTGGCTATTCTTCACATCCTGAGATCCTAGGGACTTTGGGGATATAGTCTGATGAACAGTAAATATACATATGGTCCTTATAGCTTGGCTGTTTGTAGGTTTTCTGTTTGTTGACTTTGTCTGAGTTTACAAAGTACCTATAATGATTCAGCTTAGTTCGGGTTCACTAATCATTAACACCTCCTTGTTTTTTTGCTGGCCTTTTCAGATGATAAAACCATACTATAAGTCATCTCTCTTTACACAGTAAGATGAAACAATAATATGTAAAACTGCAGGTACTTGTAAATCTCTGCCTCTTATTGGTCTCTTACATTCTGACTGCTTGTTCCATAGGGATATGGAGCTGCTAATGAAGAACAAAAGTGAGAAATTTACAGAAAAAGACTATTTGAAGTAAAATTTTTTATCTGATCTCGGAAGTTTTTGAAGTAGAAGTGCAAGAGACTGACATGGCTCTTGCAGCTTTCTAAAATTATGTGTGAGAGAAAAGTCCAGTTGTTCTGTTGGGGTGGATTAACTGTCTTCAGCTGTTGTTCCTGCTGCTTGCTTTTTAAATGCATGAAGTTGGTTTTTTTCCTCTAAGACTCCTCAGAAATATAAAGCATTCACACTTAAGCTTTTGCTAATATTTGTTCCTACAAGAAGTCTTAGAAAGCACACTGCATTATTAATAATTTTAACTTGTTTCCTTTGAGCAGGATGTAATGGTTGCAGGCGGAATGGAGAGCATGTCTAATGTACCCTACACAATGAGCAGAGGATCAACACCTTATGGAGGAGTAAAGCTGGAAGACCTGATAGTCAAAGATGGGCTCACGGATGCTTATAACCACATCCATATGGTAAACATTCCTGCACAGTACTAAAATATCAACCATAGATCTGGTGCAGCTTTGAAGAGCTTGCTTATAATTATTATGAAACTGCTTCATCAAGAAAACCTAGAAAAGGAGGAATAACATTAATGGAGGAGGAAAAAAATCTTCCATTTCCCGCTTCCTGTAGTAACTGTAATGGAGGAGCTAGACAGAAGACCAAAACAGAGTAGCAAATAATGCGTTAATATTTATCTTTCTCTGATAGATAAAGTCCGAATAACCTAGAACAGGGATTTTTTAAAAAATTAAAATCTACCGTTGGTAGATTACTATTGCTGTCTCTGTGAGACAGAGCAATCAAGTTACTTGGTGTGTCTGAGGGTACCTGCTCTGTACAGTTCAGCAGGCTGTCGTGTTTGTTTTCCCTCTCCCAACGTACATATCTCATATCTTCTTTTGGAAGGATTGTGTCAGCTGATATGCTTATTCATCAGCATGGTAACTTAATTGGGACAAACCACTGCAAACTTATTGGACTAACAATTGCAAACTTACGATGGGTTTGGAAAACAACTGATATGAAGATAGTGGAGAACAAGCATCAGGGAAGAACAGCTTGAAAAGAAAATGGCTACTTTCAGTTTACCAATGTTTCTGACCTTTGCCTGTGGTAATTCACAACTGTAGGGTATTATCGATTGATCAGTTAGTGTTCTTGCTGCTGTGCAGGAAAACATGTCATGAAAAATATTCTTCTGCTATCTATGTATTTGGTACAGACCTCACTGCCTCTGTGTGTGATTTATTATTTTTGCAGCATAGCGCACTCTGCTTAGGCTGGTGGTTGAAATCCACTCCCACGTTTCAGCTAAAATGGATTTTGATTGTGGGGATTTTTATTAAAATGTAAACAGTGGCTTTTCTAGCTCCTGTGTGTGTGGGAAAACTCCAGGAGCTGGTTATCATACCCACAGTTTTAATAGTCTGGAGCAATATTTCAGAGCCTTTTACCTTCACTGTAGCAGCTGTAGGTTGTTGCTCGGAAAACCTTAATGGTCTGTATGGGAATATACAGGAAGGTCCATCCGATTAAATTTTTGAACTGCATAGAAGAAAACTTCCTGTTTGAAGAGCTGGAGGAACACAC
This sequence comes from Caloenas nicobarica, assembly GCF_036013445.1. Lineage (NCBI taxonomy): Eukaryota > Metazoa > Chordata > Aves > Columbiformes > Columbidae > Caloenas > Caloenas nicobarica. The sequence goes on along the minus strand of NC_088245.1, from coordinate 198,018,285 downwards.
TACTGACGGGTTTTGTGTTGATTCATTGAGTTTTCTGAAGAAATGAGAGGTGTAACAAAAGCTGTTTGAGAACAAATCTTTCAGGTTGACTAAAAGAGTATCCCTCTTTTATTTTTTTGCTACTAGGTATTTAGACAGTGTTGGTAATGAATTATGATTGTATAATTATGATTGACCTATATATAAAATGATTTGTTTTATTCTACTTATTTCATTCCAGAAAAAAAGGTATGCATACTTGTACAGTTTTTAAAGTGTCAGATCCCGAAGGCTAAGGAAGCCCTGTGTGTTGACCTGTTCTTGTAACCTTTGGAATAGACAAGCTAGTAGTGGAAGGAAAACACTAGTAAGATGATATGAACAGGCTGTTCTGGGGCTGAACAATAATCTTCAGTCTCTGAAGATGTCAGCCCTAAGCACTTTAAAACTTACATTTGCTTGCAGTTTTTTAATTTAAAAGAAAAGCCTTGTAAGGAGAAGTTCCTTCTTGGCTTTAATAATCTGGATCCAGAAAACATTTGCTAAATCTGAAGTTCATATTCCAAAACCATAAGTTACTGTTTGATCATGGCTGTGTAAGTTAGAAATGGACACCAAATATTAGTCACATGCAATTCTGGAAATCTGCTGGATGAGATTTTTCAGTTACATTTCTAGTTCACATTTCCAGAAATACCAAATCTAACGTGCCTGGTTTTCTCCAAGGGTAACTGTGCTGAGAATACTGCGAAGAAGTTCACTATTTCACGAGAGGAACAAGACACTTATGCCATAGGCTCCTACACGAAGAGCAAAACAGCCTGGGAAGCAGGAATATTGACAAATGAAATAGTTCCTGTCACTATTTCAAAAAAAGGTATTATGGAAAGGTGTGATAAAATTAGTTGTGCTTCTCATTGATAGCTGTAGCGTTGTCTGTGTTTAGTGCAAGTTTTGTTGAAACATGCAGATCTCAGGGACACTCATTTTAGATTGGCTAAGAATTTTCTGCTATGGACACTTTCTGGTGAGCAGCGAGTGACCTGTGGTCTGTGTGGGTGTTTATCTTTTTATTATTTTTTTTTTAATTTTTATTTAATGTTACACACCGTTTCTTCTTTTTATTTAAGTGGAAGACTATTGAATTTAGCTAGTATGTCTTGAAGATGTTGGTATTTTACTTTTCCTATTAATTACCTTACAGATACGTTCTTTGTCCCTTGAGCCACCACGAAGTATAAATGGATTTGCTGTGAATAAATCGGATGAAGAAATATTTTTTTTTTACATTTTCATAAGCACATTTCTTGACATGCATTTTTCAATGTTTACATTTTTTACTGAAATAAGTTGTTTAAATAAGGCAGCATTTAGTCTAAGGACTGTGTTAGAATGTCTTAAGGATGTACTGTTCTATAAAATACTAAACTGAATCTGAATTTCAGGAAAGCCAGATGTAGAAGTGAAAGAAGATGAAGAATACAAACGTGTTGATTTTAGTAAAGTTCCAAAGCTGAAAACTGTTTTCCAGAAAGAAAATGGTAAATACTGTTAAATGAACTGCTTTATTTCCTACCAAGTGCAGGGTTACTTTGTTATACTTTTCACAAGAGCATGAATGCCCAACAGCAGCCCGTTAACATTTAAATGTCTGCCAAGATAAAGAAACATGGTTCAGCACAGCGTGAATGGGCTGGGATTAAAAGGTGAGCCAAGAATTTAAACCAGTGGAAACCTCTGGTTTGGACATTTACTTTAAAAAGGCTGAAATAGGTTGGTTTCAGTTTAGCTATTGCCTTGGTCTCCAGTGAGTATAAGCTCTTGTTTCAGTGGGAGCTGGAGTGACTTTGAGTCTGTAATTGATGAATCTTTCCGGCTAAATGGAAGTTGCTGCTCATTCGCAACCCTTTTTGAAAAGGAATTCTGCATTGATGCCAACAATGTGGCTGATGTGGAAAGTGTGATCTAAACCGCCACTTAGATAAAGTTACGAATACATGTGATTGTACTTCTTTGATCAAACTGATTGAAAAAAAAAAAAACAAACACCCAAACAAACACACACCAAACTTATTTGTAGTTAACTCAGTGCAACAGATATCACCCTGTTGTTGAGACAAGGGCCTAAAGTAAAAAAAAAAAAAAAAAAAAAAGGGCTATACCTGAGCTGTATCGCACTTTCCCCTCTGTTTACACAAGGCTTTGCCTTTTCTAGGAACAGTGACAGCTGCTAATGCCAGTACTCTGAACGATGGAGCAGCTGCTTTGGTGCTGATGACGACAGAGGCCGCCAAGAGGCTGAAAGTCAAACCATTGGCACGGATAGTAGGTAGGATTTTTATTTTCTTATCTTTGAGTGTGGTCCTGGCACATACTCCTGCTGGATGCCCTCGGACTGGGATCCTGTTGGGCTGGTTACCTGACATTTGTGGGACAGAAAAGGTGACCCTTAGGCATGTGTACTGCATCTTCTCAACACAGTCCTTGAAAGTTCAAGTGTTGTTCCAGCAGGGTTTTGATCATAAACAGTTTTCTATATAGAATAATATTAAAAATCCAAAAATGTTGTTATGTGGCTCACTTAGGGCACTAAACTTCAGATGTATCTATCTCATGGACCATTATATTCGGAGTTTTTCTATCTTGGCTGGGTTTGCTGCTTGCACAAAAAAAAAAATCATGTAAGAACAAAAGGTCTTTAAAGAGCTTTTGCGATTTTTGCAGCTTTTGCAGATGCTGCTGTTGATCCCATTGACTTCCCAATTGCACCTGCACATGCTGTTCCCAAGGTAGGAATAAAACTGTTTTTTGAAAAACAAGACACTTCCCTAGCACTGGATTGTTGGTTCATCCCTCAGCTGATCTTCATGTAATTAGGATCAAAATTGTAATTACATCATAAATACAAAGAACATGTTTTTCAGATGATCAAGGCTAGAATGCAGATTTTTCAGAGTAGCAAATTTCTCACACCTATTTTGAAGGAGAATATTGTTTTATACTGTTTTCATCAAATTTAGGCTTGTTTACACTTTTGAAAATTTGCAGCTAGTATGGCTAAAAGGCAAAATAAATATGGTTATACACGTATAGACTAGTTTGGGAAGGAACTGAACACAAGTGCATGGTGTGAGGCAATACTGTATCAATTCAAATGTACTGACTGTAGCAGTGACCTTAGTAGATCACAGAATCACAGAATGTTAGGGATTGGAAGGGACCTCGAAAGATCATCTAGTCCAATCCCCCTGCCAGGGCAGGAACACCTAGGTGAGGTTACACAGGAAGGCGTCCAGGCAGGTTTTGAATGTCTCTAGAGAAGGAGAAGATGGAATGGATGGAAATGTATTCCTGGCATAGGGTACTCTCAATTTCTTCTTTCGTGAAAATTCAAGTTTGTGCTTCAGTCCCTCAATTTGGCCTTTTTCCATCTGACAAAAAGGTTCCGAAATGCGAACTTGAGTCAGACTACAGGAAGCCCGAGTCACCGACTTCAAAGTAGACCTAATTATTCCTATAATTACCTTCCTAAATTTTACATAGTAGTATTTTTACTATTATTTCTAGATTCTAAGCGAGACAGGCATTAAAAAAGAAGATATTGCAATGTGGGAAATCAACGAAGCGTTCAGCGTTGTGGTGCTGGCCAATATTAAAATGCTGGGTATCGACCCACAAAAGGTGAACATTCATGGAGGTGCTGTCTCTCTCGGACATCCCATAGGGTGAGTAAAATCAGCCTTGGTTTTCATTCTGCACAGAGGCATTGCTTTCTAGACATACTGCTAACACATTTACCTGTATTCTCAAATTAAATGGAAGTAGGAAGGGTAATAGAAACTTGCTCTCAAGTACATAGTGACTTAATTCAGGTCTTAAATTTTGGGTACCTTGTAAAGAGCATGATCCCAATTTTTTCTTCACAGTTACCACCTGCTTTATATAAAGAGCTTGCTTGCTACCATAACAATATGGATTTATGAAGTATTAAAACCAAATCACAGAATAAACACTAAAAATTAAATGTAAATTAAAGGGTTGGTTTGGTCTTTTTGTTGGTTTGTTGTTGTTTTTTCCCCTCCAGTGAATCAGTACAATATTCTGCCAACTATCCTGTGTGGGTCAAATTAATAATTTCCTTAAACTAAACTATATACATTTTTTTTCTTTTATTTAGAATGTCCGGAGCAAGAATTGTTGCTCACATGGCTCATGCATTGAAACAAGGACAATATGGTCTTGCAGGAATTTGCAATGGAGGAGGCGGCGCTTCCGCAATATTGATAGAGAAGTTGTAGGTCCAAATGGTGTTGGAAACAGCCTTAAACATTCTCTGATCCAAGCAGAGTGGTACCTGTTACATCTTATTTATCAGTAAGTGGATGAATTCCTTAACTGTATTCTAAAATTTCTCAACAGATCATTGATTATTACTACAGACAACTGGGCTTTTATTAGGTTGACTTGGTGCAAGTTTTTGTACAGTACAAACAAAAAATGTCAAATTATGGTAATGTCTCGAGACCTGACAATAAAGAATGTTTGTCAACTGTGCTTCCTCTGTCACTGATGTAAGATGTGATGAAGAAATGAATTATTTTGGTAACTCACATAGTGCTGCTACTGGAAGGAGCTAGTTTCTTGTAGTTTTGTTGCTTCATTTTCCTAATTCCAAAGTGATTTTCACTGAAAAATAACTTGACTCAAAGGCTCTTTTTTCTGCTGTTGTGCACCTCTAAGCCTGGTCAGATGCAGAAAAGGAGCCCCTGCCTTGGGGTCTAGTGCCCAAGTAAAAACTGGAAGAGTGGAGGCAGGAAAATACTTTCCTGGAATGAATCTTGTTTGAGGCTTTGGTGAGAAGTTCATGCAGTTTCTTCAGCAGGCTTTTTAGCAGAGGGCAAAAGTTGGCTATTTTACCAGTAAAAAAACCTATTCCCAATCTCACCCTGTTCACAAGGGAAAACACACCAAACACTTAAATTTCTTAGCTGGGACTTAAGACAACTGCTTTCTTATTTTGACTTGAATTTCAGCAGCAAGTCCTCTTCCCCCACTAGCTGTCCTGACATTTTCCTCCATAAAGTAGGGGGCATTAGTACTTCAACTGGGATGTAGTGGGATGCGCTTCTTCTGGGAAGGACCATACTTGTAAAGGTAGCAAAGGAAGCGTGGGGAAAAACACTATGAAAACCCTTCCCTCATGCTCTCATACCTGTTCTTCTAAAAATTATTTGCCATATGACAGCAGCCTGGAACTGAAGATGCTTTCTCCCTTGAAAGTGTAAGTGAACTGATAATTCTCATCTTTAGTAGTACCAGATCACCTGAACTGAAAGACAATGGTGGATATTGGCTGTCCTGTGAAAGAGCTACACTATGTCTCAAATAAATAGCAAATCTATTTAAAAATAGCAGGTATAAAAATACCATGTATCAACAGACAGAATGTTATTAAGCATGAAATGCCACCATGGAGCAGAGACGATTGTTTTTGCCATTCTGACAATTGCTGCTATTAGAACACAGTGTTTGATACTGAACTCTTTTGTCAAAAAAATGACTGATCAACATGACTTTTCTATGAAATGTCCACAACGCTGCTTAGTGGACTTACAAAATATTAAGCAAGACACACAACTTCTTATTAAACCAAAAATATTTATTCAAGCTGTAAATGCTATGCAGTACTTAGTTATTGGATGGGTTTAATATAAACATCTACTGCATAATATTTGTTCCTTAGGAATCCTCATAAACTATCTGAAACATTGCCCTGTTGCTGTACAGATCTCTTACTTACAAGAAAACTTGCATTTTTAAGACCTCAACGATTTGAAAACAGGAGGAAAGACCAGTAGAGAAAGTTCTGCAGTACTGGAGCAAGGCTTGGTGTGGTAATTTTCATCCATGCTCATTTTTACGCAGATGGAGGCTGAGCTTCTCCTATACCTGTTTTGAAGAGTTTTTCTACAATAGCTATGAAAATTCAACATTCAACAGAAATATGAAATGCAAATTTTTCCATGTCTGACTAAAAGCATGAGTGACATTAACAAATGCTTTCTCAACAGTACAAATGACAGTTAAAAGAACTGACACTTGCAATAGAACACACTGAAATTCTGGTCTGGCTTTTGCTACAGTGTCAGTATTCATACCAGGGTATGGATAGGGGGGTAACCCACAGCCAAGTACATGGTTTGAAAACAGCTTTTGCATTCAAATGACATCCTCTGTAGCAAATCCGGTAAAGAGATGAGACTGAGACGAGTTCAAGTTCCTATCTGCATGACTAGTTGGGAAAAGCTTCATCGGATGAGAAATACCGCTGGAGGTTTTACTGGCCTCAGGTGTAGTTACCTCTTTCAAAGCCTCACATCATGGGTTTGACAGCTATGAGAGGAGAGCGTTAGTATGAGCGCATTACAGCCAAAGATTGAGTCCCTTTGGGATTCAACAAGACAAGGCAAGTGGCCAGGTTGGCTGCCCTGTCTCACAACAGTGAACTTCAAATGCCTTCAGATTCACCCCGTGGCAGCGATCGGCTACAGCGGTTCAGAGGGGAAAGTAGAGAACGCAGCAGAACACAGACAACGTGGTCTAACAGGAAACATACAACTTTTCTTACATTACATTTATACAAATTTACAATTTTGCAAATTAAAGGGCTCTATAATTATGCAAGTGCTTTTTCAAAAATAAACATATACCAACTCAATGATATTTACACTTAGCAACCTGCTTCAGAAACAGCATGATTTTGCTATAAAGTGAAAATTCAGTGCACTGAAAGTGCAACTCACTCCTCAGAATTAACTTCTCTTCCCATGCAAAACCTCAGCATAACAATACTCAGCTTCAGACAGTCACAGTTCAACAACTTCTTCATTCATCATAATGCAAAGACAACAGGAACTTGTCCACGTCCATTCCTGCTGGAAAAGAATTTGGTAGCTTCTTTTTCTGTGGGAGAGGAAAAGAGCTGTGTTAATACCACAGTCTGTATGCATTCCTTTTGTCCTCACCCTCCCATCTGCCTTGCAGACACAACTGCACAAAGCTCACCCAAAAATCAGACACTGAGGTGCTATGTGTACCCTCCGGGTACGAACAGTGGGCTTGGGGGACAGGAGCAGTTGAGCGCTCACCCACATCAGCATCACACCCGGAGTTCAGCTCCGCGCGGCCTCGCAGCCCTGCGGCCCTTCTCACATGTGCAGTACAAGTAACTGAGCATTTTTCAGTTATAATATTTCACTCGTAAATTTTTATTTTTAGTTACAAAAACCCTAGGTGTGCTGCATGACAGAGCTGCACTGTGTCTCCTTTTTGATTATTTACATACATCACCTTTCCACATCTCACACCTTTGCTATTTGCCATTAAATCAAATCCCCACGTCAAAGGCCCGGTGCTGTAGACTGAGAGACTGGGAATGCACAAAATGTGCATTCCTTTTCCTGGTGGGAAATGAGGAGGCAAGAATAGGCTGAATTTTACTAAGACCTAGTTTGAGTTTGGCCTAATTCTTACATTCAATCTAGAAATTTATACTGAAGTTAGAATTTAGAAACTCATTCATGTTTCGAGAAGTAATTTGGTTTTCATAGGTATGTGCAGAGTCAGCAGGAATTACTCATGTGTGTCTGAAGACTATGCTAATCTTAACACCACCGATAGCTCACAGTAGGCTCAAGAGGCAAAATTAGTAAAACTGACAAATATAAACAGGATGTCAGGAATTTGGATTAGCAGCTCTGAACTATCCCATTATAAATAACATATATACATATCTAATATATATTTAGAATTTTAAATTAAAAGTAAATGCCTGACTTGCCTTTATTTTCTTCTTTTTTGATTGTGTTGGAGAGCTTTGAAGGTCTTTCCTATTTGCAGAACGAGAATTTCTCTCACCCTCATTCAAGTCCTCTAGTTTCCTTTTTTTTACTGTGCTCCGTAAAGACCTGAACTGTTGCATGTTGTCCTTGAGGGGAGTTGCAGAGCTAGTCCTGGCGATGGCCGCCCGTGACAGGATCATGAGTGTGTGCGCAGCCATGCTGACGCTGTTCTCGCTGCCCGTTTCGCTGGCCGGGCTGCAGGCGGGCAGGTCTGGCGTAGCAGGGGGCACCATCACTCTGGGGGTCGCGCTGTCCTCGCTGAAGCGCCGACAGGTCGGTGTCCGTACGCTGTCTGTAGTATCATCTGTGTGCCTGTCCCCGACTCCAGACGGTGTACGGGGTACTGGCAATTCTCCGTTTTCAACTGTTTTACTAGTTGGGCTGTGCCACTGAATGTCTTGCAACATTTCCACACACTGTTTAGTGAACGGGCTTGACAGGCATAGGCCTTGGTTGGAACCTTTAGCTGGTTCTCGTTTTGGCTCCTTTGAAGACAAAGAACCAGACACGGAAGATTTGCTAGTCCCGTTTGACAGCGCCCCTTGCTTTTTGTTCAGCTCCGGCACCGAAGCAACTGTCTTCTCATTCCACAAGCTAACGCTTTGCTGGCCATTTGAGAGTTTGGTCGTGTCCTGGTTCTTCTGCTTTTCCTCACTATCTCTTCGTAATTCATTTTCTTTATTTGCAGTAGTCTTGTGGAAGGGATCTAGTGGAAGCCCTGCAGTTGCCACCTTCCGCTCGGGCTGCGGCTCCTTTGCAGATGCGCTTCTGTTGCTGCCAACTTCTGGCTTACACAGAATTCTGGGCAACGTTTTATCCTTCTCTCTCTTTGCTGACTGTGCCTTAGCAGAGGATGATGCAGAGTCGGCAGCAAATGAAGTATTTTCATTTCTTTCTTTTTGGGATAAACTTTTAGTAGTTTGAATTTGGGTGTTTCCTCCTGCAACAGGTAGGACGTTATCAAAGCAAAGGACTCTCCTGTGACTTTCACTTTGTCTTGAATTTGAGCTTGTGCTCTCTGCTGGTGCTACAGGTAAGTTCTCCTCTACCTTCCTTGCTACTTCTGCAGTGATAAGCTTGTCTGAATTTCCAGTCCTGAAAATGAGATGAAAATGCTTCAGCAACATACTTATTCTTATTGCATAAGCTCATTTCGGCTGGCTGGAGGTCCTCACCCTCACCTTTAAAGCTCCCTCCATTCTCTAAATGTAAGTGTTTTATCAATATGCAAAGATCAAGAGCAAGGGACGACAACTGCAGAAAGCTTCAGAGAAGGCCAAAAAAGAATGACAAAAAGGTATGAAACAGGGTCTGTACAAAGAACAATGAGGCAGACTGGGGCTTTTCAGCCTGGCAAGAGACATGACTGAGGGGAAATGCAACAGAGCTCTGGGGAAAAAAACCAAACAAATAAACAACCACCAAAAGGAAACTATTCGCTGTATCTTGCAGTCGAAGAACTAGGGGCATCAAGTAAAACTGCTACCAGGTTCAAAACAAAAGGAGGTTTGGACACTGCATGTAATTGAGCTTGGGAACTTTTTACCCTGGGATATTTGTGGATGCTGGTAGTTTGCTTGAGTTCAAAAAGAACCCGAGCACGTTCATGGCAGGACAGTCCATCCTGAAATCTGGTTCTGGCTGCCCTTGGAGCTGAAACGGCTACGCGGCTGCCAGAACATTCTGCCTGATATCACAGCCTTGTACTCCCCACCATGCACCTGCTGTGGGTGACAGGACACAAAGCAAGAGGAAGAGCTTGGGCACTGGATGACAACACACAAACTCCTCAGGGCTGCACCTGCCAACCAGCCACACCAGTGTGAAAAAGCCACCGCTGCACCGTAGTGATGTCAAAGAAAAAACACTTCTGCTCTGTCAGCTCACACCACGGCTACATCCGTGCCGCCCTCCTGGCCTACGCTGCACTGCCAAGAGAAGCTTCTGCACATATTCATCTCTGCGAGTCAGATTCTCCCCATGCAGATCAGCCTTTATGGTTTATAAAAGGAAAAGTCAAATTAACTTTGGGATGGTAACTTTGGTGCCTTTGGGGTAGTAAAGCTGGTGTGGGCTGTAGCAGTTTGTTTGAGATGAGACAGAGGGTAGGAATGAGAAATTACGTTTTGCTCTCTTTGCTACACAAAACATATGCCTGGAGATTGATTAAAATTAACACAAAGCTGAATTATCAAGATGACATTATCCCAAATCTTGCTTCTATGGCTTTTTAAGAATCACTAATTTTTACATGCATGTATGCTGTACACTGTGGTAGACATTAGGTTATTTTTTTAATAAGCTGACTTTATTGTTCCTGTTTTCCTCCACTTTTCCAATATTTTACCTGAGTTCTGGATAGGTAGATTTTTTAAAGTATATTGTTACAATAAAAGAATGTTTCCCCTCTAATATTTAAACAGAACATCGTATCTCTTTCTACACTCTTGCTCATTCCAACATCCTTTTGTTTCCCAAGTCCACTAACGATAAAGAGTTACTACCGAAACCTTGCTTCCTTCTCTCTCTCTTGCCCAACAGAAGACTAGTACCTATCCCGATTACAAATTAAATTATATCCATCAATATATTAAAAAAGGGGCTAGTCATCAAAATCTTTCGGTAAATGTAACGGGTAATTTCTGCTAGCTTGGACTCCGCTCAGACAATTTTTATTTGATGATTGAGATGGGTGTAAATAAACACAAAGCCATACAAAATTAACAGAGGAACAGTAACAGCAGAATTCTAGCAAAGGCTTGTTATTAATAATGTCACGGCACCGGTACTAGCACACATCTGCATCAATCCTCCTAGCAGACAGTCAGGGGGGGATGTGTATTGCTTATGTCACCACTGGAAAAATCTGTCCTCCTCCCAGTCAACACAGGATGAAGAAATTCATGGCAGGAAAAAGTTTGGATACCAAGCACTACTGACCTTTGTGTTCGAGAATTTGTGTGGTTCAAAGGCTCAGCTACACTTGGTACCAGTTTTCCTGAAACAACAGATGAAGCATTAATAAACTACCGTATTCTGAGTAAATCATCCCACCGTTAGTACAATGTCATTTGTAGATGTGGCACTTCAGGAGATGGTTTAGAGGTGGACTTGGCAGCACAAAGTTTATGGTTGGACTTGATGATCTTAAGGCTCTTTTCCAACCTAAATGATTTTATGACATTTCACCTGACAGAGAATCGAAGAAAAACCCAGCAACAAAACTTTGCCATAGTTTTCAGATTTACAGATTAACAGATTAACAAAGGTCACCAACTAAGCACAAACAAGAAGCTTGTTTGCTGTCTACACTTAGATAATACATAGGCCTGGCAAGACAAAACCCATTAAACTGGACTTGAAAATGCACAGCAGGGATTTCCAAGTATTAATAGAAGCGAAATAACCACAGGGAACTCTCAAGTTATCCGTCAGCAAACCAGCACACAGACTACCTACACCATCCTAGTTTTTTTCTTAATTTGCAACTTCATTCTGCTTTCATTTTTATGTGTAAGACTACTCTTTTTTAAAAGAGGTAGACAGGATAATGCACGAGCTGCCCTCATAACTCAATTCATATGTTCAATTATTTTTTCTTTACTCCCTCCCAATACTGAGAAATGAATGTAACTCCAGTCTTGTTTCAATTTACTATTTAAAGAAGCAAAGTCTCAAACATACAGAAGTATATACCTGAAATAAGAAGCAGAAAGAGTGCATTTTTTGTATAAATATGCAACACTTCTATTACATATTTTCCTTGATAAATTTTTAGAAATGCTCTTCTAAGAACTTCTGTATTTCCATGTGGCTTCATTTGACGGCAGCAGTAAACTGTACTTACAACTAATAAGATGACAAATAACAAGAAATATAAAGAATGGTACTTTAACTGCATTAGAGCCTTGAAACATTAAATTTCCAAAATAAGCCTGACCCCAAATCTGGAATTATTTAATATGCTGGGAGTCTTCTTTGTAAATTGAGCAAATATAGTTACTAATTACAGGTTACAGGCCTCTCTCAAAGCCATCCCAGCGGTTACCTGGCAGAGGAGCGCTAGTATTTATAAAACTTTATCACTCAGAACCAACATGCATTTAGAACCCCCACTTTTCTTCTGCCCTTCTCCAGAATGCCAGGTGGGTACCTGTATTAGTCTTGTTTCTTGCTCCAGGAATCTTTTGTGATTTGGGAGGGATGGGAAGTTTTGGGACACTTCTGCTGCACACTGGACTAGCCACAGGCATATGGAGAACCTTGGAAGAATCATAATATTCCGTTATAATTTACCAAAAGACTCCTTATCACTTCAGCTTTATTTTGATAAGATTTATTTTGATGTGCTACCTGGCGGGCAGGTGCTGAGAAAGTATTTCCATTTTGTCCTACTACCGACAGAGGGATCATTCCCACCATTCCTTGCAGAACAGGTTGCACTGGAGATGCGATTATAATGGCAGAACCTAAAAAACATCCAAGTGTTGAAATCATATAGAAACTAAAAGACTGCAGTGAAAGAAAAGCTTGAAGTCAGGATTTCTTAAAATTATGGATGGTCAAACCTATGGCAAGAAAAGCTCTGGTTTTTTTTAAAAAAAACTTCATCATCCTAACTGTATGTCACTACTAGAAAACCGGGTAAGTAGCAATTATTTTTAGTTTAATTTGGATTCTTTAGTTAAAGTCTGTTTTCCTTTTTAAGAAATGGCTCACAATTAAGCTTGGAGTATTAACATACCTATGTTAAGGCTTGAACTTTAAATTAATTTATAAAAAACCAGAAAAAGTAACATTAAATAGCTCACTTTGCTGCTTAACAAATATTAACTATTATTTGCATCCTATTCTCTCCAATTAGCACGCTCAAAAGCTGTTAGTGGAATTTTTTTTCTTCCAGTGCACCCATATCCCCTTCCCCTTATAAGCACACCAGAAATTGGGACAGGTTAGTTTTGTCTTTATGGAGGTATCTAATATACATTCCTGGCTCATAGGAGGTTTAAATGTAGAACACGAAGACTTTAGTTAATTGGTGGTTTTGAGATCAGCTGTTAAAACAAAAAAAGCATAAAGAGACTAATCTGGACTATTTAAGCCAGTTTCCTACTTATTTAAATCATTGTTAAAATAGTTGTTTTACATTAGTTATGCTAAAGGGGTGTAAGAGTGTCTGGCTGTGAGATATACAGAAATTACAAAGAAAGGAAACTATTATAGAACATTAATTGAAAAGTGAAAAAAAAAAAATCAAAGAGTGAAAGAAGAACTGATTCCACACAGTTCTTCAGTTACATGAGCACCACCAGGAAAAATATCAAATGCAGAAGAACGGGCAAACTTCTGTTTCTTTCCCTGTGAAAAAAGCCCAAGACAACAGTTGCATAAAGAAATAATCCCGATAGAAAAGGCCAGGACACCAAGATCCCACACGTTCTGCTGCGCCGACTTCTGTCTGACCACGGTGAAACAACTACACGAAGAAATTCAAGGATAACTGTGACAAGTTTTTAGTTTTGGAAAGAAACCTAAATGTGTTGATTATAACCACCTTATAGTCAGGTTTAACATTTCAAAAAGCACTTAAAATTTTATCACTGTAGTAATAAAAATGCTTGCACCAGCAGAGATTCTATACAATGGAAAAAAATAATGTTACACTTTTAAATTTGTCTAAATGTACTTGTAGCGCAGATGAGGTCATTGGAAAACGCACCAAAACAAACCAAGGAAGTAATTTTGGAAGGAGTATCTACATCCAGCCAGTTACCTAAACTAAATATAGGTTCCTATAACACAAAGCATTCTATTTATAACAGGAATATTATTAAAACAAACTGCTTAATTTAGCTGAAACAACAGAATCTTTTGTATTATAAGCCAAAATATGCTTCCTGAATTTAGCACTGCTAAAATCATAGCATTTAGGCTTCTGAAATACGAGGCTATGTTTTCCAAAGCAGCCTGCTCAGTGACTCTTATTCCATTTTTAGTAGCAACTAATATACTCAAAAAATACAAACCTCTCAGCTAGTTTCAAGGGGCAGGTAGAGCAGTGTTTAAAAAAAATCAGTTTACTTTTAATGTACTTACCAAAACAAATAAAAAGCAGCTATATAAACAACACATTTTCAAATAATGAGATTACCTTGTGGGAAATTTGGGGAGAGAGTCTGGTTTGCTGCGAATGCATTGCTGGATCTAGGAGGAGTCCGTAACTGCTGCACAGCTGGAGCCTGGGCAGCAAGCGGCATAGAATTGCCGGGCAATACAACCACATTTGACGGTGTCACAGCTGTGCCCAAGGCAGCTGGGTCAGCCACACATGTGGCTATATAAAGGTTGTTGGAATTGCCAAAAGCTGTGCTTGTTGCTGGCATCAACTGTATAAATCCCCCTTCCTTGGAGAGATTAGTTTTATCAGCAACTGAAAAAGCAGCACAATCTTCATTCTGAGCGTTAACTGAGGTGACCACAGGATCCTTAGGTCTAAGCACAAGAAGATTCTGCTCTGCCAAAGCTGCATCCACATTTTTTTCCGCGTCTTCTGAAATCAGGCATTTGGACAGGCCTGCACTTTTGGTTGGGGATTTGGCTGGAGAAGACAATATTATAGTTGGCAAATTTTCTCCTGTGATACTGGAAACAGCATTATTTAACTCTGTGTCTGATGAAATGAATGGATCATCGCTGATGATGATCTTGAGGGACATTATATTGGAAGGATCAACATCCATCGGTTGACTACTAGAAGATACACCACTGATACTTTTGGCTTCGGTACCTGACTCCTCTGCTGGGGATGCAGTTTGTGGGGGAGGAGAGTGGCATATTTCAGATGTAGTAAGATCATTTTCAGTGGATACTACAGAAATTTCTGTACATGCACCATCACCAGAAGAGAAATACATATTATCAGCATCTACTTTTGTAGAAGATGAAGGTTCTTGCATTTCCCCTTGTGTTCCCTCTGAGTTTGACAATGCTGAAGGGAGGTTAAAATCTTTCTTAGAAGGCTTGTCAAGTGTATGCTGATCATTTGAATAAGGTTTGTTACAAGTATCAACAACTTCAAGTCGCAACTCTGTTTTGACCAGATCTGAAATCTTCCCTGCAGGCCTGGCAGCACAGTCTGACTGCATACCCTGCTCCTGACGGTGAGAGCAGGGGCTGCAGCTCCCCAGTAAAACACCAGCTGCGGCAGCTGTACCGGTTGTCACAGCCTGTTCTTTTCCTGCATCTGCTGATGGGCTAGAAATCGAAGAACTGTTTTTCCTCAGCAGTACACTGTGGCCAGGGCTCCCATCAGAAGGGCTTTTAGTGAGTGCATTTTCAGATAGCGACGTATTTGGTGATAAGTGGCATTTACTTCCAGAATGTGTTTTATTTTCACTGGCTGTAGTACCTTCTGCCAATGGAATCAAAGAAATTCGCTGACTGCCAGAATGAACATATTCTAGATTAGGAGTACTTTGAGCACTCTGACTTAGTGGGCCTTGTTCCATTTCCACAGCTCTTTCACTGTCAGATACTAACGCAGATGCCACTTTTTTATCGTAAGAATCTCCGCAGCGCTCGTTACATTCACCACCAGGGCTCTGTCTCTGGTTAGGGGCTGTCAAACCAGGCACAGAGTCAAAAGCGATTTCAAGCTCTCCCATATGTTCAGGGGTAACGGTTTCAAGTACTTCAGTCTGCTTCCTTGGTCTACTATGTCCATGCGACTGTTCGCTGGTTGCATTTTTCTTAGCCATCTCATCAGTAATGCTGGTCTTCAAGACACCCGATGCTTCTCCTAACGGGAAACCTTTACAGGACAGCGATTCTCTAGAATTATCACCTGTAAAACAGAGAATTGGCTCCATAATTACTAGAACAGACACAGCATTTTGGAAGTAACTTATCAGTTCAGTGGAAAACTGTTTCACATGAAACTGAGGATAATGCTACTCATCCTTACTTTCAAGCTGAGTGAAAAGTATATGAAACGCATGGCTAGATTATATACATTAGGCAATCTGGCAAATCAGTTTGTACATAAGTGTTAATATGATAATGGCTCAAGTCACTACACCAGACTTCCAGAAGTACAAAAAACATCTCAGGATAAAGACCTCTTGACTTTATTTCTCATATACTTTCACTATTGTCAAGAACAGGGTAGACAGACTAAATGTACCTTTTGTCCAGCGTATGACTCTTTTTATATATTAATTAACCAATACGTTACACAACAGAAAGAAAAGATTTATCTGGTTAGACGCAAGATACTATCTTTCTTGATGTGTTCCACAACGAATACTGCAAAGTATCTCTGTTTTGAATGAGAAAACAGTTTTGCAGATTTGGTTTCATTTAGGAGCTTATAAAGGTACACCTTGTAAACACGCTGGCGGGCTACTGTTAAATTTACAGACTGAAACTTTCTAAAAGACTAGGTGTATCCACATATTCATGCAATGTAAATGTCAGATTGGATATTACCATTGAAAACAGAAAGATTTTGAAATGTACAAATTGTCTGAAAATATTTTCATACGGAAAAGCAAACAGAGAAGAGGTCTTAAAGAAAACAAACACAAAAAACAACACATACATCTACTAGTTTCTTCTGTTCCTAAAGAACTTCCAAGAGTTTCCAGGTTATCCTCCTCCACCAGGATTGCATTTTCTACTCCATTCTGACCAGAAATACCAGCAGGTAAGTTCTTGTTTACCTTGCTCTTGCCTATTTTCAAAATAAAGAATGATTAAATATGTCATTTTACACGCAAAAGCGCTTATTACATTTTAAATGAAGCATGGAGATTTCAAATTCAAGAAATGCCATCCTAAACCAAAATAACTGTTTTTCTATATTCATTACAAATCCAGAAATACCATAAAAATGCCCTTATAATTTTATATGAGGATATCGCTGATCAGATAAATAGAAAAATTTTACAACAGTAAAGAAAAACAGGCATGAACTATCACCCTTTAGACCAGAAGAGTCTAAAACGACAGCAATAGAATGATCACTGACCCAGCACAAAACCAGAATCTCAGCCACAAGAAAATCCTGTGCTTTATAGTCATGTATAATTGCATATAAAAATCTAATTCTGAACTGAGGGACACAGATGCCATACAGTCCATTTCTCTTGCAAAAGGGGCCAGCTGCACTACCTTTGCTTCTTCAAGCAATACTTAGGAAAACTTATGATTCGTGAGGCTTTACAGTAACGGCACAATGAGAATAATACACCCTACCGTAATCAAACAAGTCAAAGAGTGCCTGAAAAGCTGGATCTGATTCTGTCTGTTGTAGAATGTCCTGTATGGCCTCTTCTGACATATGAATTTCACCCTGAGAAAAGACAAGACATACAGAACTGTTAGACAGTTCCTTCGACAACTTCAAATAAAGACAAGAGTAGTTTTATCTTCAGATTGTTTTTAGTTCTATTACTTCTGCTCAGCACAGAAACATAAAGACTAATGCTGGAAACATTTCTGCCACAAATTTAATGGCTGTTAAAAAATATGAGTGATTGCAGTTTATGAAATAAAGTCCCCCCAAACCCAAACATCTTTGTCAGACATTACACCCTGCACATGCATATTGGACTACTCTCTACACAACGACCAGCACTGTTTAGAGGGCCTAAATCTCAGGCTACACTGGCGGCTCATGCAGATGGTATGAATGCTGTGAGCCTGCACTAGCCAACCACCGGCAAAAAAATCCCCAAATTAACCCTAATTTCCTGTTTTTGCATATATCTAGAAGACAATGCTAAGCCAAGGGAAGTTTTATTTCATTTACCCATTACATGTTCTATAATATAACTTCCAACTACTTTTCTGTAGAAGGCAGTTGGAAGGCACAGCTACAGAGGACACTGCTCTAAGGTTCCTCATTCAAGCCGACTTGTTTGGTAGCAGCCCAGGAAGAAAATTAGAAGGACATTCAGAACATATTCAAGTGTTCAAATATAAAGTTTCTCCTGACTTCCTGGAGATCCCCTAAGCACTCTACGACTTTTGTTATCGCAGTTGTAAGGGTGGATATCACACATGCGATGCTTGATTATTTTGTCTCAGCTACTCTGACTAAACCGAGAAAGTGCTTTGATTTTGTTCTGCTCAGAAATGTGGAATACAGCTTTTTCACTCTGTATTTTGACAAAAACTGACCTAAAAAAATTACCAAATGACCGAATAACAGCTTTTAAGAAACAGACACCTCCACTTCATAAACAGGTAACTGCCTCTACTCTCCTACCCTTTTCATGAGGGCCATGAAGATTATCATTCCCTCATGAAGTCCCCTTTATAACTCTGTGACTGCCAGCTCAAGGGTTGTGGGAGAATGAAGGGAGAACACTAGAAGTTCAGGCTGTAGAAGCAGAATATACATTTCCTCCCAAAGCAAGACAACACTAAATTTTAAGAAAAAGCATCCTTATTTAGGTTCCAAAGACAATTTCTCTTGCTGTACTAGATGATCCAAGTTTATATTACAGCAAATCAGAAAATCAAATCAGACTAAACGCGTTTGGAGACCACAAGGTATTTTAAATTCCTTTTTCTTTTACAAAGCTAACAATCCGATCCCCAGTCAGAAGATGGTACCTGATCACTGGTACTGAAGATGCAGTGATAAGCAGGCAGCTGGTGACTGTGGGTAACAGCTGAGCACTGCCAGAGACCATCCTACTCCCTTGGCTTCTGACCCTGCCACATGCTTATGCCATCTTGTACGGGCAAGGGGAATGAATTCAGAGTGCTAAATTGGCTCAAAATTAACCCCAGCAAAATACCAGTACCCTGTCAGTTGAGCTCCTCCAGCCTGCCCACCACCGCACAAGATCAGAGTTAATGCCTGTGCAAGGGAAGCTGTGGAACCACCCCTGGGCAGCAGCTACTGTTAGACAGACTTAGCTGTATGGTAAAACAAACAAATAAAAAGAAAGAAGAGGAGAGCAATCTCAAATATCATCACTCTCATGTGCCTGGTCTTCCAAAAACATAAACAGGACATCTCACACCTACCTGAAGTCCAAGGATTTCATCAATTGAAGTCTCCTGTTCCGTGGGACCACTGTCTGTCTGTTTAGGGGCCTGAGTGACATTGCCATCACTGGAACACATTAGTCATTAGTTCAGAACTCAAAAATAAATCAAATAAGAATACATATCAAGTTTAGAGGTTCCTTTTATTACCTGCCCAGGATTTTGTTAATGTTCTCAGCAAGCTTCTCCTGAAGGGATTTGTTGCTCAGGATTTTTTCTCTGGCATTTTCAATAACCAGTTGCTGCAAAACACAGTATTAAAGTGGTCAGGTTTCTATTTTCATCATCACTAGAAAAAGAGCATGAATTTCCAACTTACTGGTAAAAAAACCAAAAAAACAAAAAAACAATCAAACACAGAGAACACTCTTTATAACAGAGAGACAGCCGATTCGTGACTGGATGACACTGCTATGAAAATCATCCCAAAACATTCCTGTACTTCTATTCTCCTAAAGTATTGCAAGGCTTATTGTGCTTTCTGATTTCCATTCTCTAAACAATTACTGTATTCTGACAGCTTTCAGGCATCTTAGCAAAGCCAATAAATCAAGGAAAAAAATCCTCTACATAGCCATGCCATCCTAACTAGTTTAGTACACACAAGAGCTAGTTCAAATACAAAACAATAAATTTATCTTCTAAAGTCAATTTCTATAATACCCAAGACAAACAAGATGTAAAAGACTAGTTCTCCATAGTCTGAATGTGTTTCTTAAATGCAAATATCTTCCATAAATATATACTCACTGGGAAGTTACCATCTATGAATTCTTCAAGCGGCTCAGTTTCTTTTTCTGTTATTACTTCCTCAGGGTCTTGAGAACTTCTAGTTGCTGAAAGAGGTCCAGATGTTGCGATGCTTTTCCTCTTCTGAGATTCACTGAAACATTCCAGGAAATTTATGATGTATTTTGTGAGAACATAGCAAACAATATACTTAATGGTCAGTAAATCAAGTGTTTCTCTTCCTTCTTAGCAAACAAAAGATTTTAATCAACAGAAAATTAACTACATACTGGAAATACAATAAAATCTGATATTAATACCCGTTACATTATGTCATATGCGTATACTTTGTCTCAATTCATAGAGGTTACAAACAAACATACCGACTGTGGGTAAACAGCACAATGGTAAATTGAATTCCATGCTGACTATTCAGTATTTTCCCCTCTCCAGTACACGCTACTTTAACTGGTGGTATAGGTTCTCATTATCTCCCACTCAAGAAAAAGATTTGAGCATCACCACCGAAAATAAAGATCTCTCAAGGAGCAGCTGTTTCCAAAGAAACAAACAAATTTTAGGTCGCATAAGAATTTAGATGCTGAATAGAAAATGGAATGTCTTTATATGAAATCACAGTGTAGGCTCTTCTGAAACCATCAATCAGTAGTGGCAATAAAATCACTTATATACAAAAAAATCATGCAGGAATAGAGGACTCGGAAAGGTATAAATGAGTAAGGATCTGGAAAAATGATAAAACAAAACCACTGACTGGGATTTAGTTCAGGGATAAAGACAACAAACAGAACACAAAGAGACCAGTCAACTCACTAAAAACAAAAGGATGTTAGAATCAAAGAATAAAAAATGCAAAACTAGTAAAAGAACAGTTTTTCACACCACTTTTAGTACAATATGAAATTTTTTGCTGATAAAATTTACTGAAGCCAATAGTTTTTTCTAAGTTAAAAACAGATAAGACACATTTATATCAATATTGAGAATTTTCATAATTGATAAGGATATTTTAGCAGGAATACTAAATCTCAGGCTCTGAGATTATGTCTAATACTGGAATAATGTGAAGATCAGCTACATGGAATAAAGAAGCACAACTAGCCTCCTATCAGTCTAATGTGATGTTCTCTGACTTTCCCTTTCTTTGTGAAACATCACACACTGGCCACTCTCAGTGGATCTTAAATGCGTTGAAACACTCTACCATCTAAGAAAATTTACACTAGGTTAGAACACTGCATAATCACTAAACTATCTTAAAAACAAACAAAACCAAAACAACCAAAACCAAACAAAAAACTGCGTTTACCTTTTTCGTCTTCCTGGAGAAAGCAAGTTTGAATGAAGCTTTCGTTCTTGTGATGCTGGAACTTGAATGTGTATGAAATCTCCTGCTTTATAAAGAAAAAAAAAAATCATGATGCCAGTAACTTTTCCAGTGACATTGTTAAAGCACTACAGAAACCTACATACCACTTATAATGTTCCAATCAATTCCTGAAAATGCATATAAAATCATTTGGTATTATAATGAAAACGAGAACTATTCCTTTTAAATACACCCTGAGAAAAACATCCACTTGATGTGGATCATCCCGATCTGCAAAATAACTGTTTTAGGTGAGAACACAGGACAGAATAATGACAAAATAATGCGCTTCTGATCTCTGAATTCACATTAGCAAGCAAGTATGGAAGAGCCATTTCTCTTTTGGGCACTCCTAGCCACTTTGGAGAGCTATGGCAACAGAGCATGAATTTTCTGGAACTTTTTTGGTGGAAGATGATTAGCCTTGTTCTTAGAAAACTTCCATCTATATCCATAGATTTTTTCACCTTAAAAAAGGTTTAAAATGTGTGCAACTTACTGGTGATCTTGCTTTCTTGGGTTTGTGATGGGTGCATAAACAACGTATTCAGTCTTGTCTGTGACACGCTTGGATTTACCGCTGGTCTGTGAATAACTTGAGGGGAAACAATAGGAGAGGAATTTTGTGGCCCTGACTGATGGGCTACCAACAACAATCCTGAGTTTGCAGGAGCTGATTGCTGAAGCATTCTCTGTCTTTTCATTTCTACAATTCCACTTCTTGTACGTGCTGGAGATAATAAAGACAAGATGAAAATATATGATAAAGGAATTTTAAAAGGTTGCTGATTTTCCAAGATGTAATTAAAGATGCTCCATTGAAACTTTTTTGTTCTTCAAGAACTAATTAGTGAAACTCAAAAAGTTAAGTTTTCTGTGTTACAGGTTTGAGCCAAAATAATTCAAGATGTATAGAGAACTTACATCGACATTGTAACCATGCTCGTGTCACTGCTTCAATATTTACAGGAATAAATCGTAACAAAATTATATTTAATTACATAATATACCCCTCATATAATTGACCTTAACTGAAATAGCTAAACCAACGTAAGAGTTTGAATTTATTTATCAGACTAAATATGAAATTTAAATAACAGAACACCACCCAATATAGTGAATCTCAGATCCAAGAACAATCGCTACCTATATTTCACATTCTCTCTTCTCACACAGTTTACTCGGAAGTACTACAGAGAGAAAAATTTATTTTTAAGTAAAATAAGTTTTCTTTTTTGAGGGTTCATTTGGCAGTTTTTGTAATGAAAGAAACGATTCTAGATAGGACAAGTATCCTTTCATATTTTGCTTAAATATGTTTGTATGCATACAAAATAATTGCTCTAAAATGGTAATAAATGTTTATATTCCACTTCTACAGAAATGAAACTGCATCATAGTTAGACTGGTTATGTTTTCAGTTCCTCTATAAACTACAAATTAAATCAACAGCTTCAGGACTGAAGCACCAGCTTTTAAATATTTTAACTGTGTAAACTACTAAAAAGTTTTCAACAGAGAAGAAAATGCTATATAGAGAATTTAAGACCCTCGCAAAAAGCTCAGCTTTTCTTATTTTCCTTTCTTGATCATTACAGTAATCCACAGACCCCACTGACGACAACAGACATGCTGAAAAAAACCACTGCAGAAGAGATTTGACAACACTTTAAGAGTAAGGATGCTTTACTGATTGCCGCAGCATGCCCCAATTATTTGCCAAAACAGGTGATTTGAACATAAAGCCTATTGACCCCATGGAATTGGCTCAGTTACTTACTCCTTTGATTAGCAGAAAATCCTGTGGAATTCTGCATGCTCCTAAAAAATAAAACAGGTGACATAAATAAAAGGAGCATAATGGAAACACTCAGCTACACAGTGTGACAGTATCTATTATGTGGTTAATGTCGGGCTGGTCCCAACCACACATGACTTCAGAAAGCTTCCATCTACTGATTGTTATTTTTATTTTTTCAAACAATGGTCACAGATCCTCCAAATCAAGCTTGTTACATTTTTGACCAAGTAACCACAATGGTATCAGATCCTAAATAAGTCATACTATACGGTTTTATTACAGGAAGGCCACATACTCACACTAATGCCCTCCCTATCCCCTAGTCCTGCCTTAACATCTTGAACTGGCTACTCAACTATCAACTCTCACATACCTCTTTTTCACCATCTCTCAGAGGTAAGAGAGCACAAAACCATTCTCATACAATGATAAGGGGATTTGCTCAACACAGAGGCCCACTCTTAAGAGTAAAATTTTACTTTATTGATTTCAAAACTATATTACCTGATCTGAGAAAGTGTATAGTCTAGTTTTTTCCACAGAGATGACATCATTGCTGGAACTTCATTTGTTGTTTCTAAAATAAACCATTAAAAACAAACAAACCGACATTTTAGATGCCTAAAACAGATACACGATGAGAAAATGTAAAACGACAAGCAAAAATAATTATTATGGGGTGCTTCAGACATCATATAACTTAAAGTGTCCAGTCACCTTCTTAATATTCTGTTAATTAGAGAGCCCTAACTCCTAATTTAAGAACTTTGACTGATATGAACACACACTCATCATGGATGCAGTTCTCAGTTTTAGAAACCTAAAGGAAACTGAGGCAAAGACATTCATGATGATAATTCTTAGTGGAATCTGCACATTGTGTTGACTCCTGGGCAAACACATGCTAACCTAACCTAACTCACTTCTGGAAGCGGTATTCATATTCCCAAGTCACTTGCGTGCTTTTGAAAATCGTAACCTGGCAGACCGGCCTTAAAAGTAACGGTTCATTTTAAGATGTCACCCAAACAGGTAAGAACACTTGGTATTTTTGAAGCACAGGACATTAAAGTACAAATGGAAAGATTTGGTTTTGAAGTTTTTCAAGGTGCCAAGCACAAAGTATTTTGAAGAAATTGTGTTTGTATGTTATTTACCATTTCTATTAAACCTAGTGTGAAAAGAATAAAACATTCAGAAGTGTTCCAAACATGGTATGTCTTAAATTGCAAATCCTAGAATCAAGCACCGCTAAAATCAGTAACTGCTGTTAAACCCAGGAAATGCTCCCTGTCTCTAATACTCATACAAAGTAAAAAGTTATTCTGAAATGATTGTAATTAGTTTAAAAAAAAAAGACAAAAAATATTTAACACAATAGGACTCCTCCTGGTTATTTCATAAAATCACAGAATATCTCAAGTTGGAAGGGATCCATAAGGATAACCGAGTCCAACTCCCTGCTGTTCACAGGACTACCTAAAACTAAACCAGACGACTAAGAGCGGCGTCCTTGAGCTTGGACAGGGTTGGTGCTGGGACCTGTAGAGCACGTTTCAGTGACCAACCACCCTTGCAGTGAAGAACCTTTTCCTAATGTCCAACTTGAACTTCCCCTGATGCAGCTTCATTCCATTTCCGTGTGTCTTATCGCCGGTCACCAGAGAGTGGAGACCAGCACCACTCCCTCCTATTTATAGTATAAACCATAAACAGTGTAATTTTACCAGCCAGACATTTTGGACATTTTATCCTATCTTTGTGCTTTACTACATTAGGAGTTCTGCTCGAATTTGAAGTGAAAATATATGCTGGTAAATCCAAACTAAGATCATCAATTAATTTTGC
Organism: Caloenas nicobarica; assembly: GCF_036013445.1. Lineage (NCBI taxonomy): Eukaryota > Metazoa > Chordata > Aves > Columbiformes > Columbidae > Caloenas > Caloenas nicobarica. The sequence goes on along the minus strand of NC_088245.1, from coordinate 197,993,576 downwards.
TCACAAGACACTGATCTAATTGACTGTTGTCGGCATAGCATGGAAACCTTCAGCTCCTAGCACAGATGATAGATCGTTCTAAGTCTATATGCAAATGGATATATCACCTCTTCCTCAAGGAGCTCACGACAAATAGATAAGAAAAATAAAAGAAAATCTCATTCTGAAGGCTTACCTTTTGTTTTCATGGCTACATATTCATTAAGGATAGTTGTCAAGTTTTTTCCACATAGAGACTGGAAAAAAAATACTGATCTTAGCATCTTCACTAATAACTTACACTTTGTCTAATATACCATATTATATTTAAGCAGTTCTTTAGAAGATTACACCATGCTGACCCTCAACACAAGGAACTGGACTTTATGTTGCTGGTGCTGAGTTGTCCCAAACTAGGTAGAGAGCAATCTATGGAACAAAATGTTATTACAAACACAAAATCTGAAATGTCTGATCTCACTGCACAACACTGCTAGAGCTGCATGACCTCCACTCACCTTTGTCATAATGGAATAAAAACAACAAAAAAAAAGATGAATATCTGTAACAGTAATGAATATGTATCATCCTGGAAGGCACCATGCTATAAGATGCAATATGAAGAGAACTTCTGTCTAAAGTAAAATTCTTAACCATCACACAGAATTAACTTTCACACTATATTTACTTCTTCTGTATTTTAGGTGAAAGGAAGAGAATCAAGATTTTAAGGTGACCACTATCATTTGTTTTACCTTGTCTGGTTTGCTAGTGGAAACTCTACAAATACAGCCCTTTATTGCAAGTATTTTGAGCTGCAGTGAGAATTTTTTAAGACACTATCGTATCACAACTTTTCCATAAAAATGGAAAAATGCTTCTACTGAGAAAAGGACGATAATTAAAAGCTTTAAGAATCTGAATAATCTATGTACATTTGGTTTTTCTAATTTTTGCTGGCCACGGCTTGGTTCTAAATTCCTTACCCCCAAAGTACAGATTAGAAGAATGAAATAGAGAACAGGAAGAAGATGCACACATCGATATTAAAATGTTGATACATAGCAATATCTAAACTCTGTAATTTGTATACTACTTTAAAGATCCCATTTTGTAGATGTTAAAAATTCAAAGTATCTAATTACCTGGTAGCTACGTGCACGTGTCTACATATGTAGCTACACACTGCACACCAAAAGTTCTACATTTCACCTGGGACAAAGCAGATGTCACTGATCAAAGAGGAAACTGAACTGAAATACAGTTTTTGTCAACAAAATTTAGTAGCCTTAGATAAAGCTGAGGTACCTTACCTAAATATTTAATACGTACTTGAAATGGAACATTACTGACTGCTTTCATGCCTAGGATAGGAAGGCAGTCTCCAATATATTACAAGAGCAGCCCTAAAATCATTAAAACCCTTGCAACACCCTTCTACAAATCAACCTCAAAGCTAAAAAGAAAAAGACTAAACCTAGTGTGTTGAAACTGATTTGGATATTTTACACTAAAATGTTTCTTACTAAGATTAAATACTAGAAACCAAACAACTGCTAATACCACAGGACGCACAAAAAGCCAAAACAAAAAAAACCAACCCCAAACCAGAGGGGACGATCTAACTAAACATTTTAAGCAGCATCTGGGAAGTAATTGTTACACTGAGAAATCTCAATTTGCTTTTCCATGGCTGAAAGACAATTTAACTTTCTGCTTTGCAAATATAAACTCACCAGCAAGCAGGCTGGAATAAACCCATCCTCTGTACAGTGCTCTGCATATTCTTTCAAATCCGAGCTTTCCAAAATAAATTCACGGCAGGTAGCTAGGAGCTTTTCCTGTTGTAAATACCCTGCAATAAATCAGATGGAAAATTTTACTATTTCATTCATTACTTCTGCTCAATAGGTATCAAAGCACTAACATAACCAGCTGCATACAGTGTTGAAATAATCAGGTAGAGATTTCTGTGCTAGACAAAGAAAGCAAAGTTATTTTGAAAGAATATATATCTTGCAAAATATTTAATAGTTAAAACCAGAAAGAGCGTGAAATATTATTGATATTACACTATATTTACAAACTATTCAAGACTGGAAGTGAAGCAATATGAACATTTCCTGATAGACCTTCAGTACAGACAGCATTGTACAGACAAGAACACAAAAGTTCTTGGCTAAGGAGTTAAACTAACTCTCACATGGGCTGAACAACCTAGTTTGATAATTAAGTGGAATTCTACAATACTTTCTCAATAAAATGCACTGCTATGTAACAATAACTCTCCACACATCCTCCTGTTTCAAAGCAGGTAAAACCTGTGCAGCTGTTACAACCATGTATAAAATTTACTAAAAAAATTTGTATTGTACAAAAGTTAATAACAAAAAGGCTCCCCCCCACTTACTGTAATTTCCATTTCTAATAGACGTACAGGCTGCAACTTGTGCCCTGCATACCCCCCAGGACTGAGCAGTTACCCTAACAGGAAATATACTGAAAAGGTTTACTTTTCTAAAACTCCGTTTCTCAGCAAATATGTTCTGCTTTAATCAAACATTTTAAGGCCTGCTTTAATCTTCAAATACTCTAAACATTAAAAGACAGAAATAGACCAATCTGAATGAAGGATTCTAGAACAAAGAACCACAAAAGAAAATGTCTTTCTTGCTTGTAGCAGAACTGAACATACGGTGTTTTAAAGAAAGGATAAAACATGTGCCCAAGTATGCACTGCAGGAGACATATATATATATAAAAATATAGATATACATTAGCGTATCTGTTTCAATGGACCCCCAAAATGGTCCACCTCAGTTCAGGAATACCTATAGAAAAACAGAGCCTTTGAGTTCACATGAAGACAAATGTCTTTCAGCAGATTTGAGTATAGCTGGATGAAACAGATAATATTTCAGACACATAAGTCCTTGTTTAGGTCTTGAACAAATAAGCAAAGTTGGAATAACCACCATGAGTTTAATCACGATGTATGAGCTGGCCTATCCGACAGAAAACATTAGTGGCACTCTGGGAAAGGAAAGGGCTGTCCTACTTAATTTTTCCAATACATTTTGCTAGAAAACTCTCAAACCACAAATTGCTGGAAGCTGAAAGTGTATTTTGGGGAAATGCAATTATACACCAGTCTTATTCCTATCTGCTGTACCATCCACTGTTGGCCAGGATGGGACATGGGGTATTGGGGCAGGTGGAGCTTTCATCTGTGCTGCTATGGCTGTTCTTACAGTCAAACTCATCTGGACACCTACGTAAAAAATTGCAACTTTTCTTTCTTGAACCTACTACTACAGTATTGCAAGGGATGACCAAATGCTTGCCTATTGGCACATCTGGCACATACACCAATTTCCTGCAAATAAGGCATTCCAAAGTTTAAAAATGCCTTAATTAAGATAATCTGTGCAACTCAACTGAACTGCTTGTGCACATACTGTATAATGACACAATCTTTAACATCACCAAAACCAACTTAAAGGCACAATAGGCACAGGACCTTCTTAACTAGGAATGATTTCATATTTTGTTCTGTCTTAAGAAAAGTAGAGATACAAGTCCAACTCATAGTACACATTCACTCTTACATTAATTAAAAAAAATAAACTTTCTTCTTATGTATTTTTCTATAGGTGAGCTCATCTTATAATTTCAGTTTTGCTTCTTGAACTAATAAACATAAACCTTCACAGCACCAGAAAGACTTATCTAGAGAACAAAACAAAACAAAAATTTTTAAAAAACCCCATACGCACACACACAAATAAAAACAAAACAATGACAAAACAGAGAGATGGAAGAGGAGCTGCCCTGGGAAGCCTGTTTATCCACTCAAATTCAGGGATGCCTCATGGAAGAGGAATCCTTATTATAGGCAAAAATAGCTACAAGGAATATCTGGTTCTACAACCTTAGGTTGCTGAGAAGTTTTCTTGACACGCTGCACACACTGGGCCACAACAGACACAAGACAGGATGGACCACGCTTAGTATACAAGACATTGCCAAGATTGTATAGAACGTCTGCAAGTCGCTGGTAAGCATGCGAGAGAAGCTTTCTACCCATCAACTTGTAACTTGATTTTTTTATAGAAAAGTACAGTGAGAGATCTCCCTTACATGATTTTAAATCTTTTACAATGCAGAGAGTTTTTAAAAATCCCCTATTACTTCACAACAATAAAAACATTCATCTCTTACTAGGCTTGTTACTCAAGACAGTAGCAAGAAACATTGCAGGTAGTATTTAAAAATAAATTGTGCTGAAGGAACACTGAAGAAAAGATTCAACCTTAATGGCTTTGGATTAAAAAAACCTGTGGACAACTGAAAACAGAATCTCACCATGCAGGCTGCCAGGGAATCTCGGCACCTGTGCCAACAGATGTTTATGTGTGGGACATAAATATGTGGGTCATATTTTTGATTACCATCCGTTTGTCCTTATCTTTGGCAGTATCCATATAATCCAAAGGATGAAGTAATTAAAAAAAAAAAAAAAAAATCAGTCTGCTGCCAATGTCCTGAACACACTTACTCTGTGCCTTCCACAGACACTGAGCAAACCCGGACTCTCAGTGCAGCCTCACAGGTGACAGAAACCAGGAGGAAAAGAAAGATCAGCTGAACCTCAACCCAGCTGCCTCTGGTGTTGTGGATCATCCTTGTATTCATAGAACCACGGAATCACAGAATGTCAGGGATTGGAAGGGACCTCGGATGATCATTCAGTCCAATCCCCCCGCCTGAGCAGGAACACCCAGATGAGGCTACTCAGGAATGTGTCCAGGCGGGTTTTGAATGTCTCCAGAGAAGGAGACTCCACAGCCTCCCTGGGCAGCCTGTTCCAGTGTCTGTCACCTTCACTGAGAAGAAGTTTCTTCTCATATTTAAATGGAACCTCCTGTGTTCCAGTTTGTACCCATTGCCCCTTGTCCTATCATTGGTTGTCACCGATGAGAGCCTGGCTCCATCCTCGTGACACTCACCCTTTACACATTTATAAACACTAATGAGGTCACCGCTCAGTCTATTCCCCTGCGATCAGGCGCTTTATGAAGCCCCTTCCCCAGGCCTGCCCGCAGGTGCACACCGGACACCGCCGCGTTCCCTTGAGCTCCTGGAGAACCCGCGTTCCAGACCGGCCGGGGAGCGGCCCGGCCCGGCCCGGCCCGCCGGGCTCCCCTGCGCCCGCGGCGGCTCCAGAGGCCCCGGCGTCCCTCAAGATCGAGCTGCGTTCGCTTCCCGCTAGACACAGGGCCGGAGGGGGCGAGCGGACGGCCCGGAGGCCGCGGGGCCCGGGGATTCGCCTCGGCGGCGGAGGCGCTGACAACCCCGGCCTGGGGGGACGGGCGCGACGCGGTCAAGGGTCAAAGGCGCAGCCGCCCGGCTCTCCCGCCGCGCCCAGGGCGCTGCCGGCGGCTGACAATCCCCGGCAGAGTCCCCCGGGCGCGGCTGCCGCCTCCCGCGCCCCGGAGACCTCGCCGGGCCCTCACGGACTCACTCACCCAGCACCAGCCGGGCCACGTCGGACGGCAGCAGCATGGCCCGAGGGGAGCGGGGAGCGGAGGGAGGGGGCGGCGGGACGCGGCTCCGGGCGGCGCAGGGCGGCCCCGCCACCCAGGCGAAGGCGCGGAAACTCCTCCGGCCAGCGCCGCGCCCGCCCCTTCCGCCGGAACCCGCCGCTCCCGCGCATCCGCTTCCCGGGCCGCCCGCCGCCGCACGTGCGCGCCGCTCCGCTCCGCCGGGAGGAGGGACGGGCGCGCGCGGCCGCCGCCGCCGGCGCTGCCGCCGCTCCCGGCCGGGCCCGCTCCGCTCCGCTCCCCCCGCCCGAGCCTCCGTGGCCCTGAGGGGCTGCTCGCCTTTCCCTTCCTGTCCCTTGCCGGGGCGGCTGAGGTGAGGGATCTGGCCTCGGCGGGGCGGGCGGGGGGGCAGCGGCCCCCGAGGGGCTCCAGGCGGGCTGTGGGGCGGGGGCGGCCTCGGGGGTGTCGGAGCGCCAGAGCTCGGCGTGTGTGAGCGGCCGGATGGCGCCCGTTAGTTGGCATTGCCCGTCACACCCGTGCCCCAGCACCCTGCGGCTTGGCCGCTCCCGGGCTTCTGGTTTTTTGTGTGTTCCTTCCTTGCCCTATGAAATTTTTATGGGGGATGAACGTGGTCGTCATATGATAGTTGGAGAACTGTGTAAATAGTAAGGAAAACAGTAGACGGATTCAGTCTTGGGAGTTTTTCACTGTTATGGCTGCTGAAATGCACAGACGGGACTGATGCTTCCCCCTGGATACCCAGTCCCTGCCATATCCAACCCGTGTTGCCACAGTTCTCCATTAACCATTTCTGAGCCCATCAGCATTTTACATGCCATTAGTGTTTCAAAAGTTATTCCTTCCTTTCTCTTCGGTTTCCAGCAAAAGCAGAAGGTTGCTAAAGGAACACCTCGTGGTACGCTAGAGCCAGCCTCCGTGCTTACAGCGTTCTCCTACACAGCTGTTGGTCACCATCTCTCCGATCATATTTAGTCTCTCCATGATCTTGATTCAAGACAAAGGAAATAAATATACTCTAAGACAGTAGATATTCAAAAGTTCTACTTGTCTGAATGGATATTTTTATATCCTCGCTTAAGTGCCCAAGATGCAGTGTTATCCATCATTAACGCCCGATCTCAGTTGCTTATTGCAGTGTCAGCGGCGGATGCTTGGAGTTACTTCTGCCTTGTCTTACAGACAGAGCTTCTCTTGGGTCTGGTTTAAAGGTGTAAAAAGAGAATCATGGAAGTTGTATGCATTGTCATTGTGATCTGCATCAGCATAACCTTCTGTAAATTAGAAATGCAAGGTCTAGCTAATTCCAACCTCTGTTGAAGGAGATGAGGCATAATTTTAAGTGGTCACAGAAAGAAAAAGTTGTTTTCTGCTATGATTGATATGTGAGCATCCTTTGACATGTTGAGCCCAGAGGGATTTGTTGATATGATAGTGCATGCCTATGAAAATGTAGGATGTGAGAGGAAGAGAGTTTTCAAAGTGGTACCTTCACCTGACAGCATCAGGTTAAGACAGCTGCTGCTAGCAGCCAGCTACTGAAAGTGCTGTAGTGCAGTTTGCCTGAGTGTATTCAGCTTGGTGTCATTTTAATCATATTATAATTTTGTTTCATGTTGCCTGACCAACTCTACTGTGTTGCCACCCATAAAAAGGGAGGAAGTCAGAGTCATGTGAAGGGGAGCGGGGGTGGGTCTCTACTGTTATTCCTGGTGAATGTTGCCTGTGGGAATTGATTGTATTCTTGATGTGAAACTTTGCTTCAATTTTGTGACCAAAAAGACTAACCCAGACACAAATGAGCTTTTCAGTGAAATAACGCTGTGGTTGTGTTTGATATTGGGTTTTCAATATATTGCATTCCCAGTTTTTTTACTGATTGGCTTGGCTCTATGTTAAATAAAATAATTACTGTTTTACCCTTTTCTTCTATTTGCAGATACGAATGACTCTTCTGTTAAACTGAACCATGAGTCTTGCATTAAATGATCTGCTTGTTTGTTGTCGTCGCCTTGAAAATGAGAAAGCTGTGGAGCGAAGGGTAACAAGTTTTCTTTTGGTGTGTGTGCCTCAGTTAGCAATGAAGGGAATCATTAATAATTCTTTTTATTGAAATACATTTTCAGAAGGAAATTGACAATTTCAAGCGACTTCTCCGTGATTCTGAAACAGTTCTCCAGCTGGACCGGAATTCAGATTCTAAACAAGGAAAGCAACTCAACTGGGATGCTGTATTTAGGTGGGTTTGTTGGTTTTTTTCATTTGTGAATAGCTGTACTTTTCTTACATGGAACATGATTATTTTGTTTATCAGGCGTATTTTAATGCTTATCTCTCAGCAGATCCATTTAGACTTCTCATCAGCTTGTAAACAAGAAATAACTTATGTTAGTCGCTAAAGGACGTAAATTTAGAATAGCCAAAAGTGCAACACTTATACAGAAAACTGCTAGGAAGCTGATCATTATTGGGTGGTTGTTTTTCCTTCTGAAAATAATAGGTATTTTCTTTTGTTGAAAATTATCTTCTGCATCGTTCATATGTAGATTATAGATAGCTCATTTGAATTTTTTGATTTACTGAGTTCTTCAAGACACGATAGAATGACTGTGACTTGTGAATTAAAAAAGATGTGCTGGGGTTTGTAGAGGCTCATCTTTGATATAATCTGCTTTAGGTGTCCTACAAGATTGGACTGTGATAAGTTCTCAGAGCGGTTGGGACCAGTGTTAAAATTCATGTTGAAAGGACATGTGAAGAATTAGTTTTCATAGGCTGGTGTGTGATCAGCTTGATAAATTTTACATGTTTCTTTTGAGATGGTCAATAATGTATTAGAAATACATAAGAGGAATACAAAAATATGGTCAATAACGTATTAGAAATACATAGGAGGAATACAAAAATAGAGACTTTAAGCTGAATACAAATAGTAGGCCAGAAAATCTGCAGTAATTGCCAGTAACAAAGACAGTGAAAAGTTTAATCTATTCTTAGATATAAAATTTGATCTATATGTTAATTTTAAGTGATTGAGAAATAGGACTTGATGTTTTCCCCAATAAAAACAATGAAGATTACTTATTTTGTTGTATAATGTTGCAGAAGAAAGAAAAACTTAGCATTGCTTTTTATCCTGATTATAAGTTGTATATGTAGCATTACGCAAAGTTTAAAGGAAAGTTTGGTTCCTATTAAAGTTACTTCTGGATTATCTTTAAAACTTACAGCTCCTTTTATAGATTGTTTTTTGTCATGCTTAGACTGTAATATAATTCAGTTAGTTTTGGTCTTTGATAAGTAGAATTGTGAAAAGAACAAGCACTGACATTCTAGGCTAAAACATTTACGTATTTTACTTTAGTCATAAATGTGCAGATCCTTGATTAGTATCTCTCTTATTTTTGAAGTCTCTTGCAGAAATATTTCCATAAAGAGATGAAAAACCTGCAACTGACAAAGCCAAATGCATCTGCTTCAACCCAAACTACCAGACAGAAAAAGATGCAAGAAGTTGGAAGTTTGGTCAAATATTTCATCAGATGTGCTAACAAAAGTCAGTAATATATATTCATATAGAATTACTTTTTTGTTTTGTTGCTTTGCTTTCAACTTGAAATTTTTATTCTGAAGCTGGCAGAGTGGAATTAATCTTGCTCACTTCAAGATGTTTACAATTTAAATATCTTCATGTGAGTGAATCCTTTGTGCTTCTTTTCTGACCTTGTTAATGTTCACAGTGCCTTTTTCTAATTATTTAATGTTTATGTAACTATTGTATTCTCTCGTAAGTAACGTCTTTCGTAGAAACAGTTTGTTTAAGGTGATGATTACTAACAGAACTGTTTCTGAACCGTAGTGGGTTTTAAAAAATATTTTTAAGTAAACATTTTACAGACAATTAATTCGAGATTTACTTGTCACACTTTGGGTTAATTACAGTCTCATGTTGTTTCTTCATGTAGGAGGACCCAGGCTGAAATGTCAGGAACTTCTGATTTACGTCATGGAGATTATAAGAGATCCAATAAGTTGTGCTGCTTATGGATCTGACTGTAGTAATATACTCCTAAAAGATATCCTCTCAGTAAGGAAATATTGGTGTGAAATATCCCAGCAGCAGTGGTCAGGTAACATTTTTCAGTCTACTTACAAATATATTTTCCTATTATAGAAGCATGTTTAGGTGTATTTTAATTTGTTTGTTGCCCTTTTGTTTGAGTTACTACACAAAACATGGAATAAAATAGTGCCAGCCTTGAAGGCTTACAGTTGAAATAAACAAAGCAGCAAAGATTAGGAGTTGCTTTTTCTTTCTACATATGGTTTGTCTATTCCTTGCTGAAACACGTGTACTTGTATCCAATGAGGTTATGTATGCATGGTCTCCACAGGGCTTAACGTGTGTAACAGACCCATGGAATGTGAGTGCTAGAAATAGCCTTAGTAGAACTGGTGTTGGTGTGCAGGTGTGGGCAAGTTATTGGGTATTGGCTGGTATAGTTTTGATATAGTTTATGTATTACTATTGAATTTTATTATCTGAGTTTTATTGGCTTATGAAGGTCCTAAAAACATTGAGTCACTATTATGTTCTCATATTGCATATAAAGAAAAAACTAGAAAGCTTAAGATTTAAATAGAGAAGAACAGATTAAAAAGCTGGGTAATGATACAGCATGCAACCTGAACTGAGTGGAGATAAAAACATAATTTTTCACTTTTCAGAGGATTGGATTTGACTCCAAGACAGTTAACTTACTTAGCATGGAGAAGAATGCTTATGTATTTTGAATCATCTGACATTTACTAAGTTTCAACTCATTTGTTTTCATTTGTTGATGCAATAGAAGAGTGATTTGGAAAAAGTAATACAAGTTTTACAGTCTAGTTTGCTGAACGTGCAATTCTGAGGAAAGTGTGGAAATACTATCTTTATTAGCATGGTGTAGGACTTTGAAGTCAAAGCTTGCATTTCTGAAAAGCATTTTATGAGAAAATCCTCTGTAGCCTGAAGATTGTTGCTTAACTGCAGAATGGAAATAAAGCTACAGAGACTCAGAAGAGGTGTCTGGTGATACTGAGAGTGAAAGGGGAGGCAGAAAAACCTGCTGAAGACTGGCAAAGCAGAGCGACTAAAATGGAACCATTCAGGATGGGAGATGTGGTTGGGTCATTAGAGAGCCTGAGGGTGAGATCTCAGAAGTTAAAGAGCTTGGTACCATTTAGCCATTGAGGCAGAACTGGAAGTTGAAGATTGAAGATAAAGCTGGAACTTTATGGGAAAACTGCCTGAGACCAGGAGCCACTGAAGGGCAGTAGAAGACAAAGGGCTGTCAGCCTGCAGGTTGGAGCAGAATAGCAGTAGTGGAGCTGTCGTGGCAACAGAATCAGAAATGCTGGTGGCTCCTCGCGTGATGGTATTTCACTGTCTGCTGAAAGGAGAAATGCCTTTGACTTTCACATGACAAACGTGACCTGGAATAAATGGACTCATAAGGGGAAACAGGGATGCTCCAGCCTACTGAAGGAGTTGACGGATTGATCCAAAACTTGTGACTTTTGGGTGTCACCCAAGGTATTACCTCATGCTCCAGAATCTGAGGCCAGAGTTATGAAAGGCTTGGTGAAGGTGGCATTATGAGTCCTGCTGGAGTCCAAGGTGTCCATAAATCTATGAAGGCCTGCACAACAATGAAGCAGCAGTGTTGTGATTGATTGATTGATCGATTGATTGATTTATAGTTGTCCCAACCTGGCTTTTCCACAATACAGGAGTGTAGAACTCAAGGCCCTGCGTGATGCCATCAGTGTCACCCGTGCAGAGTATCAAAGGAAGAGACCCTGAGAGTGCCTTGGAGGCCTTAATTCCCACAGTCTGTGGAGAGCTTACCCCAAACTGATGAGGAGCTACTGACCAGAAGAGTTGAGGGTTGTCAGGCTCTTCTAGGTCGTAGTCACTCTACAGAGCAGAAGTACAGTAGCCGATCATTCTGCATCTGGAGGACTCTATGATACAACTGCTCTGAGCTCATGGCTGGTTGACTGAACAAAGTAGTCACAGTGGCTGGGATTCCCAAAAGATCATTCTATCTATATTTTCCCTTAGAGAAAAGAAGTCCTAAGGGGTGGATGTCCATTCTTTCAAAGTGTTGTCCCAGAGTAGCTGCTGAGATCCTAGGACTGAATCAGTATTTCTTCCCGCTGCCGTTCTTTGCAGTGGGTGTTGTCCATTGGTGGGTTGAGGAACAGTATTATGTCACTCCTAGGTGGCAGAAATGAAACAGCATCAAAGCTTCTGTTTGTGTTGTGTTAAACTGATGGTGATGGTTGGATCAGTCCTGTGCTACTGTGATTTGTATGAGGCTGATGAAGAGACAGGGTGATGAGATAAGAAAGCAGAAATCTGTGGAAGGGGCCTTTCCTTCAGAACATTTGTAAATGAGCATGAAGCGTGGATGTGTTGGTCTGTGGGCTGGAGTGAACTAACTCAACTGCAGGTGGTAGAAATGCAGAGAGCCTCAGTATCAACTATTCTGATCTCTTTATCCGTTCCTGCTGCACCAAGTTCTTTGTTAAAGTATGTGTGGCTGTAAATCGTTTCTGAGTACTTTGATTGTGTATTCTGCTCTACATTGACTGCTCAGCACAGTGGGCTCCATTTGTTGCAGAAGTTGAGTGTGGAAGTAGTTGTGAAAGTTGATTGTGTGGCTGTAGCTACTTTGCTTAGTGTAACACAAGGCAGATTGTATACCAGCTCAGAATGAACATAACTTTACTTCCAATGTAGACAAGACCACTTGTTTTATTTCTTTTTTTTTTTCCCACTTAACTTTTGTGAATAATGACTTGCAGCTGAATTCAGAGTGGTGGTTTCTGTATATTTGATGCAATATTTTGCTTCAAGCATTTTTATGTGATCCTCTGTGTTATGTATGTTTATATATATATTTGTTTATTTACGACATATATACACACTATATCATGTATACTTTTTTTTTCCAATACATTTGCAGAGTTGCTGATACTGTATGGCCAATTATATCTCAGACCTTCTGGGAAGATTAATAGAGTCTTGGTGGCCAGGATAATTCACACACTTACGAGGGGATACTGCTTCCAAACTGATGGATTGAGTTCTGATATGTTCATGTTCTTTTCAAAAGCAATGCAGTGTGCGAGGTATGTTGCAAGTGCTCCTTTTGTATGCTAATACCTACTTTTAGAGAATAACTCATTTTAAATATTTTGGATTAGACTTGAGTAATAGCAGGTAATGCTTCTGTAGACATATTTTGTTCTGTCTTTGAACACCAGTTTAATAAATTCTTTAAAGTATTAATAACTTCTGCATTTGTTAGGCAAATAATATTCTGAATATAGTTTCTTGCTAGTATTTACATTTAAACAATTCATGTGAAATAAGATTATTTCTTCTGGAATTTTGATTGTTTGGTTTATGTTTCAGGAAGGAGAAGAATACTGCAGGCCTGGAACATATTGTTGGAGCAATGAATATCTTCTTCAATAAGTTTGCTGTTGATTGTCGCATACGGATTTGTAAAGTAGGGGAAGAAATTTTGCCTGCAGTGCTTTATATGTGGACTCAGTATAGACCAAAGGATTCCCTGAAGGAATCAATAATTGAGTTATTTCGTCTCCAAGTTCATATTCATCATCCAAAGGGTGCAAAAACTCAGGGAAGAGGTACAATAAAAAGCTCCCTGTTGGTTTTTTTTCTGTCACTGTATATGGTTGTTCAAATTATTGTGTCAACTTTCTGCATTTTGATACTGAGTCTTGGAAAAATTAGTGGGAGTGATGATTACTTGTCAGTAGTTTTATGATACAGGTTAATATTGAGTGAAAGTGGAAATAAGTTTTCAAATGGTATGCACTAAGAGAATATTAATTGTGTTAAGTCCTGTAAAGGTTGATTGCTTTTTATCGAAAGGTGATTTTTAATTACTAAATCAAAACAAAGTCTTTGGGGGACGGGAAGAATAGTTTAGATTGCCACATGTATTCATATCTTACCAGGCTTATTTAAGCCCAGAAGTTACTGCTATGGTCTAAGTCTGACTTACTATATAAAATCGATCAGAGAACATCGCTCAGTAATTATGTTTGTCTGTCATGGCCTATTTCAGTTATACCATCTTTTTCTTTTTTTTTTTTTCCTTTGTCTACGAATGGCGGAGAGTTTATAATTAGTCTAAATTTATCCATTGCATTTCATTGTAGTCTTTCCAGTTACATAAATAATTGTTTATTAGAAATTTCTTTCCTACTCTGATCACTTATATATGCTGATTAAATTCTCTCTTAACTTTTTTTACTTTTATACTTCATTTATTCTTCATTTTAAGACTTGTTTTGCAGGGCTGCATTTGTTAAGCTTTGTATGCTTTACTATGATTTTGGTCGTATTCTGTGTTGTCTGGGTAGGTTTACGTATTGTATCAAGTGGATGGTACATGTTATCTTTTAATTGTTTTTGCGTGTACAGGTGTATATGACTCACCAAAATGGCAAAGTATCTTACAAAACCTGTATGATCTGCTAGTGAACGAAATAAATCTCATCAGTAGTAGAGGAAAATATTCTTCGGTCTCGCGTAATATTGCTATAAAGGAAAACTTGATTGAGTTAATGGCTGATATTTGTCATCAGGTAACACTCTCATTTAAATATAAAGTCGACTATATATTTACTGTGTTATTTGTTTTACTTTTTAAAGTAATATGGCTTTAACCTTTCCTCAAAATCATTAACTGAAGTATTAGTACCTTTTGTCTGTGTTCTGATTTGTTTAGCTCATAATTTTTTTGCAGTTTAGAAATGTGTGGACTCCTAAAGAATACCAGGTTTCACTAGTGTTACTTATTAGACTATAAGTGGAGGTTCTGTTATAATAAAGAATAACAAATAATAATTCTGCTTGCCTCTTAATTGGGTTTATAGGCAGTAAAAAATGGACCATTTTAGTATGACATTTCAGTTTTCCTGTAAATACTACTTTTTTATTTGTGTACTTTTAAATTTCTCTTTATAAAAGGTTTTTACAGAGGATACCCAAGTTCTGGAAATCACCCAGTCATATGCGGTTACACAAAGAGAGTCCAGTGGTGAAACAGCACCAAGCAAGCGCAGGAGGATTGAACTGGGCTGGGAGGTAATTCGAGGCAACCTGCAAAGATCCCAGGAGGATTTCGATGTCATACCATGGTAATAACATCTTTACATGAAACAAATATCACTACAGACATATTTTTACATTTGAATGTTCTACTGAATAGGTTATGCTTTTGAATTAGGTGTCTACACAAGCTATAATTATATTATCTAAGCACTAAGCTTAGATTCTCACAGCATTTGGAAATTAGTGGGTAGTGTTCTTGGTACTCTTGCTTTAAAAACTTTATATATTTGCTTTCCTAAGAAATAACGAGGTCTGGTAAACTGTGTTGTGGTGCGTAAGATACTACTGCTTCCGATTTTCTACCTGTCTTTCGTGCTAGATATTACCAGTCTTTATGTCAGTATTGTGAGTCTGATCGAACTTATTGAGTATTAGGAAATTAACGTGAGATTTACTCTTTTCTTAAGCTGGCTGGGTCACAGGACAGCAACCATTAACAGTTTGGCCATTTTGGACTAGTTCACACAGTGCTGTAATACCTAGCATGAAAACTGTTCAAGTGCAAGGCCTGGCACCTTAGGATAGACCTTGACTGAGAGGTATTTTGTTTGACATAAGGGACTTCTGAACTGGAGATGTAGCTACACATGCTACACGTCTTCCACTGACTGCCAGAGAAGGACTGCGTAGCAGGGAGTCAAGTTGTTGAAAGACCACAGCTAGACTTTTCCAGAACTTACCAACTGTAGTCCTAAGCCAAAGAATGTTGACTTTTTAGCTAAAATAAATTACACAGGCTATTGTTACTCTTCCTCTCTTTCGGCCTTTTCTTGGAAACTGCTGTACAAGACACCAAAATGGTGTAGCTGCTTGAAAATTGGGTCCTGAGCTGGGGCGGCAGGTTTGTGTGTGTGTGTTTATTGCTCGCAATATTGCGGAGAGGTGGCTATTTAGGATCCAGTTGAGAAGTTAACCTGCCATTCTGTGTGGAGATAGCAATCTTCAAGAAATCCTGTGAGTACTGTAATTTACTAATTAGAGTTGCAACCATTGCTATGAGCAAAACCCTTCCAACTTACCATCTCCAGCTTAACATATTGTTCATTTGATAGATTTTATTTTTCTTATCTGTAGAGATGTTCTTGTAATGTTTCCTGTTTATGTAAGTTCACCCTTGAGGTCACTCCCTGCGTCAGAGTGCATAGCAGACTAGTCCAGAAGAAGGACAAAAATTGGTTTTTTGCATGAAATTTTCTTCCCTTGTGGTCAGGAATCAGTGAAGTCAGCTTGTAAGAAATTAGAAATCAGTGAAGTCAGCCTGTAAGGAATTATTAGTGGTAGTGAGGCTAGACAAGCAGACTGACAAGTAAAAACAGTAGAAATACTGAATCTTTAACCTTTGTTAGTAGACAGATCAGCTCAATACTGGAAAGCATAAATGTGAAATGACAATCAGAGAATTCTTTGTTCATTTTCTTTTGTAGATGCAAATTGTTGTTTGTTTGTTTGATGTATGTTTGTTGTATGTATGTATGTTGATGTATGTTTGATACTAATTGCTTCACTTTGTGTTTTCAAGGTTACAGATTACAGCTCAATTAATATCAAAGTATCCCATGAGTCTTCCTAACAGTGAGCTACCTCCCTTACTCAATGTACTTCACCAGTTACTGCCTCATCAGCGCCGAGGAGAAAGAACCCCATACGTGCTGAAGTGTCTTACAGAGGTAGCTTTGTGTCAAAACCAGAAAACTGATTTGAAAAGCACCCACAAGTTGGAGCTCCAGAGAACCTGGGCAAAGATTTGGTCTCTTACCATTCGTAGCGTAAGTTTCCAGCAAATCGAAGTGGAGAGCTTTGGGCTACTTGGAGCTATGATTCAAGGAAACCTTGTTGTGACAGATAAAGAACTCTGGAAGATATTTTCAGGACCTGCATGCAAGCCTTCAAGGTAAAATGGGAAGCAAGAATACTTTGTGTCTGATTCACATTGCTCTTAACTGTGCAACCAAAACCACTGTATTATTCAAAATAATATGGTTGTTGTGGCTGTGTTTCTAATTAAGAACGGCCTACGTGTGCATTTTAAGCATTTGAAATGGGCATAAACACATACATAAGTCTGAAAGCAGAGGCAGAAGAGGAGAGGCAAGCATCGTCAAATTTAAAATTGGCTAAAAATGTAAAATGGGCTGAAAGTTAAAGATCTGACTGAAAGATACATTGATTTTGTGAAGTTAAAAAGTATGTTTTCCTCTATAAATATATTTTGATTCTGAAACAAGTATTCTTAAACAGTCTTTAAAACAGACAGGAAATGTCTGTATTAGCCAAGTGTAGCTTTTAAAAATGCGAAGATCCTAATAAAGGAGTTTTCCGGTATGTGTGCTTATTAAGTTGCTCATGAACTTGATGCTCCCTGAGCATGCAGAAATACTGACTTTGCTTTAGAGTGCTGATCAACAAACACCACGTTGTTTCTCAAAAATGCCCTGTGTTCCATTTTTGTTACAGTTCTGCTATATGTTGTTTGTCATATGTGATGTCTACCTACTCAGTGCCAGAAAATTTGGATGTAGGGATGGAACAGAATAATGGTGACAGAAATCTAGGTTCTGTGTTAAAGGAGACGATAATGAAATGGGTACTGTCCTGCTATTTGGAGGAAGAAATGGAAGAATGTGCAGAGTTGCCTCCTGTGCTCTGCAGGTAAAGTCTTTGTGGCATAACTTTGTATGTAAGCTCACCTTACGACACAGAAAATTGCACAGGGAAAAGTGCATTTGCAGAATTGTATTATGTTAATGCTTTGGTAGAGTTTATAGAGTTTTTAAGCTTACTGTAGAATGTCATTGTGGGAACATAACTTAGTTATCTGTCCATAGCACAGCAGATACATGAACTGTGTGTTAGAAATCTCAAGTGATAACTTAAGCTTCTTTGAAGATAAACCGTTATCTGGTTAATTTTTGAGTATGCTTCAGGAATCCCAAGAGCTTGTCTGATTGCAAGAAAATACAAACAATTTTCTTTTTTTACAGTGATTTTCCTCATCTTATGTTGCAAAAAATACTTGTGAGCCTTACAATGAAGAACTGTAGAGCTGCCATGATTTTTTTCCAAAATGATGCTAAATGGTATGTTTTTACATCAATCATTATAGATACTTAAGCTGCTTGTATTTGTCATTTTAGCAAGCAGAGATAATGAAATGCATCATTCCTCAAGCTCTTTCACATCTTCTTGTGCAACATCTTTCAGACCCAATAAAATAATAGCATTTTTGCAATTTGTTAAGGTGCTTTAAGCAGACGTTAAAATAGTCTTGCTGACAGAGTCAAAGCTTCAGGTACTGAACAAAATACCTTATGAGCCATATGTGTATCATCTCACTTCAGCAAAACAGCTAAATATTTGGCTTTTTATCCGTAAGTACATTAGATATTCTTAAGTCATTAAAGTTATACTTTTCAAATAATTTGTAATTTTATACAAATATTTATTCATGCCTTTTAACACTACCTCCCGTTCTAAAGGAAGCATATATCTTAAGAGTTTTCTTGAAGACAGATAATAAGTAGAAAGTTGGCTAGATGCTTGCTGTCCACATGTCCTCATGCCACTCTGCCTACATTTGTGGCCCCAGCCATATGTTACTTGAGCCTGTAGGAGTCACTCTCTAAATGCTGTTCGTTCTTTCACTGATGCATATGTTCAAGCTCTTGGACTATATCCATTTTTCTCTTAATGAAACTAAAACATGTATAACTTGTTGTGATGGAAGATAAGACTTTAGAAGTTAAAAGTACTAGTTTCAGGGGTTTTGTGAATTTCTGCTCCAGTTATGTAAAGTAAGTTGAGCTCAGCCATCCTGACACAAAACAGATGCTTCTATATGAACTACAGTAGAACATACGAAGTTGTCCAGCATTGGAACAGGCTGCCCGGGGAAGTGGTGGAGCCACCATCCCTGGAGGTGTTTAAAAGGCGTTTAGACAAGGTTCTTAGGGACATGGTTTAGCGCTAGAGTTAGGTTAGGTTAGGGTTGGACTCGATGATCCTGAGGGTCTCTTCCAGCTGAATGATTCTATGATTCTATTCTATGATTCTAAGTGTGTGCAGGCTTCATTCGTCTTTGCAGTTTTTTCAGAGCTAAAGTAAGAGTATCCATTCCACAGTGAAATTCACCTTAGAAATTAAAGATCAACCAGAGTTTGGAAGCACAAAAGGATAAAATATTTTGTTATGCTTTTGTTTATTTCTTGCATTTAAATAATAGTTTTAAAGACTTGTAAGTCATATACTGGCTGCTAAAGTAAAAACAATGTCTCTTCTTCAAGTGTGCAACACTTGCAAGGGAAAGAAGAAAACAATTTTTCTGATATTGAAGAGCTGTATCTGCAGACAACGTTTGATGAAATGGATGTTTTCACTAAATTTGCAGTAAATGTTACAGATAAAAATGTGACTCGTTCAAGACTTGCCATCAACCAAAATCTTAGGGAAACTTTGGAGCACTGTCTTTTAGCAATGTCAGAAAAGCTTTTAAGCAGCTATGCTCCTAAGGTAAGTTAGAAATTACTGTTACATCCTTCTATTTATGCTCCCAACAATATATTGTCAGGGCAAAGTATACAGATTTTCATTCCTTTTGCTGATAAAAATGAACTGCAAGCAGTTGAAAAACTGTATCCAATAATATGACATAGAGAAGTCTGCATTTACATCATTAGCAAAATATCCAGTTTTCATAATTATGTGGGAATATGTAGAAGCTCTATAGAAGTGGAAGTGTGTGCAAAGTTGCAACATAAATTGCTGTTGTGCTGCTTTTTGTGATGCTTTTTCAACTTCTGTGCTCCTATAATGCCTTAAGCTCTTGCCAGTTTTCAGCCATGTTAGCCTGAGGCATAGAAGTCTCAAATTGTTAGGTTTTGTAAAAAGAGACAGCTGTGTAAAGAAGCAGTGGTAAAGTAAGCTGTGAGTACAGGCTATATTTAAAAAGAGCACAGCCCATCCTCAAGGGAACTGATTATCCCTCTCTACTCAGAGGCATCTGAAATGCCGCATCCAGTTTTGGGCCTCCCAGTATGAGACAGATGTTCAGTGCATCTGGTGGAGGCCACTGGGGTGGCAGGGGCTCCAGCACTTGACCTGTGAGGTGGCTTGTTCAGCCTGGAGCAGAGGTGGCTTTTGGGGCCTTGACAGGCTTTGGGTGAGCCTGCCAGTGCCTATAAGATTGTCTACAAGACAGAGTGAGGCTCTTCACAGGGTGCATTGCAGGAAGATGAGAGACAGGAGGCAGAGTCAAGAGAAGTTCACACTGGATCCAAGGAGAATTTTATCTCCGTGGGGACAGTGAGGCAGCGGCACAGGTTGCCCTGCCTGAGAGGTTGTGTGGTCTTCACGCTTGGAGGTTTTCAAGCCCTGGGTAACCTGGTCTGACCTCAGAGCTGACCTGCTGTGAGCAGGAGGTTGGACCAGAGACTTGCTGAGGTCCCTTCCAGCCTGAATCATCCTGTGATCCCATTTGTATCTTCCACTTGTTGGAACACCACAGAATCTCTCCTTTGGAGAGAAATCTTGACTTGTAGAGGAAGAGACACCACATAATGGTAAAAAGTTTGTGAAAACAAAAGCAGCAGGCTTTTTAAACTTCCAGTTCCTTTGAGAGGCAAGCTTTGCTGTTAATGTAGTGGTGTGCCTTCCTTGCAATTCACTGCTGAGGTCCTGTAATATTTGGTGAGCTAAAAGTAACAAGGTACTGGCGACTGGGAGCTATAAAACTTAGCCCTGTTTTTGCGTGTGTGACAGTGGCACATATGCATAAGTTTTCCCATCGTTTTTATAGTTAACTGCTTTTCAAGGATGTGATAGCAATCCTTTTTGGTGTCTCTCTCTGAGAAAGTAAGAAATAGTTGTCTGCTCTTTTGCCTCCTTTGATCCAAATGATTTAGACAGATGAAAAGGGATCTCTAGAGTGCTCCTGCAGTAAGTTTGCACACATTAACAACCATCTATGCTGTTTATTTGTTGACATAGTTGCTACTAAGAAGCAACTTACAAATTTACTAAGATCAGAAGAGACAGCAGTAGGAATGTCATGTAGTTCCTGACCAGCTCATGCCGTCTCTTGTCTTGGCATGAGGTAAAATAGATAAAACAGAGCACGTGGGAAGAGCTGGAACTGTTGCTGTGATGGATTCTAAAGGAGAGGGAGAATTTGAAGTATTGTAAAGGAAGGAAGCATAAGGGCCATGGGACATAGAGAGCATATTATAACACAGAGAGCCAAAAAAGGACATGTGAGTCGAGTGCAATGCAAAACACTAGGATACAAATATTTTTAAATTTTGGTGAAATCTGTCTATAAAAGTGTTTTTAAAAGACTCTGTTCTGTATTCTGTATTTTAGTGGAAAAGTTTAATGATAAGCCACTGGTATTTATACTGTGTGTTTGATTTAGTCTAAGCTTGTTGCTGCAGAACATCTTGTCCGATGTGTCAGTCTCTTGATTGGTGTTCTTGGTTGCTATTGCTACACTGGTATATTTAAAGAAGAGGACGCCTGTAAATCAGAATTGTTCCAGAAAGCTAAGGTAAGCAGCAATGTGTTTGGGAGCTATTAAAAATGAAATAAACCATTAAATATAAAATAATTTTTGAAAATCTATTCATATTGATATATTTTCAGAGCATGAATTTTCCATTGGATTCTGCTTAAAAAAAGGCATTGAGAGTGGTTTAAGTATGTTAATGCTGCTGCTGAGAGGAGTCACTGTGAAATTCTGTCAGCACACCAATACATGTTTTGCAGTGGAGAATATTCTACATATTTATTCATTTCTGAGTCATCCCTTCTACAAAAATAAAATAATCATGGACATGTGGACAAACAGCTACTTAGAGGATAACAAGTCCTTTCATTTATAGGTCTTTTATATAGGAATTTGTTAAGATCATTTGGTGGTTTAAACCAGTATGAAGACAGCTACTGTTGTTATTACCACTACTACTATTTGAGGTGGTTTCTTACTTAAATATGGAAACCCAGAACTTAACACATTATGGAGAGGTGCTGTGTTTTCCTTTTGTGATGAAAATACCAATGTTTTAGGCAGGTCTAGGACATCTTTTTGTCATTTCTGGAGCAGAATGAGTGAAACAAAAATCAAAGAAAAAAAAAAAAAGAAGTCCGAAGTCATTGATGTACACTATAAATATCAAAGCTTTAAGAATGAGAATGTCTGAATGAGTATAAATGAGAATCATGTCCCTTTGTCTCTGTGTGTATGCTGTGTATGCGCCAATGTATAAAGGAATTTAACAGAGGTATTTTAATTGTTTTGTATTTTTATTAGTCTCTCCTTCATTATGCCGGAGAAAGCATTTCTCAGTCTAAAAACAAACTAAATGAAGATGCCCAGGTCAACTCATTAAGGACTTTGATAACTCACTGTACAAAATGTTTATGCAATTGTACCAAGGTAAAGTTTATAAAGGAATTTATATTTCTTTATTCATTAAAAAGATGACAAAGTTGAATGCTGTATATATAGTACCTGAAAAAAATGAATTAGCCTATCTGTATATCTTGCTTTCTTACAGAACAGTGCTAATAAGATGCAGTCTAATATATTCCTGCGTTTGTTAACATCAAAATTTATGGATGATCTTGTAGATATTTGCAAAAATCTGGTAAGTACATTCTGCCTGTTTTTAAATGCAGTACTCTTCTATGAGAGGATTGTTTTTACAGTATAATAATTTAGAGGCAAACTAAATGAGATACTTCTTACTGAAAAAATAAAATCAAAATACATTGAGTTTTATAGAGAATTCCTAACTGGAAGCATTTCTGTTTAGCATTTGAACACAGGCATAGGGGGAAAACGAGAGCAGATGGATAACACTTGACCAAAGTCAGCAGGCCAGCTCACATTAAAAAAAAATTGTGTTATTTTTGGAAATTTTTTAATACTGTATTAGAGTAAAAGTATACACAGGTTTTGTGCCATGGCAAGATTTTCCATATCACGTTATTTTTAATTGTAGTGCACTTGTAAAGTTTTAAAAGCTTCTTTTTTTTGTAGTTTGATGGGCTTACCTGACTTGAAACACTTTAAAGATGTTTATTATATAGATATTAAATCTTCTAACTGTAAATTACTTTCCTTTTTCACTGGGAAAAGTAATAGAGTGGTAGATGACTGTTTAGCACAACTCTTAAAACTTCTCTTTTTGGCAGATTGCCCTGTAGTCAGGCCTAGGTAGGCAAAATCCTTTGTTTTTTCAGGTGAGAAGCTGAGAGTGCTACCTTCTGTTAATTTGTCATCTGGTAGGGAAAGTAGTGGTTACTGTGCCCTCAGAAAGGTCATATGCATTCCTTCCATTTCTTTGTGGTTCTGAAGTATAGTGAGAAGTTTGTGAGCCTTGTAGAGGTAATTGTATTTCGAATACTGACAATGTCCTTGGCACCATGTAAAACACAGAGGCTAATATCTGTCTTAGGAAGCTTGTGTCCTAAAGAGAATAGTTCAAATCAGACAATTCACGTGTGTAGAAGACAGGTTTATCACAAAGGATGAAATTCAGCAGTTCGGTATAGCCCTTATTGTCTTCACCCATTCTAGTTCACTGGGAAGCTGCATTGTCTTTCCTTGTCTTATGCCTGTGATGTTTCTCCTGTCCTTAAAAGCCAACTTTAAAAGGATGTGGTGGTTTTGTCAGATGGTGTTTACTGGTAAACCAAGTGAACTGGGAGAAGTGGATCTAACGGGGAATGATCCTGAGGAGAGTATAATGGAAGTAGATAACCAGGTATCTGATGATCTGTTTGATGATCATTCAGTGACTGACATCAATGATACAAATGAATCTGGTGAGATGCAAAATGTAACAGGTAAGTCTAGTCTGTGTTCAACACTATTTGCAAAAGCTTGTTTTTACAGATTGCTCTTTGCTTGGATGAGTGAGGTATAAAATTGTGCTGCTTCGTTAACTGTTGAACCAGGTACTTTATAAACAATAATTCTTTTGTACTTCATTAGTGTTTTAAAGATGTTAATGAAGTGTTCTAGCTCACTTGGAACGGAGAAGTTTATTTTTTATTTTGTAAATAGTAAAATGCAAGCAGAGAAGCTAGCTAACTTGTTCAAAGTCACGCAGAAGTTTTGGTAAAGAAGAAACTAGAAAGTGTGTCTGTTGGAAACCTGTCTCTGTCATTAGACTGTGATTTATTTTCTTAAAAGTAGTCCTATTTAACTTTTGTCCTTTTCCTGATGGTTAATTCTTAACAAGGTCAGCTTTCTTATATCTCTGGACCTGCAGAGGGACAGGAGCATGAATGTGTCTGTTTATTCTTGTTAGGACCTACAAGTGCCAATGTTCTCTTTCATTTTAGATTCTTTATAAAAATAGTGTGTATCTTAGTTTTTAACCAGGACTATGTCTTCTGTTTCTTATTGAATGAAAAGGAAATCAGAGTGTTATATTAATTCCACAAAGAACAGCTGCTCTGTTTTCCCTATCATGTTGTATAAGTGTCTTTAGAAGAATGTTCTCCAACCATCCGATAAATAATTCTAATAAATAAAGTTTATGATTACAGAAAGTTACAAGAATTCTAGATGTGACAGGAAAATTGCATTTGTAATTATTTTGTTTAGGTTGTAATTGACATTTCAACGAGGATATTAACATAGTAGTAATTGTCATAATTTCGATTTTGGGGAAGCTTTGAATCCATGTATCCTAAATTATAGTTAATGACCCAAAATAGCACAGCTGCAGATGGTTCCATCGAGTTCATTTTAACCTTGATGGAGAAATCAGCCGTATGTATAGGCAGATAAAATTTAAAGCTTCTGTTTTAGAGAAGGTCTTTGTAGAAGTAGGAGACACTCAAGAAGCTGTTACTGATGCAGAACTGCTCAGTAACAAATAAACTTAAAGATTGTTAGTGCTCTGTCTGTTCTGAGAACTTAATTTTGTAAAGACCTGAAACGTTATCAATTTTTTTATTGTCCTTGAAGAAGCATTTTCTTACATGAGAGTCTTGTTTTTAGGTCCTTTGAGCCCATTAGCTGAAGAACAATTGACAAAGCAGGATTTACTTCTCCTTGAAATTCTGAGGTGCTTGTGTATTTGTGTAACTACAGTCCAAATTCAGCCCGTGAGCTTCCGAGCCTCTGATATACGCAGGAAGCTGTTGACACTTACTGATGGCAGCGTCTTTGATATTGCTAAGCCCTTGCATCTGCACATGGTGAGTGTGAGCTTTTTTTAGAGCAGACCCAGCTCTGTATTTGTACTGGTTTTAAATTGGTAAATTCTTGTCAGTTGTATATTCTTGTCGTTCTCTTGTTGTCAGTTCCGTGAGAAGACATTAAAATGGTTACTTTTAGTGTTTTGAAATGTGTGGTGGTCAAGGAATGAGCAGTTTAGAATTTGTAAGCCAAAAAATAAAGAATTGAGGAGTATAAACATCTTGTGTTTATCATTAATTTTTTGTTAAATAGCTAGAAATGGTCTCTGTAGTAGATTAGGATCTGTGTTTTAGTTTACAAAATAAATAATTTTGACAACCAATACTAAAAATTTCATGAGCCATATTTCTGTGTGACAGTCTTTGTGTGAAAAGTTGATCAGAGTCGAACATGTAAGAGCTGACAATAGGTATCCTTGCTGTGTGATTTCATATAAGAGTTACTGAAAATGTTTTATATTTTTTCTTTTTGTCTACGTGTTTTCTTAAGTATTATTTTCCATTTTGGTTCTCTTTTTTTTTTTTTTCCTCCATTCTCCAGTACTTGGTCCTTTTGAAGGAGCTCCCTAGTGAAGAACACGTCTTGCCTGAAGATGAAATTCTTATGCTTCTTAGGCCTCTTTCGTAAGAGAGAAACTATTCAACATGTATTATAGCTATTTTAATTCAAGAGCTAGAGGATCTGGAGGATGTTTCATGTTTCAAGATATTTTTTTCTTTCTTTCACAGAGCTGTGTGTTCTTTGTACCGTCGAGATCAAGAAGTTTGTAAAGTAATTCTAAGTAATTTGCTTCCTGTAGCAGTAGGGTTGGCCCAGTCCAACGCACATGCTGAAGAGACGGGGGATGCCCAAGGACAATTTTTGACAGTTCTTAGAGCCTTTTGGTATGTTTTATCTATTTAATGCAGAAGTCCGTTTGGCATGAAATTTTTGAGTTTGCTGTCAGTGTGAAGACTGTAGTGCTGTTGTGTGTCTTGACATTGGTATCCTATGATACCATTTAACTTTCCAGATTTTCTGTATCATGTTATATTTATAGCAAAGAATTATATCGTCCTTAAGATAATGTTAGAAAAATAAATGCTACCATTGTATATTAATAATTGTTCTCTGAATTGCATCAGTAATTATAACAAGTGATAACTTCATCAAACAAAAATTAATATCGTTTACAATTGTAGATTACTAATTAAAATTCTCCCAAACATGCCTATTGAGCACAAATAATGAAGTGTGAGCAGCAGAAACTAACCTGTTAGACTTTTTCTCAAAATGGTTGGCAACTTTTTCCTTTATTCAGATCTTCCTTATTTTAGGTATTTAGCTCAAGAAGGGAAATGCACAGCATCAGTGAGAGTGGCCCTTTTAAACTGCATGAAAGCCGTGCTTGAGGTAATCCCAGATTTTCTGATGTTCATTAGCATGTTATATATATACCTAAGGTGTACTTAAAACCAGTATCTGAAGATCTTTTGCATACATCAGTGTGTATTCTTCTGTATATTTTAAACAACAACATTAATTTTTCTTCAGGCTGATCCTCATTGCAAGTGGGTGATGTTTAATGTGGGAAAGGAAGATCTACCTGTGAGTGATGCTTTCCCACATTTTCTCGCAGATAGTCACCATCAAGTTCGCATTCTTGCTGCAAAGTCGATTACGAGGTGATAATGTAGATCTTTTTTCTGTTTATAAGAATAACACTTAATTTCACTTAACTGGGTGTTACTTCTGCTACTGTATAGCTGCTCTTTTCAGTACTTCTGAGGCTTTAATGTTAATGGAATATAAAAGCCTACCAAGTTAGTTTGGTTAAAGTGTTCAAACTTTGTCTACATTTCAAGTATTCTGTGGTGTGAGAGACATAAATATAAAGAGACATGAACATTATATACATGTAAAGCTATATATGATAGCAAATGTTGCACTAAATTTATTATGCAAGATTTGAATAGGAAATAGTTGTTTGTCCTCTAGAAATAGATGAGGTACATTATGTAGCATGAAAACCTTTTCAAATAATCTTGTATTGTGAATAAGCTATATAGTTCTTTCTCCATATGTCAAAACGCATTTAATTGACTTGGAATAAGAGTAGAGGAGGGGCATTCGAAAGTACAAAACACTTTATGCAGAGCTGTTGATGGCATAAAGTAGAGCCCTTCAGCACAAAAAGAGTTGAATTGCAGGCGGTATAGCATAACTGCAAAATCTGGAGCGGAACAAAGTGAAGATTGACAGCCCTTTCCAGTTTAAAGACATGGAGACATTAAGTGAAGCTAACAGGTTGAAAATTCTAAGAAAATATGGTTTACTTCTTTGTACAACATTCAGTTATCTTGAGTGTTATGCTACTACCTTCAAGTATCTGGATGTTTAGAAAGCAACGAATTCACTTAAGAGGAAATCATTAAAGGATACTAAATACGATCGCCGCTTCTAACTCATGATCTATCTAGGTCATCTGTGGTCAAATGTTATATTCAAAGAATTATTATGCATACAAGACAAACATGTGGTGATCTTTCTGAAGTATCTGCTAATGATCACTCAGAAATGGCTAGAGTAACATTTGGTCCAATCCACTGTGATGTTCCCATTTTTGTTACAAAGAGTGGGTTGGGCTTTTACCTACAAAAAAAAATGATTTGAGAAACTCTTTTTACATGTACATCTGTTCAATAAATATATTGCCAAAGAACTTTATGATGTGAAGTGTTCACTATGGTGGACAACTGAAGTTTGGCTTCCTGCACTGGCAAAGATTGGGAAACTTTTGTGTGTTTTCAGGCTATTCTCCACCACAGGTGTTCATAGTGTTCTTAATAATGTTTGACGGAGAAGAAGGAAAGACTGCTGTACAAAAAGTTGAGAAGAAAATAATAACATTCATAAAATCAGAATATTTTTATTTGATACACACAATATGCAGTAATTCTGTACACTAAATGTTATGCTAATAATTATTGTTCTTTTTTTGAAGTTTATTTCAAGATGTGAAACAGAGAGATTCTTCTGGAATGTCAAAACCCCTTCCCTCGAAGCTCCAGCAAAAGGCTTTTGAGAATGCGTATCTCAGAGTTCAAGAAGGAATGAGAAATCTGGTACCAACACCTAGTAATTAGTTTTGCCTAGATTTCATTTTATGAATAAGATGACTTTTTAAACGATCACGTTTAATTTTCCTAGAATATTAATTCTTCTGGACTTCTGTTAATTTGAGGCTGTGAAACAAGGTGGTGGTCAGGAAATTCCTTACATATCCAGTCAGTCACTTTTTTGCCCACATTAGTAGTCTGTAAAACTTTTTACTGGATGTTCCAGATTGGTTTTCTGTATCATACTATTCATTGTTGCAGGTTTCAGTACTGTAACACTTAAGAATCAAAGAAAAATGGAGCCTCAATAATGTAGAAAACGTCTAAATAGTGAATACAAGGCAATGTAAATTCAAATTATGTGTTTACGTAGTATAAAAACAGATTTGTGAGATTCAGTAAGATCATGTTTCCAGTCGTATTAGAGTAGTGCTTTTGAAAAAACCAAAATTTGCTTTAAAAATTCAACCGTTCAGAAGAAACTTCAAGTGAAGGAAAAGTTTTACTTGCAATGGTTTATATTACTGTCAAATTTCTTTATTCATTTTTCTATTAGTATCTTTCACTTTTCCTCCCTCCTTACTACAATGCTAAGTTATCTTCATCGTCTACATTTTGTGTTTTTTCTGTGATGCTGTCATCTATCTGCACGTCACCTCTGCTGCATTTTCTCTGTTCCCTTTGCCTGCTGTGTCATAGCCTCACTGCAGAGGCCTCATCTCTCTGACATCTTATTTCGTGTCTCTGTACTTTCACCTCCAGCTTTTTGTCATCTCATTTCTCTGTTGCCTTGGCTTGCTGTTCTGTCACCTCGGCTTGCTGTTGTCTATTAGCTTCTGCCCTTCATTGGAGTTTCTTGTATAACTACTTTTATTCAGTATTCACCACTTGTCAACAACGTGCCTTAATAGGGGAACAACTGCATTTGAATTACAAGGCAGTTCTTTCCTGTATGCATCAGGGAAGAGCAAAAAGGAGATTTGTCGTGTCAGTGCCTCAGTCATTTCTCTGTTAAGTGTGTTGCCTTTGTTTAAACTGCTGATATTTCAACATGAACTGGAGTGTGTGAGGTACCGGCACGCGGGGGCAATAACTTCTGATTGAGGAGTGGAGCAGGCGGCTGGGGGAAGTAATTGTTAAGCAACTGAAGCAAGATTTCCAGCAGTATTTATGTCAATGCCCTCAATTTTAAATTATTTATGCTAATTTATTAATTAGGAGATTGCTTTAACAGGCTGTTTGTACAAAAAGTTCTTCATTATTTCTTATTGAAGGCCAGGAGTGATGCAAGTCCTGAAGATCTCTTGGACAAACAGTGGAATGGAAAAGCGGTTTTGCTGATGCTTGTAGCCATGATTCTGTGCTGCAGTCCAGTCTGTGAAAAGCAAGCTTTGTTTGCTGTGTGCCAGTCTGTGAAAGAGAATGAATTAGAACCTCACCTTGTGAAAAAGGCAAGTATAAAATTCCATTTTATATTTAGGCTATGAATTATGTTTAGATTAAAACTGGAACAGGACAAAATACTTTTGTCAGTTTTGAAAGTTATTAAATTTTATAGAAGTGTGACTAGTGTAGGGCATAAATACCTGAATGTGTAATTATATTTAATGACCTACATAGAAATAATGACATTATAAAAGGCAATTTTAATGGCAAATCTTGTATATTAAAAGCACAGATCTGAAGTAAAAAAATATTAAAAGTATACATTTATTGTTTGTATAAATGCATTTATTATCTATATACAAGTATACTATTTATATAAAAGTGTATTATTAGTATGAAAGTACATTATTTATATAAAAGTATACATTGAAGATTGCAGATCTCATTTAAAAAATCTTTCTATGCAGTGAAAGTAAAGCGAGTTTTCTAATATAGAAAACATGTAAAATAAATGCTAAGTATTGGAAGATGGTATGTGTCTTGTGGACTTGAATTTTGAAGTTCACAAGGGCATAGTGAAATAATTACTATTTCTACTGCAGCCTTTCATGCCAGTAATTTTTTTAGTGTGTTCTCTCCTTTTTATCCTTTCTTTCTGTTTGTTACCTCTTATTTTTACACACAGTCTCTACCTCACAAAATGTGTACTGGCTGTCATTTATTTGCCTACCACCTCATATGGGGTAGTTGTAGTTCCTTGATTGCACTCTTGAGATTATGGCAATACAAATAATTTTTAAAATTGTTTATGCTAAATAGGAGCTGAGTTATACAAATATTCATTAAGAGGCTGAGGAGTGGGACATGGAGGTGTAGGTCTGTCAGTTTGCCAAAGTATCATGTGCTCTGCATGCTATTTCTGCAATCTTGCTTCATGCACAGGTTTTGAAAAAAATATCCGACATTTTTGGCTATAAAAGTATAGAAGACTTCATGACATCACATTTAGACTATTTGGTGATGGAGTGGCTGAAAATAAATGACAGTGGATATAGCCTGTCTGCTTTTCCTTATGTTCTTCTGAACTATACTAGCCTTGAGGAATTCTATAGGTAAGTTTGCTATATGAAAGCAGTTTATTTAGATTTATTTACAATTACGGCACAGGGTTTCAGATTTCTAAATGCATCAGGATTTTGTTGTGAAATAACATTGAGAACTTTTAAAATTTATTCCAAGTATCTTGTGTATTATATTTATGCTGGTAAGATTTGTACAGCAGTAGCTAAACAATAATTACAAGCTTATACAGTAGAGGAATGGTATTTGCTATATTATGCTTGAGATTTTTTAAAAATGCGGTTCAAGGACGTTCTGCAAATGTATTTACTATGTCTAGGTCTTGTTACAAAGTTTTGGTTCCACACCTGGTGATTAGAAGTCAATTTGAAGATGTGAAATCACTTGCCAACCAAATTGAGAAAGACTGGAGGCAGGTTCTAGCAGACTGTTTTCCAAGGATACTTGTGTATATCCTCCCGTATTTTGCCTGTGAAAGCCTTGGAAAGAGTGAAGTAGCACAGCAGAGAGATACAGCTTCTAAAGTCTACGACATGCTTAAGGATGAAAACTGCTTAGGAAAACAGGTATTTCTTTTAAATGTGTAGATTGAGTTCTATGGCATTGAAGAGACCTGAAAGAAGCTTCTGTAAAAATGGAAATAGTTCCAGTTTATAGATACAAATTTGTTATAATTTTAATAAAGCCAAAGTAGCCATATTTTTATCCCAAGATTTTCAAGTAGCTGTTCAATAGAAACTTTCAGGCAGACAGTTGACTTGAAATATGACTTTTTTCAGAATGTAATTTAAAAGAGTTACCATTCATTGTAAAACCCTGAGTTTCCCTGCCATATATCTGTTTAAGTAAGTCATGTTTTCCTATTAAAATATTTTGTTAATGCTTTTTGAGGAGCCATCCTCCCCAGAGGCAGAGTCTGTATTCAGAACTAGTAATAAGGTTAGAGTTGGGGGTTTTTTCAGATACTGTAGGAAAGTAAATTGTTTTACCTGTGACTGCCAGAGTCTTAACCAGGGTTAATTTCTGAATGAATTGTATGTGATAGATAATTGAACAAATAGAGAATCCAGACAGAAAAAAATGGGTTTTCCCAGAAGGAAAAGAAATGTGAAATTACTTTAGCTAAACTATTTTTCTTCTTCTAGCAAATTGACAATTTATCTCATAATAACTTACCAGAGATTGTGGTTGAACTGTTGATGACCTTACATGAACCACCTGATAGCACGGTAGGCGAAGGAGCCCCTCTAAGTAAATATGTAAGGTACGTGTTCGTAGATTTTCGAAATGCTGACTGTGTATAACATTGTACGTTACAACGTGCTCTTCAGGCATAAGAAGAGGTAGCCTTGAAACTGAGAATTAAAGGATTTTATTGTTGTTAGTAATGACGTACCATAGACATGCTTTCTCACACAGTTATTCCCCAATCTCAGTAAGGAGAACCTCGGTAATACACAGTTAACAGAAAGAATGAATGGTGGGCAGGAGGATGCCGTTGTGTGTTGGTAAGATGGACTATGGCAGTTCCACGTTAGATTAGCTCAAATCTGGATGGACTGCCCCCTCTGTAAAACTGATCAGGTTTTAATGTCTAAATTAAAGTAATTCTTTTAAAGGTCTTTAAATATTTAGAAGTCTTTGAAAAGTAAACTGTTTTTTAACAGTTCTTGTAGTGGCAGCTCTTGCCTTTGGTAAGGAGATTGCTTAAGCAATGCAAAATGAACAAATTCCTAACAATAGTAGATATTCTAATGCCATAATTATCTTCATTTTTATGAGTTTTTCAGTCTTTTTTTGTCCTAAAAATATCCCTATTTGCATAATTATACCTGGAAATAGTTTTCCAGATTTTTGTGTTTAGATACAACTATTTGGAAAAGCATTACACTTTCTGAAGTTATTGAAGAAGGTATTTATATTTTAGAAGTATGAACTTGAAACAGACCAAAGCATTTCTGTGAAAATCTGCCAGAAGTTAAAAGCCTGAGTATTTCACAATTTTATAAAATAAATTTGTTTCAGTGAGTTTATTAACAGACCGTGTTGTCCACTAGTAACCAAAGTTTTCTTTCTAAGAAGGACATGGTAAGAATAAGAGTGATGAAACTTAGATGTTGCTGATTTGTTACTATCATGATGCATTTCTTTTCTTTCTGAGGTTCCTGAAAACCTGACCACCATTTTTGGAATGGAGTCATGATTATTACTTTTTTCTCAAGCAAATTGTTCCCATAATTACCAAATACAGAAGCTTTATCCATGACTTGCAGTTAGATTTTCCTATGGATTAACTTAGATCGCACAAACATGGGTTTTTAGCAATATGACCTTTCAAAAAATAATAAAATAATGTTAAGAAAGTACAACTTAGCTGCTATAGGGGGACAACAGACAGCTGAAAATAAGGTGTGTGTCACTGATGGATGCTTTTGGTCCTTCTGACTGAAAGCAGAAAAGATTTCCTAGGACTCACATGTTTATTCAGTTAGACTTATTTTATTTAATACATGGGTTTTGATTTTGAGAAGAAAAAATATCTTGTTTTCATTCATTTAGGGAACTGGATCCCGCTCCTAATCCACCTCATTTTTCATCTTATGTGATTAAGACAACCTTGGACTATATTAACAAATGTCATAAAAGCAAATTAACAAGTCTTGTAGCCATTCTTTCTAAAAGCCCTGTAAGTATGTAATAATGATTTTTTTTCTGTAGAATATAAAACTTCTTTTACGGGTACATTTTTGTTTAATTAGACATTTTTGTCATGCATATATGAGGAAAAAATACAACCTTAGAAACCTTCCCGTTCTGTTATTTTCCTTCTACAGTGGAAGAAGAACTAAGTTCAGGAACACAGGAACCTTATAAAACTTAAATACCTGAACTATTATATATATTACATAATGCATAAATAATCATACATAAATAGAGAGGGTTATTTTCAAGTTGTGGAAATCTGTGTGTACCAGACACAACTTAGATGCAATTTATTTCTTTGGCGTATGTCTGAAGAAATATTCTAAAATAATTACATTTGGACCATTTTATCTAAATACTATGTACAATTAAGATACTAAAGTTTGCTTCCCTTACTGACCATATGAAATTTTATAGTCTGTGATGTTCTTAGACATTTGATTTTCTGTTGTTAAAGGCAAATACAAAAGCATATAAAATTATGCATCCCTTGCAATAAATCATAAGTGTATTACTGTCTTGTAACATCGTGCCTTAGAAACATCTTTTCAAAGTTTATGCTATTTTATTGCGTACGTTGTCAACAACTTACTTTGCCTATCCATAAACAATCTAAAATTAAGAAAAAGACCTCTTTCTGGACCATGTTTGTTTGAATCTTTTGAGTATAAAAGTTAATATCGCCAGCCAGTGGAATAAAAAACCTGCCTAGTTACTTTTTTTTAGGTTTACAGTTTTAACGTTTGCCATCTGAACTTATATATTCTATGAAATAATGCATTTTGTACATACGAATATTATTTTTTAAATAATATACATTGAAACACTACCCAGTGTTTTAATGGGTTTTATTTGATGTTTCTCCTGTTGTTGAAAACTGCCGTAACTACTTGGGTTCTGGAAAAATGTTCATAACCTTTCTCAGGTGGGGAAAAAAAAAGAAAATGAGGAGGTATGTGGCTTATCATCCTGCTTGGAGAATTGGTTTCTATGTAGGTCTTTTGTTTGTTTAAAGCAGTAAAAATAATAAAGCCTTTTTGTCTATGTCCTTTAAAAGAAAAAACAAACAAACAAACTAAAAAAACCCAAACACTAAAACAAACCAAACAAACCTCTATCACTTAAGTTTTTTTCTTGATATAAAATATATCTGTATTGGCTTTATGAATTATTTTTTTACTCAGTTTATTCATTTTTAGGATTCATTCCAGAAAATCCTTCTAGCCCTTTGTAAGCATGCATCAGATACAAACAATATTTACAAGAAACACAGAGTTCTTGTAATTTATCACTTGTTTGTTAGTCTGCTACTTAAAGAGATAAAAGATGGTTTAGGAGGAGCATGGGCTTTTGTCCTCCGAGATGTGATTTACACCCTGATTCACTACATCAATAGCAGGTAAATACAGTAATTATATCTTGTTCTTCTGGTCTGTGCTCGCTTGTTCTGGTAACATTGTATTTCACTACTGCTAGTAGATGTGAATTCACTTGTAGAAATAATTGAAATTTGCTGAAAAAAAAATTGCCTCTGATAATTTTGGAATTCAAATTTAGAACTCTTACTAAAATGTTTTTAAAAAAACCAACAACCTGTTGGTTATGTGAGACACAGAAGGGTTTAGAGGGCATTATTTTCTACTTTGTTCTGTTTCTGTCAATGTTATTCTGGCAAATATTAATCTGAAAGCCTTTTTGGGTTGGAGGGTGGGGGGGGTGGTGTTGTTTTGTTTGTTGGGTTTTGTTTATGGTTTTTCATTGTGTTTTGTTTGTTTGTTTTCCATTTTGGAATATATTTTTCTTTAAGTTTTTTACTCCATTTTTTAAAGTGATCAGTCAAATTCTGTGTGTTTTATTTCTCCTGTGTCTCCTGACTTAAATCCTTAGAGCTGTTTGAGTAAATAAACTTTAAAGTTTAGAATTGGTTCCACCTGTAAAGTTTATTTATATTTCCCTTTTCCCCCTATTCTTCCTGGTTTTGGGTTGATACTTGAGACAATGACAATTTGTAGTTCTTTAATTTCACTTTTCTGTTTCCTGTGACAGACCTGTTGTTATCAGAGACATATCCATGTGCAGCTTTTCAGTCTGTTGTGATCTCCTTCATGATGTTTGCCACACAGCGGTTACGTGTTGCAATGACGCTCTAGAGAGCCACCTTCATGTTATTGTTGGAACCCTGATACCTCTTGCCATGGACCAACCTGAGATTCAGGAACAGGTAGTTTCGAGTCGCTGCTTACTCCTTACCTGTTGACTTTTTACTTCGTATTCACTGTCCTTAAAGCTCATGTTCATTTTAATTCCTTTTTTCTATGCTTTGTAGATTTATATTAAAAAAATAGTATTTGGAGTGTAACGCTATACCTTTAATTTTTCAAATAAAGGTGCTGTTACTTTTGGTACTTCTATTTTAACAAATACTATGTCCTATATTTAATTCCTATGGCTTTAAACAGTGATTGAGATGTCTTTGTATCATAATTGCTGAGATTACTGTATCACTTGCTTTCTAATTCTGAGGTTTAAAACCTTCAGGATAAGTTTCAGAAAAGTTGTTACCTTAGTTGAGCAGAGACAGCAAATCAGTGATTCCACTAAGGAAAAGAGAGAGAGGACACAGGCATTGCTGAACTCCCGCTGATGGCAAGGTGATCAGTACAGGCACATCGAGTAACCAAGCAGTTACCTACCAAGCTCTGTAGATGATTTCACAGGAAATACAATGAAGACCTTTGGAAAGGAAAGGTGTCTAGAAGACAAAGAGGAAATTATGTGCAAAGAACAGATTTCAGTAGTTCTCTTATTTATTTAACAAATTATCATAAATGTAGCACATAGGCCTTAAAAGAGAAATGAAGCAGGTTCTGTTGTGTGACAAGCCTTGTTTTGCATCTGGTGATGACTTGTATGTGCATTCTGCTGGGGCTGGAAGTGTACTTAGATTCACTCAGGATCACAGAATGGTTGAGTTTGGAAGGGACCTCTGGAGATCATCTAGTCCAACTCACCTGCTAAAGCAGGTTCACCAGAGCAGACCACACAGGAATGTGTCCAGGCGGGTCTTGAATGTCTCCAGAGAAGGAGACTCCACAGCCTCTCTGGGCAGCCTGTTCCAGTGCTCTGGCACCCTCAAAGTAAAGAAGTTTCTCCTCTTATTCAGATGGAACCTCCTGTGCTTCAGTCTGTGCCCGTTGACCTTCATCCTATTGTTGGGCACCACTGAAAGGAGTCTTGTCCATCCTCTTGACACCCACCCTTGAGATACTTATAGACATTGATGACACCCCCTCTCAGCCTTCTCTTTTCCAGGCTGAACAGACCCACCGCTCTCAGCCTTTTGTTATAAGAAAGGTGCTCTAGGCTCCTGATCGTCTTTGTAGCCCTTCATAGATTCAGAGACTTATAATCAGTAGCTGAAGGTGAGAAGAGGGTGCCTGTTGCCTCATGGTTGCCTTCTGACTTATCTGATCCCATGGTCCCATATACACCTTTGTGATTGCGGTGTAGCCTTACATCCTCCTCCTCCTTCTACTTCCAGTTCAACTGGAGAGCTGTGCTGCTCCAGCTGAAAATAACCTGGCAATCTTTTTCCCAGCTTAATGATCATGATCAGATTTATCATATGTCTGTGCAAACAGTTGTACATGCACGACTGCAAAGGCAACGTGCTGGGGCATCCCTGGGCAGATGTTTCTCTGAATTGGAAGTGATACCAAATATGAAACCTTCTCATCTCATACTCCTGCAGGGAAGTCCTTCCCCTAGTGATTGCTTTTTAGTTTCTTCTCTTTATTTTTCTTCTAGTATTGAATGGAGGTTAGTTAATCACCTTCAGGTAAATACAAGTTTCCAAATAAAAGCCTCATCGTCTAGATTGTAGACGATCCAATTCTGGATTGAATGTCCAATTGCATTGATTTGTAAGTAAAGCATAAAAGCAGCATTTTTGCAAAGAAAATATGGTGCCCTTTTAGCCAGCTTTTATTCAAGTCGTAGATCTATTGTAGAATGAATTCTGCCAGAGTTCAGTGATTCAGGCAGTAAATTATGATATTCAGGTGTTTGTCAGGATTTCAAATTACCGGCGCTTCAGTTAGTAAGAATAATGAAGTCCTAATTACATCAGAAGGTCTACTTGGGTGCAGTTCATTGCTAAATCATTGCCAATATTGTAATGATTGTATTGGTCAGTATTTGAAATCACCTTTTTGAAAAGATGGGATAAAACTTTAGGCTGTGGAAAAAAAGCTTTGATGTCTGTTGGTCAGGGCAAGTAGCAAAAACGTCTCACCATTTTAGAATATATGTGTGATTTCCCCAAGCCTTTAAGGATTTTATTATTTTAACAGTGTAACTTTTTAACAGTGTAACCATTTTTTTAATAGAGTTCTCAGTTTAATGGAACTTGTAGAAATACAAACTTTGTAACATGAATAAGAAATATGGCTCAAAAATGTTTCTCTATCTTTTTTTGGTTTTCATTTACTTTTCCTGTTCAGGTCCTAGGCTTGTTGAAGTACCTGGTGATAGACAGTAAGGATAATGAAAATCTGTACCAAGCAACCAGATGCTTAGATCCTTTTCCTGAATATCCTGCTTTTAAAGATTTGCGAGCAACTCAACAGAAAATAAAATACAGTAAAGGGCCGTATTCTCTTTTGGAGGTAATTACATTTAAAAATATCTCATGGCATAATGTTTTTTGTCATGCAAACTTTCAAAAGACAAACAATTATCTGGCTATAGGTATACCTGAGAAATATGTAAATGAGACATGTGGATTCCTTTTATTGCCAGTTTCAGACACTGAGATATTTGTAGGTCTCCATTCTTATTTGCATCTGTTAATATCCACATTATGGACTGCTGAGAGCCACTTCTTTATTTAAACCTTTATTTGTATGCTGTAAGGTGCTTAATACAAAATGTTGTTTTCCAGGAGATTGATCATTTTCTCTCAGTTGGTGTTTGTGATTCACTGCCCTTAACACGACTTGAAGGACTGTATGATTTGCGCAAACAATTAGAACAATATAAAGATCAGATGAAGGAGCTCCTCAAAAATTTCCAGGGTACTGACATCTGATTATGTATTTTATTTCTTCCGTATCTGGTTTTAAGTGTGTGGAGATGTAACCCTATTCTAATTTGACATTGAATGTTTTATTCTGTGTCTTGGTTTTTGTATGTTTAACAGTGTAACCTTATTATAATTTCACATGCAGAGTAGAATGCCATTTATTATTCATGTAAAATCTAAAGTATCTTTAGCAGAGTGTATCACAAACATTATATGAGGTGTTATATGACAGAGAGGATAAAATGCCCTTCCAGCTTTTGGCATGGGGCACTTAGGATGGTGAATGACCAGGATAATGTATAATATGAGCATATTGCTTTATGGCTGCTTAATGAGTTTTCTTGTATGAATCTCCCTACTCTTTTAAATGTAAGGAAGCTAGATTTTATTAAAGGCATAGTATGTTAGAAAGTAAAGCTCACGGAAGTTTTAAAATTGTGAGATTTAGTTTAGTTTAACCTTGCCACATCCCAGCATTCTGTTTCAGCCCTCAGACCCAGTTCCTTCCTATTTTTGTTTTCAGATGCTCAGACCAGACGATTTCCATTTTGTCCTCTACATCACATCTTCATCAGCTTGTGTGCATGACAGGGAGATAGAAAGAGCTGATGTCATTCATTGTAAATAAGTGCAGAGTAAAATTTGGGGAAGAATAGTAGTCTGTCATAAGGCCATGGTGTGGCTGCATTATGTCCCCACATCTTTAATATCATTTACAATTTTATTTTCAAAATACTGCTTGAAAAGAGAGTTAGTAAAAAGGGTAGCAAGCTTGTGTGGACCAGCTTCCATCAGAGGAGAGCCTTGTGAGCTTGGAAAAGAGATTGAATAGGAATACAGAGAGGTTTATGAACCAGTGAATGGTATGATGAAGCTGAGTGGGGAGCACTTATCACTTCTATCACAGTACAAGAGCAAATTAAATTATCTGGAGCAGTTATACAAGAGAAACTATACATTTTTTCAAACAAAATATATACAGTGTGGAACTCACTGCCACTTATTGCAGAGATCAGAAGCATTGTGGAACTTAAAAGGAGTTAGATGTATGTAACAGAGATTATTAGGTACGAAGATCTGCTCAGAAATCCCCAATCTGCTGACTGGCAAAACCTGAGAAAAAATGCTCTTGCTCTGTTGGAGGCAGGCTAGCAGGATTGATGCGCCTGTTGCCTTGATTTTGCCTTATGCTAAAATTAAGCACTTACAAATAATGTTGTTATTGTGATGATTTTTGGTGTTAAAAAGGAGTGAAAAGCAAGTTCTTCATAAAGCCTATAAAACTGTATGCTGAAAGATAACATTTAAGAAATAACTACTGCAATTCGGCCACATGTGCATTTGTTCTTGTAAAAATGTCAACAAGCATAAAGCCCAATGCCAGGTTTCCATTCCAATCAACAGGGCAGCAGGATTAAAAAAAAATACTGCTTTTATTTTTTTACATTGGCAAATCATCATGTTCTTTCCTAGACCTTGTTCCTGGAAACAGCAAAACCATTTTTTTAATATGTTTGTTTTTAAAAAAAGACATCAGGCAGGCAACAAATCTGTAAGGAAATATCCATCTCGAGAGTTTAGGATTTGGCAAAGTTAATTAGGCAACTGAAAGCTAGTCAAATTCTATGAAATTCCTTGCAGAATACCTTATTGGGGGATATTCCTTGGGTTCAGATTTAGAACAGAATGATAATATTAGCTTAAGTGCTCTCAGTGGAGTCCCCTAGTATGTCTTCTCTGTTTCAAACAGCATTCTTGAACTGACTTATGCTAGTATTTAATATATTTAGTTGTCATTTCTATGTCAAAGCACTGAAAATAATGGCATTTTCGTATTCTAGTTTTGGGGATTCTTTAACACAGTCAAATATGTAGACATTTTTTCAAGACATGATGAACAAGAAACATGAATAATTTTTTAATGTACGGTTTAACACCAGTTTGCTTGAACATTAATAATGCATTTTGATACTTGTAGATAAAAGATACTAAAGCAGCGTTTTCTTCTAACAAGTTCACATTACAAATACACAATTACTTTTGGGGGCTTTATTTTTCTTTCTGATCAATAGAAAAGCCGGAAGATTCCGTAGTAGTGAAGCTGGTAGTGAGTTTGCTGCAGCTGTCCAAGGCGGCCGTTAACCATCCCGGAGGGACAGCGGTGCTTGGTGAGTTACTGAGTCCCACAGCCGTCCTCGAGCTCTCCTTGCAAACGCCAGGTTGAAACTATGGCCATTCCCTATGTTCCTTTCCACTGCTGTTTTTCATTTCTGCCAGAGTTGGCCATCGGGAATGTTAAAATGGGCGATATGTCTTCTTTTCAGTCACTGTATTTTACAGCTTTGACTAATAATTTGACTAATAATTGTCATCAGTTTAGACTCTGTTCTCTTCTATACTCAGTGAAGAGTCACGTGTTGTAATATGGGTCACTTTATTAGGTTGAAAAACAGCAAGAAAAATATAAGAGAACTTACCTGAAAATTTGAAGGACATGTCTTCGTGGAAATTAAAATAGTTGTTCTCCATTATAAAGCCTCTTCTGTATTATTAAAATTATTCTCACTGTTTACATTGAGCACCTAATTAATGTTCAATCCACAGCTAAGAACCAAATCCCCTCTGCCCCAAGTGGGGAGTACCTACCTCCCTGTAGAAGGTGTTTACTGAAATTACATGTCTGATAGACAGAAACACAAGTAATGAGAACATTTGCCTTAATACATTTTTTTTGTCTAAAGGGCTAATAACTGATAATTATAAATGCTGAGCAATTGAAGCTCACATTTGCTTCAGTATGATACATTCTTCAGGATATCTGCAAGCTGTGAGTCTCAGCCTCTGCTGCATTTTGTTTCCTTAGATGATTTATTTGGTTCAAAACACGACCTGCATATCTTCAGTCTGTTCTTTGTTTGCACTGGTGATTAAAACAAAACAACGTTGTACAAAACAGAAACGTTTTCAAGACGTATACCCAGTATGAAGGAAAGTGCAGGGAAGTAGATTTTGGTGTCCTTCTGATGGACATGAACATCCCTGTTTTAGAACTGTTTTCAAGATCAATTTTGTTTTGTTTTATTCTTGTATGTAGTCATGTGTCCTTATAAAATATTTTGTCTGAAAGCAAATGAGGAACACATTGATACATCCTTTTATGTAAAATGTAGGTTAATTCTTAATGATTTTACAGGCTACTGTTTCTGTTCACAGGTTGCTGTTTGTATTTATCATACCCTAAGGGAGTGAAAATGAGTGTGTCTTAGTGGCTGTGATTCTGAGCTTTTGCACTCACCAGTTCCTGACACAAGCAGAACAAAATCCATATCTAATTTAAACTGCAAAGTCCAAAGCCATAAACACACCTAGAAAATTGGCTTAGAAAGCATAACTGTATTTATGAGTCTTAAGCTGCAAAATGTGTATACATGTAATTTTAACCATAAAACTCCTTGAGTGATTATTCATAAATGTTTCCAGTTTTTAACCCTATAATAATTTCAATTCTAAAAGTAGTTTATGCAACTTCTTAGCGTAAGACCTTGTTTTAGTGTGCATACGACTATAAAATTACTTGTGTTTGCAGAGGCAGTTGGAAGTTGCTTGGGAGAAATCGGTCCTATGGATTTCTCCACCATAGCTCTTCAGCACGCTGAGAATGCGCTGGATTCTAAAGCAGCAGACTTGCTTGAAGACAGAAAACTTCAGTGGGTCTTCATAATGTTAACTCAAATAAATACTGCTCTAACAGATAATTGGTGAGTATGCTTGTTTACTTAACTTATTTAGTTCAAAGCTTAATAGGCACCATTAAGTTGTATATTGTTCAAATCACCTCAGAGTAACACTCTGAAAGTGTTAATAACACCTGTTAATGTCCGACCACGTGCTTCTTCAAGGCTCAGATTACTTACCCAGTTAAGCTTAGGTATTTCCTAGAAATTCTGTAGTTGGACTCAAGCCAAAGAGTCTCTTGTGTGCTGTAGAGGATAGCAGTGGTGTGGAGTAAATACTGAGGCTTTGTTTTATAATAAAATACGCAATGGCATATCCTAGTCCAAAATATTTGACACACACGTTGTTAGACTGTGGAATTGTATGTTTATAAAGGTAATTTTGAAAATAAAATATGTGAATGAAACTAATAATAATCATAACAACGTTGTGTTTGGCATTCTTTCAGCATTGATGTTAGAGCTGCTGCTGTTTCCTGTTTGAAAAACATATTAGCCACCAAATCTGGCAGTGAATTTTGGGAAGTTTATAAAACTAAAACTGATCCCATGTTAATCTATCTACAGCCTTTCAGGATGTCAAGGAAAAAGGTACTTCTTCTGCTATACCTTATTTATATGGCATACGGGGTAGAGAAAACATTTAAAAATATTAGTTTTTAAAAAGAGTAAATTTGAAAATATTTTTGCGATAGACTTCGATGAATGCAAAATTTGGGCTTTTCGTCAGTCTGATTGCGAATATGATTGCTGTTGTACATCTGTTTCTCCTTTCTGTTTCAGCATTTGCAGCTTCTTCACATAGGAAATAACCAATTTGACATTAGAATGCAGTGTACTTTCATTATTATTATCTACTCAGTAATATAATACATTCTTAGGATTCCAGTCTCATTTGGTGCAAAAACATAGTGGAAAATAGGTCAGAAAAAAGGGGTGCATAATTAACCAAAAATCAGATTATTTCCTAATTTTCAAACTTCTGGTTTGTAAGCTGTATGTAATGTGGCCTTGTTGATGTTATCAGTATTTTTTTTAATTACTTTCAGATTTCCTTGGAAAACTTTAACTTACATGAAAAAATAGATATCGTCAATCAATTAAAGCACAGTTAATATTTAATATGTTTTAATCTGTGCTGATTGCAGTATGGGGGTTTTTTTTAAAGTTTATATTTGCTATTTTTTTTTCTTCTAGTTTTTAGTAGTACCTGCTAATGATACGGAGGCTCCTTTAGAAACTTTGGATGACACAAACCTGTGGATTCCTTTGGGGGAAAGCCATGAGACCTGGATCAAGCGCCTGACTGGTTCAGTACTGGACAGTGGAGGTGTGCAAACTGAAGTTCTCCAGTTAATGAAGCCACTATGTGAGGTGAGCTAAATTATACATATTTATATATGTATATATATTTGGGTGGTGATGCACAAAAATATATGATTATTTATCTTGCTAGAAAACAGTAATTTCTGCTATTAAGTTACTACTTTTTCTGAACAGTAATTCAAATCCTTCATAGTCAGATATATTTCAGGTACCCATAAAATACACTCTTGAAATACAAGATTTGAGAGATAATTGTAAACAGAGATGAACTTTATATGACTACTTTAACTGAATGCCTACATAGCCCTATAGAATGGTTTACATTTTAAATATTGCATGTTCTTTCTCAAGCATTACATGTTTGTTTTAGTAGTTGTCAGTTTGGTTATAACCTGAGAAAGAAGGCTTTGCGTTGTTTTTCTTAGCAGCTGCTCTGCATGGTTGTTTTCTAGGTGAAAACTGACTTGTGTCAAACTTTGCTTCCGTACCTGATTCATGACATCCTTCTTCATGACTCAGATGAATCTTGGAGAAATCTTTTGTCAGTTCATATTCAGAAGTTTTTTACAGCGTGTTGCAAATTTGCCTCATCTAGTAGATCTTCTACACCTCCAAGTTCTGATTCAGGTAATGTCATAATATTTTTGTTTGAAAAAGTGATTTTGGTTGTGAAAAAATTATCTTCTGACATCAAACACATGATGCACACTTGTAGGCATACAGAGTTTTAGAAGCTTATGTCCAATTATTTGATCTTTTTCAGTGAAGATACCAGTAATTTTGAAGCTGTTCATTGGCAGCACCCAAGTAGTTTCTTCGGTAGAGCTTCTTTCCCTATTTACAACTGGATGATGTTTATTACTTGCTGAATTTAGATGTGATCCATTGTTGTGTGCTGCAAGACTGAGTCTTGGACTGTCTCTTAAAATGACTAACTGGCAATTAAATTTCTCTCTTACTCAAGAGCGATTAAAGGCAGTTTTCCCCTGGATTTTCCCCTTGGAATAAAGACTAACCTTTGCTATATAGCTTCTGCCTAATGTTGGTAATGGTCTCCCTATACATTCAGAAGACCTGTTCCATTCCAGCAGAATGAAGGGAACAAAAGAACTGCAGCTGAGTATGAGTAATGCAGTAAGTTCTATTAAAAACAAAGCACCTTCTAATCAAGCTCGCTGGTGTCCTTTCCAATTAGACTGTGGTTAGATCTTTGTTATTAGACTATGGGAACAGTACGTGCACTTATTTTCAGGAGCTGAAATAATGTATTTTATTTGTGCATGTCCCTTACTTAACACAAATACAGTAATTTCAGGTTCATATTTTTTTGTGCAGTAGCTACTCTGCTGTACTTTCTAACTCTCTTCTCCAGTGACAAATCACAAAGAAATGAGTCTGTACAATGTCTTGCAGTCTCTTTACAGGCAAGTCATGTAAACTTGAGATTGGCAGAGAGGTC
This sequence comes from Caloenas nicobarica, assembly GCF_036013445.1. Lineage (NCBI taxonomy): Eukaryota > Metazoa > Chordata > Aves > Columbiformes > Columbidae > Caloenas > Caloenas nicobarica. The sequence continues at coordinate 197,948,758 of NC_088245.1, read as the reverse complement.
AAGGAACCCTTAGTATTGCAGTTTGTACTAAGAGTGCTGTAAATAAGCCCAATGATACTAGGTGTGTTTTAAGGTACTTTTTATAGATGCTGAATAGCCTGGCCAGAAAGACTAGAGCAGTATCCTTTCACATTTTTAAGTCAGGTGACAAGCTGTTCCCACAATCCAGGTATTTTTTTATTGTCCCACTTGGTAAGATACAAAAGGATTAACAATTTCTTGTTTCCTTCCGGTAAGCAACCAGGGAAACCACTGCACAAATTTATGCTCAAATGTACAAATTAACCCAAAATGTTATGTGAAAAATATGAAGGGATTTTTCTAAGTTTTATAATCTTGCAGTTAGTTCAGTGACTCCAATGAGCAAATGATAGAGGCCTCTTCAAACGTGATTCTATGCAGGGGATCTTACTGAGGCAATAAGCGCAAAATGAGGATGTGCAAAAGCTTTAAATTGAGTTCTTCAGATGAAAAACTGTCTTGGTACTAGAAAAACCCCACAGGAAGTGGCACACAGCTCATTATCTGTATAGGTGTTTACAGATAAAATGGAAGTGCAGTAGCCAACAGAACAAAGATCTCTTAATTCCGAAGTTGGAATGATAGAACAGCAGCAGTATTCAAAGCAAAAATTTTAAACATCTGGTGAGTACCAGTTTCCTCAATAACTCTGTCAAAACAAGGAGAAAAATCTTCCTAGAAAACCTGGATGAATTTCATTCCAGTCCATCAGGATCCGAACTGTGGCACAGACCAGGCAGTTAAACATGAGAGAGTAAAGTGTTTCTGAACAAGAGTCTTCCTGTTAATCCATTTTGACATGCAAGTTCTAGGAATTGTCTGTAAATCTTGGCAATTTAAAGCATAAGTAGTGTGAACATCATGCCAATCACTGCTCTACCTGAGAAACAAAACCTAATCGTAAGTTGCCAACTGCTTGACAAGAGTCATAGAATCATGTCTGTGTGTGGGAGATTGTGGTTTTTGTATAAGCATACACACTCTGTAAAACCTACAATAAAGCTACTAATGGAATAACTCTATATGACTCAGGCCTAAGGGAAGAGGTCTGTTATGGAGCTCTGTGTAATGATGTTGGATCATCTCTGAATTCTGTGAGAAGAAATAGAATCCACAAATGATTAATGCAAAGATAACTTGATAAAGAAAATTGTGGTATAAACTACTGTAATCTCACATCATATAAGGAGGGGTGATACATTTTGTGACAAACTATTAATTTAATTTTGGAAATGCCGTGCAAGGAAGGTTTTAGTTATTTTCTTGAATAGAAAATACACCTTATTATTTTGTAAATGGATATGTTATGACAAAAGTTCAGTATATTCTTTGTTTTGAAATATATGTTTCAGAGCAAGAAACACATAATTTTAGAAGTTTGGATAAAGTATCTCGACGAGCCATGCTTGCTGTTGTTGATTACTTAAGAAGACAAAAGAGGTGAATTACAGCTTTCCAAAATGTTGCTTTAATTTAATTATGACTGCGCCAAGGTCTGTTGATGCTCTAGATTAAAGAAGAAGAATGTGGTAGAGAACATGTCAGTTAAAAGGATGAAGATGCCATAGTGACCTTGCATTTGCTGCAGAAGTGATGTGGCTAGTCTTAAAAAGTTCTAACGATGCTGAAGGAGTCTTTTAAAAACTTTTTGTCTGATAAACTTTTTGTGGTATGGGTTTTGGGGGGCCTAGATAAAATTAGTCTTTGGAAGACTTTATAGTTAGATTGAATTTATTTTGTTTAATGTTAGAAAGTGTGTTAGAGCAATATTAAACTCTTTATTTAATCAGATCTGTTTCAGGTACAGTTTTTGATGACAGCTTCTGGCTGGATCTGAATTACCTGGAGGTTGCGATAGCAGCACAGTCGTGTGCTGCTCACTTCACAGCCTTGCTCTACGCAGAAATCTACGCAGACAAGATAAATAGAGACAAACAGCAAAAAAGGTACAAGCTTGAGGAATGCAGTTTCTTGCCATTTCTGGTAAAATGGATGATGTTTTGTGTGTCCCAGTAGCGTTTTGTTACGTGAAAAGTCAAAGAAACTTTAAAAAAAATTCCTTAGGTGTGTGTATTGGCCTGGAAAGTATTTCTGACAGTCTGTGAATGTGATCCCAACCTTGCTGGTTTGCTAGCTGTGACACATTCAAAATAGTGTCATTTTGACATCTAAACAGAAAGTTTTCTTAGTATAGCGTGTGTTCTGGAGAAACTTCACTAAAGCTAATGCTTCTCAATACTAAAATGTATTGAATCTCACTTCCTGAATTTAACACTTTTCAAATTCTATTTCTCATAATTAGTAGCGTGCTAGTGGTTAAATTACAGACAGAAGTTAATCAAGGGAGAAATAAATTACAGAATGATGATGAGAGTTGTGTGGGTAGAGCTGAATGGTCCTTGTAGAAGTCTTCTTCTATAATGGACAATTATCTTAGTCTTCTGGTCTAGCAAGATCAAGATATGGAACTAGTTTCCTAGCTTCCTTTTGGCAACAAATAACTCTTAAAGCAGTGAATGTGTAACAAAAGTATGGTTGCAAGCCTATATATTATGTAGTTGCTTTTATTCTTTCCCAGAAGAGAGTGTTCGTGCTTCAGGCATTCACAAAAGCATTTTGTTTTAATAACAGATTAGACATTACAAAGTTGTGGGTTTTTTTTTTCCTCTGAAAAATCAACTTGATGTTGAAATCCCTTGATGTCGATATTATTAGTTCAGCTGATCACTTTGTCATTCTAGTGGAGAAACATTTTGAATAACCTGGGGATATGATGAGCCTGATCCTGCATTTGGAGCTTTGCCCCTTACTTCTTAAGTGTTGTTTCAGAATTTCTTTAGTTCTTTATGTGAAATTTCATTTAGCTTTACTGGTTGAAACATTTCTTTTAGGTCATCTTTCAAAGCAGCTAAGAGTTTGACATTTGAAGAAGAAAGTCAAAGAACAACTATTACTATTTTGAATGAAAAAAGTAAAGAAGAAACTGGCATAAGTCTACAGGTACGTGTGTGTTTAAATCTGAAAGCAAACCTTCTCATATAATTACAATTAACAGTAGGTTTCATCTGAGCTGAAGGCAGATCGGGTTGAACTTCAAAAGCTGTATTTGCAGGTTCTCCTCATGCTCTACTTCAAAGTGAACTCAGTGACTTCGCCAGACAAGTTAAATGAGTATTCATTCACCTGAAACACTAATTAACTGGCAGATTTTAAATTACAGCAAAGCAGACTTTGTTCCCCAAAGAACTGACCTCATGGTGGTGACGAGCCAAGTATTTTTCAGTTTCTGTCAGAGAGATATGTTCATTAAAAATCAGCAAGCAGTGTAGCAAGTTATAATAATCAAAACCAAAGTAGTAGTATCTCCTACAAGTTTATTTGAAACATAAAATCTGATTCAGTGGCCTTGTCTAAGTTATTTCTTTCCATGGTTCATTATTCCAAAACTGCACCTGCATATCTTTAAAATGCATTGCCTAGCTGGTATGTCAGATGCTCATTCAGTACTACTCCGTTTGGCTTTTCAGCTAGTCCACATAAGGCCCAGCACTGGTTTTTATAACTTAGCAGAGAAGTTAGGTAGTCCTGAAGAGTTTTGCTAGACTACAAAACTTTTATTCCTGTGATGATATTCTCCTGTGATGATCCTGCTCAGATATTGCATAAAGGAAACAGTGTTACATGGAAGGATTTGTATTTATGAACTTAAATGATATGTATAAAACTCACTTAAACTGGTTCCAAAAGAGGTAATTCTTTGTTTTATGGCACATGTTCTAGGACCTTCTCATGGACATATATAGAAGCATTGGAGAACCCGACAGTCTCTATGGCTGTGGTGGAGGAAGAATGTTACAGCCATTAGCACGGTATAATTTATTAATGTTCTTATGTTCTTTAAGGTCATTGCTTTCATTTATTAGTAAGGAACTTCGATTGAAAACTTGTTAACTTACAACAGGATAAGAACGTATGAGCATGAAGCAGTATGGGAGAAAGCCCTCGTAACATATGACCTTGAGGCAAGCCTCTCTCCGTCTACTCGCCAGGCAGGAATAATAGAGGTAAGTTTTTTTTGTAAGAAGAAGTGGATGTAGGAATTTATATCCATTGTACTGAGAGTCCTTTGTAGTAAATGCAAAATTGTTTTAGGACTAAAAGAAATCTCTTTGGTCATCAAGTCCAGCCCGCACTCGTAGGCATCCAGACTGTATAATGTAAGACAACACATTTGTCCTGAAAACATTAAGGCTTCTGGTCCTCTTGTCACTCACCTGTAATCCCTATCTTGGGTAATGAATTTTCTGAAATATTTCAAAATAAATATATTTAATTTTATACAGAATTTGACTAGCTCCTAAAATGACAGGTTGTAAAAGTAATGTGATTGGTTATCTTTGCCATCTTCTTTAAACCTCTCCATTATGGCAACTATCTTACTGAAACTGTTGTATTTCTGATAAAATAAATAGGATTGATGTTGTCTTATTTTGATCCCTTAAAATTGTGTTGCGTTTTTAGTCTAAAAATGTTTACACTAGTTCTGTAATAACATAGCACAGGTATACCTCTGTTTGCTCTCATTTCATTTGCCTATGATATTTTTCCTACCCCAAATTATTTAGTATCATTGTTAAAATTCCATTGTGTTTCTCCTTCATAATGGCTGCACACATAACATAAGTGGTCACAATTATAAAGTCATTATGGTCTTCAAACAGGAGTTTGGCAAATCTCCTCCAGGAAAAACAGTTCAATAAGAAGTAAAACCATTATTCCAGGGTTGCAAGTATCAATAGCGTGATTAGCAGTCTTTTTAAAAAGTTTTCATCTTATACAGTGCTGAGTTTATAAATACTTATGGTTCTGCCTTGCTGCAAAGGCTTCTTTGTTTCCAAAGGTAAAAGCCTTTAAAAAAAAAAAAGGCAAAACAAAGCAACCAAACAGTTTGGTTTATTAAAGGAGGAAAACAAACTTTCAGTAATTTTGTTAATTCCAGGCTTTGCAGAATTTTGGGCTTTGCCACACTCTTTCCATGTATTTAAAAGGACTGGAACATGAAAACACGGAGTGGTGTGCAGAACTACAAGAAATGCGCTACCAGGCAGCGTGGAGGAATATGCAGTGGGGCCACCTCTCTTCTGTCAAGTAAAGTGACATACTTTCTTGCTGGTTCTTTAACTGAAAGGCAGCGATTTGAGTTCCAGGCAAAAAAAGATTACATTAGAATATCATTTCTGTGAAGCAGGTCACCTGATTGATCTTAATCATTGAATTGAAAAGCAGTCTTTTGCACTTAGACCTGTGTGTTTTGTGAGCACTTGACTTTTCATTTTCCTAGGAAACTATATGCAGTTGATTCTCCTTTTGATTGTTTGTAACTATAAACTGAATTTTTTCCATTTTTGACCGAGGTAGTGGATATGTCCTAAGTACATATGAGGAATATATAGTTTTTAATGTTTAATTTATAACCAAATGGGGAAAATATTACTCAGTACACTACAAGAGGTTATGAAGACAGGGATAAGCAAACACCAGTGTTGCTGGTGCCTCATAAGGATGATAGTAGGCTCAGATACTGCAGGCACCTTGTGTCATGTTGGGTGCCTTGCACTGGTTATTTCATATGGCTGGCCAGGATACAGTGTGAACTCTGCCCCTTCCTAGTACAGCTACATCATCACACATTTTAGGAGGAATACAGAAAAGATTCACTACATTCTGGGAAAAGCAGAAGTTACATGGTGTAGTCTTCAGTAACTCCTTCTGCATTAACTTTTAGTAGCCAGGAGAATGGAGGATTTTTCTTCTAAGACTCTTACAGAGAGAGGGGTCTGTGGAACATACTCCTGGTGTGTTCTTTCTCTTCTCCTGCGCTGATTTAAGATCATTGTTTAGAAGCACCTGGAGGACAGTCCAGGAGGTTCCTCCTGTGCATTGATGATAATTTCGTGATGCAAATGGTGGATGCGCCAACTAGAAGAGGAGATGGATCTCATCCTCACTAACAAGGAGGGTCTGGTTGAAGCAGTAAAGGTTGAGGGCTGCCTTGGCTGCAGTGACCATGAGATGGTGGAGTTCAAGATCTCACGCGGCAGGAAAAGAATACCAAGCAGAATTGCAACCCTGGACTTCAGTAGGGCCAGCTTTGGCCTTTTCAAACAATTGCTAGGGGAAATCCCATGGGCAAGGGTACCTGAAGGTAAAGAGGCCCAACTTAGTTGGTTAGCATTCAGGGGCTGCTTCTTCCAAGCTCAAGATCAGAGCATCCTGACACATAGGAAGTCAAGGAAGGGAGTCAGGAGACCTGCTTGGTTAAACAAGGAACTGCTGGGCAAGCTCAAGTGGAAGAGGAGAGTTTACAGATCATGGAAGGAGGGGCTGGCCACTTGGGAAGAATATAAGGCTACTGTCAGAGGATGTAGGGAGGCAACTAGGAAAGCTAAGGCCTCCTTAGAATTAAACCTGGCAAGAGGGGTCAAGGACAACAGAGAGAGCTTCTTCAAATACATGGCAGATAAAACTAACACCAGAGGCAATGTAGGCCCACCGGTGAATGGGGTGGGTCCCCTGGTGACAGAAGATACAGAGAAGGCAGAGTTACTGAATGCCTTCTTTGTCTCTGTCTACTATGCCGGAGGCTGTCCTGAGGAGCCCCGTACCCCTGAGGCCCCAGAGGAAGGCACGGCAATGGAGGCGTTTGCCTCAGTTGATGAGGACTGGGTTAGGGAGCAATTAAGCAATCTGGACATCCATAAATCCATGGGTCCAGATGGGATGCACCCGCGAGTGCTGAGGGAGCTGGCTGAAGTCATTGCTGGACTGCTCTCCATCATCTTTGGTAAGTTGTGGGAAACGGGAGAGGTGTCTGAGGACTGGAGGAAAGCAAATGTCACTCCAGTCCTCAAAAACAGCAAGAAGGAGGACCCGGGTAACTATAGACTGGTCAGCCTCACCTCTATCCCTGGAAAGGTGATGGAACACCTTATGCTTGGTGCCATCTCAAGGCATATCAAGGATAAGAGGGTCATTAGGGGCAGTCAGCATGGCTTCACCAAGGGGAAGTCGTGCTTAACCAACCTCATAGCCTTTTATGAGGACATAACAAGGTGGATAGATGATGGCAAAGCAGTGGATGTGGTCTACCTTGACTTCAGTAAAGCATTTGACACTGTCTCCCACAGCATCCTCGCTGCTAAACTGAGGAAGTGTGGTCTGGACGATCGGGTAGTGAGGTGGACTGTGAACTGGCTGAAGGAAAGAAGCCAGAGAGTTGTGGTCAATGGGGCAGAGTCTGGTTGGAGGCCTGTATCTAGTGGAGTGCCTCAAGGGTCAGTTCTGGGACCAGTATTATTCAATATATTCATCAACGACTTGAATGAGGGACTAGAGCGCACTGTCAGCAAGTTTGCTGATGACACCAAACTGGGAGGAGTGGCTGACACGCCAGAAGGCTGTGCTGCCATCCAGAGACCTGGACAGGCTGGAGAGTTGGGCGGGGAAAAATTTAATGAAATATAACAAGGGAAAGTGTAGAATCTTGCATCTGGGCAGGAACAACCCCAGGTTCCAGTATAAGTTGGGAAATGACCTGTTAGAGAGTAGTGTAGGGGAAAGGGACCTGGGGTCCTGGTGGACAGCAGGATGACCATGAGCCAGCACTGTGCCCGTGTGGCCAAGAAGGCCAATGGCATCCTGGGGTGTATTAGAAGGGGGGTGGTTAGTAGGTCGAGAGAGGTTCTCCTCCCCCTCTACTCTGCCCTGGTGAGACCTCATCTGGAATATTGTGTCCAGTTCTGGGCCCCTCAGTTCAGGAAGGACAGGGAACTGCCGGAGCCACGAAGATGATGAAGGGAGTGGAGCATCTCCCTTATGAGGAAAGGCTGAGGGAGCTGGGTCTCTTCAGCTTGGAGAAGAGGAGACTGAGGGGTGACCTCTTTAATGTTTATAAATATGTAAAGGGTGAGTGTCATGAGGATGGAGCCAGGCTCTTCTCGGTGACAACCAATGATAGGACAAGGGGTAATGGGTACAAACTGGAACACAGGAGGTTCCACTTAAAGATGAGAAGAAACTTCTTCTCAGTGAGGGTGACAGACACTGGAACAGGCTGCCCAGGGAGGTTGTGGAGTCTCCTTCTCTGGAGACATTCAAAACCCGCCTGGACGCCTTCCTGTGTAACCTCATCTGGGTGTTCCTGCTCCCATGGGGGGATTGGGCTAGATGATCTTTTGAGCTCCCTTCCAATCCCTGACATTCTGTGATTCTGTGGCTTCACGGACATATCATTTTGAAGGGCAAATGTCATGCCACAATCAGAACAAACTTCACATAGGTGGTCTCTCTGTGTCCCTGGGTTAGGAGCTATGTAAACCTCTTTGGTCATAAACCTCTTAAGCAAATAGAATATTCAGTTTTAATACAGGAGCAGAAAAGCAACCTGTAAGATTAAGAGAGAGGAGGAACAAAGAGAAAAAGAAAGAAAAGTGAAAAGGGCAGAGAAAATTAAAGTGAAAACTATGGGGTCTTTCAGCCTTCTGATTTTTTTTTTCTTTTTTCCTTTTTAAAAATATTTCTGAAGTAAAATGTAAAAAATTGTTGATTCTGAGCTCAAGTTGCATACATACCTTAATATATAACTTTCAGCATAATACTGTGAGAAATGTGTTACGATTAAGCTTCTATTGAGTAGATGGGTTTGTGTCATATTTTTGATAAAACCATGAACATAATCTCTGCATTCCAAACATTTTGACAGTTACTGTTTTTTCTTTGTTTTCAAAGAACAGCTTGAATTTATAAAATACTAATTTAACTTAAAATTTGAAGTGTTGCATTATTGTTTTTTATCATGCAAAACAGCAGCCCATCCAGCTGCAGAAAATGTACTACTAAAAATATTTGTTATAAAGATAATATTGACCTCTTTGTAGAGAAATATAATTGTCCTTTTATTTTATGTTACTTTTGCTTTCTTTTTAAGAGATGAGACAGGAAGACCAGGGTACCATGAATCGTTGTATGATGCTCTTCAGTCTTTACGAGATAAGGAATTCTCTACTTTTTATGACAGTCTGAAAGATGCCAGGTAACTGCGTGCAAATATTCTGCTGTTAGAGAGATGGGAGTGTGGGGCTGTTTGTAGTAGCAAGTTATGTATAAAAGACTATTATGGGGTTCTGTGTGCTTAAATATAGACTTGTGCATATAATAAAATTAATTATTCTGGACTGCAACTTAATTTCTAAGTTTTTTAACTTGAATTTTTCTTTTGCGCATATACAATTTGTGTGCTAATTGAATGTACATTTCCTGTGGTATACACCCCTTGCTTTGCTGTCCTTTTCAGTGGATTTGAATGCTGACTGCTGCTCTTTTGCTGAGCTATCACAAAGGCTTTTGAGTTTATATATGCTTACCATGTTTTTGTTTCTTGACAAACTTCATTTTTTGAACTTTAATGGCAATACAAAATAGTTCCAAACTGCATAGTTTTGCTGTTTAGATTATTTTCACTGTATGGAAATTATGTTATGGATGTTTGGAATTACTTGTGGATATTGAAAAAAATAATTTACTATTTCTCTGTTAAATCCATAGAGTGAATGAAGTAGAAGAGCTGTGCAAAGGCAGTCTTGAGTCTGTTTATTCATTATATCCAACTCTTTGCAGACTACAGCTAATTGGAGAGTTGGAAAATATAGGTCAGCTGTTCTCCAGGTATTTGTTTAAGCTTGTTTCATATTCCTTTCTCAGCTTTCAGGATTTTTGGTAATCAAGTCTAGCACAAAAATAAAATTACCTCAAAAAATGTTATTCGTTAACATCTCAAACTTAATCTTAAATATGATATGGATTTTAGCTTTACTAGGTGAAGACCTCTTTTTATCCAGACTGGATTTATTCGTGGTCTCATTTTAATTATTTGATATTATGCCAATATTGTGTTTTAAATAACTGTTTTCTTTCTTTTGTTTTGCGATCCCTGACATACTCCGAGGTAGCAGTCATATCTCCTAGCCTTTGATTTACTAAAGTAACTGACTCATCCTCTCCTAGTTTCCTTTCTAAAAATGTTTTCAATTGAATCATACCCAAAGATCTGTTGAAGGTTGATTCAGTTTGAATCACTTTCTTCATGGACCACTATTATCATCAGTATTCTACCTGAATTCTTAACATTGGGTTTTAATCACAGGAAGATATTTCTCTCTGTAGTGCTATTAACATAGAATTTTTTCTGCTGTATTTGTATTGGTTTGGTAGCTTAGAGTCATCCTACAGTCATTTAGCATGTCCAGGACCTTATGGACTGTTGCTAGTTGTAGTTAATGAATCACCTAAGAAAATAATACAAATAATGCCAACCTACACAGCTGCAATGTCACAGTTTGGCATTTATCCTTATATTAATCCATAACCCAAATATTCCATAGTCCTATTAATCTTATATAATAAAATAGGAATTTTGGTCTCTAATCTTTTAAGTAGCCCTATGAATGCAATTCCCTTTGCTGACCTTAACACAACAGTTTTTGGTGCTTAGTCAGGAGTGTTTGCAACAGAGTTGTTCACCTTACTAATGCTGATCCCTTGATCTTCATGTGTGTTAAAACTGGAAGCCTGCTGGTGTATTCTGCATATTAATCATTGTAGGGTTTTATGGACTATTTCTTGGTTTTCAACTGTAGATTGTGAACTGCCTCAGTAGTTTACTTTTGTTACTCATGTTGCATTTCACTAATATTTAGTGAGAATTAATAACAGGTCTTTTTTTCTTTTGGTAACAACTGCAGATCTGTTACTCCTCAACAGCTGAATGATATTTATTTGAAATGGCAGAGACAGTCCCAGCTTCTCAAGGACAGTGACTTCTGTTTCCAGGAACCTGTAATGGCTTTGCGCACCGTAATTTTGGAGATCTTGCTTGAAAAAGAGAATGAAAACACCAAAAGAGAATGTATTAAAGACATCCTAACCAAACATCTAGTGGAGCTCTCTAGACTTGCAAGAACTGCTAAAAATACACAGGTAACAAATTCCAGGGAAGATCAGTGGCAGATGTTTAGTTTTCTGAGTTTATAAAAGAACTTCATTTTTTAACAGTACTAAAGATGAGCTGTATTCTGTGTTTATTCAATTAATCAATTAGTTTGAGACTTAAACTATGTAGAATTTATTCATAAATTGTAATTATGGACTTGTTTTCTGATTTTTTTTTTTACATAACTGTAAGTTACTCTATGAGGTAGATAGCATAAAAATGAAATTTTCGGTGAAGAATGCTCTTATAGTTCTGTTACTTTATTTTGGTGCAGTTTTATATATCCAGCCTTCACTTGCATCACACTGTTGTAGTGTTCCAGAGTAAAGCTGCCGAAAGAACTCTCTTGCATCTGTATATTTACCATTGTCTTCAAGGTTTTTATACCCTCAAGGCACCATTGCACTGTGGTAATTCTCCCTGTCTGAATGATTTAATGGGATTTGCAGCATCAGTGGTTTCTGCAGCTGTTAATGCCAGAGTCAGCCTTGGCTTGTTCTGGGTAGTGCATCTGGAGGAGTAACTCAACCAGAATTTATGGAGCAACAGTATCCTCCAGGAACCACTGCAGATGATAGTTCTAGCTAAATGTGTAACCTCCAAAGATATTTGACACTTCACATATGTGAAACTATATTAAATTTGGATTTCAGGAAGGTTCTAACTCCTTTTGTGAGTAATGATGAAATCAGTTGAACAGCTATATTTGATTTCATAAATTTGTGAAGTTTACTCAGTGCCTCTAGAACTGTTTGGGAAAATTCTTCAGATTTTTTTAATCTCATACCTGCCCAGCCACTAACACTGGTGATGAGTGTCTGTAAGAGCCTCAACAGAAGTTAATTTTTTTCACTTTGATTTTTAGTTACAGAAGAAGATTAAAAGTGGGCCACTACCTTTGGGGAGGATTAGAAGGTTCTGAAAGATTGAGCCAGTGTGTTCCTGAAACACTGTCGTTCCAGCCTCTTTGGTGTTGTAGGTCATGTGCAACCTCTGGGCTGTTCTTCTGGGCCTTACCAGTCTTTCAAACCATGAGATCATAACCCTTTGCTTTTGGCACACTAGTGATTGATAATACTGAGTGTCTGCATGTAGGAAAGTTTTTGAGGCAACACTCTTTGCAACTAATAGCTTTTCTTCCTCTTTGGTGCCACTACCATCTGTCAGGAGAAGGAAGAGAGGGATGTACAGGGTCATCACACTGACCACTGATGGAAGTACCCAAACTTACATTGTCATTTGCAAGCATTCTTACATTTTAATTGTTTACCTTGCCTATTTAAAAGTTTTATTGATTTGGTTATTGGTTGGATAAGCCATGAAAATACACTTTAGTCTTGATCTTTGACATTGTTAAAAAGATAGTTTGCTCTTTGTACTATCATAGTGCTATTGGATTGCTAAATAATGAGGATGTTACTTCACTGGTGATATAAGTGACGAGGTGGGCATGCAGCAGAATTAGTGTATGGTGGTGCTGTTTTTCTCACTATTTTTCTGCAGTCTCTTAGGATGTAATAATAATCACTAAGCTAAAATTATAAATCCATTCTTTCAGTAGATACTGATTGTAGAACTTCTATACTTTATACCTTCAAGTAATTTAAAATGTTAAACATTGATACTTTATTTTGAGGTTTTTGAGGTTTAATTCCATAATATTTTTGTTGCAAATCAGGATTTTCTGCAAGTATATAGAAAAATAACTTCATCTCTTTGCTGCAAATAAATTCTTAGCATTGAGTAGGCAAAATATGCTGCACAGGTAGAGCTAATGAAGGTGGACTTTAAAACCAAAACTTACTGTGAGATACATGTATGTGACTTAAAGAATTGTTTATGATTTTTTTTCAATTTCAGATTCCAGAAAGAGCTATGTTTCAGATTAAACAATACAATCCAACAGCATATGGAGTTTCTGAGTGGCAGCTAGAAGAAGCTCAGGTTTTCTGGGCTAAAAAGGAAGAGAGTCTTGCACTGAATATTCTTAAAAGGATGATAAAAAAATTAGATGCAGATTTGTTCCAGGTATGTGTTATATAATGTATAAACCTATGGGAATTAAATTATGTAAGATCCTGTTTCCACTTTCTGAAGTTTTCCCTTGGAAGAAAATTAAAAGCCGGAAATCTGTTTGGTACTCTCAAAATGTCTGAAAGCAAAAAAGTCTGTAGTAGCAAATCTTTTCAGTGTTTTTCAAAGCGAGTCTGTTGTTGCTGTTCCTCTTTTGATTTTCATGATTGCTCCATGAATCGGTTGATGAGGGCATCCAAAAATTTAGTTCTTCTCTCACCTTCCAGTGTTATGTTCACCCTGTTCACACTGGAACAGGCTGCCCAGGGAGGTTGTGGAGTCTCCTTCTCTGGAGACATTCAAAACCCGCCTGGACGCCTTCCTGTGTAACCTCACCTAGGTGTTCCTGCTCTGGCAGGGGGATTGGACTAGATGATCTTTCGAGGTCCCTTCCAATCCCTAACATTCTGTGACTCTGTGATTCTGTGATTCTGTCCACGTAAAGAGGTTTTGTGTTTTCACAGCCTATGACATCCTTCAGTATGTCACAGTCAGTGTTGCCATCTTGATCAGATGTCTTTAATACGTACCCTATACTAAAAGTATTTTGGAAACTTGTCCTGCTATACAGTTAAAGCTGAGCTTCCAATCTGGAGGCAAGTCCTTTGGAAACCTGTTCCATTATCTTCTCAGAACACTTTTAGCCGGGTTTCCATGTAGAGGTCTGAAAAATTTAATGGTCACACACAGTTATCGCAATTCCTGAATGTTTCCTACAGAGTATGCTATGGTACATCAGACTACCTGGGAATATGAGAAAATACTATTCTGGAAACATGCTGTGAATTTATTTGATTTTTATTACATGTTGCTGGTTTATTCTGCTTTTCATTGTTCAAACTGTCAGGCATTTAAAAATATGTGCTCTCCTTTAGTCTAGCAAAGAGTATGAATGTCATTTAAGGTTGTTGGCTGCTGTAGATACGGATGGTAAATGACTCTGTAGATACGTTAAGTGTAATAGTCCTGAATGGTTGAATTATATTCAAGGTTTAAAGATCTATGAATTGCCTACTTCATATGAAAAAAGTATTTTAATTTGATACTTCTGTCTTTTTTTTTTTTCTTAAAACTTGCTTTCGTAAAGGTCGAGAATGATCCTCATCTGAAATTGATGTATACAGAGTGTCTGAGGCTATGTGGAACCTGGTTAGCAGAAACATGCTTGGAAAACCCTACAGTCATCATGCAGAAATACTTAGAAAAGGTGCATCCAGTCTTTGAAATATGCAGTCTTTGAGATAATGCTGTTGTAAAATATGTTGTTAAAATGTCAAGTAAATTTTACTTTTTTTTTTTTACAATTTTCTTTATTTTTCTGGATTGAAAATATGTTTTCTTATCAAAATAGTTTCACCTAGTCTTGTATAACATTGCAATCTTATAAAATATTCAGAATATGGCTTTACAGAGTTCACAGTGAACTTCTGTGTAATATTGGCTTAAAAGGTCAGAGATAATGACTGCTAGTCCTGTTTCCCTTTCCTGTTCCACACCATCCACATCCTCTCCTTCTCAGGACACATCATTCACTTAACATTTTTTCAGTATGGGAGTTGTGTTTGCAACAGTCTCTTTCCGGGCACTGGAAAGTCTTGTACTTGTGTTTCAAAGTACTGTGGTTTTTTTTAAACTCTTAGTAATACAAACATTTTTATTAGCATTTGCCTACTCTGCATTTCTTTATTTCATGCTAATTTCTGCAACTCTACAAAGTTGCTCTTCTCCGTTACTCTCTTCGTGGTTTTGTCACGCTGATGATTAAACTTTCACCCATAATTTCTTCTCTTTTTGTCACTTTTTGGTTTAGCATTTATTTTTTTCTCACTATCTTATAAGGATGTAAAACTATTGTAAAAATTCATGCTTGGTTACTCTGAAAGACAGTTAGCTGTAGGAGACTCCTGTCTGGTTATTACCGCTGTTTCATACAGGATGATCTTTTTGACTGTTTACACTGAAACACTCCTCAAAGATTAAATTCACTTAGGAGAAAAATATTCAGCCTGGTAGGTTTTATTTTGTATGCATATATATCCCATCATAGGCAACGTTAAATAACCTGTTTGAGCAGATGAACCTGCTTGAGCAGGAGAGTTGGACAAAATGACCTCCAGAGGTCCCTTGCAACCTCAAACATTCTGTGTTTCCATTTTAACAGAGTTTAATCAATTATTTTGCAGCACTATTAATCCAATTATCAGTTTTACCATTATTGTAACTTCCCTTTTAGGCTGTGGAAATTGCCACAAGCCACAGTGGAGACAGCAGCGACGAGCTGAAGAAAGGAAAGATGAAAGCTTTCCTGTCTTTGGCTCGTTTCTCAGATAATCAGTACCAGCGAATCGAGAATTACATGAAATCCTCGGAGTTTGAAAATAAGCAAGCGTTACTGAAGAAGGCCAAGGAGGAGATTGGCCTCATAAGGGAGCGCAGAGTTCAGACAAATAGGTGGGCCTTCCCATGAAGCCGTGGTTGCTATGGAGCCATCAAAGGCTCCATCTTTACTTGTTCTCTGTCCCTCTGGGCAGGTGGTACAGCATGGCTCACATCTCTTGAGCTGCATTTTTCCTTCTTTTCACAAAATAGTGGCCAAATCTCTAGTGCTTGTTGCAAATAGTTTCTGAACTGTGCCTGAATGTGCTCTAGGAGAGTGCAAAGTAGTGTGGGCCAAAACTAAGCCAACAAGTGTTACAACAGTTAAACAGCGCGCATGCTCATGGGCCAAATTCACATTTATTCCCTTTATCTGTTTAGTTTATTTGACAGAGAAAATGTTACAGAGTAAAAAATAAATATTTGAGATTTTTCTCCATCACACATTTGGTGAAAGTGTAGAATTCATCTTAATACAGAAGTCTTAAAGATTTCATAAGAGCAGTTGAAAGTGAGCAGAAAAAATGCAACTTCAGCAGTTGGAAGCTGAAGTCTTTACACAATGATGTGTACTGGATATTCACATTTACACCAGTATTGAGATCAAATAATGAAAAAAAGAAAGAAGACACTGACTTAAAATTTACTTAGAGTGGTGGGTCTGTGTGAACATACACCAAAGAAATAGCTCCCGCAGTTTGGTTTCTCAGTTGTTTATTTTACAGTACTTGTACATACAAAGAAAGTTTAACAAAAAGTTAAATTAGTAAGCAAGAGAAGTAGGGACAGCCTTGGTTGTAAGTTCGTTAAGAGACAATTTGTTAAAAAATGTCTGTTCACATAGGTACACAGTGAAGGTTCAGCGAGAACTTGAACTGGATGAATGTGCCATCCAAGCCCTCACTGAGGATCGTAAACGTTTCTTGTGTAAAGCTGTGGAGAACTACATCAGTTGTTTACTGAGTGGAGAAGAACATAATATGTGGATCTTCCGACTCTGTTCCCTGTGGCTTGAAAATTCTGGAGTTGATAGAGTCAATGAAATGATGAAGGTAAATGTCTGCTGTGGCTTTTCCTTATTATGTTTTGACATTAAATTATCCATCTTCTCCTTCTCTTCCTGGGTTTCTAGAAGATGAGTTATAGGGCTGTGCAGTATGTTTTCCTATGTATCTCCTTAACTTTTCCATCAAAACTTGCTTTTTTCAGTCATCATTGCTCATCAGTTAGTTTTTCATCAGTGAGAGTTGTCGTTCTCAATGCGTTTTAATTTAACTTAATTGAATTTAGCATTTTAGTTTGACAGGTCTGTATGATTAAGCATGTCTCATGATCTTTCACTGTTGTCACCTTGTTCTTTACGTACCTTGGATACTACCCATCTTCAACATCCTTTAGTGCATTATTCAGTTTATATTATATTTACTTCTAGGTGACAGGGTGTGGTTTTAGATTGTCTCTAACATAGTAACCAGGCACCAGTAGAGTTCTCATTCTCAGGCTGGTTCTGTCATTTCTGGGAGCATGCAGGAAATCTGTTCATTCTTACCTGAATGATCTTTTTATAATGGAGATCTGTCCAATTTAATTATTTGTGTTATAATTAACTTTGAAAAACAGTAAGTGTTCCTTTACTTATATTTTTAACACACAGTTGTTTCTTGGTTAAAACTAGATTGTATTTTTTTGTTGTTAGGATTGTCTCTCAACACAGTCTAGAAATGAATTCTGAATCAATATATCTAAGCTCAGATCTATTAGAATAGAAAACAGTAGTTTTCTTATGAAGGACTTGTAGCATTCAGGAGACATGGAGCCAGATGATGTGATGCTCACTGGATTGCCATTTGATCACACAGCAATGATTACTCTCAGTTTAAAAAAGCATACAAAACCAAAATTCTAGCCCTTACCTGGTATTTTATGATTACAATTTTTTTTGGTGTTTAGTACAGCTTTCTAACTGAATTTTCGCTACTACAGGAAAATGCAGAGAAGATCCCTTCATACAAGTTTTTGCCTCTGATGTACCAGTTGGCTGCTCGGATGGGAACCAAGATGATGGGTGGTTTTGGATTTCATGAAGTTCTGAATAAAGTAATTTATGCTTTTTGTATCTAAAGATATCCTTTTTTTTGCTTAGTAGTGCATGCTTCTAAACAATATCTATCTGTGCAGTTATAGCTAAAAGAGTTATGTAGGTGATAAAGGCGTATTAAAAATGAATGATGCAAAATAAGTATAGTGAGGGGAGAGGATTTGGGACTTTTTACCTTTCTACTTAATTGATTTTCTTGTTGTATCATATCAGAATAGTCTTATGCAGGTATAGGAATATACTTTGAGCATATTACAGTTGTGGAAATACCATCTACGTATTACTTTTTATTTCTTATTAGAAACCTTAGAGGTTCAAGAGGATTAATAATGTTAATTATTTTTTTTCTTCTGTACAGTTTTTAATAATGGGATCTTTTTGTTTTCCTTGACAGCTAATGTCTAGAATTTCACTGGATCATCCGCATCATGCTTTGTTTATAATATTAGCTTTGGCAAATGCTAACAAAGATGAACTCCTCACAAAACCAGATGCAAAAAGAAGAAATAATTTAATTAAAAATGCCCCGAAAGAAATCTCCCAGCTTGATGTGGTGACTACAAAAATTTTTATTCTATTAATCACATTCAGTCTTCATTAATTTCATTTTGTTATAAATATATATATATATAGGGGTATTTTAATGCACAGGTCATCAGCTGATTTTTGTTAAGAAAGAGTTGGAGGAAAAAAGTACTTTCAATAATAAAAATCCCTTCCTTTTGTGCATACTTTGGTTATTATTACTGGAAGAAGTAATTATGAGGTTGAACAAAACATGGTTGTTTCCTGCAACAAATAGCCCCAGCTATTGCAGAGAGTTTTGTGATAGATGTCCTTGACATGTGGTTCTGTAAAAGGCATTTTAGATGCAACAAAGACTTGAGTGGGTTCATTGTTAAAAGTACATACTGAATTATTTTTTCTGCTTTGAATGATACCATCTGTTTTGGAATCATCTCATATCTAGATTAATGCCTCCTCTTTCCCCCATCACTATAGGCCTGACACGGTTATTTCTCATTACCTTCTTTCCCACCTCCCACCCTCTGCCCTCCAATGTATTTTTCACCACATTTTTATTTTTTATTTGGCTTTTTTTCACCTTTTTCTGAAATTTGTAGTTCTTTTATGGTCCCACTTGTAGGAGTAGGATTATGCTAGACTCAGCTAAGTCTCAGAGTTAGGCACAGATGGGACGCATGGTCAGTTTTGCCTTTCGCACACAGGCATTTTCTTCAGTTGGGAAGAAATGATGGAAGCGGGAAGGTGGTGGAAGAACATCCAGAACTGCCTGTCCCTTTGTTTGGAAAATTTTTGCAGGTTTTTTGCACTTTGCCTGGACAGACTTGCTCCCTCTCCATTCCCAGTAATATTTTATTGTATTCATTATCTCGGATTAGACAACACAGGACTTTTCTTCAGATTATTTCTGTTCATATCACAAAGGACTGTCCATTATGGCAATTTTCTCTGTTTTTGTAGGATGTGTCTCCTTTGTCCTTATCTGACTGCACGTTATGATGTATCATTCACCTTACAAGGTGTAGTTTGCAATATCTGATATTTGTGTTCCATTGGGGTTTTTTAGGACAGAATGGAGGCTGCTCGCAATATAATCAATATCGTAAGAAAAAAAAGAGCTCATATGGTTCGAGATGTTGAAGCACTTTGTGATGCTTACATCACTTTAGCGAATCTGGATGCTACTCCATGGAAAACTCAAAGAAGTAAGTCTTGGGAAAATGATTTCTCTTTTTAATAGTGAAGATATTTTGTTTTCTTGAATTAAAATGTAGATTTCTAGATATTGATGTTTAGTCAAAGGAGATACTGTGCTAGCACTGTGCCCAGTTTTTGATAAATGTAGAACGTAGTCTGGATTAAAAGTCATAGGAATTACTTGTATTGTAAGGTTCAGACTTTCTGAGTATGAAACACCAGAAAACTCCAGTTGTCCTGTGGTCATCTTCATCAGCTCAACAGAAGCATGCAGTGAGGTTTGGGGTTGCAAAAGCTATGAAAGGTGCTTTTTGTGAACTTTTATGTATGTTTATAGTTCCAAATTTAAAAATATTAATTCCTTTTAATTACAGAAGGAATAAGGATTCCAGCTGACCAGCCAATTACTAAACTGAAGAACCTGAAGGATGTTGTTGTTCCTACCATGGAAATTAAGGTGACTGAAGTTGAAACAAATATACTCTATAATATCAAATCTTAGAATCAACTTCAAACTTTTATAATGGCAGTCAGGGCATTTATCTCCTGATCGGATTCCCACGTTCTTTACAGGTCAGCCTGCCAGGGTTACTTTCCTGTCAGGAGGGAGATACAGTGTGAAATGCTTTCTTTAGGCTTTAGAAGACCTTGACCCCAAATCTTAAATTTGCTGGACAGCGGCTTATCATATGAAGGTGGTTTTGCCGCTGTTACTGCTGACCAGTCTTTTGTTATCAGCTGCTTGAAGCACAGGGAGGATCTTGTTTTGTAGCTGCTAGCTCAGAGCTTCAGGGAGGTGCTTACATCCAGAAAGTTGTGAGAATTAATTAAACACCTCTTCGGCTGTTCCTGAATGGCCACCTCATATGTTTTTACCATTCAGTAATGGGGAATGATCTATTCCTGTTAGCATTAGCGGTGGATTCGATGGGTGCATGGGCACTTGGATGCCACATGCTCTTCCTAGGAAACGTACCCATTTCAGGAGTGTAGAGTTACCTTTTGGGCCAGTCACCTAAAATTTACATGTTATGAAGCCAGACCTTGCTATATTGAAGTGCCTCAGACTATGTCTGTAAAGCTAAATAAAACAAGCCAAGGGATGTTACGCTGTTTGACTTCAGAGGCCAGAAATTGCCACCGATGCTAAAGGGCAGTTGTTTGCAGGGCTCCTGTTGGCCCCAGGTGTTGCTGCTTTGTACGACTCGACTGTCCTTTGCTTTGCCTTTCTTCTCCAGTGCAAACTATCTGAAATAGCTGGAGGTGTGTGATGTGAACACCTGGGTGATATTTCCTTACAGCTGCCTGAGCAGGGCTGCTTTGTGGCGTGAGGATCTGGAGGATGGCTGAGGATACAGATCCTGTAGCTTGCAACAGTTTTAAGACTGTAGATTGGGTCCTTTTGCAGCCTAACGTAAGCCTAATGCCCCCCAGCTGTACATGAACATTTTCTTGAGAGAATGCTGGTTGGAATGGGCCGGAATTGTGTCAGAGCTTGTTTGGTGAAGTCTGCAGCACCAGGTCCCCTCTCCCAGGGAGGGGAGCACAGAGGAATCCAACTCACTCCTTTGTTCAGCATGTTTCTGTAGCCTTTGTGAGTGTTATCCTTGTAGATGATAGAATGCTCATATTAATGTTTAGCCCATAGTCTGCTAATGAGGTTTGCAAACAACTTGTTACTACTTTTTCTGAGTCAAATTGAGGTAATATTTCTATTAATCTTAAACTAATTTATAATTTCAGGTGGATCCTACAGGACGATATGAGAATTTGGTGACAATTATGTCTTTTAAGCCAGAATTTCGGTTAGCAGGAGGTATGAATCTGCCTAAAATAATTGATTGTGTAGGATCAGATGGTAAAGAAAGGAGGCAGCTGGTTAAGGTAGGTTCTGTCAGTTGTAATGACATCTCAGAGATTTGGCATGCTGGAGTTCTTTAAGTTCTCGTGTTAGTTTCCTCATATATCACTTCTGTACCATGAGCATACTTTTCACAGTTCAGTGTCAGTTTTCTCAGTTCAGGAATGCTTTAATAAAGGAAATTACAAAGTAATAATAAGTAATAAATAATAGTATGTAAATGATAATATAATAATAAGTAATAATATTAAATATTTTTTAATTATTTTTCAACAATGCATGTAATATACGGTAACTTACCTGACATATACCAGGCCTATACCTTGCATGGTCATGTCTCAACTAGTGACCCGGAGTGTACAGCTCATAAAAGCCATCAACATTTTGTGTTAAATACCTCCTTTTTTCTTTCTTCCCCATATAAAAAGTTACTATTCAGAGACAATCAAAAACATGCACATAGAAACACAAACGTGTGAAAACCATGTGTTTCTCTTTAAACTCAATTGATTTCATTCTGTCTGTCTTTGAATGTAACATTGAATATAACAGCTGCTGGAAGAACTCTGTTTTGCTGTTAAGTATGGGGTAGGTTTGGAAGTTTTAAAGAGAAGCGTGGGTCACTAGATCTGCATCCAGTAATCAGTACTGCAGCACCAACTGATGCTGCTTCAGCTGGGTGCTGCGTTGCTAAATGTGGTGGATTTTTTCAAAGGGTACCATAAGACATTTAGGTTGATTGAAGCCTCGATCAAGTAACATTTCTCAAAAAAAGGAAGAAAAGGGTGATGTTTTAAGTTAATGGTGGTTCTGCTTAATCAGCTGAGCACTATTAGAAAACCAAGTATAGAGAATAAACAAGTGTGAATTACATTTTATTACAGGTGATTATTGTGGAAAAGTAACTTGTGTTTTCTGCAATTTTTTAAAATAATTTTTTTAAGCTGCTGAACAAAAAGTTGGATGCAGAAAAGTGTTCTTTAACTGCTTTTTCTGTTTGTGCTAAAGGGCCGTGATGACCTGAGACAAGATGCCGTTATGCAGCAGGTTTTCCAGATGTGCAACACATTGCTCCAGCAAAACACTGAAACACGAAAGAGAAAATTAACAATCCGAAGATACAAGGTAATCCTCAACAGCTGCTGCAGCAGAGGAATAAATGCTACAGATAAAGCCTATTTCCCCATTCTCCTCTTTTTAACCTAAAGACAATATAAAAGTGTATTTATTTATGTTTTATTAAAATAGTGACTGCTCCTTAAGGTATGGAATAAACAATTAATGCAATGTCATAATTGCAGTTATTACAACTGCACTTTTTTCCAAATCCTTAAAAAAGGATGAACTTATAATTGAAAATAAATTAAGTCATGCACTGTCCTTGAATTGTAAGTTGCTAGTCATTAAACTTAAGCATACAAGTTTCTTTATGAATTATCTTTTTTTTTAAGTCTTGTGATATTCCTTAATTAATTAATAATTAATTTTAATCTTGCAGTATTCCTTACAATTGAACCCAGAAGTCCCATCTAGGGTTTGTTCATGCAGAATTTGAATTGCAGAACTGTTTTTGTTGGAATTGGGGATATAGGAATAAGTTCTTATTGTGAATGCAGAAAATGTATTTGAACAGGAACTTTCCCCTCCTCCTTCCATTTTATGTGCTTGAGTTTATAATAATAGCTATGAAGGTGATGTCTGAATAAGTGCTCTCTAAGTAAAAGTTCTTGTCTTCGACAAATGAGGAATGTGCACTCCAGAATCTCTAAAGGAGGTTATCTCAACTGCGAGCGTAGTTTTAAGAGTTCACAGGTAGAGTTAGACTCACTTTTTGAACCATTTTCAATGAAGACTCAGATCTTTATGTGTGTGAAAATGAATGAGAGCAGGATAAAAGTGAATGAGGGTTGCACTATGGGATGAAGAGACTTTCATAAGAAAATATAATGGAAAGAAACAGGCAGTAGCTGTTTCTCTGAGGACAGGAGATTGTTCATTGCGGCCAGTTTCGTCTGCTACAGCAGCAGAAGTGACTGTTGCAGCCAGTTAAGAAGTGAGAAGCTGTTCCCTCGGGTGGGAAGCAGACTAAAACAAGCCAAATACGTTCATGCAGCTACTACGTTTGTTCTTGGTTTTACTTTTTATGTGCAATTTGCACATAAATCCCCATTCCGGCAGAACAAGCTATTGGCAATTGCAGGTCACCCAGAATACTGGCACAAACATGCAAATTGAGTATAATCATAACTTGTACTGAAGTACTCAGTGGAAGATTGTCTGGGCTGGGAAGAAATTTGCAAGTATTTGATAGAAAAACCTTGAGTGTATTTTATAAATGCATACATGTGTATTTAGAACGTATATTGTGGTCAGCTGTATGGTTTGGTCCTTTTTAAACAATGCTCTGCAGCATGCATATTCGTAGCTGTGTGTATATCTCCCTCCCCCCTGCAGCAGCGTTTTTGTTTTGCAGGTGGTTCCCCTCTCTCAGAGAAGTGGGGTTCTGGAGTGGTGCTCAGGAACAACCCCCATCGGGGAGTTTCTGGTGAACCTCGAAGAGGGAGCTCACAAGAGATACAGGCCAAAAGATTACTCCAGTTATCAGTGTCAGAAAATAATGATGGTGAGTCAAAATAATTAAAGAAAAATATCTGGCTCGTATTCTCTTACACAGAGGGTTGTGGGGGTTTTTTTTAATGTATTAACGGAGAATTATGTAGTATGCTTTTAGTATATAACAATGAATATGACCAGTGGCATGGAATTAATAGATCTTCAAACTAATCTGAATGCAGCCTGGGAAGAGTTTTTACAAAATCAAAAATTGCTAAATGCGGGAAGGATTTGAATACAGCTGAATCTCCAAGAATCTGTGAACTGTTTTCTAGAATATAAATCTTTCGGAATTCCAAAATTATCATTACAGAGACCAAACAGAGTTCAGTATAAAGTTATCTTACAGATTTAATTTATATTGGTCATGCTTCTCATTGCATTGAAAAATCATTTTATTTTCATGAATAAACCAAAATTCTAAATACTAGTTGTTGAAAATAAAAATTTGGTTTTAGAAGGCAGCCGAGATTATTGTAATGTCTTAATTGCCATCAAGCAGTGGGAAGGAATCTGGCTTCTCCTCCACCGGGACAGCCGTGAACCCTCTGTCCCCCACAGTGAGTCAGTTCAGGGAGCTCATCCAAAAAAAGAGTAATTTTACATTAAACTGGCAGAAAAATATCTGTATCATTAGATACAAGCAGGGGAGGGTTCCTTCTTCTGAGGACAGGTGGCTGCTGGGTGGATTCAGCTGGTTTAGTTCAGTTCCACAAACCACCTCACCGTACTTTAAGAAAATAATGAATTGTACTTTGTATCACCGTGATTGTGCAAGGTATTTCCTTTTAAATCTGTGTAGTACTAACGGGACGGAAGTATATTTATTTTGGGCTTTGTGCAGCTTTTGCCTGTGGATGAGTGAGAATGACTTTCTCACAGTGACAGGAGCCATTGGATAAGCAAAGGTAGAAAGTGCAGCGGAACCATCTCCCAGCAAGATGCGTTTACCCGTACAGGCACACAGAACAGATACACTTGCCGAGCCAGAGAAATGGGAGTGTGGTTTTTACATGTAGCCCATGAGTTGTGTATGAAAATATAATTCTATAGTAAAACAGATAGGTAGGTGCATTAATGGTTGCTGTAAAAAAGACATTAATTCCTAGCTCAGAGAGGGAAGGAGTGAGGACAGCATTTCATGGAGGGGAGAGGGATAGAAAGCAGGAATGTGTTTCTTTCAAATGAAGAGGTAATTTCCTTTCAAAGTAGGCAGTCCTGGGGAAAACATTTCTTATTTGTTTAAAGGATGCACAAAGGAAACATTCTGAAGAGAAATACAACATCTTCATGGAAGTTTGTGAGAACTTTCAGCCTGTGTTTCGTTATTTCTGCATGGAAAAATTCCTGGATCCAGCTGTGTGGTTTGAAAAACGATTGGCGTACACCCGCAGTGTGGCTACTTCTTCTATAGGTATTATATTGGATTATTAACATTGGCTTTTTAGATTTTGTGAACAAAGAGTTCACATCATTTCAGAGGTAATGGCTATTCTGCTTTTGTCACATGTCAGAAGAGGGGGGGTAGGGGGCAAAAAATGCCAGCAAGAACACCAACATTTATTCTTATAATTAAGATTTCTGATTAATCCCCCTGCCCTTTCTGTGACAGAAAAACAAAATGAAATTCTGTGTTTCTTTCTTTCAGGTAGTGGTTGGTATTTCTAGATTCTGGTAGTTTTTTTAGTTTCTACCGGACTATTTCTGTTGTTCTGATTTAACATTTATTCATTTCATCTGTAGCCTCAAATATTTTAACTGAGTTGAAAAGTTTAATCTAGTAACAAACCTAATTTTATTGTGCACTCGTTTTTTATCTCTTTTTAAAAAAAAAAGCTGTGAAATTGTTTGGTTAACCCATCTACAGAGAGAAATGGGCAAGTCGTCTGTGAAACAATACACATCTATATGAGAATAACCTTTTTGCTGTTGCATTTGTTAAACATTTTCTGTTTGGATTTGTAGAATGGCATTTACTCTTTACTGGAGTAAGATGTATACATGGGGGAAGAAGTATTCTCACTTTTAATTTGTTTGCACGTCTTACACTGATTCTAGTAATCTTCTCTTTGTTAAATTTTCCCTGGTTTTTATGGCATGTAAATATACCTTTTTATTTTAGTTGGCTACATTCTTGGACTTGGAGACAGACATGTTCAGAATATCTTGATAGATGAACAAACGGCAGAACTAGTGCATATAGATCTGGGTAAGTGGGACAGACGAGAGAATCTTAACTTTTCTTTACTTCAACATTTTTTAAACATTTATCCTTTTATTTAGGGGTTGCTTTTGAGCAAGGTAAAATCCTTCCCACACCAGAGACAGTTCCATTTAGATTAACCAGGGACATTGTGGATGGAATGGGTATTACTGGCGTGGAAGGAGTCTTTAGAAGGTGAGTGGTCCTAAATTGCATAGGGTAAGGAGGAGTGGAGTAATTTTACTTGAGGCATTGTGATTGTTACATGTTAAATAGTTCTGATGCTTGAGAGACGACTCAGATTTCTGCTGATAATATCCAAATATAAATGCTGTCCTAACTCATACACTGTTTTTTATTATATGACGAATTACAAGTTAATTATTGTTCGGCTTTTCATATTTTCCACTAACCAATGGCTTATTGTCACCCTCTTGTGGAATTCAGGGATGGCTCAGTGCTTGCAAAGGCTCCACGGCTAAATTTCATCCTTTGGTATAGACTGCTGATTTTTTTTCCTTCAGAACTGTGTATTTCTTTCAGAGCTGTAGTATGTATTCAGAGCTATTAAGTTTCTTTGAACCATTTTGTTCTGTCTCTTATTTCTGTTTAGTTTTATGTAAGTAATTTGCAGTCTTTTTCCTCTTTTGGATCTTATATTTGATATCACTTTGAAAGTGCGAAATATAAATCCCACAGTAGATTCGAGCTGCAAAACAGAAAAATCCCAAAAGGACTGAGTTTCTGTGAACTTCCGTCATATCTCCTGTGAATGACCCAAGAGAGCCCTAAAATGCAGGACTTTTCTGCCAGTCAAGACGTTAGTGATGTTCATGAACATAGTGCTTGCAAAGCCCAAATTTCATGTCTTTAAAAAAGTACATAGTGTGTTGTCTTAGTAAGATAGCAATTAACAAGTAGTTCCTAATATACCTTTGTCCTGTGAATGAACAGTAACTGCCACTTCTGTTCGAAACATGATGCTGTCAAATTCACATTTTTGTGTTACTTCTGAAATTTTTGTCCCATACATTAATTGTTTGACTCCAGCTGAAGCAAATACAGTATAAAAGGCTCTGGCACAGATGCTGTTTCTGCCTCAGCCAGACTGACTTGTAATGGACAGTATAGGTGTAAGTGCATAAATAAGCCCTCTCAGGACTGGATGTGAACACAGTTAACGTTGCCGTGTGTGTTCTCATCCTGAAGCAGACAGGAGCCTCACCCCTCCTTCACTGGAGCACCTGCCCCATAAGGAAAGCTCCGTATTCCTTCCACAAGCTTAGTTTACTTGGGAGCAAATGTAGGTAACCGCTTCTGTATGTGAAGTCACTGGAGAGATTTCAGGAATCGCTTCATGTCTGGTACCGGATCTGCTCCCTTCACGCTAAGAGACGCTGCCAGGGCTCCCCGGTGTGTTGTGGAGCACCTCTGGCACACACAGTTTCATCCAGCCACACAGTTCTGCCATCGTGAGATGATTAAGGGAGTGGAGCATCTCCCTTATGAGGAAAGGCTGAGGGAGCTGGGTCTCTTTAGCTTGGAGAAGAGGAGACTGAGGGGTGACCTCATCAATGTTTATAAATATATAAAGGGTGGGTGTCACGAGGATGGAGCCAGGCTCTTCTCGGTGACAACCAACAGTAAGACAAGGGGTAATGGGTTCAAGCTGGAACACAAGAGGTTCCACTTAAATTTGAGAAGAAACTTCTTCTCAGTGAGGGTGACAGACACTGGAACAGGCTGCCCAGGGAGGTTGTGGAGTCTCCTTCTCTGGAGACATTCAAAACCCGCCTGGACGCCTTCCTGTGTAACCTCACCTAGGTGTTCCTGCCCTGGCAGGAGGATTGGACTAGATGATCTTTCGAGGTCCCTTCCAATCCCTAACATTCTGTGATTCTGTGATTCTGTGATCGTGGGTGTGCCTCAATGATCAATGTTAACCTGGTGGGTAATTCTGTATACAGAACTGTTTCAGACAGTGAAACGGGTAATCTTTCCCAGCGATGAACTATCCAGTCTCCTTCTGGCCTTACATTTCTAAATTTCTCAATTCTTTTTTTTTCAAAGTTGAAATATCAGAGAGGTTAGTCATATGTTAAAAATTAACCTTTAAGAAGGGTGAAAATATTCATTACTTAAATGATGAAAAAACATTCAATTTTACCAAAAAGAACCTAAAAATACAGTAAAATATTTTCTAGATGCTGTGAGAAAACAATGGCTGTTATGAGAAATTCTCAAGAAGCTTTGCTGACTATTGTAGAGGTAAGCACTTTTTCATTCTTTCTGATAGTAACCTGCCAGAAAATCTTCAGTTTCTTGTCTTTGCCTTTGTATGCATTACTATATGAATATTCATGTAGGGGATTTTTGTTCGATTTGAATGTAGAAGTGTTGGCCGGATTTGTTAACTGATGTAGTCTTCAATAAAATCAAGATCAATTTGCATTTTCTGTGGGCAGTGTCCTTTTCAGGCATAAGCAGTTTTCCCTCTTCAGTATCTAAATGTTTCTAGCCATGGTGCAACAATCCTAGCATGAGTAGTGCTGATTGAATTAAATCTTCTTTGCATAAGTCACAAAGAGGATAATTAATAATTTTTAAAAGCAGCTTATACTATGCATTAAAACCTAATGATATTTAGTGCCTGGAAGTGTATTAAAAAATGATGTTTTCATTGCTGAGATGGGACTGGGTGCAAAACTGAGTCAGGCATGAACAACACAAACACCTGCAAGTGATCAGATGCAGTTTTATTGTTGGCTTGTCTAAGAGGCAATTTTAGCCCAATTCTATTTGATTTAAAAAAAAAAACAAAACACAAAAAAACCAAAACAGACAAACAAAAAATACAACAACAACAAAACCCACAAGCAACCTCCTAATACTGTGGTTAGCGTGAGCATTGCCAGCTGTTCCTGCTCCTGCTAGGGCACTGGACTAGCTGTGGTGAGCAGTTCAAATTAAGCAGAGGTTTATTTACTCTGTAGGTGCTGCTCTACGATCCTCTTTTCGACTGGACCATGAACCCGCTGAAAGCGTTGTATTTGCAGCAGAGACCGGAGGATGAGGCTGACATGAGCTCTACGCTCAATACTGATCCACAAGAATGTAAAAGAAAAGCCAGGTGCGAGATTTTTGTCTTACCGTCTGCACACTCCACTGTTGCCTTGCTTTACTCTTTGCTACCTGACGTGCTCAGGATCCCTGTCCTGATGCTCTTGTTTTTCTTCTTTTATTCTGCCAGCAGTGACGACCAGAGTTTTAACAAAGTGGCTGAGCGTGTTCTGATGAGACTCCAGGAGAAGCTGAAAGGTGTTGAGGAGGGAACAGTGCTCAGTGTCGGGGGGCAGGTGAACCTCCTCATTCAGCAGGCCATGGACCCGAAAAACCTGTGCCGACTCTTTTATGGATGGAAACCCTGGGTGTGACTTGGAAGGATCCAGCATGGTTTTACAAGAAACCTGTTTTTATGCAGGAAGTGTCTTAACATTTCACGTGGGTATTTCACAATTAAAACTTGCATCAGGAGCAACCGTGAAGGCTTATATGTATTCCTATGTGGTGGATATTTGTTGGTGGTTTTTTTTTTCCATAACCTGTTACTGAGAAAACTTTTCTTGTCTGCTTATGATCACCACAGAGTGTAAAACACTAACCAGTGCTTTGGTGTTCCTTGTGCCCTGCAAGGACTGTGCTTGGGCATACTGGGTGCGTTGTGTTCCTAAAGCCTGAGATTCATCACTTTCGTTTGCATGGTAAATAGTTGGAGTCTTGTATAGAATAATTCATATGGTAACATGACCATGTAGAATAGATGATCTAAAAACCAGGAGTCATCAAGTAAGTAGGTAAAGTGCATTTCAAATGGAGGGTTTTACTTGCAAGATAATGCTACAGTGAATGTAAAAGAAAACAAGAGAACCTCATGTTTCATGAATGTGAGGGTTCTTGAGTTTGGGGTTTTTTAGCTCAGTTAAATGGACACTTTGTATAGATACGGACTTTGAGCCAAGTATAATATGGCTGCTTTTTTTCCTGTTGTAAAGAAAATTATGTTGGTATTTTATTTTTATAACATTACTTCAATAGTATAAAGCAATAAAAAATATTTAGCTTTTATAGCTCAGACTTCTTTGACAAAATTGACTGACTGTACCATAAAACTTAGCATACAAGAGATGCTTCTCAAGCAAACAGTCATTCTGTATCTGGACTAAACACTTGTCAGAAACATTGAAGATGTAATTTGAGCACAAAAATCTCATTTTGGTTGCACAGTTTTACAGAAGTCATTGCTCCTTAAATAAAAAGACCTACTATAATTGGATAGTCAATGAATATGGATAATAGAAGAATCCACTCAAATAACAGTCTCACTGGTATATTTAATAAATCTTCCTGAATCATCTGCGTATTTAAAATATGAATAAAATTTGGCATATCCTCACATTATCTTAGTTTATACTTTATGCATTTTTACAGCAATATAAATGAAACATTTCTGTTCTAATTAGCATTTCACTGATTTTTATTTGTACAGTGTTCCCGCAATTTTTATGCTGTATCTTTGTTTTATAAGGTAATGTCAACATAGCAAGATGAGTCTTATGTGTTATGTTTTCATGAATCTGACATAAATTTCTGTTGAACATTGGAATAGAAAACGCATCGTGTTTTTTCTGTGGTGAAGAACTTAATCCAAGAATACAGTGATTTGTTCTCTGAAAAGGAAACTTACCTGGCAGAGCATGCACTCTGGATGTGGATTTTAAAATGACACTTAAGAGAGGGAGAGAAGTCCTACCAAGCAATTACAGAATGGCAGGTGGGAAAGAACTAAACAAAAAGCACCTAAAAGTTGTTATTTTTAAGCACTGATTTAAAAAATCGAGTCATATTTCTGGGTTTTTTTTCTCATGCTTCCTACAGGGGAAATTCTTTAGGCATTTTTTGGGTTATTGAATACTAGAACTCTACCTAATCATATAAATGAATATTAAATAAAAGCTTGGCAGATCCTGTCCTTCCTTGATGAGTTACTGATGCTCCACTAGAATGCTTTCATCTCGCTGGGCTGCAATTTAGATTTTTTTTTTTCTTTTTTTTTACTTACAGCAAACAGTGATATCATTAATATTAATACCATTGTCTCAGGCAAGTCTGACTTCAGAGGAAAGAATTTAATTATTCCTCTGCGATGCTGGTAACTTGGTGTTTCATACCTATATTGTGAACGTCCACACATTTTCATTGTTCAAGCTGAATGAAATGGAAATGAAATTGCACATAAATATTGTAGATGTCATTGAAACCTGCTTACATTATTTGTAAGCTCCTGCAGCAGTGAAACACCAGTTAGCTGCCAAACATATGAAAACAGTTTGAATTATTTACAAACCTTAGAGTCTCCAAAACACTGTCAAAACCAAGGTGACACAATCCTGTTACCGTAAGATCTAATCTAACATTCTTGAGATAATTGTCATCTGTGCAAAGCCTCATGTAGCCAAGTAGTAACCGTCAGAGCCCGTGTTTGCTTTTTGTTCCATTAATGCCTTAAATTTTAAAAGTCAAAATTGGGAAGTGAGTGGTTTGCAAAAATGTACCATCTACAGATACACACTTTCCTTGTGTAAGAGTGGGAAAATAAAATCTGGGTGGAAATGCTGTTTAATTCTGAACAATGGTTTTGTCACAGATGCTACTACAGGTTGGATTACTATTTGAGAGCCTCATCTATATTTACTATATTAGTAAGCTAGAAATATGTGCAGACAAGTCAAGTAGCCTCTTTAGTATTTTTTTTTTCTTGGAATGCATCTTAGTAAAACATTTCCAGTTAGAAAATATAATTTCTAAGAAAAGTGAGCCTGTGATCTAGTGTGAGGGGGAAGAGTTATGGTTATTGTTTGACCCCTGCCCTCGAGCATGCTCCCTAGCCCCTTTCTCATTTAGCAGTGTAGACAGAGATTTGAGTTAAGCAAAATCCAAGATGAATTATATGAGTTTTTAGGGCTTAGAGCTAATGCAGTGCTCCTGTGTTCAGTCAGCTGCCAGAAGTGAAGCAAATGGCCTCAAGCTGAGATGGAATAATCACAGTTTACACATGAGCTGCAAAAGGTACTGAAGTAAACGTTTTCGAAACAGGTTAAAGATAAAAATTCCTGGTGATAAGTGCTAAAAATAGGCATCACTTTGTAATAACTTTTTCAGCTTTCAGTATAAAGCTTGTGCATGAATTCAGCAATCTACTGTCCAGAAGACTCATGCTGTGCATTCTGAAAAGGGAAATTACTGCAAATGTGCTTTAGAGCAGAACTGGATTCCATTGCCATTTGTATTTGTAAACAGCAGAGTCTACCATAAAGCAGCTGACGTTTGCTTTTTCAGTCAGCTTCTGTTGCTGAAATTACAACTCCACCTCACAATGGAGTAGAGCGAAATCTAAGCAAATACTAGCAAAATTACCATCTAGGATTTGTATCCATTCAAAAAATGTTTTCCTCAGAGAAAAGGTGACCTGGCTGGTGCTACATCTGGGCCTGATGTGAAGTCTGCTTCTCTCACATGAAAGGGAATAAAGGGTTTTCTACTCTTAAGTTATGGTGTGGAATCTGAGACAATTCATGTGGATCGTGCTGTGACCTAAGAAACTAGAAGTCTAAACAACACAGTGGAAATGCAATTAAAGATGTAATTTAGACCTTTAAAATTACACAATCTTTACCTATACCTGCCACAAATCTTTATAACACTAATTTAAAACTTAAAAAAATCAAAGCTAGAGACAGTTCTATTTGTTACAGAAATGGAGACAGAAGACAATTAACTTTCCCTAAGACTGCACATCTAACAAGCTAGTTTCTGTAATCATGAAACATCATCTGAAATCAATGCCTTGGGTTTTTTTTACTTAATAATTTCTACTTAATATTGCTCTATTGTTAAAAAAATGTAATTTCTCACAAAATCAGTTTGTTGGCCATTTTTTTTCCAGATGGCAGGGCAAGTCCTGAATTACATCATACAATTTCAATTGTGTAAGTGTAAATGAGAAAACAATCTGGCTCAGTATATGAGGTTGTTTGGGGTTTTTTTTTTGACTTGCCTCACTACCTTAATCAGTTGCTAATGTATGTTAACACACCTATACATTGCATAATACGTAAGGAGATCATACACACTAAAAGCCCCTTGGCTATGTCAAAACACAGAAACTGAGGCCGAACTGATGCTTTGTCAGTGCACAGCAGTCCTACCGGTGTAATTAAAACCAGTTTTAAGTCAATTTATTGAGGTCTGTGAAAACCACTGTGGATGCAAACTGCCATGGGACACACATCTGTTGATAATTATCTCTTATCTGTTTATCTTATTTCTGTCATTTGCACACAAGGTCGTTTAAAGCAACGACAAGAGTTACTGTTTCAAGGTAGACGTTACATACAGAAAGATAATCACAGACCTTTGCGACTGTGGTTCTCCTCAGGATATACAACGATTACTCAAAGCAGAAGTGTTCGATCATCATTCAGTTCCAAATTACCATCTTTATGTAAAACGCAGAGAAAGCTTGTGGGCTTCCCATGTGCTCGGTTCCCACTGGCCTTCTCAACCACTTTCTTTCTCACTCCTACAGTATTTTTTGAGTCTTAGTTCTAAGGACTTTGATATATCCTTTTTTTAATGTCAAAAGCCCTTCTGGATGTGGCTTTCAGCCTGTCTCTCCCGTACTTCACCCATTGTTTCCTGTTTTCATCACAGCATCTGCATTACAGATGTGGCTGAGGGGGCTTCTTATAGTTTGCTGCTGTGAAAGAACAACTCATCACTTAATTACAGGCACGCTTGATGCTTTTAAAGTTAAATAATGCTCTAAGTAAAGTAATTACATGTCTGTAAAATATTTTTAATAAATTGATGATATAAAAAAAAAAGATTTTTACATCTTTATCCTATTATATTGTCCAATTATTCTTTATTAGAAATATGTGTCAGTAAGCAAGTGGTTCATTTGAGTATACACTGAGGAACTTAATGGATTTCTTAGCTACAGAAGGAGGCTCTTACAACATGTTCTGTATATAAAACAAGTAATTTACTTAAAATGCTGGCTGCCACAGTGCATTTAACATTTCCAATTTATGAATAACTCATTATTTTGATATTAGTATTCCAAGTCTCTCTATGAACTAATTTGAATTTACTGAAAAAACACTTTTTCGTCCACTAGGAAGAAAATCAGGGCTTCCTTTTGTAGGGTGCTCTATTTTTTTTAGGGTCTGAGGGAGATTTATCCTTGTGGAATAATATGAACAAGGCACTTTTTCTGAAAGATTCATGAGAGTACTCCTACATACTGATCTCTGGCCTTTACGACTTTTTCTTTTTTTGCTATGTGCAAGAAGACAGACATTTCCTAATACTGGAAGTACTAAATACAGACAGAAGTGCTGCAAAGAATCGCATTTGCCTTAAGTACGGTCAAGAATAAAATAAACTTAATTCTAAAATACATTAAGTAAACATGCAGTTGTGTTTCAACTTTGCTTAACAAAACCACACACCAACAGTAAGAGACAACAATAAATTAAAACCTCATTACATCATCCCAAGAGCTGATAAAATGTTATAGCTTAAAACTAATTTCCTCAGAGTAGTTCAGAAGTATAGATCAAGTATAGAGAAACCCTGGCGACTGCAGCAGCTGCTTATTTTGGAGCGTGCTCTAATGGGCTGTGATGGCTTTGGGATTCAGTTGACTGGATGCCAACATATTGCTGCAGAGGAGGGTTCACAGCAGTAATTGCATTTGATGCAATACTTCACTGTGGAAAGGAGGTTTCCGTAGATAGTGTCAACCTGCATGATAAGAGTGACTGGTATTGGCTTTTTTTCTCAAAGCTGAACAACACGTGAGTCATGATTGACAATGAGGAGTCCAACACAAACTATTTGCCTTTCACATACGTACTTTCATCTGAAGTTCTAACTCATGGCACAAATGGTACACGGATGTTTTATCTAGAATATTATGAAATGGTTCTGTAATTCCTACCTACATGCTCTTTCCTTACTTCATGCTAACTCCTACTAAAGGGGATCATCTCATAAATAATGAATTAACTTTTCGCCCTGGCATCTACAGTACAGCTTGAACACAAGTCTAAGCAGCGTCTAATGCTTCCTTAGCCTCATGTATAATTGATGTGAGGTATGCTAATGATCCCTTGTTCATAACGCAATATTAAATAAGGAGGAGGAGTTCTGGAACAGAAACCTAATAATTACAGAAACAGAAATTTAGTAAAAATGCAAGACAGATGGACAATAATTTTGGCAACCAAATAGCTTCCTTCCAGCAATTACAGGTGTTGTAGCCATAATTCTTAATTCTTCAATAAATACCTTTACATAGGACTATGTTATTTCAAGTTATTAAAATATCAGATAGCAAGAGGCAAGTATTTTATGCCTAAATCCAAGCAGACACGTGGGCCAAGACATTTCAAGCAGAAGAATATATAAGCATTCCATACCATTTTTCAAATCTCACTGTAGTATCTAAGTCAGAAGCCTACGCACCACAGGCTCGCTCTGTAGTTGCCAGAGCTAGAAAGATACTTCCCCAGAGCAATGTTACAACAGCTAGAATATTAATTGGCATACAGAGATAACCATTTCTTCCTGTTCACTACACAGGGACCTGGAACAACTATGCTCCTTGTTGATGTGTCTCGGTTAAGTCACCAAAGACAGGTGGAATACATCTGGCCTCTAGAGGTCTGCCATAAAGAAGAGATTCCACTGAAATCAACGGAAAAAAATTAAGATTAAAACAGTTGTGCTCTTAGTAAGAGCAGACCACCCACAAATCTCCGAGTCAATAAGACTGACAAGTGCTTAGGACTGCAGAGATTGTGCATTTAGGAATCTAGTTTTATCCACCTTGACCTGTCTAGCTGAATACACTTAATGTATGCAAATATAGCTAATACTTTCATGCAGTGGCAATTTTGTGCATCCAGGAGGAATATCACAGTGAGTATCAGGTACTGTAAAATAGTACCTCCAGCTCCTAGTCTGAATTTGATGAAAGCACCTGCTGCAACAGCTAGCAACTCTGTCTGCATGCAGAAAAATAATGATCTAAAATACTTCCATTCTACTGAGAAATCAAGTCACAAACGGTATATTACCACGAATACTCTGTTTCACTTACTTGGTGGTACTTGCAGAAACAGAGTCTTGATAAGTTTAAAGTCCTTAACTAGAGGAACTAGAAAACATGCAAACCATAATGAGGTTTCTAGCAAACAGACAAAGCTGCTTAAAGAATAAACCATTTGCATTCTCCCAGGAATAAGCAAAGGAAGTCAAGTTGCCCTGTAAATATTTTTATAATTATCAAACAGCTTTCAAGTGGCTTGTAAGAAATGAGTTCCAGTGCGTTATAATTACTTCTGAAAGCTGACTTCTGTGTGCTTGGCCTCTTCCTTTCTTTCTTCAGTTCTGTTTTGTTTGTCTCGTCTTTGATGTTCAGCTTTGTTTTCCCTTGGATCATAGTTTCAGTTGTTTTCAAGTTCACAGCACATCCTTAACTGTGGGACCCAGCAAAGACTGGGGGCAATCAAGAATACTGTTTGATTTGTGTTACTGTAATGAGCCTTGTTTTACAAGAGTATGCCACAAATACAAAACAGTGAGACAAACCACTAGTAGAATGTAAGTATCTGACTTTGCACTGTACTAACTTGCACAGCCGTGATCTCCTGAGGGCAAATACATTTCACCAGAAGAGGAGGGTCTGGTCCTCTCAAACTTGTCAGTTCCATGTTGTATTGAAATTGATGCACGTCCTCTAGAGAAGTACAAATACACCAAAAAGCCATAATCTTTGTATTTTACAGTTTTGGAAAAAAACTGCAAACAGATTTTCCCATGTCCAATCTTACAGAATTTAAGAATCACAGTCTTTGAAATGGTCTAATAAATTGTATTCATATACGAGAAACTGAACACATTGTTAGAAGAAATAGTTTATTTCAATATTAGAATAAGCTAATAGTGAATGAGCTTTAAGAGAGAAATGCAAATTGGTATAAAGTTCAGTCCTACATTCATTACTTAGAAAGAATGTTGCGATAGAGCATCTATATCCCTCAATTTTTTTGTCCTGAGTAAAACTCAGCTCTTCTTCTCCACCTCAGATTTACAGAGCTACTCCTAAAAATAATGTTTTAATCCTACCCAATTTTATTATATTTTTTTATAAAATCAGATTTGCATATCCAGTTCCTTCCTTGAATTATTTTCTAGCCATCAGTAACTTCTCGTGACTCTTGAAGAACCCTTTCCTCCAGCCACGCAGCGCTGTCCTCCTGATGAGGGCTGTCCCTCTGGACCTGAAATCCCTGTATTGGGTCCTTCACCACACACTATGGGCTATGACAAAAAGGAGAGTATGTAACACCATAAACCCCACTGATCCATGGGCTGATCTGTGTCTACTGGTAGAAGAGCAGCGATATTCTGGAACGCCGCAGTGCAGCACGTTAAGGTACCCGACCTGAGCTTCCAGGTTATTTTCGTCTCCTCCTTGATGCTTGTCAATGAGTTCTTAGCAATGGATAATGCCAAAACCAATGGTATTTTGTAATTCTGTAAGGACCTTGAGATCTGCCATGGGAGGGAAAGTAGCTTAAAAACTGACGTTAAACTCAAAGGTACTAAGTAGAAGGTAGAGTAGGTGATTCCAGACAGCTTTCAATAGGACATCTGCTCCATGTATTCTGTCTCATAATGACCGATAATCCAAAGACAGCAAGGCGAGACTGACACTGCAGGCAGAGGACACAAATTCCTAAGTAATAACAGAGGATACAAGTATAATTGATGCATTACAGTTATTTGTTGAATAAGCCAGCAGGTGGGACAGGTCCTCATTTATAGAAGAACGACCTCTGTAAGTATATGACCCTGAAGGAAAAAAAACAACCAAACAAAAAAGTTTATAAACAGAAGTGCATGAAAGGAAACAAGCAGGGATAACAGAAGACAAAGTGGGAGGGAGCAGGTCTGTGAATAGCCTTTCACTAAAGCTGATCCAGAAAATAGACTCAGGCATCATTAGACAGCAGAAAGGAGACGAGTGGTGGGCCTGAGGCTGAAGAGGATACCAGTGAGAGCTGGGAATAATTCTGTGATCGTCCTTAAGATTGGGATACACGGTCACTCGCCATGGCTACACATACAATTAAACTAGTTTGGCTGTGCACATGACTTGCATTTTTAAGTGTTTTAAGGATTCCAACTGATAGAAAGATCTGCAGAATAAAATCTTGATTTCTTGAGAAGACGAATGGGGTATACATTTCTTAGTAGAGGAAGGAAAAGAACTACTTAAGTCAAATAGAATTAGTGCTAAAACCAGCAATAAAGCTAAGAAGCAAGAAAAAAGATGCTTAAATTGAAAATCAATAGTAGTTCCTGGAAGACTTAAGCACTAGACTGGGAAAAGTATCTAGTAATAAAAAATTATCAGAGGCACAAAAAGCATAAGGGACTCTCAGATGTCTAATTACTATGATTCCGAGCCTCATAAAACAGAACATACTCTCTATTATCTCTGAAGCACCATAAAAGATACACCCTCTGGTTAAAAGAAAATGTTATCAATGTTTCTGCTTCAGCAGGATTCATCACATGCACTGATTAAATTACTAATGATCTTTTCTCTTTTTGACGCATAAACTCAATTTCTATTGTTGCTAATGAGGTTACACATTTTCAGCCAGCGGAGAACAGCCCTGTCGGTGATGATACCTACACAAAACTCATATCA
Organism: Caloenas nicobarica; assembly: GCF_036013445.1. Lineage (NCBI taxonomy): Eukaryota > Metazoa > Chordata > Aves > Columbiformes > Columbidae > Caloenas > Caloenas nicobarica. The sequence goes on along the minus strand of NC_088245.1, from coordinate 197,909,894 downwards.
GAGGCAGAAAAAGAGAACAAGGGTTTATGTGAGGAAAGACACAAGATTTTCTACTATGTGTAAACATCTCCACAACAAACCATCTGAAAATTAAATGCAGAAAATTATCCAAAATGCTAATGAGATGGCCTGCACGCTGAGTCAGTATTTCTTGTTGCCTTCTGGCTAAAGACATTGCCTGTCACCATCTGCGTATCCTGATACCGAAATGTCATCAAAAAGACTCCTTATTACTATTTTGAAAGTGTTAAAAAGCAGACATTCTTTATTGTGGCATGCTGGGCGCTTGGAGGATCCTTTCCCTAATCGAGCGCACCTATCGTTTCAGTTTCCCAGCATTTGTTACACATGCTGATCACGTATTAGTTTCTACCGCTTAGCCCATGCAGTAAACATGGGATTTTTTTACATAGTTACACCTCTTATTAAAAGTCCTTTTTGGTATTCCAGGGTCTTCAACATTGGTCTCTGGTGGTCTTCTTTATCTGGCGCCCCCAAAGCTATAGATGGCTGGTCCTCAACCCTGTTATAGAGTATGCACGTTGTCGTCTTGTTGTACAACTAAACCACAAAAGTCACATAGTTCTGCTTTATCTTCTTAACTGATGCTGAGAACATCCCGTTTGCTTAGGTGGCACTGTGTCTGGTTTCTGTATGTCTATTGTTCCTTAAAGATCAACAGCTTCCCACCTCAGGGCTTCTTATCAATCCGGCTTTGGGAGGTATTTCTAGACAACAGATTTATTTTACCTTTCTACTCATTTTTCTTCTGTCTTTGTATATGGTAGAGTCCCAATCAGATTTTAACAAAAATAAAACCACCTCATCTATAAAACAGCTTGCTTCCCAAAACATATTGGTTTAAGAAAGCCCTAAGAGGAAAAGTGATTAAGATCCATGGCTCCCACCTCTCATTTTGCTCTGTAGTTTTGAGTACGCAAAAGGTGGTGCTTTTAAAAATGTTTTCATTGTATTAAAAGCTCAGAATTTACTGAAAAATCCCACGGCTGTCCACTCAACTCACCCTTGTTTATCAAACATGGTACTCCCTTCAGAAATCTTGACAGCTTCCAGTAAGACCAAAGAAACGATGAAACCTCCATTTTACCTTTCTGGATAAAATTAGGAGAGACTCAAGAAATTTGTGCGCCAAAGAGAGCTGTGAGGACATAAAGACAACTGTTCCATAAAATGAGTCACCGTGAAACGCAACTTCTGTGTGTTTATGGCCCTTGGAAAGACAGACTGCAAAGGAATCGCAGTGTGCTGCGGGTGCCAGGGGCAGAACAGGCGCTTCCCCTTCCTTGGCAAGTTCTTAAGCATCTACCGAAGTGAGGTGACAGTATTGAGGGCTTTTCATTACTCTGTTGACTTCTGCCAACAGAAGCAGCAAAAAGGTGGTGGCGTAGTGGTGTGGGGTTTTCTTTTTTTTTGGTTTGGTTTGGTCTTTTTTTGTTGTTGTTTTGGGGTTTTTGTGGTTGGAGCGGGGGGTGGGGTGTTTTTTTGTTGTTTGGTTTTGGTTTTGTTTATTTTTTTAAATTTCATATTTGTTTTGTATGATACTTCTATTACTGAATAGTTTAAGAGTTTAAATTATAAGAACATTCAGGAGGGGAAACGCTGGTGAGTATCCTCCCGATCAGATGTCTAATTTCTTAAATAATAATATAAGAGGGAAATAATACCCACTGGTAACAAGGTAAGTTCTGTCACCGATTTCAAGGACAGCTGAAGACATGCAATTGAATCTATCAATCCCTTTGTAAAAGGATATGTATATATGTACGTCTCTTTGTATTTTTATGCAACGTCCATCACCTTGGTAAGTAGCAGAATCTGTTTCTTAAATCACAGATTACTGGATAACCTAAACAATCCCTTTATTTCTGGATAGCCTAAATTGTCCCGTCAGATATGACAGCAGCATGTGTACTACTTTTACTTCATTTGTCAATGATATGAAGACCTGATAGATGACTTTTCATCTTCACACTGTAGATCCAGTCGCAGGTAATGGGAATTTTTAAATTAATCAGGAAAAAAAAGATACTTTATTTCATCTTGATTTATTAATCCTTCTTATCATGTAGGATATCATCCTGTATTATTTATTTTATCGAGAGCAAAAATCCTCCAAGAATATGTTAAAATAAATATTTAAAATATGGTTAATGCTATCAGCTAGATAGATAAAATCAGACAGACAAAAGAGAAGGAAAGAATGTGTGTACTGATTAAGCCAGGAGATACTATTTCACCAAAACTTTTGCCTTTTATGTAACAACAAGATTCAAAATCCTTGAATGAAGCATAGGACATAAAACACAAGAAGAAACCCACCCTAGATTTACTGATGACATTGCAACTTGGTTTCAAAAAGACTTCTAAGCAGCGATCAAAAAGCTGTGTAAGCAACATGGATTCTGTTAGAAAGTAGGCCCAGCTATGCCAGCTCACAAGATAGCTTTAGAAGAGTGCTCAGGCCAGTTTTAAGAGCCAGAGGCCTTAATCTTCATCAGTACCCCGAATTAAAATTTATTACAGAAAGTAATGGCATGTAATTTCATACTGAATTAAAATGCAAAGCTAAATCCAGACAAGTATTAGTTTAACAACATAGGAAGAATACAAATGTATGTATGTTATTACACAAACAGGTAGCTATAAAGGTGAATACGTGACATTGTTCATTGGAAGAATGGAAGAGACCCTATAGTAAGGGCTAAGCTAACTGAAAATAGAGGGGCTGGTTTCTCTCCTGTGAGTGAATTCTGCTTGGTCACAGGGAAATGCCAGGAGAGGTGCCGTGGCTCTCCGACCCCAAGACGCTCACTGAGGAGCATCTGCCAGCTCCCTGCCAGGAGCGAGTGTTCCCGTGGAGTTGGAGCACTAATTTTGCCACTCAGGATTTGTTTTCTTTGCTTGTTTTCTTTCCCAAAGAAAAGTCTGTCTCAGCAGTCAATGGACAGTTGATTCTTCATGAATTGATGGTTTTTCAGGAAGGCAAAATGGAGAAACTTTATAGGTTTTGATTCAATCCGATATACAATATTTCTTGTGTGGAAGAGAGCCTTAGCTTAGTTCTTTCTGGGCAGTATCAGAATATATTTATTTATTCAGAAAATTTTTATTTCCCATTAATTCACTGAGCTACAGGAAAGATATCTTAACCATTTATTAATTTGGGATAACATAGCATATTGATCCACTTCAAAAAGTAGAAAAATAATAAAATGGTTAAGTAACACACTTTTGCAGTAAAAGCCAAACCATTTCAAGTGAGAAGCCCCAGAAAAATGTCTGAATTTGTTCACTTAATGTCCTGGTTTTGGTTAAAACAAGACAAATTCTCTTTTAGTGAATTTTCCTTTCAACTAAGTTCTTCTGAGTAACTGCACTTTTCTGAAGTTGGCTGCATGTTTTCGAGATGCTGTTTGCTGGAGCTGATAACGGCAGAAATGGTATGCAGAAAGTTCCAGGTTTAGACTTATTGCTGTGGCGTCCAAGGTTGCTGATCCATTTTGTACGTTCCGTAAGTGAGAGGGGTGTACTCCAGGGAGGGGTGGACAGAACAGGTGACCAGAATTGACCAACAACCTGTGCAGTAATGACCATACTCCAGTCCACCCCTCGATCACGAGCCCATTTATATGTTGCATCTCTTCCTTGATGACCTGAAGCATCATGGGCCCACTGAGCTATGTTGAGTTACTTAAGTGACGGGTATCATTACATATTTTCTCTTTTTCTATAGAACTGAGAATTCCTTAGGAATAGACCATTTTATTCTCAGAAACATATAGGAGACTACAATCTTACGTGATGTAATTTTCAAGCACCAATTTTATGAGTTCAGTGAGAGTTTGTGTTGCTCCTGCTGCCCTTAAAATGACATTGTTTATCAGCCACGTTCATTAGGCTCTTTATATGCGGGCATAGATTGTTAAAATAGCACTTAATGGTGTAAAAATAAGAAATAAACATAACTGGCAAGCAATAAAACTTTATTCTCCATAACTCTGCCGATTTTGCGTCTCATTTCTTACTTGCTTTAGGTTTTTGCCTAGTCTTGACCAATGGTGGAGTGATTCAAGGGAAATGATTTAGGGGACAACTTGTCAAGTTATCAAGTCCCTAGAAATGTGAAATTGCTTAGGGAGTCTTAGAAGTTGTCCTGTGTCTCAAGCCCAAAGATATTCAAGCTGATTTTTCATTTGCCTATGAACAGTAGGTGCTTTTCCTTCACTTAATTTTTTCCTTGCAGGTAACCTTCTAGAACTCATTTTTTGTTACAAACATGAATGCACCCAGCAAAAATCCTGTGCCGTTTAATGGGACCAGAATTTGGCCTTTCTATGCGAATATTGTTTGTATTCCTCATCAGAAGTTATTTTATAATGGCTTCCTTAACAAGATAATCCATCAAGGAACTGATGACAACTGCACCTAGTAACCTACTTAACAGATCCAGTTTGACAACTATTACACATTAGTGCATGTCATCAAAGCAGGGTGTAACTTAATATTAAATTAATATAGCAAACACATTTGATAGTGGACCGTAGTTGCCTGAGAAGGTTGAAAGTGATAACTTAGGAGCAGAAGAATTGTTTGGCTTTGGAGTGATCCTGTCTGGTGACTGGAATGGAGAAAATAGCTATTGTTTATGAGGGCAGTTCAATCATCAGATTGAAGTAAATGCTTGGATTTATTTGCTAATGGTACTTAGACCTGTGTGTTCATGAAGGAATTCCTCAATATTTCATTTCATTTGGTTTGTGAACAGGTGTATGACAGTAACTGTCCCTAGAGGAGACCTCATTTACATTCCAGCGCACAGATGGCCTGTTTTGAGTTTTACAGGGAAAAGCCAGTTTTCCTGTCTCTCTGTTCCTTTTGAAATAAAAGATCCAGTTGCTAGCATGTGTTTCTGTGGCTGGAATGGAACTGTGATGAGTGAAATATATTGTCTTGCAAAAGACTAAATAGCAACAGCCATGGTCTTAATTCCAGTGAATGATTCACTGTACATACAGTATTATTAATAGTCAGGAAAAAAGTTGCATTTTTCTAGATCCTTGGGAATATTTTGTATTCAATACAACATTTTATCACAGGAAAATTTATTTTCCTGCAGGTAATCAGAATTCAGGAACTATTTCATAAGAAGTGCTCAGAATTATTCTGCATTTTATATATGTACTACTTGCATTTAAGTATTGCCAAATACTTATGATATGAAGTCTTATCTATGTGATCTGTATCACCTTTAAATGCCCTTTTTTTTTTAAGAGTGAAAAGATAATTATCATTAATCTGGTATTTCAAATTTACACCTACTTGTCAGGTTCAGTTACAGGAAGTTTTGGATCACGGTGACTGTGACCTTACAGACACAAGTGAATCCTTCAGGGAGTAGCGAAAATGCCAAAGTCTGTAAATAAGATGGAATGAGGTTGGTCAGTGGGGATTAGTCCACATTAAAGTAGCTTTGTTCTCAGGGCAGAAGAAAGCAGAATTTGTTGGCAGAGGTGCAGCTTCTGTCAGCAACACACATTCCTGACATTTTTTTAATAACTCACCTTTCCAAACAGCAAAGTAAACTATCTTAAGGACACCTGCCAGAGTGAGTTGAATCTCTGTATAGGATTCCGCTTCAGTGAGTATGTCAGAGATATGATGTTTTCCTGATTTTTCTGTATCTTTTTGGATAAAATCTTATTGTATAATCCCGACTCTTCATTTCACTGTTGTGAATGATCTGATCTCAGACTTCGCTATGAGTGTACAGTAATACCATATAGACTATTCCTAAACTATCCCTTTAAACTTATTTTGCTTATAAAGTCCACTTCATGCTTTGCCTTCACTACAAAGGATATACCAAAGTATCTGTAACAGCCGTCTTTCCTTAAGAGAGTAACAGCTTTTACCAGCAGAGTGTTTTTTGGTTTGCTTGGGGATATTATTTTTTGGTTTGTTTGGGGATACTATTTTTTGCACTTTAAAAAAATCAGTTAAATGAAATGAACTGTACCGACAAAATTACCTTCTTCCTGAGGTAACAGCTGATGGTTTTGAGCACAGGAGCAAAAGTATAATCACTTGGAAGCAAAACATATTTTCACTCTAAACCATTTTCACTCAGCAGATTTCCATGTTACAACTAATAAGACACTAAAATCCCTTTCTTTTGCAACAGTGAAAAGTTTGGTAAGAGTAACACGCAAGACGAAATCAGGTGTCGGACCTGCAGGATGCGACCTCGTCGCAACCATTTTGGTTTAAGCTGGCTGTCAGTCAGAAGGTGGCGTATCTCTGCAGTTGGAGTGGTATAACAGCTCGGCTGGATATTTTGGAAGAAAAAGAGTAGCTGACTTGTGGTTTCTGTCGACCCAAAGGTAAACAACAACATCTGCTACTCCTAAACAACCTCTCTGCGTCACATAAGCTATCGCTTGAATTGATCGGCTTTTAGATGGGTTCCATCCAGAATAATGTACTACACGGGTTCTCAGCAGGAAGGTAACCATGGGAAGGTCTGTCCTGTTTCAGGTAGGATCCTCTGGTGTTCTGCTGAGCTCTCTTGCGTGTCTCTATGCTACACTGCAAATCTGTGATACAGATGGATCCCAACTGATTTTTTTAGTGTTGGGAGTGGGGTGGGAATAAGTCATGCTCACTCGCCAGTGGCCTACAGAGTATGCTGGCATTGAAATATAACTCATAAAGTACATTAATATTCTCATCGACAGCTTAAAATTAATTATTTTCATGGTTTATAACTCAAAATCTTTTGTAATTGTCTCATACATGTAAAGCATATATTCAGCTTCTTGAAAGAGCAGGTCTTACACTTTCAATCAGTCCAAGCACATAATACTAAATAAATGTGTCTGTTTTTATCAAATCCTCTGTGTACTGCATGACTATGGTATATTATGATAATACATAGTAATAATATATCATATATAATTTCATAGCCTTGTAAGGCAACATTAAAATATCTGCAAAACTTAGTCAATATTATCAAGGGAAACATAAACATGAGTAGTGTCAAAAGCATCAGCACAGAAAGGCTACATCGTCTCTTGGAGTCACTCAAGAGCTGGATGTATTTATCCTCCTGCTGTGTGACTAGATAAGTGCTGATCATGTGACTGAAATGTAGTTCATAGAATCATAAACATTTGGAGGTCATGTAGGCCCAACTTCATCTCCTTGGGTATATCAGTGTGGAGATTTTTTTTCCCCTATCTAATTGGAATTTCCCGTTCTGCAGCTTGTGTCTGTGGTTTGTAGGCCTTCTGCTGTGTACCTCTGAGAAGTCTGGCTTCGTCTTTTCTACACCTATTTAAGGCTGACATAACCCTGCTCACTCAGCTTCTCCTCATACTTCACATGCCCCAAGCCTTTATCACCTCAGCGGTCCCCGGCTGGATCTTTTCCACTACGTCAATGTATTGCTTGTATAGGGGAGTCCAAAATTGAATACAGTTCTCCCATTGCAGTCTCACAACTGCCAAACAAAAGTGAAGAAACATCTCCCTTGATCTGCTGGCCACGCTCTTGCTAATACACCTCTTGCTTATCACCACTCACCTAATGGGACTTGATTAAGATATGTGCTACAGATGTCTCAAATGTCTTCAAACAGACATGCAAAATAATCCTTTTTCCCTTATTCTTATAGTAAAATACAAAATTAGTGCCATAACTCTCTGTGGTATAGATTTTCTTACATTATGAACAACTCAAAAGCCAAGCATTAGTACTCATACGGCCTCATTAAAATGCTATAAAAGCATTCAAAGACAAGAAGATTCTAGTGGTTAAATCCTGTGAACAATCTTGCACTTCATCACTGCTCTTACAGAGAACACTTTCGAAAAACAGAAGTGGTAAAGGAGCTGATAATATCCTAGGTTTATGTAATGCGTCTTTTCCTTATTATCATTTCTTTGCAAGCTTCTCAAACATGCTCAAACAGGTGACGTATATTTTCCCTGTCAGCTCTCCTCCCTAACTAAATAATTTAATTTCTAATGTAATAAATGTCGGGCGTATGCTTCCCAGGATGGATGCTTGAATCTAACATTCCATCAGGCAAGCTTTGATTATAGGGGTTTTTTTAATTATGAATCTACAAGGCGGACCTGGCACAATACTGTCATGAAATTAGTATGTTGGTTATCTTGAGGTAAATCTCAAAAAAAGTCTAAGAAGGCACTGAATTTATATCTCCTTTATGTTCAACAGATCATGGTTTACTAGTTATCATTTCAAGATGAAATTGAGGTTGGGAGAGTATTTTCAAAAGTGAGTGCCTAAATATGTTAGGACATATATATGACATAAAAGCACTCATTTTCTGGAGTGTTCGCTGTATGAAACTGCTGTTAAGGTTAAAGAGATCTGAAAGTAAGGAATCTCAAGTAGAGGCTCTGCATGACCAACATTTTTGGAAGTCAGACCACTTGTGTGTAGATCCCTATGTTTGAAAATATTGGCACTGGACTTTAGGACATCCTATTTCAAACAAATAAACCTGTCTCAGTCATCAGTGATAAGTTCTACAGTGTATTAAAAATGACTACCAGTGATGAAAACAGGACAGATTTTACTCTGTATAGTAAATCCTATGTTGCACATTAAAAGCTGAAATTACTGTAGCAAAATTCAGTACTGTGGTATGGTAACTATTTTTTTTAAATTACCACCAACTGGTAGGTGTACAAGAGATTTACTCAGTTGCTGTTCAAGATCTACTGCAGAATAATAGAAACTCAAGTTTATGTATGTCGCTTAAAAATACTGTGCAATGTGTGTATTACACTTTACTTGTACGAACAGGTTTTACTGAATATTTAGCAATTCCTGTAACACACCAGGCCAATGAGTATCATCTTGTCATCAAACTAAAATAGATCTGACATGTTTTCTGCCCTGGAGGGGCAACTGTTACAATTGCTCTTCATTACAGTCTAAATTGCATACAGTACCACCAAGGGAAAGAAGAGAGGCTTTGCCTTACCTTGTTTTATCTTTGGAAGATCTGTAGTTATAAATTGAACCAGATTTTCTGAAATGACTAAGCACTTTTAATGAAAGCTCTACTGTGTCTCTACCTTTTTTTAAATTTTGGCAGGAAGATGAATGTATTCATATTTTTCAGGATATTCCTTGCCTCTAAGCTATAAAAGCATCTGTAAGGCATTCTGTGACAAACTAGTCTTCGCTTTGAAGGGACGCTTATTAGAAAACCAAGGAGGTTTTTTTTTGCAGAGAAGAACTGAGACTAGGGGTTTTTTTGCTTTTTATGAGGGAAGAAAGGAGGGATAAAATATTCACATTTATTTCTATTCATGACCATTTGCATTTTATCTGATTCTTCTTCCAGTTTGAAAGACTTCTGTTTCAAGCCAGGCAAGTTTTCCTACACAGGTATTTCCAAAGAACCCTAAAGTGTGCGTCATGACTCCCCCTGTTCCCTCCTATTTTTTAAAATATAAACAGATCATTTTTGGACTTTCGGTTTGAAATATGTGTGTGAGAGGTGGAAAACTTCATTGCTTCAACCATGTGGTATTCTAATTGCCTTTACTGAGCACACCATTTCCATAAATACTAGTGAATATAAAATGCATATGGTCTAATGGATAATATCACAAAATAAGATCATATCATACAGTAAAAATGACTGTACGCAGAGGAGGAGAGGGGAGCACATACTCAGTTTTAAGCGTCAGCTTCAGCAATGGAACCCTGTTCCTGAATTATGACATAGAAAATTTTATGTCAGAGAAGCTGAACATGTATTTGTAGCCTGAAGCTCTAGGACTGATTGTCATGCTAAATAAAAATACAACGACTATATATATTTATGTTCAAACCGGAATAAAGAAGATGATGGGTAGAGCAACATGTTGCAGGTTTTTTCTTAACTGGCATAATGTAATAAATGACTAACGGACAGTTGCATTACCCTCTTTAGAAACCTGAAGTTCTTTCCATATTTACCATACTGAAAAATCTAGTCTTTCTTCCCAATCTAGTGCACAAATTTTGGGTTATGTTTTTTATGACAGTAACTTGCACTGCAGAACAAAGAATGAAGACTGCATGAAGTGTAGAGCACTAAACTTTGAGCACCTAAGCAATCAGACAAGTCCACAATCTTAAGACATTTCCATTCCTTTTTGCATAGGGAGAATTTGGTATCCATGAAGACATTGTCTGAGTGTAGCTGAGCAGGAAGCTGCTCGAGCAGGCGACATCAACCAGGACGAAAATGCAGAGGACAGAAAAGGGTGCTTATGGGCGTTGGTCTTGGTATTGGCATTGGTGTCTCCTTCCAGGACTGTTTATGCACTTTGAAGTAGACAAACTTGGGTAAAAATCAGCAGAGGTATTGGGAGCCACATCCAGGAATGGGATCTTTCCTCTGTCCCACCCAAAGGCACATTTTATTGCAGTGGCATGACCTGCTCCTTCTGGTCCTGTAGATTTTGTATTTTCACCTTCATGGCTGCACAACTTCAGTGGAAGACCTGAAGATACCTTCTCCAGTCTGGAACTAAGGCACTCTCTGGAAATATGGCTTTGAATCAAACCAAGGAGGACAACTGGCTTTCCAAGTGCTTAATGTGGTCTACTAACCCTGAGATTGTTAAACAGAAAGCAGAGCAGAGGTTTTTCTGTCATATGTTTTAAACAAAAACAATGAAGTCTGATCTGCTCTCTGCCCTCAGTATAGGGTAAGGTGTGATCTAAATTCAGAAAATGGGTAAGATCCCTCTGGGGACTTAGGCACAGGAAAAAGTAGCTCGTGAACCCAAGTGAAAAAGATGGTGGCATCCTTAGCTCTACGCAGAAGTTCTAGGTGGTTTAAAACTCCACTAACAAATTTCAGATATGTGAATACTCAAGTAGCCCAGAATACTGTAGACTGTGTTGTTGAACTAAGACACCAGTGTGTCACCTGGCCTCACCTGACGTTCCTAAGCCCTTCTGTGGATCTGGGCCTACACTCACAGACACAGCCAGTGGCAGGGAATGGGTCCTCAGGATGGTGTCTTGGCACTCAAAGCAGTGTGATTGTGGTAGCTACACGATCTGCTTTAAAGCAGCATTTAATTTTGGTGATTCACAGCCATGGTGCTTATAAAACTATTATTCTGATCTCTTCCCCTTCTCTCCATTTTCCTCTGAAATTGATAACAGAATAAAGAACATGATATAATATTTATCTGTCACAGACCATAAAATAATCTCAAAGCAACACCAGATTTGATATCTATAAATCTCAAATATTCATTTTCTTTGTCTAGTTATAAAATTGTTTTGTATACAAAAAACAATCTAACGCTGAGGTAAACTTTATGAAGAAATTGTAACACCGTTTTAGTATGTTGCAAATGCTCCTTTAGAATAACTTGCAGTGACTCATGTAAGATCTTTTGTGGATGACTGGTTCCTCATAAAACTTTGGTAAGCAGGTCCCAGCTGGAACACGAGCAGCACCGCGCTGTTCTTGCTGCTGACGCAGATCATCAAACAGATCCCCCCGATACTCCCCAGTGCGGGCTCGGGATCTGTCTGGTGGTGGTCATGGAGACAAAATTGTGGGAATGAACGTTGTAGATCAGAGTCAGCGTGAAAAAGGCTATGTAAATACAAGAAGAATACATAACTAAAAACGTTTGCTAGTGCATAAATGTCTTAGATTTCACAGCTTAATTCCTATTTAAATTCTTGCATTGCAAGTGGGTGATTTTCTCCATCTGGTACAGTTATAGATCTTCCCTTAAAGGCTTTTTCCTGTGGCAACTGCAGACTGAGTCTCTGTCATCAGGCTGAGGTACAAGTTCCATTCCATCCCGTATTTCAGGTTTGCTGGCTTGGCGTTTGGCATATTTCTGAAATATGTAAACAACATTTAAGAATGCTATAAGCACCAACGTGTAATTCATGAAACAGAATTTTCCGCCTCCCTTCCACTCACAAACTTGCCTCTATCCAGGTTCCATATGTCACTGTTTACAACCTGTTAACAAGGTGTCTTTATAAGACATCTGCTAATGGGCTACATTGCCTCTGAAAACCTCCTTTAATGTTTTCCCCTGCACTATTATTAATGGTAATTTGAATATTGTCATTATTTGTGCCCCTAACCACTTCATGCAGATAATGCTGTCATTTTTGTACACTGAACAGTTCCAAACTTCGTATCAAGCTGTGGCTGTTGAAGCCAAGGTCTAACTCTGCACAGCAAAACAGGAAAAATAAATTAGTACTTTCAGAGAACAGAAACTTCTTTCACTAGTGATTTGCATCTCCTAGGGAAGCAATGACTATTTGGCCTGCTTCACCCCTTACCACCCTACCGGCCATACTTCTGGAATTTCTTTACCATGTATTCATTGCTTTGTAACGCAGCAGAGTGGCACATGAGGGGATAAGTATGAAAGGAAAAAGGAAGAAAGTTGTGGACAGATTATCTATCTATTAGATACCACACAGCAAGTGACACCGAAAACAGGTCTGACCATGGTGATGGGGGCAAAAAAAATTACATCTGATCTGTAAAACAACTATTTTGTGAGGTTGCCTCTTCAGCGATGAAACAAGTTTTAGCAATGCTCTTCACAGTGATCTCCTGTGAATAACATGAACTGTGTCTGCTATTGCTGTTAAGTAAGGATTGAATACGAAATTTGTAGCATCAGTAGCAATTGAGGTAAAGTAATAAAGTGATCTATTGTACTAACCTGGAGCACTTTATAATAGTAGCAGTAAAGCCTGTGAGGCTGAAGTAATTCTCTTGCCATTAGTTGTCCTTCTTTAGCAATTTTTCTTGCTGCTTCATCATTTTCCTGGAAAATTGAGACAAAACAAATGACCAATAGAGCAATCGATGAGTCACTCAAAGCCTGATTGGCATTAGAAGTTTTATTAAAGGGGCCATTCAAATCTCCAACTTTATGTGCAATTACTGGTAGACTGCAAAGGCACACTTTAAACCGCAGATTTTTTAAAAACACTGGATTGCTTTTATGGTCACAACTGGCACCTTAGGGCTATCAGTAACAACTTTCAGGGATAATTGTACACTTTTGAAAACTCAGTTTACTACTGCTCTAATGCTTCATCCAATCCACAAGCCTCTTCAAAATCAGGTCTGACATCTCCCACACATACTTAGTTTTATAGAAGACAGCTGTTGTCCTCTCCTATGCAACACCATTAAACGTCTTCCTTTTAAAAACAACTCTGCTTGAATTCATGTACTTAGTTTCAAGTGGGTTAGGTCTACATTTCAAAGCTTTTCATATTTTCACCTGATTCTTTATAAAGAACTACAGTACTCTCAGAACAGAAACTTCTATGTTTTTTCACCTAATAGCTAAACTCATAGCACAAATGGTGTTTTCAATCACACAACTGTATCGGTTTGCTCGGCTAGAGAATCCCAGCCTCTTATTCTGAGCATGTTAGAGAGCAGCAATTTTTTGTACAAACAGAACATGCAATGACTTCTGTTGTAGTCAGGACCTAAAAAAAGCAGTAGAATTAATTTAAGTAGCATTTAGGATTCTGGGCGTTTCTTTGAAAATTACTTGCATTAGTCAGTATGCTAAGGCTCTGACTCAGGGGGCACTTCTGCACATACCTAAAATGAATTCTTAAGTATTTCCCTGAACAGAGATGGTTACTTGAATGAAGGCCTTCCCGTCTTATAATAACAACAAAATGTACTTCCTTTATCCCAGGATCGCCATAGAGTTCATGCAAAATATATGTGTGGAAATACAAAGACGAGAGAGTATTAAGTTGTTTACATGTTCGTTTATCACTTTGAACTTGAATTAGTAATGGAACGTACCTTAGCCCATTTTATCTTCTCTAGCAAATCCTCTAAGTTTCTCTTAACTGGAACATAATGTTTCCATGGTTTTAATCCAATATAAAAGTGTTCATAGTACTGGGAATCTTGCTTCAATACTAGGCTGTCCCCCAGCAAGAGGTACGGAAACCTGTAAGCTGCTACAGTCCCGTCTACATTCACTTGGTATTTGTACTACAATGTGAAAATAGAAGAAAAAAAGGTGAAACACTTGGAAGCAGAACACTGACTGTATAAAAGATTATTTTCACAGACAAGACATAACTGTGTTTATTAATTCTCATCTTTAAACCTGTTTTAGTGTTAAGCGGGTGTAGCTTCATGGTGGTGTGGTTAACAAAATGGCAAAAGGATCTGTTTTCAAGCCAAGACTGACAGTCGGGAACCTCTGTGTCCCATGAACTGCCTGGTGGGTATTCTATTAAAGTGTCCTGGCACAGAGCAAGGGGTAGAGCTGGGAAGGAAATAAAACTAACCTATACTTAAATTCAAAAAGAGCACACTTATTCTAACTTGAAGTTGTATTATTATGTAGAATAATCTGAAACATATAAAATATATATAAAATAATCTGAGACATTATACTCAAAGTAACCACAAATGTACCACTCTGGCAGGTGCTCTCGGCTGTTACAGCATTTCTGATATATTAACCTCTGGATCAGAATTTGCACTGCTGTAAATTATAATTGCTTTTCACAGGACTCTGTCCCCTTTACTTTTTATACCTCTGTTGCAGTGGAATTTGAATGTTAAAGTGCAACAAAAACACCTATCTGTTTTCCTAACTTGTTATTGCAACAACCTTCTGACATCCATAAGGTACTTGCAATAGACACAATATGTGTCCATTGATCTTACATTTACCCCAAATAAAAGAAACCCAGACAGTGAGAAATTCAATTTCTCAATCTATTAAAACCAACAAAACAAGCAAAACAAAACCAAAACAAAAAACAAACAAAAAACAAAACACAAGAACTCTGTCTAAGCGACTCTATGAAAAAAGTATAGTGGCTTTCTTTAGAACTGTGTCACACAATGACTTTGATTGCAGGTGCTCTATCTGCCCTGCATGGACCAGTGTTCCTAGTGTAGCATAATTGTTTTGTTTGCTGAATGGAATGAGCAAAAGCAAGCCTTGTGTTTTCACTTGGTAAGAACGTGACAGCAAAATTAATCCAAGATTGTAATTTGCTTGCTACCTTAAAGAAGTCAAAGAAGCCCATCAGCGGAACCTTTCCCAGCTCTTTTTCTTTTTCTCTGAAGAAGAAATACCCTGTTATTCCAGCATCTAGTAGTTCTGGATTTTCCTTGGATAACTTGACAAGATGGAGACGTTCTTCTCGGCTGTCTCGACCTCTAAATAAGGCTTGCGCAGTTTTGTTTTCCCACGACGGGCCTATGAGCATTGAATAATAAGATAAGGCAAACAGTAATGAAATGTTCATGATATGTTCAGTGCAAATAAGGAACTTGCTTTGACAGTGGCATTACTCTCAGAGACATGGTAAAACGAGCATGATTTCTCCAGAGTCCATAATCACTTATTAATCATAAGGGTTTAATTCACAGTTCTGGCTTGAATTTTGGGATGAGAAACTGAGTCACTCATTAAAGGAAAAGCAGAGAATTGCCCTTCCACTCAACAATTTTGTATTTAAATAACTTGAACTATCTTGAAAGCTACATAAGGGATTACAATCAAATTATGTAAGTAAAATACTAATAATTAAAGTAGAGCTCCATCTATACAGCCTACCACAATAACCAAAATTTCTTTAGTAAAATTCACTCCTGTTACCCAGCAATTTAGTTAGGTCTTTGAGGAATCACTTAATGATGACTTAAAAAGGAAAAAAGTGGCTATGGCTAATGTGTCCTGAAGACACTTAGCAAGAACCTGAAATAATTCATCTCTGCTTACTGCCTGCTTTTAAAAGCATCAAATATGTCCTTCTTCAGCCTTCTGCTGGAAATTTCCTTAAAGGGCCCACTAAAGTGGAGTAGGCTCTTATCGTGTCCTAATGTGAAAAGCAGCTGTACTAAATCAGTAAACATGCAGTGCTTCAAACTGATAATTTAATTAAATACTAATAAAGAAAAGAGAAACTGTGAACTAATCAAATAACAATACCTCCTCACTCAAGTTTTACTCCTTAGGTATTGATCATGGCACTTATCTGATCCCTAAGTATTCATGAGTGTCCTGGTGTGGGGGGAAGACACCTGTCAGTAAAACTGACTCTCCCTTCAAAGCTGGAAAAACAATTCAGAAGATCCCACTCTGGGCTATTTTTTTTATACAGACAATATTTTCTTGTTTGAAAGAGACTGCAGCATAGCACTGGTTTACTACTTTCAGGATTCAAACTCATATTTATGTAAACAGAACAGCGGGCCTCATCACCGTCAGGAAAAAGATTACTATTTGATTAGAAGGAGAAAGGCCTCTAATTATATTTCTTTTTCTTTTGACAGGTCACAGTAGCTATCTTCTGGATACCTTTAAGTTAAAATTCACCATTATTGTAAACTGGCTCTAAATCCATATTAAACACCTGCTTAGTAGCAGAGTTGGAAGTGTCTACAATCCATAAAGACTAACCTGCTTGTATTAAGAGACCTCCTAAAGCACTTGTGAACTGGAGACTTTAACACATTATTTGAACGCAACTTGCTTTGATGGAATTTACAAATTCTCTTTTGAAATCCACAATCACCAACTTACCTGTATTTCCTTGAATAGAAAGGAGATCATTTGTGACACCACGTAGGGTTTCAAGAGTTGAGTGGGTTACATCATACGTTGGAAGGATGACATCTCTTGAATCCACCGAGCCACACCATGAAATGACAGGTATGGGACCAGGTGTATCATTAGCTTTCCGATACTCAACTGGCCAGTCTCCAACATTAAGATAAAACTCCACATCAGGAAGACGAACCTAAATGTATACCCAAGAAAGGTAATAAGACAAAGACAGAAGCTGTTTGTCACTCCTACTTATACTCCTCAGTTCTCTTATGTCATGCAGAATCAATAAACCTACAAGACAATATAAGCTGAGCTTAAGGTATGAATGAATTTCAAGTTTCTGCCCCACAAGCAGGTATGAAAGGAACATCCACAGAGGGCAGGGAAAGGATCGCAGAGTCAGACCTGAGCCCCTGCAGCCTTCCTAGCAATTTCATTGCTGTTCAAACCCCACACTTTGGTTACTGCCTCATCCTTAAAGATACACTGTCACCTTGATGAAAAAACAAGTCAAATCTTCAGGAATTATGAATCTGAAGATACAACAAATGCAGTATTGCCAGTCTTAAGTGATCAAAAATACCTTTCTTGCCAGTGACAGGAGCATTTCATCAGAGAACATTTTGAAGTCTGTATACTTCCCTAAGGAACGACGGTAGATATGATTATTGAGAATAGTGTAGTGAACGATAGCACCTCTGTTTTGACTGAACTTTGCTGGGATTTCCTTAAGCATTCGCTGAAGGTCAATGGTGGGAAAAGAAATGAAGTCCTTTGTAATCTGAGGTTCTTGGGATGGACAAGACATAACATTCTGCCAGATCTCAGGGTCTTCTTCAGGACAGTCACAATATTCATGATAAACTGGTCCTGCAGGAAACAAGGCATTGAGAGTCCATATCTGTGATTCTACATCAATCATAGTTCCCCAAGCACATGGGCAAACAAATGTAGACATTACTGTGGCCTAGCATTTTTTATTCCCAGTTTTCTAATGTTTTCCTCAGAAATCATCCTCCCTATAACATTTCTGGGATTTAGCACTGTCATTGAGAAAACAGCAACATTCTTGTCTTTTCAGAAATCAGTATAATAGATTTTTTGTTATCAGGGTAAAATTAATCTGCAAAACGAAGCTCCATCATTGTGCTACCTGCCAACCACATAGAATATTCAGAATTGTTCTAACTGCCCATAGCTACCAAAGCTCACGTATTACAGTTTCAATCTTAGCCTAATCCAGAACTTTGATAAAGTAGTCGTTACCTTTCACATAAGGTGTTTTCTTTAATGTATAAACAACTATTCTTTCTGTCCTTTTGAAGCAGAGAGCTTAGGTATAAGCAAGAGTCTTACAGAGTGTAAAAAAAAGCCCTTACTTCATGAACTTCTAATCAAAACAGGTTCCGTCACGTCATAGTATCACGGCTGCTAGCAAATGTGCACCAGCAACAAAAAAGCATACCACTACCGTGAGGGCTCAGGGTAGTTTTGTTTCAGTTTGAAGACATTTCTAAGTTTGTATTTAGGAAATTTTATTAAACAAACAAACAAACAACAACGAAAAAACCACCATCACCAACAGGGCCAGATTCTGGTTAGAAGAAGTAGTGGTGAGCTTAAATAAGACTCTCCAAAGAAGTAATTTATATTCTCTTCTGCTTTGCTACACAGCTGTCAATTTGAGAGCAAGAGAAGGAAGTTAAAGCAGCAGATCTGGAATGAGAGAATAATTTGCCTTGTTTTCCCTGCTTTTAAATAGCTCTTCCATAGTATAGATCTTCACTGAATTAAACCCTGCTAATGGAAAGAAAGCTAAATATTGCCTGGATAAAGAAATACTGTATTTGTTGTTATGAAGGATCACAGTTTTTAGAAATCACAGACATTTGAATTATAAAGTGTTGGGAACAGCACAAACTCCTTGCTTTTACAGTTAATATTTTCTACTTTAGATAAAAAATAACACAATGTTTAAGTGAAAACTTGCTTGGAAAACAATAAAAATACAAGTCTTCCTCTCTTATTCCCTACCAAATCTGAAGAGATCCAGATCGTTATGCAAGAGGGAAGAGATGTCCAGACACGTCACCTTAATGTCAGAGGCCATAATCTACATGCTTAGCAATGTATAGAGACTGTCCCTGCTTACTTCTTTGTATGAGGAGAATGTTTGTGAGGAGACTACATGAACAAGGGCAAACAAACCTCTAATTTCCCACCTCTTTAGTCCATAGCATTTCTGTAGCCACCATGATACATTACATTAAATCAAAAATTTCCCTTACCTTTCAGAATATAAGGAGACTGAGCTACATGCTGATCACCATAAAGTATCTCAATTTTTAACCCTTTTCTGACACTCCCATACATCCGATACCGCATAAGAAATGTGCCATCATTTCTATCCAAAGGGCGAGGAGTGTAAATTCTGGTGCCTTCTTTTGAAGAAAGTGCTTTAATTGCCACTTTAAACTGCGTTCGTCCTGACAAGAGGAAAATAAAAACAGATAAAAGCACTTGAATCTATTAAAATCACATATATGAAACAAAGGTGACAGCAAACTCTACTGGATTATGTCCACGGAATTGAATTTAACTTTGCACTGGAAATTTTTTTATTACACCAAGCTGGTAAAATTAATTTCCAGTGATGGAAGATCATCCTACCAAATTTTCTTGATCATCACATACCTAACAAATGGAAAACCTGTAGATGGAGATAAAAAGTTGAGTATGATAAGTGATAAATATGATAAATGATAAGGCTAACAGTATTTTGAAGCAAAGATTAGGTTTAATATTAAGTTTTCAAGTCAGTGCTCTGAGGAACAATCATTTCCTCTAGAGTAAGAGGGAGGAAAGCGAGTTAAAATAACAGGAGAAAAGAATACTTGCCAGCTGGTGGAAAGGCAGTTGCAGCATGCAGGGGTCAGATACAAACTGTTCACCTTTGGGCTGCAGCCGACTGTCTTGCAAATTTAAAGTCCCAGCTATGGAAAAGCAGGGATAAGAGAATGGCAACAGAGATGTTTCCTGGACG
This sequence comes from Caloenas nicobarica, assembly GCF_036013445.1. Taxonomy (NCBI): domain Eukaryota; kingdom Metazoa; phylum Chordata; class Aves; order Columbiformes; family Columbidae; genus Caloenas; species Caloenas nicobarica. The sequence continues at coordinate 197,890,187 of NC_088245.1, read as the reverse complement.
TCTGTCTGACCTGTGCTTAAAGGTCACCAGCATTTCATCGTTAATGCACTCTGGCTTTTTAACTGGGCATGGAAAATTTTGTGGACAACATGAATATGCATGAACGTAAATCTGTCATATTCCCTTACTCCTGTCACAAATGGTGATCGTCAACTTTATTCTTCAAAAAGGAAGAGGACAGATTATTTACAAAATGTTATAGTCCAACCATTGCAAACCAAAGAAATGTAATGAATGTTACCACAAGATATTATAGTATTCAGAAAGAAATGAAACTGAAAAAATCCAGTCTGAATGTGTTCCAGCAGCAGTAACAGATTGAGATATTATTGTTATCTCTATACAGCCCATATCTTAACATACTTTACATCCATGAATAGGACAGTGATAAGCCACCAACGTGGTATATAATTACAACAGTCATTTAATGATCAATCATGTTGTTTTTAGAGCACTGCATCCTGAAATCGGATTCAAGTGAACTACTGTGCGTGAGTCTCCAGATTAAATTCGGCAGAATCCTTATGATTTCAGAAGCGTACTTCCTGACAACAGGTGTCAGACCTCTTCAAGGAGAGAACAGTCACCCTGAGTAAATCAGATTCTTCCAGATATTGTTGTCAGAGTGGATCCCTCTATAAATGAACATATGGCCAATGGTTATGAGCAGAAGAATCTCTCAAGGCTGAACACACCCTCTCTTCTGCTTTGTTTTCCAGTGTAAGACTATAAAATGTAGATTATTTGTAATCAGCCCTCCACTTTCTTACTATTCTAAGGCCATGCCAGCTAAAGATACCAAGAAGCCTGTCACAATATGCTCATTTGACAACATACTGAGGAAATAAAGTAAGCATTCATTCTTTCTTGGAGTGCCAGTGTGGCAAGCAGCACTCACACTGACTAAGGGATGCAGAATATTGTTTTTGATAGCCAGCAGATCTATCATGAGAAGCCCTAGTTTGACTAAGTATCCATCCAGAATGATTTCCAAAAGTGCACGTCTGACTTCCAAGAGGTAAAGGAATGTTAAGGTTGCTCCGGAGACACGGTACTTCCTTTTCAGAGGAGCGAGGGGTGGACACCTCTCTGCTTGCCTAGGGGGTGGGCTGAAGACACACTAGCAGTAGGTATGCAGTGTAACATTTCCCTGGGCAAGTACACGGTCAGCTCAAGCACTGCTAATAGACTTAAACTCCAGAAGAATTTCTGTGAGTGATATATGAGTTTAGATCTAAGATCATCACAGCTTTGGATCTCTACAGCTTGGGTCTATGTGAGTAGAACTGACTCAGATTGGCTCCCAATTTGGGAGCTCTTTGACTTGTTTTGGTGTATCTGCAAGCAGACATTATCAGAGAAGAGGCAGAAAAGTACAGCTTTGCCCCCTTCATATATTTTTTCCATTTAGCTACCAATGACGTTTCAAGATGACATAAAGTAGAACTACATTGATAATGTAGGAATGGCCGTATGATCACAGACAATAAATTGACCTTTAAACCAAATCAGTATCTTGCATCACACTGTCACTAGCAGAGAAGTGCCAGATAGTAAGAATAAAGAAATAACAGAGGAATACTTTTGAACTTATTGCCTCGTCCTTCTAGAAATCTGCAACAAAAGGACTTGAAAAATCACAACCTGTATACAGATAATTTTAATGGCATTCAGTGTTCCATGACTGCTTAATCCCCAGTTTGCACATTCTGATACTTGTTGTATCAAAAACATCCCAAGGCAGTTATTTTTCCAATATGTTATTATGTATTACAGAGAAGATGCTTGTTTCAAAACTTCTGTCTGATAACAGAAGAATTATAGGCACCAAAGGAAGTTATGGGAAACAATGAATTATAGTTCTCCATTTGTTTTCTCTTCCTTGAATCATCCTGAATCCTGTAGCCACTTCAAAACTGTCAATGAGTCAGATATCCAGAACTATCCAGAGTAGTCAGGTTATTTCTAAATATATTCTTCAGCTCTTCTGCACCCTGTGCAAGATCATGTTGTACCATGCAACACTTGATAATGGAAACTTGATGGAGAAACACAGAATAATGATAATCACAGAACTGTTGAGTTTGGAAGGGACCTCTTGAGATCATGTAGTCCAATGCCACTATTCAGAAGAGTCAGCCTGAGCAGGCTCTCCAGGACCGTGTCCTGTTGAGTTTTGAGTATCTCCACAAATGGAGAGTTCACAATCTCTCTGGGTAATCTGCTCCAGTGTTTGACCACTCTCACGGTAAAAAAAACAACTTTTTCTTGTCTTCAGATTGAATTTCACATGACGTCTTCCAGTCTTCAGGAACCTCCCTCATTTGTTGTAATCTTCCAAAAATAATCAGAAGTGGTCTCGCAGTGACATTAGGCAGCTCCCTGGGCACTCGTGGGTGCATGCCCTCAGGCGCCACAGACTTAGGTATGTCCAGATTTTTAAGCGTTCCCTAACCTGATCCTCCTCCACCAAGAGTAGGTCTTTCTTGTGCCAGACTTTACCTCTGGTCACAAGGGCCTGGGATTCCTGAAGGCCGGTCTTACCAGTAACAACTCAGGCAAAGAAGGTATTTCAGTACCTTTTTCTGTGTCATTTGTCACCAGGTCCCCTGCCCCATTCAGCAGCAAGCTCACATTTTCTCTAGATCCCTTTTGCTGTTGATGTACTTGTAGAATCCTTTCTTGTTGCCCTTCATAGGCCTCACCAGATTCAACTCCAGATGAGCTTTGGCTTTCCTAACCTCACCCCTGCCTGATCAGACAGCATCTCTGTATTTCTCCTGGGTCACCTTCCCCTGCTTCTACCTCTTGTGCACTTCCTTCTTCTCCTTCTGTTTAGTCAGAAGACCCTTCTTGATCCCTATAGGCCTCCTGACATCTTTCTTTGTTTTCCTGCTGGTAGGGATGGACCATTCTTGAGCGAGGAGAGGCAAGCCTTGAATATCCAGGAAGCTGAGAAAGCAACAGGAAAGGACTTCTTCAGAAGGAAAAGACTATTTAGATTTTCATTCTTCACAATGACTCTGATGGAATTAGACTTCTCTTGGATTTGGATTACAGAGAAAATGAATAAATGCCAACTAGGATGGCACTGCAAAAGCTTGAGCCCCTGTGGTTAAGATTTGGGAACACTTTTATTAAATGAGAAGGACAACGTACTCAGGTCTAAGACAGCTGGGACAACATTTTATTAATTTCTTTTTTTATGATCCATACTTTTAGGGCCAAAGTATCTGCTTTTCACTCTACCAAAGGGACGAGACTTCAGAAAGTCTGAATCTAGTGCCAGCACAAACACTAAGACTGTGGTAAGTCTTTTGAAAGGCTTGAGAAGAAAATGTCAGGGAGTTGGTTTCCTCATAAATGGTCTTTTGCATGAGCACAGTGTGAAGCTGCAGTCCAAATAAGAGGAAAGACACATTTCTCCAAAGGTGAGTAACAATTTCTGTTCCTCATTCAGCTAAATCCTGCCAGAGGTCTTAATGCAGGAGTGAGACCCCTCCTTTTGAATTTGGCAATGGATTCCATGAATGAGTCTCCCGGAGGAATGAACATCTCTGCCTCTTAATGTTACTGCCGGTCACAACCAACTTTTCCAACTGGCTTAAAAGCAGGCGACTCAGCCAACTGTCCTCTCCCTATGACTATCACAGAGTAGTATTTGGATGAAGCAGCCTTGGAATCCAGAGCGTGTCATGAGGTAGGACCGCAGAGAAAATAGTTTTCTGTTGATAGTATGTCTTTGTCTCTTTCTATCCATTTTATAAAACAATGTTTTAACAGGGTATAGAAGTTTCCTACCAGAGAAAACAAATTTTTCAGTTATCATAAAAATGAGTGAATATTGAGAAACCACAAGTTAAATACTACTGAATTTGTTCTCCTTGTCCTCACCTGCAGGAAATAACTAAGCGAGTCTTTGTTCCCAGCTGGTTGTGTACTTACTCCTCTAGAGACATGAGGAGCTCCAGATCTACGCAAAGATGTTGGTTCTAGTTGGTGGCAGTTTAGATGCAGGAAGCATCTAATGAGGGAAGAGTGACCTGATAACAAAGCTTTCTGAGAAAAAGCAAACTCCACTGAAAGGGAAGGGAAGAAAAGGGAGACTGAATATTTAACACAAGTACAAATCATTCACTGGAGGCAACAAGATTTTTTTTTATGATTTTCAACATTCATTGCATAATGGGGCAGAGGCCTCTAAGTACTACCACAGTATTTAACAGCTTTTTGCTGACTTCTTTTTTTTAAACGGGAGGAAGGTGAGCATGGTACTTTCACTCATGCTTTTCTGTTTCTCTCAATCCAAAGAAATTGTAAAAGAAAAATGTGTCCTTGTTGAATCATCACCACTAGTACTTTTGTTCTACCCTGAAAACCACTCTGGGACAGCATTTTAAGTAAAAAATAATATTCCGATCCTAAAATACAGACACAGTCAAAAGAGGATAATTTTAAGAAACCCAGATGATGAAACTTGCTTTATGCAGGGATATTTTTCTCTTGTATGGTTTGCAAAAGAGGTATTCCATGCATGGACGAAAAAGTGAAGAAATGCAGGGATGGAAAGGGAGAAAAGGCAACAAGGTATTGATTCATGCAAACTGCTAGAGAGGAGCAAAACACCCGGTCACCCTACTTCTGACATTGCAAAGAGAAATGAAAAGATCAGAAAATAAGTTATTTTCCTCAACTGTTTATTGAAATCATTGCTGGTTCCTTTTGCAGACAGAAACTGGTGCAACAGTCATTAAAGAGGCAGTTGAACAAAAGAGGTTCACTCAGCAAAACGGGCTCCTTTGAGCAGCGTCTGCTGTAACAGAGCCAGATGTGAGGGCGTATATCCAGGGACAAAGAAACATGGGTCGTGGTGGGACGTTGTGTGTGACCATCAGAAAAGCGCAGGCACCATGGTAAAGAGAAGATCTAAAGGGAGGTCCTGCAGTGCTGCAGGCAGGAAGGTGAGCATGGCCAAGATATGCTCAGCTTAGCTACACTGAACAGACTGCTGGGCGGAGTGTGACACTTCTCCTGGGAAGTATCTGGTAAAACCTGCTGGAATACCTGGGAGGCCTTGAAAATACTTGTTAGCAAAGTATGCAGATCATCTGAAAAACAGTTAACAGATGACATTGTCATGGTCAATGGTACATAAAGACATGGTGGGCAGTTGTTAAACATGGGGGAAAACCTAGCAGAAAGGAAGGACAAAGAGATCCAAGTACCCAAAGAAAACATCATGCAGTTTATATTAAAAGTAAGTTCTGCATTTTTAGCAGTGATTTTTTTAACCTTTGCAATAGTGAGATTGAATTCTACATGGTTTGACTTCTTCCTAAAAAGATGACTCAAAGAGTTATGGCCTGGAGGTCTAATGTATTGTGTGGTATGCAGTGGTGCACGTTAATTCTGGTGATTAGACTTGACACTCAGAAAACTCATCTGTATTGAAAATCTACTAATTATCCTATATAAGTTTCATACTGGATACCAGTAAGTACTGTCCTACTTGACTGAAATTCTAATCCATACAAACCAGAATGTATTAATAGATTAGGACAACTTTTACAAATGGGAAGCCTTAACTGCTCTGATCGCAGTATTCTTGTTTGTGCAATGGAGGTGATAACGTGGATTTATTTAGCTATCCCAGCAGGGATATTTTGAGATGTATTTAGTTTATATCGGAAAGCAGTGCCTTAATAAATATTACTAATTGTAATTCTTACTGACATTTTACCAATAGAATTTGAACATTTAGAATAATTTGAAAACTGAAATCTATAACCTGTGTCTATATGAGTACATTAAACAGGCTCATGCACTGGCATATGATAAACTGTACTGCTAAATTCTTAAAGGACCCTTGGGACTCTCCTGAATAACTCTGGGCACGGCTCAGCAGTTTACATGGGCCAAGCCAACAGCTCTTCCCTGTCAGCAGCACCTATGCAAGGCCTCAGATTGGAGGCTACAGAACATCACCGTATGAATGGAAACCGCTCTGTGCCAGAAGGCAGGAGGACCTGGAAACACTCCCAAAGACATTTAATTTATTAATATAAATACAGACATACATAAACACACTGAGGTCAAAACTAGGTTCTCAGTACCCGCATCCCCTCAGTGTAGCTTGTAAGATTTAAACTAGTGTGAGGATCGAATTGAGTTTCACACCTTTCTATCTTTAGCAACCTGTTGTTTGAACCCAAGGCTCTCCCTGCACGGCTGAAATCAGTGAGCATGCAGTCGCGTTCTCCAGTGCAATGACAAAGCTGCACTGCAGCCCAGCACCAAGTTGCAACAGCAGCTGCAGAAAGTCCAGACCTGAACTATCTGGGGTTCTGCCAGATGGAAGACAGAACCTGTGTAATACATGTCTATTCTTTAATTTCACAAGCAGCAGCCTTCTCACCACAGCACACAGAAGCTGTGCATACTTGGCAGATAACTTCTCAGTACCATCTATGTGAATAGTAAATAAACCCGAGCAAAATACCTAACTCTACCCTGTATAAACTAGCAACACTGGATTTCCAGTGGGCACCTATGTCAGGGTTACCTTCATTATGAAATCCACAACGCAAAAGTTTTTTTTAAATTAAAACCATTAATATAGAGAGAGCATGTGGAATTGACTTGCAGCCGAAAACAGCCGACTGGCACATAACTGCTGGACTGTGAGACCAAACCCCAGCTCTCCCCCTAAGAAGAAATATCATGGGAGGCTTTGTGCTTGTGCTGGGCAAGCCAGAGATGAAAATTACTCCTTCCTAGCAGAGCAGCAGTAGGATAACGGAACCCAGAGTGCCGTGCTGACCGAGACAAAAATGTAAAGCAACTGGCGTGTGTGCAGCGTTAAAGATAACCACGTTAGCATTTGTGAGCAGGGTGCTGGGATTTCTTTCCATCCACTAGCTCCGGCCAGCACTGGCTTGTTTTGAGCTCGTTGTTTGCTGCTGTAAACCACACAGTGTTTAGAGGAGGCGGTGGGTGAGGGGCAGAGCTGTACGGAAGGAGGCTCCCGGCTCAGGGGGGTGTGACCATGTGCTCCGCTCACCGCCGGACCTGCGCGTCCCGGGCGATGCGGGAGCGGGCGGGATGCTGAGCGGGGCCGGGGGGCGGCCGGGGGGGCAGCCAGGGGCCGATGCGGCACAGGGGAGCGCTCGGGACGGGGGAAGGAGGGGAAGAGGAAGAGGGAAAGGGGAAGAGAGGAAGGAGAAGAAGGAAAGGGAAAGGAAGAGGGAAAAGGGAAAAGGGAAGGGCTGGGCAGCTCCGGCCAGCACCTCCGAGGAAGCGGCAGCCGCGGGCAGTCTCCATCCCGCGGCCCGCGGGCACACGCCACGTACCTGGCGGCGAGCGGGACAAGTTCCGTCCGTCCGGGCTGACCGCCTGGATGTAGAAGTACCGCACGGGCAGCGTGAGCCCCGCGTCCAGCCCGGGGCCCCACACCAGGCTCCGCTCGGCGCTAACGGGCTCCGCCGCCTCCGCCGGCCGCAGCAGCGGCAACGCGGCGCCCAGCAGCAGCGGCAGCAGCGGCCGCAGCCCGCGGCTCCCCATAGCCCCGCCGCCGGGCCCCGCTGGCCGCGCCCGCTCGGAGCGGCGGGCCGGGGCCTCCTCCGGGCCTGCGCGGCCCCCGCCCGCTCCCCGAGGCAGCCGCCGCCTGCTCCCCGCCCCGCGGGGCGGCCCGCCGGGCCCGGGGCCGGGCAGTGCCGGGGGAGGCGGGGGCAGCTCGCTGCGGGCCGGGCCCGGCGGCGCTTCGGCTGCGCTGCGGAACACGGGGTGTCCGGGTCCCGGGGTGTGCGGATCCCCGGCTGCCCGCGGGGCTGCGGCCGCGGCGGGGAGGAGGCAGCGGTCCCCGGGTCCCAGCGCAGCTCCAGGGTCTGGCTCCGTGCACCTTCAGAGAGCTGGGGAAATAGGGTGAAGCTGGCGTGAGAGTGAGGGATGACCCGCAGAGCCCTTTTCTCGGGGTGTGCTGAACCCAGCGTTCTCATGTCCTCAGAGGTTTCCCTTCCCTTGCCTATGGGCGCTGTGCGGGCCAAACCGAAGGGCAGCTGATCTGTGTGATTCTCCCCTAAGCAACAAGTTAACTCTGTTTTCGATACAATTCAGCCGGCAGCTGAACAGCTGGTCTGGAACTTAAAGAGGAAAATAAACAAACAAACATATTTGTCTGAAGCTTATTAATTGTTACCACCTGTATCAACTTGTGTACAGACAGAGATTGCCATAAAAGAAACAAACAAACACAAAACCGAACTCACCAACCAAAAAAAAAGGCAAACCCCAACCACCCCATAACCCTATAATTTAAGATTCCTCCTCGCTGTTTCTAGGATTTCCCACAGTATTTAAAGGGAAGGACAGACCAGAGACCCTGTTTGTATGTGCTGACATGTCGTCCCCTGCCGCTGGGCTCCCCTTCCCGTCCCGGGAGGAGACTGAGCTCACGCTTCACCCAGCACCCCATTCCGCTCTCCCAGCACGGGCCGGGCACGCACCCGTGTTACAGAGCTGATGATGCTACTAGGGCCGGTGGGTGAGATACGGCAGGTGGCCCTTGTCAGTGGTGTAACGTACGGTGATGGGGAAAGAGGAATCATGGTATTCTTCTCTAGAAAATGTAACAACAAAGTAATTTCACAGATTTAAAATTATGGAAAATGAATAAACGGAAAACCCCCAATGATTTGTCTCCTAAGGTGGTTGTATGATTTTTGTCAGAAGCATCTTTACTGCTACCAGGAGATATTTCAGAGTGTTGGTACATAGGGGGTGGGGCATTACAAGGAGAATTAAATCAAGCTTCCATGCAAGCCTGGATTTTCACATGCAAAACAAGGCAAGCATGAATGAGCACTGCATGGTTTTGAATAACATGAACTTCAAGTCTCTGTGCATACAGACCATGAAAAACAGGTTCCCTGAAAGTGGAATTATCAAGTCTGGTTTCCTCCTTGCTTTTGTCTTTAGTCTCCTAAGCTCCCTCAGCTCAGATAACCACGGATCTCCACTGACATACCATGTGTGATACTCCCAACAGGCAAGAGAAAACATGTACAGTGTTAATCTGGAGTTACGTATGTGCTTCTTGGCCAGGTAGTACATCCCTGGCTGCTGCCCGCTGTGCAGGGATTAGTCAGGGTGAGTTTCCTCTCTCTCTGCACCAGCTGGGAGCACATTTGGAGAGCAACGTGGCTGGGAGCAGCCAGTGTGGATTGACCAAGGGCCAAACATGCCAGGCCAACCCAGTTGCCTTCAGCGATAAACTGGCTCTGTGGATGAGGGGGGAGCAGGAAATGTCATTTACCTTGAATCTGGCAAAGACGACACTCTCTGCCACAACAGTCTGGATGGGGAACAACCAGATGGGTAAAAAAACCATCAGAATGGTTGGCTGGGCTTAGAGGGGGCTGGTTAATGGGCCATCTCTGCCTGGTGGCTGGTAACAAAGGGAGCACTGCAGGGACCTGGCCTGGGATGAGGCAATGCAGAGCTCCATCATTGGGCTTGCAGATGACGCCAAACAGAGGAACTAGTTGGAGTGCTTGAGGGCAGGGCTGCTACCCTGAGGGACCTGGACAGGGTGGAGGAATTGGCCATGAAATTCAACAAAAAGTCCTGAACTTGGATGCCAGGGAGCAGCGAGGGCAGGCTGCTCCCTGGGGAATGGGGCTGAGGAGCACAGCACCATGGCTGGCAGCAGGGCCTCTCCAGGGCAAACAGCACCTGGGGCAGCCGAGAGCCCACAGCAGCTTCTGGGGCCGGGCAGGGCTGAGGGCAGGCAGGGACGTCAATCTGCAGATCAGGATCAGGCCCTGTGAGGAGAACCAGGGTCAGACACAGGTCTGGGATGGCTGCGGGGCCCTGGGGAGGTCAGCCTGCAGGTGGGGCCAGGCTTGGTGGGACCTGTGGCTGGCCAGGCAGGGCTGTGGGGAGATGGAGACCAACGTCCTGCAGCATCGCTGGGGCAGGGACTGGTTGTTCCAGGCTGGGCTGAAATGGAGTTCTGGGCCATGGGCAGGGTGGCGGGGGAGCCCTGGAGGTGAGGGTCAGGGCCTACTGGTGTTTTTGGGGCCCTGTCCCTGGGAAGGAGCCGTCCCTGCGCTGGGACTGGTTACCCAGAGCAGCTCTGAGAGAACGTCTCTGGGGTCCTGGTGGGCAGTGAGGGGGACACCGGCCACCAGCAAGTCCTGACAGCAATGATGGCCAATGGCAGCCTGGGCTGTACGAGCGGGGCCAGAGCCAGAGGTCGAAGGGAGTAGTTACTCCCCTCCACTCAGTACTTGTTGGACCACATCTAGATGCTGCATCCAGTTTTGGGCTCCCCAGTAGAAGATATCAACAAACTGGATCAAATTCAGGGCAGGCCACTGACATGATGGGGCTGAGAACTGGCCCTGTGTGGCAAGGCTGGGAGAGCTGGGCTTGTTCAGCCTGGAGCAGAGATGCCTTCAGGGAGGGGATGGACCTTACAGAAGCCCCCAGTGCCCTTGGGGAGATAGGCGGAAGGATGAGAAACATCTGGCATAAGTTGAAAGAAGAAAGGCTCAGCCTGTAACATGTTACACCTGGACGCCTCCTGTGTAACCTCATCTGGGTGTTCCTGCTCTGGCAGGGGGATTGGACTAGATGATCTTTTGAGGTCCCTTCCAACCCGTGACATTCTGTGATTCTGTGATGTTTCTCCCATGAGCACAGTCAGGCAGAGGCACAAGTTGACAGTCAGGCTGAGGACAGTCTCTGTCTGTCCTCAGACATTTTCAAGCCCCAACTGGATGAAGCCTTGAGCAGCCTGCCTGACCTCAGAGCCAACCTGCTGAGAGCAGGAGGTTAGAGCAGAGACCTCCTGAGGTCTTTTCCAGCCTGAGCTACGCCGTGATGAAACCACGAGACTTCTGTCCCTTCTTTCAAATGTCATTGAGATGTTAGAAAGGTCAAATGTCATCTGGGGACACAAACGACCTAAAAGGTGGACAGAGATCTAGCCAGAAGCACCACCTTAGCTCATAAACAATGTTTCCTTCTGAAACCAGGCTGAGGGACTGCGTCACCCAACCCCTGGTACCTGGCTGTAGTAATTAAGGTTGAGAGGTACTGGTGAGTCTCACACCCCAACACCCTGCACATGGCCGTCAGGCTCCGCTCAGGCAATTCCAGCTGAAGTGATTCTCACGTGGAGCTCATCACCTTGTAAAACTACTCATCAAACACCACCCTTGGCCCCTACATGGAGTATCGGCTCCTCAAGGCAAGTTGTAGGCACAAGGCTCTCTAAGAGTTTAACCTGTCTACTGTAAAGATACTACTGATGGAAGACTCTGTGTACAATAGACTCATCGGCTGGTGGGGAAGGAGAGGGCAGCACTATGCACACGGCACCAGGAGCCAGGAGCTGGTGTGACCGTCACCGCTGCCCACAGCTGCGCGATGGAGCCAGGCCGGGCACCCTGTTTTAAATCTGTGGCATCGTTTGCCATCAGCACCTTGGCAACAATACTTATGATGCTGGATTTTATGAGATTTTTTTTTAAAAATAAACTGTCTATGGCATTCATAGTAAGTGAAAAACAAACAAAGTACCAACACATCTTTTTCATTTCAATGCAGAATTTATTCCTAACAAATAATTTTAAATACGAAAATTCTATAAATTATGAACATTTATAGAATACACTTTTGCCAAAGAAAAAGCTTGGAAGAGCAGAGGTGTCAAAATCTGGCTCTGATAAACTCAAGAGTTGATCGCTACTCATTGGGTATTTCTCTCTCTCTTTTCACCCAATTGACTGTTTTACAGAATACCGCTATTCAGTGTAAATATTAGTTTACAGATCCTCAGTAGGCTGCAGTCTTCCACAACTGATTTATGACCAAAAAGTTTTTACTTGCTTATATTAAATCAAGCCACCTGGTTTCCTGTACATACATAGCACAGCAAATGAAAAAAAATTATGCCAACAAGCTGAGAACTTAATCCAACTTCTGTTGAACAGGTAGAAAATATCTATAAATAAAAATGTTCTAAACCATCCACTTCTAGTCAAGAAAAAACTGTATGACCATTTACTTCCCTTGTAAACGTTGATTTTATTATTCTTTACCTTATGTAGGCTGGTATACCCCATTGTTTATTAACATATTTTGCAGAAATGTACAGCAGCAGCAATTCCTGATGATACTCAGCTGGTTTTATTGTCTTACTCTACAGAATCCTGTAGGTATAGAATAGAGCCATTTACAGAAAAAACATTATTTCTCCTTAGAACACCACATTTCACAAGATTGCAATTATACAGTAGTCATTTCCTTCCAGCATTGCCTATGTCAGCCTATGCTAGATCCTTCCAAAACAGGCATGTTCTAGAGATCAATTCTGGCTATAAATACATAGTTTATATTAGTCCTTCTATGTACAACAAAAGACAAGTTACCCCAGTATAAAGCAATAATACTTATATATCGGTACAGATTTGAACTACAGACCCACTTCTTTAACGAAGTTTACGGTATAAAAAAATAAGGATACCAGTTACCTACTACAATATTTTCATTTTTTAGCTTCTTGAGGAGTGATAACAAGTCGGTGATACAAGCATTGCTTGTTTTGTGTAAAATATATTATTTTAAAATACCAGTATACTGTCCTTCCAGTTACAAAAATACACTTACACCCTACAGAAATTTTATTGAATTAAAAAAGGTATCAAAAATAGGGATCATCATTTTAGACCATATGTGAAATTAGAAATAAAGCAGATGTGTAATTATTTAAAAATACTATCTTCTGGTTCAGTGAGCCACTTTTGATTTTGCATAAAAAGAGGTCAAATCTTAGTTAGAAATTTAATAGCCAGGGACAAGTTTTGGCTACTGAGTAATAACACTACATTATTAGCGTGGCCAAAGAAGAGCCCCTGAAAAATGTTTATAGCTGTTCAGTTTGAAGGATAAAAAGTACAGTGGTGACAGCAGGAACGGTTGAAAAAACAGCAAAAAGGGACAGTAATTTAGGAAAAGGCAAAGAGCATTTCTTACTGGTTTTATTTCCTTTGTATGTAAAAGCTGCCAGTCTGCAGGGCGCAGTTGCGATGCAGCTGAGCGGCCTCTCGGGCGCTGTGGGTGCTGCTCCCCGAAAGAACCTGCAGTGGCAGCAGGTGCCTCCCCCGGGGACCAGCCCGGCAGAACGGGGGGGATGTAACAACTTGTGTTGGTTACAGTTAGGACAACTTAGGATTCAACCTATGAGGTTTATATAGGAAATAAACAGGGTAAACCTTTTAACATTTTTGCATGGTTTGAAATGTTGAATTACTAATGCAAATTAACCTGTTCCTAAATCGAAGGCAGAAATCTGGCCATTCATCTCGACTGTAACCGAAGCTGTGCTGCTTATCAATCTCCCATGTCTGAAAAGCAGATTTCTGTGCTCAGCTGTGTTTCTTAAGATCCTCACGAATTTGGGGAGTTTTCCAGTGCTGTGCCCTTTGTTGAGCTGTTGCCCATGCACCAGCAACACGTCTGTAATTCACACTGCTCACGGATCTTGCAGTACTGAGGTGAAAACTCCTGGTGTGGAATCCGCGTCAACTGCACGGCAGAACAAATGCCACTGGGGACGTTGCTGCTCCACTTCCCAGGAACGCAGAAAAAAAACATTCATAACAGAATATGCTGTAAAAAATGAACAGCTTTCATTTTGTGGGGATGTTTGCTGGGTGGGATGGATTGGCATATCACTCTTGATCTGGTAAACAAGGAAAACTGGAGAAACGGCAATTTATCAGCAAAGTAACCTCTTGTTTTTCTGTTAAATGTTTTAAGAAAATGTAGCTTAAGCTAGAATTAATCCATTCCAGCACTGTGTAGCTGGCAGGAGCCTAAGCCACTGCCTGCTGACTCAGAGGAAAGCCATCTCTGGAGCTACACTGCCCAAAGCTCTACAGCTGTTTACCTTCTATTATTTTGGGAAGGGATTTTTTAACATTCTTTTTCCCTGCTGGGAGAAACAACAATGATGAAGCCACATATTTAATATAAAAGTCAAATGCTCAGCTAACATGGCATACTAACTTCTTTAAAACTAATGAAGTTGTACCAGTTTATAGCAGCACATGAACTGGCTCAAAGTATTTTACATGGTTTTGCCTGCCCAAAAACTACCGAGCTATCATGCCATCTTAGTACCACTGGCCCTTCATAGCTCTGATTCTTTATCTACCTCATCTAGGTAGTACTCGTCATCGGTGGTGGTATCACTGTCAGAGTCCGAATAAGCTGCTGGGTCTTCCCCATAGATATCAGTCAGCTCTCGGGGCGATGAAGCAGCCGATGACATTTTGCTCCCAGCAGAACTTGAGCTCAAAAGCTCAGCCCTGTTTATAGAAGGGCTCTCTCCATCTCTGAGAGCACCAGGGTTATTAAGAAGACAAGGTCTCCATAACCGCCCTTCTGTGAGTGACCTCTTGATATTTTCCAGGAAAGCCAGCTGTTGCTCTTTGCCAAATATACCAAATTCAACTGAAGGATACATAAAATTTCTAGTGTTGTAACACTTTTCATCGTCCGATGCCCAGTTTTCATTTTCATCACAAGACAACAGCTCTGAGTAAGATTTAAACCTCTTCCCGTGTATTCCATCTTTTGGTAGAATATTGCTCCCCAAGGCAAAGGTCTCATGGAAATCTTGAGCACAAATACTCTCAGAAAGGCGACGCTCACGCTGACTTCTGGCATGACTCTTGCGCACCTCATAGCTACGCAAGTTGGCATTTTTTGGGCCAGGAGCCTGAGAGGTATTTTGACACAGACCAAGCACTCTCTGGGAAGTCAAGTTTTGCTCTGGACATAAGTCTGCCTGCAAGCAGCTATTTACATACCTGTTCGAGTTTTTGTCTGTTAAAAGTGGCAAGGGAGCACTGCTGGGACAACTGCTAGCTTTGTTTTTCTCATCATCCAATGGGTCTGACGCAGTAGCACTAGGAGAGATGGGCTGGCTTTTGCTTTCTAACCTGAGATCAAGTGTTTGGGAATTCTTATTTCTTGTGGTTATTGCTTTATCTGGAAAAAGGGTTGTAAGACTTGGCCTATTTTCCACTTCCCCTGTAGTTTTTTTGGAACTGATGGCTTCCTTCTGGGTGTATGAGCTTGTAAAAGAGCTCCAGCTGGTGTTATTAACAAGCAAAGAAGGATCATTCTGATTTTCAGTCTTCTTATTCTCAGCTGGTCTTGGTCTTGGTGTATTCTTATCAGCGTTCAGACTGTGATTCTGATTTTCATTGTCCAACTGCAGGAATGGCTGATGGGAATCCATTGAAATCAATGAGTCGAGGGACATGTCGACCTCTAAAGAAGTGGCACTTCTATTGTTCTGTGAAAAAATGTTACTTATGTGTGGTTTGGGGGGTAAATTTTTACTTGAAAATTTTCGACTTGTTTTGTAAACAGCTGCCAGTTTATTTTTAATTGAAGGTCTGTTTTTCCTTTTTTCCATATCTTTGACTTTGTCTTTTGTGCAGTCAGAGAGAAGCTTGTTCTCGTCTTCCACACTCTGTGGTATCTTCTGATCTTGTGTAACCCTGAGGACTTTATCTTTGCAGTTAATGTTCAGGCTGCCTTTGCTGTGCTCCTGTGATTCCTGCAAACCACTATAATCTTTACCTATCTGAGTACTCTGCGAGTTTTGCTCTTCTTTAATTTTTGAATTCTTTAATTCATCTGTAGCTGTGCCAACCACTTCGTCTAGCTGAAGTAATGGATCAGCACTTGAAGCTGTGCTTACCTCAGATGCTTTGTTCTGAGACTCTGAAAGCACTTTTCTACAATCATTTGCATTCTTTCTAGAACTGTCAGCCCTTAATTGCAGTTCACTACACTTACTATACACAGGGGTGGTCTGGTGCAGGAAATTTACTCCTGGTTTGACTTCTGTACTATCCCTGTACGTGTCTTCCGCAGGAGGAAGTGGCACGTCAGCAGGTGCTGTGTTACGGTTCCTTCCAAGGGAACTCCTCTCTCTCTGGTAGAGGAGGAAACTATTCAGATTTTTATTGGTGTTCACTTTAGGGGGCTGACAGCAGTTTTCAGAATTTCCCTTCTGCATAATATTTGTATTTGTTGAAGTAGAATATAAAGGATTCCCTAAACATCTGCCTGGCTTGGGAGGGGTTGATAAAGTGGACATGAGTGGTGTGGCTGTTTGTAAAATTTCCTTCTTTTCTTTTAGACACTTTTCTGTATTTTGGTTGCTTGAAGCACGAGAAATGGCCTTGCCTGACTTAGCCACTATTGCAGCGGATTGTAGACCATCAAATGAAGTTTCTTTTGTCATCACATCAGAAAGCACATTTTCTGCTAATGAAAGATCTGCTGAACTATCTATCCTGTTACGTACCACATTCATTGACTTTGAAAAACTTATATTTTCAGAACTAGGAGGTAAGTGTGAATTCTCTTCCTCACTATCAACAGCAGTTCCTAAGTTCTGAGGTGTGACTGGAGCTGAAGATACTTGGTCAGAAGAATACAAAGGCACCTCTTTTTCCAGAGTACTGGGGAAGAAAACATTCGCTAAACTCACATGACCTTCGATTTTCTTGTTTTGTGTTCTTGGTGACTGAGCATTTTCTTTGGGACAAGGTGAATCTGCATCCTCTGGATTATCTCTAAAGAGGTTACAAAATGTTCTTGAATGCCTCCGTGGTAATGTGTAATAAACTGAAACTAGTTCATGATACTTGACATGATCTTCATCAACACAAACTGTAAATGTGCTTGTAGTTTTTAATTTCTGCAAAAAATTTACCCTTTCCTTACAATCTGAAAACACAGAGGATTCTCTTCTGCCTAGATGTTTACATTTGTCTGTCAGTTCAACTGATGTACTACTACTTACTGAATCATTAGGACTTTTGGTTAAAGGGCTGGGGTAATCTTTTTCTTTGTTACTTTTAGCAGCATTTACTGATGCTGATGTTAAAAAGGAATGTTCTGAGTCTAAACAAGACACATCTCTTTGATTAGAACAAAAGGCATCAGCTCTACAATCATATCTTGTTCTACTTTCTCTAGGTAAAGAGATGGGCATGTCTGACATAATACTGCCAGCAATGCTAGCTGATTTTCTAGGCAAAGTGTAATAAATAACAAGTGGGTCAGGAGATTTGAGGCTGTTTCTGCTCGGGGAGCCAGTAATGCTGTAGCTACTGCTGTGTCTCAGCAAGCTGTCTTGCTTGTGAAGCCTTTCAATACAAGGTGAATTACTCCTTATTTTTCCACTTTCTTTTTCAAGACACAAATAACTTAAACTTCGTTCAGAGGTTTTGGGGTCTCCATCAAAGCAATGCATATAAATATTTCCAGAATTTTCATTTTGTGGAGAACGAGTAGTGAATTGTCTATTACAGTCCTTAGTAACTAAAGTGCTTGTATTTTGCAGTGTTTTGTGTGAAATTGTTTTGGTAACACCTGTTCTGCTCACTTGAGCTGTTTTTCCATCTTCTTCTTGAGATTCAGTAACTCTGCAATGTGCTGAAGAGCGAGTTAGTGTTCCTAAACATTTAGAATTGTCTTTATGAGAAAGTGCTTGTGGAGAGCTTTGTGAGGAGCTGGATGAATGTCCAGGAGGACAGGACAACATGCCTTGACAGTTTGCTAGTTTTTCAGTGGATGGAGCAGAAGGAACATTCAGCAGTGACGACCGTCTCTTCAGAGTAGCTTGATTAATGGCTTGCGCACTCCGATTATCCTGTTTGATGCTCTCTCTTTTTGTTGCATAATGTAGATTATGTTCCAACTCTTTCTGATTTGGAAGGAAAGGTTCCTTCCTGCTCTCATCAGCCAGCAAAATACAGGGAGGCAGACTGAACACACTGTTGGGTGGGCAATCGTTTTCCTTCATGTGTACATTTCTTTTATCACCGTTTGATATATATATTTTTGCAGTATCTCCTCTGGCAGTGGCTTGGGTTTGTCTCTTTGACCTCATTGTGTTAAAGAGAGACGCATCTCTTTGCAGCATGGCAGAAGCAAGGCTGTTAGAGGGAAGACTCTGGCTGTTGATGTTGTTTGTATCTGTTTGTTGAGAAACTGACTGTAATGGCATGTCTTTATCTGGCAGCTTCATACCTTCAGCCTTTTCTAGCTGTGTACAGTCTGTCTCACTACTTCTTTGGATAACGACTGAATTCCTGTTCAGTCCTATATGTTTTGTTTGGTTCTTCAAATTAGGAAAGACTGACTCATCATTTCTGAGAGTAGATGGCGAAACTGAAGAAGAGGAGTTACAACTTAGCCAAGGTTGACAGTGCTCAGTGAATTCTGAAAAATTTCTATTTGCACTTCTTGTTATTCTTTTGGTATTCGTATTTTCTGGAGAATACATGTGAAAATCGTTCTGCAGGCACTGTGAACCAAACTTGGCATTCTTTCTATGTGCCCACTGCTGGTCATTTAAATTAGCCGTAATCACTTCAAAGCTGCCATCAGGGGAAATAAACGCTTTATCACTGTAGTACTGAGGAATATCAGCCCAGGAACAATAGCTGTCTTTTTTTCCATAAAGGGAATTTTTTTGGTTTGCATACAACTTGCCATGAGAAGAAGTATCTCTATAGTAGGCTCTAGAGAGATTATTTTCCGATTTGTATAATGGATAATTTTCCCAGTTATCAAAGGACAAAGGAGAAGTAGCTGTGTCAGGGCAACTAACTCTACTAAAGCAACTACTGCTTGAAATAGATCTTCTGTAGTGATGTTTTGAGTGGCAACATGCGTATTTCTTGGTTTCTTGCAAAGAGCTAGCACATCTACCATGGTCTGCAGCATGAAACTCCATCAGTGATTGGGTTCTAAATATTGTTTCTTGAGTTGATGTTTGTCCAGGAGAGTCTGGTGTGTTGTTCCATACAATAGAAGAAAGAGGAATTCTCTTTGGGTTTTGTCGACCAAACCTTGGTACAAAACCATTGCTGCTCTCCCTTGAAAATGGATCTTGTAAACTAGATGCTGATAGCTGGTCAGAAGATACTGATGAGGGACATCTCCGAAGGGAAGACACAGAGTAACTTCTGCCAGCTCTATCCCTGTTCATACAACCCTTGTGCCTAAATCCACTGTTCTGTGTTATGGAAGGAGGATATAAGCTACCCTCTGATGACCGTCCGAAAGAAACAGAAGACAGCCTGCTGCTTAGCAGATGAGGATTTCCATCGACTGGATCACCGTACTTGTAATCTTCTGGAAAAGCTGTCTGGTGCCAGTTTATAAATGCATTTTGTAACTTCCTCGGTCTGATGAAAATCTTGTGTTCATCTTTGGCTCTTATTGTTCTCAGTCCATCTGGGAAAAACGTGCTAGGCATGTCGCTCCAGTCATGTCTGTGTTGCCCTCTACTAGCAGTCTGCCTCTTTGAAGTAGGGAATGCACTACTGTATTGCACATTTGATGCACTGCCAGAAGAAACTGTCCTTTCCAATGGGTCTTGGGCTTGTTCCTGGGCAAGCTGGTCATCCAGATCATTTAGAACTGCACAGGAAAAAAACAGATACTTGGTTTTGTTTTCTTTAACAATCATCTGACTATTTATTTTAAAGTTTCATGTACTACATTAATAATTAGAACTGGTTTTGAAAGGTGTCAGCTTCTCAGCATTCAAAACCCTTCCCAAACCACACATTCTTCCTCCACAGCTCCTTTCAGTGGTCACCCATTATGACTACAAGGAAAGAAATGCGCTGCTCCATGACCGATCTCAAAACTGCTCTGTATGTAAATGTTAGTCTTTATGCTACTTAAAAGAAAAACAAAACAATCTGAAGTCTGAATTCTTACTCATGAGCTATATATGTGTGTGTGTGCAAATTTTCCAAATCTAGTTTGCAAGCAAAAAATCCCTGAGAAAAAATCACTAGGCTGATAAGCAAACATGGACCTTTCTGCCTGTTCACAAAGCACAGTTATGATGTAACTAAGAAAATACAGAATCCTGCGAACCATCGAACAAGCATATTTAGTAGTCTGGTATGTCCACTCTTTCTTTCATCCAGAAAAGAACTACTAAGAACTACTAAATTGTAGCTTATTATTTTAAAATGAGCACTTTCTGAAAATGGCTTTTTCTGGGTAAGAAAGGGTAACAAAATCATTAGGAACCTGTGATTCATTCTAGCAACAATGCTGTATTTATATATGTAGACACTTTCATGAACTGGAACTAAACACTAGACAGCTCAGTTAGCCAAGATACTCAGTCATAAGACTAAGTGACAGCAATGTGTTAAAAGTATTTTTATTGGCAAAAATAATTATGCCTTTGCTAATAGTATTTTTTTGTTTTGAAAATAGTACATGTAAGATATAACCACAAATGGATAGGGCTGGTTTGTGATAGCATTTCCTAATCCATTTAAAGGAAATGGACTAACTGATCAGTCATTACGGATCTGTGCTAATAGTTCAGAATCATTAAGAAAGCATTGCTAGGTATGTATAGTTGGAATTAAAAGTGATACAAAGGTACTAAAATTTTCCATTTTTCTAAGTTTCCCTTCAGCACAGAAGAGAGAAGATACCTGAGAGAGTTTAGTACAAGAAAAAAGACAAGTTGTTTCTGAGTCTTTCATCTGGAGGACATCAACCAAGCTACACACGGTTTTTCTCTGTCAGCGGGCAAGTGTGCACAGTTGTGACTGACACCCAAAAGCCATGACAGGCCTGCGGGTTTTGGGAGAACAACTGTCCACTGTGCAGCGTGCTCCTCTTCCAGCGCTACCGACTCACCCACTGCTTGCCGATCGTGCTTTCTGTCTGTGATCTCTTGTAACTTTAGGTGGTAGAAAGTAATATTTATGTACACTTTCTTGCATAGATCTGAAAAGGTTTATGGAAGAACATCTTTGTACTTCCATAGGCTGGGTCTGACCTTGCCTCACTTCCCAGCAGTGAGGAAAAAAAAGAACTGGCAACTTTTGACTGGTGCTATAAGGGTTCCCAGAAAGCTAACTGAATGCCATAATGCCTCTTGCTTCTGTGGTCTGAGGCTTTACAATTCCTAAAAACAGGCCCAGTAATTCATCATTATCAAAATTACGCATACAGGAAACGGGGATGAAATTCTTCTCACACAACTGCATGTCCGCATCTAAAGGATGCGATATAGGCTCCTGTCAGGATCAGCAGAGAGAAATGTACACTTTTACAGTGTGATTCTTCTGAACTGGATAAGTATGAAATGAAATGCACTCTAAGAGTGACCAGTAACACATCGATGTCAGACATTCTGCTGTCAGATGAAGCCAGCAAAAAGTAGCCACTATGACTAGAAAGTAATGAGCCATATCTTTACAGCCTATGCTTTTGCTGAAAATTGTCTGAAACCAGTCACCACTGTCACTTCTGGTAACAACAGTATCAGAACAAAGTAAGGACACACACTTACCACTGAAAAACTCCTTCTCTAGCTGTTCATTCCACTCCTGTGCACTTTTCTCCATCATTTCATCTTGGTTTGCATCACGAGAACAACCACTTGTTTCAGCTGACATTGGGGAATTACACATTTTAGCCTGTCAAAAATTCCAAGGCAACGTGACATTAGTTCAACACGTGGCTTCAAATCACATTTCAGGTGTCACATCACAAATTGTGTCAAAAGTCACAAAGGTCAGTCAACTCTTTGTGGGTCTATTAAATACTGTATTATTAAAATATACAACTGAAGATTGTAAAGTTGCATGCAGTTTAGTCTTGTTTCAGATATATGAGTTATAATGACCTTAAAATAAGAGGCATAGTTTACTTATTTTCTCCATATGCATTCTCATTGAATTGTATCTCTTAATTTAGTTTTTCCCAATCACTTCTTCCTTGACCAGCATATTTTAAAATTCATACACTGACCTCCTAACAGAGATTTAATAATTAAACACCACAGTTAATTTTCATATTGCAAGACAGCCATTTGGGAGCTGTGATAAATTGCCTTAGCAGTGGGGAAAATGAGTTTAGCTTGTGCGTTAAGCTGGAGAGGAGGTTCCTATCCCACCCATATTTCTCTCAGCTCACAGTCTCAGATGGTAGAAGCGCAGACAACTGCTGAACTGCTGATTTGTTTTTGCTGAGACTCTCGCTCCTTTTTTTTTTTTAAATAAAAACTCTTACTACTTTTTAGTTCTCATTATTCATAACATTTTACTTGTCTAGCTGCAATAGTCTATTTATATAATAGGCAGGATTCTCTGATAAGATCTTAGTTCAGTCATACATTAATAGAGATCATCCCTTTGTTTTTGAAATATGAGAGAAGGGAGGTGGCCAATTTACCTCCTCTATACCTTTGATTACATACTGTAAACCTTCTTAGTCCCCTCTGTGGTTATACCATACAGTTGAAGAGGAAAAAATGACATCTTAGTAATACAGGGCAATAAAGTAATTAAAATAGTAAATATAGTCCTTGGAGAAAATCTGTATATTTCAACAGTGTGCACTTAAATTACACCAGAAATAAACCTATTGTTTCATCCTTAAATTGAGCTTGTGCTTAAAAAATGGAACATTCAGCCAAAAAATAATTTCCTACTGTCAAAATTTAAATTTGCACAGTAATTCTATGCATGGAAATGTTGCAGGAGAGGCTCCAGCTTACTGCCTGCCCAAATCAGCCACTCTTATTCACTCTTGTACAAATGAAAAGAAACAAAGTAAATACACTAGATTATTTACTCAGTGTGAGTTTTGACTTATTGGCAGGTTGGTTACAGTTGCCAAAATATGTGAGGGTTTGGGCCTAGGAAATGATCCGTGCAATTATTTGGTCATTAAGAGAGAAATGAAACCTGATCAGAGCTTCATTTAGAGCTGACCTAGGAAAGCTTTGGGCTTGCGTAGCTAACACGGTAAATTCATTCTACTGCATCCAACAGGTTCACAATATGAACATTTTACTTGGTGTTTAAAACAAGAACTGCAAGAATAATATTTAAACAGGTGTTATATCAACAACTTAAACAAAGAGGACTAGTTTTGGAAAAATCTCTGGTTTAAATATTGCTGACAATAAAGGTTATAAGCTACTTACTGTTGCCATTTCTTCCACGTTCGGAGACAAGCTAGCAGAACTGTCATATCTGTAGGCAGAAGGATTTAAATGTTGTTTTTGAAAAGAATCATGATGTAATTATACCAGGTAGTAAATATCCAGCAGTTTAACAACTATGGAGAAGCATCTGAAAAAAAGGCTGCTCTATGAAAAATCCATCCTTCCTCCCCAAAACATCCTGCTAACAAAAAAACTCTGGGGAAATGTACCATTTGGTTTGGCCTTGTCAGCTTGCAAATCTTGTAGCTGCACAGCCAAGAATGAACTCAGCCTACTGATATCGCAATGTCTGCAACAGCCATGAAGTAATTCTTTCAATCCAGCCTTATGATAAGATGGTATTACTTCCTTTTCCAAACAACAATAATTTAGTAGGTACTACAAATGGCTAGTAGTTAACTACTTGTAAATCTGTAAGTGGTTTGCATCTGCAATTCTATTAGTTTTTCTCTTCTATTTCACCCTGCTCAGACTCGCAGAGCTCTGCTCTGCCCCTGTGAAGGAGGAGAGACAGACAGCAGATTGTTTTCAGTGTGAACTTTGGAACTTGCTGCTACTCACCCAAAACAGACTTTATTTACCAATTTTTAACATATAGTAGAAGGCTCATCTGCTTTCCTAAGCTAAAAAAGACTGCAAGGGCTTGGCGGAGAACTGGCTGGAGCATCTGTGAGTAATGCAGTGGTTAGAACAAGCTGAGAAGCCCTGAACATAAAAGGTATTCTGTTCTACAGAGTGACTTGCAGACATATAAATACAAAACAAACTAAAGAAACAAGAACAGGACCTGACTTCACTGAGTGTATTCAAGTCTGCAGATCCTTATTTTACAACTAAGCAAAACTCAGCTCCTTCAAAAGCCCTGAAGGAAATGTTGCTCATCTTGTGCTTATTGCCAGTTCTCCCTTGTCTCAGAAACCGTACTTTTTCCCAGGAAGTTAATTCTTGAGAGAAAGTGAAGCAGGAGAAGACAGTTCTGCTCAGTCCTGTTTGTCTCAAAGTCTTTTTGAATGACCTTGTTCTTAGGCTGTTAAAACCTTCTTGTGCTCAGAATACTTTATTGTGCTTCAACAGCAAGTATAAACCGGCTTGTTGGCAGGTTCTTTGTGGCCCAGCCTTTCCTCCTGAAGTGCTTTGTCATTTGTTTGCAATGTGCTTGCAGGCAGGGAAGAACAGTTGAAAGGTGCAATTTGTTGTTGCTTCTGTAATTGTGAACTGTAAAACCAGGATTCCTCTCTGACATGGGGTCCAACTGAAACCAAAGGAAACAAGCCTGTTGACCTCAGTGGGCTTTGGATCCAGCCAGACAATCAGAATCTGAAATTCTTAATCTTTCCTTGTAGCACCCAGTGTGAAGAGTCATTAATTCAGTGGGTTACCGCTCCCTCTGAATCGAGTTTACAGAAGCAGGACTCTGAGATGTACGTAGCTCTTCCTTTAAACTAAAACAATATTTAATATGTTCCAGTGCTTCTACAACAAATTAAGAATGGACCTTATGTTTCAGAGTTTTTAGAATTATTTCCTGCAAACCAAGTTCAATGAATTCCTGTGGCTTAGCAATTTTATTTAATTAGGTGCATAACAAAAATGTAAAAGCTCTTTTAGAAGCTCTCTTCTTCAGCTTTATTTACTGTGCAAAGCTGCTCTACAGTTCTCCCTACTTGGTGCTGTGCTTGATGTTGCCTCAATTGCTCCTTGCAATGAAGCTACATGAAGTAGACATGTCTGTTAGAAATGTCTTCTGATAGTCTAGGCAAAAATTAAATTTTTATTTGCACCTCTGGCATTATTCTAAATTCCTCCATGTTTCTGTGGTCACTGCTATTTCAGAAATAACTGGTCATTGCATCCTGCTTTCTTTTCCTCCCTGGCAACTTACACAGACAAGGTTATTTTGATCTTTTCCCTATGCCAAACCCCCCACTTCTCAAACTGCCTCATGATTTTTTCCGAACACTTTTAAGTTTTTCAGA
Source organism: Caloenas nicobarica (assembly GCF_036013445.1). Classification (NCBI taxonomy): domain Eukaryota; kingdom Metazoa; phylum Chordata; class Aves; order Columbiformes; family Columbidae; genus Caloenas; species Caloenas nicobarica. Next base: position 197,865,113 of record NC_088245.1, on the reverse strand, counting down.
ATTTCAAAATTAAAGTTTTGCCTACTGCCAGAGAAATATTGCTTAATTTTAGGAAAAAGTAATTAAGTTTCTTTTTTGGTTAAGGATATTGAGCAATGTTTACATTAGTTTGCACACACATGCACATGCAGATACACACATACTTGTAAACATTATCTGTTATTCATAAGCAGAAAAGATGCTAAATTACTGCTTAAGTTCAGAAATATTTGTCATGAGATAAATACTACTCACTACGGAAAACAAGAAGTTATATTATATACTTTTTCACTTATATATTTATGTATCTTTTTTACGACAACCGAATATCAGATTAAAGGATGACTCTACTTACTCCTGTCGCTACTGGTAACAACAATATAAATCCATGAATTAAATTCTGCTGTGAATTAGTATTTTCACTGAGGCACCTGTCCAAGTTTTTGAGTTGTCTAATATCAGAAGCGTAATCTGTTTTCTTCTATACTATTCTTATCAATACTACATAAGAAGCCAGCTAAGAAAAAACCACATTACTCAAATATGCTGAAAACACAACAAAACAGCATTTCTTTTCTGGTATGAATCACACATATTAGAAAAGAATAAAGATGAATTCAAGAACACTGAGCACCCTTGAACCAAAAAGTCATCAAACATTTCACTACCTTCAGACTACAGTTACAAACCTTTTATTAGCATCTTCTGTATCTCCACACAAGCGCACTCTTCTCTGCAGCATCCATAATTTATTCTCACACAAAACACCACCGTAGCTGATGAAACTGTCTCTCCAGTACAGAAAAGACCCTCTAAACAGCCATTAATATTTAGCTATTTAAAAGCTTCTGCCAGTTAGGCTTACTTACAGGATTTACAGTGCTGCCTCCTATTGTACTTCACTAGCTCTCCAAAATAACTCTACCTGGTGAGAGGCAGATTATTTCAGCGCTATGTCTATGCATAAAGCAAACCACATGCCACGGCAACACCTAGAAGAGGGTGGGGGAAGTTTTCGACAGAGAGGCGTGACTAGAAAATGTAGCAATCAGCTCAGTTACAGGTCAGGATTGACTTGTTTATTTTTCAAGCCGAGCTCAGTAAGAAATCAAAGGCATCTGAGCCACGATAGATTTTCTGTGGAAAAGCCAGATAAACACATATTAGAACAGCTGATGCAATGAGTAGGCTCAGTTTATTTTTTTTTATTCCTAAATTAAGAAATAATTTCAATGCTTAGATTCTAGAGCAAAGCCTAGACCTTCGCTTGTGCATCGGCTTCCGTGCTGCACACGGGTTAAAGAGCCCTTGAAATCTGATTCTCAGCTACACAAGTCCCCTTTACTCTGCAATGTTGGTCTGTCCAGTGTAAAAGGCATTACCGGCTCACAGGAGAGAGGAGGGACCAGATGACAGGTACTGAGCAGTGTTAAAACTTGGCTTTTTTTTTTTTTCAATGCTGCGTTGCTATGTAGGAGAATTGTTACCAGTAAATATCCACAAAGCTAACCTCACCACCTCTATTCAAACCTCTCCTTACATCTCTCTGCTTTGATACAAACACTCCACAATGGCAAGCTGCTGTGCTACAAAACCTACATATCAGACTAATCATCATTTCTGTAAAGCCTTGCATTCCCCATCATTGTTTATTACAGCTGTTCCTTGTCTTCAGTCATTCCACCTAGGAGCCCCAGGCACGGACCAGAACACCAGCCTGAGACTCACAGACTGAAAATCAGCTCTTTGTGCCAAAGATCTCGCAGCTTCATACTTAGATTTCACAGCGCTGCACAACGCACCTTTGATTGACAGTCCCAAGCATTACCCTAAGATGCACAGAAAAATAATTGTATTTCACTCAGGTGTTGCCAACATACAGGACCACACAGGGCAAAAGCTAGGGGAGAACCAGCCTAACTAGCTCGAGCGTAGCCCCCCTGTCGCCTCTGAACAGCAGAGGTGGCACGGGAGAAGGAAGCTCTTCAAACAGCAGCTCCAGCACGTGAGACCATCTTTGGTTCAGATCCAGTAGCAACCAAAGCCCTGACGAAGTGCGGCAGACAAAAGCTCTGGAGAGCTGCCCTGTTTGCCCGGCCAGAGCTGAAGCTGCAGCTTTGCCTCTGGGCTGCCTCTGGGCTAGAAATGGTGGGAACCAAAGCAGCCTGGGGCCCACGTGCTCTGCCCTGGCCTGGGAAAGTTTTGCTTTCCTCCTGTGCCATAGGGCATCAGAGCCCTATGCGCCTGACACCTTGGCTTCTTGAGAGGGAATTAAATAGGATGCAGCAGCTGCTACGTCCAGGGGCTTTCATGCACGTAAAGCTTTCACGCAAAACCTGTGCAAAATAGATTTAGCCAAGAGACTTTAACTATTACTTGTCACTTAGTCCTCATTCTTCTGACACAGAACAGACAATCTCTCATTACGTGACCAAGTAAAATCCCAGTGTTCCTGGTGAGGTGAAAGGCATGAGACTGGAAAATTATTTTTAACACAGGTTTCTGAGCAAAACATGGAACAATTCATAGACTTTTTAAAGCTGGAAATAATGTATGTTCTGATTACAGCTCACCGTGGTTGCTTCTGAGTCTGGTTTTTCCTTGATTTTCTAAAGGAGAAAAGCCAAGCAAAAGGTGATCTGAACCCCAGAAAGGATGCCGAAGTGTTCTTTTGTGCTTGAGGATTTGTGCAGGATGACATTTTTAATTCTGTTTGATCTAAAAATATTAGAAAAAATCTGTTTTATTTCAAGTTCTTATTAAATACAGTATTAAAATATATATTAAAAAGTTATGTCTTCATGAACAATTTTCTTTTGCTTACCTTTTATGCCAGGAAAATCCAGTTTTATCGATATTTTTGGACAGACTATGTGACATGCTGGTTTATAACGACTAACTAACCAGAAGACTAAGAGAAACACAAATAGGTCTAGAGTTTCAAAAAGTATTATTGGGTTTGTGTGATGCATGTGAGATAAATGAGGCTGATTTTCAGAAAGTAATCAGCACTCAACCATTTGAAAACGAGAATCGCTTTAAAATATAGGCAAATTAGACATTTGAAAATTGAGGCACTCACAATTATTAGTCACTTTATTTTCACCTTTGTAAGAAATATAAAGATGACAGCCCTGAATACACAATGGTTTAATAGACTGTAATGTAACTACTTAACAGGAATTCAGACTAAAGTGTCTTCTGTATCATACGATTCTTTATTATGAGATTCCCATGGCCATGGGAATACATTTTTTCTGCTACAAACTGAGTATCAGAACTGGTTTTTTAAATGCAAAATAACAGGAATGATTTATTTGGAAAGGTTATGATTTGACTGCTTCAAACGGAACATAAACCCACTCTGCCTGTAAAAGCACCCGGCAAACCATGTGAAGGAGAGAAGGAGTATTGCTCGTAGATTCAGGAAAGAAACTGCTCAGTTTGCTATTGAAACATGCCAAAGAAAACCGGAGGACACAAGGAAACAAGACTTCACTCAGGTGTAAAGCACTGTATCTTTTTTTTTTCCCCATGACATGCATGAAACAATACCAGAGCCTGAAAATGGCTTATCCAACGACTGTGGGAGAAAGCAAATCCAGAAATGAGAGCAAAATATCACCGATAACAACAGCAAGGGGCAGTATTTTGGACCTAGTTCAAAATGAAGTGAATAATTTTTGTCATGTGATTTAAATCCCGTGTATAACACATGGTTTTCAGTTCAGTGACAATCACTGTGTATTGCAAAATGCTGCATCGTTTACCCCTTTCAGAGCCTAACCTCCTGATGGCATTGTTTGACTTGACAATGAAGGTGACATCAGGAGAGTCCTAACAGCACTCTGCCATAGCCAGGATGGTCTAGGACATGGACAGAGCAAGGCTTGCGGGTAGAAGCAGTACCTTTTATTAAACCGACCTATACAGCTGGAAATATCAGACAAACCTCTGAGGCACAGAAACCCTTCTTCAGATCTGAAACACAAACAGCAGCTTTCGAAGTTAAATACCAGAGAACAATTGCACAGAGTTTAGTTAGCTAATGAATCAATCAGACCACTTCTGAACGAGAGAAATAGTAGAGAGCTGTGGCCTAGAGGGGATGTTGGGGAAAAATGGGCAGGAAAGACAGAGATCTGTCTGTAGTTTTAGGAAAATTTTTAGGGTTTCACTTTTCTTTTGAAATACATGACTCTGCTTCTAGTTGCTATGAAGCACAAATAGGAAGAGCTCAATGAAAAACATGCAGAAATGTGAATGGAATAAAAGCATATATTATGCAAGAAAACTATCTGGATGTAAGATGAAAGACATGGTACAGAATACCATGTTTGGTATAGAGACAACATGTTTCTTGTGCATGTTCATTTCGGATGGGGAACAGAACCTGCGAAATTAGATCTCCAGAAGTTGCTTCCTGCTCAGTCCAACTTTCCTGACTTGGCCACCCGCCCTGATAATCAGCACTGGTGTGCCTTTAGCCCAATGTTACCAGGATAATTTTTCCACTGGTACAGTCAAACCTTTCTCGCCCAAACCCAGATTTCCATCTTATTCCAAATGTCATTTAGGTGCTTCTAGTTTCTTTAAGAAAATGAGGTAAAACAGAAACAGTTTTTGTACAAAATAAACATTACTGCTTTGATTAGGAAATGACCACTGTATTTACTATATGTATAGCAACTTCATCTCGATTAAGAAAGTTTTTTTGCAGTGAGGACAATACATCACTGGAACAACCTCCCCAGGGATGTGGTGGAGTCCCCATCACTGGAGGTTTACAAGATGTGAATGGACAGGGTGCTGGATTAAATTACCCAGGCTCCCTTTCCCACAGAAGGTTGGACACAGAATCATAGAATAGTTTGGGTTGGAAGGGACCTTCAAAGCTCATCTAGTCCAACCCCCTGCCCATGAGCAGGGACATCTTCAACTAGATCAAGTTGCTGAGAGCCCTGTCCAGCCTGGCCTTGAGTGTTTCCAGGGATGGGGCATCTGCTGCCACCTCTCTGGGCAACCTGGGCCAATGTTTCACCACCCTCAGTGTAAAAAAAATTCTTCCTCATGTCTAGTCTGAGTCATAATAATTTTGAAAATACACCTTTGGTAAAACTTTGACCTGAGAAGAAACTCAATGCAATTTCAGAAACTTCTTAGCCATTACAGTCTGAAATGCTCCAAGACATTGGTTCTGTGACCATGATCATGTAGATAAGGAAATGGAAAAATGCAACTCACTGGTGCTTTTGCTCTTCTTTAGCTGATGCTCTAATGGTGGTTTTAGCATTCTGTTGACATCACTGTAATTCTGAAATTTTTTTCTTTGTATTTCTTCAAACCATTCTCCAGTCACTCCCTGAAGCCCTGTTTCAGACTTCTTTCTCTTCAGAAGTTTGCTAGAAAGGGAAAAAAAAGTGCAAAATTTATTTTTAAGCCATTTCAGAAACTAGAGGCACATAATTAGAAACTCTTCCTGTTGTTCGTTTAGGTATTTACGGTGTATTTCTACATATAATGACTTTTTAAAAGATACAGTGAGACATGACACATTCATAGCAATCACATAAAAATTTCAGTGACAGCAGAATTCTCTAGTCTAACAATAAGATTATGTGACCAGGTTAAGTGGACGACTCATGTGCTTGCACTATTCTGTGCCTTGAAGAAGTGCATCCTTTTTCCTCGCCAAAATAAGGTAATAATTCATAAGCATTATAAAGCTAATTGAAAGTAAGATTAAGTTCAACCAATAATCAACTTAGAACAAATAATACTCTAACAAAACAGTTCTTGAAGTATTTATTTACTCATTTAAGCAGAAGCAATAAGATTATTCTGATTTTCAAGAGGAAGCTCACTGAGGCCCTCACAGTGAGGTGCCCACCATACATTTTCTATGTAAAGGAGAATAACAAATTGTGAATTCAGCTAATATGTATTAATGCAACATGTTCAACACGTTCATCACATTTTCCTCTTTCCTTGCTGCATAGTGATTCTGCCTGTGTTTATTATGTACGGAAGCAACTAATAAGGAATCTGAATGTTCTGCCATGCAGAGGGGAAGGCTGAACAAGCTACACATGTGTCTGCAACTAAAAAACCTGTTTACTAGCAAGTTCAGGTTACAGACCAAGAGGTCACAGGAGTGAATTGTTTATCTGGACACAAAAGACAAAGGTGCAGTTTCAAAGGAGTCAGAATAGTGCAATGGACATACAAAGTTACTTGTTTTCAAATGACATTACACAAGTGCCTAAAGCACAGATGCAAATGCAGCAAATCCACACCCCAACTGATTCTGATGGCAACAGAACAAGAATTTGTGCACAGCCTGGAGATGTAACACCAGTGTTTTAGCAAGGCTTTCATGTAAATCTTCCACCTTAATCACTGGTAAAACCTGTGTCTAGCAATACAGATGCTCTCAGAGAACATAAATTATTTCAGTTATCAATTTAAATAAACCCTAGTATTCTCTGAGACAACATTACCTCAAAAAAACCAAACTTAAAATGAAATATCTAGTCTGGAAATAGATGTGTTTCCATTTGGAATTGATACAGGGCGTGCTGTCCACACCAGCACCTACTGTTCACCTGGTGACATCTGAAGGACAGGAGGCCAGGAGAGAGACATTTTTGGTAAATGAGTGAGTATTTCCCTTGAAGGAGATCACCCAGACACACGCACAAGTGCTAACCATTTGAAACAAACTTATTACAAAGGCAAAAATGTTGCCTTCATCACAGATACAACCGCAGCACGGGAGCGGCAGAACTGCGCGAACGCCACAGGGAGACCAGCCCGGCAGGGACGGGAGGCAGGAGGAGGCCACGACATGACCTCACTCTGCGGCCTCAGCGAAGGGCCGGGGCTGCCCGGAGGCGCGGCGGCGGACCCGGGCAGGGGGTGCGCGGGGAGCGGCTGTCGGAGCGCAGCCCCCGGCAGCGCCGCGGAAGCGCAGACCGGCCCGCGCAACCCGCCCCTGCGGCCTCTGAACGCGCGGGCGGGCGGCGGGGCCCGGGCGCCACCTGGCGGCGGGCGGCCGCCCCGCAGCAGCCGCGCCCGTGCCTGCGCCGGCGGGCCCCGGGGAAGCGGCACCGCTTACCCTTGGACATCGGCTCGCTTCACGTTTGCGCGTTCCAGAGAGAAGGAAAAATACGAAAAACTACACTTGCCCTAACATCGACCATATAGGGCGTCGCATGAACGTGCCTCTCACTGAAAAATGTATTAAAAATCTTGCACAGACATTGACATGAATATTTAAACACTGTGAAGACTTTACTGCTACATGTTAGGCATTATCAGTAATCATTATCTATGAACATGCTGCTTTTGAATTATGCTGTCATTCCCAACTCAGGAAATAAACCCTCTAAATTGCCTGTGGATATTTGTATTTACACACACACGCGGGCCCATATATTAAACCCTATATAGTGATGTGAGTACCGAATAATATTAACATGATACATAATATGTAATTGCAATATCGCACGACTATTAAATATTTCTCATTTGCCATGACTCCCAGCCAATCCACATCATTTCCCTATATACCTGCTCTGCCAAGTCTACCTGCCCCCTCATGATACTAATTGAACGACAGTTGTGAACTAGAAGCAAAGCCCATCTCAAGAAACAATTACAGGAGAAGATGGTATCTGCAGTCAGTATTGCAATGAACTTGCCTTTGAGGCAGAGCTATTGTTGCTTGGATTGCAAATGATATATTGAGACACTGCTCCATAGGAGTGTCGAAACACCTAATGCCCTCTAAACCAGACATACTAATCCTGCTCCCTTGTCTGTTCCATCCATCCTTCCTCCTCGTTTCTCCACAGCCACTCTGGAAACTCGGAGCCACTTCCTTTTGGGAGGAGACAACATCACTGTCACTGGGAATAGCATCCGTAAGCTGTTGCAGGATTAAAGGCAACTCCACTCCCAGGATAACTTGCAGGAGACTGCTCCACAAGCCGGAGCAGGCAGTAATCCAAAATGACCTCACAGGCTCCACCTCGTTACCTTTTCCCATCCATTATGCCACACAGCATCTAAACTAATGAATCACTCAGGAGCAATTCCTTTGCACTGTTCTTAAAAACATTTCTTCCTTATTGGCACAAGGATGTCCCAGTATTTCTTATACAGACATCTCCGGGGAAAAGTTAACCTAATGTTTGGGAGTACTAGACTTTCATGTGGGTTATCATAAATATTGTGAAAAGAGCTGTAGCCTCCCCTGCCACTTCCTGTTAGGATAATAAGGAGCTTTAATTGCTGCTGTAAGAGGAAAGGTATTTTCTCTATCATCTTCATCCTGAATACAAAGCAGGAGACAGATGTGTAAGGCAGTAGAAACCGGGTTGCCAAATAGGACGTCTGGGAACATCTCTGCTGTTTGCAAAGAGGACTCAATCCCACTTCTGTCAAAGCAGAAATTATGATTCTTATTGATTTCAGCAGAAGCAGGATTTGGCCGCAAAGGGCTCTTACCACACACCTCACGAGAGAACAGACATGCAGCAACCACCACCCCCGAGGAATTGCACTGGATGGAGGATAAGCAGATCAGTATTTGCTCATTGCATCAAAGCTCTCACTGTCTGAGAAGACAAGGCTGAAAGCATTGCAGACTAAAAGTGTCAAAAACATTAGATAAAAACTACAGCAGGACAGATAACTTGCAAAAAATAATTACGTAAAACAAGCTTACATCTTTGTTTATATTCCTTAACGTGTCAGCAGGAAAAGGCTAGAGATATTAAAAAATAGTGCCTGATGAGCCAGTTCTTCCCTCAGTTTTTTTTTGCTTCAAACTTACCACCTTCCCATGGCTTTATACATTATACTGTACTGGTGAACTGTGCGCCTCTATCATTTCTATGGCCAGTTAATTTTCTAGAAAACTCTGGTCACAGCCATGGGTAGCTTAAAACACATATGCAAGAATATTTTCTTACTTATAGTTGCTTTTAATTTTCTAAAAATGATTTAAAGACATACTTCTGAGTTGTCATTTTATTAAAAAAAAGGAGGAGGGGGAAAGAAATATTTCTGACAACATCAAAGACTACCACAGCCAAAGTAATTTGAAAAAAAAATATTATCTGCTATTTCATATAAACACATAATAGCAATAACAACAACATTCTGGTTTCCAAGGTACCAGAAAAGCTCCTGTGGCAGGTTAATCCTACCAGGAAGAAAAATAACGATACGCAGAGCCAAGATACTCTTTCCTAACATGTCAGACACACAATAGCTCTATTTTCTAAGGCAGTCTTTATTCTAAGTCACTGGTATATTTTTACTCACATTAAAGCAACATTTTGTTTATTTTTCTTTCTTGCTGTTTTCTGTTTGGCTAATGTCAACAAACCAAGTCAGCTTCATTATTACATGTAAAACATTATGCAGAAGTAGGTGAATCAGAGAAGAAAACTGACTTCCATGTTTTGGTTGCACACACTACGAGACAATGTAAGACGACCTAACTGAAAATGCACTTATTTTTTCTTTGGCTTTTGTATTTATAAAATTAAGCATTTCTGAAGTAAGCCTCTGAAAAATCAAGACTTTCTCTATTTTGATGAAGAAAATGTTGTTTTGGCAATAATGCTTGAATCTAACCTACTTGGTTGTTGCTAATCAACCACTGAGACTTAATTTTCTCTTCTCCCCAAATACTAGTTTTCCAGCTAAGTGTTCATCCTTTTCATTATTACTACTGCTGCTCTCATTTTTGTTATTATGTACTGATTTTTATAATGCCTATTAACCCACTAAGTTGCCTTCAGAAGACTTATTTGTCTGAGTATGTGACCAATAAAACTAAAGATGTGTATGGGCAAAGAGGATATGTGTCACAACAAGGAAAACCAAAGAGTGTGTTGGCTCAGTGTTTCTTCCTGACCATGACCCAAATACCGATAAATGTAACGGAAGGACTTTCACTGTCCTGAACAGGCGTCAGGTCAGGCTGCTGGAGAGTCACCTAGTGGTGACAGCCCTGGATGGGGTAACTGGAAGTGCCAAGAAAGGTTCACCTGAAGGACGGGAAACACTTCACAGCCCAGCGCTGGCTGAACTGTGTGGGACAGTTTTCAATCTTACTTTGACAGGCGCATCAAGTTGCCAGCTCACAATTATCCCTAAATATTTAGATTCCAGAAATCTGCAAAAGCAGGAGATGGAAGCGGGGAGAAAGTGAAAAGGCAATCAATCCTCTACAGTTTTTCCTCCCAGATTGTACATTTAATAGGCAGAAGTACTTTAAACACAAAGATATCACTTTCTGCACATGATTTTGATACCCACCCTGTAGTACCCTTTCAAGCAGTAAGTGGGGCTACGTAAGCAGACAGCTGCAAACAGTAAATGTCGTGTTGTCCCCATAACGCTTTTCTCAGAGTAGACATCAGATTCATGCATTATGTCCTGTCATATGTGTCAGGGACACAGGCAGGGAATATATGAATTAAAGGCAGAACATCTTTTCTGCCCTTGCTGAAGTTCTACCCTGTCTGCTTGGGGAAAATCCTTCCATTTTCACCTCTCTTCTTCCTAATTAAAAAGGAGAAAAAACCACAAAACCTGACACTATTACACTACCTCTATTCAGCAGATTTATTATTTTAAATTAAAGCTGACCACCTGCTTTGAGATAGCCTAATACAGTGGCAATGTGTACATTCGTTACATACAATCCGCAGAGACAGCGAGACTATCAGGTTACAGGAAACATTCTTGTTGGACTCCCACTGTGCGCTGAAAACTACTTTCTACTCTATAACTCACAATGTCTTTTGTGTCTATAATTTTTTAACTTAAGCACCTTCTGTACAGTGGCTAAAAGTTACCTCTGTTATTTCCCAAAGCATTAACTTCTCATATTAAACTGAAATTAATATACCGCAGATGACTTACTCTAGCTGCTGTTTTCCTTCATCAAGTCCAACACTCCATTTCTCCTTGAAGCTTTTGCCTGTTCCCCTTGGCAAGAGCACAGACTTACACTTTTCCTTTGAAACAGAAAACTAGGAAATGTTGGAAGGGCAAGGACAGGGTTCATTCTCATGCTGGCCACATAACTCCTCCCTGCTCTGGCAGCTCAGGAATCCGAAGTTGCCAGTTAGAGCTCAGAAATCAGGAGCTCAATGACTGTCTCCATAAAGTTAAACTTTTAAAGCACAGAGCATTGAAAACTGAAATCATGGGAGCTGAGGGTGATCAATCACCCATCTCAAGCTGTAGCAATGCCTCAAAACATTACTTTTAACATGAAACTATTTCTTTAGCAGCTACCCTGGGTTTACAGTGAAAACATTATTTCAGCCCTGCTGGAACAAATAGAAAAGGCTATAAGTATATGTCTTTTAATTGATTTTATACATACTTAGAATATGAAAGCTTTTAGTCCTTTGGGCAGTTGGTCAACAAGAGTGAACGAGGCCAAAGATCGCTAGTAATTTCACAACTCTCCAGTTCGGGCTGATTCTCTGCCATTTCCTCTACAGTGAGTGTGAAAGAGGGGAAAGCTCCACTCTGAGAATGTCTTATGGATTATTTACAGTCTCTCTATACAGACCGTGAATGACAGGTCAAAAAAAAGGGTATTACTTTATGGTGCTGTCAATACTCACAAGCTCCCTACCAATATTATACGGTAATAACAAAACAAACCCATGATGCAATGGAAAGGAAAGCTACCTATCATTTTTAAAGTGTGTCACATAGCTTCTAAATGTATTAATTAATATCTCTAATAAGATTACATCATTAATAGGAATTCTCATTAGCATTAATAGATGCTAACAGAAGCAGCAGATATAATTCTCCATGCAAATATTCTGATTTGTTTGCAGGGATATATGTAGTCTCAATCCAAAAACATCACATGACAGGAGTAAGTTTTGGGCTACTGAATTTCTGTCCCGGAAAAGTCTTACACGGAAATATAGATGTATACTGTGTGTGCCACACAAAGGGCTGGAAGGCTGGGGATCAGGTCTTCCTAGGTCTCCCAGTGTATCTGAAGCTAATGATTAACAGTAGACGTATTTACTCTTCCAGGGTAGAGCTGGTAGTTGATTGTAAGAGCTTTTATAAATATTGATAGCATGCAAAGAGACAGCCATCTATGCAAGTAATTTATAGTTCAGCCATATATTATGAATTTAACTGCTTTACAAAGACATACAAACCAGATGCTACTCCTCATGTTATTGTACAACTTTCTTTATGCAAAACCTTTTCTCAGTAACAATATAAGGGGAAAAACAAGAAAATAGACACAGATCAGGTGAGAACTCTGAATGAGGGGAATTGGTTTCAAATGAAGACCAAGGTCCCAACTCTGCAAGCAAGTTTGTGTATGACAGCCCATGGGTCTGGACAGAGCTCTGAAACTGAGAGGCTCCAAATGGGCTTAGACATTTGTGTACGTTTTTCATCTGGAAATACAATGCTTCTATACATGTACATAGCATATACATCAGATCTTCTGCTGTAGCAGCTTAGAATCTCATAATTTATCACAACTATTCCACCAGAAATAGAAATATTACAGTATAATAATAGTTCTACATATAAAAACAGACTGCAGAGCCCCCCGGCCACACTGCTACAGCTTTGCTGGACTGCAGCTCTCTGCACTCAGGCCCCAATATCTAGAAATTCAAAGATACAGTAAGCAGAAGTATTGCAGTTCCTTGACTATTCCAACCACAAATTAAACTGCGTGCAATTTATATGCAATAAAGTGCAAATAGATTGCACTTTTCATCACTTACTCTTAGCTTTTGTTTCGTGGTTTTGATGTGTTTGGTCACAGTTAGCATGGTTCCAGTACATATATCTATATGTTTTTGAGATAAGACTGATAAAAAGAATACAGTTTCTGGTAGTCTAAAATGCAGGCATTTAAACAGAGCTTGTTACATTTGGTAGTGTTAACATAATAATCTAGCTGCAAAGAAAGATTAGAAATATACTCCATGTGAACATTTAGATGTGCAAATCCTCTGGAAAAATTCCCAATTTTTCCATACTTTCTTTAATGCATCTCTCACATGAAGTCTGTAGGTTGTGAAACTCTTCAGACTGTCAACTCCAGGAAATTAAGTCATTTTCAATTTAAAACAAGTACAGGAAATGCCAAACTGAGGTCAGTCCTTAGTCTATGTTAAAGTTATGGAACACAGAAGAAAATGGGGTCTCTGTCCCCAAAGCTAAAAACTCTGTGGGCCAAACTCCACTTGATTTCAAAGCTAGATTCAGAGAGCAAAAAGCTTTTAAAGGATGATTAATCCAGTATACATAAGCCACTGACAAAACCTGAATTTTAAAGACAAAAAGGAGAAGGACACATGCAACATTTTTCAAATGGTGTCAAACAGTATCTGACACAAACCAAAGAATGTCAGCTGAAGTCTTTCATGTACAGCCCAACAAGCTTTGCTCTCAGCTATTAGCCAGGTCTCTCCAAGAGCTACGTCTACATGAGGTGCAAGTGCTGCATGTCAGATGGACCCAAGAATCTGAAGCACCTCAGGGACCAAAACCAGCAAAACTCCAGCACCTTAGGCTTCACCAAGGAAAGCATATGCTGCAGCCTTTGATGGGATTACAAGACACACATAACCTAACACACCACTAGAACACAACTGTATCAGTACCATGGGAGATACCAGACCCTCTGAACAGGAATCTGACACGTTCCTGTGTAAGACTTTTTTTACTTCCTGGTATAACCAATTTAATATTTCTGAAGTATGTGCAAGGACTTGAAGGTGTTGGGACACAGACAGTGTGTAGAAGATGTCAGCACCTGAAAACGTTTCTGGGGGGCTTCCAAGTGTGCTCACTGCAGACTGATATCCATTCCTCTCCTTACAGCAGTAACGGGCAGTGCGTGTTACACTTCACTGGCGTTGACTCCCAGAGGCCCAGAAAATCTACTGCACATGCCACTGGCATTACAAACAACTTTTAATAGACATATATGGAGGTGTATTAAGGACATATAGATGAGGTTCTTAGGGACATGGCTTAAAGGTGGACTTGGCAGTGCTAGGTTAACAGTTGGACTAAATGACCTCAAAGGTCTTTTCCAAACAAAACTATTCTATGATTCTATATAGGAGAGCTGAGCTAAAGTGAGAATGACCATACTTTGCTGATGTTTTCAGCATTTCAGACAGTTCTTTTCTCCATGCACCCCTATGGCTCTTTTCTTGCTTAGTATGGGAAGCTCTCCTCTTCCACCTGATAGCCATTTCCCATTGCTACTAATGTCAATTACTAACTTCTGCACTTGAATTGTGGAGGAGACAGAGGGTGTTGAGAACACAGAGACATTATCATTGGAAAGGTTAAACCTGTGAAGTGCACAAACTTCCTACAAGGTGCACAAGTTCTTAACTGGGTCACAACTCCACAGAAAAGCTAACAAAATTGGACTATTCTGTATTAGCTATTCCACAATAACTGCCCATATTGACTGCCTACTCAGTAGTTAATGCTAGCTTGTACTGCTGTACCTGACCTATTTATTCTTGATGCCTGGTCAATTTCTCCATATAGGCCAAGCCCAAATAATTACACTTTTGCCATTAAGCTTAGATTTAGAAAATGTCTACCCATGGGCTTTACAGTAAGTCTTGGCTTAAATCTCATCAGCTTCAAAAAGTATCTTCTTTTTGGCAGGCCTAGTGACATCAGAAAATGGGCTAGATAATAATAACAATAATAATAATCCTTATGATTTTAATTTTTACAGTATTTTGTCACTTGAAAATGCGAATATTAGTTTGAACACTGGCACAAGGCGTCCGATGAATGAGCATGGGTGAAAATGCCCTGAGTATGTTCTTCCTGCTCCTGAGGGTTTGGGCACCCAGGCCCAGCTTGGGAAGAGCAGAGCTGGTGGCCTTGGAGAAAGCTGCCATGAAGACAGCCAGAAGCCTCAGCAAGGGCCACCCGCCTTGTCCTGGGAGCTGCTGTTAAACAGAGGCTGTGCCCCTGGGCCTTGCCCCAGCTACAGCACCAGGCATGTCCCAGCTGTGCCTGTGCACTGTCAGTGCCACATTGGTCCGGGCCTTGACCCCCCGACTGACGTCCCAACCTGGCCTCAGCCCGGCCACACCACCACTGGCCTGCTCAGCCAGCACAGGGCCATGGCTGACAATGGTCACAGTCACCAGGCCTGAGACTGACATGACTTCATGGTTTGACCTTGGCCCTGCATCATCACCACAGGCCTGCCCCATGAGGCCTTGCCCTGCCAGCCCCATGGGAGCCCCTGTGACCCCAATAATGTGAAGAAAGAAGAGGTGCATTCAGTGCACTGCCAGACAGGCTCTTCCAAACATAACACACCTCAAAAGGTGCTTCTGAGTCTCCTTCTGCTCCCTCACATACTATAGAAAACACCTTGATCTCAAACACAAAGAAGTGCAGAGCTTTGGAGGACTGACCTTCCATTAACACCGAAATTAGTTTAGTATGATAAGACAAGATCAAAGAGCTGGCAGCAATGCTGGTCCAGACTCTGCTCTGTAGACTAAAACTGGAGTTACACCACAGACTTCAGTTTAGTTAGCCCAGATACACAGGGATAAAACTGAAACAAAAAACGGCACACCAAGCTGCGCCTGCCTGCCCCAGCAGTTACCAGCCGCTCTTCCTCAGTTCACGTGAAGCCCCAGTCCTTGACTCCAGGCCCCATCACAAGATAGAATTATTAAAAAACAGTGATGAGGAAAAAACTTGATATGCAACTTAACTGATTGCCTTTGGTTTACAGTATACCCACTTGAACAAGGGGAGTCCCAAAGTGGGATTATTTATGACAGCAATTGTTTATCTAACCTAGTAAAGGTTTTTAAATCACAGTCTTCCCTGCCATTTTTGCTTCTATTTACACTTCTTTAGCATATTAGTGCTTCAGGGCTTCAAGGACCTGTTTTCGTAAGTGTTTACAAACCACTAAACACCCTGGTATCCATAGTAAATAATAATAGTATCTCCTCCACAAACAAGACACTATAGAGCACCTGTGTCCTGAAACATCCCGGGTGGAGTATCTCTTATGAAAGAATTTCTTTATTAATGCTTTGTTCAAAGAGGGAGCTCCACTGAACAACAATATACCCAAGTGGTGCTGTCCTAGTATCCTGCTCTCCTCACCCATGCAGCTTATGGGTATTTTGGGGTTGATCCTAAAAATTATTTGTAATTATAAGGAGATGTGTCCCTGATCTAGATCTCTGATACCCAGAAGTTACTCTTAGTCTCCAAGAGGCTGCGAGAGGGACAACAGGATTACTTCCGCAAATATGACAAAATAAAGGCTGCAAGGTCAGACCCCTCAAATGGTAAGCAAGACAAAATGAAGCACCAAGAGGGCACTGAGTATGGCTGCACCTCTGCAACAAATGCCTTCCAAGGTCACGAGTATGGGAAAAGGCAAAAAAATACATTCCCTGTGCAGCATTTTATTCCCACCTCGTATTGCCATACCTGTGAGAGCAAATGTCAGTCCAGAGAATACAGTAAGGAATTACTTGCAACAAATGATGAACTCAGGAAATGATCGGCCATAAGGCAGTAAGAACAATTGTGTTCCTGTAACAAATAACTACGTCCAAATGATGTGTTGTAGAGACTATCTAGAACAAAGTAAGGAAGGGGTTCATCTTTCGCACAAGAATCATATGTTGTTAATGGGTCACCAAGAGAGGAGCAGTGAGTGGTGCTGACTGTAGCTCCCAATTAATTTATTTTGCTTTCCATCTTTAAATTTGAGGATAAATTAAAACAAACCTCTGCTTCACTGTCATTTATTCTCATTGTCATAGATCTGTAAGAATAAATCTACTACACAAAAAAGCAAAAGCATAAACCAATCTGGAAATAAACAAAACAAATTAAAGCAAAGGGAATGAGTGTTCTTTTCTCCCAAAAGCTCAATTTCCCTTTCCTCTTTTTTTTTTTCAGTTCCTATTCATGAACAGTGGCTAATGCCCAAGATATGTTCTTGAGCTAGTAATCTTTTTTTTTTTCCATTCTTCCTATTGAAAAAAGAAATAAATCCTTACACAATACAGGCATAGTTACTTCTCGAAACATGATCTAGCAGGTAAACTGCTATTCAGGGAGGTAGGTTCAGTGGCTTAGTCTCTCAGTTTTCAGTGTCTCATTTAAAGGTGAAGATAAAAGTATTTCCCTTTTTCTCAAGGATTAACAAACTAAAATGGCACAAGGCTATTGTATGTAGTCATAATACGGGCATTATATAAAGAAAATAAATTTCCCAAATAAAAGTTAATAATTAAAGAATTTGGAGCTGTTCTGCGTTGTTATATGCAGGGACAGGAGTTGGACTCGATGATTCTTGTGGGTCCCTTCCAACTCAGGACATTCTATGAAAACATTCTACGAAATTCATCCGTAGCTCTTCTGCATTTTCTCCCAACTGTTCATTTTCTGACAACCTGTGAATGTACCAGCTCCCTCTCCCATGCCACAGCCCCCTACCTGCTGCCTCTTTTGAGTAGCTGGCTCCATGTCTCCTGGCTCCTCTTGTCTCTGCTACTTTCTCTGGTCCCTGGTGCTGTTTCAGCGGTGGAGGTGCCTCTCTGCACCCCATGCTCAGGCACTCTGAGGCATCGGAGCCCCAAAGCTGACTGGAAAGAGACCTAGTTGGGCACTGTCTGTCTCTCCACGCTCTGCAGAGGGAGGAGCTGCCTCGGAGCTAAAAGGCAGCAGCTCCTCCTCTGTATCCCACAGCTTCTTGCCCTATTGCTGCTGAGCCTTCCTACGGGGACTGCTCATCCCTCTGCTACCTGCCAGGCTCTGCAGTGCTGTCCTGAGGAGACTGGAAGCAGCTAGCCTCCCTTGTCATCCTGCTTATCAGCTTCTTGGAAAAAGGACAGAAAAGAGAAGCACCTACAGGTTTGTTAAGCCTCTGGGACCTGGGGCTCTGCATGCAAATATCAGCTGCCAATTCTTTTTTAATTTCTGTCCCCAGCAGCTGCAGAACAACACGTGAGAAAATGAGTTGGGTGCACCCTGAAGCCTTGAAACCAGAAGTTAAATAACACCTAGAATGTTTTTATGTCATGATTTCCAGGCCTATTTCATTACGTATGGAAATCTGACCTATGGTATTAATACCTGTGCCTACAGCAAGCATTCACTGTGTCCTTATGGAAACTGAATTGTTAAGGAGCCATCTGAACACGATAGTGTCCTCTGATGATGCTGGATTCCTCCCTGTCTTCTCCTGGGAATCTAACTGTGATCGAAATATCTGGAAGAAGGAGCCTTCTTCCACAAGCATCTGCAAAATCATCAATTTCATCCAGGCTTACTAAAATAGCATTTTGTAACTAAGTTGGACTTCTGTCTTAACATTGCAATTATTATTCCGGAACAATGAATGTATATTGATATACAGAGCCTATATTCCATTTTTTCTCCCATGCTAACACTTGTAATAAATGAGGTTTTTTCCCAGTTGGTATTATGAATGAGATTGGATTTGATGAACAACAAAGAATACTGAAGCTGGATGTTACCCAAGTCCAAAACTGATGTGTATTTTTTCTTCTAAATTATTAAATGTGTGGCTACTAATTATTAAGTTTCTAAATTCTTTTCAGTGCATATGGCAATGAACAGTCACATGAGTTACACCAAAGCTGACTGTTGTTGCTTCTGTGAATATGTTTCGTGGGAGAAAAGAGCCAGGCGTGGTCGGATTGCTGTTGCCAGTCCAAGGTACTGCTGAGAGGAGCCACGAGAGGGCACTGGAAAGGAGAAAACAGGCAAAAAATGCGGTCCTGGGAATCAGCAGCCCAGGGCACGCCAGGAGGTCGGCTCCCTGTCAGTAACTGGAACAAATGAAGGTCCAACAGGACACACGGTTCATGCTTGCATAAAAGGAAAAGCAAAACTTGAGAGGTCTTCCCAGTCAGGCACAGAGGTCTGAAGCCTGCCAAGGGAGCAGAGAAAGGGCTGCTGGTACCCAGAGGATGTGCTGGGGCACCAGGAGGAACAGGCAGGAACAGCAGAAAGTGGGGCCCATAGCTGCACAAATGTGCACAGCTGTCCACAAAGGTCACACGATCCCACTCTGCACAAAGGCTACAGAGAGAAAGAGAAAGGGAGGTGGAGGGGAGCTGTGTAAAGCAACTAGCCTTTCCCCAAAGATGCGTTTAATTTCACAAAGGTGTGGGCTGTCTGGGTGAAGAGAGATCCAGTGGTTCCAGTGTAGGTAAGCAGTAAGAAAAGAAAAAATAAAAAACATTTGTCTGAAGACATCACAGTTACTTAGCTGAGCTCAATGCATTTGAGGAGGAATTGGTCAGTATTTCATGCTGCACTGCAACACATTCGTGTTCATGTGAAAATCAGCTCCTCTGAACCATGATTGTCATTTGTTGGACAAGGTAAGTCATGCAGGATGACATGATTCATCTTTTGATCTTATTTCTGATTTTGTCTTTCAAAATTAACTGATGTTAACATTTGCTTATGTGACAAATGCAGCCTGTAAAAAAAGAGAAGCCCATTTCTGCTTTTTTGATTCCAGGGTTGTATCTGGGAATGGATTTCCATTTTTCATTGATCCTTTAAGAGATTCACAGACAGCTCTGTGCTTGGTTGTATGACATCAAACAGCATACACAAGATGAGTGCAGTCATTAGAACCTGACTTGTGGTCTGCCAGCAAACACTCCGTTCTCTCTGTTAATCCAGTCCGGGTTGATCTGTACAGGGACATGCGATATTGTAAATAAGGATGGTCACTGAACAAACTTGACCAGTGAGCCCACTTGTTATTATTGACATGTTCCCTGGCCAGCTCAAACTAGCTCTTTCCAAAACTGTGATCAAGAGCAGTTCAGAGGACAATTCACTTCAGTGACTTCATGCAAAAAAGCTGTATTGATGAAACTGCTCCTTCCATTTCACAGCACCTCCTATAAGTTTCATTTGATTGATGGCATAAATCAAATAGCTTCAAAATCACACTTTGAAAACATTCCAGGAGTGGGTTGCCACAGTGCTCAGGCTTTATTTTAAAACTTTTGAACTGAAAAAAAAGTGTAGGAAGTTAATGATCCAAATAATTGTAATAAGAATGACAAAGAGCCAAGGGGGCAGGCATATGGGACTGAAACGAACAAATGCAATTTTGTTTAGAGCCTCTGAAGCTCACTGTGGTCATATAGGAACTGCAGGATTTATACCTCCAGGGTGATCACTGTTATTACTTAGATTATAACAGCACAGGGCAACACCACACAGACTGAACCCGTCTGGTCCTGATGGGAGTCCCCTGGCCTGAAGAGTTTACAGCCTAAATAAGACCAGGTAGACAAGTGGAGTGAGAAAGTACTTTTATTAGGCCCAAGAGAGATTAAGAAACTTGCCCAAGGACACACACAAAGCCTTTGACAGATCCAGGAGTTCAACCTAGTACGGTGCCCTGAATCATAAACACTTCACCTATCTTCTAGATTTAAAGTAGGCTCAGTAAAGCATCACCAGAAACGTCTTCTTATATTATATCCATTTTGACAGCTTTTGCATGAAGAGAGACAACTTTCTCTTGACAAAGTTCTAAGTACATAGATGGAGAAACAAACAGAAATTTGGGGGCAGGTGAAAGCCTTGAGTTCAAGAGCAAGCTATTTTTTCCCAAGCCCTTCTTCAGCATTGGAAGCCTCACTAGATTTGCTCCACTTTCAAAGCCTTACCTAGAGCTTTAAACTTAAAACTATTCAGCCGTGCAATTCTCCATATCCAGCAAAACATTACTCCCTCTTTTTGGGTCATAATAGGACACATGGAACAGAAATTAATCAAAGAAAGGTAATGCCAAAAGAAAGAAAATGCCAAACTTAACTCAGGCTGTGTTCACATGCTGCAGAAAACGAAGACATTTTGCTGGATGCAAGTCAGTGTTGACACATAATGTTTAACCATGCTCATCATAAAATCCACTTGACTGAAATAAAAATACACAGTACAAAAATCCACTTGACAGAAATGTTACTCATTAACATTCCTTCTAAATCTCACATGAAAGCATTACTTGTGAAAAGTAATGTGCCTACTTGAGAATCTGAGAGGACACTGCCTTCCACTTGCAAGCTGCCCACAAGGTACCTCAAGTCTCATCTGGAGGAAGAAACTATAACCTTTAATAACAAATGGCTCATTTTCCAGCATATTTTTTATTATTTCCTTGACTTTTGCTTTCACTATCAACACAAATAGCTTTAGTGATTGCACACAGGGGACAGAGGAGCCAGAAACTAATTCGAGGCCGTTCTATTTCTTCACACAGCTCATACAGATGTTTGACTGGTACACCTGAATGCGGAGGGAATTCATTTAAGCCACTTGAAAGGGTCTTGTGAACAACGTTCAGTCAGGTGAGTGCCTGGCTTGCTTTCCAAAAGCTGCCAGGATCGGCTCCGGGATGAGCCCGGGAGCCGAGGAGCCGCCGCGTTTCCCTGCAACGTCCCTCACAACTTCCCCGCCGCCGCTGTGTCCCCGGGTACCACTGTTCCGCCTACAGCTCCTGCCAGCGACCCGCTGACAGCCACAAGCGGCCTCCTCCTCCTCGGGGAAGGAGAGGAGCCACGGGGAGCAGCAGCCGTGACTCAGAACCGTCTCTGTCACAACACGCGTTTCCCAAACGTTTCGATGCTGCAGATGCCGGGGTCGGGCGGCCCCGCACCAGCCGGCGCTGGCGAGAGGCTCCCGCTCCGTCCCGGCGGGCCCCGCGCAGCCAGCCCGGCCCGCACAGCCCCGCCGCCCGCTCGCCTCGGCGGGGCGAAGCACCCGCGGACTCCGGCGCCCCCGCGCCGCCCGCTCCCCGCCGCCCGGCTCCGCGCCTCACACCCCGCGCGGGCGCGGCGGGCAGCGACGGGGCGTTTAAGCCGGTACCTGACTCTGTCCTTCTCTGCCCGCCGGAGCTCCGAGTCTCTCTGCAGCACCCGAAAAATCGCCCTGGCTTCCTCCTCGTTTAAAAAACTGAGATCTGGCCCCTGAGGCGCTGCGGTCATGGCTTGCTTCTTTTCGGGGGGGGCGGGAGGAGGCGGCGGGGCAACGCTGACCCCCTCGGAGCCTGGAGCGACACCAGCATGGCCGGGCCCCGGGAGGACCCGCGCACGCCGGCACCCGCGGGACGCGCTCCCCTTAGGACGGCGGGAGCCGGAGCCGCGGCCGCCCGGTACCGCACCGCCCCGCCACGCGTTGGGCAACACCCTCCGGAGCGAGCGCGGCCCGGCGGGGCGGGCGGGGACGGGCAGGGAGGGGAGGCCGCCCCGCTGCCGTGGCCGGGGCAGGACCCGGAGCCGCCGCCCGCCCCGTGCTTGTCCCCCGCCGCGGGCGGGCCGGCGCTTGAGTCAGGCGTTTGGCGCGGCGCTCGCCTTGGCGCTGCCGGGAGCGGCACAGGCCTGCCCAGGGGCATCGCTGCGGGTCCCCGCGCGGCCGGCGGCGGTCGGGGCGCGCACCCCGCCGGGCAGCCCCGCCGCGCCTCGGCCCGGCTGGCGCCGCCCGCCTCGGGCCCCGCGGCGGAGCCGGCGGCTCGTTTGCGGCCGTGAGGCGGGGCCGCCGCCGAGGCCATCCCCGCAGCACCGGAGCGCGGCCCCACGGCCGCCCACCGCCGCGGGACGGCCGCCCACCGCCGCGGGACCGCCGCCGGCGGCGCCCGCGTCCTCCGTCCTGCCGCCGCTGGAGGACGTGCCTGTCGTCCTGCGGACTGGGAACAGAGCGATAACTTTTCCACGGGGGAAGAATGGGGCAGCGTTTCGTATGTACGCTTCTTCAAGGTTTCTTTAAGGTTTTCCCGAAGAAGTCCTTGACCTGAGCGTTATAACCACATCCCAGCAGTAATTTCATCCTGGTTCCCTTCTGAAGGCTCTAATGCAACGCAGCTCTGTGCTCGTGCTGGTGGGAGCAGCACAAACAGGTCTGTCTCTCCATAGTACATGTCTGTCTGATGCACTCTACTAGTGGAATAGTTAGTAAAATGTCCCTTGAAATTTTTCCATCAAAGAAGGGCTTTATTCAGAACTGAACTGCAGATATGAGTACAGCTGTACGGAGAAAGAAAATTAACCACATTTTTTGTTACATAAAAGCAAGTTGGTGGAAACAGCCACACGGCAGCGTGCAGTGACAGCAGGGCCGAGCTGCACACAGCTGCCTTCCTACCCTTCAGTGGGCTGACGTGGAAGAATGCTTCCCCACTGGGAGGTCGTGGTGCAAGTGGAAATAAGGACCTTAGGGCTCAGTGGGAATAACAGGTTGCAGGAGGGTCCTTGTTTTGATGTAGCTTCTCGCATCACTAGTCTGGCCCAAAGAGGAACTTGTCTGATTCCTGGTGACCAAACAACAAAAACAAGGCTATAAGACAACTTATTAAAATGCACTGAAAGCTATGAAGAATGATGATGTTTAGAAGATGTCAAGAAGAGGTGTCTCTCACAGAGAAAAGACACAGTGAATTTTTAATAGGATTCAGGATATGCTTCTGGGTAAAGTCAAGCAGTTTGTTTCTAAAGTTGCAAGAGCCACGGCCATCACTGGTGCATTAGGACCCTACAGATGTCTCTTTGGGTAAACGTCCCATCCTCCCCATTCTGTTGTGTTGAGTTCAGCAGAGTGACTGTTCTACTTGTCACATAGTGGAGTGACTATTTTACCAGCAGAAGTTGAGAATGGAGTTCTCCCCAGGGCTCTCTTAGGTAGTGGATCAGACATCAGTCTCCCTTTCTGCCTGGCGTCTGCAGGATATGAGAAGCAATTCCTGACAGTGCTGCTGCATCTCACTGGATCTGCTCCCAGGGCTGAAGGGAAAGGCAATGACTTTTTTATCATTGCAGTGAACCTCATCAATACTCACTCTTGACTTAAAGACAATGTTTTATATTATTGGTAAAGTTGTACTTTTTAAACTTCTGATGGAAACATGCAAGGCCAGGCTGGATAGGGCTCTGAGCAAGCTGATCTAGTTGAAGATATCCCTGCTCATTGCAGGGGATTTGCACTAGGTTACCTTTAAAGGTCTCTTCCAACCCAAACCATTCCGTGATTCTAGGATAAAAATAAATACATACAGATTAATATTTATAAATATGTAAACGGTGACTATCACGAGGATGGAGCCAGGCTCTTCTCAGTGACAACCAACAGTAAGACAAGGGGTAATGGGTTCAAGCTGGAACACAGGAGGTTCCATTTAAATTTGAGAAGAAACTTCTTCTCAGTGAGGGTCACGGAACACTGGAACAGGCTGCCCAGGGAGGTTGTGGAGTTTCCTTCTCTGGAGACATTCGAAACCGGCCTGGACGCCTTCCTGTGTAACCTCGTCTGGGTGTTCCTGCTCTGGCAGGGGGATTGGACGAGATGATCTTTTGAGGTCCCTTCCAATCCCTGACATTCTGTGATTCTGTGCAATTCTGTGATAAGAAGGATGTGTTTGTTCTTATGAGTTTGCAAAGGCAGTTACATACTATAGTTATGTACTATAGGCCTTACAAAGAAGGGGTGATGTTCCCCTGTAAATTTGGTGACTTCATCTGTAATTGTATATATCCTGCATGTAAGTAAAGAGTGGAATCCGTATTTCTAAGTTTATGTCATCTTTTTTCTTTGTTTTTAGCAATCTGATTAATTTGCAGGTTTTTTCATTACCAAAGTATATGTTAGCATATTTTCAGCACAGAGGGAAGCAGGGACAAGATGTTCATTTAATCTATGATCAATGTATAGTCTTGTATACCAAACGATCAATGTATAGTCTTGTATACCAAACAGTCAATGTATAGTCAATGTATACCAAACAAATAAGTTTTTCATTCAGTACAAAATGATGGGATTATTTAGAAGATTGATAAGTGCATACACTAGTGGCTTTAGAGAGATGCTGCCAGACACCACGGTGGTTATTATTTCAATGGCTTTTATCCAGAATATTTAGAGATTTGGGCATAGCCATCTTGTATGGTAAGAAGACCTTCATTTTAGACAGCATCTTTGGTATGTCATATCAGCATTTCAAAATATGCATTGGATCATGACTAGAAAAAGCAGCTGTCTATGCAGTCTTCTACTAGAATTTTATTTTGTGAAAAATAATCACTTTCCCATGTCTCTTCATCACCACACCTCACTTTAATGTCTTTTCCTATATTGATCATGATGGCAAGGGAGCACTGCCTGTATTCCAGTATTTATAGTCTCTAGCACCCTATGTACTTCAATTTATGTTGCATAAACCTGAGACAAGATATCTGCTCTGAACTTTTTTCCATGATTTTCAGCTAACAGCTGTTCCAGAAAGCTACATAAGTGTTTTGTTGTAACTAAGTAGCATTTCTCCTATTTAGTGACCTGAAACAGAGGGCCAAAATAGCATATGAGAGGCTGCAGACATGAGATGTCTATTAATAATGTTAATTGCCAATGCCACTGAAGAGGATGCTGACACACATACCTTAATTAAAGGGCAAATTCTTCAAAAACTGCATTTCACGAATACTGTTGTACTAATGGGTGGTGTTAACTCCACTTACTCTCAGTGAAGGATTTCAAAGTGTAGGACTCCAAAAAGCCTGAAGGACTGTTTCTAAAAGCTGATCTGTAGCTAGAGAATCGAGGGGAATGTGTAGGAGTTTTGGGTGAATTTTGTAGCAATTGGCCTTGAGGCTTGTGTCAGCCTTGAGGCTTGGAAGAACTGTAAGGTCTTGTCTGTTCCTGTTGAACTAATTACTGTGTAAATTGTCACGAAGGTTAGTGAAGGCTAGTTTAATTAACTCCCTGTGTTACGTGAAAAAGGCTTCACGGCTGGCAAAGAATAAATGAGGCGTCTTTCATTTAAAATGTATTAAATCTGCTTGTTGTGTTTGAAATAACTATTTCTAACACTAACCTAGATGAATAAGTTTGATCATACTACTTGTAAGAACAAAAGCAATGTCTCTCATTCTGTTTAATAAGCCAATCATTTATATCTCATTTTACTCTAACAGTTGTTACTGATTTTTATGTATTAAATTAACAGCTAGAGGACCAGCTGAGTTTCAGGGGACGTGGTGGCTTGCAGTCCGTGGTTTCCACTCCACAGGTAGACATTTCCACCGAGCAGTGA
Source organism: Caloenas nicobarica (assembly GCF_036013445.1). Classification (NCBI taxonomy): domain Eukaryota; kingdom Metazoa; phylum Chordata; class Aves; order Columbiformes; family Columbidae; genus Caloenas; species Caloenas nicobarica. Next base: position 197,838,940 of record NC_088245.1, on the reverse strand, counting down.
GTGTCCCACTTCAAAAGAGCTTTGGAGTTTCATTGAGGCGTTTTAGCTGTGAAGTGGTAGACTTTGAAGATTGCCTGGACGTCAGCATCCGAATGCTGCTCATGTTATTACAGCCGTTTGTGTGCCACGCAGCCGCTCATGAGGCAAGCAGGGAGCCGGGAGCGGCCGAGCAGGCCGCAGAGCGCAGGCCATTGCTGTCCATCCCGGAACCGCCACCGGCAGTGCGCCTGCTCCCACAGCGAACACCACGTTCACAAGGCACATCTCGCAGCCCGTGTGGCTGCTGACTGCTCCTTTTCACCATTTCCTCAAGCGCTTCCTCCCTCTCAGTCTCTCATTCACCTTCTTCTCTTTTCCTCCCATCCCTTGAGCGTGGGCCACTCCCTTCGCCCACTGTTAGACTCTGCCCTGCCAACATGGCGGATTTCTTTACCTGACAAGCACTACTTGCTGCTGCTGCCTCTCATCATAGCGCCTTCCTACCCCATACATTGTCTATATGGACTCCTCAATTATTTTTCCCGTACAGGGCTGTTTCTGCTAAAATAGACTTGCTGATCCCTTGGAATAGGGCTGTCAAACTCATTTTCATGGGGCCCACATCAGCCTCACAGTTGCCTTCAAAGGGCCGAATGTAATTTGAGGACTGGATAAATGTAACTACTCCTACATTTATCCAGTCCTCAAATTACATTCGGCCCTTTGAAGGCAACCACGAGGCTGATGTGCTCCCCCCTGTGAAAATGAGTTTGACACCCTTGCCTAAGAATGATGCAAGGGCAACATAGCAACATTTTTGCCTACAAGAAGAAAAGCAAGGGCGATACCCCCCAAAGCATATTAGCACTGTGTGGCAAGAAGGAAAAGTGGTCATGAGGGACATCTCTAAAATAGCGGCTGCAGTCCGACCCTTGCACTTTATGACGCTACACTCAGGGTATTTGGTGCTGCTTTGGACAAGGACTCTATGACACCCCTTCATTTTGCTTTTTGCTTGTGACTGTCTGTCCTTCTTCCCCCCTTACTTCTAGCATTCAGTTAGTCACTAATTTCATTTTGAGTATTCATTGGGTCTGCACTTTCTCTGGACCAGAGAGAAGAAAGGATTGTGAGCAGGATCTCTCACAGGGCAAAACAGGTTGGGATTTTAGGGGGTCTGGCCTGGAGAGACAGAGGAAGAAAGAAGAGGGTGGTTATCAGTACATTTCTGGAGTATAAAAGCACTGCTTGGAATGCGAGGGGGAACATGTTTTGTTGAAATGATTCAGGATTTCTACTTTATTGGAGGTACTTCTGTGTCTGATGTTCTGACTGACAGACCCATAGGTCGGCTCCTACTGCATTTAATATCTGTTCTCTTGGTAGAAACTATGTAACCTTTTCTTCCTCCTTAATTAATATGTGCATAAACATAATCACTAGAGGCCAATACCTGGGACATAGCAGAATTATGCATTTATTATATTAAGATTATATGCCAATGCATGCAACCTATTAAGACAGGCTTAAGTAAAGGTAAAAGGAACAGGCATGACTAAATAAGGAAGAGATGTTATTAGAAGTGAGAAGGCAACCTTCAAAACTCTGAAGTCATACCCAAATGAAGAAAATAGAAAAATTCATAAGCCTGGCTAATAACATATAAACTCAAAATTAAGCAGACAAGGAAAGACAAAGAAGGAAAGAAGGAAAGAAAGAAAGAGAGAAGGAAGGAAGGAGGGAAGGAAGGAAGGAAGGAAGGAAGGAAGGAAGGAAGGAAGGAAGGAAGGAAGGAAGGAAGGAAGGAAGGAAGGAAGGAAGGAAGGAAGGAAGGAGGGAAGGAAGGAAGGAAGGAAGGAGGGAAGGAAGGAAGGAAGGAAGAAAGCTGTGAGGAACACCTTGATGAAGGACTAAACCCTTCTTCAAACACATTAAGAAGCTCATCAGAGAGTCTGTAGGACTGATAAATGATCAGGATATAAAAGGAGCACTACAGAGAGCAGAAGACCTTTTCAGAGAAGAAATTGGTGTTCACTGTGGAAGAAACTCGGAAAACTCACATGCCAGAATCCTTTTCCAGAAGAGGATCTGACTGAAACTGAGTTGACTGTAAAAGAGATTATGTGACAATTTGGCAACATAAACATTAACAAATCATGAATACTAGAAGTTATTTCATCGAATGCTTCTAGGAAGATTTACTGTAGTCTGTAACTGCTCACTGTAGTCCTTGATACCTTGATTTACCGTGGTAAATAGATACCAGCTGTAAAATAGTTTTCAGAGAGAATGAAGGGAACTATGGGATTATACATGAGACCTCTGGGCAAATTTGTGGAAACCATAATAAAGGACAGAATGAGTGGTTACCGGGGACCATACAAGTTACCCCAGAAGAGTCAATGTGGCTTCTAAAAAGGGAAGTCCTATTTTACAGCCGTCTTGGAGCTTTTTGAAGGGTGTCAGCAAATATTTGGACAAAGACATCCGTGTTGATCCCATCTGCTTGGACTTTTGAAGGCTTTTGACAGGACCATCATCATCATTTTCCAAGGAAATTCAGTAGCCATGAGATTAAATAAAAGGTTCTTATATGGGTAAATAATGGGTTACAAGTTAGGAAAGAGAGGGAAAGAGGACTGGTTACTTGTTACAGTGGAGAAAGGTCACCACTGGAGTTTCCCAGAACTCTGTGCTGGGATCTGCCTTGTTCATTACACTCTTAAGTGATCTGGAAAAGAAGTGAGCAGTGAGGTGAGAAAACTTGCTGGTGTTGTATAAAAATTTGTGATATGAAGATGCCATTCCTTCAAATACAAGAGTAAGGGGCCATCAAATAGAGCTAATAGAAGCTAATTTCAATAAAAACAGAAGGAGATTAACTTGTGTAATTCCTTGCCAATGGTTTTTATGGAAAAGGGTTCAGGGGGAGACTGTAGAAGTAGTTAAAAGAGATATTCATTCAAGATTATTTCATAAATAAAACACTTGGAAAAAACCCTGAGATGACAATAGGCACATTTTGGGAGAGCTTCATGTACACTTGCCCTGTTCTTGTTCTTCCTTAGGTGCTTGCTTACAGCCACTTGTGACAAGAGGATACCGAGCTAGATGGACTTGTGATCTGAACCAGTATGGACATTTGCATGTTCTAATGGACATATCTGGAGAGCATGTATGTGAAACCTGGGGAGGTGGGCTCATGGCAGGATACAGTCACCTCTTAATACCAGACATTCTTCACTGTCAAAGTCTTAAACATTTTGTGGCTCATTGACTACAGCTAACAGAGGGGTGTCAGAGCTGAAGCAGAGTGGTGTCAGGATGTGAGGGCATACAGAGGGAGAGGTGAGGCTGCTCTGTATAATGGGACAACTTCATAGGATTAGGATTAGGCCAATTCAAATGACTTGTGCATTTTTTACATCCAAACTACTTATAGGAATTAAGCTCAAACTCAAAACTCCTCTAGTTGTACCTCAGTTCCTTATCAGGCCAGCTTTCTTGTTTATGCTAGACTCAGGCTTATGTGAACCAGCACATGATGAGTATAGGCAAGGTATGTGAGTTCAGGTCCAAGCTCATGTGACAGTATAGACATAACTCAGGAGTCCCCATTCTTACCTCTGTATATGTTTTTGTATAAAAGCTAGCCCTAATCTGCCGGCTGCATCAGAAAGCCATCTATAGCCCTTGGAATTGTTATAGCTGTGTAGGGTGATAGATCTGTTCTTTCTTCAGAAAAAAACTAATACAATTTAGAAGTAGTCAGCATGGTTTTACCAGAAATAGCTGGCTGCCTTCAATGATAAGATGACTGCTTTGGGCATGAGGCAAGCAATGGATATTGGTTATTTTGACTTTAGCAAGACTATCAAGAGCAGCTTTGGTTGTTTCCTTGTAACCACACTCGAGAGAAATGCACAGGAAGGGTGGACTACAAGGTTGATGAAAAAATGACTGGACTGTCAGGCTCAGAGTTCTGGTTAGTAGCTGGAAGTCTAACAGGTGGCCAGTTAGGAGTGGTATTCCTCTGAGTTAGATACCGAACCTGATACTATTCACCTTCTTCACTAATGACCTGAATGATGAGATGGAATGCATCCTCACTACGTTAGCAGGTGACATTAAATTGTGGGGAGAAGATGGTGTGCTGGAGGGCAGGGCAGCTATTCAGAGGGATCTCAACAGGCTAGAGAAATAGCCTGGCAGAAACGAAGTTCAAAAAGGCAAGTCAAAAAAGGCAAGTATCTAAAGCTCTATCTGGGCATGAAAAATACTATGCTGCCGCACAGTTTGGGGACTGGCAGATTAGAAGCCAGTCTTTGAGGAAAGGGCCTGGGGGGTCATGGTGAACAACCGGAACATGAGCCAGCAATGAGCCCTGGCAGCAACAAAGGCTAACTGCATATTGGGCTGCATTAGTAACAGTGAGCCAGCAGGCCAGGAAAGGTGGCCATTCCCTGTGACCCCAAGAGGCTGCATCTGGAATATTGTGTCCAGTTTTGAACTCCCAGATACAAGAAACATTAGCATACTGGAACAAGCCCAGTGGAGGAGCACAGAGCTGACTAGGAGACTGCAGCCTGTGACACATGAGTAGAGGCTGAAAGAAATGGGTTTATTCAGTTTGCAGAAAAGGTTAAGGGGATCTAATTGTAACTTCCTAGTGAATGGTTACAGAGAGATTTTCTTGGAGGTCCACCACAGTAGGACAATGGACGCAAATTGCATAAAAAAATTCTTATTGACCATTATGAAAAAAATTACCATAGAATCATAGAATGGTTTGAGTTGGAAGGGACCTTTAAAGATCATCTGGTCCAACCCCCCTGCAGGGACACCTTTCACTAGGTGAGGTTGCTCAAAGCCCCACCTAGCCTGACTTTGAACACTTCCAATGATGGAATCATGGTTGATCCAACACTATAACAGGTTGTCTAAGGATGCTGCAGACACATGAAGCTTGACTGGGAAAGGCACTGAGCATCTAACATGGAAGTCAGCCCTACTTTGAGCAGGGAATACCTCCCAAAGTCAATCTAGATTATTTTATGTTTTTCTGGTTCCAAATGGTTTGTAGCATATATGTCACACTTAAATCTTCAAAACAGATTTGGAGAGATACATAATGCTTCTGTGTACTGACAGTAAGACATAGATGTAACTCATTGTGAGGAAGATAACCAGATTATCAGAGATGGTAACTATCAGCAAAAGTGATCTCATCATTTCCAGTACTGGGTGAATAAGAAAAGTAGTAAATCTTACAAAAATTGTTACTTCAATTTTAATTTAATTAAGAAAGCTAGAATAAATGAAGCACAATAAAAATCTCATAATATAGTTGCATAACAGAAAAACTTAATGATATCTTTAGTTAAATTATTTGAGCTGAAAGCACATCATGCTTTGTTTAAACCCTGAAGCAAGTACTGTTATTAACGCTCCAGAGAAAACTCTGGTTTTATTTACATGCTCTGTTTTGGAGGACAAGGTACAGTAACTATCATATAGCACAATCTGAATGCCTCTGTGAATATACCAGGGGAAATTAGTGTAAATTGTGGCGTGAAAATGCCTTCCATTCCAGCTGAGAAGCAGATTGTCTAGAGCTTAATTATGGCACAGATAATTCTGTGATCTTTTTAGCACTTAACTCCAAGAGCACTTTTATTGCAGGAGGACCACTAGGATAAGGCAAAATCCTTTGTGTAAAGTAGGAGTATCAGAATCTAGTTCTTACTTTACTTGGTTTGCATAAATACCCGTAACAGTGGAAGTTGGAGGAGTAGCCCCTTTCACATCCTTCTTTTAAATATTGGTGGCTATTGATGATGGTCAGCTATGAATAGAGTATGTCAGAAGAACAAACATAAGGAGTATTATTGGCTAAAAAATATTTTACCCTTGCTTTGTTTATAGCAAGCCAGTTCCACCTGGAAGATCAGGTAAAAGACACATTTGTGCTTCAGTTCAAGTCACTAGCTAATCATCTTCCGCATACATTGACAACGAGTCTAAATATCTTCAGCTGCCAGAGAAAGTATTCATTTTACATTCGTAGTGCAGACAACTCCTTTTAAATTAGTTTGCCTAATTGCCTTTATTTTCAATGAAGAAAACCAAATGCTTATAGTACACAATTTATCTCATTCTAAAGTAGACATCCAAAACAGGTCAGATGAATCACGCCTTAAAAGAGGCTCTTTCTCTCCATTGAATATAAAGGGAGTCTGGCATTATTAGCTCAGAAGTGTACACTGTATATGTCTAAAGTTAGGTGAGAGGAATCTCATCCTGCCTGTTTGTACACTTAATAAAAGAAGAATACCAATACAGGATAAAAAACAAGAAACTGTCCCCAGGCTTTAAAACAAGTTGTTTTAATCTTGAGCAATTCAGCTCTTAATTTAGGGTTTGATTCAGCTCCCATTGAAGTCAATAGCTATATGTTTTAAGAGGAATTTAACGAGGCTTGTCACTTATTTTTTTTACTCTTTCATCAAGGATGCTTAAGTAAATTCAATGAGAAATGGATACAAAATGCTTAATGAGAAAGGATAGTCTATAAATGCAGGTTATACTTTGAACAGGATTTTTTTGTAAATTAGGGTTTTTTTCCTTCCAACGTTGGAATTAAATATGTGAGCAGTATAGACAAATCCTTACTGATAAATGTATTTAATAATTCTAATTCAAATAACACCAGAAAGTACAAATATTGTATGATTAGTCCTTTAATTGGATGATTAGTCCTTTAATTAATATGTGTAATATATTAAACGAAGTCCAGCAGGATGTTATTGCTCTATTTAGGTGATGGCTCTGAAACTGGCTTTGCACTGCCAGTTTTGCAGAGCTCCTCAGTGCTGGACCCCAGATGACAATGGATGTGTAGTATATAACATACACATAAAACACGGAGTACAATGGAGTTGTAATTGGAAAGTCTGATAAAAACTTTGAGGGTCTAGTACAGGAGATGAAAAGGAATGATTATCTAAATGAAACCATTGAAGATTTACTGTGTACCCCGGATGTAAGCCAGTCCTGATCTCCATGTGAGGACCTGAGCAAACAGCGGGCATGCACTTACATGACTGCGACCGTGACACGTAACGCTGGAGCCTCTGCTGGCACTAGTGGGAGAGGTGAAGCCAAATGATTTGTGCTTTCTCTCCTCCTTGCTGAATTCATGCTAAATATCTAACTGGCTTTACAGTTAACTGGTTTGCATGCACAACTGGTATGGAGGTAGGGAATTCCGTCAAAGGAAGGAGTTAGCATTGAGTGAGATTAACAAACTCTAGAGTTAAAACTCCAAATTTATATTCTCTAATTCGGTTTCTATTTCGGCCTGTAAATCTGCTTCAGAGTAACATAGGTTGGATATTCTGAAGCCAGGACATTACGAGGTGCTGTGTGAGCAGCATCAGAGGGACGGCTGTCTGTCCTTGGCTGTCTGTCCTTGGCTCTGTGCTGAGAACTGTGCATTGGAGGCTCCCCAGCCAACCCCTGTTTGACAAACTGGTGCAAAGGCAAAAGAGGTCAGCTAGGAAGGATTCCTTTAGACATATTAAAAACTGAAGTAGCAACTCTACATATTAATAACAGGATTAAATTGAAAGAACTGGATTAGCATGGTAGTGGCTGAAAGCAAAGGACTCTCCAGTGCACCTGGTAATAAAAGAAGACGAGGAAATATAAGCATCTTTGAGAGGTTAGAAACAAACAACTATGCAAAATCAAATGTTTTTACTTTTGCTCTTCCATTCCATTCTTGTGGCATGACATTTTTGCTAAACAAGCAGCTCTCCTGTAGACAGGCTTTGTTGGCTGTGCCATTCCTGGCTTTCATCCACTCGACATCCTTGCTGTCTTTGATTGTGACACCAAAACCAGCCGCTTGTCAATAGTCGGTCTGTGTAAGCGTGTAAGGGAGAACTGTGTTCTCTGCAGAGCTCTTTAATGGTGAGAGCTGAAGATGATGGCATGTAATGCTAGTAAGGTAACTTCAGTGCCTTTGGTGCTCTCCTCCTGGGTAAATCTGTGCTTGAATTGTTCTAATTGTGTCAACCTGTATTTAAGAAAATTTGATGCAGACTAACTGAAACTCTGGGTCCTGAAGGGATGCAGAATTAAGAAATCTTTCCTGTTTCAATTGAATTAGCTACATTAGTAGTTTTCCTGCAAATTGTCACTTTGTTAATGAACCTTGCAAACTTTATATTTCATACTGAAAGAAACATGAGGCTTGTGTGCATTAAAAGTCACAGTGATAAGTATTCATATGTATTAATAATCTATTGCTTAGGTTTTTTACGAGGAATAATGAAAAACAGAGAAATTGTATCAATAGTCTACAGGAAAGGTGATAGAGGCTGCATATATATATATATATGGATATAGATATAACCACATCATTTTCTGGTAACTTTTGGTAGAGTGGCATGCCGAAGAATTTATATATGATCTGATTTTCCTATGATACCATCCTTAAATGTTGTCTTATATAGGTCTATTTCATCAGAAGAATTACATACAAGTTTTATAACACTATAAAGATAGGATGAGTTTCACTTGCTTAATTACTAGCATAAAAATCCTAGTAGAAGCATTTTGATGTCACAAGAACTGTTGAAATAACTTACCTTTAGCTTCTCGTTTTATTAATATTCACCAGCTCACATGAACTACACAAAAGCCTCTTTCTTAAGAGCAAACGAAAAATCCAGAACCAAGATGGCAAAGCCTTAGTAATGCCTGGGGTTTGCCTGAGATTTATATGTTCAGTAAACAATCATATTTATCTGCTGGATTTGATGGTGGAAATTTTGCTACATGATCAGCATGGCAACAGTCATTATACAATTAGTAAAATTGCACAATAATGATTTTGTGCCACATGTAGCATGGATACTTTCTCACAAGCTCATTTGCAAGGACTTGCCTACCCTGCAGGTCCTTCGATACCAGTCCTGTGGTGTTACAGGGACCCTTACCTGGGGGTGCTGGTGTACCTGACAGCCTGGTTTTCAGAGCAGTTGCTGCCCCAGGAAACAGAAAATGGCACTGGTACAACTGACTACCTTAAACTGGTAGGATTGACTCCCTAAGTGTCTCAGCACATTGAAAAGCAACATGTTATGTTACCTGGGTGACCCACTATTACTCAGCAATCGCAGCAGCTGCAGCAGCTGCCAGCAGCAGTGGAAGCAGTAGTGTGGCTCCCAGCTGGACAAATAATTAATCTGCAGGGAGTCAGAAGCTGCTTATCACCCTTAACTCCTCTCCCCTGTATGTGCAGCCTCTGGTGATGATAGCTGCCTCTTGTATGCTCTTAAAAATCATGCTGTTGTTAGCAGCTGGACATGCTATCCTGGGGATGGGGATGGGAAGAATGGTAATGAAAAAACAATCTATGTTTCTAAGGAAGAGCTGAATCCCGTTACAAAGAACAGCAAAATTTTTCCCTCTCTCCTTCATTTCCTTGTCACTGTGATGCTTGGCAGAAGATGCTCTAAAAGGAGCCAGAAATAATTCTGCGCCTTTGCAATTAACCCTTGTCATGGATGATTAGGTCAGAGTAGCAAAAATAGTTTTTCATTCAAACACCTCCTCATTCAAGATCAGAAGCAAAACCAGTTCTTCTTCCGTGCCCTGATGGTGACACTTGTACCTGTTTTCCAGGAGCCCTGGTGACAAAGAACAGATCTGTATTAATTCAGGACAATGAAAAGACTCTGTCAGCCAAGGCCAAGGTAGTTTGGGTGCTGTGGTGGGCTGACCCTGGCCAGCAGCTGGGCCCCCACCCAGCCTCTTGCTTGCTCCCCCTGAAGAGGGATGAGTGACGGACTTGGAACAGCAAAAGCTGAAAACTCATGGGTTGAGATAAAGACAGTTTAGTAAGTGAAGCAAAGCTGCATGTGCAAGCAAAGCAAAATAAGGAATTAATTCACTGCTTCCTCTCAGCATGCAGATGTTCAGCCACTTCCCGGGAAGCAAGACCTCAGCATGCGTAGCAGTTACTTGAGAAGACAAATGTTTTATCTACAAACATCTCCCTTTCCTCCTCCTTTCCCTGAGATTTTATTGCTGAGCACAGTATCATGTGGTGTGGGATATCTCTTCAGTCAGCCTGGGTCGGCTGTCCTGGTTGTGTCCCCTCCCAGCTTTTTGCGCATCCCCAGCCTGCTTGCTGGTGGGGCAGAGTGGGGAAAAGAAAAGAAAACAAAACAAAACAACCCTTGCTGTTGTGCAGACACTGCTCAGCAACATCCAAAACACTGATATGTTATCAACGGTTTTAATCAGAAGTGCAAAACACAGCAGGGTATGGGCTGCTATGGTTTTAATCAGAAGTGCAAAACACAGCAGGGTATGGGCTGCTATGGTTTTAATCAGAAGTGCAAAACACAGCAGGGTATGGGCTGCTACGGTTTAATCACAAGTGCAAAACACAGCAGGGTATGGGCTGCTACGGTTTAATCACAAGTGCAAAACACAGCAGGGTATGGGCTGCTATGAAGAAAGTTAACTCCAACCCAGCCAGACCCAGCACACGTGCTGACCATGTTCTGCTGCTGCTGCAGCAAAAGTCATCGCGAGAGAAGAGGAACACCTGTGCTGGAAGATGTACCTATAGAGGAACCCGATGTGTCTGGGAATGGCATATCACTATGTCATCCTGCAGATCAATTAAAAATCCATAACATGTTAGATGTCTGACTGATGCTTATCTAGCAGAGAAGCATACTGTTACAGCCCGTGTTCTCTCCTTTTCTCAAGCAGAATAGATTATAGCTGTACCTGTGTATATTTTTTGACTGCATTCAAAATTCAAGCCATCAGGCACTACAGCTCGATGGACCTAGGCTGGGTTCCAGGGCTGGGTAAACGTGCAGGGAAGCCAACAGGGAAGCACAAGGCCAAGGGCGTGGGGAGGAGCCCAGCCTGGGCACGGCTTCCCAGGTGGGGCGGACACGGAGCCGTCGGGGCCAGGACCAGGAGTGGCTCCACGCAGGGGTGTAGCGAGGGGCGCGGCCCCGGGCACGGCTCCAGAGGTGAGGTAGGCACCAAGACATGAGGTCCAGGGTGGGGTGGGAGAGCAGCATATGTGCTGGCAAAATGCCCACGTCCTGGCTCTATGCCCAGAAAATGATAAAAGAGGAAAACAGAAAAGGACCTGCCAAATGACCTTCTTACCTGGGAAACCTAATTTTGGCTCCAGTGTGGGCTGTGGTGATACCTTGCTGGTGCACAAGGTGATGGAAGCAACAACATGGGCCGAAAGTGGAACAAAACAGGCTCAGAAGAAGGCAAATGCCAAGTGGAGAGACTGAGTGAAAAGTTAGGAAAAGTCTGAGGGGAAAAGTCTGCAGTTAAAGCAAAGTGGAACTTGCAGCATTCAAACCCAACAATCACCAGCATTGATGACTAGGGAGAAGGATAGGAGAAACTGATGAAGAAGGTGGTGGAGAGTCTCACAGATCACTTGCACAGAAAGGCAATTCCTAATCTGACAAAGCTTGCTAGTGCATAGTTGACCCGGCAACGTATTTGGAATAACTTTGAACTGGGAGAATACTTTTGACTAGGTCATTGGTTTGTGTCATGAAGGTAAAATATTATTGACCTGGTTGTAGGAGGCTTCAGCTCCACTCTAGCGGATGATCAAACCAGAATGACTCCTAGAACGGAGAAAGGGAAGAATGTTGCTTTTGTTGCACAAGAATCAGACTGTGTGAATATATGAAAGCAACCAGGAGGTTAGAAGGACTATTGGAGAGCACTAGTACTGTGGCCTGAAGAGGAACCCAGAAGGAGTAAGTCTTAGTCACTGGCTTATGGTCTTCTTCAAATCTTATGTTGGATTTTAAATTCACATTACTTAATGACATTTAATTCTCTATTATGACTTTCATGGAATAATAAAATTCTAATTTAACAGAAAATCGTAAACATCAAATTAATCTTCATGCCTGTATTCTACAACAGGAATAAAACAAATGGTAAAATCAGGTACTTGTAATTATACATGGATCAGAAATTCTGAACTCAGCCCTGTCTGGAAATAGAGCTAGGCTTCTGAATATGGAAGATACCCTCCTGCTGTTGTGTGTTGTTACTGTAGTTAGGAAACAGGACTTTCAACAGATGATTTGCACAACCAGGATATGCAGAGAGAGAACGGATATTTTTCTTCAAGTGAAAACAATCCAACAAAATAGTCCTGAATACTGTCTAGCTGCCTGGGTTAAGGGTAAACACAGTTTATATATACTGAGGTATTTGCAAGCTGGCTGAGTAACTTTTTAAAATGGGGATCCAGTTAACCATACACTTAATAATTTGGTAGTAACTTTATGAAGTAAGTCTTGCTCCAGTGCAAAGTGACTATAAATTGGAGGCATTGTTAATAACAATACTAGTGTATTATGTTCATGTGGTGATAACATAAACTATTGTTCAAAGTACAAGGTAAAGGAACCATTCAAGATTTTTCCTATCTTCTCTCTGTTCTTCAGTCCCCTGAATTTTACTGTTGTTTTCCACCCACTCCTTCTATGTTGTCTTCCTGATACAAAGATAAACCCCATATTTCCAGTGCAACTGCATATGATTTTACTGTAATGCTGGGGTTCTAGATTATTTGAATCTCTTTATTCAGTGTTCTTTGAATGAAATTGCTGATGGGTTTTTTGGGTACTGTTTATGTGTATCTGTGGGAAGAGTTCATTTCTCTATCACTGCTACATGTAGAAGCCTTTGCAGAAGACTAATGACATCAATTAATCTCACTAAATGTGGTATCAATTAAAGTATCCATTTAAACATTTGTGAATGATGTCACTTCATCTGCTGTAGATCTTCTATATAACAATCTACATATCCTAGTATGTATACATATCCTAGTATGTATTAATAGCTATGCTTTGGATATTATAAGCAGGAACAAGGCAAAAAACTAGTGGTATATTAGAAATTACAGTACAACTTTATTGCTCTAATTGGAAGCTCTTAGAAGACCAAAATTACAAATTACTAAATAAGGGCATAAATACTTGTAAAATTATTTAAAAACAAACTAGCATATGCCACTGGTTTTGAAGGATCCATTTTCTAAGAAAGCAAAAGTTTGTTTTGTTTGTTTTGAAACTCAGGAGAAGAGGATGACTTAAATGTCACCAGTTCTTCTCTCCCCGTATGTTGCAAAATCAGGCCTTGAGTCAGAAGAAAGGTCTCTAAAGGCAGGCAGATGTATATGATATAAACAAACACAGCTTTTATGTCTGCACTCTTTACTGAAAAAAACTGTTAATATTGAATTCTCTATGAGAAACTACTTTAACACTGATATCTTGATAATTGTTGATAGGAGGCTTCTACCTCTTGGAGAGTATCCAGCCTGTAAAGTACTTTTCCAACTTATTTTTAAAGGCTGCATTATGGTAGTAAAATGAAAGTCTCATATGCTTCTGGAGTTGGTTCCTCTCTTGTCATAATCTGTTCTTCCTCCTTTTATTGTTCCTATATTTACATGCTGCAGAGGTAAAATGATGTGATTAAGTGATCAGAGTAATAAACCATGCGCTTATGTTTGGATTATGTTCTCCTACTGCTGAAGAAAGTCACGAAGTAAATCCAATACATTTATTTTCAAGTAAATTTAAAGCATTATTGGAGCAAAATTTACACCCTGTTTTTGTTGATCCTAGACCACAGAATACAAAAGAAAATTAAGCTTCAAGGTTTCCAGGGCAGCTTCCATCCAGTAAAAAATTAATCCAACACAGGCATGTCAACTCAGACCAACGAGATACTTCAAAAGTTATATAGTGTGAATGTTTCTTGCACATTTAAGCTGCTAAAGACAACAGAAATGATGATAAATTTACAGTAGGGACCCTTGAAAATCTGTAGCTCATAGAAACTTACCTGCTCACAAGAGTTTTAAAACCCTTACTCCTGACAGCTGTAAGAACTGCACAAGACTCGCTGTGCAGCCCTGCTGCTCTGAGCTCTTGAAGAGGCAGGGAAATGCGTGGAATTTAAGCATCCCATCACTGTGTGGGCAAGTGGGGGTCGAGGCCAGGTACTGTGAGGATCCGTTTGCCTGAACGCTTCAGATAAATGCCTTGCACAGCAGATCAGCACGTAGAGAGCCAATGTGATAGCTCATAACATGGTTAGTCTGTAATTCCTTTAAAAGATACAATTAACTATGTGTATCACAGGATTTCTAAGGGCTTTTCTGTGTTTCTAGAAAGAGTATTTTTCAACAGCTTATTTTGCACTATATTTTTTGAAATTTGACTTGATGCTCACATCCTTCATGAATTACAGTGTATCTCCAAGATCTTTGTTTGGCAAAGCACATTTTTTTCCAGTCCAAACTGGTCAAGAACTGACAAAGAATATGTTCATCCTGTACAAGGATTTTTGGGGGCCTAAAAAAATGTAGCTACTTATTCTGACCTGTAGCAGTTGCCTTGTCTGCCTCACAACCTTGAGGACTGTGAAAAGCTTTTAAAAATCTGTGTCACCAATCTGTCTTCCTCATTGCATTTGTTGCCTAATGAACCCCTTCCTGGAGCCGCAGTAATTGGATTCATTGCAGAAAGGCATCCACGAACAGGAAGCTTCTTGTTAATATTGCTGTGAGGAATGGGGTGGAGTGATTAGAGCAAAGATGCAAAATAGCTGCTATCAAGAGCGAGGATCAAAGGGAAGGTGATGAATGGGCGGTTTTGGTTGTTATTGCTTTTGAAAGGTGACTGAAGGGAAAACAAAGCAAAACACACACACACAAATTGTTGTGACTAAGTTAGAGCTATTGGTCTGGATTCTCAGTCCACCAGGTTCACTCGTGCTGAACTGTTTAAAAAGATTCCACATTAGGGAAAAGAAATAATTTTATTCTCCTCTATGAGAATATCAATAGTGACGCAAATGCCTCTTCCTTTTTCCTAAATTTAAACTGAAATTTCTCACTGTGTATACTGGGGTTTCTCCTCCGTTCTTTAGTTCCTTTTCAAGCTCGTGTTTTTTAAAGCAAGACCAGGTTTTTATGTTATCTTTCTATCTCTTTCAATAGCATAATATGCCATATTATGCTGATGTGTATTATGCCAAATTTATGGCACAAGAAACAGTAAGCACAGATTTCCAATGAAACACAGTAACAATAATAAACGGTAGGGTGAAGTGAGGCTTTTTGTCTCTCCGAATTTGAATTCATATTTGTTTTTCTCTGAACCTGGCAATACTATCCTGAGCACAGAGGCAATGCCTGATGAAAGGACACATCCTTGCCATGGTGTGCTTCTGCAAACACTCAGTGTGATGTGCTTCTTACAGTTTTATTCATCCTTAAAAGGAGCTACCTTCCTTCTATGTCTGAAGTATTGCAGAGTGAAACCTAAGCCTCGAGGTCATCTACAGCAGAACTCCAGCAGGGACTGGATTTCAGGTTTTAGCAGTACTTGTGAATTGCTGTGTTTAAAGAGATGCAAGTGTTCTGGGTCTTCTTATAAGAGAAGCTAAGCTACTTAGATGTTCTCTGCTTTATTTACCCTTTCTGTGCAGGGAAGGTGCTGCTATTTCCTGATGCCACACAACTGTTGAGGGACCGACTGGTATGGAAAACCCAAACTGACCGACCGGTACAGCTGGATGTGAATGAATGCATGCGGTTTTCTTCTGTGCCAGACAAGGAAAGCTGGAGCACAGAATATTTGCTTTGGACTTCACTGACTGACATGCAGTATAAATGCTTCACAGACCGTTTACAGTCTGGGACATAGAAAGCCAAGTACTGTTGCTGTAGTCCAGCTGGACAACACACACATATACAACATAATAGTATATAGCCATAGCACTGGGGCTTTTGTTGCTTTAACTTTGACTTGCTCCTATTTGTCCCTCATGGGATAATTTCTAGATAGACGGACAGTGAATACCTAAATAAGAATCTTATCACAGAAACAGTCTCTTCATATCACTCTGATTTTATGGTTGTAAAAATCAACTCAGAGCCCATCTTTGGTATATATAAAGTTGGGATGGTTGCTCTCTGTGTACACAATTTCACCTTTATTTACACTGAATTTTAATTTGCTTTTAAAAACTTTGCTGTTTTATTACCCAGCCAGTTTTTCTACAGCCTTCACCAGAAATCCTTTGTCACACTAGGAGACACACTGTTGGCAGCAGCACGACTGCTCTGCAAGGAAAGGTGGGCCAGGAGCGCAGTGACAGGGGGCAGGCAGGGACAGTGTCCTCCTCACTGACAAGGCACCATCCCACAGTGCCTGGCAGGGCAAGCAGAGCAGGGCCCGTGGTGGTCACCTAGCTCAGCCACATGCCAGTGATTGTCAGACACACAAGTCTGTGGTGATCCAAGGTCCAAGGTCAAGCCAGAGAGTCAACTCAGTACATCAGGGTCCATGTCCAGGTCAGTGAGGTACGTGGCCAGGCACAGCAGCACTCACAACATAGCTCAGACAGGGACCACTACTAATGCTCTACCTCCTCACTCCTAACTCCATTTTCAGATCACTTTTGAATATGTTGAAACTCATGGGCCAGAAAAGACCCTACAGGTTGCCTGTGGTGCTGTCTCTTTACTATTTTACTACTCTTTATTTTATTATATTTACTACTCTTTACTAGGCATTTATAAATATAGCTTAAATATTGTTAAGGCATATTTGATTTGCTCCTTTGTGAGCAAAATAGGAGACTGCCAGGTAACATCTGCACAGATGAGTGCTGACAGTTCACAGAATCACAGAATGTCAGGGATTGGAAGGGAGCTCGAAAGATCATCCAGTCCAATCCCCCTGCCAGAGCAGGAACACCCAGATGAGGTTACACAGGAAGGCGTCCAGGCCGGTTTTGAATGTCTCCAGAGAAGGAGACTCCACAACCACAGAGCCCGACAGAGCCCAGTAGAGCCCGACAGAGCCCGACAGAGCCCGACAGAGCCCAGTAGAGCCCAGTAGAGCCCGACAGAGCCCAGTAGAGCCCGACAGAGCCCGACAGAGCCCGACAGAGCCCAAAAGCCTGTTCCAGTGTCTGTCACCCTCACTGAGAAAAAGTTTCTTCTCAAATTTAAGTGGAACCTCCTGTGTTCCAGTTTGAACCCATTACCCCTTGTCTTATCATTGGTTGTCACTGAGAAGAGCCTAGCTCCATCCTTGTGACACCCACCCTTTATATATTTATAAACATTAATGGGGTCACCCCTCAGTCTCCTCTTCTCCAAGCTAAAGAGCCCCAGCTCCCTCAGCCTTTCCTCATAAGGGAGATGCTCCACTCCATCATCTTCGTTGCCCTGCGCTGGACTCTCTCCAGCAGTTCCCTGTCCTTCTTGAACCGAGGGGCCCAGAACTGGACACAATATTCCAGATGAGGTCTCACCAGGGCAGAGTAGAGGGGAAGGAGAACCTCTCTCGACCTACTAACCACCCCCCTTCTAATACACCCCAGGATGCCATTGGCCTTCCTGGCCACAAGGGCAGTTGCATGGTTATCCACGTCCCCCCTGGAAGCCACAAACCTGAGCTCTGCGGTCAGAAGTTTATGCTGCCAAACTCCACCAAGCAGCAGAGCCTGTTAGCTTAGACTGAGCTGCTGCGGCTCTCAGGCTCCTGAATTTGGCAGGAACCAATCTTCCATAAAGCTGTGTAGAGCTCTTATGGGGTTTTTGTTTGTTTGTTTCCATGAGTTGTTAAACCTGTATAATTTAAATCTGAAATAGAGATGCTAATTTCATTAAAGAATACTGAACATTTTGTGAACCTTATCCAAAAAATAGCCACTGAAAGATTTGTTTAGGCTTTAACTTTGCCCGTGAATCAACCACATCTGCTGAAACCTCCTGTTTCCTGAGTGTTATTGTTGATGCTAAAATGATTTAAAGGATTGCTAAATGAAGTGAAACTGGAACACTAATCTGCTGAGAGGCTCAGTGAAGCTTTTTAGGTCCATGTTTTCACATGCCTCTGATTGAGTCTTTACATTTAGTGAATATTAAACTCTTTGGGGAGGGATGAACTCTTTATGGAGGTATGTGGGACAGTCAGTTCCAGCTTGTAGGCACTTAAATGTCATGTCTACGTGTTGTGCTCCCATTACAGCGAGTGGGGATCTAGTCAATACAGCTAATGGACTAGTGGGTTTCAGATGACTAAATGAGACGTCTCTTTCAAAATGAACCAAATAGCTCTACGGTTTCCAGTGGGACCAAACATAAGCATCTAGTGCCCTAGGATATAGAAACATCTGCACAAGGCTGGCAGATATGACATAGGGCATATGGGAGATCTGTGCCCTTCTTGAGAGGCAGCTGAGGCTCAGGCAGGATGCCTTACAGCATCTTAGATGGCAACAGAGCAATCAAACCAAGCCCCTGCCTTTAGATGCCTATATGTATGTATCTACAGGCTGGAGCTGAATCTCACCCCTGGGATGTGATTGTTAAGAAATGTTAAATCATTACACTGTTTTGTCTAGCAAAAGTATCCAGAATGTCTCCTAAAAAAACATTGTTTTTCTAACAATGTTTCTGGTTTTGCTTTTTTCTTGTGTTCTTACAACAAGCAGTAGTAAAGAAATGTTATCGTTTGATTCAGAAATCCAGCTATTCTGGCACATGGCTGTACTCCATCTATCGTAAAGTGACCTTCAGAAGGGAACTGTAGACAAATCTGCACAGCTTCATCACCGTACTGCTCTCCTGAAAGAAAATCCTGTACCCTTTCCTTGCATTAGCAAGTGTGTAGATGAGGGGATTTAGCACAGTGGTTTTCTGTCCCCGTTTTTTAGAATGCTGCGATCACTCTGGTGTTTGGAGGTCACATGTGGCTACACATGCTACAGTGACAGTATCCTGTTCACCTAAGTCTTGACAACACCTACTTGAGAAATATAGTACAACTGAAATAATAAAGCATGAAGATAAATTCATTTTTGATGTGACTTTGCAGTTCATGCAGCTGTTATCCATATGGGCCCACGCTGGATTCCTACCAGAGCACATGTCTAGGGATTGTCAGTCAGAATGGTTGAGTGGTATGGATGTGGGCATGCATTCAGTCTCACCTCTGTCAGTGTAAACAGGTACTACCAAGGGAGTTTATTTTCCTTTTGCATTTCCACATTGCCTTTCTGTGGCTGACTCCCAGCCCATGTCTCTTCTCTAGAATTGGTCTCATGTCCCTTAACTCTCAAATATGGTTCTAATGAGTATAGACATTTAAACCAAATTTAATTTCTACAGCCAGAAATATGCAGATAGCTAGAACAGGCTGGGTGGATTACACGTCACAGCCACACAAAGAGGTGTTATTAAGTCATTATAAATAGGAGAGAAATGTGGACCTCAGAGTTGAGCAATACACCTAATGAATAAACTACAGAATCAAAATAATAAACTATGACTCTCCAAATGCAAGAATAATCAAGCATATAAAAACAAGGATAATAAGGCATAAGTGCCTGTCGCATAAAGGTGCAGTGCCTCTTTTAACATACCTGACAAACTAAATACATTGTACTATGCTAATGGGTTGGGAAAAACAATACATTAACTGTCTCCTGAAATGACTCTGAAATACAAGGAGCCCAAGAACTGTGTCAAATGCAGGTTTTGGTGGTTTTTTTTTCCATAAAGTTCTTTTCAAATTAAAGGACAGCATTTAATGGTGTCGTTTTTATATTAAGCCTCAGTAGCACCACGGTGTATACCATTCTGTTTTGGAAATGGCATTCTTCCAAAACGTGTGATCGTCTGGAAGGTTGTCTAATCTTTCATAATTTGATTTGCCAACCCTGTACCTGACTCAGGAAATCAGCTCAGTTTGCGAAAGAACTGTCAAACGTGTTCAAAATTAAACATATATTTACGAAGTTCCCTGAACTGGAATAACAGCCTGTGTCCCGGGCTTGATTATTTAATGGTTCTTTTTAGCATGTATCTGTTATGGTCACAGTCGATGAGTTATTTTCATTTCTGCAGGTCTGTTACAGCCCCTAGTGGCTTAGAAACACTTAAACATCACCGCGGTGCTGGCACCAGCAGCTCTGAGGAGCGCGAAGTGCCACAGGGCAAACTGCAGGACCAGGGAAGCGGTGGGGCCTGCACGGCCTGGGTGTGTTCGGCAGTTCTGGGAGGGAAAACAAGTCTCAGCAAACCCCATCATGTGTTTCTTGCAAGATTTCCCATGTTTATTATTTTCAATAAAAGCACTGTCGTCGGCTCAAAGGAAAAATGTTTTGGTTTTGTATTTGTTTTAACTTCTGTCCTACGTCTTTGTTAAAGAAATCTACATATCATAAAATTTTGAAGAGACAGATGGTTTTATTTAAAGACTGAAAGTATGACACAGTAAGTCATTCATTTTTTAAATTACTTGCCTTTCAAATTGCTAGGTGGTCACTTTGTCTGACAATCTGAGTGAAAGCTTTTTCCTTGCCTGTGGGAGTGTCGTCTTTGGCCAGGGCTCTCATCACAACTTTCCCAACATTCAGGTGGGCTTTCGCTGGCAAAATGTTCATTGTGAGGGCCCTGCAGACTAGATCATGAATCTTAGAATCACCAACAGCAGTCCCCCAGGACACAAAAAGTCCTGTCATTCCAGAAGAAATGCTTATGCCATTTTGTTAAAGACCTCTTTAGCTTTTTTCCTAAAACATTTTGTTGTATCATACAATATCATCCAATGCTTCCTGACCAACGGTATCAATATTTTTTGGTGTTTCTAGAGATCTGACAAGCTGGTTTTGCTTCTGATTTTGAAGAAACTTGGTTAATTTTTCCCCATCGCTGTTCTTCACATATATTGTTTTTGAACATCATGGCACAAAGTTTAATTTTACCGTGTAAGCTTCAATCTGTGGGTGGTTTTCATTTAAACATTTAGTAAGTTGTCTGCTGTCATTCTAATCAATATAATTGGCATTTAGTCAAAACCCTGGTAGTCAAGAGAACAGCAAAGCATAAATCCTCTCTCTTCCCTCACTTTTCCCAGCCTGTTTCACCTCAGGTTTTAAGAGGATAAGAGGCTTATAACCTGTGTCTCAAAAATATTCCCAATTTGGAAACTTTTTGAAGGACAATTTTAAGAACTGAGAGCTGTTACCCTAGTGATGGCTACTAAATTGTGCATGGCCAAAGAGAATGAATGAAGGGCTGAACTGAAGAGGGACATATTTCTCTCCATGAAGACATCATTTGTCCTCTGGTAGGCTCAGGCTTGAAAAAGAAGCAGCTACTTTCTATTATTATTTTATATATGATAGTTGGCTTTTTCAAAATATAAAACTGTTTACCAATGTGGACAGAAAAGACTTAATTCTGAAATTGTCTGTGGTAGGAACATTTAAATCCAGATACCTGTAAAAAACCTTTCAGAATTAACTTTATGTTGCCTATGTATGTCTGTATTGCCAAAGTTGCAATTGGTAGTTTGTTCCAAGAGTTTTTAAGGTGGACCATGCATTCATGTTTAGAATAAAACTACAACTACCTTTTTTCCAGAGCAGAATACATCTTGGAGAGTTTACATAAAACGAAATTCCTGTAATTTATATACTTGGTGAAAGCGTTTTCATTTATTACTTCCACAAGAAGAGGCCATAACATCATCTGCAAAACTGTGTTTATTTTATGGTTGGGAAACAGCAGCTCATTACTAAGAGGAAAGTACAAAGCCGCAATTACACCACACAATATTCTTGGTCATAACTGACAATATTTATTCATCACAGCTTACCTGTTTGCTCAGGCCAGGAACTACTGAAACAGAATGTTTCTACTTTAGTTTTGGAAATACAGTTTAACTTTTAAAATTTAATTTATTGGGTGATAGCCCTTTAATTATAGGGCTACCCAACATAGGAAAACACAGTTCTATGAGTTTTCTTCCCTCCTCCCTTGTCCCCTACCTCCTTCCCCCCCTATTCTGTCTCTTTTGCTGTTGCTGTCGTTTGTTTTGTTCTCCATTATAGACATATGCTGTGCCTCCTTTTTACAGTTCCTTACTCTGGGTCTGCATAAGAGTGCTGAAATCTCTTTTAAACTGACAGTATTGATTTTTTTTTTCAGCTTGTAGTCCTCAGAGTAATATGTTTAGGCTGAGGTGAAATGAGTTCCTGAGCCTGTGGGCAGGGTCTCTCAGTTTAGGAAGTTCTCCTAGCACTTGGCTGTTTCATTGAGAAGGGCTTTAGTGATATTTCATGGACACCTTGTGCTTCTGGGGTCACTTCCTCTGGTTTGCTAAGTACTTCTTTAGATAAGCGATCAATATTATATGCAAAAACGGAAAGAAAACAGGTTAGTACAAAACAAACATTTAATGGAAATGCCAAAATGTAACTTAAGCACACACAATGCCACTTAAAAAAAAAAAAATCAGCCCCTATTTATCTGAAATTCCTGTAGAGATTCACAAAGGAAATGTTTAATGGGGTTGCATGACATGTGAGCAGGAGTCTATGCAGCAGGATGAGGCACCAGCAGGAATGGCACAGCAGCAGTGCAGGGAGCGATGCACGTGCAGCAAGTCAAGAGCTGAAGACCAACCATGAAATGCAAGAAAGGTAAGAACGGGGAATTGGCAGGATTTGGGTGTAGGGCCAACTATACTAAGTCCATCCCTTGAAGAAAGCCCCACAACACAGATACGGAGCAACAGCAGTATGATACAACCCAGCTTGGCCCTGAGGTTTTGTCAAGAGAGAATATAAAGCATGGCAAAGGTCGTGCACCATTGTCACCATTCAGGATGAACCCAGAAGCCCCAGGGTGGAGCTAAAATGGGGCTCCTGAGCTGGGGTGTAGGGGGAGGCCTCAGCTGAGGCCATTAAGGTCTACAAGTCCCCTCAGGGCACTGAACTTGATACCTGGTTCCCCTTGTTCTCCTTGTCACCATAAATAACCCTGTCCAGACACATGTTTGTGTTCATGAGTAGGAAAGCCTGAGTATGCGTGAGAGTGAAATCTATGTGAGAATGACTGTTAGTGAAATTGGTCTTCTTTAAAATAAAAAATTGCCGCCTTCCTCTCTGTGGTCTTGTATGGAGCATTGTTACATTTATTGCTATAGCCATACTCCCCTCATTTCCCCAAATTGCAAGTAAACAACAGTGCTTCAGTTGTTTACTTGACAGCTTTTAAAAGCAAATTTTTCTTCTCTCTCTTTCTGCCTCTTTTTATTACTCAGAACTATATCTGGTTTTGCCACCGTTTTAGGGATAATATTATTACAAGACAACTGAAGTAGTCTTGCATATAATAAATAAATCAAATCCCAGACCTCACGCATGAGGCCGAGAAGCTCTCCAGTGTTTCACCTTCTCCTATGAGACACAGGACAGGCTGCTTTTGACTTTCGGTTTTTCCTTTCCTGGTATGTAGACCTCTTGGGTAATGAACAAATAAATCATTAAAAAGCATTGGAAACGTATAGGCATAATTAAGAGTGTTTGTCATGATAGCAGCTAAAAAGTTGTTTTAGCAATAGGATGGTAAGATATTATTTTCCACATAACTTTTTTTCATTGAGGATTTATTTCTGTAGTGACTCACAGACCACTGCTGCTGTTCTGCCATGAGAGAGATGAGCCTGTAGGCAAAACATAGACCAGGTGAGCAAAGACAGCATGTTCAAACACAACACTTCTACCTGTACACTTACTTACAAAAAGGTTAAACTTACTGCAGTGCTGCAACAGCAGCAATTCTACACAGGAGGAGTTTTGTTTGTTTCTTTTCCCACTACAGGAAGACAGATAGAAACGCTTGAAGTGGCAGCTGATCCCTGTGACAGTCTCTTTGTTAGACTGGCACCTTGTTTTGTATCTGAAGTTAATGTGCCATAATCTTGGGAAAGATGCGCCAGCCCCCAGAAGCACATTCTTCAGGGTGGAACAGCACCTCCTGCAAATAGTTTTTCACCAGGTTCTTCTGGAAAAAAAGAAAACCCATTTTTGTTTCAAGAGTAAAACCTTTAGTATCCTTCCTTATTCATCTTAACAGCCAATAAACCCCTAGAGAAAACCATTGCATTCAAAGCTGTACCTGGGAGGAGAGATCCCATCAGGGCATATTTAATGGAGATTTTTCCAGCTCTTCCTGAAATTAGGAACTTAATGTATTTTAAAGAGAAAGCAAACATTTCTGTGATCACAGGTTTCCCTGATGTCAGGGAGGAGGGAAAACATCTTCAGTGATACACTCAACATATGTATGGCAATAGTGGAGCTAATTAAGAGACACTCCCTTTTCCCTGGCTTTCTGGAATTCCAAACCCTCATCAGAGGCAGTAATTATGCTGGGAGTCTTTCACTCTTCCCCTCATCAATGTACTTCCTTCTTATGACATTGCATAAATACGTTTGTAATTTTCTCTTCCTGATGCGGCACAGTAACTGCAGCCTGTTTGGGGTTTTAATTCTGTGTGCTGATGAAGAGCTAAAAGCAACTCAGCAAATTCTTTCCGACTGTTGCACAACTGCAGAGCGATGCAGACCTGCCCCATAGGGAGGGGGTAAGAATCGATGCATGTAAAGATAGCATAATATAAATTTGCAGGTTGATTAAATCCCGCTACTTTGAGAGATATGTGCCTCTAATAGAGACCACCCCTACACCACATAGTGTAAAACAACTCTACCTGTTAGTAGTTTGCCCTGTAGTTTTCTGCCAACTCTTGGCATAGTTCAAGGCTCTGAGCCAAGGCCATTACAATTGACTATAACTGTATTAGGAAGGGTCAAAGCACTCATCAAACAGAGCTTAAATCCAGCATCTTAAACACAAGGCCCACTGTACATCTTTCCATTGCTTTTTTAATTTTTCCAAATTTGTCAGTTTTTTTCCCAGTAATAAATTAGCAAATAAAGCATTAACAGACTTGGCTTGTCACAGAACTCTTCTCCGCGATCCTCCACACCAGCATATTGCAGAGGACAAAGTTTATGACACTATCAAGCCCATCATCCTTTTCGATCTTTTCTATTAGGACTTTTTTTTTGGTTTTTTTTCCCCGTTTTATAGTCTCTATCATAGAGCACAATTTCCATGCTGCATTTCTGCGCCAAGAACTATTTTTTTTTGTTATGTGATTTTCCTTGAATTCTTGTGCAACCTCTTCACCTTCCCACAAGCGGGGGAAAGCCCAGGGCACCGCGCCCCCGGCAACCGGGCCGAGCCGAGCCTTGCCGAGCTGGCTCGGGCCGAGCCCAGCTGAGCGTAACCGAACCGCGCCGAGCATAGCCGAACCGCGCCGAGCATAGCCGAACCGCGCCGAGCATAGCCGAACGCAGCCGAGCATAGCCGAACCGCGCCGAGCATAGCCGAACCGCGTCGAGCATAGCCGAACGCAGCCGAGCATAGCCGAACCGCGCCGAGCATAGCCGAACCGCGCCGAGCATAGCCGAACGCAGCCGAGCATAGCCGAACCGCGCCGAGCATAGCCGAACGCAGCCGAGCATAGCCGAACCCAGCCGAGCACAGCCGAACCCGCCCCGCCCCGGCGGCGCGGCCGGCTGACGCGCTCCGCCTGCGCCCAGCCCCGCCCCCGGCAGCGTGTGTGTCCCACGCGGGGCGCCATGGGCCGGGCTGGCGGCGATGGCGGCCGCGGGCCGGCGGCGATGGACCCGGTGCGGAGCTTCGAGCGCTGGAAGAAGAAATACACCCGGCGGACGAAGAAGCTGCGGCTGGAGCGGCAGGCGCGGAAGCGGCCCGAGTGGCAGGTGGAGCGGGAGGCCATCGGCCGCCTGGTGCAGCGCTACCCCGAGGTACGGCAGGGCCGGGCTGGCGCTGCCGGCCGGGGAGCGGCGGCTTCCCAGGGCGGGGGCGGGAGGGCCCCCGCCGGGTGGGCGTGGCGGGCCCGCGGGGGTCGGAAAAGCGGCCCCTCTCCTCGTGTGGTGTGCGTGGGGCAGGGCTGGGAGGAGGAGCAGAGGGGGATCTGTGCGGGCTCCTGGGCAGGGAGCGGGGCAGCCCTGCGTGGCGGGGCTGCTCCGCTGGCTGAATGGCAGGCAGAAGGGCTGTCCCCTCCGGGGGGTAGGGTGACCCTCCGTTCCTTCCCTTTCTGCCCCGGCCAGGGGAGGAGGTGGTTGGGGGGCCGGGGGAGGGAGACCCTGGGAGGGGAGCGAGTGCTGGAGAGCGCAGCGAGGAAGAGGAGGAGGTTGGAGCAGTGGTGGGAGCAGCTGTAACCGGTGGCACTTGGCCCTTCTGACCAGGCAACGTGGATGTCTCGCTGTGGCAGATGGGACACGTTTGTCTCCACGGGAGGTGCCCTGCAGGCAAACATCTCGCTAGAAGAATATGTTGTTTAGTCAAGTGTTTGAATATTAGAGCCAGGGTCAGTACTGGTTTTGGTTTTGTCACCCAGATTCTCTTGAATTCTACCAGAATTCTACTTCTGAGCCACAGTGATTAGCAGAAAGTATTGTAATTGTGAATAACAGTTTAGATGGGTTCTGCCTGTGGTGTTGCTCAATGTCCTGCCAACTTTGGCTGGATTTGCAGCTGCTGCTGGAGAGGAGCATGGCGGTCAGGTGTGGTTATGCAGCACTCAGTGTAGCTGATAGTAGAGACTTTTTGGTGGTTGTAATTTGACCAGAAAGTATTGATGAAAGGTATAGAAGAAACATATCTGTTCCCATGAAGGGGTTGTGATAGCTCCTTCAGTTAAGATTCAGCAAGTGCTCTGAGGCTTCACGCAGTCATTGGCTTTACTGGTTTGAAGGCAAATGGTATTCTTCCAAAGATGCTCAGATTACTGGTTTGAATCACAGATTGTTTCTCAGGAAAATATATGGGTTTATTATTCATTGTTTTAATGATAAAAATTAAATATCATAACTACATAAATGATTAATATATTTTATTGTGGGTAAAATTTGAGTTAACTTGTTTTGGGAATATCTCTCTACTCACTGTAAAAATAGAGGACTTAGATGCTGACTGTGAAAACAGACTACTCCTACTGTTAGAAACTTGTATTTTTCTGAGTGGGATGACCATTGTGGAATGAAAAACCTCTTTACTACAGTACTGTTTGACTGCTTGTTATAACCTAGACTTAGGTGGTTTCCTCTGGTCTCTGGAGGGTGCGTGTCTGAGCAAGAGAGAAACCGAGTTAAAGCAACTTGGCAAAAGCTGCGTACAGAGTTTGTGAACTCTCTGCGTAGATCCCAGGGTGATGGGTTTATTGTTTGTATACCAAACTGCAGTATATACATGAGAGATTGCTTTGTGTATTTGTATGTTTGTATAAGGGTGTTATTACCTTTTCTGTAGAGATGAAATTCATACATTAGCTTGCTTTTCTTTTTTTTACTAGAGAGAACTAGGCCGAAAAGAGTAGTGTTGTCATCTAGGTGCTTTAGACAGGTATAAACCCTCAGTTTTCTAGAATAGGCAGAGCCAGTAGGAGGCTTGGTACTTCAAGTAGATCTGACAGCTCAGTAGCTCTTCGTTTGAGGCTTTCTCTGGAATTGTTATCACAAGTTGTTGGGAACATCTGAGGATCATTTTTCTTGGCCCATGTGTTGGGAGATTTCTGTTCACCAGTGTGTTGGAGATACACGATAGCTACTGGAAGTGCATGAGTTGTTTAAGCTCTGAGTTTGACATTTGGAAATCTCAGTTGATGGATGCTACTCAGTATGCATTCAAGGCCGTGTAGTTTACCTTCCTCTTCCTCTGCTCAGGCTTTATAGATACAGTATTTTTTTTTTTTTTTTCTTCAGAGTTCTGTGTTTTATTTCTGTCATGCTGCTATTTGTTGTTGTGAACTTTGCCAGTGGTAGTCATTCATATTTTTTATGATCTTCTATCTGCCAGAACAGGCTTGAAAGTACATTTTTCTTAATATCTCTACTTGACATCTCAACATTTTTGTAATCATTGAGCCAACTCACGGACTCAAACATATGCTGTTGTGGGTTTTGTGCTCAAATGTGTTGTAGAGATGGATGCATACAGTGAAGTAAATTAATAGGTATCAGGACAATGAGCTACCTTTTCAGTATGTTTTGTACGCTGTAGGACTGCTCTAAAAAAATGAAGTATACCAAGGCTAGAGGTTGGTGACTCTGGTTGAGCTTTAGGACATAGGTGGGCTCTTCTTGTCTTAATTAGCTAAATGCAAGATTGCTGCAGTTCTGGGGCCCCAGGTCTGTCCTACAGTGAGGATGAGAAAATATTCCCAGTAGATGAATGTGTGCACATGTGTGTCCAGCCACAGATGGACACAGACCAAGCAGTGCCTGTATCAGCCCCTGTGCAGACACACACACACAGGGCTTGCACACACATGAAACAGCATGGGTGACCGGTGCTGTTCCTCTCTGGCTGATCAGGATTAGCGTCCACTAGTGAAATGTGTACCCACACATGGAAGATGGGGCTCTCCAGTAGCTGGCGTCAGCTACTCAGCCTGCCCAGAGCTGGCCAAAGGCCCCGGTTTCCCCAGGTGTTGGCACCGGCCCCTCCAGCCCCTGAGGTTCGCGGTCCCGCTCCAGTTGCCGGCACTTGGCTCTCCTGCTGCTGCCCACTGCTCTGGCTTGCGGGTTGCTGGCGGTTTCTTATGTGGGCTCAGAATAGGGGGTGTGCCCACACAGAAAGTTGATGAAAATAATGTAAGAATAATAATAAATAATTGTTACGATGTGAGAATGTTTAGTAAGTCTGTAGGGCAGGCTGTGGTGATGGGGTGCAGGGCTCAGTCAGACAAGAGCAGTGATCAGCCAGCTGTTACCCAGGGCCAGACCCTTTTGTCTCCTTTTTCATCTGTTTTGTCATGCTTGTTCCTCCCCAGTCCACCTTGATCCCTCCCTTTCCCTGCCTTTGATCCTTCCCCTAAACATCCCATAACAAACCTTGCACATTCCCACATCCCCCGTAATACACCTTATGAGAAGTTGTGCAACATCCCCAAATGCTTTTTCCCCGCAGCCCCCGTGAGTCCCACGCCTGCAGGCACTGACCCCCTCTCAGCCCGGGGAGGGGGTGGCCCCACTGGCTTCTTGGTGGGGTTCACCCAGGACCCTGGGCTGACCCCTCTCCTCTCTCGTTCCCAGGGAGCGGCTGTGTCAGGATGCTTTAACTCCACATGCGGTGATGACAGCAGTGGGGCTCCTTCCACAGCTTTGTTCCACTGGTTCATGTGGGGTCTTTGAGTTTGCGGTCATTAATCTTTAATTGCATAACCTAATGCTAAGTATATGCAAAAAAAATCTTGACATTTGCGTGGTCCCTGCAGATGGAGGAATCTGCCTTTAGGGACAGGAGCCATAAAGATTAAATTGTTACAAGTGCACATGAGCTTCTCTTTTTCAGGAAGATAATGGCTCTGTACTTTGCAGCATAATAATGTTTCTTTCTTAAGCTGCAATGGTTTAAAAAGAAGGGAGGTAAGAGCTCTGAGTTCCATTTTTATTGCATATGACTGTCATTATTCCATTTGCAGTAGCATCTGAAACCAAACTGCTCATCTGTGGATATTCCCAGGAAAATGAGTTTATGCTTAGTGTGCATGAATCATAAACTGGTGCTTGTTGCAGCCGCACAGAAATATTAAATAATTGGCTAGTTATCTGTCTTACCGTAGATATTTTATTGTAATTTGTATTGACAGTTAGTCTGACTGGGAAAGTTTTTGAGAAGACGGGCTCAGTCTGAATCGCTTTTTCCCCATGAGGACACTCAGGCAGAGGCACAGCACAGGTTGCCCGGATAGTCTGTCCAGTTTCTGTGCTTGAGCGATTTTAGGATGGGACTGGAACAAGCCCTGAGCAACCTGGACTGACCTCAAGGCTGACCTGTGTGGAGGAGGTTGGACCAGGGACCTCCTGAAGGTCCCTCCCAGCCTAAATGGTTCTGTGATTTCATGATGATCGGAGCTTTAAATTATGCTATTAGCCTGCCTGATTAAAGTATGTCTTATTACTTACTAAACAATTTATGGTAGAAGAGTAGTTTAGCTTAGATCCAACTAGTATAGATTGCCTGACCAGCTAACTTGGATCAGGTCATACTGAACTACTACATATTTATGTTAATGGCAATACTATTTGATTTCTCTGTTATGCTTAGATTGTAAGCACTGATTAAGCTTATTTTGTTTCAGATAAATGCAAGCGAAATACAAAGATTTTCAGATTTTCCATTGTCAAGGAAAACCCTAAAAGGTGAGTACAAAAGTTTTGTTTGGAAGGTAATTTAAGTAAAAATGAATGTATTGTTTATCTGCATCTGAACTTTTTTTTTGCTTTAAACTAAGTTTTAGGTAAGTATTACCATGTACAGCATTTTCTGAACAGATGAATATAACTCTGGGCAAGACAAAAATAATGATTTTAAATTTTTTTTTCCTTCTTTCCTTCTTTTCCCACACTGCGAATACTAGGATTGCAGGAAGCTCAGTATCGTGTAGTAACAGAGATACAGAGGCAAACCATAGGTTTGGCTTTACAAGGTAAAGATGTACTTGGAGCTGCAAAGACTGGATCAGGCAAGACCTTGGCTTTTATTGTCCCAGTAAGTAATTTGCATACTTCCATTTGTACTCAAACCAAGTTACCTGTGAAGTATTGTATGTAAAACAGCTTGGGTTAATAGATCCTGGAAGAAAAGTGATAATTCAACTGATCTAAATGTTCCAAGTAATTTAATAAACCTGTTTGAGGTTCTGAACTAAGTATATTTTTGGCCCTAGGAATATTCTGACACATGGAAATTCTGTTTTGATGGTTACATTAGTAGACCCTGTGTGATTTAGGAAGTGCTTTGTTTTTTTTTCTCAGGAATCTGTTTTCTTGGTGCAACTCTAGCTGTCCAGTTCTTTTAAAATTTGAAAACTGAGTGTGTGAAAAAAAAGGTGACATTTCTTCAGTTCCCTAGACTTTTTTTTTTTAAGATAAGTGGTTTTCCTCCCTTTAAAATTTTAGGATTTGGACCTTATATGGCAAACTTAAGCTTAGTGATGGTTGACTTCCATTTCCTCCTTGTCTTTTGTGAACTCCTTAGAAATCGCTTCTAGGTGCAAGTGGGAAAACAGGATGAAAACCCCTGTCATAGATAGTACATATTTGACTGTTTTACTTGAAACTTCTTGCTCTGCATTTCATTTATTCAAGTTGAAAGTATAATTGAGATGTTTGCTTGAAGTGTACGTATAAGTGCTTACAGACCCCATCATGTTATGATTAGATAAAGGGAAAAATAAATGTTGTTTTGATTATGGAGGTTTTTTGGTTTAAACATTTCTTGCATTTTTGTCAGCATAAATTTCTTTGGAGCCTATTCTGTCAGTAACTGTGAGGCCAGTAGTAGATGTTTTGAATATCCTCTCTAGTTGAGAAGGTTTATGCTTTATGCTGTGTTTTTAATTTTTTTTTATTAGTAAAGAATTAAAAATGTAGGGGGCTTCAAAAGATAGTCTTGTGAACTTGAGAAACAAAAGTGAGACTGCTTAATTAGTTAATCTAGGAGTAGAAGTACTTTGTTTCACAAACCTTATTTTAAAACAGTTTTAGGGGAGAAAAGTGGCAAGAGGAGAG
Organism: Caloenas nicobarica; assembly: GCF_036013445.1. NCBI lineage: Eukaryota > Metazoa > Chordata > Aves > Columbiformes > Columbidae > Caloenas > Caloenas nicobarica. The sequence continues at coordinate 197,807,380 of NC_088245.1, read as the reverse complement.
CTGGAGATATGAAGAGTGAAAATAAAAATTAATTGTACAAGGCTGCTTAACAGCCTTCAGTATTTCAGAATGCTTCAGATATTCATACCTATGAAATCTTTGTGTTAGGATTAGCTGACTAAGACAGTGTTTCTATGGTGAGAATTCGTAAGAGGAAGAATAATCCTGCTTTGAGGTGTATGGCAACTTTAGCTGGAATGCTCTGTATATAGCATGTGTGGATAGTACTGCTATAACCGGAATTAAAAGTGCAATAATTTACTTCTAGTTGCTCATTCTGTTTCTGGTTCCCACAAAACTTTATAAGCAGGGAAGTTTCTCATGTTTTTCTACACCGATTTCTATTCTTGTATGAATGATTAAGGCTTAATTTCCAGAATTTAGCAGAGCAGGATTAATTGTGCAGTAAAATGTTTATGATTTACCACTCATTTCTGTCTGTCATAGATTGGTACTGGGTAAATTTGCTACAGCAAGTATTATTATCATCAGTTAGAATTTACGTATAATCAAACTATGTGAAATGTATACTGAGATTTCTTCAAGTAATTATTTTAATTAATGTTGCTTTATATTTTTTATGACAGTTTTGGTACATATTTTCCTTCTGAGATTTTATAATGAGAATATGGTAATTTTTTTCAGGCTTTGGAACTCCTGTATCGCCAGCAGTGGACTTCAGCTGATGGACTGGGAGTTTTGATAATATCACCTACCCGGGAACTGGCGTATCAAACCTTCAAGGTTCTGCGGAAAGTGGGAAAGAATCATGAGTTCTCAGCTGGCCTTATCATTGGGGGAAAGGTGTGTCCTCTCGGAGTTTGCTGTATGGAAGCATAGAGTGCTATATTAAGTGCCAGTTTAGGAAGAAAACTCTGAAAAGGCAGGGAAGAGAGAAGTTAATGGTAACCTATCAATGATCCAGTCATTTTCCTGCCTGTGTACTCTGTGTCTGTTGAAACTTTTGCATATTTACAGTCTTTCCAGGTTACATGACTGGATGGACTTTCCTGCCAAGCCTTCCAGGGCTATTCTGTTAATTTATATTATTCTGAAATTCTTTTTCCTCAAGCCACAAGTGTGAGCATGCTGAAGAAATTGTAACATCTCTGTAGAAATAGGACTGGAGGAAAGCAAATGTCACTTCAGTCTTCAAAAAGAGCAACAAGGAGGACCCGGGTAACTATAGACCGGTCAGCCTCACCTCCATCCCTGGGAAAGTGATGGAACACTTTATCCTTGGTGCCATCTCAAGGCATATCAAGGATGAGAGGGTCATTAGGGGCAGTCAACATGGCTTCACCAAGGGGAAGTTGTGCTTGACCAACCTCATAGCCTTTTATGAAGACATAACAAGGTGGATAGATGAAGGCAGAGCGGTGGATGTGGTCTACCTTGACTTCAGTAAAGCATTTGACACAGTCTCCCACAGCATCCTTGCTGCTAAACTGAGGAAGTGTGAACTGGATGATTGGGTAGTGAGGTGGACTGTGAACTGGCTGAAGGAAAGAAGCCAGAGAGTTGTGGTCAATGGGGCAGAGTCTGGTTGGAGGCCTGTATCTAGTGGAGTGCCTCAAGGGTCAGTACTGGGACCAGTACTATTCAATATATTCATCAATGACTTGGATGAAGGACTAGAGCGCACTATCAGCAGGTTTGCTGATGACACCGAACTGAAAGGAGTGGCTGACACGCCAGAGGGCTGTGCTGCCATCCAGCGAGACCTGGACAGGCTGGAGAGTTGGGCGGGGAAAAATTTAATGAAATGTAACAAGGGCAAGTGTAGAGTCTTGCATCTGGGCAGGAACAACCCCAGGTTCCAGAATAAGTTGGGAAATGACCTATTAGAGAGCAGTGTAGGGGAAAGGGACCTGGGGGTCCTGGTGGACAGCAGGATGACCATGAGCCAGCACTGTGCCCTTGTGGCCAGGAAGGCCAATGGCATCCTGGGGTGTATCAGAAGCGGGGTGGTTAGTAGGTCGAGAGAGGTCCCCCTCTACTCTGCCTTGGTGAGACTGCATCTGGAATATCATGTCCAGTTCTGGGCCCCTCAGTTCCAGAAGGACAGGGAACTGCTGGAGAGAGTCCAGCACAGGGCAACGAAGATGATGGAGTGGAGCATCTCTCTTATGAGGAAAGGCTGAGGGAGCTGGGGCTCTTTAGCTTGGAGAAGAGGAGACTGAGGGGTGGCCTCATTAATGTTTATAAATATGTAAATGGTGAGTGTCACGAGGATGGAGCCAGGCTCTTCTTGGTGACAACCAATGATGAGACAAGGGGTAATGGGTACAAACCAGAACACAGGCAGTTCCACTTAAATATGAGAAGAAACTTCTTCTCAGTGAGGGTGACAGAACACTGGAACAGGCTGCCCAGGGAGGTTGTGGAGTCTCCTTCTCTGAAGACATTCAAAACCTGCCTGGACGCCTTCCTGTGTAACCTATTCTGGATGTTCCTGCTCCGGTGGGGGGATTGGACTGGATGATCTTTTGAGGTCCCTTCCAATCCCTAACATTCTGTGATTCTGTGAATGGCTGATCCTTGACTATTCTTCCTAGAAACTATCCCTAGGTTAAGCTGGCCTGACCATCTCTGGTACTGGGCTCCTAGTGTGAACAATGACAGCTAAGCTGGTTTAACTCCTTTTCAGGATCTGAAAGAAGAGTCTGAAAGAATCCACCATATAAATATGCTAATTTGCACTCCAGGACGGCTTCTACAGCACATGGATGAAACTTCGTATTTCTATGCATCTGATCTGCAAATGCTGAGTAAGTTTTTTGAGTACTTGAAAATACTCAGAAATATTTTCTAACAGTTCATAATTGCGTGGAGCACTTCCTGGGGTAAAAAATTTATCTTAGGTTATGTAGATAAAATGGCACTAAAGTTCATGCATGTACAAATTAAAAAGAAAACAACAAAACCCCTTTATTCTCTGTACTTTGTCTCAAGCAGTTGGTGAGCATGCCTTCATTAGGATGATAAGAACAAGTGGGTGAGTTAGTAAGGAACCCAAAATCAAGTGTAGCATTCAATATAATCCTTTACTTGTGTCTCGGCTAACACTGGCCTTTCCTTTCTGCTTGTGACTCTTGTGTTTTTCCTGACTTGATAATTAACTATGCGGAATATGCATTGCAGTGTGTGTTTTGGGCCAACTCTAGAAAACACTTTTATTTGAATTTCAAGAGAGATTGCTGCTCTTCTCATCGTTTTGTTAGCATTGTTAATGTTGTTTCTTTTCATCCTTCCAACCTGAATAAAAATTTTGGCGTAATGTCAAGGTTTGCCTCCCACTAAGAACTGCATAATCTTTAGCATAGCTGGAGGAACTTGGAAGCAATTAAGAAACTAATGAAGCTGATAAAATGTGAAATTATGCTTGCTACACTTAGTACTGTTCATGGCACTTAGACAAGAATTGCATTAAGTACAGACCCTTTTCTTACAGCTTAGTCTTGTGCTACTCTGTTTATACCCTGTGTTTCAGTGGTAAATTCAGCTTAGGTACAGTAGAGTCTGTTTTGCGCTGTCATGAATAAATACTACAGCACTGCTTTATATTCCATGCTTTTGTTTCAGTAATAGGACTGGGAGCTGGTAATTTGCAGTCTGTCTGCAAATTGCCAAACTGTTTACTTGAAATGCTGTTCTTTTATGCTTCAGCTTGTGAAGCTGAGGGCTGTAGTGTATAGATTATGGGAAAAGCTCTGACTTCTATTACAGTTTTTTAAAAAACATATTTTACGGAGTACATGAATATCTAAAGAGAATCCTGTCATATACAGTAATTAAGTTAATCTCTGCAGTTTAAGTCGGCATGGATTTTTGTACTATATGGATTTGATGTATGATTTTTTTTTTTGTATAAATAAAGCTAAAACCAGATTTTTCTCAAACTATCTCTCAAATCAGTTCTTGATGAAGCTGATAGAATTCTAGACATGGGGTTTGCTGATACAATGAATGCAATCATAGAAAATCTACCTAAGAAACGCCAGACCTTGCTTTTTTCTGCAACACAAACAAAATCTGTGAAGGATCTTGCACGTCTGAGTCTGAAAGATCCAGAATATGTTTGGGTTCATGAGAAAGCCAAATTCAGGTATGTTGGGATATTTTTTTTTTTTCTGAGGGGAGTTAAACAGGTGGTGATCCTACTTAAGTCATTCTCTGACTGTCAGTTCCCTGAATCAGAAGTTGTGTTGTGCATCCTCCTTCCTGCAGTGTGTGATCCTGTTCTGTGTCTTCGTGAAAGGAAGGAATTTCCAGATAAGAGGGTCCTAGTTCTGGCTGATTTGTTAGAGAGGGGCTGAACCTGCACCTTCCTTGTGGCTCCTCAGGCAGCTTTGCAGACTGGGAGTTTTCTTCCTCAGGAGCAAGTGATGGAGCAGTGTCCTGGCTGTATCACTCACTTCTGAATTGCTCCTTTTTTGTTGTTTGGCTTCCTTGTCTCCTGTGTGTGTGTACACTGTGCAGAACCACCAGATGTGTTGCACAACTCTGTGTGCTGTTGATAAATCTGGCTTTCCAAGGAAAATGCGACTCTGTTGGGAAAGTGCAGAATGACAGTCTTATCATAGAATATTAGGTGCTCAAAGGAAAGCATGTGGCACTAGTCCATGTGCAGTAAGTCTTGTGGCTTCCCGATGTGCTGGGTTTACTGTGCACACAAAATAAATTTGTCATGCCGAACAGTTTGGATCTGAATGGGAGGGTCTTGTGAGAAGTGAAGTATATGGTCTACTGTGCTCAAAAAATACAGTGTGTCACTAAGCAAAAAAAAAAAAGCATGTTGTTTTTGGCACATTTTTTAAATTTTGAAATCTAAGTCAAGAACATTATTTGATATTTTGCATTTCTGAGAGTTCCATCTTCTAAGTGTCAAACTGCTTATGAACATGTAAGATTTTTTTTTTTCCTATGAAGTTTGCATATATTTCCATAAGTAAGATGCAGGAGAAAGGTGAAGCACAGTGATAAAAATGGCTTTCCCAAGAGCAACTGAGAAATCATAGCAAAATTAACAGCCGAACCAGGTTGAATCTTGAGACAGTTTCAAGTATTTGATTTGATTCTCTCTGTACTGTCCTGCAAATTCCTTTTTTTAAAATCAGTAATACTATCAAAGGCATCTTAAATATGCATGATCATCTGAAAAAATCGTGTGGTTAATAGCCTCTTAGCAGAAGGGGATGTACAAGCCTAATATGCAGTCTTCATTTTGAGGACTGACTATACATCTGTTTCACAGATCTCAACTTTTTCCTGAAGTCTATTTTAAATTACATTTAATAAAAAAATTACTTGGGAGAGTGCAATCAGATAATAAATGGAATTAAAAAAAAGTATTCATTACTGCCTAAGTGTACAATAGGTTATTGCCTTATGAAAAGGTTTTCTCTGAAAAAAGAGTTTCCTCTGAAAGACTGACAAATTACAGAAGATTGACTAGCAGAATAAAAACTGGAGTAGTGTCTTGTGCCACCTGGGTGGGTAAAATTACCTTTAGAAAAATGATTTTTGAATACCCTTGCTCTGTTGAGGGTGAAGCAGAGGAACTAAGAGGTGAGCATTTAGATGTATTTCAAGGACAAATATGCCAAAGACTTTTATTTTGGTTTATTTTATTGTGTGAAGAATGGAAAGGTTAGTTAGGATGATCATTCAGAGCTTTACAAAGTCACTTTGCATGTCAGGGTGTAATCAGTAGAAGTACATCAGTGCTCCTTTTTGTGAGTGATTAGACTGTGCTTTGACATTGCCTTGAGCACAAATGATGCTTTAATAGGGCTAATAGACAAAATTGCATTTTAAGTCAAGGCAATTTGAATGTCACTGCTTAGGCAGGGAAAGAGTTTGGCTTGCTAGTAGTAAATGAATTTAGAAGTAATGTCAAAAGTTATCCCTTCCTCCCCATGGGCTTTTAGTAAGGAAATTGATTCATCTTTCAAGAGTAGCTTTCTAGTGGAGCTGCTGCTTGTTCCTCAAAGTTGCAGGACATTCCAGCCTGCCTTTCCACCCGCCCCCCCCTTTTTTTTTCTGGATATTTGTCTGACACTTGACTTAAAAGAAAGGACGGGCAACTCTGTAGATATTCTATGCCTGTATATTCACTATCTTCTTTTGTTTCGCATTTTAATGTTATGGGAACTAATGCCATCTAACTGTACTTTTTTTTTTTTTTTTTTTTTAGTACCCCGGCAACTTTGGATCAGAACTATGTGGTTTGTGAGCTTCAGCAAAAAGTAAACATGTTATACTCTTTCCTGAGAACTCACTTGAAAAAGAAGACCATTGTGTTTTTTGCAAGCTGTAAAGAGGTATGGCTATTGCCCGCTGTCCACTGTAGCATTTAAAAACGATTAAAATTAAGATATTCATGCAGATGTCAAGGCACCAGAGAGGTGAGATTCTGGACTAGTTTGCAACAGGAAATGGGGGGAGGAAACCAAACGTCACCTCCTCCTGCGGGCATGTAATGCAGGGTCCCGCTGCCGGGAAGCTCAGCGACTCCGGCTCAGTGCAGGGAGGTCTTGGAGACCTCTGTATGCTCAGCCTTTTTTGTGCTCTGCTGTTAAAAATGAATACTAGAAATTCTGTCACTAAGGGCCAGCTGTTTCACTTTCGTCCCGTGACATTTTGTGGCTGGATTACAGAGTATTTTAATAGCTATATCTAGTTTCTTCACAGGCTTTTAAATCTGCCTACATAAGAAATTATAATTGTGAAATAGTGCACAGTAAGTTTTTTCCTATGGTTATATAGGAAGTAATCCTTCAAAAATCAGCTTGTATAAATGTCCTGGGACTATTCTGTTGAAGATATTTGTATGTGTTTGTATGGCACAGGTATTTATTCCTATAACTACTGCATGTATTGAATATTTTACAACATACAGTGGTGTAGTAAATATTTGTTGCATTTCTTCCACTTGTGCAAGAGGTTACCATAGTTTTGTTGTTCTGCAGTTGGTTGGTGAGTACAGTGAGGTGATGGGCTTGGTTGTACAGAAATTCTCTGAGCTGCAGCTGTTACTGCAACCTGTGCAGTTTCTGTAACTATTTTCTTAAAAAAAGATGTTAGATAGCTGCCTCCTATAAAATAATGCTGCATTGTGGTACTGTATGTAAGAGTAAACACACTGTTTTTACAAGAGAAGCTGTTGAAGCTTGAAATAGTAAACCAAGACTGTGCAGACTGCTTTGAGTGCAAGTGGAAGACACTACACCCCTCCAGTGTTCTCTTAACAGCTATGCTTCTGTGGACTTTGATACTTCGGTCCGCTGCATACAACCTAACTAGTCATGTCCCAAGTTGTTCCTGCTGTTACTTGCTCTGGTTCCTTTTAGGAAATGCAATGAAAAGCCATGCCAGTCTTGTGCCAGAGTTCTTTTCTTCTTTTAGTACCTAGGTGTGTGACAAAGTCTCAAAATAGCATCTCTTGTCTCCGATGTGGAGAAAAGTGTATTTTATTTGATGTGCTAAGTCCGTTGCTGTACACTGGACATGATCTTAACAAGTTTAATGTTGCATAGTGATTTTATTTTTTTCTTCTCCTTGATTTGTTGGGTAGGTCCAGTATCTATTCAGAGTGTTCTGTAAGCTTCAGCCTGGTCTTCCTGTACTGGCACTCCATGGCAAGCAGCATCAGATGAAGAGAATGGAAGTCTACACTTGTTTTGTTCGGAAAAAGGCAGCAGTACTTTTTGCTACAGATATTGCAGCTCGTGGCCTGGGTATGTACTCACAGAGGCAAGAGTTGTTCACAAAGTGATGATCTAGCCCTATTGAGATTTTATCAGTGACAGTATGCTCTGAAGACCAGCCTGATTTGTAAGAAATGAAGCTGTAGTTTGTTTAAGAGCTCGTTAGGGTATCTCAGAAAATATATGCATTTTAGAGCTCTGCTGTTTCTTTACTGAAGAGGCCCACTTCATTTGTGCATATTTTTGATTTTTGTCTCAGAAAGACCTATGTTGTCACTAGTTTTGTAATGGCATTTGTTAGTGAGGTAGTCAGTGGAAGCAATCCTTTATTTACTCATTTGTTTATTTATTGAAGCCTGTAGACAATCTAGTTTTTCCAGCCGTGTTCTACGGCAAATATCTGGAACACGAGAAAATGGAAACAATGATGTATTTGCTTACTATGTGCCTTAAGGCAAGATTTCAGCAGTTTTAAGTATTTCTGGTGTACGTGTATCCTGTGGGTTATTCCAAAGGATATGAAAAATGACTAACCTAGTACTATGTGGAAATGAAAACCTGAAGAAATTTTGATGTCTGAACTATGAATGGCATGATAGGACTGTATTCTGAAGGAGGCAGAAAAATAGATGAGGGGGAAAAGCAAGAATATTTATAAGACCTGTTTTGGCTTGCACATTTATTTCTTCTGGACATTACAGCTGAATTATGATTTACTACTTTATATTTTCTGTGGATACTTTGGACTTTTTTTTTTGTACTTGGAGGTATTTAAATATGATACAAGACTGTTCTCAGGAGTCTACTCATTCTTTCAGAGAGCAACCTATGCTACAAAAGGAAGGAAGGTGCTCTAAAAACTGAAGGCAGAAATGAAAACTGTGTATCACACCTTCTCCACTGCTGACATCTCAGTAGTGAGGATGTAACGTGGGTGGGGTTGGTTTGGTTTAGATCGTAGGTGTAATTGTGGAAAACATCGCAGCTACAGATGCGATGAGGAATTAACACCAATTTACTCCAGCACAAAGCATGCTGCTGCCTGATGAAGTGCAGCGGTTAGAAAACGCTTACAAGTATTATCATTCACATTCAGTGTTGACTTCTTTGTCAGGCATGGTCACCTCCTCCTGTCTTTGAGAAACACTATAATTCTGTATGTGGACAGCTGAAGTTGTGCTGTCTTGCCACAGCTAACTTCAAACCCTGGTGGTGTAGGATATTGATGCTGTAGGTGAAGAGGGGGATCAGATATTGTTGTTTAATTATTAAATGAACTGGTGTTTTATTATCTGTGTCACACAAAGCATGCCTGTTCTTGTCAAGTGTGAAATTATGTTCCATTCAATGCACTGTTGTAATTTAGAAAATGAAGACACTATTAATTTTAGCTTTCTTTGAAGAAAATGATTGTTTATGATATGGTAATACATGCAATTAATTTTATTTTTATTTCAGAGGTTGCACCCAGAGTCTGTAAATTGGTCTAAATGATGGTTCTTATTGGAATTAATGCTCCTAAATAGTATGTTGCTCTTGAATAGGAGGATGTCGAGTACCATGAGCTTAGATTTTGACATATTCTTTTTCTTTATACAGATTTTCCAGCAGTGAACTGGGTCATTCAGTTTGATTGTCCAGAAGATGCAAACACATACATCCACAGAGTGGGAAGAACAGCCAGGTTTGTTTTCACTTTTCATTAATATTTTATTGTTTAAAACAAGATCACTATAGGGACAGGTAATTGGCTAAATACTCACTTGAAAACATCAAGATACGGATTGGAAATAAGGGCTGTTATCACCAAAAGACTCTTTTGATTGCTTAAGAGTAGTGATTTGACTTAATCATTTCTTAGTGAGCGTCAGAAACTCCTTACAGCAGACAGAAAAAATAGGCCCAAATTACCTCAAAGGCTGAGTTAAGCATGTTCGTGGGTGGAAAAGCTTGTTTTGCTGCTGCCGTTTATAGGTAAATAAGGCTTTAGACTGTGGAAATCCAATTTCTTTGTGTCATTGAAGACTCTTCAAAAGGATGGAAATATTTTCTTCTGTATTTTAATTTGAAGAGGAAAGAATCAGGTAATGTTAATTGCAGGTTAATTTTTTATTTTTATAAGTCTTTTGTAGAATTATATTCTTAGGGATAGCTTTAGTTAAAATACTTCTGGCTAAGCCTTTATGATGGGATTTACCCAGATACACTGTTGAAAACCTGGTCATTGATCTCTGAAGTAGATTTTTAAGAGAAACAGGAGTTGTTATTGCATATAATTCAGTAGGTCAAAAACTTTATGCAATTATCTGAAGGATGAAATGCAAGACCTGGCATTATATCTTGTATATAATTTAATTTGTTTGCAGTAGGATTTGTAATACAGGCAGTTGTCAGCCTAATGGCAGAACAGTTTCTTAGAATAGGACTTCAGCACTCTGCACTATAGAAGTTTGAAATCTGTTTTTCTGGATCAGATGGCATTACATTTTGGTGATTCTGTAATAGGAGTGTGTACTTCCAGCTCTCTTTCAGAATGTGGAAGTTCTAGCTGTGTTTAACATTGTAATTGGTAACATTTCTGCCTCATTCTTTCCTGAGTCCTCCATTTTCCTATCTACCTGTTATAATAGAACGGAATAATAAATTTTTAAATGCCTTTGGAAAGAACCATGAACAAAATCGGCGAATGTTATATACAAAGATAAAACACGTAGCTATGTCAGTAATTTAAAATCTGGATGTAATCTCATGCATCCCAATTGAGAGAAAAACATATGGACTTAGAATTCTGGGGTTTAGTGTGTGGTGGTTTTTTTTTTTTTTTCCCCTTTTTTAATCCTATGTGGCTTCAACAGAAGGCTTATAATGTTATCTTTATGGCATACTGTCATCGTGAAAGGGGAAACACCACGTTTGTCCCCGTTGAACTGGCAGTTTCTGGAAGGCCTGTTGAGCTCTCCTCGAGCCGTGTCACGGAGCTAAAGCACCTCCCTGGAGTTACAACCCTCAGCCTTCGTCCCGGTTCCCATCAGGTGCTGAGACCAGCGATTTCAAGTAGGTTTAGAGAGGGGCCGCAGCTACATAAAGACAAATAACCCTTGTTTTCCACAATGCTTTTAGTAAAATGTCACGCTGATGGAGGCCTCGCAGCCTTAAGGGTCGGCCTTTGGTGGCCTCTTAAACACCACCTTCTGTGATAGCTGGAGGGACAAATTCAGACAGAAAATGGGGGCAGAGGGTCTGTCCCGTGGGCCGTGAGCTGTGCCGGTGCCTCCACCGGCCGGTTGTGTTCTTCCTTTCGCGTGAATTTTTCGGCAGCCAGACCTCGCTGAAATTGGGAGTGCACCTCAGCAAGTTGGTTGAGCTGATGGTGGTGACTGAGGTTGAAAGCAAATTCCTTCCACAGGGAAAGCCTCGTGGGTATTTTCTGTCTCTTAATCTGATATAAAGATCAAAGAGGGTTCTGCCTGCACTGGGCTTTCATTTGGGACAAACATACAGGCACTCTTTGTCCTTAAAGTAAAGCAATCCTTGGAAGAGATTCATTCCATGAACTTAATGGCATGAAATAAATATTTGAAAATAAAGCAAGGGAGTTGTCTAATCATTTTAAGTAAATGCTGTGCACTTAGTAAATATGCTAATGCAGCTTTAGGTGTGGATAATTGAGAATGTACTTCTCAGGGAGCTCTTAAGTGATGAGTAGGAAGCTTCATTTGTTTTCAATAGCTACAGGTCGTGTGAGAAGCTTGTGTTTCTTCTATAAACTTGATAAAAATGAACCGAACTGCAGTTTAGTAGTCCTCATTAATGAGGTTACAGATAATTACAAATTTTCATGCGTTATGAGAGTCTGTAATTGCATGGAATGAGAGCTAAATTAAATATCTCAGCTAATTAAGAGACTTCGTTAAACTGTAATTAAAACTGGGATGCCAAATACTGTTTACTTTTGAAATCAAATTATTTTGTGATACAAAAGTAAATATAAAAGTCAAGAGAAAAATTATTTTTGGGAAAAGGCTGAAAAACCTTTAACTAACAATCATGGATATGTTTCCCCATCTGTTTTACAGTTTTGCAAAGCTTTATCTAAGATGAAAGGTAATGATTGATTTTTAACTGGATAAAACCACTGTGTTCCCTAAGTAGCATTTCGCTTGCATTTAATTCTACTGAAGAACATAAATTGCAACTCCTGCTTTTTTGATTTTGAGTAAAGTAAGATCAAGAAAGTCTGGGTGTTGTCCAGTAATGCTTTTACTTTGTGGTAGAATTGGCATATCTTGATGATTTTTTTTTTTTTTTTTTTTACAACTTATGCTACGATTGAAGTGATTGGACATTATTTCTTCTAACTATATTTTAAAGTATTTATTTAAAGTCTTGACTAGTTCAATAACAGACTTTCTAACATACTGACAGTATTATGGCCATGCCCATGTATATTTTTGGCTGTATTTTTGTCACACAATCTCTTACCAAAGCCTGTAATTTAAAATACTAGATCACAGCGTTTTCTTGTGGGTTTTAGTTTTAGAAATTCTAAGTAAATAAGAGCTACTTGTAGCAATTGTCTGCAAAACTGATTTCCTCTGACTTTTAATTTCTGTTGATGCTTTCTGTTTCGTAGCCTCTGAAGCCTACAATTGAAAATATTCTTTGATCAATTTTGTGAAACAAGTTACAGTGCCACTAGGGGACAGCAGAAGATAATAATTTCTGAGGCACACTGTTACTCACTTTTTTCCCCAACTGCTTTTCCAAACATAATTTGTAAATTGGATGGCATGAAAGAAACATATATAGGCATGTTTTTCCTTCAGTCGTGATTGCATTGATGTGTAGAAAGACACTGAAGTCTATTTTATCTTTCTAGTTATGCATGAATATCTTGTATTTTGGATGTATCTGTGTCCTGGCACATCTTAGTAATTAATTTCTTTCTTTCCTAGCATTATATACTACTTCCTTCCACTCTTTTTTTTTTTTTTTCTTCCTCTCCTTTGGAGGTCGCTATTAAAAACTTGCGTTTAGTGATTTTTCTGTCAGGAGTTTTTATTTTAAAGAAACTGACAAGCAGAATGTTAAACAGAATAAATCTCTTTGCTCTGCAGTTTTTATCTGTGGTATGTTCAGAACTTTATATAGGCTTCGGGTCTGACTCAGGCTCAGACTTCTGATGGTATTTAATCCAGGCTCGTTGGTAAGGTTTCTTAGATGCTTAAACTGATTTAGGAAAGAAGGTGTAATTTGTTGTTGTCGTTTAAACACAGTGTGCATGCAGGCATGCATGTCCTGTCTAGCTCTACATATAATTTACCAAAAGGAAAAAAGCATATTCTGAAAACAAATGGAATAATAAAAGTCCATCTTCCCACAGCAGGAAACTCTATTGCCCTAACATTTTAGTACTGGCTGGTATGATGATTAAAGCCAAGAAGTATGAATAAAGACTTAAAAGATCTGTAGTTCATTTTCTTTTTGATGCCTTGTGAATACTGCAGAGTACACACACATCAAATTTTGGAAAGGTGAAAGGGGCAGGTCATATAATCTTTTTCTGTCATGAAGTAAAATGCTTTGAAACATGCTCACTGGGGCTCTCCTTAAGTAATTACACATTATGTGTGTGAAAGTAAGACTAATAAGCCTTTAGAGTAATCCTAGCGAGTGGCAATAAAGCATTTAAAAATGTGAGTGACTTAATGGAACTTTTTTCAATGGTGGAAGCTTTTTTTTTTTCCCCAGTAGGAAATATGTCTCAGGGATACATGCCCTAGGTCCTGACTGAACAGTAGAGTCAAGATGGCAGCTCCTTGTTTGATTATTTTTTTTATATTGAAGACCCATTGAAGCACTTCTACTGATGTTTCTTTAAAAATAAATGCAGTATTTAGACCATCTCATATTATATTGCAGTTAAGTCATCATCCTAACTCAAGTTAAGTAAAAATAGCTGCTAGTGGAGGTCACAAGAAATTGTTGACACCACATATTTAATTTTCAGTTCACATTATTAAATTCTCTAAAATGAAACACTCTACCCTAGCTACATTCCTGCAGTGGGCTGCGATGCTGCAGGCGTGCTGACCGGCACTGTGTTATCCATTAGAATTCCCTTCATAATGGCCTGGTGTGAATGAATGAATGAAATGAAATATTAAGTGGCTAAGGTTATTACCTACTGACACGAAGCTATCCTCTAAGCTGTGATAAAAAATAAATAAGCAGATGTATTTTAGTGCAGTGGAGTGGACACAGCTGCTGTGGAAAATGCATTGCTTACAGTGTGGGCTGGAGGACCCGACAGCTTCCCAAAGCCTTTTGAATTCAGCGTGTTCTGAAATGAGCAGGAGGAGGCTGGTGAGCCACTGCCTGTTCTTGTCCATTTTTTCTTGTGACCAAGTGTCTGGCAAACGAGGACACCCAGACATCACGACTGAATGAAGGGGATTATGGCTTTGTGGTATGAATAAAACGCAGTTGCATGGTTCTTGGAATTTGGCAATAGATGTAAATGGGCTGCTGTCCAGACAGGAGAAGGAAAAGGATATTAAATGATCAGAGGAAGACAAAACAAACCCTGAAATAAACAAACCCCGAAGCAATCTCTGACTTCATAGCGATATTTATTGATAATATTTTGGGGATACTGAACTAAGGTCTATGCAATGGAGAAATAGGAGTGAACAAAGCATTAGAAGTCAGCTAAAGCTAAAACAAAAGATGAAGCCAGTTCACTTTTTGTTGTTTGTTTTAAATGCTCTGTGGGATGGTGCGGCCTCACCTGGAGCTCTGGGTGCGGTTCTGGGTGACACAGGATAAAAAGGATGTAAAGCTACTGGAGAGTGTCCAGAAGAGGGACACGAAGTTGGTGAAGGGTTTGGAGAGGAAGCCGCATGAGGAGCGGCTAAATTCCCTTGTTTTGTTTGGCCTGGAGAAGAAGAGACTGAGAGGAGACCTCATGGCGGCTACAGCTCCCTCACAAGGGCAGGAGGAGGGGCAGGCACCGAATTCTTCTCTTTAGTGATCAGTGGCAGAACCCGAGGGAATGGCAGGAAGATGTGCCAGGGGAGGTTTAGGTTGGACATTAGGAAAAGGTTCTTCCCCCAGAGGGTGGTGGACACTGGAACAGGCTCCCCAGGGAGGTGTCACGGCCCCAAGCCTGACAGTGTTCAAGACGAGACTGGACAACACCCTCAGACACACGGTGTGAACTGTGGGGTTGTCCTGTGCAGGGACAGGAGTTGGGTTCGATGATCCTTGTGGGTCCCTTCCAACTCAGGACATTCTATAATTGTATGTTGGGCTGTTGAGAACCCGTGGGGCAGAAGAGCACTTCTCCCTGGCAAACACGTTCTGGTCTGTTCTCATTTGTGTTGCGCTGATTGAGCAGGACTTGCTGTAGGTGATGCAGCGCAGTTCAGTTAGCAGTGCACACAGATCTCCTGTTAAAGATTCGTTGTTTTAAAGAAAAATATCTATTACAAAATAGACCATTGATCAGGTAGATGGGATAGAAATTCCCATATTACATGCATTTGTTTTCTGTGCTCATTTGTCACTTAAAAAAACCAGAATAACAAATGACCACATTAGGGAAGAAACTCAGCAGTGCAGAAGGTATGATAAACAGCAGATAAAACTCGTCTTGCTCCTGGGCTTGGAGAAATAATGTTTCCTTGGTTTAAAGCTTACATTTCACCAGTCCCCATCATGTCAGAAGACCTGTAAGGTAGTATAATTGGAAACAAAGGTTTGCCTGAATAGAGCCCAGTATGAATGACCTAAAGCTGTTACTTTGTTTAAGAAATATGTTTAAAAATGGTAGCTTATAAAATCAGGTTTAATAGTTGAATTTTAAAACAAAAGTATGAATTATTGTATTTCTGTGGAAAACCTTAGGGGTACAGATATTAGTTTCTCTTTGTTGAAGGATAGTGTGTGGGTGAACAGATGTATTCATATGTGTATCAGACTGAAATAGGTCTTTTCAGAATAAAACTGTCCATTTTGATGTGTTTTGGTTATATTTTTATGGTTGTCTTATATTGTTCCTTTACATTAAAAGTGCAACGCAGACACATGCGTGCATCAATGAAATGCTTTTTCATTCACTATTGTAGTTAATTTTATCAAAGAGTTGAAAATAATTTTAAAAAAAAGCTTTTGGAAGCTAAGTGTATACGGAGTGTTTCAAAAAGATGGACCCAATTGCAGAGATACAGTGATTTCAAATTGAGTCCATCTTTTTGAAACACCTTGTATTTGTGTACTCAGATGACGATTCTCTCTTTCAAGTGCTTCTTACAACAGATGAAGAACTATACCATGCTGGGCTTTTTTTTTGTCATCCTCGGTTCTCAATTGCAATACCATGTGCATTAACAAATACCTATAGTATTTCACTGGAATACTCTGGGTCTCTACAGGAGTAAATCTTTGCTCTAGAAGCAAGGATCTGTGCTGGTTTTTGAATTTTGCTTGTCAGTTATTCCATGTGATGGAATTGCCTTGTTCTGGATTCTTTATGGCAAGTAAAATAGCATGCAAACATTTAAAGAACATTATTGTTGCAAAATAAGTGCTCCAGAATATTTATGTTCTGGGAGGGGTGTGAATGGTGCACAGTGAATAAATGATCACCTTTACATGGTGGACAATTTGGCTTTTCAGTGAAAGCAACTATTGAATACTTTTGTATTCATAGTTTGGCAACCATCTATGATGAACAAAGAGTGAGTCCAGCAGAAGAGTGAAAGTACGTAATTATAATGTATCAAAATGCACCTACAAAACCAGGCAAATTTAATGGGCTTGATTTTGATGTTATTCCAAATGCTTAACTTACTGACCTTAATGTTTTAAGGAAAGAGGTCTTCTGCTTACTTCTGGTAGGTCTTTAGCAAATTTGATCAGGGTGAGAAAGAGACAGTTGAGAAGTTGATTTGGCTTGCCTGATGCCTGATTTCCTTTCTCTGAAGGGATCTGCTGTGAAGGGTTTCTGCAATACTAATGTATCTGAAGGTGGCTTTTTGGCTTGGAATGCAAGACTTTTTAGGAGTGGGCTTTGATTTAAGCCCACAAGTTTTGGAGTGATAACTTCCTTCTATGTCTTTTGACAGATAAAATGACAACATTTGCTGATACTATCCGTCCTGGCCCAGTTAGGTTAAAATTAGATCTTTAATCAAGTCAACTTGGTAAAGTCTCACTTAAGTTACAGATTAAAAAAACCTGCAAAACACATTATTTTAATATGAGGGTAGATGTGTGACCTCCAAAGCATAAAAGTTATATACTTATGGTTCCTTCCATCTTCATATGTGTCCAAAAACTTTATCACCTCCTTTACATTGAGTTTTCTGTAATGGGAAATATTCCAATTCAGGAAACTGTAATGCAACTATCTTTATATCTGCAACCCTCTTCCCCCAAATTTTACGATTATCTCATAATCTCCATTTTCTCCTTTGCCAGTTTTTAAAATAGATTATTTTTTGCTTGCCAAACGAAGCAGAAATACTGCCTTTAACTCTCTCAAAATTTGGCATCAACTTGTATCTTCTGAAATACAAATGTTAGGGAAATATGTTGCAGTGCATCTGTGCAAGACAACCTGTATAGCATTTCCAGTAAGGTCAGCATATCCACGCAAGCCGTCCTTACAGTTCTCTCTCCATTGCTTTCCTGTCTTTTTTTTTTTTTCCCTACTGGATGTCTGCCCTACAGCAGAACAGTGATGCCTGATGACAACTGATCAGATGGTTCCCATTCCTATTTTATTGTGGTATTGCTGCGACTCATACGTCACTGACGATTAAAATACGGTGCGTTGGACTGAACTATATGTTACTATGGTTGTGGCAAGGATGTAAAATTACTTGGAATGTAGTTAGAACAAGCCCAAGTGCAGCTGCATGGTAAGGTGGAATT
This sequence comes from Caloenas nicobarica, assembly GCF_036013445.1. NCBI lineage: Eukaryota > Metazoa > Chordata > Aves > Columbiformes > Columbidae > Caloenas > Caloenas nicobarica. The sequence goes on along the minus strand of NC_088245.1, from coordinate 197,789,729 downwards.
GATTAATAACCACAGAACGTTTTCACCTGTTGCCTTTGTGATAATGGTAGTATTGTTTGCTTTAGTAGTATTGTTTGCTTTAGTAGTATTGTTTGCTTTAGTAGTATTGTTTGCTTTAGTAGTATTGGCTAGGGGCGTGTGCAGCCTTTGGCTTGATCTGATCAAGGACAGGTTAAGATAGGCACTTACCTTTTGCTAATCCTAACTTATTTGGCCTGCACGAAAAGTATTTTTTTTCTCATCCCGTCTTCAGTGAATTGTCTCCACGCTCTTAGTTCCTTCATGCTCGATACCAGCTGTCGGCTCAGGGTGATTTTTAGCAGAAGTTTAAGATAGATTCTGTCATGGTGAATGAACTGTCCTCTTGATTTTAGTGGTTTATTTATTTTTTTGGTATGAAATGAAACTATTTGGCAACTCTTTGTGTTTCTTTGCTAGGGAAATGATGCTCTTGACATTTTAAACCATTTTTCTCTACTTCTAATTAGCCAGTAGCACATTGCCCTAAGCAATTTATCACATTTCCTTCTTGTCTGGCCTTTGGTGCTTGCCCTTGATTATAGACATCCTTTTTCTCATCTGCAGTCAGTGTAAATATATCATTCCAACCCTCTGCTTTATAGTGCTAATGATGATTTTTCACAGCTTCCTTGCTTGTAAGTCAAGATTGAATTTCAGAGAAGTTACTTGCCTTTTTGTTAGGTATTGAAGCCAGTACACTCTAGAAAATAAGGCAAATATGAACTAGAAGTATGTGAATTTTTCTTTTCCAAAGGCTTTCTGCAAGTAGGATGCAATTTTCCATAGAATGGGAATGAATTTTATGTGGTATTCTAATAGACTGTTAAAATTGCAATACAAAGATGAGTCTCTGCTCTGGTGTCTTGATCAACTTGAGGAGATGACAAGTAATGTCATCATTTACTACACAATCCAAGGAAGTTTGATTACTTTGAGGTTTTTAATTTACTTTTCTCCAGCACTGTTGAGGTGCATACTTAATGAATAATAAATCACTAGAGAGAATTAGCCTTTTAGAAAAGATGTTTGGTTTTAGTGACTATGGACAACTTGAGGGCTGCAGTCAGCAAGAATGGGGAGAACTTCTCTTAATGTCTTCTCATTTGCAGAAGAGTTAGTCCTCCCGCTAAAGAATTTCAGTAGCTGAGGTTGACTCTTTGCTGCTTTATCATCTGTAAAGGTTTAAAGGTTTTATCTATCTACTGAAGATAATTACAGAAATGTTCTTTTATTTGCTTTAATGGAGAACTTTATTCCCTTAGGATACTGAAGGGTGTTCTTTTCTTCCATGTTGTAGGCATTGTAATGGAAACAAGTTTTGAGCAGAAGATCTAAGTGTTCTATTCTATATTGTTTATGCCAATTTTCAGTAGCTTGTGCTTTTGTGAGTCTGCCAATATAGAAGCTGTTAGTATGACAGACACAGAGAAAACACATTTGAAAACTTAAATTTTCCACTGCAACCTCACTTTTTCAGGTTATCTTTAAGACCATAACTTTCTTATTAGCACATTACTAAGTTATTTTCTTTCTTAAGAAATAAGATAATACTCTGCCCAAATAAAATTCCTTTTTTTATAGTCTTGCATTTTGCTTTCCCTAACTAAACAGCCTCTGGAGACATGGGACAGATACAAACCTTCCCAGATGGTACTTAAGATCATTTGGTTTTCAGCTTTCTCAATTCTGTAATGATTTCATATTCAGCTCTGAAGAACAACATTAATATTAAACTGTCTGGTTTAGTTAATGAAATCACACAATATAAAAATGGGCAAAACTGTTCCTCCCTACCTTCAAGTATGTTTAAAATATTGGCGTTTAAAAGGGTGAATGTTTCCAAAATAGGTAAGCAAAAAGATTTACACTGCACCAATAGTTACCAGATATCTTTAAGTCACTTTGAATTTCTGAAGGCATCAACTCTGAGAAATATTTTTAATGTTGCCTTTGTTTTTTTCCTTAATAGTTGCCAAAAGGTGAGGAAGTATAGGTGTTTGGAAGCCTCTGTCTCTTCTTTGTCCATTTTTATGTGATTGTTTCTTTAGTTAGCTATAGTAGTTTTCTCTGTGTAAAGGCTTTGCAAGACTTAATGTAAACATTCAATTAGTTTTTGTCTATAGATACCAAATTTAATGCTTGTTTTCTTTTTTGTGAATGATCTATGAAATGTGCCTTTAGAATTACATCTCCTGAATTTGTACTTTCTGAAAAGATAACTGACTCAGCATGTAACGTTGTGGATGAGTGATTTAGGGTCCTGCTTGCCACAAAGCAATGTTTACATCACTTTTAAAGAAAAGTGCGACTTAACAGAGTTTGGCAAGGTTCACTCTCTTACTGCATCGAGGAAATAAGCCAAGCAGAATTGGGTGAGAGTTGGTTTAGGGTGATTTGTATGGGAACAGGAGATGCAGAAGGGCAGAGGGAGGCCTTCCCGTTGTCACGAGGTTCAGAATGGACCCTCTTGCTTTCTAAACTCCTCCTCAGAGAGGAGTCCAGGTGTGGCAGGATCCAAACTTAGTTCCAGACTTGGTCAATGGTTCATGTCTAAGAGACATAGAGGGTAAAGGGAAAACAGGTAAGGGATTATATGTCTTTATGGCCTAAGAATTATACATGCACACCCGATTCTTTATATCGCTTGGCTGGGATTTCAAAGTTTCATCATTCTGCATCTCCACCTGCTTACCTCCCCTCTTAGAGTCTGGTGCCAGGTCACTATGAAACTTGAATCCCAGGTCTGTCAGAGCAAGCTCTCAGCTGTCAAAGTTCATTGGCAACAAGGATGGGATCCTGCGTCTCTCGAGGCAAACTCTCAGGCATCAAAGTTCATAGAAAAAAGTAATTTAATGGAGTAGTACAGCAGCAGGGTTGGCTCCAGCTGGTTGCCTTCGCAGAGGTGCTGAGCCAAGCACAGAAGTCCCTGGGTAATTATACCCTTACAGACTATTTACCTGGCCCTTATGTGATGATTCAGTCCAATAGTAATAAGTGAGTCTGGGGTCTTCTTGCTTCATACTGGATTCTTTCACTGTCTTCGGACCGGCCCTGGTTTTGTTTAGCTGCAGACATTGTTGATGGTCCGAAGCTGCTTTGTGTTGGACTTGAAAGTGTTGTTCCGTCTGAATGAGTCCTGTTTTTGCTCAGTAAGGTACAAAACAGGCTTTATCTTGCAGGTGTTAGCCGCTTTGTTTTACTGAAGTGGATTGTTTTACTGAAGTTTGGCAAATATGAACGGAACTTTACAACACACTGTTTAAGGTTTCAGCAAATTTAGCTGTTAAGTAATTCAAAGCAGACAGTGTATGAGAAATCATACAACCTTATAATTCGAAGTGATTAATTCTATTTAAAGTGTACTTATTTAAGCAAAACTACTAATATGAAACTTAAATTGGGCTGATCCGGTGATCTGTGATGAGTAAAAGACCATTGCCCTACAGCCACGCTTGTCTAGCAGAGAGAGCTCGCAGGAGCTCGCCCAGGAGGTCACATTTATGGAATGAAGTGGTTTGCTCGTAGTCACATTGCTTACAGTGGGAAAGGTCTGCACCAGACTCCTTGCACCCACAACTTATTGGGGTTCAATGTGCCGTTGTGCTGCCTTGTGTGTTTCCCAAAAGGAGTTCCTGGCCCGGCTGCAGCTCAGGCGTTTACCTCCTCTGGAGCCTGGGCCAAACCGCTGCTGGTTCGGTTCAGGGGCATCAAGTGCATCTGCCACAAATGTTTTTAGCACTGATAACACAAGAACACCTTTCAAGGGTCACATTGAAGACTTATCTGATCCTGCATCCTGCTTTGAGGGTGACCTCGTGGGTACTGAGGAAAAGCTATAAAAGCAAAACTAATGTAAAATGGTATTTCTGGTACTGTGTCATTCCAGAGTTTGGGTTTGTGGCTTGCAGAGAGTGTATCTGCACTCTTTAATCCATGTTGGATATTTCTTCCCTGATCTGTGCGGCACTGGTCTTTCGTAGTGCTTTGGACACTGAATAAAATAAATACAATAAAGTAACAATTTAAGAATGTGAAGTCAGGCACTCTAGGATAAGAAATGCCAGAAGCAACAAAACTACAGAAATAATTTAATGCCTTTGACTAAATTTAAGGAATCTACAAAAATTATCCTTTGTGGGTATTTATATAGTGTGATCAAGACTTTTTTTGTCTTCTTGACAAATGAGGAAGATTCTTGTTAAGAGACTAAACAGACAGTCTTTCCAGGTATTGGATCGTTCTCATAGCTCTTTTTGGGATTCTTTCCTTCTGTAGCACCTGTTTTGAAGAGAAGAGCAGAGCCGTGTGTTATTCTGTGCTCTAAATTGGTGAGCCTGGTATTGGCAGTAGTATTATCTCTGTCTTCCTGTCTCATACAAGCCTTGGGTAGATAAAAGAGAATATTTTCACCCTTCTTTCCAACAGTGCTCTGAGAGCTCAGATTCTTTTGATGAAAAATTAGCTGCCTTGGAACTGTGATCATCAATTTTTGCCATAAATGCAAAGTTCTCTAAGGTTCAGTGGCTTTCCAGGATTTCGTTGCTTGTTCAAGCAGTGGTAGTGTCTGACATGCACCCACTTTGTGGAAATATCATCTGGAATTTGTTTGGGTTAAAATATGTAGAGATTTCTTACAAGGTGCACTTGGTCTATATAAGCAAGTAATTCCCAACCTTTATTATTATGTAAAGGGCCCAAACATTCATGGGATGTTTGGTCAGCAGTCACTTATTTCCTTCTGTGCTGTTGGTAAAGGTAATAAATTGCCTTCAACCAAGCATGTGGGTTGCTTTAGAACTCTTTTTAAGAAAAATTCTACAGGCTGATATTTCTGCATTAAGAACATTTTGTGTCTACTAATTAAATGGATTAAAATAAAGGTTTTGTGCAGTATCTCTCTCTCACCCACAATCCTAAAGAAGTATTCTTTTGGCAGAAAGTCCAAATGTCTTACCATTTGTTTTTGTACTCTTACCAAACCATATAAAACCAGTAAATATACATAGTGTTGGTGTGTGCCAGATACTCTCCTCTGTGTATCAAATTGATTTCCATGTAAAATTTCAAAATCTAGAATGTAAGGGTTAAAATCTATCGATGAAAACATTTAATAAATGTTTTAAAATTATCTTTAAAAATCAGTCCCCAAACCCATCATGTATAGCATTGGGGGGAAAAAAGAAGGCATCCAAGAGCACTTTGTTGTGATATTTCAAATTCATCAAATGAAAGCAGGGAGCTGTAATAAAAGCTGTCAGACTGTTGTAACTGCAGATTTTGTTGCTACTTGCATTGCTTACTGTGCTGTGACAGATAGTGTTTATGGTTTTCAAACAGTTCCGCAGTACTGTTTTTGCCAAGTGATAACTGTTTATACTTGGAGAAATGTGTGCTCCCTACATTCCATCTGAAATGATTCTTATCAGTTAATGGTATGATTCTTGTTTGGTGTGCCTGAGAACATCCTTCTGAGATCTCTCGCCTCCAACTGAGGAAAACAGTGAACTTTCCTTACAGAGAACAGAAAGGACAAACCAGATATGCTTAAGATGGATGAAAAGTTTTACCAATACAGGAAAAAAAGACAAATATGACTGGAGTAGGAAAACAAAGCCTGTTAGAGTAGTAAATAATTTGATATAAAATGACACATGAAAAAGAATACAGTGAGTATTTTCTGTTACAAATAAATGGTATGCTCGTAGTCACAGCAGCTTATGTATGGGTTTACAATCTGCTGCTGCCTAGGGATTTCCCTGTGAGTAGTTCTTGGCAGTTAGATCTGCTCTCTGTAGTAACTTACCACTCTCTTATCTTGCTGTGTCCCACACATTGCTCTTATCAGTTGATTGTGAGTTGGATTCTGTCCAATTTTGGCATATTTCTGAAATTTAGTTCAATTGGTGTGTTTAATGTAGCGGAGGACTCTATGCAATATTTTGCTATCGATCTGTACTCTTAAGAACTATTTGTAAATGTAAATGAATAAATACTTCATTTAAATTGTTAAAATAGATATGGACTTAGTGCAGATAAGCTAACTCATCATTGTCACTTCATCAGTAGGGCTTAAAACCATCGTCTTATTTGTTTACTAATGCTGTTGAGCATTAGTATTTTTTTTTCCTCCCATGAATGTCCTGAAGTTGCTAAATTTGCCAAAAATAGGAACTGACATTTGCTTACAAAAAGGAAGTGAACATGAAGATACTTCAAGAATAAAAGAAGAATTTTTATTTCTTTCCCTAATCTTGAGTAATTACCAAGTCAGCTTCATTTGATAGAGCTGTTAAGAGCATTGAAGAGTGAATACTAGATATGTTCTTCTGGAATCAGTCTGATTGTATTTTTCCTTTTACACTTAAAAACTGCTTCTATAAATGAGACAACTCCTCTTTTTATGCTTTTCTTTCAGTGATGCCTCTGTGATCTGTTAGAAAAGTAGTCTTTATTGAACATGCAAGTAGGAGTTGTTTGGGATCGAGGCACTTACCCTTTCCCAGCCTTTACCTTCTTTCACTTGCAGGATGTGCAAAGGAGAATCAGTGCTTGTCAGGTATTGAGACTCACCTGTTGGGAAAGGATGAATGTAGGTAGGTACATGTAGTATTGTCAGCTTTGGTCAAGTGCCATTTGATTGCTACAGGAATATTTCTAATCCAGGGAAGAAAAGATCCTCTGATCTAAACCAGCGTCTTAGTCCCAGATGTTTAGGGTTCTAGGTGTAGGTTTGAAATCTGCTCAAGTGGAGATGTTGGTAAGTCCCTTAACTGCTTTGCCTTTTCCCTTTGTAAAGTGAGCATTTTTGTCTGTTCTTCAGGCTGCTACTAAGGAAGCAAATGTAAATTCTCATTGGTTATTGAAAACGTCAACAAAAATAAATTTTTTGCATGTTTGCTTGAGGTCTCTCTTTTGTGGTTTTTCCCTTGTTCAGATACAAAGAAGGTGGTGAAGCTTTGTTAGTATTGCTTCCCTCAGAAGAAAAAGGCATGGTGGAACAGCTGGCACAGAGGAAAGTACCTGTCAGTGAAATCAAGTAAGTGACTAATGACTTGTCTGTTATTCAGCCTTCTTTCTACAGGAATAATATCTGATGAGTCTGTGACAATCCTGGTGGAGTAAGTGCTTGAATTGCCTGGAGCTGGACAAACAAGGGAGGTTTTGATAGTGTTGTAAAAGGAAAAGACCTTGAGAGGTTACCTATTCCATCCCCTTTCCCATAGGCAGGATCAGCTGCATAAATCATTCTTATCAGGTGCTTATCTAACTTGCCAGTGAATGTCTTCACAATTTCCTGAAGCGATCTCATCTATACTCAACAGTTTCTGCCATTAAGGCTTTTTCTTCAAGTGTCTGATAAGCCTTGTAAGTGAAATATTTCTTTTGTCCTGTGCCAAGAATATATGGAAACTTAACTGTTCTCTTTGCAACCACTTTTTGTGTAATTGAACGTCATCATGCTATCTCTCTCTTTTCTTTTGCAGATTAAACAATTTCTTTAATCTGTCCTGTATGTTTTTATACCTTTTATCATTCTTGCTTCTCTTAGCTGTCTTTAGTTCTAGACTACTTCTCTGATTTGTCATGATCTTTCTGAATCAGTTAGTTGAAGAATAGGAAATAAAAGATGTGGCTAAATGGTTATTTTACATACTAGAGAGTGTATTCCAGTGGAGACCTGTAGAATCTATGTTATCTGTACAAAAGAGAACTGACTTTGAAAGGGTTGCAGATGCATATAATGATACCATGTAAAAATAAAAAAGCGCTTGTATTTCCAACTTCTATTAAATGCAGAGTAATGAACATGCAGGAAAGACAAAAAATCCCAAACCCGAACTGTAAAAATAATAGAAAAAAACCTACACCACTGAAAAGAATTGGTGGTAATTTCTTAATTAGCAGCTACAGGTAGGAAGGAGTTTGTTTTTCTTTGAGCATTCAGTCTAATGCTAAATCAAAAAAGGAAACAGAATGTAAAGAAAATATGGAAGAAGAATTGAGAGCAAACCAGAAAATATTGTATGAACCCGATTCCATTTTGAATACTTCCATAGTTCAGGTTGTACCATGTCAAAGATCATAGAGTGGAGCTAGAATAAATCCAGAGGATTGCAAGGTAGAAGAGTAAGTTTCTGTACAAGTGGGTATGAGCAAGGCCAGGACTCTCTTTGAAAAGCTGTGGTTGGAAGGTGAAGATATGTATCTCTAAGCAAAGAAGATAATTAACTGTATGCAGGAAATGTTTGGGGAATAATTGCTTTTGAGAAGAAATCGAAATAGGATGAAACTTTAAATGGTTATTATTACCTCATTGCTTAAACTTCTAGATCTGCTCAAAATTAACTGTACTGTATTCTTTGAATTATAGTGTAACAAAGGATGGTAAGAAATTGCCACTACTTATATGGCTATCTGTTGTTTTTGTTACACTTCCCATATATGTTTACGTCAAAACTTGAGTTAAGAAATAAAGTGAACACATACTTTAGGACTTCTCATTGTTAAAAATCTACTAAATGAGAATCTTTTTCATGTCATGAGCTTTTTCTATTGTAAATTCAATAACAGGATGCATCAAAGTAAGGGGTTTTTTTAATAAGATTTTTGTTTTATCCCCAAAATGTATTCTTTTACCAAGCCACTTGTGTAACACTTTTAACTGGAGTCATTATAAGCAAAGTTGGGGCTTTTGGTTGGTAAGACGTGTTAATAGTCTACCCTGAGAACCCGTTGTTCAATCTGCAAAATATACCTAATTAGTATTTGTAAGATCTTAAGGGGAATGCTTTAACTTAGAACTTGTCTGCCTAGTGTGTTCCAGTCTTAAATGGTTTAGCATCATAGTTCTAAGAGGCTAACTAAAATCCTTGACAAAATTATTGTAATTACTTTTGGATTGCAGAACAGTTTAATCCTAAAAGTTTTTAACTACAAATTTTCTTAGGTTGTTTACTTCTAGCTGATTTCCCAATTAATACAGCCCTGGTGTGTTTCGGCAGTTGATAATTTATCAAAGAAGTTCCATCAACCCATGGATCATGTTCCAGGTCTTCTGGTGATGTTTGTGCATATTTACCTAATTATAGATTCTCAAGAATTGCTTTAACTTGTGAGGTAGAAGGTAACGAACATTGCTTTCTGCCAACAGAGTCTAACTCTTCAAACTTCTGAAATCCATTCTGAAAGCTTTTTGTTTCGAAAACATCACTGTCATTTAAAGTGTGTGTTTTGCTGTTCTTGTGAACCTGTTGTCTTGTGTAGCGATCACAAGAACCAGTTTTCTGTTACTTTCCTTGTTTTGTATTTTCTGACTTAAAAAGACCTCTTAACATTTATTTCATTTAGACAGAGCTTTTAAAACAGTTCCATAATTTGAAAGCAGAGAGGGGGGAAAACTTTTTTCTTTTCCTGAATCCCTATTCAAAAGGCTAGCATTTGGGCTATTTTCCTAATTTTCAGTTTTAAACCTAAGCTCCCTGTAGAGCCTTTTAGTGTGCCATTCCTTGCTAAGCAGCACAAGCTGCCAATTTACAGGTAGTGCTTTTAGCAATACATCTCTTTTTCATTGTTCAAACACAGCAAGAGAAAATGTAAAATATGCAATAAGAAATTTTGTATTTTAGAACAGTCAAATGTGGGAAAAAGCTACTCTGAAGGTATAACATGTTTATAAGGAGTCTATAATTTCAAAGTTTTAGGTGCAGGCTATAAACTGAAATTATTTTTGATAATACCTTGAGACTACTTCATGGCATGCAGTTTTGTTGAGTAACAAGATAAGAGCTGCTTCCTAAGGGGTTCTCATAACGATTTTGTATCTAGAAAGTTTTACCAAAGGAAGTGCAAGTATATAGTTACTCTCAATGTAATATTGCTTGCTTTAATATTATGACAAAAATGTGGTTCTTGAAGAAAACAAAAACAAGAAAACTTTTTTATTTTTTCCCTCACAGTGGATAATAGTTGGAAGTGTATTTCACATGACAGTAATATTAATACTAGGGAATCTATCAAGACTTGCTGCCTTCCAATTACGACCATTACTGTAGGACAATTCGCTGGTGTCACTGAGCAGCGTGGTTACCCGCTGGTGTGTGATCTGCTGGTGTGACCCTGAGGAGCCTTCCTTGGCTCCCAGCTCCTCCTCCTCCTCCCTCCAGCCTTCCAGGGCATCCCCTAGAGCCCTAGGGAGCCACGTTCGGGCTGAGGACACAGAGCAAAACCTGCTGCTGCTTGGAAGCTGAGGGGGAATGTGGAAACTGTGTTGCTGCAGCACAGTCTTTTCGATGGTTGTTGAGATTTTTTGTTTAAATTCTGCTTTGGAGAGGAAGGGGAAGAGAGAGTATCTAGTTCAAGCAGTGTGTGTACCCTGGTGTTAAAAACGGGAAATGAGAGGAAAGCAGGCAGAGAGTATCAAGCAGGGAATTTGGAGGTTGCTGTCTGATCAGTTCGTAAGACCAAGCAAGCTGATTTCATATTTATATCATGGCACAGTCAAGTGTGGCCATTTATGCAACTGCTAGGCAAAACAACAGTTTCAAAAAGTTATACTGCTCCTTAAATCCAAGGTTTTTACTCACAGAGTAAGAAAAGAAAGAAACAGCCTAGTTAGAATCACAGCCAGCGTCATAAAATCGTCTTCTAGTCTTTGCATAGTTGGTTCTAGCTCACTGGTTCTAAGCTGCTTAGGCAAGTTTATAAATTATGATAATTCATTTAAGTGTTTAGATTTAAGATTTGTTTCTCTCTCCAAATAGTCACATGCATGTAATTATTGCAGAGTTTTATTAGTTCAGAAAGAAATAACTTGCAAACTCATTGAAACCACATCCCAATTTAACGAGGAGCTTCCTTATTTTGGATTTCCCAACATGAGATAGAGACGATGGTGGGTGGTAATCATGATACAGTGTTGGAGATGAGAGAATCCAGTATTGTGGCTCTGCTTTTAATATTCAGTGTTGCAAATTTACTCATTCATTAAAAACACATAACCTCAAAATGTGATCAAGGCACCAAATTCCTGGTTGACATTGCTTAGGTTTACACCATGTTATCTTGCCATGCTTTTAACTGTAAAGTATCTTGTGTGTTCTGACTTTTTCAAACCCTTTTCTTGCAAATTTCAACAAAACCACTCAAACTAAAGTTTACGTGCAGTCAACAAAATGTTGTTGTATCTTCTCTGAGATTATTCTCCATTATACTTAGAGCCCCAAGGATGTATTGTCTCCCATAAATAATGAATCTTATTCCCGCAATAATAATGAAATGAGTAATAGTGGGCCCAGGTAAGAATTGGAACTTGGTTTCGCATTTTGAATTTGACAGTGACAACAGTGAGGAGTTGACAGTCCCAACTACTCTTTGAGTGCAGCTCCAAGCCTAGTTTTGCATTTACTTGAAGATTTCATGTAGAACATGTTTCCCAAGCTTATAAAAATGTACAACTGCCAGATGCTTTGCCGACATCAGATATGACACCTCCCATTTCTTTCCTATTCTTAAAGCTTGCTAATGCTGCTATGAAGGATGATCAAACTGATTAGTTATGTTTTGCTTCTGACTAAGCTTTTTTGGCCATTGTATGCTTGCTTCTTTAGGTGTTAAAAATTGTTTTTTCAGTCTCAAGAAAAAAGTTAATAATTTAATTTATCCTCTTTTTACCCCTTTTGAAGATGAGCACTGTGTTTGCCTTTCCTGTCTCATATGTTTTTATCCATCTCGGATAAATTCTCAAGAATGGAATAATAGAATTATTTTGGTTGGAAAAGACCCTCAAGATCATCGAGTCCAACCATTAACTTAACTCTGGCACTAAACCATGTCCCTAAGAACCTCATCTACATGTTTTTTTAAACACCCTCAGGGATGGTGACTCCACCACTTCCCTGGGCAGCCTGTTCCAGTGCCTGACAACTTCTTTCATGAAGAAATTTTTCCTAATACCCAATCTGAACCTCTCCTGGCAGAACTTCAGGCCATTTCCTCTCATCCCAGATAGATACAACTATGACTCAAAAGTGCTTTGACTTTCTCTCTAGTTGCTATGGAGCAAATTTCTTTTGACCCAGCTGATTTATCTACGTAACTGTTATCCCATGATTGCAATTCTCATGTGAGCTTGGACTCCGCTGTAGCTGTTGTTATAATAGCTTGTGTGATTGCAGCTGCCACTTTGAGTGAACACAAGGGAAAAAAGGCACAGGTTAATTTGAGTGCCTTGACGTCATCTCTTAGTAGCTTTCCCATAACTTAACAGCAATCTAGCGCGTCTCTGGGATGTCTTACTACTACTGGTGCTCATGTTACTTTTGTTTTTCTTTTGTTCATGCTCTCCCTTCTTTACTTTTTGTATCTCATTTTGTGCTTGTAAATCTTATATTATCTCAGTGTATTAGTACTTCAGTTCTACTTAAGCTTTCTTCTTGAGTTTCAGGTCATTGTAAACATGTTGCTCTTCCTCTGGTCTTTCCTCTGCAGTGAGCTGTTACACTTTGTGTTTTTATCTTCTAATACAATTTGGTATTAAGCAAGCCACTGCTTTTATTTTGCTGTCGTACCATTTTTTCATTGTTTGGATCATAAATGTTTTCATTGTCACCTTCTCAACCTTGTTTTGTAGAATAAAATCTAGAAGAGCCTTCTCTCAATTTACTTTTTCTATCTTTGGTATCCTGTATGCATTCTATCCTGCACTGCATTTCAAAGAATTGTTGGTCAGTTTGTTCCCCGCTGAATTTTTCATGCCTCTTCTTTTCTTTCTTATGTCTTTACACTTTCCAAGCAAATTACGCGCTGTCTTGAAACCAAAACTCAGCTTTTTGATCTTTCACTAAAACTGCAGCTAAATAACTCTTGTGTGCACTACAGTTTTCTACTGGCTGAATCTGGCAGAGATAAGAAATTGCAGTGGTGAGAGAATAAAGCTCAGTGCCTTTATAAATTAAATTATTCTTTGTTAATACCCTCCAACCCCTTGCTTAATTGCTGCTTTTATATTTATTAAGAATAATAGATGATCATAATGGCTTATGTTACAAAAAATGACTGTAAAATGTTCCCTGCCTAATATTTTAATCAGTCATGTGTTTTAGACTGACTTACTGCTATGTGAAGAGCCATGATTTTGATTCTTCTTTTTTTCTTGACTTCCTTTAGCAAAGGCTATGTTTTGTTGTACAGTATGGGATGACATGGCACACAGCAGCTAGAACCAGATTAAGAAATCTGGTACGTGTGCATCTCATTTGACCTCTACTTGAGAGGTAACCTCCTACCATGTTTGGCAGGCTGTGAGATACACTTGTGTGGGACTAGCAGATCAAACCCAGAAGTAGGTAAGAAAAGATCTGGGGAAATATACCTGGAATAGTGTAAGTATCACTGGAATAAGTGCAAAAATCCAGAATCTGGGAGAGGACTTGCATGCCTTCTTACTAGGCTTAGTGGCATTTTCTGTAAGATAGTCACTGTTCTTTATTCACCTGATCAGTATCTTGAGGAGCTTTCAAATCTGTTTATTCTCAATGTCCTTTATTTTTGCTCATCTGGCTGTAAGAAAGAAGTTCTTAAATTTCACTATTCCCAGGGCAATGGATCTTATTTAAGCTTTCAAAAATGCTGATAATTTCCTTATGAAGACTGCTATCTCAGTATAAAGTAGTACTGTGATTCATTATGCTGCTTCTATATTTTTAATAGCATTTTTATAAATTCAAGAAGCTTTTTACTGCTGATTTTGGCTTTGCTTTGAAAGAAGTTTTGCCATCTTCACTGGAAATTGACTCCGGATAAAAAGTCTGAGCTCCCATTTGTTTTTTCTGTATTATCTGTATTATTTGTTTGAGGAGTGTATGCTTCATCCTTAATATGGTTCCACTTTAAGCTGTTTCAGAGTGGCAAGACCCTTAGGCATATTAAAGCAATGCAAAAGACACGAAGGTACTCCTGAAAACTTAATAGGTGCTTATTTTTGCATGTTCTAATAAGTAAAGATAAATTTCTTTTTTCTTTTTTCTTTTTTTTTTTTTTTTTTAATTAGAATTAATCCTGAAAAACTTACAGACATCCAAAAGAGGTTGCAAGCTTTCTTAGCTCAAGATCAGGAGTTAAAAGACAAAGCTCAAAGGGTAAGTCATCTGCAGCACTTCAATAGAACTGCTACTGGAATAACTGACCTACTTAGACCTAGCAGCAGTGTTTGGAACTGCTAAATTGTTCTGATTTTTAAGCTTTAAAGCATGGCATCAGTGGAAACAACAATCATGTTTAGCAGTTGGTGGTGAGTTTGCCTGCGTAGCCTCTGTGAGTTGACATGGGCTCAACATGGGCTCCTGACCCCAATGCCTAAAGAGCTACCTGACCTACTGCTGCTGTGCCAAAATGTTGGCATAGGTGAGGACATACTTATTTTAGAGTCTTGGGTATAAAAGTAATTTTTGATTTAGTAGTCACTACATCTTAGCTGTTTGAAGGTTTCTTACTGTTTGGTTTGAGGCTTTTCTAGCTGTTTGAGACCCGAACATGGGGAGGAGTAACCCCATACACTAGTACAGGCTGGGACTAAATGGCTGGAAAGCAACTTTGCAGAAAAGGACCTGGGGCAACAGGTTGTCCTAATGGACGACAGGCTGAACATGAGCCAACAATGTGCTTTTGCAGCAAAGAAGGCCACTGGCTGGCATCAGGCAGAGCATTGCTCGCAGGTCAAGGGAGGTGATCTTTCCCTTCCTCTCTACTGAGCCCTGTAGAGAGGCACATCTGGAGTGCAAAGATTGATTCTGGGCTTCCAGTACAAGAAAGACATGGACACAGAATCATGGAATTGTTTCGGTTGGAAGAGACCCTCAGGATCATGGAGTCCAACCATAGCCTAACTCTAGCACTAAGCCATGTCCCTAAGAACCTACTGGAGGCAAGACCAATGAAGAACCACAAAGATGACTGAGCACTTGGAGTATCTCCTGTATTAGGAAAGAAGTGTAAATTAGATGGAGCCAGAGTCTTCTGAGTGGTGTGCAGTGACAGGAGAAGTGGCAAGAAAAATTTTTTATTGTGAGGGTAGTTGAACACTGGAACAGGTTGCACAGAGAGGCTGTGCAGTCTCCGTTGTTGGATATTAAATCTGGGCACGTTCCTGAGCAGCCTACTCTGGCTGACGTTCCTTTAAGCAGGGGTTTGGACTAGATGATCTCCAGAGTTTCCTTTCAACTTCAACTATTCTATCATTCTGTAAAGCATAAAGCTGTTAAATCAGTACAAATATGTCTTTTTTCATCATGTATCCTTGGTAGGACATTGGAGAGTAGGGCTGTGCACCCTTTTCAGTTCAGTAACCCTTTTGATTGAAGGGGATAGGTAGATTTTTAGTTCTTCTTGAGAGGACTTTTCTTGCGGAGCTGGTATAGAACATTTTCTAATAATAATAATAATAATAAAAGGTTACTGAAAAGTAGCAGATCTCATTCCTCGGCTTAAAAACTTAAAAAAAATGAAACCATGTAGGCCTCACCTGCCTGCTTTCTTAATCAATTTTTATTGTCCTTTCTCAGTGGTAAAATCCAATGCATTGAATAATGCATTTTAACTTTCATTTGGATTTAAAAGAGAAGCAAAATAGCTTACACTAGCTCTTCCAGGTACGATAGAGAAGTGCATGAATGGGATTTCTTTGCTGTGCTGATTAATGTTGGGAGACTTCATGAAAAATACATGAATTTCACCAAGATTTTAGCAGATTTGAGGGAGGTAGGAAAACTTAAAATAGCTGTGTGGGCTCCTGGACCAGAGTGAGCTGGTTGTAAAAGATACTTTCCAGGGAAGATGGCCTGTGAAACATCTCTGGGCATCACACTGCCTCTTCTTGCCATCACTAGACACATTTGCTGACCTTTCTCTAGTTTTGTAATATCTTTAGGCTGTGACCCGTTCAGGATAGAGCTTACTACTGGTGTTATTGAAGCGCTGCAGTATGTTGGTTTTCTGTGGCTGGTTTGTCTGTTTTTAAACAGTGTGGATATCATGAGCCTACGAATTCTGTAGTTGTGCCAAGTGTCTTCCAAACTATGCAAAATCAGGAGTTCAAATTGAGATGCAGGAAAACAAGATGATTAGAAGAAAAATAAGCAAGCCTTTAGATTTTTTTTTTTTTTTTTTTAAAAATACATGTAGGTCAAATTTAAGGAGCACTACCAAAGGCCAAATGATCAGAAATTCATAAATGCCAAAGCCTGAGAAATAAAAGTTCTACCCAAGAAGATTGCCGGAGTTCTGGATTAGTGTAACTAACCTTCTATTTGTCTGAGCTGGCATGGGGATCGATAACACCTGAAGATATTCTGGCAAACCTGAGTGATAGGATAAAATGAAAAGGGGATCGTGAATGCTTAAAGATCTAGGAGTTGTAGCCTTTCTGCTGAACTCAGATGTAAAATGAGGCAAGTTGCAATAGTTAAAACTCTGAAGGTGAGGTTCATCTCACCTGTCTTTAGATGTCCTGTGTGACCTGCTCTGCCTGAACTTCCATTGACAGCTGATAGAGAGGAATAGGCACTTCCAGGATACATCCTGACATAGATATTAATACCTTAAAAAGACTTTGGGATGGATGAATGGGGGTTTCTTTGCACTGGAGGTAGCCTGCGTGACGTGACCTCGCTTGGATGCCTGCAGTTAAAGACACTTGGGTCAGAGGAATCTCATTCTTACTTTCCTGAACAAGGAGTCTTAAATCGGAGTGCCCAAGGAAGTCGGTGGCAGCTTTGTGAAGAAAATGTCTAAGGCAATGTTCAAGGGACTACTTTTAAAACTATTTTTGGCATTTAGGTATCCCAGGTTTTTGTAGTGCATGAAGTATTACTTACAGTACGTGGAAACAGGCATAAGCTTCATCCTAACATCGCAGGGGCCAGAGATACTGGTGGCACATTACAGTCATCTGTAGCTGCCATGGGAAGTTGTGGTTACACCAGTTTGTGTTAAAAGTGACAGAGCAGCTGATTGGGGGAAGATGAGAGTAGGAGGAAGCCAACATCATCTTACTCGGAATGAAAATACTAACAAACTTCTCTGTTTCTGGCTTTGGCCTTTTAAGATCTCTTAAAAGGCAGAGAAAGATCTGAATTGGGCAAAAGAAAATAATGATAAAGTTTAAAAATAGCACAAGAGTAAATTTGAACGTGGGCTGCCTGTCAAGGTTACAGAAAAAAATTAAATTCATTATGAAATTTTTTAAATTGCCATTTAATTACCCTTTCAAGCTGTTTTTGTTGCAATTTTTCATTTATGAGTAGCAATACAGTGTCATCTTGCAGACAAACTATATGTACATTCAGCTTTTTAAGACCTTGAAGTATGGACAAGTGGTTTATCCCAGAAGTATCCCTCCTTAATAAGATCTAAGGCTGAGTGTTCAGACACACTATACAAATGTATCTCAGTAGTCTTACATATCAATGTGAATCAAACAATAAAAATAATGCAAATGAAATCCTGACCTTGGGTCCTTATCTGGAGTGCTGGATTTCTCAAAGACTTGGGTCTTGTGCTGTGTAGCCTGTCTGTTGCAAGCTGCCAAATTATTGACATTTGTAAGAAATAAGTTCTCTCCCTGAGTGGATCGGATAACAGTGAAACAGCTTAGCTACGCACAGAAGTTCACGTGAGATGTAGTTTACTGTGTTGAGGGCATGAGGTCTAAGTGAGTGTGTCCTCTGAGCTTCGTGATTTACTTCAAGATGCTTTTACTTTGTTTAAAAAACAAAAAAGGAAATTCTTGGTTACTAATTGCTTCAACAAACTTCATGATTCATTTGATAGGACATGGTTCCTGTGCTGTTGCTTGGAAAGAGAAAGGGTGAATCAGGTTGGGGCTCCTTTGAAACTTTGCAGTTCCTCTCGTGGACTGATGCTGCCTTTTGGCATTTCTTGTAATTTAAATATTTAATATGTCGATTCTTCCAGTTGTGAAAAGAGGTTTAAAAAAGAATGTGTTTTTCTTGCTAGTTTGAATGTTACTGTGTAGGGGGTGCTGGGACACTGGAGTGGCTTCTGTCTGTTGAATTTTTCATTGCACCCAGAGGGACGTGCAGGGTATTATAGCCTGAGATTCCAGGCACGCCCTGTTACTTTGAATTCTGTCAAAACAGCACACAAGTTGAATTGCATGTGTTTTCATATTTAAAACAATTATTTAAGAAATACATCAATAACTGAGAAATTAAATGTAGCAAATCAGTAGAACATAGTGCTTGTGGCCTTATGTATTTCTAGTACAATGATCTCAGGTGGTTTTGGGGCCTTTAGCTGCTATTGTAATATAGCTGTAATGTGTTTCTGATGCCCAATGTTAACATTTGCTGTAATGGTATAAATTAAATTCATACAATATTTTTGTAATGTTCAGTTATTTAAGAAACCCTTGAAAGTGATATCAAAACAGCAAAAATAGCAGTGAACAACAGTAGTTAATAAAAGAGCAAGAAAAAAGTTCAGACAGACTGAACTTGTTGTGCCTCAGCTGTCCAGTGTGTGTGCGTGCCCAGAGTGACCAAGTCTTAGGAAAATGGAAAAAAATCCAAGAGAGGTGACAGTGTTTTAGAAGGAGGTTGAAGTGAAGGTACTGAAATCAAATAACAATCAAAGGAGTAATTTGTTCTTTCTGTATTTCATTTCTCTTTTTGTGAAGTAGAACAACTCTTCTATGCTATATGTAACTTTTCTAGTTTGGGTGTAAACTCTTGGAGTAGGGAATATCTATTACTGGAAGTGTTCACAATGCCTAAAATAATAGAGAATGAGGTCAGCTGAAGACTTTAATCATTGTTATATTAGTATTGAGTAATCTTTGAATCATCATTAGATGCCCATTTCTTTGAATATAGAGCAATACCATTCTGCACCCTGTCCATGACAAACTTGAAAAATTGTTTTGAGTCTTAGTGGGCTAAACCTTGTGGACAGCTGATAGATGTGAGTTAGAATGTCTGGCATTTATTTGATAGTTCATTGTAGGACCTGAGACACGTGCAAAAGGAGTGTTCTTTCTGCCCCTTATTTATCATTTATTAATTTCTAGACCATGTGTGCCAAAGACATATTAGTAAAGTAAGTCACAGAATCACAGAATGTTAGGGATTGGAAGGGACCTCAAAAGATCATCCAGTCCAATCCCCCTGCCGGAGCAGGAACACCCAGATGAGGTTACACAGGAAGGCGTCCAGGCGGGTTTTGAATGTCTCCAGAGAAGGAGACTCCACAACCCCCCTGGGCAGCCTGTTCCAGTGTCTGTTACCCTCACTGAGAAGAAGTTTCTTCTCAAATTTAAGTGGAACCTCTTGTGTTCCAGTTTGAACCCATTACCCTTTGTCCTATCATTGGTTGTCACCGAGAAGAGCCTGGCTCCATCCTCGTGACACCCACCCTTTATATATTTATAAACATTGATGAGGTCACCCCTCAGTCTCCTCTTCTCCAAGCTAAAGAGCCCCAGCTGCCTCAGCCTTTCCTCATAAGGGAGCTGCTCCACTCCCTTCATCATCTTGGTTGCCCTGCGCTGGACTTTGTCCAGCAGTTCCCTGTCCTTCTTGAACTGAACTGGATGGCTTTACAGGTTTATAGGTTATCCAAAAGGCAGAATGAGATTTCTCCCTTGTGGGATGTAGTGACTCACATAGATCTTCAGATCTGTTGATGTTGCGACTCTCAGATTCACAGGAAAGATAGTTTTTGTTTAACCTGCTTCTTTCCATCTGCCACTACAGAAAAGTAAGAGGCTCTGTCATTTATTTTTGTCACTGCTTGCTAGACCGCAATAGATTAATGAGATCTGTCAAATTTGAAGCCTTTTCCTAAAGGTTCTAGATATTTTTGTAAATTGATTAATAATTTAATGTGAGCAAGCGTTTCATTCCATGCGTGTTCCATTCCACACCTCATTCTTGGTAGCAGCTGAATGGATTGTGCCGGCACCTTCCACTGCTAAAATTAATTGAAAGACATAATCTGGACAGGAAACTTTACCCCAAAACTTAGCATTTGGAAAAATAAGCAAAATTTACTTCTGTGATGAGGTGTTGGACAGCTTGAAAAAAATATATCACTTAGCTCTACGTATCTTAAAATTAATAGTTGTTATTTCAATTTGCCACAGGGAGAAGTATGACATTATGACATTGCCTGATTTACTGTCTCACCTCTTCACCTTTGGAAATGTTTTTCTCTTATATGTATTTAAAGAATACCAATAAGAGATTGATGCTCCTAACTGTTGGACCTTTCCCACCTGTATCTCAGGTTAAAAAGAAATATATGTATATATATTTTTAAATTCTACATGAATTAATACAATAATTTTCTCCAACAGGTGCCTGTACATAGCAGAACAAGGATGTGATTGTAGTATGCTTAAAAATAACACTATGAGTTTGATTTGCTATTGTTACTGGTGTTTACTGGTTTAAGCCTCGTGGTAGAGGAGTTTTGGCATGTTTTAGAAATTAGGTTATAAACAGCAGAAATCCAAGAGTCTTTTTTGATACTTAAAACATTCCAGTTTTATGCTTCTGATGATAGGCAGAATAGGCTATGTAAAAGAAACATGAGGAAAATAAGAGTTTTTCCTTTTGGGAAGGACGAAGGGAAAATGCAACACAAGATTAAGTTATTCTGTTATGCATTGCTTCCAGTTTTCTTGGTGTAGGTCTGGGATTAATTGAAACTTCAACCTTGAACTGGCCTTAGTGAATGTTGTATAGCGAATTTGTTGTTCAGCTGAGTCGCATTCACTGACAGCGTGTACATGATGAGCTGATGGCAGATGCAAGGCAATGTGAGTTATCCTGGGTCACAGTGGAAGGCAGCTGCATCGAGTTGAATCACTTTCTGATAATGGCTAAAGTTGTAAGGACACCTCAGGGTGGTAGCAGCACAGTCTGTTCTTGCTTCCATGTAATTCAGGTGTCAGAATAGCAGAGCAACAATCATAAAAGCTGGGAGAAAAAAAACATTGAATCAGTGATGTTTCCTTCTGAGTAATTTGCCATATTTTCTTTCTAGCAAAAATAACATGACATACCATTGGGAAATTCACCCAACTAGTGTGCATTTAATGAAATATTTGAATACTTGAAGTCACATAACTTCTGTAGTATAGATACATTTTGGCTGATGGGTATTGGGTAGAAGAATTTCAGTCTGAAATCGATGTTAGATCACTTAATAGTGGCATTGTATTTTGTGTTTAGAGCAACAGTGTAATGTTAGTTTCATGTCTTGGTAATTTAATGGTTTCTTTTTTTTGTTAAATACTTTTTTTTTTCTTTCAGTGTTTTGTCTCCTACTTGCGTTCTGTTTACCTAATGAAGAATAAGGAAGTATTTGATGTTTTCAAATTGCCCCTAGCAGATTATGCCCTGTAAGTATAATTGACATGGAAAGTGAAAATGGTATAGTGAGTTTTGCAGTGTGTGATAGCTTTAAACAGCTCTTTTGTCTATGTTAACACACAGAATTGGATGATCTTGTAATGTATTTACAGTTTCACATTTATGCTGTACTTTTGTATATCTTCAAAGACATTCTAAACAGAAACTAGGTATAAACCCAATATCTCTACAAAGAAGAACTCATACAGCAGAAGTTACATTTACTGTATACAGAGGACAAAATTTGTGAAGTAAAACGATAGAGAACAATAGTTCTTATTTTTTTCTAATTCATATTTGCCTTTCAGCCTCATATTTAAATGCCAACCTGTGAAGTGTATTATTTAAAAAGAAATTGGAGTATCTAAATATAGTACATTGCAATCTCATTTGAGCGTGACTGGGACATTGCTCCTTGGACATAAATTACTTTTCAGAAGATCCAGTGCACTTGGTAGAGATGAAACATCTGCACTGGACTGAATAGCATCTATTTCGCTATGTCTATTTTTGTACATATATGTGAATCATTCCACATTTTGTATGAGAGGGAAATTAATTTTGACAGGTTGACTTTACAGATGAAAGCCATCTGAGATTGTTTTAAGTTGTGAAGTTTTTGAATAATCTCATGGGGCATAGGGAAGTCAGAAGGGAGCAGTAAGGTGCTCAAAGATGCATGGTAAATTAATTTTACATCTCTAGAATTTCATACAGAGAAGATTTAAGTCTTTAAACTTGTCAGCACGTGGCATGATGAACTAAAATGTGACAAATTACTAGACTGTAGAACACCTGGTCTTGCTGTGCTGTCCTGCAATTAACACAATTATGTTTTTTAAGGTACATAAGCCTATTATAAAGGATGCTTTCTTACTTAATGGACTGAGAAATTTTTAAAAAGGAGAGCTAACAAAAACTTGAAAAATTTCACCATGTGAAGTGCCTGCCCCTTCACCTGTGTGATTTGCCAGTGTCAGAAACCAGACAGTTGTTTGCAGGAGGTAGGAGAGGTCTAGTCAAGACTCTGAAATAAATGGAAGTGTAATCAAAAAGTCAGAAGATAATAAATCTGGGAGATAATTTGAGGACTCTGCTCTGAATGAACAGTTTGGCACACTTCTTCCCTGCTCCTCAGATAGTCTACCAAAATACACCCCGCAGTCCCCAGCTTTCAATTCAGTGCACATCCACTGATACAGTGGATCAATCGGCTTAATTTATCTGAGAGGCCCTCCAAGTCTGATACGTTTGAATTCTGCATTCAGAAGCAACCTTGGCTTATGTTCTGCGCACGAACTCAGGGCAAAACCTGGAATGAGAATCCGTTCTTCCCTTTGCGTTCTGTGTGTATTCTCTGAAAAGCATTTCAGCCTTTCCATGGAGATTTACTGCTAGCTTGATAAATGTTACTCTGCTAAAAATCCTGCAGAGAAAACAGGCTGCTGTCAGGTTTGCATTTCAGTCTGTCAGGCTGTTCCCCACTTTCTCCATTGCTCACTTGCCTGGCACGTCTGTGCACTGAGATTCTCCTGAGCTCTGTTGACTGAGTCTGCAGAAAAGCAGTAGTATTTTTGATTTGTATATATTATATACAATTATTTATATGTTATATGAAGTTATTATATATCTAGAAAGCCATATATATAAATAATAAAAAGGGAGTGTGTGCATGTCTATAGGCATATACACATATGTATTCTAGAGACTGGTCACCTTTAAGCTGTGGTACATTAGTATTCTCTCCAGTATCCTCTCATTACAAATTGCTATCAAGTACAGTTTGCTGGAGAAAGACTTGCACAGGCCTTGTGTTAACACAGGCAGCCTTTAAGTTTGGTGAAGGAGAGCCTCGATGCCTGCGTAAAAGAGAAGTTTGTCTCTTCATTGCAAAGGACATCTTTGAAAACATAAGAAAATGTAAACAAGCAACAGGATGGAAAGGAATAATTAGATAGTCTGGCCTCCTGGATAGAAGACAAGGTCAAGATGAGGCAGGGATTCAAAATATTTTGTTTCTCAGGCGCTTTATTTTGTTAAGTGCTGATATATATATATATATATGTGTCAGTCTCCAGGGGCAGATCTTAACAGACGAGTGTGCTGGATGGACAGTTTAGACACAGTTCTAAGGGGTTGCCAAGGAAGGTAATTTCCTCTGTGATTTTCATCATGTCTTCCAGAAGAAACGCAGCATATTTTTCTCTGTTTGTCCCTGTATTGGTGCACAGAGAATAAATAAATCAGGTTGAAGCCAAGTTATTTGGGAAATGTCTGAAACACACAACTTAGTACCCAGCTAATTTTGCAAGTATTGTGTACAGATCAGTGTTACAAAGCCGTAGGTAGCTGCAGGTGCTGTCAGGTCTGAAATGGGTGATACCAGGATACATGACTCATCTACCCACGTCTGTCTGTCCTCTCACTGACCAGGGAAGGCACTCACCGCACTCTCACCCCAGTCCCCCTGGCTATGGGTATAGACCTGACCCTTAGTGCGTGGTCAGGGCAGAGAGTTTGATTCATTGTCTTGCTCCAACTGCCGTGAGCGAGTGCAGGGCTGCCTGTCTTGTCGCCCAGACAGAGCCCATCACAGGCTTTGCACATCTCGTTATCCCTCTGCTGGTTCTTGGCCCTTCTGACTGCCCTTGTACTTCTTTTTCTAGACCCCAGTCTCCTTCCAACTAAAAAGCCTGCCCCTTATGACTTTTTTCCCCAGTTATTTCTTGTCTTCATACACCTGTAACCAGGCTTTATCTTTCTCCTGTGTAACCTCATCTGGGTGTTCCTGCTCCGGCAGGGGGATTGGACTAGATGATCTTTTGAGGTCTCTTCCAATCCCTGACATTCTGTGATTCTGTGTGATTCTCATGCTGTTACCTAGTTATTCTCAGCCTCATACAGTATAGCTCATATGGACCTCAATATTCCTTCCAACGATCTGTAGGGTTTGGGCATTTCTCATGCAACTCTCCCTCAACCACCTGTGAGATCCAGCCATCGCTTTCTGAGCTTTCTCTAAGTACCTCTGTAAGCTTTGGAGCTTTCTGATCCTGCGGTGAAGATCTCTGAACAAGCCGCAGTCTCCTCTCTCGAAGTCCAGGGTCATTCATCCTGGTTTCTTCTAGGATCTTGAACTACCTGTTCCCATGGTGCAGCCAAGCCTGCTATTGACCTTCACTCACCTTAGAAGTAAATATACTTGCGTATACATGAGTAGCAGATCCAGTAGAGTGCCTCTGCGTTGGCTAATAGAGCTAACTTGGAGAAATGGTCTTTAATGCACTCTAGAAACCTCTGTTGCTTGTGCTCTGCTGTGTTGGCCTTCGAGCAGGTGTCAGGGTGGCTCAGGTGCCAAGAGCACCAGGTCATGCAACTGCAATGTGGAGGCTTCTTGTGCTTTCATGAAGAAGGCTACGTCTCAGTCTTTTAAGTGACTGGTATCCAACCACGACACCCATTTTCTTGGCCTTTGCTTTGATCTTGACACACAAATTCTTGATTAGCTTGGCCCTCCTTATTATTAGTAGAGTACCATGCACTTGAGCTCCTTAATGTAGAGGACTAAAGCTGCTAGTCAAATAAATAGCACAGCAAAAGCAATTTCTCTGTTCGTTTTGGTTATTAATTCAGACCATCTGGAAAGCCTGTTAATTCAGATTTGTGTCACTTCAGTTGATTTGGTTTCTTCTGCTTTCAAGTGGTTGCTCATCTTGTCTTCTGAAAACCTTTTAAATGTTAAATGTAGAAGGCAAGTAATACACTTTTCTTCTCTTGAAATAGCTTCTGGGAGTATTTAACCTTTTTCGGACTACTTTAAATCTTTGTCTGAACCTGTTCTACAGTAGGAGAAATCAGTGTGCTGTGTTTCAGTGTGTTCAGATCGTTCTGAAGAAGTTCACTGATGGAATAGGTCTTATATTTAGTAAACGTAGTAACTTAATATTAGAACGAAGCACTGACTTCTGCAAAACTGCTGCACACTAATTTTACACAAGTGACCTCAAATTCTTTACAACTGGCTCATATTTCAAAAGAGACTGGAAATCTTCTAGGTGCAGATTAGGAACTCTTACGACACTTAAAAGATTGTACTGGTCTTAAATTTCCTGTTTAATATGTTTTGTGCAAGGACAGATTTTGTTCTGAGTATCTAAGATTCTGACTTTTTAAAGAATTAAGAGAGATGCTGAACTTTTCACCCAACCCAAATAGAGGCATAGTGGAGTTACCACATTAGTGTAGACATACTCAAGATCTTTGTATAAGCATAATTAATAAACCTCAGTTTGTTACACCATTCATGTGAATTAAATTTCAGAAATGTTTAATAAGGTTTGATTTTTTCCTTATTCAATAGCAAACAAAACTGGTATTCCTCTTAAAGCCATACAATGTTCTTTCTTTGGAAAGAAATCCTGAAAATCATTGTCAACCTGTTTTGAATTGAAGGAGGTATCTGAGCATTGTAGGTGTTTTGTTCAGTTCCTTCTACGTATTCCCTGATCAGTGTTAGGGAATTACGATGTTTGGCCACCTAAGTTTCTATTGATGGATAGAACTATCAGCTATACTTTCATTTATAGTAGCAAAATAATCCATTGGTTTCAGTATTGCTTTTAGAAGCTGATTTAAAATGTCCTTCTATAAGAACTTGCTCCCAACAAGTCATCGCATTTCACACCAAAATATGAAACAGGATTGTATTTTGGTTTGTCAGCTGAATTTGTGTTGCCATTTTAAGGCCACCATGGTCTGAGGACTGCATTGGGATGTTAGCATATTTTTAGTCTTCTGTGTTAGAATTTATGAAATCTCACTAAATAACTTCCTTGCTTTTTGTATTTATGAGAAAACCTTGCACACTTCTTATTCCATAAGAGAGTGTGAATGCTAGCACGAAAATCAAAGAATAGATGTAACTTCAGTTGGAGTAGGATTGCGGTCTGAGTCACATCAAATGCATTAATGAAGACTAACATTACCCTTTCTAGTTGATGGAAAGAAAAGCTGGTCTACATTTTTGGGTTTTTTAGTTCGACTGTACTCTAGATTTGGCAAATGATCAAGAAATAAATTCTAAAGAAAGTGTCAAATCTTACAGCACGAGGAAACTTAATGGTGGTAGAAATTGTCCTCTGAAATATACTATAGAAAAGAGGCAGTAATGAGCCAAAATGCTGACATTTCTTTGAGAAGTTATGTAATTAAAAATGTTTGGCGATTGTTTGTACGCAACTTTGTTTAAACTTATCCACTATTACTTTCTTATCAAATTTGACCTTAACACCTTCCCTCTTTTCCAAGTCTAAGGGCTGTATTCTTTCGGTTCAGATCTGGTTTGAATTCTGATACCACTGATGTTTTTTGATAGGGTTGATAAGCGTGTAGAAAAATTGGCTAACACTAACTGATAATTAATTTCATGCAGTTATTAAGGAAGACATCAGTGCAGAACAGCAATCTGACAGGTGGGATTTCATATTTGAATGAGAAAAGCTGTGCTGAAATCTCCACATCATGGGCTGCTGTTTTTGACTTGTTTTTTTTGACTTTTCCTATGGAGAGAGTTTCTTCACCTCGTCAACCTTTTCTCTGTAGCGATGGTCCTGATCTTTGATACTAGCTCTGGAGACATAGAAGAGAAGCTGTGACAATATTGGAGTTTGCAACCCCATGTACGTTATATGTCTGTCTGCATGAGAGAGAGAAATGAACAGACATTGCATAGTTGCTGCACAGTTCTACTACTTGTAGTACTTTGTCAACAGTTTACAGCAATACTTTATGTAGAATAACGTTGCGAAATCTGGAAAAGCCACAAAGTGTTTATCTTGCAAAGGATTTTTCTTGCTACTCTGATCCCCTTGGCGAAGAGGTTGCACGTTCACTGATGTTGCAGTGATCTCTTTAGATGTGTTTTACCCTGCCTGGTGTTAAGGCCCCATTCCAGGTTTGAATCTCCTCCAGCTGCTGCAGTGGAGCATTGTGTGCATTGTTTGGTTATTTTTGTTTCAGTTAGTCAGTAAGCCCAACTTTAACACATGGTTTCATTGCAAAGGTAACTAGTGCTAGCTGTCAAACACTGAAACAAGTTTACGTTTGCTGGTTGCTCTAATTTTGATTTGTGTATGTGTTGTGTTATCCCCTCAGCGGTGCACTGTCAGTAAATGTGCAAAATGCACTGGATAAAAACTTTTGTATATCTACCTTTCAGATTAATTTGTTTGTTCAATCCCTTACTTTAGATCACTTGGTCTGGCAATGGCACCTCGTGTGAGATTTCTTCAAAGAGTTCAGAAACAGCTGTGTGCAAAGGAAGCAGCTGATGGGACGGATCACTTGAAGGAGACAGAGCAAAATAAAAATACAGTCTCCTCAATAAACAAGGAAGGAGTGGAGAAATGTGGAACTGATGCCAATGGAAAGATGTCTGTTAACAAAACAAAAGAAAAGGAGAGAAGGAAAGAAACTGAGGAATGTTCTGCTTACAGTGAAGATGTTGAGGAGAGTGGTGAGTCCGAGGGCGAATTGAAAGAGGTATCTGAGGAGAAGGAGGAGGAGAAAGAAGTTCCTGTACCAAGCAGGGTTCCCAACGCAGACTCCATGCAGTTCTTTGAAGATTATGATGATGATGATGACACTAAAGATCTTGATTTGCTGACGGTGAAACGACGGAATGTTTTTGGTGTGGAAGCTCAAGATAATCCAGGACCAGTAAGTTCACTTTATAGTAAGGCTTATGAATCTTAATGATTTTATATTGGGCATACTCCAAGTAAGGAGGAGGAGAAAAGAGAAAATTCTGCTTTTAGCAGAAAACTCGGTTGAACTCAGATGTGCTGTCCATATGTATTGAAAGTTAGAAATGCTCCCAAAATATAAGTGGTGTTACTTATGCTTTTATCATTTTATGTTATTAGCAGAAAGTAATTTTATTTGCATAATGAATATCATTGTAGTCGCTTTCGTGTATGAATAACATGATTTGAGTACCTGGGAAATTTTGACAGTTTTAATTTGTATCACTTACTAATTCGCTTGTACCTCTCTAAAGTAGCTGCCATTTTCAGTCATAATTCTGATGCTGTACTGCAGTTTATGGTGCCGGGAACCAAATTGCGAAATATGATGAGCTACTTCCCAATAACAAACTTTAACAAGTGATCTTTACAATAATATAACCTTCGAACCATGATTTTTGCTTTCAACAGGACCTTTGCTATTAGGAATTGAGCCAGTATCAGAGCGAGGGAGTGCATACAATTCTTGTAAAGCATGGTTATAAAGGCTTATTAAAAGTATTCATGTAGATCTTTCATTTCCTTGGCGGGTAGCTCTATAATTCAGGATTTCTCTGTGCTTGGTGTTCTGAGAAATGTTGCTTTCATTTAATCTTTAAATACAATGTTATAATAAGTGTTGTTCTTTTTTTTTAATAATTATTTCTATAAAGCAGATTTGGTACGTGCATGTTGTGAATTTTTTATGTATCCTTTGCTATCTAGCAACTATATCTCTGTAGTAAAGAGATCCAAGTGAACTAGCCATCTGCTTCAGCAAGATGTTTTTCTGAACTTATATGCATGCAAAGGGAGCCTCCTGTTAAGGGAAGTATTTATTTTTCCAACTGGTATTTTAAATCTTTCTTTTTCTGTGCCGTTACTTAACAGCACAGGGCATGAACTTATGCTAATCAGCCCACTAGCTGCATTTATACGCAGCATCTTTATTTTAGTATTTAGCGAAGTGTTTTAAACTAGATTTATCAGCTCACTTTGAAGATGAGCAGTTGCAGTCACTGCCCGTGCCCTCTCCTCTACTACGAGGAGGCTGCCGCA
This sequence comes from Caloenas nicobarica, assembly GCF_036013445.1. Taxonomy (NCBI): domain Eukaryota; kingdom Metazoa; phylum Chordata; class Aves; order Columbiformes; family Columbidae; genus Caloenas; species Caloenas nicobarica. The sequence goes on along the minus strand of NC_088245.1, from coordinate 197,760,439 downwards.
GGTTGCTCTCCTGTCCCAGAGCTATGGGAGAAGGCTGCTCCTGGAATTACCTTTTTGTTCCTGTTATTCTAAGCCTGAGATGTCCTGCTCTGGCACAGCCACTGTCTGGCAGTAGCTTGTATTTATTAATAAATTTCAGTTTCATGTAGAAAAGATATTGATGTTTTAAAACCAAAGTGGAGTAAAAGATTTCTGCTTTATTTAAAGAATGAAGAATTTCATCTTGCTCCCACAATTCTCCATGCTGAAATACACAGATAATTTCATGTTGCATTTGTATGTTGGAAAGTGAATTGTGAAATTTTGTTCAGGAAATGGTAAAAAGAGAAACTTCGATGTAAAAGAGTGAACAAAAAAAGTTATGAAAAATACCAGTTATTTAGAAAGTAATTTGGAACCTCATTGAGTAACCTCTTAGTAGTTTTCCAGTGTTAAACATTAATAGGTTAGTTTATGCTCAGGCAAGTCAGACATTATTTTCTGTGATTCAGCATTGAAAACTGCAGTGAGTTAGTGGTTTGTACTTGGTGTGCCAGTGTGGAAGATGCATGACCTGAAACCTCTTGTACACAGGTGCATAAAATGAAATAATTATTCCTCTAAGCATCCAAGAACAAAAATATCAAAAGTCTCAGGATCTGTATCATTAAGACTTAAATATAATTTAAATAATCCCCTACAGAAGTGCCTACGGTAGTGCAATATGTAATTTTTAGAAAGCAGAAATGCAGAGCATACTATGCCTGACTGTGGGGACTAGTTTTAATTGGTGCATATGGTAGTGTGGTGTGTTTTACCATACGGTGCTGTGAAAATTGTTGATAGATTGTGGAATGCTTTAAATGTAAGGATTCTATTTTCAGTAGGGTAACAGAGTAAAGATTTCTATCTCTAACCATGTATTGTCTTTTAATGTTTTGATATACAAATGCACATAGTAGAAATTACATAGAGCGATTCAGGCATTGTGCATCTTTTATTTTGTGTATACCTCAGCACCACATTTTATGGCTGTCAAATACAAATTGATGACTTGCATCACATCTTATATTTTCTCCCATTTTGTTTATTTTCTGGATAGAAGTTTAAAAGTGATTATTCCTTCATTCAGGTAGATCAGTTCGTCTCTAAAGCGTTAGAAAGGCCTGATTCCTCTGAGGTGTGAGGAGTACCGAGCAGTGTGTGTGAGGTGTTGCTGTTGCTGGGGTGCCCTTCGCGGGAGGATTTGGGAACCAGTCTGGGTACAGTGTAGGGGACCATTGCTGCATTTCTAGGATGAGGCAGTGCATTAATTAATAATGTCAAATGCTGCAGAGAGTCTAAGTGTATGAACATAGAGTATCTACTTGGCTAGATCGGTTCAGAGGGTTTTTTTAAATCTCTTCTGTGTGCTAAAGAAGACAGGAGTCCTGTGGAAACATTATTATGTGTTCACCTAATTGGGAGATAATGAGTATGCCCACAAAGGTTGAATTCAGTTTGCACTTATGCTTTTAATGTTTACGATTGATTTTACAATTTCACTATTCTTATTGAATGCTTTTTGTTGACAGCGAAACAGTCCCACTGTGGTTGTTGAGCTTCAGGATGTTTTTGTAAATGGAATATTTGTTCCTGTTGTTCTAAGCCTGAGATGTCCTGCTCTGGCACAGAGGTGACAGGGGAGTCTATGCCAAGGAGCAGAGAGAGATAGCTAGTTGTAGTGTGGACTTTGCAGGGAAAATGGATCAAGTAAACATAAACCCATGTGCACCAAAATGAGGACATAGTCCCCTAGAGTTTTCTTCTGTGATGTTGAGAAGAAAGCTTGTTACCACCCAGAGAAATAAAAATTAATTTTCAGAGTTGTGATTCATCTTTATTGCTTCTCTTACATTAGCTTTTCCTTCTGAATGGGATGTCTCTCCTTCTGTTCCATGAGAGAGATTTTTTGGCCAGTCCTGTGTTTTCATACTGTTTTTCCTGTGTGAAGCATCTTCTCATTCCTCTTACCGGTTCTTATTCTTATGTTTTCATATTAAGTTATACTAAATGTGTGATTTTGTCTCCACGATGCTTTTCAGGGGGATGGTGAGTTAGAAAATACTCCTTGGAGGGAAGAAGCAGTGGAGTGAGCTGGCTGACTGTGGTAGTGGTGTTGTTTCCCTTATGGATAATCCTTTTTGCTTTTGCTCTACCAGTGTGTTGTGTGAAGAGAAGAAAGCTCCTCCAGGTATCCCAGCAGCTGTAAAAAGAGCATTATTCCTTGGAGACATGTTGCAAAGCTAGCATTCTGGCAGAGAAAATGTACAAGTTATTTATTTTCAAGTTAAATGAAAGTCAATACTGTGATGCATGAAATACCATAGATTCTCCTTCCTGCAGAATGTAAGTGCCTTTGGTTCTCAGCTCAGTAACAGTGGGATTGTGTATTTCGAGTTGAATTATAGCGAGTCATGATTTATATGAAGTACAAAATATTTGCATACACGTGAAGTAGGCCTGCATTTGGATATTAGCCAAAGTGCCTCAAGAATACAGTGTTATGAAAAATATCTCTTATCAGCCATGAATGGAAATGAAACCTGCTGACGGTACCTCAGGTCTATGTGCACAGCAGCCAACAAAGAACACATTCCACAGGGTGGATGGGAAACTTTAAAGTACTCACATTTTCTTTCTGTGCAATTTCAGTACCTTAAGTACAACCAAAACTTGTTTTTTGAGAATGTCTGTGATATCCAGTTATGTTCTATGTAATTTGTAAAAATCTTGTCATTCCGTAAGCTACAGAAAGGACAGAGCAAAAACATTTCTTTGTGTTCTTGGACAACTTCTGCTCTTGAGATTTGCAGGGATGTTCATTCCCCTGGCTTTATTATTTTTAAGTAGAGTATTCATGACTGACTTGCTAGGTTAAACTGTGTAACAGAGGCTTTTCAGAGAGTCCTTCGTAAAAACCCATAATCCACGTTAAACTCCAGATCCACACATCACTTACAGTTTTAATCTTCCTTCATTGCTTTTTCAGGTTAGCTGTTTTAGCACCCTTCTGTCTGCTGCACATCCATCTTCAGATTTCTTTCTAATGATTTCTATTTCAATTATTTTTTTTTAGCAACTTACTAAAAACTTCTGTAGTGTATGAAAATGATGCTGTAAATATTTGAGTTTCTTGCACCTCTAAGGCAGCATTCCAGATATTTGTGTCAATCCCCATGATGTTTGGGAAAACTGGAAAATATGTAGGATTGAAATTCTCTCTGGGTTACTGATCATCTATGTTTCAAATAAATGGCTACTACATATCTCAGGGTACGCGTGCAGCATAAGATGGTCATCCTGAATATTTTTAATCATGTTTTAAATCTGGATAGAAAGTATAATTTAAGAATTCTGTTTTAATATCTGCCCATATCACAGATCTTGGCTTTTTGTATCATAAGCTGTGTAGTACGTAATTCTGACGTGCTGGTCTTAGCTTCTGTGAAAAGTTTTGCATTTGGAAGTGCTTTTGAACCATTGTGGACGGTGGTATTTTTGATGTCCACAGTCCACCTCGTGGGCCTGTGTTGCTTTTGTAAATACCAGTCTGGCACAGAGAGATGCAGATGCGTAGAGGACTTGCTTTGAACATTTGTTAACAGCTCTTTGAAAAGAACCTTCTCCTTTGAGGCAGGAGCGGCTTCCCCAGGTCCGATGCAGGTGTTCCCAAGTCAGTGGCTTCTCCAGGTGGCCATGAGGTGCTGCCGCTGCTCTGGAGCAAGGGCTGGGGCTGGTCACGGGGCAGCAGCCGCTGCAGCACATCCTGAACTCAGCGGGGACACCTTTTCATTTTAGTTACTGAAGCTATGGGTTAAAAAAAAAATCCTTATGCCATCAGAGGCAGCCTCATGAGTCGTTCTCACTCGGCTGAACCTGCTCAGGTGTCGCATCGTTTGCTGTCCTGATGAGAGGAAGCGATTTTTGCGGTGTTTCTGTGGCTAACATGTACTGAAGTACTTTGACACTCGTGTTTAACAGTGTAAGTTGTGAACCTGCTCATTAGTGAAGGTCTTTCTGGTGGATTGATGCTTGGCGCAGGGCTGGAACATGACTTACACACTCAGGTTTCAGTATCTGGCATGAATTCAGTTGCAATGAGGCATGCTTTGTCCCGTGGCGGAATAGACCCGAAATGACTGACAAAGATGTGTGGTTTGTCTATCTCAAGCAATATCAGGGTACTGTATGGTTTCATATGATTCACTAGAATAGCATTTGTTAAACACTTTTACTAGGTTACTCAAGCCTGCGGTAATACCCTCAGTTTGAATTGTGCTTAATCACTGATTTACAGCCTTATTTAATATGTTGCAGCAGATTGAAAGATGAGGTTGAGTGAGCCAAATACTCTGCATTAAAACTGCCTGGTCGTAATCAATATTCTGTGAAGCCGTATGATTTGTAGATTTTAAAATGCTCCAATTTCCTTTTAAATCATTAGTGCCTGCATACTTGCTGAGTGATGGCATTGGAAGTATCTATAACTATGACATAGTTTTTGGATAAGTGATTTTCTAGAAATTGAGTGCTGAAATTGTGAAATGCTACTAGAAATTATACAGCACTAATTTTTAAAGGAAATGCTGCTTCCTGAAATAGTAATAAATCAGACAAACAGTGCATAGTTAAAATGTTGAGAATTATTCTTTATTGTATATGTGGATGTCTTCTCCGATACAGACATCTGCTACTGTAAGCATCGCTTAACTGACTATCCATGCACATTTTAAACAATATTTCGGGGCAGATTTCTGTATTCTCATCTGAGCTATGTAATTTTTAGCTAGAATTGTTTGATAATTATAGAAAAAAAATGTGGGTTTGGTGATGATTCATCAGCTGTTAGCCAAAATGAGTCCCTGGGTAATTCATTACAGTATCACTAACATGCAAATTATAGTTTAATGACTACTTTAAAAAGGAAAAATGTGTGTAGTGTGCTGTTTCAGAGCAGTGGCCTGCTGACTGACCACGAGCTAGACCAGTGATCACAGAAAATCTCCTTGGAACCGATGCTGCTTGTTTCCGTGAGACGTTGGTTTGTCCCAGCTGGGAAGAGCTGTCGCGTTGGCGAGACAGCGGGGGGAGGCTCTGAAACCTGCTGCAGGCTGGGCCCTCTGCTCCCCATCTTGGGAAGAGAAACAGCTACTGCCTCTGGGGATAGAAATCTCTTCAAGGAGCTTTGCTTTGAATGAGTGAAAGGAAAAGAAAACAATTAAGGCCACAGCTGCTAGCTAGCCTTATTTGAGTCAAAAGTAAATGAAGGATAAATTGCTTTGGGCCAGCCTAGCGCGGAAGTCTTAGAGGTCGTAGAGGTCTTCCCATCCTTCACTGCCTGTATTGCGCTGTTCTTGTGGTAGCTCTCTGCTTGTTTTAAGACAGTCTTTTTTTTCCTCCTTTGCCTGAGCTATGTGTTTGTTTATTGCTCCAGTGGGAAATCTGATCTAGCCGATGCTCACCGGCTCAAGAGAGACTGCTTTGCCTGCTCCTTATGGCTCTGTACATGCTGAATAGGCTGAAAGGTGCGAAGAAGTGGTGGTGTCCTTGAGTTGTGGAAAACAAAATGACAAAGGTAACTTTTTGAGGAGACAAACAGCTATGATATCTTTCAAGTGTGTCCCCTACCATGACCAAGTCCACAAGTATTATTTAAAATGCTGCGTTTCATGGTAGTTTTATTTGGTAATGTTGAGTGTCCTTGAAGAGAGACTGCAGTTGCCAGGAACGCAGCTGGCGGAGATAAGCCAGCCTCCCTAGTATTGGGATTAGAACTGGATTTATCAGCTAGCAGTGTGGAGGAGGAGGAGTGTGTGTGAGATACTTGTGCCATGCCAACCTTGCTGTGAGTGTGCTGGGAGGGGAATACAAACCAGTATCTGCTTGAAATAATAGCCAGTATTGCCACTGCTCATTTTAAACTGGGGTTACTGAAAGTGCCTTCTTTGCTTCCATAATCTCTGCATTGAGCAAAATTAATATTAGTTGATATTTTGTTTACATTGGCACTTTGTTATCACAGCATCACAGAATGTTAGGGATTGGAAGGGACCTCGAAAGATCATCTAGTCCAAGTCCCCTGCCAGAGCAGGAACACCCAGGTGAGGTTACACAGGAAGGCGTCCAGGTGGGTTTTGAATGTCTCCAGAGAAGGAGACTCCACAACCTCCATGGGCAGCCTGTTCCAGTGTCTGTCACCCTCACTGAGAAGAAGTTTCTTCTCAAATTCAAATGGAACCTCCTGTGTTCCAGTTGGTATCCACTGCCCCTTGTCCTATCATTGGTTGTCACCGAGAAGAGCCTGGCTCCATCCTCGTGACACCCACCCTTTATATATTTATAAACATGAATGAGGTCACCCCTCAGTCTCCTCTTCTCCAAGCTAAAGAGACCCAGCTCCCTCAGCCTTTCCTCACACGGGAGATGCTCCACTCCCTTCATCATCTTTGTTGCCCTGCGCTGGACTCTCTCCAGCAGTTCCCTGTCCTTCTGGAACTGAGGGGCCCAGAACTGGACACAATATTCCAGATGAGGTCTCACTAGGGCAGAGTAGAGGGGAAATTGTCTCTGAGTTGGAATGCTGGAGCGCTCAGAACACCAGCTCCGTGGTGGCAGCTCAACACCAGGTGCACAACAGAAGGGCCAGGTCTTGCAGAGCAGAAAAGGACAGTATATGTTTCTGTCTCCATAGGTCTCTTGCTGCCTTGGTGGAGAAATAATGCATATACCTCATAATTTTTGGGAAATCCTATTTTTACAGCCATCACTCTTCCATCATATATACAGTACTAGTCTGAGTGTTGATGGTCTGTAGTTCTGGGTGATGTTGTTGTGTTAAACCTTTCCATCTGAGCCTTTTTTACATTAAGATATGCTGAAAGCCAAAATGTACCTCAGTCACAGCTGTTTACAGACTTGTAGTGCAGTAGGCACGTGTTCTGCTGGATTCTGTTGTATTCCGTCCGTGGGAATTCACTGATTTGGGCTTACATTATCTCTGATAAAGAGTAAATCTCTGTGAACTCTTGCCGTTATTGTCTGTGATGCGCAGTTAATGTGAGATTGGGCATGGGAAGAAGGCAATTTCTAAGAAGTTCTGTGAAAGTTTACATATCCTGGCTCACAGATGAGTGCTGTGTTTGCAAGACAAGTGTTCACTGTGTTTTTGAATGTCCTATTTCTTGAAGTTTCCACCTCAGGTTGAAATTTGAGACTCAGTTGAATTGGAAATGGGAAGTATATTTGCAGAATGCAGTTAAAATTCTGAGTCTTTGTTTTCATGGTGTTTTCAGTGCCATTTGTGGAGCATTCCTAGGGTCTCAGATAAAAGGCTAGGGTGTGGGTTTTGTTGTTTGTTTAACAGCTGTGGGTTATAGTAATTTATTCTTTTCTCTAGCTTTTGTTCTGATAGCTTCCCCAACAATATTGTCTGAAAAGTATAAGTTCTTGTTTAACTATTAATTTTTATGGTGTACACAAAAAGCTAAAAGTATTTTAAAAACCATTATACCATCTAGAATATATTTTTATATATTCTACATGTCCAAATGAAACGTGATAATGAAAAAACAATGACCAGTTGCAGAAATCAAGAGACGCTATCAATGAGAGACTGTGGTAGGTCTGTGAGTGTTAATGCAAAGTGTATTTTGATTAGTGGACTGAAAAGTTGTTATTTCCAGCTTTAGGACACGAATATTGAATGGGCATTTCCAGCACATGCAGCCTTTAGACCAGTTTAGAAGCAACATTGGAAGAAGGAGGCGCATGGTGAATAAAGCTCTGTAAATAGCTGTGACAGAAGCTGTTGGGGCTGATGTCAGGAGGGGATTGAAGGGAGAAGGTGAGAGACCAGAGCTGAGAGGCCGTGGTTTCCTACAGGGATGGCAAATACGTGAGGTGTGTTTCCAACCTCATCCTTGGGGAGCCCGTCCGATACTGCCAATAGGTTCCTGTCTTTCTTAATGCCATGTTTCATGAAAATTTATACTACATCATGTTTCATGAAAGTTTATACTACCTCTTTTGTGCTATTTTTTAAAATATGTGTTGCTGTGTTGCTTACTTGTTTAGAATATTGACTCTTCATCTGGTATGTGGTCCCCTCTCCCCTTCCTCACAGCTTTTCAGTGCTACAGTAGTTACATTTTATAGATGTAAAGAGAAGTGGTCATCTGGTCCAACTTCCCTGGATGTCATAATCCTGATATTTTACTCTGTCGCTCCGGTATTGAATGAAAAAATTGAATTTTGCTGAAGTGCATCTTTCAAAAGACATCCTGTCTGGATTAGAAGACACGAATAGATTCAAAATCTACTACTACTGGCAAGTGGTTTTAAGTCATTTTTTCATGTTGCATTGAAGAGGTGAGTATGGGATTGAAGTAAAAAGGCAGCAGAGAACATAGTAAGAGAACAGCCTCTGAGAATAAGGGTATTCCAGCAAATATTCCTTTGGCCTGCAAGAGAAACTTTATTTTAGCACACAGAAGAATGTGAGAAGAAAATGTGATGCTGTTATGGAGGAGGTGAATGATATGATATAAATTATAAATGCAATGTGCAAATGCAAATTAAGGCAACATTTAGATTAGGGACACTTTGTTACTGAATGTTATCAAATGTGGCAAGTAATTTGGAAGGCATTCTATAGTTCCTTAGATATGGAAAAGATGCTGTGGGAATTCAGGGTTGAATATTTTGACTGACTGAACTTGAGTCAAAGTTCTGCTCCTTGCTGGTTCAAGTATTATAATTAGCATAATAAGGCAGGCCTTAAAATAAAAGTTTTATGTACCAAGTCTGCAGGTAATTTTTCTCTCTTTGGTTTCATTTACTCTAAGCCAAGGAAATGTTATGTTTTCATTAGCCAATTTTGTTCTTGTGGCTGTACTCTCCCAATCCTTTTTTTAATGTGGGAAATTTAAAGCATAAATTATTTTGACTTCTCTCCATTTTCAAGAAATATTTTATTCTTTTTAGTGTAGCTGAATTTTCCAGTGGGTCATTGAAGCTAATCAGTCTTGATATTTCTCTGTTACTGCTAATCTTCTTTTATGGTTGGAAAAATAACATCTTCATATTTTATTTTACCTTTGGATGCTTTTTAAGCATTTATGTGCAATAACAGTCTAAAACATTTCATGATGTAATGTAGAACAGCTGCTAATGATTAAAACTAAGACAGCTGTAATGGAATTTTTACTGGCTAAACTGAGAAAAGATTCACAAATAAATAGTGATATGAGAAATGCTGAATTCTTCTGGTGAAAAAAACATTGGAGAATTTTAGGTTGAGTCTGTCAAGTGTGAGCATCTCAACGAAATACAAGTCTTAGCATGTTGTTTTCAATTCTTGCTTTAGTTGCTGAAATAACAGTTAAAAGGAATTTTAAATGTTGCTCTTGTTCCGTACTCACCTTCATGTGGCGCAAGTGCTCTGTCCTTTCAGAAGTGTAGGGCTGTCCTGCCATCCACGCTGTGCCAGTGTCGGAGCGGGTGAAAACTGATGGGGTTGAAAACTGATCTCACTTCATGTTTTTCTGTGGGTCCTCAGATGAATTTCTTGCCTGTGTGGCTATACCAGCCACGTTCTCTTGTACCGGAACCGATCTGCAATAATATCGACAGAGCCAGGCAATTCCTCAGATATTTTCTTGAAAAAAGCTGTAATGTAAATCGGAGCAGATCTTATTTTACGTTACGATTTTGTGACTGTCTCAGCATTAGGAGGGAATCTGTAAAGGGGCATGTTCTCTGCTGGTGCAAGATGTTGGCCACCAAGTTAAAACAGCAACTGATAGTTAGATAAGAAGAATATCTAAGGAGATAACTATCCCCTTACGGTGAAGTAGGAAGGGACTTAAGGAGGAGGCTCTTCAGGGTGCTTGAGTTTTGCTGGGGTGGGGCAGGTGACGGAATCGGATTTTTCCAGTGGCTCCTGTTGGCGGGGCTGGGGCTGTGGCCGTGTCCCCTGTGCTGCGGGGGGGTCACGGCTGCTTCCACAGCGCCCAGGGCGGACGTGCTGGAGCTGGCGCTTGGCCTCTGCTGCTGAAGGGGTAGAGCTACCCTGATAGCAGACAGCTGCGCTTCCTCGTGTCTCACCTCTGCCTGCTCCTTTAGTTTTTTTCAGGAGCAGAATGCTGCAGTGTTTCTCCTCTCCTGAAGCAGTGACTTTGTCGCATGGTTCCTGGGGGGTGATATGGTAACTCTGGAGATACCCAGTTAGGTAACGGGTAGCTAATGGCAAGGAGTTTAGCGTTTAAACCGTAGGAATAGGTGGTTGTACTGTTGCTTCTAGCTCTCAAGTCTGAATGGAACGGGGAACCTAGGTCAAATCCACAAAAATTAGCAAAAGCAATTTTTGTGCATGTATAACTGTCTAAATAAAGCTTTTACAGCTAAAGAACTACTAGCTCTTTCCTAAGATTCTTCATCTGAGAAAAGCAGTGCTTCTAAAAGACACATTCCCAACTAAATTAGCTCTCATTTTTGCAGCAGGAAAGCTGAAGTTTACATTAAGTTTACATTAAAGTATTTTCATCAAAACTAGATTAAGTTCAGACTGAAGTTCTGTAGAGGTACATATTCAGCAGGTCAATGTTAATATTAAATATTCAAACTTTTAAATCTGGGTTATTGATCAAAGTGTTCTTTTCCTTTTATGTATTTCAAATAGTCTTCAATTATACTTGTGTGGGGTTTCAGAGGACGTGGGTTGTGTTGGGATGCAACCTGGACAGGAGGACCATAGGAAACACTGTAGGTCAAAAAGTGTGTCTCAGGTTGGCTCTGAGGACATAGAGTTGCATGCACACCCAAAGAAAGGAGAGGAGAGTAATGTTCCAGTTTGGTGGTAGTAGGGGGAAAGGAAACCTGTGTAAACTAGGCTAAAAATGTGCCTCCAAAATCAGTAAAGTACAATGAGTATTTGATTTCCAAATACCATGCCTACTAATCTTGTTTGATGGCTAAACCCAAACTTTCATGTTCTTCATTCTCTTAGGCACTTCTTAGGCAATTCCCTTTAGAATTTTGTCCTCCTTGAAATGTGGTGGGCTTTTGTGATGCACAGAATGTATCTAGGCCTGTATCTAGTGGAGTGCCTCAAGGGTCAGTTCTGGGACCAATACTGTTCAATATATTCATCAACGACTTGGATGAGGGAATTGAGTGTACTATCAGCAAGTTTGCTGATGACACCAAGCTGGGATGAGTGGCTGACACGCCAGAGGGCTGTGCTGCCATCCAGCGAGATCTGGACAGGCTGGAGAGTCGGGCGGGGAAAAATTTAATGAAATATAACAAGGGGAAATGTAGAGTCTTGCATCTGGGCAGGAACAACCCCAGGTTCCAGTACAGGTTGGGGAATGACCTATTAGAGAGCAGTGTAGGGGAAAGGGACCTGGGGGTCCTGGTGGACAGCAGGATGACCATGAGCCAGCACTGTGCCCTTGTGGCCAAGAAGGCCAATGGCATCCTGGGGTGTATTAGAAGGGGGGTGGTTAGTAGGTCCAGAGAGGTTCTCCTTCCCCTCTACTCTGCCCTGGTGAGACCTCATCTGGAATATTATGTCCAGTTCTGGGCCCCTCAGTTCAAGAAGGACAGGGAACTGCTGGAGAGAGTCCAGCGCAGGGCCACAAAGATGAAGAAGGGAGTGGAGCATCTCCCTTATGAGGAAAGGCTGAGGGAGCTGGGTCTCTTTAGCTTGGAGAAGAGGAGACTGAGGGGTGACCTCATCAATGTTTATAAATATATAAAGGGTGGGTGTCACGAGGATGGAGCCAGGCTCTTCTCGGTGACAACCAACAGTAAGACAAGGGGTAATGGGTTCAAGCTGGAACACAAGAGGTTCCACTTAAATTTGAGAAGAAACTTCTTCTCAGTGAGGGTGACGGAACACTGGAACAGGCTGCCCAGGGAGGTTGTGGATTCTCCTTCTCTGGAGACATTCAAAACCCGCCTGGATGCCTTCCTGTGTAACCTCATCTGGGTGTTCCTGCTCCGGCAGGGGGATTGGACTGGATGATCTTTCGAGGTCCCTTCCAATCCCTGACATTCTGTGATTCTGTGAAAAAGAACTGTATCTTGCTGGAACCCGTGAATATATTTGCAAAGAGGTACCTGGCTCTCGGAGCTCAAGAGTATCTTTACAGATGTCAGTGGCCAGAGTTTACCTTGGGAAGGTTTAATGAGGTGGCTCAGCATAATACCAAACCAGTTGTTTAGATATGAGCAACATGAAATCTTTTACCGGTATAGCTCTATGTTTGAGTGTACTGATATTAACTCAAAGTTCTTCAGCCATGAGAGATTATATTGTGGTTAAGGAAATTTAAGGTGGTGGGAGAAACCTAGGTTATTATTTTTAACCGTGAACCTGTAATCATTTTGTTTTCCTGTATTTGGTTTGTTTACTCTGAGCACATGCTATGAGCTAATTTTCCATGTTGTATAAAATATTCTTTTTTGTTACACGTAGGTTGCTTAAAATTCATTGTGCAGTTCTGTGTACATGAATGTCTGGTGTTGTGAACGGGGTGTCTGTAGCCCCCGTTGCTTGCATTTGCAAAATGATAGAAAACTGTTGAAGGTCAAAGCTTACGTCTCATGATAACCTGTGAGTATGAACAGTGCATTCAGGCTTTTTAAACGTATCCTTTCCTTTTTTATGTATTCTTTTTGTATATCTTAACAAGGAAAAGCTCTCGCTTTTATCTTTTGAGCGCTCTGAGACTGCTTAGATCGATGAATTATAACTGAGTTTCACTGTCCTGAGACAGACTTGTGCTGTTCTCTTACCTTCAGCTGAGGGGCTGAAATCTATCAACGCGAGCGGTTCGGGCCTATCTATCATCTGCCTTTTCAAACTGTCCTTCCCGAGATCCTGCTGGAGTCTGTAGCTCTTGCACTCGCTGTGTTCACAGCCTAAAAGGACTTGGTACAAAATAGAAATTCAGCGCTGGTACTGTGAGACCTGGGGCATCTGAATGTCAAACTCCATCTGATGAAATTGCATTCTTCTCCTACTTTAATAAGATAGTGAGGATAATATAGTTTAAATTTATAGTTGTCATAAGGATAAGGTCAGCAAGTAGATCAGAGATGAATTGGAATTGACCCTGTTTTCTTTTCACTTGAGTTAATTTACTGACTTACTGGGCTACCACTTGCTCAGGATTCAATGCATGACTAAGTTGTGTGACAGGTTGTGTTGTCTTAAACTTTTTAAAAAATTAAAATATCTAACATATACATAAAATATTTAACCCTTTTATGTTTTGTATATACAAAGTGTATATGTATATAATGCATAAAGATAAAATGTCTTACATTAAGTTATGTATATATAATTTCATATATATATATATATATATATAAAATTCATATATATATAATCATAGAATCATTTCAACTGGAAGAGACCTTCGGGATCATCGAGTCCAACCATAACCTAACCTAACCCTACCACTAAACCATGTCCCTAAGAACCTCGTCTAAATGCCTTTTAAACACCTCCAGGGATGGTGACTCCACCACTTCCCTGGGCAGCCTGTGCCAATGCCTGACAAACCTTTCTGTGAAGAATTTTTTCCTAATATCCAATCTGAATCTCCCCTGGCGCAACTTGAAAACACACATATATGTGTGTGTATGTGTGTATATGTATGTGAAAAAGATACTACCCAAATACTTCTACCTCCAACATCTTTCCTAAGAAACTGGTTTGGTAAGTCCCTGAATTCGACGCATTTTATATAGGATTAATTTTGCTAATGTAAGTGGCAAGAGTCTCATGATTAACATTTTAATTTCTGTGGTATTTCTTACTGTCTCAGCTAGGAGTACCAGCTCTTAACAGGAATTTTTTTGGGTTTTGTTTTGTGATCGTCTGGAAGATGCCCTGTTTTAGAAGCCAATCAGCAAAGGCTGCAGAGAAGCAGGGTAGACCTCTCAGGCAGTGTTTATATTGTATATATTTCATATGATGGTTATAGGATAAACTTACTGTTGTACAGGAGCTGTGCCTCACTGCATGTTCCCTTCTTCCTTGCTTCCTCTAGGTTGTTTTTCCTTCCGTTAGTGCTGATTCCATCACAAATGCAGGAGTTAGTGGACTTGGGAGAAAATTTCTCACCAATCAGTTCTCTTTGTGCAGAAAGATAAATCTGCCGACTCTGTCAGCCTTGTATTTGTGCGGAAATGTTGTTTGTTGGATTTTCAGAAAAGAGAATGCGTGAATATGATCTTGAGCTCATTTTTGTTTGTAATCAAGGCCGAACACAAAGATTTCCAGTTCATCCCAGGGAACAGTGGTAGGAGTTCTTGAACTGCTTTTCAGGAATAATTGTAGCAACATAAGCAGTCCTGTTTACCTTCAGGTGTAGGCTGAGGTGCTGGAGGATAAAGGTTTATGTTATGGCTCTGTATGGTAATGAGTAGCTGGACTTGTGGAAAACCAAGTCATCCCTTTTGGGTTGTTCAACCTACGTGATTTGCTGCAGTGTAAGTGGTTGTGCTCGGCAGCTGGAACTTTGGATGTCCCCTGTGCATCAGGAGTGGCGACAAAGTCACCTAACTATCGTTCACCGTTAGCTCTAATTGCTTACAGGGAGGGAAGGGATTTGGGTTTTTTGGTTTTGTTTTGTTCTAGGCAAATTTCAGAGAAGGTATTGCTCAGCTAAAAGGCATATACAATAATAATGTAAGTAAAAGTATATGAGAAATAGTAGATTTTAGGAGAGAAGGCAGAAACACACTGATGGGAGTTTACCAGTGGTAATTAGAATTTTTTAGTTCTTCTGGGATGAGTTAATTTAAAATGTATGAATTGTTAATACTTCAGCTTTTTATTGTATTCCTTGTTTTGCGTTGGATATGCAGTTAAGTCAGTGAAACCTACTTCTGTTTTATCAGAAAGCTGCTGCAGTTGTCAGACATCATTTTGTGAACATCTGTCACTTTTAATATTGAGTTGGCAAACCCCCAAACTGGTAATGAATAAATGAATTCTAAGATCTGAACAGGCTGTGCTTGTATCAGAAGGCTTTGGTGGCTGGCTGCATACACAACAAGAAACACTTCTAAATACTGGGTCTAGACTAATTAGGCTATTCTAATATAGGGGTTGTTGATGAAAGCACTTAAAACTCGAGTCGAAAGAATCTTCAAACAAACAACAGCAAAAAACCAACCAAAAAGCCTACCCAAGAATTCCCTCTCGAGATTCGAATTGAGAAGTAGTGTTAATCCCAGCTACGCAGTGAGAGTAACGTGCCAGCTGTCCCAGACCTGGATTTGGCAGCTGACTGCTGGGGGCAGAGTGACGAGGGGTAGAGCACAGGAGAGATCATTTTTCGTACTGTCTGGAAGGAAAAAAAATACATAAAATATTGGTTTTCTTAAAGGTTGCTCAGCAGAGAATGAGAAAGCACTGAGGTAGCGGAGCAGCAGCATCCTTTTCTCTCCATGCAGGTGTTGCCAAACTCAGTGCAGCGAGGTTCTGCTTTGAATAAATGTGTCTTTTTGGCAGATGAACTATTCAGTTCTTGAGGCTGTGAAACAGGATCTTTTTATTTTTCGGTGTTTTAAAGTCGTTGAGGCACATGAGTTAAGGTGGATGAAATTTTCTAAGTAGACTCAGAAGGTGAGAAAAGGTGACTGCTTACATCAAGGGCAGAGAGGATGTTTGCTTTAGGAGGGGTTACAGACCATTCCGCATGGCCTGGGGCAGGTCACCCAGTCTGGCTCCTTTTTTAAAGCATTTAACATGTGGACTTAAGCTTGAATAGTTATTCCTGTAAGTGCATTCACAGACTGATAGGTGCACATGTCTGAATCATTTGTCTTTACTCAAATGTGAAAAGGAGACAGTGTATTTTTTGAGAGGATAAGTGATAGGTATTTTTGGAGTGCTCACATGATCTGCATAAGTTCTGGCATAACCCCCCCCACATTTTACCCGGTAGAACCCCTGTGCTGGCTGCATCGCACTGTGTGAGCGGTGGTGGCAAGTGACACATGCTTCAGAGCTGGGTGGCTTCAATGGACACGGTAAAAACAAGAATTTCTAGTTGTGAGGAAAATTTCAGCATACTGATACTTTTTATCATGTTTAACAAAAACCAACCAACCAAACACCAAAAAATGCAGCTGATGATATTCTTAAATTGAAAGTGTCTTCCCTCTACACTTCTCTGATATGAAGGAAGTATCTCAAAATTTGATTTCAAGTCAAATATTTTGCTAAAAATTACCTTTTTGATTCCACAAGAATCCCAGAGCATTCATTTTTATGTTTATTAGGTAGAAATATGCATGGAGAGAGAGAGATTGAACAAACGCCTTTTGCACATTTTTTTCTGTTAGGAGATATTATTAAATCTAAATACCCTGTAGTTTTGTAAAGTATAATGCATTTTTGATCAAACCAAATTCTTGATATCTGTTATGACTTGTGCATGAGTTTCACAATCTAATTATGTATCATATGAAAGAGAATTTCCTACCTTCTAGTTCAGTTGTGACTTTTTAATTTCATGTAATGTCTCATTCTTGTATTATGAGAGTGCACCTCTGCACTTATTTTATGCATCGTTATATTTTTAACATATTTTTTCCTTTTAGGGACAAAGATTCTTCAAGTTTTCATTTTCTCTGCATATAAAAGTTATTTTAAATGTTCTTCACCTTTCCAGTCTCCCTGAACTCCTTCTCTCTGAACTTATAATTGTTTCTCTGTAGAGACAAACC
This sequence comes from Caloenas nicobarica, assembly GCF_036013445.1. NCBI lineage: Eukaryota > Metazoa > Chordata > Aves > Columbiformes > Columbidae > Caloenas > Caloenas nicobarica. The sequence continues at coordinate 197,743,666 of NC_088245.1, read as the reverse complement.
AAATTAATCAAGAAATCAAAATAAAGTTGGTACAAAGTAGTAGCTTTAAAGCATAAATTTCTGGGAAGTTTGCAGCTTGGTGATAGAATTATATGGTTTCTTTCAACAGTGTAATCATTTGTTCTAGTAATATTTATGATCCTTTCATTTTGATAAGTAAGTCATAGAAGGTTGTACTGCACAAACTGTAAAGCTGTTGGCATCAGCAGTGGTTCTGAGGCTGAAACTGTGTGGTCAGAGGTGTCCAAGCAAACAAACAAGAGTGGAAGAAATCCTCGTGCTTGACTTCCAGAATAGGATTATGGTTAGAAATGAATTACTAGAAGTCTGGAAGGAAATACATAAAATGGATAGCAGTACAGAAGGCCAACAGCATCCTGGCTTGTATCAGGAATAGTGTGGCCAGCAGGACCAGGGCAGTGATCATAGCCCTGTACTGGGCACTGGTGAGGCTGCACCTCAAATCCTGTGTTCAGTTTTGGGCTCCTCACCACAGGAAAGACATTGAGGTGCTGGAGAGAGTTCAGAGAAGGGCAACGAAGCTGGTGAGGGGTCTGGAGCACACGTGTGGTGAGGAGCAGCTGAGGGAGCTGGGGCTGTTCAGCCTGGAGAAAAGGAGGCTGAGGGGAGACCTTATCGCTGTCTGCAACTACCTGAAAGGAGGTTGTAGCATGGAGGGGGTTGGTCTCTTCTCCCAAGTAACAAGTGATAGGAAATGGCCTCAAGTTGCACCAGGGAAGGTTCAGATTGGACATTAGGAAAAAATTCTTCACGGAAGGAGTTGTCAGGCATTGGAACAGGCTGCCCAGGGAAGTGGTGGAGTCACCATCCCTGGAGGTGTTTAAAAGATGTGTAGATGAGGTTCTTAGGGACATGGATTAGAGGTTGACTTGGCAGTGGCAGGCGAATGATTGGACTTGATGATCTTAAAGTTCTTTTCCAGCCCAAATGATTCTACGATTCTACACATTGAAGTCTGAAGTAATTCTTCTCCTGTGCAAGAAGAATGTTCTCCAGTCACAATTCAGCGGGTATTCTTACAAAGTATATTCTACTGGGTTTGCATTAATGTTTACTGGACTTCCTTCAGTTTATAATTCTGCATATATCTATATGTATTCAGAACACCAAAGTTAATGTTGTACCTTTTAGTAAATCAAAGCCTAGAACAAAATGTGTTAGAGACATCTACTAGAACGCTAGCCAAACTTTTCACAATACTTGGAGATAGAAAATAAATTGGCATATTATCTACAGATGTAATTTCCCAGGAGAAGACTCGAGATTTAAAATCTGGGCTGTTTTAGTGAAGAAACCTATTTCATATATACGTATTTCAGTGTGATGCTGGAAGGACTGCTGTCTGAATTTGCCCTTGGAATAAAAGGCAGGCATGAGCCTTTCTTTCAAAAAACTGCTTTAAGTTTATTTTAGTTAACAATTCATTGCCGACTGATTATTTTGCTTTCCTGAAACAACCTTAAGATGTAATTTTCAGCTTCACTTCTTAATTTAGGGGAATAAGTAATAGAATTTGAAAGTGATTTATTTGGATCAAAAAACCATGAAGCAAGACTAAGGTTTTTATTAGAACAAAAGTACAGATATTGAAGTTCCATTGCATCAGTGACTATTCAGATAACAAAATTTATTTGCAGTAAATACTCTAGAAATAATGGTGACTTTTTTTTTTAATGCCAGTCAGCCACAAGCAAGTGAGAATGGGGAAGTTATTTCTGTTTCTTTTTCTTTTTGATTGAGAGCAGAAGCATCTTTTGTATTTAGCTCCATAGTTACATGCTAGCTAGAGCCGTATCTTTCCTCCAACCCCAGATATTCCCTCCTTCCTTTTAAGCACCTTTCTTCTTTTTAAAAGCAAGGATTTTTTTTTTTTTTTCTGGCAAATGTCTGAATTTGGAATCAGCATCCTTTATTAGCTGGAGATTTTTTTTTTGTATTATTATTTGTTATGTTTATATGTTATATGTTATGCTTACACATCATCTATATTCCTGTGGGGTGTTAATTTTGAGTAGTTACTTGGCAGACAAGATAGAAGAGGTACAATACTCAACAAAAACATTCTTCTTATACTGTGACTGGATGCAAAATTTTCTTTTAAATAAGAAAACAGTACAAAAATTAAGTGATGTATAGCCAGGCAGTGATAACTAGTCATGCAACCAGGCCAGGGTCACACAATAGCATGGTCACATCTGTTTTGCATCTGCCTCCTTGAGATACCAGGAATGTGGAAGGAGACTGTTCTCCTCCTTCACCAGAAAAGTCTGATTTCCCAGCTGTAGATGAAAATGATAAAGAATGGAGATATACCTGGAGCTTTGGTGTCTTTGCATTGTGAAGGGGCAAACAGGGAACTGGAAAATGGTGCTACTAGAATTTAGTCTTCTCTGAGCAATTCTGTTGAAGACTGTTACTATATCCTCTCGAAATGCTGCTTTAAAACAAACATTTTGTGTTCCTCTCACCCCTTCTGAAAGCGAACACATTTAGTGCCAAAGAGCCTGTATATCTCAGTAGTTAACGGATGCAGATTCAGAATTGGCCTTAAAAGAGTTGTAGTGCATGGTAAAGGTGACTTGGTATACTAATGCTGGTAACTTTTCCTGGCAAAGTCATTATTGAACATAATCTTTGACCAGAAACCCTGAATAAATTCACAGCTGTGAGAAAAGTTACCTGATACGCACGGAAGAGCTTGAGTTTAAAATAGAAATGGATGATTTACTTTGACAGTAGCTATATGTATGCAAATCTTTGGAATCCTTGCCTTCCCTACCTAAAAGCAAAACCTGATAACTTCATAGGAATGGCGCTTTATGGGAAGTTTTATGAAAATGTTACATTCTGTCATTAAGCATAAACCATCTCTGTGGCACAGGCTGCAGTATTGCAACTTATTTCACAAGTGAAAGTAATACCTTGACCTTGGCAACTGTAATGTTCATAAATAGAAAACCAAATCTGAGCTTACATATATACTTAAATGCTGAGGCTGACAGACCTCTGCATGCGCTTTGACTTTTGCTAGCGTTTCCAGTGCTCAAGCAAGGTATGCTCATGTGTAGGTAGCTTGAAATTCGAAAGCTCCTCTCTCTCTATCCAAACGATGTCAAAACTGCGAAATGCACAGCTCAGGCCTCTCGACGTTCTCAGAAAGTGTTTATTCTTCTTGCATGAACTTGAGTCTTAACCTCGTTCGGCCCATCTGGCCCATGCCCCACGGTTTTAAAATATAGTTGGTACTTATATCTGAAACAGGAAAGTTTAGAAGTATAAAATACATTTCTGTAATGAAATGTGTGATGATTCTTGCCTCAGAAATGTTTCTCAGTAGCGGAGGCAGCAGCCAGCTTGCAGCAGCTATTGTTGCATTTCCTTGCATTCACTCGAGTGTGAAGATGTACTTGAAATAACCCAAAAGTTTAAAGGCACTTTGCTCGTGCAGGTTGTTATCAAATAATTGAATTTGTAATTTCATAGTTTACTAGGACTCAGTGAGTATACTTGTCTTGACAATGCATCCCAAGAGATGCTTTTATTATTTGTTGAATGACAATCTAAGTGCTGCGCTCAACCACCCTAACGAGTGGGCTGAGCGTGCGATTGGGGAAAGGAGCTGTTACTGACAACGTGTTCCCTTTAGATTTGGCTAGGGCAGTAAATAAAAGGTACAGAATTTGCATAAGCCTATTAAGTGGTATTCTCAAGGGGAACAGCAGTAATTTCCAATGCTGTTTTCAGTGTTGACAGCTGATCCATTTACAAATGAGATATTGAGAAGAGTTCCAGTGTGAAGGATACGATGGGTTGGCTTGTGGCTGTTACACAGCAACGTCAGGAAAATGCAGAAAGCGTAAGTCCTGTGAGCTGTGAGTGCCTGGGCTCATAAGTTGTCTGGAGTGAATGGAAAAACAAGCTATACCAGTACTCAAAAATAATGTGATTTTGAAGATTTAAATGCAGATGTAAAGAGATTAGTGAGAGCAGCATAAATTGCATGTAGATAGCTATTTTAACCTGAGAATATATCGATTTTTTTTTTTCCTGCCTAAAATGAGCCAAAATGAATCACAAGGAAATTGGACATATGTTATTTACTTTGTCTTGTTTAAATCTGTTTCACAAGAGACGTTTATTTGAACCACTCAAATGTGTGTCAGGTAAAAAAGCTTTTGTGCTTTGTGGTGTTTCTTGGAGTGTCAGACTGAAAAAGTTCAATACATGATTCTCCTTCAAGAGAAAGCTTCTGTATGCTCTCTTTAAAAAGGGACTTGTAGAGTAACTTGACTTGGTAAAAGTTCATGGAAAGGCCAAAGTAAGCTCTTAAGTCTTTATATGATTTTCTGGCGTCTCCTCTAGATGATCTCTTGTGCTACCATTTGAGAGGGTGACACAATGGTAAGGTTGGCCCAAGTTTGTGTCTGACTTTGTCTCCCAAAGAAAAAAAGTTTCGTTGATAAGCAGAATTATGAAATACGTATATCAAAATCTTCCCTCTTTATTCAGGGATGGAAAGCTAGTCTATCCTGAATTGTTGGGTTGCCAATATGTGCTCAAAATAGAGCTTTAACATTTGTCTAGGTTGTCTCAAAAGCAAACGTGTGGTTTTTGTTGTCTTTTAACAAAAATACATGAAAGGGTTTTTGATACAAGTAGTTTTTAAAAGTGTTGCCTGGTGCAGAAGAATGAGCTCTAGAGACAAAAAAAGAAAAGATTTGGATTGTTTTAAACCCCTTCATTATTCTAAAAAAATATTTGTTATAGCTTAAAAAGCAGATTTTAATTTGCAGAATGGCCAACTGTTATTTGAAGTGAAGGTTAGATTGTGTTCCCAGTGTTTGAAATTATGGTTTTATTAATACTGTGTAATTAAAATGAGAAGTTGAAAATTAGGACTTGGCACTTGGGAATAGTTTTATGGATATATTCCATGATGTATTTTGCATGCTTATCCAGCCTGCAAGTGTGCATAACTTCTTAGACTTTTGGCCATTTGTTGAAACCTAAATTAATGAAAGCCTTTTCAAGATACTACAGAATAGTTAGTATTGACTTTGAGATAATGATTCAAACTATAATTATCTCTGGTCTATTCACACATTGTGAAATATTTGCATAAGTGTCACAGAAATGTTTTAACAAATATAATTCCTATTTGTTGGATGCTTTCTGATTTGAAAGCGTGGTACCTTAGTGCTCAGAGTTAACGTGTCAGATGATTGTTGTGGATCTGTAGGGTCAGGGTTGTCACTCTTTCAAGCACCTTCTCGATCATTACTGGAGTTCTAGGAGCTGCATAAGATAAAATATTTAAAAAAAATAAAGTAAGTATTTTAAGAACAATCAATTTCCCATGAAAGGTTAGACCAGACCTTTCAAGGTCCTTCTGTGGTTCTATTTGAATGTGGTTATGTGACAGATTGGTAATACACCTTGTGAACAGATCCGTAAACCGAGCAGTATCGAGAGCATCCCAAAGGGTAATCAGGGCTCCAAAGCATCAGCTGTTCAGCGCAATGACCTTAATTTGCGGCACAGCCGGTGCTGCTGGACGCCTGACACACTCAGCAACCGGCTTGTCTGGTGCGGCGCTTCAGGGTGAAGGAACACAGTTTAATAAGCCAAAAAAACTTACGGTTATACTCTGCAAAAATTCCAGAGCTGATGGTTGAGCAGCTTATCCATGAATGTGGCATGAACGTGGCAGGTGGCACACTCAACCTTAAATCGTCCTAAGCTGAGCCACCACTGTCCCATCATTAGAGACCTGATAAGAAGACATGAGTGAGCCTGACACTGGGGCTTGCCCTAGAGTTGCTTGATCTTTCATTTCCTTTATTGCAGAGAGGCAGGCAAAGAGTATTACTGCTGATCTCAGAAGAGTTCTGGGATTACTGTGTTATTCTTTTTCTTGACTTTGTGTCCAGGTTCAGGTGGAAATTGACACTAGTGCAGACAACTGCGTGTACTGGTTTAGATGCAGCTGCAAATGCTGGAGTTGAAATTGCAGAGTTCAAAGTTAGGGACCAGTGTTCTGCTTCTTCAGGTTGTTATTTTTCCCATGTGGCTTGATACTGTGCTGCCTTCAGGAGATTTGGGGGAGTGGGAGGTGGGGGAATTTTATTAAAAAACCACACAAACCCCAACAACCAACCAACCAAAAACAAACAAAAAACCCCAAACTTGCAGAAAACTTCAGAATTGCTGGACTGTCCCTAAAATAGAATTGAAAATGTATCCTTTTTGTGCTTTTCATCATAAAAACACCTGCAGAACTTATTTCTGCTCTTCCAGAGATGTTAAAGAATGATAGGAATAGTTGTATTTCAAAATTGTTTTGAAGCTGGTGAAGAAAAAGGATCTTTAAGGTAACTTTAAAAAAAAAAAAAAAAGGCTTTTCTTTGGATTTCCTGAGATTGTATGGATTTCAGCACCAAGCTGGCATGATTTGTTTGTTTTGCACAGCACATACACTTCTAGTGTCACACGTGTTCCTGTAGAAGGGTGGCTGGGAGAACCTGAAGTGCTCATGATCAAGACCGTGAAGGTAATTTTGCTGACGCATTTACTTGGAGGAATTGGCTTATCATGAAAACATGGGACTGGAGACATTTTTCATTCTGCTCGTGAATCTCCGCTTTGTTGGTCTTAAACAGCTTGATTTACTCTGCCTCACTTTCCTTTATTCCATGGAATGATTAGAACAAAATACTTGCCCAGGTCAGTGGTATGCTGATTCAGAATATTCAGCCTTCAGCTTGCCGTTGACTTACCTGTCCCCATGTTGAGTTGGCAAACTAAGAACCAAGTCGAGAGCCTTATAGTGGGCTTAACCTCGAAGGCAAATTTTGGTTTATAAGTGCTGCTGTACTTGTTCTGAGGGATTTTTGAGTGGTACTTCAGTGTTTTAGAGACATACTTAGAGCTACTACATGGAATCACACAGGTTTGATTGTATTTTCAGAGCATCCAGTACAATCCCTATTCCTTTCAATGATACCTTTATTTTCACAGAATTCAAATGACAGAGCCGGAGTGAGTCCTTAGAGAAATCCCCTGACCCCCAAATTCATTGCAGCCCAAGAACTACTCTCTTAAAATGCTATTCTGGTTTTTAAATCTTTTCCCCTCCCCAGTAATGAAACCTGAGATATGGATGAGACAGGCTATTTAAATTGCCTTTAGCTTATATATATTTAAGAAGTAGTAGAATAACCTTTTGTGTAAATTAAAGCAAATAACTAGTTTACATCCTCTGCGCCAGTGTAATTTTAAGCAAGTAATATAGTAATAATATTATATTTAATTTAGGGCCCTTTCCACTCATAAATATTGATAATTTAGCTGATATTAAATGAAATGATTGAAAGTTTAACTGTACAAAACTGAAATGAAAACTTGTTATGATGCTTTCTTATTTTGATGTAATGACTTAATAAAAGATGTTCAAATAGGAGTTATTAATATTTAAGAATATTTTAAAGTTAAAGAAAAACTGTGGACCTTCTGGGATATGTTCTTAGTTTTCTCTCTTCAGCTTGGAACTTTTAATGTGCTTAAAAGAAAAATAGGTTCTTTATCTTTTACTTGCTGTTTATTTTGTCAAGAGAAAATGATTTGTACTGATATCACAGAATCACAGAATGGTTGGGGTTGGAAGGGACCTCTGGAGACCATCTAGTCCAACCCACCTGCTAAAGCAGATTCAGCAGAGCAGATCACACAGGAATGTGTCCAGGCGGGTTCTGAATGTCTCCAGAGAAGGAGACTCCACAGCCTCTCTGTGCAGCCTGTTCCAGGGCTCTGGCACCCTCAAAGTAAAGAAGTTTCTCCTTCTATTCAGATGGAACCTCCTCCTGTGCTTCAGTCTGTGCCCATTGCCCCCCATTCTATCATTGGGCACCACTGAAAGGAGTCTGGTCCATCCTCTTGACACCCACCCTTGAGATATTTATAAACATTGATGAGATCCCCTCTCAGCCTTCTCTTCTCCAGGCTGAACAGACCCAGCTCTCTCAGTCTCTCCTTGTAGGAGAGATGTTTCGGACCTTTATTCATCTTTTTAGCCCACCACTGTACTCTCTCCAGTATATAGACATATACTGGACATAGACATATAGACATATGCATTATATGTATAGACATATACATTATAAAAGCGAAATGATCTTTTAATGGTCAGGACCCGATGCACAGCTCAAGTGTTTTACTCAGTTTGCAGGTTGGCTGCCTACTTTGCGTTTTGCTTTCTCAGAAGCAACAGCAGAAATCTTGTCATTTTTATTCTGATCCTTACACTGATCGTTCACTGACTGTGCTCTCAGGCTAGAAAGGGGAATGAGCACTGGCTTCAGCAGGGAAGTGTCACAGTTGCCCGCATCTTGCTTGTGAAATGAATGAGACTTACCTGGCTGACTTCCGCCTCATATTTCCCTGCAGCCGAAGTTTGCGTGCCATCTGCAGGGGTGCACTGTGCAGGTGACCCCATCACCGTGTGCAGGCCAAGTTCCTTGGGACAGTGGGGGACGGGGGAGGGAGAGCGTGGTGTGACCCCCCGGCTCTGTGGGGCTGCTGGAAGCCAGCCCAGCCCTCACCAAGTGCTCCGGCCACTTGTATGTCCCTTGTGCAAGAAGCATCAGTTGTTGCCTATGTTGTTGGCCTCGTTCACAGGGAAAGAAGTCTGCTGAGAGGTCTGAACTGGTGCCTTCTGTTTTAAATAGTGCTGAGCATTGTCACTGATAGGGACACAACTTCCAGTCTCTGCAAGGTTATAAAGTTCTGTTCTGCATTTTATAAACTTTAACAGAAGTATGTTTAATGTATGGGATAGTGAGTCATTGATTGTACAAGTAGATTCTAGACGCCAGCACTTACCTGGCTGTTCCCCTTTACAGGATGCTCATGCGTAATCAGATTAAGCTTTAAAATATTGTACTTTGAATTATTTTTTATGTCTGACTATATGGCATATTTTATATAGACAAAATATAAATGGAAGAGTAGGAATCTGACAAAGGCATACTGCACTTGTGGAAAATGCACACGGAGTTTTAATAATCTGAAATGCTCTTCTCTCTTTGAATTAGGAAAAATGACACCTTTAAGCATCCAGTCCCTAGGATGTTTTGGAGCTTTCATACTCATTCTTTTCCTATTCTGGGCGTGCTTTATTTTCTTGGGAATTTTTTACCATGCCAGGAACCTGCTTGATTGAGATCTAATAATGGCATGTCCTAACATAGTTTGTTTAATTGTAGATATATCATTATCAACCTTTCTGGCAGGGCACCCTGGTAACACAGATGTGTCTCATTCATGTATGAATAAATTCCATCTCTAGTGTATTGCCTTTGTTTCTCCAAAATCCTCTGATCCTATTTTATTTCATATCTGCTGTTAGTGGGTTCAGCAGGCCTAATTCTTGTACATAAGGTGAATTTTGTGATGAGCCAAGTGATGATGGATTAATTTTACGGGAACTAACGTTGCAGTTGGAAGAAGAATCTCTGTCAGCAGGTTGCAAAGCTTTTTTGGTGTGAACATGAATTTAGCTAGCAAATACTGTGTGGAGCTGTCAGTGATCTCTAGCCGTTAAATGATTGTTTCCACCAAAATACAGATCAGGATGTTAACACTTTCTCCCATATGTGACAGCACATAGGCAGGCTGTGTTCCGTAAAAGACTGCATAGCAAGCTGGCACTGTGAGGGGAGAAGCGGAGACGTAAGAACTGGCAAGACGCTTAAAATCTGTGAAATCTATTGCCTTCTGTTCTTCCTTCTCGGTAGAGTGGAAGTACTGAATTACCATGTCTGCGGCTGCAGAGGCAAGCGATGTAAAGCGGTAAGAGTGCATCTGCAGAGCAAACCCCATGGCTGCACCACTCACATGGGGTTTTGCTTTGGAGTTGATGCAGTCTGTTCCTGCGGACTGTCTGCCTGCGAGCAGTCAGAGCCTGTAAGGTGCATCTGCAAGTCTCGTTTTGTCCAAAAGCAACCCATTTCATGTGCTCTGAGACTGCTCCAGTGTGCCAACATGGTAGGTAGGAATAATCAGGAGAATAATTTCAAAAGCATCCATCCTTTCATGACAACCGAAACACAGCCTGTAATGCTGATGGTATATTTTGTGACTTAGTTTAAATCATGCCTTTTAAAATACATCTTTTTCTGTTCAGTAACTTTCCTCTCTACATATTATTGATTATCACTGACATTTTTTCAGCACGAATGCCTGTGATCTACTATTTCGATTTACTTCCATTCTTAGCAGAGTATAAAGTAGATGAATATGTGTTTGCATGTACCCACAAACACGTGTGCATATACTTCTGGTGGACAGTTCGTGTGTCAGGAGGTTTTACAGTCTGTTTCCTCTGACCTAATATAGTCCTAGTAGTGATTAAGGAAGGCATTTGGGATGGAGAGATGTCCCAGTATTAATTTTTAACAGCGTACACTTGGTAATGTTCTTGCACTGAAACCAACTATGACTGTTATCCTCTTCAGGTCGGTGTTGTAACCGCATTGCCCAGGTTGTCTTCCTCTGCCTGCAAATGGAGGAGAGCACTGTGCTTGGACAGGCCTTGGGGGACCTTTTCATGACTTACTACTCTCATTAGTCCTTGCCTTATGAGATTACTTCAAACAGTGGGACATAGTGACTTCTAAACATATTGTTCTCTCTTACAAGGTCGGTGTTTTTTCACTGCGTGTTTATGCAGTCCATAACACAGTTCTCATTTTTGATTTTGAGATGTTACTGTAATGTGACTTCTAATTTAAAGGAGGGATGGATTTATAACTGTTTGCTATAATTTTCTTATGAAAGCTTCAAATGCAAAATTTGAATACCCAAGGCTCCTATTAGATATTCGGTTGAAATTCTGTGCTTCCCTTGGGGACATAAAAAACGGTAAGCTCTTAAAATAAAAGACTGGAAGACTGGGATCATGAGAGAAAAATGATTTCACAGCATACCCAGCACCAGTCAGTGCATCCAGAAGTGGGGCTTACAGTGTACAATTAACCTTGGATAATCTGCCCCGGTGTATTTCATGGAATTTAAGCCTCCACACCAATACAGAACATCGCTGCTTCTCTAGATGCCTGTGGAGCTGACACTGGCTGGTGGTATCAGCCAAGTGGGGATCGTCTGCAGGGCCTGTAATGGGACTCTGGGAGCCAAGCAGTTTTTTTCAGTATTTTACTTGGGGGTTTGTTGGGGTCAAGTAAAGCTACCAAGTTGGGTCAAGTGTTTGGCCTTTTGCTCAGGACCGTCTGTCAGTGCTGGTGACACGGACAAACCAGGGAAAGCTGCTGCAGCCAATGCCCCTGGGCGGCACGGCAGTCGCAGAATTAAGAATCAGGTGAGCTCTTTAAGGTCTTCTCTAGCACTAAAATCTGCCACAGTTTTTACAGGGAAGATAAGGCAGATGATGTCACCGTTCTGCTCCTTCTTCAATTATAGGTGCATCACTGGAGGGAAGGAAAAAATTAAATATTGGAGTCTGGATACACACAAAATTTTAAATATTATTAGCTATCTGATGCAGTTTATAAAATAGCACAGTTTGAATTTAATAGTTCTATACCAAAAAGTATATTTCTAGAATACAGCCAGAAGGCAAGAAGATTCTAGTATCAGATCTATGTTGAAGCAGTATTCGGTTTGTCGAGTCTTCGTATCCTTATCTCTCTTCCTGAATGTAACTATTATTTCTACTCTGCAAGGTCACACTGAATCTTGTACGCCACCAGGATATTCGTCACTATGCAGCCCTTCAAAATTTTTTCCTTTGTCTCAATTTTTCTTTTAACCCCTTCCTGGTATTTCGTTGAAGTTCACCTATTCGTAGCATTTTCTTTATGAGCTGTTGAATCTAAAAAGACAGCTTTGTCATCTTGGGAATTTTTTAGGAACACAAAGTCTTGGAATGGACTCTTGGGTGTCAGGATTCAGGTTCCTGTGATTGCATACAGAAGCAGAATTTTTTTTCTTTTTTCTTTTTCTTTTTTTCTTTTTTTTTCTTTTTTTTTTTTGTCTTCCACCCAGTTCCACCTTAGGACGGGCTTGGGTTTCTTGCCTGAATTATTGTTTGGGAAGCCTCGCCTTTACTTGTCTAATGTTTACAACTTTTTTTTTTTTTTCTCCCCTAAAGATATTATTTATATCTACCTCTTCCTGTGCAGGCTTTATTTTTAAAGCTAAATAACTTAAGTTTTGTATTTACTTTCAATATTTTAGAGGCATATAATTTGATTCTGTGTTGTGTGAAGGTGAGTTTTCTAGAGGGTCTATTATATTGCACCCCCTTGTCCCTGTGGCCTGTTTAACATGTAGGACTTGCTTCTGGTTGCTCTGTACGGAAGGGACTCCATACCCTTGATGATGTGTTGCTTTGTTCTGTATCTCTTGCGAAGGATCTGTATCTGAGGCAAGATGATCAGAGCAGATGTAGCTGTCGGAATGCAGAGCGTATAATGAATATGTGATGTTTAGTTTTCTGCTTTGTTCTTGATTTGTCTCTTTGATTGCACTTAAGTGGTTAGCTCATATGTGAAAAATTATGCACAATGATTTTAAGATCTTTGAGTGATGTAGCTAATGTAGCACTGGTAAGTTTGTGGATAGTGCTGTATAGCTATTTTTCTGTGTTATTTTGTGTTTTCTGTAATTCAGCATAGCATTTTATTGTCAAGTTGCTCAATGTCACTGTGATCATTCTCAATAAGTTTGTTGTCTACAAATTTTTCTTAGCTTGTTACTCATTCTTCCTTCAAAATTTCTTAGGAATGTGTGGAGCAGTATAAATCCTAGCTGAAATCTTTGGAAGATCCTGTTAATAACCTTCCTGCATTGCGAAAAATGTCCTTCACCCTCTTCTATAACTACATCTTATTTATCAATATATAAGGGGATCTGCTCTCTCACCCTGCAGTATTTCTTCCTTTATGTTCTGCCCTGGTCTTTCCAGACTGTGACTGCCTCCCTGTTCTTTTTCATCAGAAAATATCATCAACATAGTCTTTGCGCAATAGTAATTCATTAGAATTCTGAAAACAGCAATGCCGGAACTGATATTTCTGTTGCCAGAGTGATAAATGTGGGCAGGTGAGCAGCGAGCCGGCGGGATGCGGACGGTGCAGGAGCCGGGCTGGGCCCAGCCTGGGGGCAGGAGCTCCCTGAGCTGGGCTGGAGACACATAATCCCAAGATGGAGGCACAGGTAATCCCAAAATGGAGACAAATAGTCCCAAACTGGAGGCACAGATAATCCTGAGAGCAGCTGGGGGCCTGGAGATAGCTGTCAACCAGCCAGGTGGATTCAGCTCCTTTAGGTGCATTTGCAGCTGCTTTACTCATGTTGCCTTTTATGATTTTCCACTGTTTTGTTTTTTTATACTTCAAACAAGATAATAGGGCTTCATTTTAGGTCAGCAGTTCCTTCCTCCCTCCTCCTCTCCTTACCTTTTTATGGACGATTTTTGGCTCATAGGCTGTTGGTTGCTTGTGCCACTTACGGGCCTTTTAAGCTGCGCTTAAGGGATGTGTAACCTCCTCTGCAGTTCTGCACTTAAACTTACAGTTACACCTTGGCACTATCTTCAGTGTAGATGGATGACTCGTAGCCAAATTATGCCAGTATCTCTTCTTCAGTTTAGGTATTTTCCATGTGGCAGTGTATCAAATGCTTTATCGAAGAACAGGTTTTTCTGCATTTCTGTTCTTAAAACTGTTTCTTTGATAATTGAAAAATGTTGGTTTAGCCTGGCATCATTGGTCAACCCCTGCTGAATCTTGTCCTATTTTATATTTTTGTCTTCTGTTACTGTTTCTACCAAATGTTGTTCCAGATCCTTTCATCCGACAGAGTTACCTGGTGACAGTTGCTCTATTTTCCTTAGGCTCCACTTGTTACTATGCTGTTTCGTTCTGAAACCACACTCAGATAATTTGTAATCCTTTGTTCTTCCTGCATAACAATGCCACCAATATTGTTCTTACTCTGTCTTTACGTGCGGTCCTAGGAATCAGTTTGGGTTCAGTCCTATTAGCTGACTTGCATGATTTTTTTTTTTTTTTCCTCACACGGATCCCTATTTCTGATTCTTGTGGGGTTCCCAGTAAGTTATCTTGTAGTGTTTATTTAGTCAAAAAGCTCTATAATCCTACAAGTTGGTTTTTGCTTAGATACATATTCTTAAGAATACCATGCTTGTTGGCAAGCCCTCTTTGCTAATGAAGCTGATCGGTCCTCCAGCTGGTCTGTAGATGCTTATTTTCTCAGCCTGCCCTTTCAGAGCTTTAGTTTTTCATGCTCAGAGGATCCAAGGCAGGAGGTGTCAAAGCTCGTGACGCCGATACTCCGCACCTGGGAAGCGTAGGCCCCGAGGGGCCGGTCCCTGGAGAGGATGAAACGCCATCCTCGGGGACCCCAGGCCAAGTTACACTCTGTGGGTACTATTTGCAGTTCCCAAAAACTGCTTATCCGTAGTGCAAACTGATAGTTTTTAAATTCTGTTGTTACCTGGGTCTTATTTCTGTACTGTGTTATGACAGGAATATGCTCTGCTTTTCCTGTCAGATTTCTGTAGCGCTTGGGGGAAAGGAAATGAGATTTCTCAGTGTCTGTTTCATATCAGACTTTATTGACCGTTAATGGCCAAGGGTGGCAATAAAAAAACCTCCAAAACCTGAGAAGTGTACATTGGCTAGGAAGTTACAATCTGTTGGTTCTCACAATAAATAAATAAATCTTTATTTCACATGGCTACCAAACTCTGTAGGAATTGTTGGCTATTTTTGTTGACTATGTATGTAAAAGTTTTTCGTGTCTTATCCTGGATTTCTGTCCTTAAATTTTACTTTGTTCTGTTGAACATACTTCTTTTTAGTAGTTTAATAGCAAAATATATTTTGTGAAAAGTTATGTTAAATAACCCCCCCTTTTTTTTTTACCTTAATGTTCCTTCTTTTGTTCATTTTTGTCATAGGCTGTGCAAACAGAGACAAATATTCAAATCTACTTTTAATAGATGATGAATCTTTGTGTTACCAATTAATGTAGAAATTTTTAACTTTCTATTTATCTCCACTGGTGTGTCACCTTATATTCAGTATATTCCTGTCCCAACCGATGGGCCTTTAACCATCTGTGTGCCTCTAAAGAGGTCATTTGTTTGCCTTTAGCCTTACATTTCTTTTATAACCTTCTTGTATGTAAATTTCAGTAAAAATTGATGTACATTTTAGCTGTACACTACTGTGTTGCTTCAAAAAACATTATTTCTTCTTTTTTCTTCTCACCACATTTGCTGCCTATGGAAGTTGATTTGGTCTCTGATGAGCTAATGCTGTGATTCAAAACAGCTCCGCTGCCCTGTGATGCTGCATCTTAACTTTGTTCCCCTTCTGATTGGACCTTATTGTTAACTCTTTTTTAATTCCCTTTTTGTTTGTCATCTCTCACTTCATATCTTTTTCCAGTTTCCCTGGGATAATCTCTTTTTTTAAAATAAAGTCATGCATGAGAAGAAACACCAGCTCTATAAGTAGTCTATATAGAAGTAGTGAACAAGCAAATGCATGAAATGCTTTTTGGGTAAACTGATCTTTAGAGAATGAAAAGGAATTTCAGGATTAATGCTTTTTGTTTGATTGTTTTCAGATGACTTTTCTTCTCAGAGCTTGCTATTTGTCCTCTGTGCTTTTTATTTACTGCGTTACGTAACCTCTGTTGCATTTCTGCCTTTATGAATATATTATTTTTCAGAAACATTTTGGATTGATGAAAAGCTATATTGAAATTTCTGTATATTTAGGAAGTAAATCTCTGGAGGCTCCAGAAGAAGCAATATGCTACAGTGTTTAAGCTTTTTAATACTCTGAAGTATTTATTTCTTTAAGAAGAATTTACAGAAAAGGAGAATAGGAGGATATTAAATTTGTAATCAGAATAAAAATTGCCTTATGGATATAATTGGAAAGAAATCTAAGGTATTAGAGTAAATAGCCCCCCATCAGTACCTTCATTAAATGTTGCACAGGCAAAGACAGTAATGGATTTTTAAGCATAAAGCTTGCCTCAGAGGTTAACAGTTTGCATTTGAAAAAAGGGAGCCATATAAAGGTTTAATACATGCAGTTTTCTTTTTAACTGCGTATTAAGACAAGTGATCAGATGCTTTATATTAGATTTATTTTGTGCTTTCATCATGCCTTAGCTGTATATTTCACTAATGTAGAGTGATATTTTTGCAGAGTGATTTGGTAATGGCTCAGCAGTAAGACTGTCTGATCTGGGCATAAAGGTTCTGCGTTTGATGTTGTGTTTTCTGTATAATACAGCGTCCAGGACACAACTAACGAGGACTTGTAAATTGTCAAGGAGAAGGTTGGGACACAAAGGAGATGTGCTGCTTCACAGTGATGCTCAGCCGGTTGCACAATAAATGAGAATTTCCTTTGCAGGCTCTAGCTGGAGAAACTGTGGGCGAGGAGCACTTAACTGTGATCACAACACTGACAACGGGAAAGCAGCAGGATAAAAATAAACACCTTGTATTTCACTGTGCCTTCCTTTACTGTAGCAATGGAGACTTTTATATGTCTTATGAGTAATGGGAATCTTCTGTCTGTGGATACTTCCGGCTGAGTCCAGTAGAATCTAGTGAAGCATTTCAGCTCCAAAATGCATCTAAGTTGCTGGTTCCTGACTTTTGGTCAGTGGATCAACACTAATCCGTAAAGTTTGGGCAATGAGGCAAGCTGAACACGAAGTAGCATTGGAGGAAGTGGAGAGGCAAGATAATGAAAAGGAGAGAGTGTCTGTATTGAATTCTGTAGATCACTAGTTGCTCTTCTACAACATAATGTAAAAATCTTGCATTCGAAGGCAAGGGAACACTAAAAATGTATTTCTTTTACTACCTAAATAAAAGAAAACCCACATGATTTGTGGATATTAATAATGTAGATTTTATATAATCCATGCAAAGTCCTGTCTAAATGCAGTTTATATTTTGTTAAGCATAGGTTATAAAATCTGTAAGTGAAGGCTGGAACTTCGTTGCGTATACACCGCGTATATGCTGTGGCAAAATTGCAAGTTTAAGGTGAGAAAACAGGTGGACACAAAAGACAGATGGGGAAACACAAGGTAATGGAGACAATTATGAGTGATGTAATCAGCTGTAGTTGCAGTGAACCATCTGCCCAGCTACGGAGAGAAATTTTGTAATATCATTGTTTTAACTGTAGTGCACTGTTTTCTCATTCTGCCTTAAGGATGTAGCAATGCATGTGTGTGTATAATTCTGTGCCTGAGCAGTGTTGGTTGGTGAAGTTTATTATGGCGTCAGAGAGTTGTTCCTCAGCTCTCAGCTGCCTTCAGTGCCCAGAATTGTGGATGCCTGGTACTGGAATTACAGTCGGTAATGGGATATTGGTGAATTTGATGTTTAATAATAATATGATAATATTTGTTTCAATGAAGTATTTTCTCCTAGTGCTGCATTACTGTTTTGACTAGATTCGACTGATGTTTTTAAGATTTTTATCCTGACTACTCAGCTAAGAGTTGTCATCTTTCATACAGTGTAAGGTACTAGGGACATAAATGAGACTACTTCTGTCCTATATGTGGCATTCCCAAGTTTTGCCTGAAATGGAATATTCACGTGAATTTTTAAAATTATATCTAGTGTTTGGCTTCTTTTGCCCAAATAGTTCTTTAAGCCCTGATAGGCCAACTCAGCTCAATTCACCTAAGTAATAGATTTGATTTCTGCACCACCCACCCCCTGAGTCCAGAAAAGTTAAATAGTGAGACTGTTGTATCACTGTTTCCTCAAAAACCTCTTTCCTTGGCTGGTAGGTAGTGGTAGTAGGTGGTAGCAGGTATGTGGCAGTAGGATGCCCATCTGTGTGGCATTTAACAGGTCTTAATGAAAATAAAGTTTTATCTTGTCTGAAACATTTTTAGGACTTCTGGCATTATCCTGTCCTGGATGATCTGGTGGTTGCAGGGCAGGGCCCACATCGCATACAGAATTCGTAACATCAGATATATAAATATTCCTGGCAGCCTATCTGTGTCATCTACAGACTTGATGTAGAAGGTCAGATAAGGTAGATAATAAATACCAGTATTGGTTTATTGCAACTTAGTCTAACTTCTGTCTTCTAAGATTACATGAGCCAGAATGTTGTATGAATATTTTATGTGGGGGACTTTAACCTGAAAGAAGATGTCTCAACAAGAACTGAACGAAAATCTATTAATGATGGATATCTGCTTATGAGGACAAGCTTAATATAGTGTAGGGAGGGTCTGAAAGGTGATTCTAGAAAGAGCAAAAATAGCAAAGACTCAAGATATTTGTGTGGAAAGACTGATGCTGGTGAGTTGTGCCGTTTGAAATATGGCTGGCGTTGCAGTCCAGTAACACACCACATTTTTGTGGTGAGAATACAGTAGCAGAGGGAATGTAAAGGGTATGGAGATTTCTAGGGAGGAGAATATTTAGCAAGCAGCTGGTGCATTTTGGGGGGTTCCAAGTGAAAATTGCTAGAGTACATCTTAAAATGTGGGTAGGGGTGACAATAAGGATAATCACAAATTTCTCCTGGGTAGGCCAGTCATCCCAAGTTACTCCTGCAGTGGAGAAGGGAGGTAGCGCTTCTCCAGGAGTTGATTCAAAGCCCCTGATCACAGAATCACAGAACGGTTGGGGTTGCAAGGGACCTCTGGAGATCATCCAGTCCAACCCACCTGCTAAAGCAGGTTCACCAGAGCAGATCACACAGGAATGTGTCCAGGCGGGTTCTGAATGTCTCCAGAGAAGGAGACTCCACAACCTTCCTGGGCAGCCTGTTCCAGGGCTCTGGCACCCTCAAGGTAAAGAAGTTTCTCCTTCTATTCAGATGGAACCTCCTCCTGTGCTTCAGTCTGTGCCTGTTGCCCCTCATCCTATCGTTGGGCACCGTTGAAAAGAGTCTCGTCCATCCTCTTGACACCCACCCTTGAGATATTTATAAACGTTGATGAGATCCCCTCTCAGCCTTCTCTTCTCCAGGCTGAACAGACCCAGCTCTCTCAGCCTTTCCTTATGAGAAAGATAATCCAGACCCCTGATCATTCCTCCACCTCTGTGTGCACGGGTAGCCAAGACAGAATAGTTTCCCTTTGCTTCCTTGTCTGCTGCTCTGCTCTTCCCGTTTGCTTTGTTCCTGCTTTGTTTGAGAGTCTCTTATGTTCTGCACTTCAGGTAGGAAAAGCACTAAGTCTGTAAAATCCAGTCCTGCTCTCTGCAGAATGCTTGCTGCTTGCTCCTTAGAATATTTGGAAGGAAAAAAAAAAGTTTATATATTTACCCTGTAAACAGTTGATATTTGCATTACAGATTGTGCCTATATCTCGTAAGTAAAAACGGCTCCTTTACCGCTGAAAAATAATGTCTCGAACAACGAGTGTCTGCTGGGTCATTTGGAGTGAACGGGCTGACGCGGTAACGAAGCAGTTTGCTGCATAGCTGGTTTAGCCAAAATGGTCAGTGAATCACTGTCCCTTTAGATGTGGAAGTGACATCATTGCAGGTTTTAACAGGATCTGATCTGAAATCTCGTGGTAATGCTTTGGAATAAAATGACTTTATAATAACCCAGATGGCAGAACTTGTGGCTATTGTGTAGGCACCTGCTGGCCGGTAAACTGCTCAACCACTGTGGTTTTGTCTTGGGTTGCATCAGTAAGAATCACTTCTGGCTGGAGCTGCCGTGTGCCCTGGAGCTCGAACATAGTAATGATGAATTTTTTGGTTTGTTTTTCCCCCCTGGTTCACCTTGGTGGCAGGGGCGGGAATCATTCTTAGGTTAATTTTATTTCCCTCAATTTCTTACCTTCTTAGAAATGTAGCGATTTTCCAGATAAGATTTTCAGAAGGTTGAAAGCAGTCTCGTGTCTGATTCCCTTTAAAATTAACTTCATTTCTCGAACCACCCAAGCAATTGAGAATCATGCTAACTGTCCAGAGTTTTGACATCCTTATGGTGATTTTGAAAATTCCATGCCAGAAGACACACTCATGGTGGCTCCTTTAAAAATCCAAGTGCTGTAATCTTGCAAGTGATGGACTTAATAGCCCCATATCTCAAAAAATAAAAAATTGCGTCTGTCTGAACCACAGTCCTTGCAAATGAATGAGCACGAAACTATGAACAAGTAAAACCTGACTGAGCAAATATTCATGGAAAAGGAATTTATTTCTGCTGTGCGAAGTGTGCTTGTGTTTTCAGTTTGAATATTCGAAGTCAAGTTTTTTTAATGGGAAATACCTGCAACCGTTTCCAGCAGCTTTTTCTCCCCCAAAGGAAGAGAATTATTTCCCTCCCTGCTTTTTTAAAATTTGGTTTTGAGTGATTTTTTTTTTAAAGTAAAAATATGACTTTTTCTTCACATCGATTTTATTTTAAGCAGTGAGAATGGGACTTATCAAAAGACAAATTTTATTAAACCAGTGTAAATAAGTGAGCAGATGGATTCTAAAGTTAATAATCTGTTTTACATAAGCTTTTAATAAAGGTAGGTATAAAATATATTAAGAAGAAATATTTATTGGTGGACAGGCTCTGTGTGATATGTAGTTTTGATTACTGGACATTCCAGTTTTATCCTAGCTAAAATATTGATCTCCTGGCACTGATGGCCTGTAGCTGCCTCATTATTTTTTCTGTGGCTGTACTAAATACTGAAACCTACTGAGGTTCTAAACAGCAGAGCTGATAAATAAGATAATAAATTATGGCAGTTATCTTCTGGGAACTGGTAAATGGGTAGAAAATGTATTATGGTTATGTCCTTGAAAAAAGCTGTCTCGTTCAACGTAGTGTGAACTTTCTATCATGCTACTTGTCATGTCATGATTATTTACCACTGTATACCCTGAGCTGCTTTTTCCATTCAAAAACAAATCAGTTGAATTTCCCTACTTTATGAGGAAAGTTTCATGTTAGACAAAGCACAAGAGATAGTTGCGTACTAGACTGAAATGAAATATTACCTTTTATCCATAATGATCTCTCATACTCCCCTTGTCTGTGTTGGCATAAATTTGGATACGCTTTTTTATGTTTTTCCTCAGAGCAGTGGGAAATGATAGATAAAAAGAACCTTACCCACATTTCTGTAAATGGCTATAGGAATAAAATCTATTGAATGTGTGATAAAAAGTTACTGCACCATAAAAAGCTGTACCGTTCAAGCATGAAAGTACTGTAAGAAGTGCTTGTAAAAGCTTTTTAGATTTTTTTTTCCCTACCAGAGTAGGAGTAAGGTGTAGTATCTTCTCCCTTTTGAGACAAATCAAGACAATATCTATGCAGTAATACAGTGGGATAACTTTGGTTTCTGTAGACGCAGTAGGAAAAATAACTTCCTTGAGTTTTCTTTGTGTTATATATGATCTTTCGTGATCTTGGAAAAAAATATGTGTAAGAAATGCTGTAAGCGTTATCTCAAAGTAAAATACTTTGTGATTTTCAATTCAACGGTTTGTGCAGAAGGTCAAATTGGCTGTTCTTGTGAACTGGTCTGTTTGCTGCACCTGTATCTGACGGTATTATCGCAGTTACAGAACTTGGGAAAATATTTAGTTTGGAGAAGAGGAATTAAAATTACTTTTTATTTCAAGTGGTTCCATCTTGGATTACTGCTTTGAATAAAAAAAATCACTAGCAATGTGGAGAGCATGGATGTCTTCCCACTCTGCAGAGTTTCCTAGTAGGATCTTTTTAGAGAAGAATTTTTCCGCTGAAAAGTTTTAAGAGGGTGTTTTTGTTTAATGTAGAATAAGATGTGTCAATGTGAATGCACATGTATAAAATGTGTTTTCCACATTGGTAGTTGATCTGCCATTGTTCCTGATTTTCTTCCTTTTCCTAACTTTTTCTCTACTGTTAAGATTCCAGCTGCCTTTACATTCTGGAGTCATGCACTTTCTGGGTAAGTGGTATTTGGGATTCTTCCAGCGTGATCAATGAGTGGCTCCTGGCACAATGTGAAAACGCTTGCAATTGAAATGGGAAACATTTCTCACCATCCTAGAAATCTTCACTTTCAGACAGATTATTTTTAACTGAACCAATGCCATCTGCCATACGTGACCCATGCATTCTTTGAAACAGCTTCAGAAACTATTGTTTTTTTGTAAGAGATGAGTATTTCCCTTATCTCTTATGCTACCTATCTAGATTGTTTTTTAAAGGAGACCTCTAGTGAGATGGCAATAGGACCAGCATGTTAGCCCATAGAGACTACCTGTGAGGAATATGCCTGCCAGCAAAACCTTTTTTTTTTTTTTTTTTTAAAGTAGTGATAACAGATTCCTAGGCCTAAACCTGTTTTTCTTCCATTTCTTTTATCTGTTTCAAATTACTTTTTCAAACTCCTGACTTTTCACTACACCGTTTTGCTTGAATTACAGTGTACGCAATTGCTCCAGCTGAGCTCGGTGGGCTCTTCCATTTCCCTGGAGTGAGAACAGGCATGGGGCAGACCGGGGCGGGGGGTCATAAAATCATAGCTGAGTATGATTTTATCGTGAAGCCATTTTTTAAAAAAATTGATAGAAGAACTACTGTATGGACTAGAAATATTAGAATTAAAACACTGTAGAACGTTTTTTGTTGTTTACTGTGACTTATGAAGACAGCTGAGAAGACTGATTATATTCAAAGATTTAAAACTAAATTTTAGCATGCTTGCATTTACTAAAGCGACTAAAGATTTTTTTTTTATAGGTTCATATATGGATTAAACGTGTTTTTTTCATTTCTTAACTAATGTTCTGTTGCAGGATTTGTTGTTGTTTTTATCTACAGTTATATCCTTTCAGGGTGTAACACTGATTAAGTCGAGTCCAGTCCCTGGGGTGTTGCAAAGAGACGTATCAAACATATGTTTCTTTTTATAAAATTATTTCAGCTGTTTTTACAAATGGGTAGGATGACTTGCATTTATTATTCCTACTTACAAGAGTTGATTTTGAGGTTATTATGTGTCCTGGTTTATTTTCCAACACATGTATTCATGGCGAGTTTATACTTATTTATTCCTATTGAAAGATTGTTCTTAAGCGTAAATGTTTTTTCTCCATCTCCTGTGTTTGTCCCAGATATGTTTACAAGAAAGCTGTCATGTTCCTTCTGATACTTCATTTAGGTCTTTTCCTCTCCTCTCAAAAGATGGGCTCTTAATCCCAGTAACTCTTCTCTGCAGATGCTCCATCTGAATTCAGCTGGACTCGGTCTGAGAAGCCGGAGGTGCCCACAGCACCGTGTGAGTTCACTCCACTGCCTTCTGCACTCCCGTTCATCCTTGGTGGCTTTTACTGGCATTGGCTTGACCAAGAGGTCTTGGGGTGTGAACAGCGGAGTCTACAGTCATCCTGTGATGGAACGTGCCCGATTCCTTTTCTTGTTCTTTCTTCAGTTTGAGCTCTCACTTTAAATTCTAAATTCTCGATAGCCCTTGCATTTTGTGCTATTGAATTTCATCTCATTTTACTGTGCTCGTTTTCAAGGCTATCTCGTGCTTTTGAGTAACCAGTTGCTCATTCTCCTGAGCTGGTGACAGCTCCCGGCGTTGTGCCGTCGGACATTTCATCGCGAACTCGTCTGGGCAGAGCGGGGGCCATGGGACTGACCAGGGAGAATCACTAGTGCCCTGGTAATTTGTCTGTCAGCACAGATCATTGTAGCATCGTTTGTAACTATTCTAATCCTTGACCTATTTTTTTTAACTTCAGCTAATACTTTTTAGTGTGGTGGTATGTTAAATGTTCCACTGAAAATTAAATGAATTAGTCCTATTATATTGGCTTCGTCTAAAGAGGCAAGGAAACATTTTTATGGCAAATCTGCCTATGGTATTCCTGTGCTATATTTCTTATTCCAATTTCCATTCCTCTTTTGTAATCCATCCCTCTAAAACTTGCTTTTCTGCTTTGCATCCTGTTGAGGTCAGACCGTAATGGTCTGGAGTAGCCTGGGTCATATTTCTTTTTCCTTCACTGTTTTTTTTAAGTATTGTTATTTTCAATTCTACATCACCTGTCACTTCCAGTAAGAAGGATTTATTAAAAACCAAAAAATCTTCTGTCAGTTTTATGATTTCATGTTCTAATATTTTAGGAATTCCGTGATGGGGATTATCTGATCATTTAATGCCTGAATTGGGATTTTTTTTTTTCTTCTTCTTCTACGAGAGCGGGCTGTTTTAATGTCCTGGTTCCTGGAAGTTAAGTTGCCTTTGCCAATCCAGTATCTTAGTAGTCTTACTGAGAGCTGAGATAACACTGAGATCATGGCAAGTTTATGTCAGTATCTACCTCACTCGTACAGCTTAGCTGTCTCATTTTTTTGTTTTAATTTTAGTTGTGTTGCTGATGAAGTCTTTATTGCATCCTTCACAAAGTCTTGGCTTGTGACCCTGTCTTTTATACCTTCATCTTCTCACAGCCAATACGTGTTCTTGGCTGGAGACAGGCATTCCCCCTTCTGTCTACTCCTCTGTTTTCAGGTGATTATTATTCTATTTCGATCCGGACCAGAATTTCTAGTCCTCTATAGATGGAGGCCTAAATCTTGCCTGAATGTTTTACCATGAGGACCTCTGTGCTGAATTAATGCAATTTTTACACCTCATTGCCTTATTTTTAAAGGGAAAGAAAATGACAAACTCAGCAGGCTTCTTGAAATCTGTACGTTTTTCCAATTGTGTGAAGTGATAAAGATATTTCTACCTTTTCTGCTGCTTCAGAAGCAGCAGAGAAAATCTTGGTGTACTTCAGCATATCAGCCTGCTACGCTTCGGTCATTGTATCCTGGCAACTGAAAGTATTTTTAAATGAGTGTTTTGGGTGTTTTTTTCATCAGTCTATCATTTTCATCAATCTAAAAATTCTAAAACTGAAAACTTCCAACAAAGCACCACAGAATTCTAGAGGAGCAAGAAGGACTGAGAAAATAGTATTATTTATTTTATTTGAAACATCACCTTCATGACTTCTAGGAACGTCTCTTTACGTGTAAGGCATTCAAAACTGAGTTGTATGAAAAGCATCGAAGGCACAAGTTCTGGGGAGAGGTGTTTGGGACCAGCTGACTGTGGCTGACAGTGTGTTCTTCACTTGTAAATTTGCTCTGAGCCCTCCCATTTGTTCTTAACAGATTCTTAACTCTCTCTCATAATTGAGCTCTGGGAGTTAGGCAGATTAGACTATCTGAATATATATTGCTGAAACAATTGAAAACTTTTAATTGCTTCTGCCAGAGACAGAGACATGTACGATTTTAAAATAATCTTTTTAAAAACAGGTTGAAGATATTAATTATGTAAATTTCCATATAAATTTGACCTCTTGTTAAAAGGTGACTCCTTCAAAGGAAGGGGGTGTGGAGGCTTTCAGCTCAAAGGCAAAATGTTTTAAAAGATAGGGGAAGGCAAGTTTAAACTGCAGACAATTTTGGAGCCTTAAGACAAGCAGTTGCTCGTGCTCTCAGGCTTACTACCTGTTCATGTAGACGGCTATGCTCACCGTTTCATGTTCTTTCTTACGACTTTATGTGAACATCCTTTTTGGCAAGGGCATTTCTGTAGTAGAACAAGAGTAAAACCCTAGCAGACTGATTCAGTCCCATTGGCTGTGCTGCTTCAAGTGTATGTTGGACCCTCCAGTATTTTTCTCATTATGATTTACTGGATTTGGAGAACAGTGCTGCTGTATGTGCTTTGTGTACGTGCGATGGCAGTGACACCAGGCACATGTGTGTGTTTTCCCTATACAAGAATCCAGAGGATAGATGCTCTTTTCCTCGTGTTTATCAATGCTTGAATTTCTCGTTGTTTACTGTAAGATCTCAGAGTAAGTTTTGCTACTTTTCTTACCCGGATTCTCACAGGTGTGCAAGGTGCAGTTCCATCCTGCAGCATGGCCGAGGTGCTGGCTGTGCCTGCAAGGGCTGCGTGTCCCAGCTTCACCAGCTCTGCTCCTTTCTGCGAGCCTGCAGGAGTGCTTGTCTCACCCCAGGAGTGAAAATAGCAGTGTACAATTTGCAGCTTTTCCCAGGGTTGGGAAAGGACCTGTGCTAGCGAAGGGCAGCAAGGAGAGTGTTTGGAGGAGCGACGCACAAGAACTACAAGCCCACTTCTGGCAGCGTCTTTAGTCTGTATTGAATACACGGAGAAAGGAGTCAAAATACTCATCCTTTTTTGAAGAAGAAAAATAAGTTATGAGATTTTTTTTTTTTTCACAGTTATTATTGTGGCTTCTCCATCAGCCTTTGGCTGTGAAGAAATTCTGTCTTTCCAGATTATCCTTGACTGACATTTGGTTGGAAGAAACTGGCTATGTTCTTCTGGGGTCTCTTGCCAGCGACTCACTTGGTTGACCTCTCTTTTTTTCCTCCTCTTCTGCGGTGTGTTTTCCTCATGTTTGCGGTGCCACCGCCTCTACCCCGGCTGGGTCTGCCCTGCCGAGCTGTTTGTTTGGTGTGTGGGATAGCGGAGCAGGCCTGATGTGGTTCTGAGATAGGCCGCGCACTCCCCATTTGGGGTCTGAATTCAAATAAGCAGCATCTTGAAGATAAAATCTCGCAGATTGCCAACCAGTATTACCACTTCTCTCATATTTTAAGTGGCCTCGGTAGTGCCGTGCCCAGGTGGAGGCCAGGTGAATTCTCTTACTTGTGTGGGCTCTCGGGCACTGAAAGAAATGACTTGAGAGTTCTCTAAAGGGGAAGGTGTATGTGCCATCCATGTCAATCTAAAGATGAAAACTCTAAAAAATAATAATTGTCACACTAATCTACTCTCGAAAAACCTACACTGCTTGAATGAACAACAAAAAATTTGGGGGTATTTTTTTCAAAAAAGAGATGGTCTTTGCTATTTGCGGTCATAGCCTGTGAAGGATATAATTGTGGTGTTGTAATTAAATGGTCATAGTTTTCGCTTTTAGCATGTGCAAAAAGAGCAAGAGAGAGCGCTAATATAAATATATTTATCTTTGCAAAGTAACACTTATTTAAGCCTTGGCTGCCTTAATGATTATGCAAAAAAAATCTTTATTTTAGAGTAACTGTGTCTAATTACTAGAAAATATAATCTCATTATAAAAGAGGATTTTTATTCTTTAACTAAAAAAGCCCCAAATTTTCAGTTCATTACATGTCAGCTCAGAGTTGCTTTCTTCCTGTATGATTCAGTGATTACATTTCTCTGAATATTTCAATTTAACTGTCTTGCACTAAGATAGCAAGTGCAGCCTGGGAGAGAAGGAACAATTCTAGTTCTTCTAGAGACTGAAAAATTACAAGTTCCAGAACACAGCACGTTCTAGGCATACCCGAAGGGCTTAAGAGTTCTTTTCAACCTAAACCAAGGCAGCTCTCCCCTTTCTGCTCGCCTCCTCTCACCCCCATTTTGAGTGTGGGCCTTGTTTCATGTCGGATATTAGTACAGGATGAATACGCAGATCTTCCACCTGCTGGAAAGTGAGACAAGGTCTCAGTGTTGTCATTGTTGGAGATCTGTGCAGCTTTTCCTGGCTCCTCAGCTCCACATTTATGTGTTTTGCTGGAAATGGCCTTTTCTTGCTCACAAGAATGGAAGCTCTGGAATAGGGAGGATGAATCAACAAAATCATGTTTTTTGCTTGTTAATCGATGTTGTATGAGGAACACGCCTTCATTTACTAAGATGTAATCCTCAGCTTAGGATAACTGCAAGCAGTTCATCGGCTTCTCTTGGCTGTAGAAGTGCTGGAGATTTTGATGGTTACTGTGTGTTTCTGTTGGATTTTACCAGAGCAAGGCTCTGCTGTAATGGTGCATTACCTGATAATGACAGGAAGGAGTGGAATGAAAATATTTATGTCTTGATCTGGCACTGCAGTTACTAGTGATATTAATCATTATTGTATACTTCTTGTATATTTTCTGAGACAGTCTTTGAGTTATTAGGATATCTTAGCTTGTACGTGTTTCTTGGAAATATGTTTTTTTGCCAACCTTAACACCAAGAATAAATGAAAGCTATGATAATATATTTGGTTTTGAATTACAGTCTTCTGGAATGACTTTATCTTCATTTAGTCAGGCATACTCAGTTATAATTTAATTTACTTTTTTGCCTAGAAATATGTAAAGTAGTTCATTATTCTCCGTTACACCTTTCTTTTAAATAAACTGCCTGAGAAGTCATAGTCCTGTGTTGCTAAAGGCCTAATGCTTTAGAAAGGGATGTCGCTGCTGCTTAGGCTCACTGGTAATGGAGATTTTCAGGCTAATGCAATAGCTTATACTGGAAAGTTCTGTGGTCCAGTGCATTAAATGGAGACATCTTTCAGAGTGAGATAGTATCTAATCACTATAACTCACAAATTTCTTAAATAGTGGTTTTGTCCATCCTGGGTCTTATAATGATACACTTAGGTTTTGTGGTTTTTGTCTCCTTATTTCTTATGTAATATTCTTATACTTAAAGACTTGGAAAATGAGGTGCAGTGATTTTGCAGATCAATGACACAAGCTGTTTGTTGGCGTATGCAGATGCTTCAGTTGTGTGTACAATTACATAATTTATAGTACTTAAATCAAATGTTTGTTTTGTGGGCTAGGGAGCTCAGCTCTTTGCTAAAGCATTCTTTAAAATCTTCCTGTTCTGTGGAGGAATCAGAATTTGGGATACATAGGGAAAAGAAAAAAAAAAAAAGCAGAGGGTGTTGAAACGATAGGAAAAAAGCATGTTACGATTTTTAAATTGTAGTTCACAGAATAAGTTCAGTAACTTAATGTAAATGTTGGTATATCAACCTATTTTTTTTAATCTTTGCTTTTTTTTACTGACTTGCTAGGAAGAGAGACTTCTGTCTCTGTTTAGCCTTTGCCTAAACTCACAGTTTTAAACGTTGATAGCAGCTGCTGAAATGAACAGTCAGGTGTCACATGGAATATGCATTCATTCACAGAAAAAGCATAATAATTAAGTAGAAAATTATTTTAGTTGTTTTCATTGTTTCAGAAGTATTCTAGAGAAATACTGCTATGTTGTATTGGTTAGAAATGGGAGTAAATTTATCATTGAAGAAGCATTTAATAAAGATTTCTGTTTTTAAACTTGGTTCCTGTCTGTGGTTGCAATATTGGGCATAGAGCCATTTACTGGTGCCTCTTTCTCCTTTTTTTCTGCTATCATAGTCTAGAAACAAGTAAAAATGATCTACTAAATAAATACCTTTTTTTAAATATGAGGAATTGTAGCAAATACCTGTCTAAACGTAGAATCAAGCTCATAATGTAAAAAGCATTGCAGAAAATTCCGGTTGTTATACCAAGTGGGCAAGTTTTTTAATCCTTACTCTTGCATTTTGTGTTAAATACTGAGATTTCAGTCTTAAGTTTTGTTCTTTTCAGCTTTCATGGCTTAGTTTCATTTGGTTTGTAGAAAATGATGTGTTTGTTACTAAGGTGTCTCCTCTAACCAAACTCTTGAACCCAAACACAAACTCTAATGCAATTCAGATCCAGATGTACTCTTCTGTCCTAACGGTAATCAAAACCAAAGGGACAATTTATAACATTTAATTAAAAATGAAAAAGCGAAGAATACTTCACTAAAGCAAAATTAGCTCTGCTTTTATTACATTAAAATACCCAGCAGATGTTAACAAAAGAAGCTTGTTTTCCTCGGAAAGGTGGAGGGAGTTGTGTTGTGGAAGAGGTGGTTTGAAGAACTTTGCACTGCTGCTTCTCAGTGGCTTTGGCTTGTTATGGTGTTCACAGCATCACAAAGCAGCCTGTGGCTCGCAAGCAGAAATCAGGAAGGACTGAAATAGCTGTCGTTGCAGAGAAGTGGGCTGGAAATTAAAATAGAGGCCACCTAGCTACCACAGGTCATGAAGGAAAGCAGCATCTGTACATCTCTTTGTGGTCATGCTGCATCCTAGGATGTCTCTGGTCACTTTACTCAATGGGAAGACAAATTGCTGGTTGAATCAAACTGCATTACTAAGAGGAAGCTTTGTGGTGTTTAGTGTCTTGTAGGTGCTTGAAATAATATGGACCGGACTTCAGAGTCTGGTTGTTTTGCATCTCTTGATGGTTTCCTTCTTAAGGTGTAAGGTGTGAAGTTTGTATCTCACTGCTGCTTCTCTGGTTAGATATTTGCCAGGAGGAGTGAAAATTTCTCTCTCCTCTAACCTTATCTCAGTTGTAGGTAATCAAAACCTTGTAGTCTGAGTTTGGGAAGTTTTGAGTCCGCGGCATGGAGAGGAAGACGGCCCTTCTCGTTGTCTAAGGTTTGGTGGCTCCAGTCTGGCAAGGCTGCGTCATCTTCTGTGGGGAATTTTTCCGAGTCTGAATTCTATAGCTTGGCGGGAGGTTGACGTGCTTGGTGATAATACAAATGTGATAAATACTTGCTCCTATTGTGGGCATTTTCTCAAAGAAATACAAAACAAGTGTGTGCAATTGAGTACCACATCGATTTTTGGTTTTCAGAGACAGTTGCTGTTGAATTCTGGGTAAAGTAATGTAATAATACTGGGAGAGACTGAAAAGTATTTCCAGCTACAACACCATTCTTCCTAGGAATTGTAAGGTATAAGCAGGGAGGAGAAAAAAATCCCACAAAACCCCTAGAAAAGCAGTAGTGCTTGTTATAGCTAATGTGACTGGAGAACTGATTACAGCGCTTTTTTCTACTGATATTTTACCCCACCATATGTAGTCCTGTCTTCAGACAGCTTCTGTAGTGAATATACTGTGCTTGCTTTCACAGGCTTGATGAGTTGAAATGAAGAAGGAAAATATAGTTAGAAACAAACTTTACATTTGGTGATTTGTAACAATCCAAAGGTCGAAGCAAAAGTATTTGTCTTGGTTACAGTAAGAGACGGTAAGATCCTGAGTTGCTGTGGATTACATACTAAGTCTAAATTATTGACTTTAAAAATTGTATTAAGAAGAAAAATTATTCCATATTAGAATAGGAAAATTTACTGATATTTGTGTTTCTGATGCCCTGTCTTTTCAGAAAAAAATAATTGAAAAATATTAAATCTTATGTCTTAAACTTGTATCTTAATTTAGAAAACCTTTGTCATAGATTCAGCTAAGAATATCATACCTTTGAAGCTGGAAAACAAGAGCCTGCTCCTTCTTGAGAAAAAAAGAAAAGAACTTGCCTATTAGCTGTATTTTTTCTGATTATATATCAAAATATTTGACTTTTTTTTTTTTTTTTGGTGCTTCTGAGAGCTAGCTTTTATTCTAACTCATTAAATAATCCAGCAAGCCATCTGGCATGTGCAAAAGGAAGAAGAAACTTAGGCTTTTGATTAGTAACAATAGAAAATCCCTCAACCCTGCAGCTGAGCCTATGTTTTATGGAATTTTTATAAACTTGTGTGACTTGTCTAATGCGTAACTGTTATATACCATTTTATAAGAGGCTGGTTATCATTCCGATCTGGTTTGATCAGTTTAACTGTTCCCACACCTTCATAGAAGAAGAGGTGAGACGCAAGGACCGGTTTTTATTGGGCAGGGGGCACAGAGTCCGCACTGGTGGGCAGCGGGAGCCTCTTCTCATCGTGTGCACCGGCTGCTGCTTTAACTCCTGTTACCAACCGGAGTCCAGCGCAGAACCCTGAGATCTCACAGCAACAGGAGAGCCTGTGCCCAGGCCACGTGTTCCCACTTTGTCCTGATTGATGGCTTACTTGGTGGGATAATTCAGCTTCAGAAATGCCTCTGCTGAGGTAGGTGCCGGTTGAGCAGGCTTTGATGTGCAGTGTTTTTGGAGTGAGCCGGTCTGTGGGGACCTGCTGTGCCCCTCGGCCTGTGGCTGGCTCTGGCATTAGGGGCAAGGGCTGGTTGTCAGCAGAACCCCTCCATTCGCTCCTGTCTGATGGGACAGTGCTCCTGCCTGCAGAGCCTGTGACCCCAGATCTCAGCTACTTACTGAGCAGTTAGAGAGGAGTCATTGCTTCTGTATCCTGTGCAGCAGTTGAGGTTAGCAGATGGAGGAGATCTTCTGGCAGCCCCCAGCAGCTGGTGGTGCCTGCTGGTGTGGTGAACCCATTGTGAAGAAAAGAGATGAAGCCGTGGAGAATGTGGGTTAAATGCCAGCCTGCTGCTTGTAAATTGTCAGGTATCTTCTAGTACAAAAGATGAATATGGGAAACGAATAAGCAGAATGGCTTGAAAACACAGGGAACCAGGAGTTGCCACTGAAGATTAGGGAAGCCTGAGGTCTGCTATCCATTGCTGTTATGCTGCTTACAACGGGTGAATCAGACTCCTGCTTGATGGGAAATTGATGTTTCAGTGTAGCTGTTTGAACGTGGTGTCAAAGCAAAGACAGGCAGTGGCATTAGAAATTTGGGTGAGGGCATTAAGTATTTGGGTGAGAGGGTCCCAGGGGTAGCGTGGGTGGAGGAGGAGGCCATGAGCTGAGGTGGATGTCAACAACCCATCCTGCATCCAGAATGCAGCCAGTTGAAGGAACTCCTGGCTCAGGTGTGTTCAAAATAGAGCGGCAGCCACTGGGACAGGAGATGCGGGGAATAGATGCTCTGAAAGACGCTACTGGAGACATGTGGAGGGAGAGACTTTAGGACTATGTGGGGACTCCAGAACAATGTGAGAGAGGTCTCCAGGAGAGGACCCAAGCAGCATTTGTGGGACCCCACGCTAGCCCCAGGTCTATATACACCTCATGGCTGACCTCTTGGACCATGTAGCCTCCTCCTTGGGACAGAGAGGCTGTGTCAGGAACCACCGCACTCACCCACCCGCTTGCTCTCCTGGGCTGCACCACGTCTGCTGAACAGTGAAGTCATGGTTTGTAAAATTGGGTCTACAGCTGTGATGAAAATGTTTTGGTATCTGAGCCCATTTGGACTTAACCTGTGACAGTCAGGAGGTGGTGTCTGAAGCTGGGGGAGCCTTGATAGCCATTGTCTTTGAAGTGTGTTCAGTTTAGTAAAGCACTGAAAGCATCCTAATAAAAAACCCCATAGTTTCATTATCTGTGAGGTGTGTAGAGTTTTATACTAATGCTCTATTCCTGTATGTTTTTTAAAATTCTCATCTCTTGACTCTTCTTAATGCTGCAAATTGTAAAATCTGTCAAATTCACACACTGAACTTATACTATGCTTTTTAGGTGTATACTGAGGGAGTTTAGCTCCCCATTTGTCTCTTCCTCCTCTTATTCCTTCTTTTTGTTTGGAAATTTTGTCCTACACCATTTGTTGCCATGCTACTTTGCAGCATCAAAATACTTCTCAAAATCACACAGAGCAGGGAGGGGAAAAAAGTACAACTGGAAATGTTGCCCATGACTGCTCATTGCTTATTTGTGCTCTTTAGCCAGGAAAACCTTGTTAAAACTAAGTAATGTGAACAGCTGAGATTGACATTTAAATATAATTTTACAAAATATTGATGCCTCAGTTTGAAACTTTCAGTCACCTTTTTTTGCACTAGCGTATTACACTGGTACCAACATTAGTGGCAGTGCAGAAATGAAAGATTATTTAAAACCAAAAAAACACAGCAACAACAAAACCAAAAGCAACTGCTAAAGAAAATGTGGTAGTGACAAGTATCATCCTACCACCTTGAAGTACATCTTTCTTTGAATTCTTCCTCTGGACAATTCTTTTTCTACTAAGTAGTCCATATTTTGAGGGTTTTATGTTTGTGCAGACTCTCAAAACAGTTTGTGTTTGTGGGATAAACAGCAGAAATGAGGGAACAGCGCAGCTTTCTGAGCTGTTACACGAATGCCTAAGTAGTAGAAGCTGCACAGTGCAACAAATATCGTATGACAATACTGAGGACATAAGTGCCGCTGCAGTTACTATTTTCTATAATAGATAATGGTTATTACTTGATAACACAGTGCACTAGCTGTCACAAGCCATTTTTCCTGTTAGGAAGACTATAATTTTTCTCTTTTGTAGTTCATATTTCAGTGCATTAGTGTGCTGACGATAATGACAGTGACTTCGAGTTAAGGGGTTTTTTTGCTTCCTTTTATAGTGGGTTGGGCATAGAACATGAAACTGATTAAAATGACCAAAATAAAAAAAAGAGAAAAAGAAGTTCAGTTTTTCCTTTTTCTCTCTGGTTGCTTTGTCCACTTTCTGTTATTTATCAGAAGTTTAGACAGTTTAGTTGACTCTTTTTCAGGCACTTTTTCCTGAGTAGTGGAGCTTTGCATCTTTACAGGATGATGAATGAGTTTTGGGTCTTCTCCTATGGAGTCTCCACATATTCCTGCAGAATATCTTTTGCTATAAAATACTTTCTGCAATGGCAGTTATTGCTTAAAATGTCCTCTGTGTATTGTGTCCCTTTAGATAGCCGAACACATTCGGCCTTTGTTCTTGAAAGGAGAAGCTCTCAGGAGAAGAGCTGGAGGGTGGGAATCCCCATGTTCTTCAGTTCCATGGTGTTGCCATCAGACGGGTGTCTCTGTGAAACCTATGCAGGCCATCTGGGGATGTCACAATTTATTTTCCACAGCATTTTACAGAAGTAATTAAAGTGCTCTTCCCAGAGTTGCAAACTACCTCCAAACTGCAAAAATACTCTGGATAAATCCTCAGTCTGTCAAAAATAGAAGTGACCTCTTCACCTGTTCTAACAGCAAGATTGCACACAGAAGAAATAAATATACCTTTAGTATCGGTGTGTTTTATACAGGGATGCTGTTTTGCTGATAATACTTGCGTTTTCCGGCCTGTGTTGTTTTCTCAGTGGTAGCCAGGAAAGAACAACCCCAAGCTGTTGGAAATGGTGTTAACGTCTGGATTTCACAGTCTCTGCAGGCTCATTTATTAGTTTTTGTGGTGTCTTCACCACTTTGTTTCGCTACGACTTTTTTCCTATGGTGCTAATAACTTTTGTGATTCTAAATGTTATTTAATGCTAAGTTGGGTAAACATCTCCTGGCACTGATGTTCTGCACCCTGATGTGACTGGAAGGGACACGAGTTATGAAATAGGAAGGTTCTTGCATGGCCGCTTGTGTCCTTCATTGACACAGAAATAAATCAAACTGGTGTGCGGCGGTGCCTGGGGACAGTGTGATGACAAGTGGGATGGAAGTGGTACCAATCAGTTGTAGCTAATGGCTTCAGTCAGTTGTACTGGATTTCTTGTGTGATGAGGCTTGCTAACAGTGCAAGCTGGTGAATCTGGTGTCCTTGTCCCAGAAAGGTTGGAGATGTTTGAATGATTCCGGTGTCCTGCCGCTGACAGGACTTAAGTTAGGCTGAATTGTTATTGAAGTAAATGAGGTCCTCGTGATATGACCCGCTTAAAACACTTTTATAATAAGGTTTCTTAGCTAATTTTTACTGGAAATGACTCATGCGTTTTAGGAATTACATTTTAATACATCTAATCGCTTTTAAGAAAGTTTAACGCATATACTCTGTGACTAGAAAAAAACCCCTAAGAAATCTCATTTTCTTTTATACAGAATGCATCAAAATCAAAGATGAAGAAAAAAACAACTAAAACCCAAGAAGCCAAAAAAATCTTGAAGAAGAAATTTAAAGTCAACACAAAAATAGTTTTTACTGAAGATGGAGAGGTAGGATCAATTCAAAATAACTGTATTTTGGTGAGAACTGCATTTGTAGTTTCTTTAAAGACAAAAATACTTGGTATCTGTACAAAAAGATACAGTTTTCAAAAGTGTGTGGTTTCCATAATTGGTTTAAGTTTTGCAAAACTGTTCAGCTTCCATTTAGAATTCAGTTCCACTGGGAAAAAGAGGAATGCTGAGCACTGACCTCTTTCCACCTTTGTCTGTGTAAGGTACTTGTATGAGAGCTGTTACTGGTCGTACAGAACTGTACCTCTTTTCTGCCTATTGTCTTCAAGTTCAGGTGGAATCGAGACTCTATTTCTATCTTACAGAAATGTAAAACAGTTTTCCTGTAGGTATTTGCCATGTCTTGAGTTAATGTACTGGAATTGTAAGAAGTCCCTGGTTTTCTTTCCAGCATTCACTATTTCTAGATTAAAAGTGTTGTAGGAAAGCTAAGGAAACACCAGATTTTCACCTACTGGTGCTGATGTAGCAGTGCATTGAAACTTGTCAGTAATTTAATTGGATCTTTTGATAGCCCCTGGAAAATGTATTGATTTTATACTGAAAGGAACTGTTGGGGATGCCAGTCACTCTAGGGTGTCATTGTGGTGATAACCTCACTGCAAGTCTCCATGCTCCATAAACTTTTCTAACATTTGATTTCACAGCTTCACATGCTGTATATGTTGTTTTTCCATTTCCAGCATTAAGAAAAAAAGTAGCTACTGTTTGTTTGGTTTTTTTACTCTAGATTAATTTCAGTAAGGCTTAAACTGAAAGAGGTCACCTTCACAAGTATGTAATTTGCTTTTGTGAGCAAATAAAGCATTTGATATTGCAGATGAAGGGAGTATAGCCATATAATTGCTGACATTAGACAAAATTTAAAAGGTTTCAGAGGTTGCCCCATTGACTGGAAATAATATCTTCAGATATTTTTAGATATTCAAAAGCTGTTGTGTCATTTTAAATTTTATATACAAATGCTTTATGTATCTATGCAATGAAGCAAAAAGGAGTGAAGATGGAGGAAAAAAAATAGCACAGAGATTACAGTTAGAAAAGTAGCACAGTGGAGAAGTGGTGACTTGTTTAATGAAGCAAATAGTTTGCATCTATGGATGTTGTTCCTGTTCTTCTGAGCTCTGTAAATCTGTGCTTTACAGTTTTACTGCTCTAATCCACATGCTTTTCTTTGGTAAAATAAGGCTCCTTTAAGAAATGTGTCTTTCTAGAAAATACAAATACACAAACTACATTTTACAAATGGAAGTGGAAAAGGTAGGTTTGGTTTATCAGTATCCAGGTGAATAACAGCCTGTGTGCATTAGGGAGTCCTAAACATGTTTGGGTTTGCATTTGTATCTGAACGATATATTTTCTGCTATATAGTTTCTTTTTTAGACTTACTACTCTACCAATCCATAAGCAAGAATGATTTCGCAAAGACTACACCCAGATGATGTCTACTTATACCATGAGGTGTAAGCTATTAGGTCGTAAGATGTGCGGGGGTATTTTGTGGTGAATAGGTAGTCTTTGTCTTCGCTTTAGAGTTTCAGATATTTAAGGGAAGCTTCAGCATGTCATCCACAAGGCAAACTTGAATCACCAAACAATTCCAATCGAGTTTTCCTACAATAACCAATGAAACCCTCCATATCTGTTCTTCTTGCTTTCCCTAAAACATGACCGTGCAGTCATGGTTTTTCATGTGCTGTGTGATGAAGGCTTATCTCATTTTCTCTCAGAATGCTGGAATATTGATTGTTTATATGAAAACATACTGTTTAGATTTACTAGTGTTTTGTTCTGTTGCATATATTTTGCAGAGTCATTTCTTGAAAGCAAATATATTTTTTCTCCCAAAATGACTAGCAGGATTATAAATTATTTGTTCCATTAGGCAAAGAGAGAAAACGAGGGGAAGAAGTTGAAGTGAATCCATTAAACAGTAATATGGTGTAATGGAGGCATTATTTTCAAATACTCGTTTTTGACTGAATATGGCGTTAAATAAGTTTTCCAAGTTTGTATTGTGCAAAAGTTTTGTTTGTTTTTTTCCTTTGCAAATGGCCTTTTTATTTAGTCTAGAAAAATAATGTATTGGAATATTTAGGGCATCAACACTCTGTGGAAAAATGATTCTAACCATTGTTTTTCTTATTGACGTGTATAATTCAGTTGGTACAGCAGTGGCCACCTGTGCAAAAATCCAGTTTGGCGAAAGCAGATGAGGAAGATGATGCCAGTGGTATCGACTTAGATAAAGCAAAAGAGATACTGCGGGAAGAAGACAAATTTGACAAAGAAGAATACAGGAAGAAAGTAAAGGAAAAACATAGGGTAAGTTGCTTTGTACCTCATTTACTGAAGTGCAGAAATAGAAACTGATGTGGATTACTCAGTGAGGAAAAATGCTTAAATATATTGTGAAAAAAGCGCAGTACAAGTTCATTTAAATTCATCAGTTTTCTGAGGACTACATTGCAGACAAGAAGACTGTTCTGACATAAGTAGCTGGATAACACAAGGCCTTATGCAATACCAGTTGTTGGTAATGGTGGAGTTTTAATTACAGCTTTAAAATGTGGTAGGAGTTTAGTGGGAACATATTTTTTTTTTAAACAGTGTTGAGAGGAAAGGTTTGTTTCACAAAAGAGAGTGCTGTTTGGTATATGTGCTGTAACAAATGTTGAAGATATTTAGTGGGAAGGGAAAGTGAAAGAGTGTCTCTGAAATGTCTTCAGACTACTGCTTGCTCAGTGTTCAATATCACATTTCAGATAGGCAAAAGTACTAACTTTTTGCATCGGTCTTATTAGAGCTATCAGAATTTATTTCATGAATTATTTAAATAGTGCCAAATAGTTTTGGCTGTAATTTGAAAACTTCAGCGTCTGCAGTCTGGCTTTTCTTAGGCATCTAAAAACCTTTAAATTGCAGACCATAATTTTGCAAACTGGTTCTCTATTATTTGTCATGGACCAAAGCACAGTTTTCTGACCTTGTCATGTACGAGTCATATGGAACACAGCTGGATATCATTTTGTTCAGGGATCATTCTGCTGGTTGTCATGAAAAGGGTTTGGATTTCTCCAGGTAACAGATAAATGCGAGATTCCAGGAGTATGTGTTGTTAAAGGCCTGCTTTATGCTCAAAGCTTCTAATTTCCAAAGCATTAAAAAGTGTTGTTTTATTGCCCTGCTCTGCAAGTGCTGCCTTTATCCAGTTTGAATTTTGATTGTTAGTGATTCATGCTAGATGTTCTAGTATCTCTTAAGGTTAGTATTTGAACAAAATAGTTTGGAGGGGTTTTGTGAAATCTTCAGGTTATATTTGGGCACAGAAGTATTCCAGCTAAAGTCAAAGCCTACTTCGCACATTTAATTTCAAAGTCTACTTCAGTAGTCCTGTTACAGTCATTTGACATCTACAAAAACCTCACCTTTTTGTTAGCCAAGTGTTGCATTCGAAGGTAGCTGCAAAGAAATAATGTTTTCTGTGCTATAGGTGAAATTATAGTCAATTTTACAGAAAGCAATGCTATCAGATTTCAAGGATGTAGCTTAATAAATTAAGGAAGGAGATACAGATTTATGACTTTCCAGTCAATCTGCTATTCCCTAGCAAATTCATA
The DNA here is from genome assembly GCF_036013445.1 of Caloenas nicobarica. Lineage (NCBI taxonomy): Eukaryota > Metazoa > Chordata > Aves > Columbiformes > Columbidae > Caloenas > Caloenas nicobarica. The sequence goes on along the minus strand of NC_088245.1, from coordinate 197,704,325 downwards.
TACTTTGAGTGACACAGTTGCATGTTTGACATCAGACTTCAATGATTAAATACTTCATCAGTTGGTCTTTTAACACAACTTCCTCGTTATAATGCTGAGGAGAACAAATGATGAAATACTTCAACTGTGGTGATACTATGATGCCTCTTTTCAAAAGTGAGGTGGGCAAAATGAGCATAACTGGCTACATCATCTATCTATCTATCATCTATCTATCTATTCTAATTATGAGAAGTGTCAGTTTTCTTGTAGCCTATGTAAAAGAGATTCAAATGTGTTACCAACAAAGGATATGAAAGCAGCAAAAAGACGAGATGTTCTTACCTTATTTTAATGACTTCAGATTTTGCCTCAGTGCAGATGTCTTAGTGCCCCTTCTTGTGTCATTGAAAGAGGAGCTTTTCAAAGTCACGTACTCTCATCCCATCTTACACATCCCCTCACTGGCATTCAGCAGTCCCTTTCATACAAAGTCTGAAATCCATCGCTTGTGACTGTCATTGCTTCTTTAAAAATCCTCCATACTTCACTGTCAGCCAAAATATATCATGGCATAGCACGAACTCTGTCGTCTGGCCTTTTCTTTCTGCAATAACACTAATTATTTCTTTCCCATCTTTGTTTGAATTTCCTTCCTGCAAGCAGACTGCTGTAGGTCTCTGTCCATTTGACATCCTTTCTAACAGGAGATGTGACAACTCTCTGGTTCTTGGTTTTCCAGCTTGGTTTCTGAGTTCTCCTACAAATCTCTCCTAGCTTTTTGAAAAAAAAAAAAGTGGTTAAGTTTTTCTCCTCCGCTTTTCCTTCAGGTTTGTTCAAGATCTTTGCTTAGCTTTTTCATCAATTTAAGCACCTTCTGTTCCTTCACTTTCAGCAAGATTCAAATGTCCATATCTTGATTGATATTTCCACCTCTCGATTTCTTTTCTTCCTACTACAGCTGATGCTTGGTGTAGTTTCCTGGTTTGTATGTTTGGCAGTTTTTATTTTTTTTTCTTTATAGCAATTTTTGAAACATGCTAAGTTTATTAAAGTTATTATATAGGTAGATTAGAAGACCTTTAGAGACAAACGCATTTTTGTTCTGCATAAACTAAATGTAGCAGTCTGCTACATGGTAAGTACTTCAGTAATCCAAAAGTCCTCCGAAGCTGAATGTATGCTAATACCTGAAGTGTCTATATTGACTTCAAAGTGGTGACTTAGAATAACAAAATAATTTATGGAAGGCCATGAAAGCGTATGTTACTTCATCCAGGTTTTTATATCTTGCACATGGGTTCAGATTTTGATTTAGATCATCAGTGGTTGTAGAAAAAGCAGTGTTTTTATAAAGCTTGGCATTTTATAGGTTGTCTTCCACTGAGAATCTCTCTCTTATGGTTTCTTCAATATAATCTTGAATATTAAAGATCTTTGGGAAAAAAGATGAATTTCTTAAAATCAAAACTTGCACAGAGGTTTTTTTAGGTGAATATGGCCTGTAAGCTTAATATGAACTTTCCTTGCAAAACTGTTTCTGATGAAGAGCAAAACTATTCAGAAAGTATCCACAGGCCATTGCTTTTAAATCCGTTTTGAATGTCATTTAATTGAATGAGCGCAGTTTTCAGTATGATCAGAAAGATGTTTTGATGCATTCATGAGATGCTTGGATTAGATGAGATGTGTGTTGCCGTTGCCTTAAGGCTTGTGGAAACCTGCAAAGCGTCTACTCTATAATTAGGTTTCCTTCATGAGTCTCACATTTTGTTATCCTCTCTTTCCCATGTAAATGGAGGAAAATTGAAAATGGATAAAAATAAATAAAATCAGAGGTATAATTGTGATGTAATTAACACTTATTGAAGTTTTGGAAGCAAAGTAAATTTTAGCAGTTGAGCACAAGGGAAAGGGCAGTAACACTGATCAAGATGATACGAAAAGAATTCTGCATTAATGGATATTTAATGGCAGCCCAGTGAGAGGTATAGATTTGAGCTCTTTTGAAATGTGTAAAATGTTATAAAAAACAGTAAAGGGAAGAGTGAATAAAGTATTCAGAACATGTTTTCACACTCCATTTTTCAAGTATTCAACTGAAAATGCACTGTTGTTAGGAGGAAAATAGTGGCAGTGAGGGATTCATCCCGCTTCTTAATAACCTCTCTTTCTGTGTACTAGCCCAAGCTCAGAACAATACCCAATGGTGCTGAAGGGAAAATGAATAGGAGCCTTATTTCATACATTATTTTCCAGCAAGTAAGATATGCTGTGAACTTGGGATGATCAACACGAGAAAATGGCTGGAAGTATTTTTCATTTTATTTTATTCTGTTTGGGCGGTATTAGTAGCAAACAAGCTGAGGCTGCCTTCAGGGGCCCGGTGCTGCAAGATGTGGCGGTTCCGCGCCTCCCTGGAAGATGCTGGACAACCACAGTTGTTGTGGTAGGACAACAGTTAGACTTCAGGTCACAGGGGCATCTTTCAGAAGATGCTGCACCGTAAGCATTGTACCACAAGTCTGTATTTTAAATGCCATATATATTTTGCATTTTTGACACTCCTTGCAGAATCTTCTAGTGATACTGCTGTTGCTGGGAGGAGACTGGAGATGTTTTGTGGCCCTTGTGCTACTGAAATGGTGCTGATTTGTACCACCTGAAGTTTGGAGTTATGTGGTCTCTTAGTTTTGCTCATGGTGTTCTTAATTCAGTAGAAAAAGAGCTATTTTAGAAACTGTATTGAAATTGAGTGGCCTCTGTTTGGTTTGTTTCCTGTTCCCTAAATGCATTTGTTAATGGGCCTTAAATATGTCCAATATCCATACTCACACCACTGGGCTCTTAGACAGTCACTGGCCTTGACCTTGAGTTTTTCCAGGTACTGGTCTTTCACACGGTCTCACAGTGCCTTGCAGATATTCTGTTACAAGTTTGCTCTTTCACGTGAGACTGCTAGATAACCTTTTTTTATCTTGTTCTTACCAGTTAGGAAGTTTTGTGTGAACCTTCTCAAAGTGGGCTTGTGTGGTTCCTTTAGTGTTCAGCTATCAGTGACTTAGGAATTCAGGTCTCTTGTTGCTGTCTGCCTTACTGCTCGTCAGGATTAGTGTATTTGGTGTTCAGTTTATTACTTTTTCTCCTTCTTGTCTTTGTCTCGTGGTTAACAGGGTATCCTTACAAATCACATTATTACATTCAAGGTATGCCTAGAGAGACCATCCAGGTAGATTTAAACATAGAGTTGAAAAGGAGTGTTTTCTAATAATTTTTGCATCAGTATATATGGGGGAGAGTAGGAGAGAGACTAACTTTATTAATTTTATATTAATTCACATACAGTTCTTAAGAATCTGGAAGGGATGCTTCCTCTAAGGAAGAAAAATGGAGTTATAATACTAGTGATGATTTAACAGCCTCAGTGCTGAGATCAGAGCTGATGTTTAAAAAGCATGATGATTTCTGGGTGCATTTAAGGAAAGAGGGTACCACACAGATATACAGGGTGTCTAGCATGCATGGAGAGAGTACTTGGAAAACTATGGTCACCTCATGATGACTTGGAATCTGCATGAATTGAATTGATCCAATGAAAGATGCACTTGATGTAGGAATTTGAGAAAAGAGACCTAAGTTTACGTATCAAGGAAGAATTCTCTTCCTTTGCAACCTGCAGCTGGCCAAAGGTTGTAATCAAACTGTGAGGTTTTTTTTTAAAAGCAGGAATGCTGGTAATTCTAAGTAGTAGGAGAATGGTATGACCAAATCAGTTAAGATGTCAGCTGATACTTGTAGTAGGTTATTTTTCCTCTGTGTGTCTCTTGCCACACCGTGTTCCTTGAGGTTTATTTCCTGCAGTGATGCTGTAGCCTTTGTCCCTCTCCTGCCTAATCCTCACCCTGTGCCGTGGCTGTGCACCCCATGGGAAGGCTCTGGGGGGGAACACCCCGTGCCTTGTCCCTTCCTTCAGCAGGCCCCTCTGGCCGGAGCTCTGGGCTCTGTCCCTCTCCCCGTCTTCCAAATGATTTCTGTTGATGACAGAGTAGTTATGATTTAAGCATGTTTGGTTTAGAGTTGTAATAGATCATTAAATACTGTGTAGAAACAGTTAAAGAAACAGAAAAGACTCCTGCAGGATTTTCTTTATTTTATCAAATTTTTACTTGTGATTAAATATATATATATAAAATATATATATATATTCATGCAATTAGTAACAAGAAAAATAGATGCTATACAGCACAGACCATTCAGTATGCTGGAAGATAAATGTACTCATGAAAAATAGTATTTGTAACTCGAAATCAATCAGTACATTAATTCTGAAGAGAGATAGCATCGTATTTCAACAGAAAGAATATGAAGGGGAAAAAAATCACAGTGCAGTTTTATGCTCTTTAAGTAAAGCACTCAATAGTCCTTCATTTGAGGTGAAATTTGCCAGATTTCAGTGTAATTGTATAGCTGGTTTAATGTGGTGCTGGGTGAAGACGATAACATTCTCTTACATAAAGAGTGTGCCAGCATAGGAGCAAAGTATAATGGGAAAAAGGTTTCTGCTGAGAGGAATGTTTAGCTGAACGGCAAAGAAGAAAAGTATTAGAGATGGAGAGATGTGTAAAATAAATCAAGAGAATATTGCTTTGTTGGAAAGCCTACCTGAGCCCTTTCATAAAAGCTGTTGTGTGCAGGCAATGCCGCTGTTGTGTTCCAAGTGCAGAGCTATTAAGATAAGGGGAATGGACACTGACAGGTGGGTTGACAGGCATCCAATCCCTTGTCGCTCCGGCCTCGCTGTGCTGCTGGCAGAGGCAAGGCTTCGCTCATCGTTTGCTTTTCTTGCACTTCAACAGCTGGATGGGCTACACTTAAAGCTTGAAGTGCCCTTTGATGTTGTCTAAGAGCTTTTCTAGCAAAATCAGGAGTTCTTGGCCTCATCTTCTTGATGTGAAAAAAAGAAAAAAAAACTGAGTAGGTTGTTTGTGTACACTGTAATCAGATGAATGCCAGGAAAGCGCAGCTGTACGTGGAGGCTTAACTTGAGCTGTGCTGGAGTCACAGCCATAGTGCTGTGAGGAGCTTCCAGCGCCAGGCTGCCCGTCCTGCAGTGCCACAGCCGCCCCACACGCTGCCCCCTGCCCGTCCTGCAGTGCCACAGCCGCCCCACACGCTGCCCCCTGCCCGTCCTGCGGTGCCACAGCCGCCCCACACGCTGCCCCCTGCCCGTCCTGCGGTGCCACAGCCGCCCCACACGCTGCCCCCTGCCCGTCCTGCGGTGCCGGGTGCTGCCGGGTTCCTGGCTCTGGGGGCGCAGGGATCCGGGTGTTTCTGCTTCTCAGACCTGCTGTGTGGGAGCCGGGTGTCCCCTTAGGAATGGCTGCGTTAAGGCAGCACAAGAGTCTGTGACCTGTCTGGATTATGAATTCCAGTTCTTAAATGGTGTCATCCCTTCAAAACCAAAAGCAGCCATGGCAGATGAAGCGCATTTTCATCAGCCTTTTTTGTCTACTTTTATCTAGAAAATACTAGCATGTTTTGCAGTGCAACTCCTATTGGCTTTGTCATTAAGATTTTAGTTCAGAGCTTTAAATGTTACTTTTAAACGCCGTTAGCTAACTTAATTCCAGATGTAATTCTGTTGAAACTGTATTTTGAGTTGAATTAGAGTTACCTTTACCTCTCTCTGTGTATGTGCATACAGAGTAGAATGGAAGGTTCTGTGAATTAATTTGAAAGAATCCCTTTGATTTCTGTAGGTTCACAATCTGGCTCAGATGACGTTTGTAGACAAAAGGGTGGTTACTGGACTGCCTCTGTATTTTAATTACTATGATTTAATATGTCATCTTGGATGGCTGTTTGTGAGAAACAAATTTCATGTATATATTTGTCCTACCTTGTGTTCCTTTCCTCTTCAGTTGATGAGCATCCCAAATCACTTTCACGACAATATACACATTTAAACCAGACAGTGTACTTAAAAGCTTTAATTTTTTTTTTTTATCCTTACAACATGTTCAGTGTGTTCAGATGTTAAATGAGACGGGAATAATTTTCAGTTCTGTGCACTGGTTTCCTGTGTTGGTTTTGTTCTAACAGTGTCCTTTTAAAGGTCAGTTTCTGCTAGTTTGTGTTTTCTTCTTTTAAACGAGAATGCCTTTTTTTCCAGCTGCCTCTAAGACTTTTTGCAGTGCTTTGTCGCTGTGCCGTCTTTCACGTGCCTTTGATGCCATGCTTTTCCTATGTTGTCTTAAATATATCATACTAAGCCCATGTGTTTCAGTTTTCCTACTTATAAAGTCAACATCAGCTCTGACATCTTCTCTACAGATGAGGTTTACATTGTTATGTTTATATACTTTGTTGCTTAAAGAGATTATTTAAGAGATTTCTCAAACCAAATGTTAAGAGATTTAAAAAAAAAAACCACAACAAAACAAACACAAAATAATAGGAAAGCTTTTGCTTTTTTTTCCCTTAAGGTGTTAAGATTTGTTTATTTAATAGTAACCAATTTTATACTTAATTTCCAGATTTTTAAAAAAATAATAACCAAAGAAATACTAATAAGTTGATTCAGTTTTATCTTGCAGTTGCGAATGCTGGTCTGTTTTGGTGGTTGGAGCATTGCTTGCATGTTGATGATTTGCTAATGTGTATAGCAAGGCAAATATTAAACTACATAGTGATATAAAATGTAGCAGTGGCCAAAAAGTGACTGCTGAAACGGAATTTACTAACTCAGCGTGTATTTGGTCCTTGCCCATTCTGTTTATTTTTAAGTAATTAATAAATAGGTCTCAGTAATTCCGTTTTATCTTCCATCCACCTGTGCAGAGCAAAAGCACCATAGACAAGGGCACAGTTCGATTCTGTGCTGGCTCACGTATGTGCTGATTGTGCAGCTACAAGTTAGTAAACTTGCTTTATGGGCTGGTGCCCATTTATTAGAACCGGATTTTCAGATACCAAGTTGCTTGCCAGCTGAGCAGTTAAAAATAATAATAATAAAGCGTATTTTTCATGTAAGCAGCACAGACCTGGTGTGAAATCTGAGGTTAGACAATGTGTGGGGTACCACAATGCCATTTATTAAGTCACTTTTCAGAGTACACTTGTGCTTTAGGATTTGGGTGGAAACCAGTTCTTGAATATGATGAGGCTGGTGTATGAGGGATGTTGTGAACTTCAGAACAGCTGCTTGTGCATTTTATGCAGCACAGCTGACTGTCCTTAACTGTGTTCCACTAAAATAACGAGAGGTAGTAAAATACTGAGAAATTGTATCAGGTACTGATATCAACTAAGACTAATTTGCAAATGACAGATTTTTCCAGGCAACAGAGTGATTTGTTCCAAAACTTGGCCGCCTCTAAGATCTGTTGTGTGGTAGACCACTACCTCAGCTGTTAAATGGAACAGGTTGGTAGCTCCAAATCACAGCATCAGTATGTAAAAAATCAGTTACTAAAAACTCAGCATTAAAATCTTTGATCAAAACCTGTGGGAGTTATGAGCATTTAAATAAAAAGACTTCAGATGACTCAGATGAACATGGAGTTTTTACAGGAAATAGGTTTGCCATAGGCTTTTTTAAGGCTCTCACGGCTAAATAGGCCATGAGATTAATTAGTTATATTGATTAAAACTATTTCTTGCCTTTAGGTAAGCAAATAGAAGAGGTCAGTGAAATTTCAGGCTGGTAAAACTGCTGTATATCACCAATTAAAGGAATTGGTTTAATATAAGTCTGCGCGGTTATGACCTGTGTACGAATTCCTTAAGAGAATGAAAGGAGACTTTTATTGTACAGATATTTTACAAATTAATAAGCTGAAAGAAAAATGACTGTATGAAATAAAGCTGTTAATAGTACATGGCAGTAAACCCTGTATTTTTTTAATATTGCAGTTAACCCTCTGGACAAAGTAAAATGAACTCTTAATTATGGAAAGAAGAGAGTCGAAGGGAGAGTGGGGGCGTGGAGGGTGTAGCAGAGAACAACTTCCAGCTTTCAAAATTGCTGGATCTGCTTTTTTATGACTAAAAACTTGGCTTTTAAACTGTCTATACATGCATCTTTCACATATTCCTAACCTCACCAACTAGAGAGAGCTGCTATGCTACTATTATGTTTTGTTTTGTTTTGTTTTTTTAATCTCAACTTGAGAACATGAAATGTAAATATTAGAATATTTCTTTTTAATAAGTGTATTGGAGCCTTGAGGAGAAGTGAAAGTGGTATAATTTTTTTGTTTCAAAACCCAGCAGTGAAAGAAAGAGGAAATCTGAGTGTGAAAAGAAGGCAGCGGCAGACTTCTTAACTCCAGGGTAAGCAATGGCGAGTAGCTTTTCCGCGTGTTAGGAGCCGCTTTACCCACCGCTTTGGCTCCTGGTCAGGCAGAGGTGGTTCTGTTGTCGGCTCTAGTGCAGGAAAGGTAGAGGTTTCAATAACTGTAACATTTCTTTGTTTTGTTGAAGGCCAAATGATTTAGCCACATTACATGATGATGACTAAAAATTTTCACCCATGTGATTACCGAGATTGTTAACCGTACTTGTTAACTAGATGTGTAATTCGGGAGGAAAAAAAAAAAGCTAATTTGCAGGCTAAGCTGATCAAGAAGGTCTCTGAGCTGTGTAATAGCATTAATGAAGAGCCAAATGGAAGGAATATGATGCTCGCCACTGTGGTTTTGTGGAAAGTAGATGTGTAGTGAACTGCGTGTGTTTATGTATTTTTATCAGAGCAGAATCTGGTTTGTAAATACCTCTGTGGAATACACTGAGATTTCTGCAAGGCCTTTCACTTAAGTGTTTTGAATAAAAAATAACCACGGCACAAATTTAATGGACCAAAATCTCAGTAACTGGAACATCCCAAACCAGTGGCTTCTGATTAAGTAGATGTTTCTAGTGGGATTTGTTCTATGGGAAATGTATTATTTAAAGATTTTTTTAGTGACATGGAAGAAAGCTTTATTGCAAAGTTGGACTTGAACCATGTTTTAAGATAGGCAGAAATATAAATTTCTAGGAAGAAGAAATTTAGTATAGAATTTTAGGACAGAGAGCTCTTCCCTTAGAGATATAGACCTTGAAGATTTGGGTGATGTCAATTGATCAATTCAACGTGAACTATTGCAGTGATATTTTTCTGACAGGATCAGAAAGGCTGATAGAATTATTGAATATACAATCAGAAGTGACAGGGTTGGGGAGATGGTGAGGTCTCAGATATGTCTAGCCCTGAAATATTTAGGAACATAGATCTATATGCTGAGAGACATCTGGAGCTGATATTCTTCACGTTGCAAATGAGGAAGTTAAGAGGAAGCATGGTAAGCATGTATCTACGTAAGGACCTAAACTTTGATAATGAGGGTTCCTTCAAACTGGTCTAAAAATCAAAGATAAGTAGGCTCAGACTAGCAACAGCAGTGACTAGTAAGAGCAGCTGGTTCTGAAAGATTGTGGTGTACTGTCCTTCAGTGAAATGTTTTAAAATCTAGATAGAACATTCTTCTAAACCAGGGTATGACCACTGCAGTGGGACTGATTCAGTCCTACAGCTTGTGTTGTGCTAGTCAAGCACATCGATGCCATCACCTCTCCTGTTTCGTAAGGCCGTGAATCTGGGGCACTCAATCTATCCAAACTGATTCTTAAATGACATCTAGATAATCTGCATTTAGCCTCTGTTCAAAACCTGCATCCACCATGTTGCTGACTTAGGATGATAAATGAATGTTCTGCCTACTGCCTTTCAGGTGAGATTGCTTGATTTTTGGTCTAAAGGGGTTGGCAGCACCTTCTTAGGAGTTAAGCTGCAACAAATTATTGCAATGATTTTTGGTTAAACTTCTTTCTCATCCTCAGTGTTGATAGCCTGGCAAGGACATGACTCGATCTTTCAGCTGTGAAGAAGGTGCTATATGGGTGCAAAGGAGAGCTATTCAATATAATTGCAAAAGAAAATATGGATGTTTGGCTTTGCTATTGTAGATAAGAGAGTAATGAATCAGATTGTGATGTTTTAGGGCTTTATCTGACAGCCTCGTGGTGCTGGGTTATAAAGTTATGCTGTCACGGTGTCAGCCACTAACGTAATTAAGTATTCATACCTTGAAACATAATATTTTTGGGTTTGTGCCCTAGTAAATGGAAATAAATGAAAAATCCATTTAATCTCTTAAGTGTTATTTTTACAAGTGATGCTTTATAGCTTGACAGAACAGTGATAAACTTGGCATTCTTATTGTGTTACATGTTAGATATTCCAAGAAAATCCAGACTTTTCTGGTTTTTTGTTTGGTGTTGTGTGGTTTGTGTTTTTTTTCCTCTCTGTGTGTGAAAACTAACGCTGGACAGTTTAGTAATTACAGATAGTTACAGGCTTATCCATAGATAAACAGAATCTGACATGAAATAAATTAATATAAAACTGTTTGACTGGTTCAATTTGGCCTCATTTGATTACTTTTTACAGCTGTCTTATAGTACGTTGTCCATGTGTGTTCTGCCTGGGCCCATATTTCTTCTTAGCAGTAGCAGTGTGAGAATGAGTGCCATCGGAGTTAAAATACTCATCCCGGTCTTTGGAGATCTGTGTTTCTGGCTGTACTGTAGCATTTCATTGTAACCTAAGGCAAGGTAGTTAATTTCTGGGTTTTATGCAGTCACATGAAAGGCTGTCTTTATTATGTGGGGATATTACCTTGGCACAGTAGAATATACAGTTGTCCTCTAGGTAATAGGAAATAAGGTCCTGACTGGGGAAAAGTATTTAAGCATTTGCTCAGCACACTGTCTGTACTTACACGTGCTTGAAGCTGTGTATAAATTTAAGCAGTGCCTTAATAGGATTGTTTTCTGGAATTGAAGCCCAAGTTAAAGACTGAGTGCTAATCTGGCATTAACAAGTGAAATAGCCCAATAAGAGCAAGACTGCAGAGTAAGACAGTTGCTGCTGAGAGCTGGTTTGCACGCTGCGTCATGGGGGGATTATGCTGGATTAGCTCTTTATCTGATGCTTTGAACCGAATCACTCTGGGGGAAGTTGTTCCTCTCTTCGTTATTCATGACATCCCACACGCCACCAGTAGCCCCAGTACAGGAGGGCATTGACAAACGAGAGTGAGCTCAGCTGAGGCCACTCAGATGGTGGCCCTGCGAGGAAAGGCTGGGGAGCTGCAGGTCAGCCTGGAGCAGCGGTGGCTTCGGGGGACCTGGCAGCCGTGCCCAGTGCCTACAGAGAGGTCATGGACGAGATGGAGCTGGAGATGGGCTCTTCACAGCAGTGCAGAGGGAGAGGGCAAGAGATGATGGCCGTAAGTTGAAACAAGAAGTTCAGCATGGGTATCAGGGAAACTTTTTCTGTGTGAGGGCAGTCAAGTGGTGGCACAGGCTACCTGAGATGTTGTTCAGTCTCCAACTTTGGGATTTTGATCCAGCTGGATGAGGCCCTGTGCTGACCTCAGAACCAACCTGCTGTGAGCAGGAGGTTGGACCAGAGACCCCCTGAGGTTCCTCCCAGTCAGAATGATCCTGTGAGCCTGCGAATGCCCTGTGTTGGCTGGAGCATGTTACCTGTGCTCCTGAGGAGTCCCCTGTGGTGTGAAACACAGCAGATGTGGGCCAGGTTTGGACATGGGCTTCTGAAACGCACTCCTAACTCCAGCTCAGTGCCAATGTAGATGCACCCTATCCAAAATGTGCTTTTGTTTTTCATTGACGAGTAACTAAATACTCACTCTTCCCCCCCAATACAAAAAAACAACAAAACAAAATCAAAACAACAAAAACTCTTGACACCATATTCTCTTGATGGCTTCTCTGTCTTGTTTTTCTTTTGTACTCCTGATTTCAGTCTCAGTACCTATTAACTTCAGAATCTTTTTGTGTCTTTACCATTCCTTAGACACATATATTATGCCGTCTGGCATACTCCTCTTCTATGGCATTATGTCAATCTCCTGCTTTCATAGCTGTCTTTTCAGTTTCTGTTGTAAATCCCTTGAGCAGGAATTTGGACTGCTGCTAGATTGGCTTAAGCCTGTGGCTGTAATTAAGACACTGTCTTTTCATATACCATAGGATTTTTCTGTCTAAAATCTTCTGGACTATCCAATTTAAAAGCTGCTTTATCCTGCTTTGTAATATCTGCTGTTTTACTTTCTAGCTCTGTTCACTTTTTCAGGAGTAAAGTTTGAAAAGGATCACAGTTTTAGCAGAAAAATGAGAGAACCCTGATGGTGACCCCAAAGAGTAAAGAATGCACAACTAAACCATTTAAAAACAGAGTGGGTGAAAATGTAAAACAAGTAAAATCTTTAGAGAAGCATAATTAGAAATGATCAGAAATTAATACAAATTTGACTTGGAAGAGAAGGAATCATAACGTGGATGACCGTGAGGTCATGGTGCTTGGGTCTAGCTTGTTGGACAGTAGGCTGCCTCTGTCTGTACCAGGCAGTACTTGGTCCTGTGGCTTCTTCTGCACCATATGATGCCCTTGTTGCCTTAAATGCAATTATTATTTTTATTGACGTTTCTTACTTTATTGCAAGCTTGCAATAATAAGAAGGCTGTGTTGTATCTTTCTACAGTGGTGGGGTGTTTTTGTTTCATAGCATGCATTGAAGGCTCTGGCATGTATGTAGCTCTGAGTGCATTGAGGTGTTTGTACCAGACAACTGTGTACACAGCATTGGAGAACTGTATAAAGCAGAGAGACACAGGCCTCATGCAGTTTTATCCTTGTCTTTCATTGGGGGGTGAACTCTATCTGTTTAGTTTTGATTTGGAGAGAAGAGATTGCCTTACTCAGAGAGGCTGAAAGTAAGCTAACGCCTCTGCAGTTTGGGCAATGGGGGGAAGAGAAGGTGGCACGTCACAGACAAATAGCTCAAAATAAACTGAATTTAGACACCAATTTTGAAAATATTGGCAGCTGTGTTCTCCTTTGCCCAGGTCTGCACCCAAGCACAATGCTTTTCCAAACAACTTTGTGTGGTACCTACCAATATGCTTTGGTAGTATTGTGATGATATAGCACCAGGACTGCTGGAGCTGGAGCTTTCTTGTTACTCCCACAAGTGAGCTGAAATATGTCAGGTCTTCAGCCTTCTCTGTGCTGAGCTGTCGCATCTGGACTGATGTTCATGTCCCCTTTTTTGTGGACTTGGTGCTAAATGTGCTGAGTGGTGTGCTTTTCTAAGGGACGTGCCCTCACCTGAATGTCTGTCCTTACCTCAGGGAATTGGAAAAATTTAAAAGATGTTCAACTGCAAGGACCTGACGAAGTCTAAATTTGATATAATCCTTCAGTTGGTTTAAAAATAAAGCAATCTCAATAAGAACAAAAACAACAACAAAGCAGCCAATAAATGCCAATTGAATTAAATGTCTTGAACGCTTTTGTATGTTCAGAAATTTGGTGGGCAGCTTTGAATAAATGTTATCATTGCATTTTGCTCATTTTTCCATAGCAGAATCCCTTTGGTGGAGGAAATTTAATGTTACGGTTTCTGAACTGATGCAATTACTGAGCAAATGCTATTGTAGAGTGTTTGTTAATAATGGAAGTAGGAAAGCCAGGGAAAATACATTTTAGCTTACACTCCCCAGTTGCTTTAGCAATTCTGAAGTTGGGAAAATCATCATTTTAGTTTGTTAAATGGATTGGATTTCATATTAAGCTACTGAGAAAGGAGAAAAGTTGGATCTCTCAGTGCCATTTTAACTACGTTGTTTTAGAGACAAATGCTAATTTTGTCAAAATACTTAGCTGCATCATTCCTTTAAGAGTAACAAGTCTCGTTGAAGATAAAATGTGAGTTTGAATCATTCTTGTAGTTTTGTTTCCTTTAAGAGCAAGAAGAATGAATAATATCTCAATCAGATCTTTTTATTTATCGTTTTTCATCAGTAGCATGTAGGGTGAATACCACCAGTATGGCATGTGTGCATTAAAAACATCTAGGTGGCTCAACTTTAATCTTAAAATATTGAAAGAATGAAAAACCCAGGAGTTTTGTTTAAAATTGTCCATCTTGTTTGTTTTAGGAGAAAAGGCTAAAAGAAAAAGCAGCAAGGAGAGAAGCCAGGAATGCGAACGCAAAGGTAAGGGGTTTTGTTGTTTTGATCAAGCTACTTATTGTGGGTTTGAAACTGTTTTTTAATTATTTCATTCCTTTCTTTAATAAACAATGTTGTGATTAATGACTCTTTAAAGGCATTTTCTGTTTGCTTGCCTTTTCATACTCCCTTGCTCTGATGTGGTTATAATGACTTGCTGTGGAAGGATACGGAGAAAGCAATGATACTGAATATGTGTGTGTGTGTGTGTATATATATATATATATATACACAAAATGTATGGAAGCCTTTTGTAATTGCAGCCTCTTTATTCTGTATATCAAGTTAGTTGTAATTTCAGCTGTGGTGCTGATGCCATTTTTTTCTTCTCTGAATACTTGGTCATGCTTATAACTTGCAGACAGTAAGCTGTGGGTGTGTGTGGTTGGTGTGTTGTTTTTTTTTTTTTTCCAAATCTCATTTAAACCTGTTTCTGCTGAACCTTTTCTTTAAACAGCAAGTATTTACATTAAAGTGTATTCCTTCCCCATGTTATACCCACTATTAAAACCTTTGAATCCTTTTCTTTATATGTACGTTACTGATTTCCTAGCGGCTGTTCTAGTTTTCATTATTGCTTTGTTTGTGATAAACCGAGATTTCATTCGGCTGCAATGATTTTCCAGAATATGGACGGAGTAATGTGTGTCATTTCTCACGCTGCATCTCCTTATGCTACACATGAATAGTTACGGTTTGTTCCTGGCAGTTGGCAAGTATCTTACTCTGTTGAGAAAATCAATAATGTTCTGTGTCCGATTTTTGCAAGCTCACCATGTGCTGGGAGGCTTGAGTATAGGAAGGTACTTAATTCTGTAGTTCTGAAGTGGAAAGTAATTACAGTTTAAGATGAAAAGCCTAGTTATACTAAGTATTAAGTATTATTCTGTCTTTAGAGATGGCGAGCTATGAGAGCTATTGGCATCGTGACTCCCCAATCAAGCAATAGAAATTTTCTGCATGTAATTGAATGTATAGAGATGCATACTTTTTAATGTATTGGGCAAGCATTTTAGGAAAATTATGGAATGAATGATTGGCAAATAGCTTGATATAGGGAGAAAACACTGATCAAATCAGGCTGTATTGCATTTGTAAATGCCGCTTGCTAATTTTGCCTCTTTTTAAGGAATAAAACCCCCCAATGCCATATTATTCAGCCGCCAGATAGATAAACCCATTCCTTTCAAAAGGATCTGCTTGCTGATGTACTTCTCCTGTCCTGTTATTTGCCAAGCAGATGAATCTCTGTGTCCTGCTGGAAAACAAATGAAGCTGGTATCTGTTGAGGAATGATCCGTCTGTGTGGTGTGTGTCTGTCCGTGGGTGTGGGTTAAATGTGGAGCCTTGCCCCCAAAACTGTGCAAGATAAAGCTGCAATTTGATGCATCTCTGCTTCTCTTCTGTGCAACACTTGGCTTGGAAAGCTGATTTACTAGTCCTGGTCTAGTGTGAGATTCCTGTGTCCTTTCTGTGAGAGTACCAGCTGCAAACCTGCTATTCCTTTGACTTAATTTTATTCCTGAAAGGCTTAGCTCGCTCTGTGCAAGAAGGTGCAAGCCTAAGGAGCTGACGTGTCTCCTCAATGAAAACTTTTGGGCTTTTTTCTTGTTTAGAACCTATTTTTGCCACAACCGTGCAGCCCGAGCCCTGTCATTTTCAGTGGGGCTCATTTGTGGGGGAAATGGTTCTGCTGGGAAAGGCCGCCAACGTGGAGCCTGGATGTGGAAGGGTGCAGCGGACGGTAGATAAAGGTGGCGGTTTCCGTCTGCTGGGTGTCTGAGGAATTAATTAAAAACACTCCCTGCTTCACAGGATCCTAGAGATGAAGCCACAGTAGCTGAAGCGCTCTGTAGTCTGTGTGGGATATGACTCAAGCAGCTCCTAGGAGACACCCAGGGGGAAAAAACAAAGGAAACAGCAAAACACAAACTATTGAAACAGAAACTGGTTTAGAAAATATATGCTGCTTTAATCATGAGTTCAAAAACATTCACATTTTTACTAGTGTTTTCCAAATATAGCTTGTGAACCATTTATTCTGCCACACATAACTCCTTTGGCAATTAATAGCATTTTCTTAAAAGGGAAAGCAGTAAGGAGAACCAAAAAACCACAAAAGGTATTTTTAGCTATATTAATGCTGTTTAGCAGCTGGAGTCAACAGCTAGATCAGCAGTTATGAGCAGCCAGTCACTTCAAAGCAGCTGTGGTCATATTTCTTGTTTCTCGTCTACCTGCTTTTTTCACCTTGTTTTATTAACTGTGTCTCTCTCACATTATAAACTCCTTGGGTTACAGAATATTATTTATCATCTTTCACTAGTACGCAGCCCGCTGGGTCTGACATGACCAAAACGGCAATTTACTTTCCTATTCTAAACATCAAATAATAATTCATCAAATGTGACTCTTGCATCTCTGCTTCAGTGTAATTCCTGTAGTCCTGTTGTTGGTTGTGTCCTGTTGCTGACTGGACAGGGCCTGGCACATTATTCTTAATGTGTGCTGGTTGTTTTTTCAAAATGAAAAATGAATTTATTTGGAACTAAAACGTTATGAATTACAGTTTGTTTATTTTCACCCTTTAAACCATACACTTGTGGTATTAAATCTTAGTCTTAATTTAATTTTATATTCTTCAATTGCGATACTCTTTATTTTTAGCATTTCTCTGTCCTGTACATGTTCATCGCTTTCCTGTGCCAGGAATCTTGACTTCTTGACATTTTTCATTTACCTATAATTTTTTAACTCATGGCCTACCCTTTTTAATAAAAGCTTTCCTTCAGTTTTATACCCGCATGTTGTTTTGGGGAGGAGGATTAATATCTCCATTTTAAGATTTTGTTGTTGTTGTTGTTTTTCCTTTCGAAATTTTAATGCCTTGTGTGAGTGCAGTTTTTTGTCCGTGTGCCAACAAAAAGGAAAGATCACAGGAGAAATGGGCCTCCTGCTCTTTTTTCTGGTGCCACAGGGGCAATCGCGGGGAAGGTTTTGCTCCCTATACCTGGGACCGAACAACCCGGTTCTGGCACCTTCTGCTCAATGTGCTGAAGCCCAGGATTAGATGAGTAGGTGGCTGCAGCGTTATTGACCCCACCTTGGAATAAATAAACTGGGTAAGAAGTGAGGGCTCTTAAAGGATGCTTTGCAGAAAGCATTTCTTGGAATTTATGACCATTAATTAAATTTGAGTGCAAAAGGCTGTGAAAATAGGTAAAAGAAGTTTTATATTCCAGTTGAAGAAAAACTAGAAACTTAGTTTTGGAAGGATTTTTTTAAATCATAATTTATTTAATTGTCTCCCAGTTTAGGAGAATTTGATGGGATATTTAAAAATGCAATGTTTTAAGATGACATAAGCAAATACTTTGTCCTTGCATGGTACTGATAAAATTGTAGTCCTTGAAACCTCAAACAAATTTTGATACCGTCTGCTTGCAGATGGTCTAGAGTAAATCAGGCAGTCGTGTTGTCCTTTGCTGCCGAAGTCCAGCATTGCGTGGAGGCAGCAGCCACATGCAGGGCTGCCCCGCGCGGTACATGCTGAATTCCGTCCCTGGGCTCAGGCGGGACATCCCCGCACCCTGCAGTGCTCCGCTCTTCGCTTTGCACTTTTACTTCTAGTGATCTATCATATACTGATTTCTTAGTATACATAAAGGACTTTAATTTCAGGTTTCCACCAGCATTTAAAGGTCCTTGCTCTGCAAGCAGCTGTTGGCTGCAATGAAGCTAAACAGGACTGTGTTTTTCCTTTATTGAGTTTAATGTTTTGCTGCCCTGATGCCTTAGAGTAGTACTGATGTGTTAAAAATGATGAAGTAGGGAAGGTTTTGGTTTCTTTTAAAGAAAATTATATTTGGAGGAAAGGCGTTTTCCAGGAGCAGCTGAAGAGGTCTGTGGGTCAAGGTGGGGGAGCAGAGCAGAAGTCAGGACAAGGTGCTGTCTCCTGCCCCAGCACTGACGTGCTTTGTGTTCCTCAGCCATTGGCTCCCCACATCATGCAAGAAATTATAGCTAGCCCCTAAAAGAAGGCATCGGTATCTGCTAGAAATAGTTCAGACAGCATCTGTGAGCAGTGCCTGTAGCTAAAAGTTGCTCAGCCATGACAGTTTGGTGCATCAGTTCAGTCATTGGCAGTCCTATAGCAGATATACCATGCTGGCGCCCAAAGCAAAACAGAAAAACCTGAAAGAGGGCCGATGGGCAGACCAGAGGCTGTTTATCCAAGGTCCGTAAGAAAAGTGTAACCTGCTGAAAACCTAGGGAAATCCAGCTTGAATGCATACTCCTTAGTGAGAGGGTTTTTCTGTTTTAGAAAAGAATGAAGAAGACAAATGATTCAAATGAAGTTGAGGATGGGGATTGTTATCAGGCTGGAAAACTGACCTCTTCTGAGAGAGATCCAAGCACTCAATTGTCAGGGGCGCTTCTTCATAGGAATGAATTCTTGCTGAATGATTGTACAGCATTAAAAGATCAACAGCAGCAGCAAGATAATAAGCATGCTTTAGCTTTTCTCATGTCCTCTCTTCCTCCCCTGCCCTCTCCCCGACATATTTTGCTATTCCCAGAGGAATTAATACTTGTGTATGAGATTTTACATATTTTACAAAATATATACTTGATATACTTTATATATATATTTTAAGATTTTCACGGAGTCACAATGAAGTTAGGAATCTTTCTACTCTGGTATGGAGGGATTTACATGAGCTCATGTACAAAATACACCTGGTTGAGCAGGAGGCACATGCTTAAAGATATGATAGATTCAGGCATTTGTATATGCCTGTATCACATCACTGCAAGGTATAATCCTCAACATAGCATTCTGTTTTGTGCACCTTGTGCCAGGCTCTGTTGAGATTTTAACCAGAAAAATACTTAGAAACACCATTTTCTTTTAATCTGTAGTACCCTCCATGGGCTTTGAGATACGTGTGCTGAATGTAGTTCAAGAAATCTTTGTACTGTGTGGCAAAATTCAAACAAGAAAGAGATGGAGTCAGAACTCTTGGGTAGCTATTGCTGATAATCCACTGGGAGAAATATGATGAAAATTCTGCATCCACCGTGTGTATTGTTCCTGTGGATACTGGAACTGACTTCTGTTACCTGCCAGCTCTGCTTCTGCCTTGACTTTTCTTTTCCTGGAGATCTAACCCAGGACCTGCTGTTTAGGCTGGAGGCTCTAGATTTGGTGTGGTTGTGAACAGTAATTTCAGTGTGGAAAGGGGTTTACAGGAGTGGGGGAGGAATTTGGTCCATGTCTCCTGTGCATGCAGGTTCCAAATCCCTTTGGTCACTAAGTATTCTTGGGAAAGTCTCAAGGGTGCCCAGCGTACTGATGGTTAATGGTGAAGGTGCTTTGGTTCTGGATCACCTCTCATGACCCTCTCGTGGATGGTGTTGAGGAGTTGTTGCTTTAGCTCCCTGTGATTTCTGGAGCTGGAGTAGGGGTCCAGGCCTAGATCCTTCTGGTGGTCTGGGGGATGTGGAGATTCTAGAGTTTATTTTGTTCATAGAAGACCTCAGGAGAGGATTATGTTGTCCTTATACAGTCTCAGGACAGGCTACTTCTTGTCACTGCTGTTTGATAGTTGCAAAGGACTTAAAAGTTGTTCTTCGTTAGTAATTATTCTTGATTCTGCAAACCACAAAGAAAAGCAAAAAATTAAGCAATGATACTTCTGTTCAGCTACAAAATTTTCCAGTATCTCCTGTGTGGGGAGCTTACAAATGAAGTTACCATGTGAATTAGGTCCTCTTAATTAAGTCAAACTTCTTACTTAAAATAATTTAATTAACCTTAGTTGAGAAGTAGCTCTTGTCTGTTAGCTGTTGTATTCTGTACACATACTGAAAACTGTAAGTAGCTCTATTTATTTATTCATTACAAGTTTGTGTGTGTGTTGTTTTGAATTTCCTTGAGAACTTCTCTGGATAAACAGAGTGATTTGGAATATCAACATTTTAACCTGCTAATTTAGTAATTTCAAACGAGTTTCTTAAGACAGATTTCAAGTTCAAGTTACTAAATGGAAAATAAAAGAAACCACTGATCCTGAGCTACTTGTATTCTGAAATATTTTTAAAATCAACATACTCTACAATATTTAAGTTAATATTTGAAAATGCATATTATGTGCCTGTATGGAAATGTTACATGTAATTTACTCTTTGAAAATAACATGTTGATGATTCCAGTTAATAGAACAGTTAAATTGCTTTAAGTAAAGCTGTAATAAGCCCTGCTTTTTCTGCCATTAAGAATGCATATGATTAAACCAATATTTCCGTGTCATAACCCTGAACAAGTAGCAAGGAAGGATTCTGATGGATTGGCTTGCCAATTACACACGCTTCCGTGAACCTTTTCATTGCAGCCGCCAGCACACTGAGGATTTTAAATATATTTATCAGATTGACCATTTAAACTAATTTGCCACAGCAATTGAATTTTGTGAGTATATTATTCACAACTGTTATTTTTAATCGTATGGGGTGTGTGATGACAGTCAGCTGCTCTGCACGCAGTAAGCTGATGATTTACTGGTCGCTGAGGTGATTTCCTCATCATCCCGGCAGAAGCAGAGATGAGAGGGGCTGTGGACCTCAGATGTCCCCTCTTGTGCTCTGGAGGTCTGCGGGGATGAGGTGGGTCCACAGTGGATCAACACAAATGCATCTTCATTACAGTGTCTGACATACCAATACCCTGTGCTTTGTTATGTGTTTGCTTTCAAATTTATGGTAAATAGAGGAAACTTCTTTATTCTTTAAACTTTTTTTGGTTTTCTTAGTTTTTGGGCTTGCAGTTCAAGGGGAGCTTTTGATGAAATATGTTACGGATTTGCAAGAGCAGAGGAGCAGGATTTCTGGTGTGTTAGGAAGCACAAAGGTTATTGTCTTACTTGCTTGCAAGTTATTTTCTTAAATTTCCAGGACAATACTGAAAAAAATTCTCCAGTAGCTAGTGGGAAGATTACACTGTTTAATTCATTATTCTTTAGGGAATTTTTTGTTTCTAGAATGTCCATGTAAGTTTCGTAGCACTGGCACAGGAGCTTTGGAGCCATCTTAGGCTTCCACTGCTGAGCTTCAGAGCTTTCAGCATGTTAAAGACTAAACATTTTTGTCTATTTCAGAGTCAACAATATTTTGGCATTGGGGGAAAAAAGAACTTAGTATTTTTTTTTATTAAATGTGTAGGCTATCAAAATTCGCAAGATTGCGAATTGAAATAAGTATGTGCCAGCATATATGTATTTCTCTCTTCTTCTTGACTTATGTGGGGTTTGTTTATGTGGATTGTGTAGTTACGAATAACTCTTGATAGTTGCCGAATTCAGGAGTGCTTTGGCACTGTTCTCCTCAGGCTCTCGAACAGGGATCAGCAAATAACCGAGTGGCCGCTTGAGTCGCTGCTGATTCAGGTCTGTGTCGCCTGTGAACAAGGGATGTATATTAAATATTGTTCTGCTTCATTTTCGCTCTTTGCCTGTCTCTGTGGCTATTAGGAGCAGGATCCCACCACCAGGTTCCTCCTTGCACATGGCAGTGTGGTGGAGCACAGGGAAAGCAAGACGAGAGCTCTGTTAGTCTTGCACAGATGCCTTTCCGAGGCTAATGATTAAACCCCAGTAGCTCAGGTTTATACACATTTTTCCATTTGAATACACACTTCATCAATTCAGACAACATATTTCAGTTCAGTACCTCTATCTATATAAACAGTAGGTCTGCAAGAAACCAGACAGGTACTCTTTGTGCATTGCAAAGTACGAACACATATTCAAGGGCAAAGACCTTTCCACCTGAGCTTCAGGTTTCCGTTTTCAGCATTGATTAAATGTTTTCATGCTGACCGTATAGCACTGTGCTCTGTAAACTTAAATAGGGGAAGAAGAGAGCACTCAGGCTTTGCTTTGTGATCACTGTCCATCAATATAGAAGCGTTTCATTTTTGAATATGCTCTCTTGTAAAGGTAGCACGTGTACGATTTAAACATAACAAACCACATCAGTGTGGTTTGGAATTTATATGTAAATTAGCAACTTCTTTTCTTTTGGGCTACCAAAATTTCTTTTTCAGTTCCTCCACCGATTTGATACCCTCCTCAACAGTCCCTGTCTGAGCAGAACACGAATGGTCACTTTGCCCCTGCCTGACTCTGGCCAAGGAATAAGAGGCAATGGACAGTGCTGAACCAGCACATCCACCAGTATGGAAAAGAGAAAAAGAAAAGAAAAAGAGGGGATGGGGAAAGCTGTTCTGAAGTGTTATAAACCATCTTTTAGGCATTTTCATCTGAGTAAACAGATCCACTATATTAAGTTAATTACAATGATACTTCATTTGTAATCTGCTCTATGGTACTAGTTAAGAGTACCTAGTAGCCAGTATTTGAAATTTCTCTCCCTCTGAAGCTCTTATACCAAGCTTGTTTGCTCCGTTCCATACATGCTTTGAGCAGCAAATCAAATTGTTTTTTATTAGTGTGGTGTTCTTGTTCTCTTTGACTCACCGCTGTCCTTTGGTGCCTTAACCATCACAGTACAGTAAAACAGCCTGAAAATGAACTTTTGGAGATCTTAACCCTCTTTTCTGCCTCCCCCCTCAATCCTGAAGATGTGGGAAACGCCAAACAATCCAGAAGTAATGATCTGAGGATGCAGCAGCTTTCGCACAAAGCTTTTATTTAGGAGTGGAAATTCTTTCTGCATTGGTAGGTCGTCTTCTGTTCTTTTGTGAAAAGGATGTGTATTCACATGCCTCAATTCTGTCTGTGTAAGTATTATGCAGATGGTTACATTTCACAAGTGAGCTGGATTAGACTGTTCAAACTTGTTTATTTTGTGTCTCGATTTCTTCTGGTGTTACTCTGAGCCACTTTGCAGCTTTCCTTATGTGTTTGAAACTTTCTTAGATTATAGACTTCACATGCAGGGACTCTTACTTTGCTGCATATCCCAGGCAGGAGCTTCTTAAGAATGAGTTAATTGCCTGATGAGCAGGGGTAATCTTTCAGAGGTGATTTGATGATGCTGACATCCTCATGCAGTAAGGAATGATAGTTTTAAATTAAGCAGCTCTGTTTTCTCAGCATCCTCTGTGTTTATATTCTTGGAATGTATTGCTAGCAGTATTGTACGTAGTCTGCTATAGCCACTCTCAGCAGTCGTAATTGCTACTAGTGATGAAAATTGATTTGTGCAATCAGAAAACCATTATCTGTGTTCTGTCTGATAATGCTGCAGTTGCCAACATTTTAAAATTCTTCTCACGGCTGTTTTCAGAATAGGCCAGGGTCATGCAGTCACCAGGATTCCAGCTGCTTTATGCTTAATCTTACGTGAGCATTAAAAGAAAAGGAAAAAGTTCTTACTGTCTCCCTCAATATGTATTTTTTTCCCAGACAGGTTTTAAAGATTTGGTGTTTTGTCAAAGTCCCCCTTTGCCAGAGGTACTAGATCAGAAGTAGTGCAGTATCCCATGTTTTACTACAGCGTGCAGTGCTTTTAATAGGTTTTCTGTTCTTTAACACTACCTTGATAAACCAGTTTGTTAATTAGGAAATGCCAAACTAATACCTAACTCATATGGTTATTTAACAGGCTGCACGGGGAGTCTGGTAATTCCTGTACTTCCCCAAATGGAGCACTGCCTTCTATTTGGAGGAGTCAGTCATGACCTCTGTCTTCCTGTGTTGACTCCAGGTCTCCTTCAAGTTGTTTTGTTTGTGTTTTTTTCCCTAAGGCAATGCACATTTTTTATTTTCTATTTTTCCTCCATTTAATCTTTTCTTTCTCTCTTCACTTTTTTTTTCTCTGGGCATCTACGAATTTTGAGCATTTCCAGGTTTCTTATCTCTTGCTGTTCCCTCATCCCCTTTTGTGTTTCTTCTGGAGCTAAATCCGAGCTGCTACTGCTTCTGTTTGGTTACCTTCTGCCTCATGGAAACTCAGAGCAGAAGCAGTGGGGAACAGCAGGAAGAAAGGTAATAGCATCATCTGGGAGCAAAGCCTTAGGAAATGTGCTTAGTATTTTTAGGGAAAAGTTTTGTGTGTGTTTGTTTTGTTTTCTTCCTGTATTCTTTCTTCTTTCCTGATATTATTTCAAATAAATATATACTGGTTATATTTTTCTGGGCTGAGGAGTTCTGGTACTGCTGGATGAATGTTGATTTTTCCAGTCCGACTGTTCTTTCATCGTACAGAGAGGTGGAAGAGGTTCAGTCTGTTACTCCATCCACATGTTTATCTTCTCACAACAAACCTTTTAGTAAAAGAACATCAGTAAGGGTTCAAAACTAATTACTTGTAAGCTAAGAAAAACCAGAATTGAAGTTGTTGGTGCTTGTCCCTTGCTGTATAAATATAGTGATGCAGATCAAGCGAGGTGACTGTGCTTCTCCCTGTCTGCTTGCCTGCACTTCCAGCTGAGACAGATCCTCAACTCCGAGTTTACTCAGTGTGTAGTAACGAGTGGAGGAGACTGTACATTTTCCAGCTTGTGTTTTAATTTGCTTATGGTGTGAGTGCCGTCTGTTAGGTAAATGGATTAAAAATCCTTTGGGAAACAACAAGTATGCATAAACTGTGAGCTAGACTGTTCCTAACATCCTTATCTCTAGCACTTACTGATTTTTTAAAATTATTTTTTAAACGTCATATCTTTTGTCTGTATTTCCCAGAATACTCAGGTTTATTTCTTCGTTAACGTTTATTTTGTGAAGAGGAGTTGGATCAGGAAACCCGAGTTCTTTTCTGGGCTAGAAATTGTGATATGTAAATTGTCCTTTAAACTCTGCTAGAAGTAGCATGGACTCACCTGACACGTTTGTTTGGTTTATTTTTTTAAGTTTTTTCTGGGAGGTGTCAATCTAGGGAGCCTCAGTGCAGTTGTGGAACCAAGTGGTGTTCTGGTCCCTCTCAGCTCAGGAAGGATGTGCTAGACAGAGGTCCAGAAAACATGAAGAAAAATTCAAAAAAGCCTGATATTAATAGATGACAAGTGAGGGGAGATACCAAGACATTTCCTAACTGATTGAAGTAAGAAAGTACAGCTCTTTATTTTTCATAGGGAAAAGCCCCCCCATACAGTTCTTTCTGAAACCAAGCTTATGCTGCAGTGGCACAGTGTGGATTTGGTCCAAAGAAAGGCTGGAGCTCAGTTTCCTTCTCCCCACCCTGTGTAGGTACCATTCAAAACTGGCAGGATGTGCATGAAGCTGGACACGGAGAACATGGAACAGCAGGGTGCTGTTCTCAAAGCTTATGCTTGTGCGTCAGAACTGCTCATTGAAGGCCAGAAATCACTGGTTCGCAAATGCTTTGTTTGCCAAACATTTGAGATTGGGCTTCTCAGCTTGGTTCTTTAATTTCCTTAGTACCATTTCTATCCTTGTTATCATTGCGAAGTGCAGTTTGCTCTGTTGTTACGGCTGAGAATTGTGACTTGTATGTGAGTTAATGTGCAGTTGAGGTGACTGTGCACACGATGAACTGCACACACAGGCCCTGCAAGAGTGTGTTGTGCCGTTCCTGCCCATCCTTTCTCATGGTGCCTGAAATTCCCCAAGATCTGGAAATAGATTTGCTTTGTGGTAACTCCTTAGATGCCCAGATGTTAGCGGTGATTTCTCTTTCATAGATAATCACAGCCTGCCTTGCTGTTTGCAGGGTATTTGCCTGCAATCTCCTTGCCTCTTTTGTATTTGTGCAATTTCTTCCCTTTTTGTTGGGTACTTGATTTTTCCCTTGTCTTCAAACTTCCATTTTAATGAGGAAGGGAGAAATGAGTGTTTTCCCATGTGATATTTTCTAAATTACTGCTAGAGAATTGAACTGTATCTATAATAATCTGAGATATTTTTGTTCTCACATTGTTTTCCCAACAACAGCTGGGAAAGGGACCTTGTAGTTACAGGGTTTTTGTACTTGTTCAGGACTTCTCTTGTGCAGAACTTTCCAACCATTGCCCGTATGAAGGTAAATATCAAATATAGTCAACTGACCATTCAGACTAGTGTGAGTGCCATGGTGCTTGTAACATGAGAGAAAAACCAGTCCCATATTTCAAAAAATGAGTGACTGCACTTCCAGAGTACATTGACACCGACCTCCCCCTTGCTTTGTGGAAAATACTTATAAATAAGTAAAATTGCCTTGTAAGCAGTTATGCAAAACAGTTAGTACTGATAGAAAGGTAGGTTAACCATTTGTCAGCAAGGAGAAAAATCTTGATGAAAAGCTAAAAGAGCATTTCTAATCCTATTTCCTACTTGATTTTTCTATGTGTCATTATATGGATAGCAACATAGCAGTTTTATGAAGTACTCCCTTAATGTATGATCGTAACAAAATCAGTTTTTCAAATGGATGTCACAAAGATTGGTTTTAAAAAATAAGTCGGCAGCATGTAATAGGACTAGACTTGGTTTAGCCACGTATATTGCGCTCCTCTGTTCATTCTTGTTGGACAGTCTGCCAAAGCTTTGAAATTTTCAGCAAGAGAAATTGTGTGTGGGCAAGGGAATGTGATTGATTAATTACAGTCACAGTCAACTTACGTTTACATGATTTAGACGAGCGGCTATTAGAGGTGAAAGCTAATAAAGATTAGGGTTCATTTTAAATGGTGATTGCAAATAGTCCATTTTCTTTGATAATTCATGTGCTGTTAAAAATGTCAAAAGTTATTAGCATTTTTTATTTCCCATCACCTAATATTCTAGCAGATCACATATCTACAAAAGTAGTGGTTAGGCTAATTATCACTGTTCAGGGTATTTACTAACTTAGGAGATGCGTAGAGTTTATGAAATTGATCCTTCCCAGGCACTTGTGCAGCAAAATTCTATGAATAATACAGAAGATAACCCACTTCTTTGGTCAATATTGTATTATTCTGATTTAATTTATAAAATCATTCATGTGCTATTGTTGTCATATTTATTGTAGAAGAACTCTCAAGATCACTGGTGTTATTCTTCTGATACTTGGTTAAGATTTGCCACCATTTCTGTGATGCTGTTACTGCTAGGAAGTTGAGCTGGAATGAAGTCTAGTTTACCTTGATGAGAAGTGCAGGTGGAATAATCATCCCTGGGCTGGTTTGGCCAGTGAGTTGTTGGGAGGGATTGTGTTCTGAGCACACAGGAGTAGCGAGTGCTGGGAAGTGGGTTTTTCTTGGAGCAGAGGCTGTAGGTGAATGTAGATGTAACCGGTCAGACTTTGGCCAGAAGATAGTTTAAAATCCTAGAGCTTTGTTTTTAGTTTCCTGTGCAACAGCAAGGAAAACCAAATAGAGGGATTGAATGATCACATGAATAACGCAGATCTGTAGATGCTGGTTAGTCTTAGTTGTACCTTATTTTGAGAGCTGTGGCTTCTGTACAGCGCTAGAGAACTGTGCCCAGGGCTTGGAATAGCTATTATTGTGCTCTGTTACAGCTGCAATGAACAAAGTGTGTGTAAAACTGAAGATATTCTAAGAATAAAAGTCTACTCAGTGCTTTCAAGGAAGAGGTGCTGGCGCTTAGTGCTACCTAAGTGGCTGATTTAGCTTTTCTCGCAGGTATTCTTTTCTGATGTCCTTTTACATATAAACACATACGTTTTGGATTCATACCTTTGAGGTATGAGCATTTTCTTAAATCACTTTGTTTTGGAGTTTCAGTTAGGCTATCAATTATGTACTCATATCTATCTTGGACAAATATACAGGGCTAGGTTCCCAGCTCAAGTCTGCTCTTCCTCTTTATTTATGGTAAAATATAAACATGTTAACTGTTCGTTTGCAGCATCTGAAAATGTTTCCCACTGTGCTATCTTAAAAGGTTATTTTGTATAGTTTTGCTTTAAGGTGCACTTATATTTACATATTGGATTTTCAGTAACATTTCTTCTTATTATTCTTCTTATTCTTCTTATTTTTCTTATTCTTCTTATTCTTCTTATTATTTGTGATGATATAACTGAACAGTTGCCAAATATAAAGTCTATGTAATGGTTCTAGCCAAATCTTGGACCCACAAAGATTGTTTGGAGTTTGCTAGTCACATTTATGCAGATATTTTACTTCGGTACCTGTTTGCAGTGTTCCGTCCTGAACAGCACAGCTTTGTACAGTGGCAAAATTACTGTGTTATCATCCTTATACCCAGAATTAAAAAGCAGCATAAAGAAGGATGCTCTGGTGTTGAAGAGTTGAAACAAGTATTGGAAACTGGCTTCATTGAATAAGGAAAATGAAGAAAGAGCCTTGTTTGAAATTTTGGCACTTTGTGTGTTCTCCCTTGATTTCCATCACAACCTCATTACAAACAAAATCTTTCAGGTATGATATGAAGGGGTCTATAGAAGCACCTTGCTGCCATGGTAACAACCATCATAAAAGTTGGCCAAGAGGCCAATGTCATACTCCTCCCTAAGAAAGGCAAGAAGATGACTTCGGGGTCTGTTGACTGGCTTTATTCATCCAGTCCCTTGGAAGATGATGAAACTTCGCGTTGCCAAACATGTGAAGGACACGAAGATAATCAAGAACAGTCAGTATGAATTTCCAACAGGCAAACCATGCTTGACAACCTGTTTGCCTTCTGTAATGAAGTGACTGCAAAGTGGTCCGTCTGGAAAGTAGTGGGTGAAATTTACCTTGACTTCAGAAAGACTTTTGGCCCTGCCTCCTACAGATTTCTCATTTGGAAGCTGTGGAGGGGTGGTGTGGAATGAAAGAATGGTCTGTTTGTTGAAGTCCAACAGGAGAAGCACTCCTGCAGGTCAAAGACTGACTGGCTGCCCTGCTGAAAAGGCACCAGGGGTTATGGTGAAAACTGAGTTGAATATGAGCCAAGCGAGAATAAGGCAAAATGGATTACCTTGGAAGATGCATAGTTAGCAGAATGAGGAAAGTTAATATTTTGCTTTTCTGCCTCTGGCGCTGTATTCAGAACACTATGTCCGGTTCTGGGTTCTCCAGTTCAAGGTGGATGTGGAGAAAGCAATTAGGGTTCAGTGATGTCTGCCAAGATGGTCTGGAGTCTATAGCAAATGATCTATAAGGAAAGGGTAAGGGAGCTGGACTTGTTCAGTGTGGCGAAGTGGAGTCTAAGGGGCAGTCTAATAGGACGTTTGAAGGGCAGTTTTAGAGAGGTGGAGCCAAGCTTTTTTTGCTAGCGGCAAATGATGTCAATTTTCCAAAAACTGTGAGCTGAAAATTTGAGTGGGCACTGGGGAAGATCTTGTTTACAGGGAGGGTAGTGCTGATGTGAAGTAGGTTACCCGGGGAGGTTGAACCTCCCTGCTTGGTGGTTTTTGAGACTTAGGTGGACAAAACCTCTGCTGACCTGATCTACTGTTGATGGCAGCACCAGTTTTTTAATGGGAAATTGGCCTAGGGACCTCCAAATATCTCTTTCCACCTCCCATTCCATCTCTTCCTTAAACAGCATACTTAGTTTTTGTTCCTTCCTCTGATCATTCTGTTTCTAGAGTTAGACCTTGGAGTTTTCAGTCAGTAGGAGGTGAGCAGATAGCAGGCAGTAACTAAATCTGGCACTGAAAAAAATGACTGTGCCACCTGCTTGTTTCTCCAGAGCTTGTGTCTTAGCACTACACGGCTACATATGATACTTTCTTTCTTTAAATAGTTGCGTTTTTCCCAGTGAAATTATACTAAACTTACATAAAGGTCCCAGTTGACAGATGTAAAGCAAAGAAACAGCTAAAATTAGAAGAGATAAAAATAGAGGTTGGGAAGCTGTCTGAATGATCTCATCAGCAACGAATCTATGCTGAATTCTGCCAGTTAGGTCTGCTCTGTTTATTAGGTCAGACTGTAGCTCAGGCAGAGTTCATAGAAAAGAAAAAGGTATCATGCTGAAAAACATGCATTTAAAAGTTTATTGAAGTCTATCAAAAGTCAATGTCTTTAAAATCGGCTGATACAGCCAGGATGTTTGGATTTGGCCCTTGGCAGAAGGAAGCTCCACAGTTTGAGCCTCAAGAGAAGATGACAGATTATTTATGAACTTTGAACATCATTTACTTAAAAACTTATCAGAAATGTGCAACTTTATGATGCACTGAATAGCTGGTGAAAGGTCTTTTGATGACGTAGTATTGTGTCACAAAAGAAATTTTTTAGTAAGTGTATTTGTGGGGGAATTCCATCCAATTCCCTCTGTTGCTGGTGAATGCGGGGTTCATCTGTACCATGGCAGAAAAAACAGATTCCTGTGTTTAATTTCTATTTTACGGAGTTGCTATATGGACACAGGTCAGGAATAAGCTTGGGTCGTACTTTGCTGCGTGCTGGCTTCTCTGTGCAAATGTGTTTGTTCATGAAAAGGC
The DNA here is from genome assembly GCF_036013445.1 of Caloenas nicobarica. Lineage (NCBI taxonomy): Eukaryota > Metazoa > Chordata > Aves > Columbiformes > Columbidae > Caloenas > Caloenas nicobarica. The sequence continues at coordinate 197,673,836 of NC_088245.1, read as the reverse complement.
TGGATACAGCCATTGCTCTTCTGAGAGTGGTCTCCTCTGATTGCCATGGGATGGAAGCACTTTATGGGTAGTCAGTGAGGAGTCGTTGCGAGTTTACCCTGTAGTGTTTTTTAACGTCTCCATTCTCATAATTGGCAGTGCCAGTGATACTGCAAACATTCAGAAAACACCTAAATGTAGACAAAGACTGAGAGATTTGTGTAGATAATACTAGTGACTTCTGATCCACCAAGTAAAAGACCAATTCTGTTAATTAGCTCTGCTTAAAAAGGAGTTGACATAATTCATTATAACAAATCCAAGTGAATAGTATTCCAGGTGCTAAAGAAAATCTGCTCTATTGTTTTTTCTGATAGGCATTTGAAAGTCTGTATAGTTCATTAGGCATTGCATTTCAAAACCAGTCTTTCCTTGAAATTTTTACAAATTCATATTTTTACAGATTGCTAATTGCATTTGACTGTCAGACACTGAGTGAATTAAACTCCTAAAGGGCTTCTTGGTAGGAACATAAGAGTATTTAAAAGATTAATACAGCTTGCATATGTAAAAGTGCTTTTTGGTGTGGGTGGTTTTTTGTTTGTTTGTTTTTTTGGTCGATGTCACTGAGAACATTCACAGCAGCATCAAAATATTTCAAATTTCTGTATGACTGCCTAAAAGATATGTAACAAAATATCACAGCACCTGTTAAAAGATGGTTAAAAGAATATTAGTATGTATAAATTATTGTGTAATCCAAGGCTCTGCTCTGTCTCAATAAGCAGGTATTGACTTAATGCAAGGATTAGTTTGTGATTGTGAGACCTATATTCTTCTAGAGACCTTCCTCATGTTAAAATCTGTGAATATAAGGATGGATTTCTGTGTTAAAGGGTGTGGTTTCTGCTTCGTACTTTAAACTTTTGACGTTAGCAAGAGGGATCAGAAAAATTTCACTCAGATCTGGTTTCTGATAGCCATTACCTTTGTTTTGACTGACTCAACAGCCCGTTGTTCACTTATGGATAACACCTAGCGAAGTCTTTTCCAGATTGTGATGGGTCTGCCAGTTTGGGAGCGGGTCTGTGCGCCCCTCTGGAGAGCTGAGATGGAGCAAAGGGACTTTGCAAGGGGCAGGGAGAACTCCTGGCTGGGGAAGGACAGAAGCAGCGTTGGTCTGAACGGGGTTGTCTGTGGGCTGCTTGCAGCACTTCTGATTAACAGGTAGAAAGTAGGACAGTGATTTGCTTAGTCCTCGTTGTGGTTCTGCTGTTGGCTTCTGCTTAGTGACTTCAGAGAAGGGCAAAGTCCAGTGCAAGCTCTGTGCCCAGCTGGGGTTGTTGTATAACGGGCTTTAGCTCCTTCTCTAATCCAGCACAGTGACTCTTGCAGATCCTGCTGTTTTTGCTATCCCATTTTAAGCCTGAAGTTACAAATTTTAGTCGTAATAACTGATTGACCAAACATTACATTTTCACTGTGTGTGAGCAATGCTGCTGTGTTCTCTTGGTTTCAGCTGTTCTGTGTGGCTTCTGGCTACAGCCTGAGCAGCGGGTCTGGGGAGGAAGAGGAGGCTGTTTCCTGAACAGGTAGTGGCAGCAAGGATTTTCCTGGTTGCTGAAGCCTGGAAGTATTCCAAAGAAGGATAGTGTTTTGTTATTATGTGTGTTGAGCAAAGATACTTTGGCCATGGTGAAAGTTTTGAGTTGTAAATAGAATTGTCTTGCAGTTTTATAATTTTTTTTTAATGCTTATCAGCTAGACCTCAAAACAAACTGCAGATCTTTCCAACATGGAAGGTGTTTGATATTATATCTAGAATATGTACAATAATTACAAACACACAGTACGAAATTGAAGTTTTCAAGTTTGACTGCTGTTTGTTTGATCTACTGTCTTTGTGGTGATTTTGAGTGGGACTTGTACCTTGTTCTTCTGCATACTGATCTCCAAAATTACCTTTGGTAGTAAGGTGCTTAGCAACTTTGAAGTTGTCTTTATATAGTGCCATCCTTAGAAATGCACCTTTAGCTCAAGCACTTTTCAGGTGTTTCAATCACAAGCTCTATATTAGAGTGAAATAGTGTTATAAACAGTATTTTAAAAAATGAGCTGCTTGCCCTGATTTGTGTTTCATTATGAAAGTCAGGCAGCATCTTTTCAGAACATTTCTCTTTTACTGGGTCTTAATTATTGGCAGCTTGAAACATTAAATAGTTCTATAGCTGCTCAAGTTATTAATTTGTAACCCTCATGATTCAACGGAAATATTTTCAGTCAGTTTTTGCTTGCTGCTGCTTTTGGACAACTGTATAGTGCTGAAGATGTCAGCACAGAAGTCTCTTTGCCTGTCAACCATTGGAGCTACAATTCTTCTGTTGTCACAATACATGCATTTTATGTGTGATATTTGTAAGCAAAGATACTGAGTTGTCTGTTGGAAAATTGTGACAAAGTCTGGTGATTGCTGTCTGTATTGCAGTACCAACAACCATCTAACTTACTGAAGGAGCAGGAGATGTCCTCTGTAATTCCAGTCATATTTAACAAACTGGCCTTAGAACAGCTTTCGCACTGTGAGAAGCTGCTAAAAGAAGCAAGCCTGCCTTTAGTCTAATTGAAGGTATTTCTCGAACACTCATTGCTGGTGAATGTAAGCCTCATTTAAAATAGGAGTATATAAGTCTTCATGAATTGAACTTTTAAACTGTCATTTAGCTCTGAATTCTGAAATGCCATTCCTGTGCATGCTACCTAGATAGGTCAATAAATTGTTACCCAGTATTTTAGCCTATCTAAATTTTGCAGACCTTGTGACTGTAGTACTGAGTGCCTCGTGATCTTGTAACCTGTTTTTCCTCACACAGTCAGTGATTAGGATTTAGTTCTGTTCACGTGTAAAAGCAAAGAGCAGGTGGAGATACTGGGTGAATTCCTTAGGCTTGTCTCTGACTTTGGACCGGAGCAGACGATTGAGCTGGTTTTCCCAAATGTCAGGCTAGTTGCTTGCTTGCTTGACAGTCCTCCTTCTCTCATGTCTGAAAGGCTTTTAAAAAGAGAGAAAACACAAAGATGGAATTAAAAGAATGACAATGCGTACATGATGTGATGATGATAGAAGCATTTCTTCCAGCTGATTAGTAACTGTAGGTTAGGCCAAGTTTCTACTGTTCTCAGGGTTGGTTGCTGATAATATCATCTTCCTTTTGAGAGGCATTTCCAAAAATGTCTTTCAGGTCATGTTACTTGGTGGGTACCAGAATTTCAACAGTTTGTCAATTATTTGGCAACAAACCATACTGATGTTCAAATGCCTGTAGATTACAATTAAAAATGCAGATATGGATTGCGATGGCTTCTTAAAAAACAATGAATGTTTTTGTAAATGTATTAAATCCTTTACAGGTATAATATTGTATATCCTTATTAACTTTTTGTGAATAGATTGCCAACATTTTTACGGCACTGTTCCCTGAGTTATGGCAGTAAAGTTTGCACATCGCAGTGTCAGTGCAGCAAAACAGAAAAAAACGTGGTACTCAACCTCCGTAATAGAGTCTCATTTGGAGAGTTAAATTGCAAAGATGTGGAAAATGCTGCTGCAAGGCTTGACGCACATAGTCTGGAGGCTCTGGGTATGGAGGGGCAGCTTCCATAGTACATATGAAGGAGAGGATAGAGGATGGCGGACTATAACCTCTCCTCAACTGTTTTGCCTGAAACCTTCTGGGCTCTTCACCTTGAAGATGGATCATAGAATTATAGAATAATTTGGGTTGGAAGGGAACTTCAAAGATCACCTAGTGCAGCCCCCCTGCAATGAGCAGGGACATCATCAACCAGATCAGGTTCCTCAGAGCCCCGTCCAGCCTGGCCTTGGATGTCTCTAAGGATGGGGCATCTGCCACCTCTCTGGGCAACCTGGGCCAGTGTTTTACTACCCTCATCGTAAAAAATTTTTTCCTCATATCTAGCCTGAATCTCCCCTCCTTTAGTTTAAAACAGTTACCTCTTGTCCTGTTGCAACACTCTTTGCTAAAAAGTCTGTCCCAATCTTTTTTATAGGCCACTTTTAAGTACTGAAAGGCCACAATAAGGCCTCTCCGGAGCCTTCTCTTCTCCAGGCTGAACAACCCAACTGTCTCAGCCTGTCCTCCCAGCAGAGCTGTTCCAGCCTCTGATCACTTCTGTGGCTCCTCCGGCCCCTCTCCAACAGGTCCATGTCTGTCCTGTGCTGCGGGCTCCAGAGCTGGACACAGGACTCCAGGTGGGGTCTCACCAGAGCAGAGCAGAGGGGCAGAATCACCTCCCTGACCTGCTGGCCACGCTGCTTTTGATGGGGCCCAAGATATGACCGGCCTTCTGGGCTGCAAGGGCACATTCTTTGAAGTTCTTCAGACAAGTCATACCATTTGAAATTGTGGTACTCTCTCATTTGTGAAGCATCCTTATGAGTCATCTTTTCTGGGAATGCTCTTTTAAAGGCAGTGTGGCAGATGGCATGGAAATATTTCTACATAGTGATCAGGCAAAATCCAGTAGTTTGAGGAACAACTGGATTTTTTTTTTCTTTTTTGGGCAATGCATATTGATTTTGTAAGTTTATTCATCTGTTCATTACCTCCCTTCTTGTAGCTTTGAAAGTTATTTAAAATGAAAAATTCTGTTGTAACCTGCAATTGGAGCTAAGGTCCTGACCTTATAGAAGATCTTTAAATGCATTTTTAGAAGGAAAACTTGAATATAGTTTTCCATTTTCTGTATATCTGTTGATAGACTTTAATTTTACAGCAATCAATAGTAAGTATAAGTTTATAGGGTAGCAGGTGGCTGGTTGTTTTTTTTTTTTTTAAAAAAAAAGTCTTCTGGTATTATGCGTTCTTCTAGTACAAAAGTTTAGAGCAGCTTAATACTAACAATACAGCCGCCACTGAACAAAAATGTTGATTTATGAAGTAAAAATAATATTTAAAAGTAATTAAAATAATTCATACCGATGACATTTGTTTCCATGGTGAGGTAGTTAGGCTATCACAACATGTATCAGTAAACTGCATTTAAAGGAATCATTATGAGATACATTGGTTTGGCTTCTGTGTTCAGGTCTTTAAAGCTAAACTTAAAAGTAAGTTGTGTATATATCTTTTACATTAATATATTTTAATATAATAATGATACCTTTGAATGTTCATTTTTTGTGACTTATTTCTGCTTTCTATGGAAGCTGAAGTTAGAATATATGGCTGAGGATGGATTAAAGTCCGTTAGATGCCTCATGCATGCATTTTGCTCTTGGGCTCAGGATTTAATCAGTCACCAGATTTCCTAATTATTTATATATTCATTTATCTATTTATTTATTTAGTTTCCCTCTGGATCATTAAGGTTGAAGGTTTCTTTTTGTTTTGCTCTCTAATTAGAGATACGGCATCCTCTCAAAATGTCCCTCTACAAATTTGTAGCTTTCACAAGAACTAGGAAAAATTTTCCCGAGGTAATTTATGTTTGTGGGTTTTGGTGCTCATATTGGATCTGAGGTTCCTCTTGGGAAGTTTTGTTGTGTTTTAGTAAATGGCAGCAAGGTTGGTACGAAGCAGTTGCCTGCCCCTTTCATTCCTGTGTTACTTGAATTTTTGGTGCTATCTTATATTTTGTTTTCAAGCAATTGAATTGTTGTTTCTAAATAATAAATGGTAAAGATGTCTAAAGGTTGCTTTAGTATTTTCCTCTACTTTTTACTTCCAGAAGATGTTACTGTCTTAGGGGAAATTCTTACTGTCTGAACTTACCTAAGGGCAGTTGTAGGAAGAGGTTCAGGAAACCAGATGACACTGTGGGTGGAAAACAGAAAGGAAATTTAAGCATGTCAGTATATAAAATATTGTAGTATTGTCTAACTTGGAATGTCTTGCAAATATTCGTCGATGTAGTAGCGCTTCTGGCATGGTGTTGCTTGTAAATACTGTTGCTCTGGATGTGATACAGTTTGGCTGGTGTCAGAGTTTCAGTAAAAATTATAACCAGTTGCCTCAGATTTTCTGTACTCTGTAATCTCAATTACTTGAAACTGTACTCAGAGCAGGTGTTTTAATATCTCTTTCCCTGTGACATATATTATCAGGCAAGAAAAAAGCTGGAATGGTTAATGCCTAGATTATTTTTGCATGTTGGTAGGTGATTTCTTGTTGACATTGAAAACCTGAATGTGCTGAAAAGATTTATTTCTTTAGTTGTTGTGACTTCGCCTGTTTGAGTTCAGCTCCAGTTAAAAAGAATGCAAAACGATCAGGTCTGTAGAGTCGCATTTTGTTGAAATAAAGAGAAAGCATAATTGTAAAGCAAGTGGTTTGATGCAAATGCATTTAGTTGGAGGTGTTGCTATAGCCTTCAGCCATCCAAATGTTCTCCTAAAAATTTTTTTAATAAATTAAACATCTTTTTTTGCCTAGGTCTCTATGGCAGCTGCATTAATCATAACTGCACTAAGAGAGTTGCATGCTGACAGTTCTTAATTTATTTTTCTATAATGGGGAGTTCATAAAAGACCTACTCTATAGTGCATTTCTTTTAAGTATTGCAACATTATAAATGAAAGCATACATCATCCGATTCATGGAGCTACCTCTTGGGTGAGACACGGTGGACTTTCTATGAGGAAAAGTTGTACCTACCACCATCTGACCAGTGAATTGACCAGGCTACATGATCACTGACCAAGAATTAAGATTTTTTTTTTTTTTTAAGAGTAAGTAAAATATCTTTCTACTTCAATTTTTTTTTTTTTTTGAGTCTTAAATTCAGTGCAGCCACAAACACTTGAACAACCAAAGGGTGCAAGTCTCATATATCCAGTGTGCTTTAAGAAAAAATGCTTGGAAGCAGAGCGTGTCTCAGATATTCCAGATGAGTTTAGTAATTTGAATTTACAGTTTTCTTCTCATCTCCCAGTAAGGAGACTGAAATGAAGGAAGTGACTTTGTGATTTTTTTTTTTGTAAATATAACACGTTGGCAAGTAACCCATCATTTGTCAGATTGACTTCTGGGTAAGTAGCTAATTGTTTTCTTTAAAATGTAAATATTTTTTGTATTAAAGTAGCACCTTTATTTTATGGAACTGGCCTACTTGTTCAGAAAAATAAGTGCTAAACTTGAGCAGCATGTGATAAAGCCATGAGAAATTTGTTTGATCCTAAAGATGCCTGCTAATATTTTTAAGGAAATTGTGAATAAATGCATGTTCTTCTAATTAGCATTTATAATTAGGATTTATTTTAAAGACCTATACTTATTTGGGTAATTAGCTAATACCAATTGAGCCTAGTCTTCTTTTGAGCATTATCTAAGCTAGGATTAAAGGTAGGGCACTATTAAGTTTTAAAATTTTACAGGCCAAACAACTGTACTTGAATAGTCACAGGGCAAATGGAGTTAAATTCCAAGCTTTTCAGTATGGCACATGCTAAAATACAAGTGCCTTGCCTTGACTGGATTTTAGAAGTTGTTTAGATTGGAAATTTGATCAGCTATGTGTAATATCTGATTGTTGATATGCCCATTTTAGCACTTAGAAATATCTTTAAGATCCTGAAATGGTGCAAGAAGCTGCTGTTGCAGCAAGGTAACAGCATTTGGCTGTGTGCAATCAGAATTAGCTTCATCTAGGAGAACATGGGCACATGAGCATAATATTTTGGAACACGTGGCTGTGTTTTATGTTGCCACTTAGAGCAGATTAAAGCAAATATGCATGTTTCCCTAATCCTAACTGGAAATTGTTCGCTTTCTGCTCTGAACTCACCTTGTGAATGTTGATTACTGATGAAGAGATGTCTGTTCATTTAATTAAGAATGAGTTGGTAGATATTGAACTAATCTTCTGACGTAAAATTGCTGCTGACCATCTCCATAGGAGTGCTACACCGTGCAGTAGTCTGAAGAAAGCTCAACTATTGACCGAAGGTAACTGAAGTGGTTGTGTATTCTTCTGCTTTGTACCATGGGGGATCCCATTTTACTGTGGTTCTGGGCAGCTTCAAATAGGGTAAAGTGTTCAATAGGAAGATAATTTGTTTGTTGAAAAAGATGTTTACCTCTGGTTGGAAGTACTTCTGGAGAAATAAACATGCCTGATTTAAATTAGAGTGGATAATAAACTTAGGGTTTTTTCCTGTGTGTGAATTCATTGACATAATCAGACTTTCAGCCCTTCCAGTGCAGCCTATTGGATTTTCTTTTGTATACTCGCATTAAAAATTATAAATTCCTTACTATAGGAAAACATCTAATTGGCGTAGCTATGCAAATGTTCTCTAAATATCTGATATATGACAGAGTAAATCACTGCTCTTTTTAACAGATTAAACAGAAATGGATTGAAATGAAAAGAATAACAGAACAGGTAATTAAAAGCAATAAAGAAATCTTGAAAATGTCACATACCAACATGCATTATTTTTGTTAAATGACAAGAAAATTAGTAATGATAATTTTGGAGAGGTTAGCAAAGCATTTGTTAAATTACAAAAGCATGAAAGGGCTCAGTATATGTGCAGCTCACTTTTTGTCTTTTAACACCTGGAAAACTCATTTGGTCAGTGTGCAGAGGAGGAGGGAATGTCAGGCTTCCAATATGGCATCTGCATAGGACTAATAATGCTGTTCATAGTTCGTGATTTTTGAAATAGCGTGAACGTCCCTTGGCCCTCTCCCTCCAATGCTTGATATTATTCTTAGCAATCCCAGGCTGTGTGTGCGGAACTGTGTTGAGCAATTTCTGTTCAATGCTTTGTTTGTTAAAGTGAGGAAACCGGTGAGAGTTAGGTCTCTCTCAAAAATGTGTATGACTTGCTGAAAAATGCGTACAGAATATTCTTCTTTAGGAATTGAATTGTATTGTAAATATATATATTTATTTTTAAAATCACAATATCAGTAAAGTATAGGGAGTTGAGCATTCACACAGGATAGCACTATTGTTACACTCAAATCACCATTCACTGAAAAAAAGTGAGCATCCTCAGTGCTGGAAAAGTTCCAGGATTAACTGCTCTCAACTACATTTTGTACAGATGTGCTATGATGACTCTTATTTTTTCCTCTAAAATGCCAGTTTTACACATTTGTAGAATGATTGTGCTTAGGCCGTTCATTTAACTCTTTTACACCTTTGAAGAAACCAGAGATTTAAGACTGATTGGCTGAAACCTCTTCAGACTTCTTGCAGCATATGCAATACATTGGTTCTTGCCATTCTGCCTGTATTGGAAGGAAAATAAAATTCATAAATAAGGTACCTGCAAGTGGAGCACTTTGGAAAATCTCCATTTCAGTTTTGTCTTTATTCTGCCTCAGCTTAATGAGCCACATTTGTTCAAATTCAGAGATGTCAGTGGAACAGCAGAAAGAACGTTTTGGCAGAGTAGTTCTTGTATGTCTTACAGTCAGTGGCTCTGCTTAGCATGCAGGAGGCTTATTGTTGTTCACTTCTCATTTGTTCCAAATACTATGGAATGTAATTTGGTGCATCTTCATTTCCAAATAAGTGTTCTTTAACTAAATAAAAGTGACTGCAGCATGCATTATGCAAGCCATATCAAAGCACTGAAGAGATTGACAAGGTGAGGAGGAACAGGAAAATTAAGAACAAATTTGAGAAACTGGTTGTCCAAAATTCTCTCCAGGAAAATTCTAGGTTGAAATTCTAAGTATTCACATTTACAAAATGAAATCGATCTTGAAAATGCAGTATGCTGCACGTCTGTGATATAATGGAGTTAACATTCTAGCAACGAAACACGAACAGCAAAGCTAGAACCAAAATAGCTTAATTTATTCTTACAGTAATTATCTGATGGAAGTTCTGAGATTACCCATACACATCTGTAAAACATTTTACCACTGCTTATTTGTGCTGTTTACATATATGCAGCATTTCATCAGCATGTGCACACAATCTGTTTATTATAGGAATGATGTAGTAGGGAACGTGCCTGGGATGAGCCTGCTGAAAGGGTGAGTGGAGGGGAGCCACTTTTCTCTTGGCAGTTTCTGCCTTTGCGGTGGAAGCGGCTGTGATGAACCTGAACCAGCTCTGGTTCACACCGCAGCCCAGGGCATGGTCCAGATCATGGTCGCGTGGCTCTGGTGCCCAGGGCTGCAGTTCTGCTGCCTCTGCGCCGGGAGACACAGCTTCCAAGGGAAAGGAAACGCTTAGGGCAGTTAGCGCTGCAGCCTCCTGAGCTTCATCTAGGGGCATCTTTGTGTTTCTCGTTTGTGATAGCAGGGAGTTAAAAAGATTCTTCAACTGTGACGTATCATGTGGAAAAATACAGGGAGAGCGAGACCTCATCTACTTAGTGGTGAGAGATCCTCTGAGGGTTATTCTGATGCATCAGAGATGCCCAAGAATCTCTTTGGTTTTAATTTTTGATAATTTACTTCCTGACAGAAAAGTAATCCATGCCCCGTATCGTCTAACAATGTCATTTATCAGCCTGTCGTCACAGGCGGTACAGCCTGGGGTGCCAAAATGGATTGCCAGCGAGGTGGCTGAAGCCCTTGAAAAGGTAGCTTATGTTCAGCAGTGATTCCTCTTCATCACACCAAGGAAGAGTTATGGAACAATGACTTGAATGATGAAGCCCCTTTAAGAAGAGGCATTTACAAATAACTTTTTATCTCTTTTAAGTTATGCATAATGCATAAAACATGATTCTGTGCCCATTTAATGAAAATAGACTTACTACAAAAAGCAAGTTTAATTAAAACTCATAACTGGAGATGTCAGAATGCTGATCACAGGTCTGAATGTACCTCTCTCTAAATTTAGTTAGATATTCTGAATTTCATGATGGATATTTGTACTCAGTGCTTTGCGAAGTCATGCATAATGTAACAAGGATGTTCACTTAACAGTACCTCTCGCAAATGTTCTCCGTGCTAATATTGTATGCCAGGTAGAATGTGATATAACAAATGATTTATTTATTTTCAACAGATCATTAAATTTTATCGTCAAAATGTTGTGAAACTGCAAGAACTTAAAAAGGAAGTGTAACACATTTAAGTTACACGTGTGAGGAGATAGGTTTTGGTTACAATCAAATCACAACTGAATTTTATAGTCGGGTGGCTCTACGAGGCAGAAATCATTTTAGTTACTCGATAGAGCTGAAATCCTAAACTTGTCTGTTGCAAAAAACAGTAGCCCTGAAGAAAGCAAAACTATTATTTTCAAGATAAAATATTCCCTGTGCAAAGACTCGTGACTTAGGAAAAGAGAACTGGACACTTAGGGTCCACCATTTCTCATACGAAGAAATACTGCTATGTCTCTAAAATTATAATGATGTTTAACATTATTTCATAGTTGCGGTTCTTTGTTTGTTTGTTCAACATAACAAATGGAAAAGGTTTCTAAGCAACAAAATAAAGGAGATTGGTTTTCATCTATTGTTTTAATTATTAGACATGTAAAGAAGTGAAGAATTGTGTAAGTCTAAATCATCGCATGACAGGTAGTAGAGAAAGTAGCAATTGAATATGAGTTTTATGTATGGGGTATGTTGTGGTTGCTGGATTTGGATTTTTGTTGAGATTGAAATGGTAAGCACCAGTGACTGCTCACTGATCCTTTACATGGCTTTGTGGGTTCTCAGACCCAGATGAATCCTGAGGAGGGGTTTCCGGAGGTACCAATATGGCCACAGGAAACCCCGTATGTCTCTTCGGCAGTTTACAAATATTTTTACGTATTTATTTCTGCCAGTGGTAAAACCTATCAATCTGAGTTTGGTTGGATTGGTTGGTTTGCTTTTCTAAAGAAGTGGTGGTATGCATTAAAAGCAGAAGTTACGGGTTGAAGTGTCATCCTACAGCCTGATGCAGCGGGTGGATTGTTGCTGGAATCCCACAGGGACCTCAGAGGTGCGGCCGAGGGCGCGTGCGCTGCTGCCGTAGCTCCCTGCGGTGTGGCGCTAAGCCCACCGGAGTTGGGTGTTCCAGCGGTGGGATAAAGCCAAGACCAGCAGAACCTCATGGTAGCCTGGATCCTGGGGCTGCTCACAGTTTTCTGTGTGGTTTGAATTGGTTCAATATGGGCTGAGGCCAATTGTATGAGGTTCAACAAAGCCAAGTGCCGGGTCCTGCACTTGGGTCACAACAACCCCAGGCAGTGCTACAGGCTCAGGGAAGAGTGGCTGGAAAGCTGCCTGGTGGAAAAGGATCTGGGGGTGTTGATTGACAGCAGCTGAACATGAGCCAGCAGTGTGCCCAGGTGGCCAAGAAGGCCAACAGCATCCTGGCTTGTATCAGGAATAGTGTGGGCAGCAGGACCAGGGCAGTGATCATAGCCCTGTACTGGGCACTGGTGAGGCTGCACCTCGAATCCTGTGTTCAGTTTTGGGCCCCTCATCATAAGGACATTGAAATACTAGAGAGAGTGCAGAGGAGGATGACGAAGCTGATGAGGGCTCTGGAGCACAAGTCTGATGAGTAGCAGATGAGGGAACTGGGGCTGTTTAGCCTGGAGAAAAGGAGGCTGAGGGGAGACCTTATCACTGTCTGCAACTACCTGAAAGGAGGGTGTAGTATGGAGAGTGTTGGTCTCTTCTCCCAAGTAACAAGGGATAAGACAAGAGGAAATGGCCTCAAGTTGCACCAGGGGGGAATCTAGATTGGATATTAGGAAAAATTCTTCACAGAAGGGGTTGTCAGGCATTGGAACAGGCTGCCCAGGGCAGTGGTGGATTCACCATCCCTGGAGGTGTTTGAAAGGTGTTTAGATGAGGTTCTTAGGGACATGGTTTAGTGCTAGAGTTAGGTTAGGTTATGGTTGAACTCGGTGATCCTGATGGTCTCTTCCAACCGAAATGATTCTATGAATATGAAAACAAATAATGTGGAGCTTCCTCCATTATTTGTTTTATATATTTTCTGCTGTGCCAAGGCTCTTGGCGCTCCCTGAGGACTGGAGGGGGTGGGCAGCGCTGCCTGGAGCAGGGGTACCCAGCGGAGCGGGTGGCTGACACGGACTTCTCCCACCCTCTGCTGCTCTCACCTTGTCCAGGTGCTACATTTCTCCTCATACGCGAGAACATGAGCGCTTTTTGGACTGATCCGTCGGTCTCGCTTTGTCTGCTGGTTGGAAACCAAACGAGCTGGGAGATGGGTTTGTTTTTTTGAACTGGTGATCCCTTCAGAAAGTAGGCTTGCAGGGTCATCTTGTCCTTGAGCAGGTCAAGCAGCAGCTCTGCATCTCAGTTTTCAGCAGGCAAAAAAATGTTCTTCAAACCTATATCCAAGCTGGTGAGCTTGTACCTCAGTTGATGTGATCTAGAGGAGAGAAATCAAGTAGATCAAATACTCAAAAAGTAAATGTGCAATCTCTTCTCAGACTGGTGCAGAAAGTAGCAGTTTTCTAACAGGGAAATTCAGTATACACTCGAGAAACGTGTTCCAGTGGTGGGATCATCTAAATGCTGGGATAAGTTTGTGAGGAGACTTGTGTGATCCTCATTACTGAAGGCTTCAAAACCAAAGGTGGGAATGGTGGAATTATACCTTATTCACTGGGGAGGGAGATGGAATCGTGGCCACTGGTCCTGTTTGTCTGTAAGTCTCCATGTTTCCTGCAGCGTGTGTCAGAGAGGCTTCTGTGTCAGGACTGGAGATATCCCAGCCAGGAGGGTGAGAGACACAGTCTTTGTGGTTTTTGGAACACAGCTTTTCATTTGCCTTTTCCTGTCAGAGGGCACTTAACAGTATTTGTCTGCGGGTACTGAAATTATCAGTGTCGAGATTAACCAATCATCCAGTTGCTGTCAGACTCAGGAAGTTGTTGTTACAGCAGCTCAGCTAGTTCATGTCTTTGAGCTTCTTATGGCAAATCTGAAATCCAGAATTAATTAATTTTACTGATTTAAAACAAGCAAATGTTCTGGAGGATGATGATATAATACAGATTTAGAGCCCAAACTTCACAGAATAACACTGTATGAACTCATGAATATTACAGTGTCAGGCTTATGTTTTATTTGGCGTATCTATTTTTATTTGTAGTGGAGATAGTGTTTTTCATCTATGTGACCTATAGAGAAAACATATCATGGAGATGTACTAAATTCTGTTGCTGGTGCAGGTCTATAAGGGTAATAGAAGCTTACGCCTTTATATTGGTTGTGGCCAAAGAATTAATGAGAACTGGCAATATGTCTACACTCGGGCCAGTAGATCCTGTTTTCAGTTTGCTGTTTCTGTTTCCAGTATTTACTAATGTAAGGCAAATCATAATTGTAAGCAGACTGTTTAACACTAAAAAGTCAGTAAAGCAAATGAGCTGTTTGCACTGGAGTTCATAATGAGCAGTAAAGTCAGGCTAAAATTACATTGCCTGAAAGCTTTCTAAGCATGCTATGATTTATTTTTAAATCAATGAGATAAACATTTATCCTTCTTGTTCTCCCCTTCCTTGACATTTTGTATGTATGTTACAAGTATTTGGAGGAATGGGGGTTGGAACCTTCTTATAATTATTGAGAACATAACTCCAAATCAACAACTCAGTAAAAAGACCAAAACAATTAAACACATATTTTAATTTGTGAGATACATTCTTTTCTTTTTGAGAACTTAAATATGGTAAGTAAAATGAAGGTATTAAGAAATGTTCTATGAAAAAAAATATTAGAATAACCTAAAAATTAACAATTCAAGAAGCAAAGTTACTGATAAAGTTTCAGATAGTGATGTGATTTAGAGAACAGTCATTAACTGGGAAAGTTAACTGTGTTTTCATAACAAGTTGTATCCTTTTGTATTTCTGAAATAATATCTTCTTCATTTAGATATATTTGATAAGTTCAATTCAGTGTGCAGTTAAAGGTTGAAAAACATATTAGGATTTGAGGAACTGGATGTGTTTGTTTATTCTTACTGTCCTCTTTCAGTCTGCGAATATAAATTAGGTTTGAGGCTGTTAGCTGTACCAAAATCCCATGAGACAGAACGCTCAGAAGTAGTAAATTTTGTTAGCAACAGAGAATGTATACCTTGATAAATGTTGAATTTACAATACAGCACCTGGTTGCATGAACTTAAATTTTCTTCCATGTATCTGTATGGTTCTACTTAAACTATTAATTAATAAGTTTCAAATAATCTATGTAAGATAGATTTTAGAAAATAATTAAAACTCTAGTTGAAATCTGTTTCAATTTCAGATGCAATAAGAGTCATCTTGACACTAACCATGATTAAAAAACGAATAGCAATCATTTGACAAATAAGTGATGGCCCTTTTATATTTTGCTAATGTCATTAGAGAAAAGAAAAATGGGAAAGGAAAAATAAGGACTTTAGATACTTGGCATAAAATAGTACCAAATTTTGTGTAAAGTCCAGTGTAAAACATCTATGCTTCAGAATACTGAAATGAAAACAAAAGTAGCAGTGGTTACTTGTGTAAAGCACTGTGTGAGTTAAAAGTTTGCTGATTTTAATCAGCATTATAATTAGTGATTTAAAATACTGATTTAAATTGATCCACCGTGACCTTGCTGTCTCTGATTCCTCAAGAAACAAATTTAAAACAGTATTGGTTTGGTACAGTATGAAAAGTTCAAGTTTGTACCTGCCTGTACAATGTTAGTAACATTATATCTAGCCATACCAAAGTTTGACTGTTCAGACAGTTTTTCCAAAATGTAATTTTCTGGGAGTCCAATGAGCTATGTTTCACAAAAACTATTCCCACAAGAGCTAAATACCAAGGTAATCAATCATACAATGTACTGTATCCTGTTGTTATGGGTACAATACATTATTCATGCAGTATAAAGATTTTTCAGATGTTGTTGAAATGAACAGGCAAGCAAATGAACAACTGTAAGGTGTCGTATGTCCTTAGCTGAAAATTGCAGTTTCCTAGGTGAAAATTTGTAAATATGCCTTCAATGCTCACAGCATGTTGGAGACTGATTTTCTGCAAGTGTGGACTTTCCGAGAGCATCAAGAAGTCAGTTAGAAATCCAAAATATGCCAATTACACCTACGGATGAGTGCCAGATTTTCTACTCTTAGTATTTGTATACCGCTTGTATTTCAGTTACTAAAACGTAAAGTTGTTACTCAGTCACTGGAAATGGGCTCAAACATTTTGGCAGCAGTACAAAAACGTGAAGACTGTTTGAGATGGTGGGTTTCTCCATGAGCCATTGCACGTGATCACCACTGATATGTTTAATGAATATAATTAGGCACAGGCTTAGGCTTTTGATGTAAAGTTGTCTCAACTTTTGATTTTTCCTTCACTGCATCTTTTCAAACATTTTGTTCTTGTGCTGAGAATGAGATGATAGTCTTCTTCACCAGATTCATTTAATAAACTCTGATATTTGTGTGATAAGCCCTAAATGACTGAGAGAAAACAGTATAGCAGTGGAAAAAAACTTGCTTCCGTCACTGGTTACATATTGAAATGAGGGTGACCTTCTTCCCTTCTCCCTGTGGGATCTGGCAGTAGTTTCTCGCGGGTTAGCAGGAGATGTGCAGTCGCACCCACAGAGTGCTTTGCAGACTGTGATCCTGTCGCGCTCCCTGGCTGAAGAGCTCTGCAGCTCGGGGATTTCCACTGCTGTGCTTACCATCCCTTGACAGATTTTTTGTTACTGTTACCTACCTACCTACCTACGTTTTGGGCCCATGTAAACTCTTTAACACCTTCTGTATTATTTGGCAAAAGAATCTCCCCTTTCCCTAGTCTTTCCCATTTTTTAAATAGCTTCAGTCAGCTCTTCTGTCCACCACGGTTCCCTTTGTCATCACTCTGTCACCTCCATCAGGTGTTCTCTCGATAGTCTTCCTCTTTGGCCCTCTCATTTTTGCCTTGTGGTTCTTCCCTGTTCATCTTTGATTCCCACTTCCACACTGGCCTTTCGTACTTTTCAAGCTGCCACATTTCTTCACACCCTTCTGCTTATTTGAACATGTAGACATGTTTCAGTTCTACTCAGTAGACATCTTCCATCCTGTTCTTCAGCAGCTGCTCTCTGTGAACCTTGGTAATCAGACTTTTTCTCACTTGTTGGTTGTTCACTTGACCTTTCCATGTCTGCTCCAATTTTTAGGAGGTGTGCAGACATGACCACTCTCTGTTCTGGTGTCTGTCTTCTCTAGTAATTCCTCCTTCATAATTTCAGGAATCTCATAGTCTTCAGTGTCCTTCTATGATAACAATTTGCACAGCTCTGCCTTTGGTTTTTTTCCTCCTCTCTGTACTAATGAGTCTTATCTCAATCTCTCTACTCCAGCTGTAGCTTTCTGTCCAAATTAAAATCTTAGTTGATGTTTCATGGATGAAGTAGTTCTCAAGAAAAAAAGCTCAACCTTCTTTGCCATCTTCTTTCACAGTCACTGTTTCACCACTATCTCTCACTTCAGCTGATGCCTCAATATTGCCATGATCACTTTCTGGTGCTTATCTCAATCCTTCTTAAGCCTCTTTTTGCCCCTTCATTTTCCACAGATGACTAATTAATTGCTCTCTCTTTCCTGAAGAGAACCTTTCTGCAGCTTCTCCCTGTACTAACACTCCCCAACCCTATTGTACACATGATGTTAGATTTTATCTCAGTTCCCTGAATAACACTAACTCTCAGTAATTATACTTTTTTTTTCTTCAAAGTTGCTTTGCATTATTTTAGACCTTTAAGAATTGTGTTTGTTTTAATTAGTTGGTCTAAAACATCTTGCCTTATATAAATATTTCTTATTTTTCCTACTTGGCATTTCTAAGACTTGCCTTTCCTATTTGTTCATGGAGATAAAATTGTCATCAAAGGATATTATGATTTTATGTCTTGACTTCTGCAGTGCCTTCTCTGCCTTCTTTTATGAATGCCGTTTTGCTCCATTAGTATTTATTCAAAATGCTCCTGCTCCTGTTACCTTTTGTGTCCCCACAGGCCCTTACCTTTCAGCACCCTTCATGGCCTCTCATTTATCAATTGCTATCAAGAGCTTAGTTCTCACTGGTTATTACCCATTTGCTCATTTTTCAAACACCACCCTGGTATTTTGTTTGGCCTCAGTTTTTCCTCACACTTAACAAAAACTGCTGGTGGATGGCTGCCCATCTACCTCGGAAGATTTTTCAGTCTCTTCATCCAGGACTCCCTTTGCAGCAATGCCTGTGGAAATACGAGAGGGCAGGTCTCCTGTCGTGCCCTTTGCTCGTAGTCTTCCCCACACAGGTTACTTCCTTGTCCTTCACCAGGTTGTATTTTACTGTTCTCGTGTCTACCTAACCCTTACACTCTTTGGGCCAGGAGTTGTCGTTTGCAAAATTTTGTAGAAAGGGATTCATGACTTGGGAAGGTGGATTGAACAGCAACAAAAAAATATTAATAATAAATGGCCCAGCCAGTGTGCAGCATCAGTCAGGCACTTTCTGATTTGCTGGTTACTTGTTTGCACATTTGAACAAAAGCAGATCTATTGCTGCTGCTAAATAGATCCTGAACGCAGGCAGGCGAGCTCTTCCTGTCGCAGCGAGCGGCTGCGTCAGTGCTGCGAGCAGCAGTGCTGCTTCTGGGCTTCTCCTCAGCTCTGTATGTAGAAGCATCGGTAGCAGTTAAAATAACTTTCACTGTGAGGAATTAATTTGATTCATACTTTTCTGCCTGCAAATGTGCTATTTTACGTATGCATTTTGTACAAGTGTTTACAGTACGTGACTTAAGCAGCACAGTGAAAACATGAAAATCTTGTCATGGGACAAGCACTTAATGCCGGTGTTGCTGTTTCCTGTGCGCTGAATACAGATGAATTGTTTCACAAAAAAGAGCAGAACTAACCGGTTTACAGAATTCCGTGACTTACGAGGTTTCCATGTCAGTGTCCCATCGATCAGTTCGTTCTTGAGCAATACCCCAGTCACTCGGCAGAGTGGCCTCTGCTCCCAGTCCGCGCTGTGGGCGGCGGTGGTGGGTGGTGGGACCCCCCAGCTGCGTCCCAGCAGAGCGTGCAGCCCCTCCAGGCTCCTTCAAAAGTGACAGAAAGCGATACAGAGAAAATTCTCTTGTGTAGGCACCCTCTCTGTGGACATGTGCTGAAGTTCCTTGGAGAAGACTGATGCGTTGAAATGTTTTAGCACAGAGACTACTTTGGAGAATTTCTGTGTTTCAGCTGACAGCCATGGCTCCTGTGAACCTAAAAGGGGAGAGAAATGGGGAGTGTAAAGAGACAGTCCAAGGATTACATGTGGAGAATATAAGTTTAAAAACAGCATCCTGCACTGTGGTTTTCTGGGTTTTTTTTGAGGGGGCCTTAGACTTTTGGATGCTTCTGCTGGCATGTTTAATTCTCACAGGCTTTTTTACTCATTTCTTTTTATAAGGCACAGCAAATAAAAATCTTTTTTTCTTTTTTTTCTTGTACTACTTGCTCACTTGCAAGCAAAATGATACCTGACAACCTAGCATTAGAAACATTTCAAAATAAAAATTGGTTAGACTTTTCTGGTTTG
The DNA here is from genome assembly GCF_036013445.1 of Caloenas nicobarica. Classification (NCBI taxonomy): domain Eukaryota; kingdom Metazoa; phylum Chordata; class Aves; order Columbiformes; family Columbidae; genus Caloenas; species Caloenas nicobarica. The sequence continues at coordinate 197,654,330 of NC_088245.1, read as the reverse complement.
AAACCTTTACATTATTAATGCTTTAAACCAATTTTGTTTCAGACGTGGGTTTAGTGTGCATGGCAGCATCTCTGCCAAGCTGCTGGCATGGCAGAACTGGGAACCTTTATACTTTGCTGGAGCTGAGGCTACTACTCTGTTGACTCAAATGCCGGACACTTTATTTATGGTACTAAAGATCCTAGGTTTGATCTGTTATGGCACATAAGCCAACCATGTACTCATGCCCGTATTCCATTACACCAGAACTATTAGCTTGCAATCCTGTGAAGTCTGCTTATGAGCAATCTCTAAAGTCAAGGCAGTATGCAGTAGGTTAAGCCCTTCTGCTTGTCAAAATTTCATATATTCAAGTGTGTATTTTGCTTCTGGTGCTACCTACCTAGTAACTTGGTTTGTTTTAAGTTGCATTTTCATGTCTGTAACATGAGTTACATTTAAGTTAACAGTATAGTTGTTTTATCCTGACTTTTCCCACCAGAATTATATTAGTCTGCCTTTTTGTTAAAATCGCATTGATAATTGTGAGTAGTAACAACTTGAAGAATCTTTACAATTAGTATTCTACATGGGTCTTATAAGAGCAAATAAAAAAATAAAAAGGATAAGGTCTAGTTGTGAGATGTAGCCATTATAATTCAAATGCAGATAACAGTGAATATATTAAAAAAAAAAAGTCTTTGGCTAGATTTAGAAATTCTCAGCATTTCGAGTTGGATGAGTTTGTAATTGTAAATTTACCAAATTATATTGTCTTTCTCTGTATGCATTCATTATGTTACTGTTATTTCTGGTATGGACTATAAGTACTTTGTAGAGATCAAATCTACAGATAAAAAAATACTACTGTGAAAACAACGGAAGCTTTACTAATATAAAAAGCCAGAAGTGAATGTGTGGAAATTTCTACAATTTTTGTGGTTTCAATGGTTCTGAACTGTGCTTGTGGCAGGAGCCATTTCCAGCACTAATTGCTTTGCTGTAGTTACACAGCAAAGATGCGAATGTTGGTATTTATGCATCAGCGTGTGCTAGTTTGGAACACAGGCTTACCCATTCACTGACCATAAACTGTGGGGCATTTGCAAATGTCAAGAAAGAAAATTAAGTATTTTCATGTACATTATTTGAGACCTCTGGTAGAAGCAAGATTCTGCTGGCTAAACTAGGCTAATTGTATTATTTAAGATGTCAGATTGCTTAAAAAGAAATCAAGAATGACTGGATGAAATTGAACCTTGGTGTGATTGCTAGTGATTGGGAAGGGTGAATAATTTGAAGACGAAGCTAAGAATTATCTGTCCCTTCTACTGAAAACCAAGAGTGATATTCTACAAACTGGTGTGAAAACCAGGAGCAGTGGCTAACTGCTCCCAGAGCCTGAAAATCGGTGATATCATCTTAGTGCAAAGATTAAGTCTGACTAACCGGCAGCCTTGGTTTCTCCAGTGGTTGGTACCAGCCTTTCTAGCCAGACACATGGAACCTGGCCAGTCTTTCTGAAACAGTTGACCCTGTTCTTGTCCACATCACCTCCTTTCTGTGGTATGCCTTGAATGCATCTGTGTGCTTCAGACCAAGAGAACAAGACGTCCTGCAACAACAACCTGTTCTTTGTGCTTCACACCCTTCTGTACATCACTTCCTAGTTCTCCATAAGAAGAAACAAGCCTAGAAGGAGTGGCAACGCCAATTGTAGAATGGCTGTGGATGTCACCTATTAGAACTGATGTTCAGCGTTGATGCAGATGACAAAGGGTAGATGACGGCAGGAAGAAAGCTCACATGACTTGTTAACTAACCGTCATGAACTGTGACTCTTAAACAAGCACTGCACACATTTTAGAAATGTGGTCAAAAGGTGGCCTTTCCCCCATTAGCTTGCAAGATCCTTCCCTCGGTGGAAATTATGCTGTCAGTGTTTGCATTTGAAGGCTATTGATGAGCGTTAGATGGTATGGAGTGTAGTTGTCCAATTTTGGTATGATTGAGGCAGCTCTTTGCATGTCAGATCAGCACTTAGTTCATTCCACTGACTCCCAGTTGTCAGTATCGTCTAAGACTTTGGTCTTGATCTTCAAACCAACTGTTGGATCAAACACCCCAGCTACATCAAAGGCTGTATTTCTATTTGTGAACTGCCAGAATAGCTGTATTCCTTTGGGGCAATGTAGATGATGAAATATCAGAGCAATCATGCATCACCTGGGGACACAGTGTGGTGGATTGAGGGTGTAGGCTATAAAAAAACCAAAAAACCAACAAAACCACAAACGTGCAAACAAACAAAAAACCCCAACAACCTGCACAGAGATCAGATGAGTCAGATGACAACATTTTTATCTATGTGCAGGTTTTCATGTTATGTTTTTTCAGTCCTCCCTTTTTGTCTGATGATAATAGATAGTTTTCTCCTGAGTGCCTAATGCCTGGTGGAAATGAGACACCATTCTACTATTTTGAACATTAGAGTCCCTTGAGTGCCTGTTTTCTTAAAAAGGTACATCAGTTTCTTCACTTTAAGCTCATCTTAGCCTGCCTAACACATTTAGCTGAGTTCCACCAGCCATTCAGCCTTCTTTATGAAGAGAAGGAGTGGTCATTATGTCTTGAACCAAGGACAACTAGAAGTTGAATTGGAGATACTCTGTCTAGAAGCAGGACAAAAGTTCTAGAGGAATCTGCCCAAATGAGGCATTTCCAAGATGACTCAGTAAGGTGGAGTGTGACCATGGTTGACTTGGTACAGTGTGGAAGGTTGAAGGCAACGAGGTTTCTAAAACCTTCAGCACAGAAATTTTGCTGAATTTTTCTAAAATGTTGAATTTGCATAAGAAGAATCTCCTTATGCCTCAGAGGGAGACTATGTGAATGCAGAAATGTTTTCATCTCAATATCATGTTCAAACTGAAAATCTTCATGCAAAGTTTATATGGAACTAGATTACAAAATACATGGGCCAATCTGGTATTTAAAAAAAAAAAAGAAAAAAAGAGCGAGTTTGTCACCCCTGAGCAGAATGAAAATAGCAAGGTGATTGCCACTGAATCTTGCTGTCCTGCCTGGCCTGGTTTGATCTCTGAATGAGTTTCCTTCCACAGCTGGACTTTGTAATAACTACAAAAAGCACATTGTCTCTATCCTTAGACATAAATTACAGGTAGTCAAAATCTGTTCTGCAGTGGATCTTTTCTTTGATAGCAGTTGCCTTAGGAAGGACCTAATCCTGAGTCTGTAAATTGCATCCTATTTGTATCTGAAGAACTTCTACAAGTGTTATCTTGAACGATGATTTTCCTTTTTTTCTCCAGCTTTTGTGGTGAGTAATACGAAGTTAAGTCACAAGATTTCTTCTTCCTGACTGGCTGATATAAATTTGAAACAAGAAGGCAAAAATCATGAGTTTCTGCTGTTGAGCTGAGGATTATAATTGTTCATGTTCAAGCTCTTAATAATTTCAGGGTCTTGCAAATATTTTAATGAATATGTAACTAGTGATACTTATCAGAAATATGACCTCATGATTCCTGATGAATTAAAGAGACATCTTTGCCATTTATTTCTTTTGTTCTAGTAAGCATTACCTTGAACACATCTCCGCAAATTTTCTGCTGGAAAAAATAGTATGAATGTTTAATGAAAGAGAAGGTTTGATCTGTGTATGTGTAATTGTCTTATGTGTGCATATTTAAATGGCAAAACTTGGGAAACAAATGCAGTCTCAACATTTTACTGACGTAACTGAGAATACAAATGACCAGCCTAAGTCTTAAGGATGACTGCCAGTAAACGTTAGCATTGCAGAACTCTGTATAGTTTCACACATACATATTAGAAATACTTGTTCTCTTTTTTTTAAAAAAAGTATATATAGATAATTGGTATGCACCAGTTATGGTGCAAGAATAGCTGCAATGGGAGGGACAAGTAAAGAGCAAATATTTAATGTTTAAAGAAATTGAAGTAAACTATAGTTTACTGCAGAACGCCCTTCTAATATGGAAATTCATTAGCAAAAAGATGGCCTTCAAAATACTCTTCTGTTGAGTTAGTAGCGCTCTCTAATATTGTACCAATAAACGAGCCAGAAGATATTTTTTGGTAAGCAAAAGAAATGCTATAAAAAAAACACCACGAAAAGAAAACCAACTTTATTGTGAAGTAGCACCTGAGGTTCCTGGTAATCAAGATGCTTTCAGTCGGTGGTTGTGTTGCCTGAGGCACTTTATGGTGCTGCTGAGTCTGATGATGCTTTCAGTGATTTTTTTTTTTTTTTTTTTTTTTACACCCAGCTATACAATTACCTTTACTAGTATTTCAAAGTAGTCAAGAACAAAATGTGTATTTAAAATGTTTTTAAAATGTTTTTCTTCTGCCTTGTGATTGCAAATCTGGCTTTTATCCCCTTCTTCTGCTTGTGTTCAGCGCACTGCAGGGGTGTCACTGGACAGGCAATAAGGGACTCTTGCAGTGGTGACTAATCCTACCCTTCAGCAGCTCATTTCCCTTCACTTCACCCCATGTGCAGAAATCAAAAGGACTTTTGATGTGGTTTCTGTTTGGCTGTGTTTGTGGGTGTTGTTTTTGTTGTTGTAGTAGGGGTTTTTTTGGGGGGGGGAGTAATTAGTTTTATTGTGCTGAGGTGTGTGCACATAAAGACAGTGTTCTTTTAAAACCTGGTGATAAATGGTGAAAAGTCAGAACAAAAAAGAACTTTAAATATTTAATGATGTGAAGTTATTAGTAGAATGAAGGATTGTTTAAATGAGTACTGTTTTGGAAACTCAGCTGTGTGCATGTTGATTAGATATGTAAACAAAAGGTAGCGACGTCTTTAATTATACTTTCCTTGGATTTGTTTTTGCTTTTCAGCATAAGTATGCATGGATCTAGTGATCACGTTGTTTAGAAATGCCTGTAAGCTTCTTGTTTGCATTTTTGTGTGTATATAGAATTGCATATGGCCTCCAGTCCATCTGCTTTCTTCCTGCCTGTTAGCAAAAGTTTACAAAACCGGTGCCATCAGTTCAAGGCTGCGTGGAGCAGAACCTGTATCTGCAAACGCAGTCATCTTTATTGTATTACCCAAGACTTTTATGGAGCAGCATCTTCTGTGCCCTCTTTGTTAAGGAATTAGTGAGGCATCCCCACTCCCTGGGGAAAACTGCGAACCCCAGCAGCCCGTGCCGAGCCATGCTGGGGGTCAGCGGGAGCTGAGCCCCAGAGAGGAGGGCTGAGGGGTCTGGGATGGAGCCTGGAGAACATGCATCCCTTCTGGCATCCCTTCTGGTGGGTGCCTGAAACTCCCTTAGAGCAGCTAAGTCAGCTTAAGCAGTGTTTTGGTTTTTAATGGCAAGGACACCCAGATGAGTTTTAAATCAAGAGTATTTCATGGAATACACCTTGGAACAGTGATCAGTGTGTCCACAAGCTCGTATCTCTTGCCAGTGTGTTTCTGAGAGACACTAAAGCTTCATGTTACGTAAACACTTGCTCTCTGATGACTATTGATTAGTTCCTGCTCAGATCTCTGTTAGATTGGATAAATGACAATACTGGGAAGGTGGAATTTAAATGTAAATCCTTGTGCTTTGTTTTTGAATAATATTTCTTAAACCTTTAGCAAACAGCCTCAGAGGAGAGCACTGATGATGAGAGAAATTATTCTGGCTATGTAGTGGTGGCCTTTGACTGCAATTGAAGGCAATGGTTTTTGTTATGGCATCCTTATTAATGGGGTTGTGGCAAGTAACATGGACTTGTTTGCTTGTCTTGTAACTCTCCATTTCTCACCTGGTAGGATGAAGAGGAAACAGTGGCCTTTCTTGCTCACAGTGGAAGTGAAGAAGAGTTCGATCCAAGTACTCTTCCAGATCCTGATAAATACAAAGATTCCGATGAAGAGCAGGATTCGGAAAGCAGAAGCAGCCAGAGGTACGTACAGATCACAGAATCACGGAACAGTTAGGGTTGTATCATCCACGTTCATTTTGAAGTGTTCATGTTTTTTAGAAACTGTTTTGTTTAGAAGTTAGGAACTCATTTTATATTCATCTTCTTGCTCCTGGGACTTAGTATTTAAGTTCGTTTGTGAGGTAAGTGCTGAACAGAAAGCTGTGCTAAAGGTTAATTTCTTTTGTGAAGCTGTATGTGACAGACTTTGGAGGTAGTGTTGAAGGGATCTTGGTGAGACTGTTCCTGTTCCACATGCAAAAATCTTGACTAATTCTCTGGAGGTTTCATATGTTTCTGTGGTGGATTGACCCTCGCTGGCTGCCAGGTACCCACTAAAGCTGCTGTCACTCCCCTCCTCAGCCAGACAGGGGAGAGAAAATAGAACGAAAGGCTTGTAGGTTGAGACAAGGACAGGGAGAGATCACTCACCAATTACCGTCACAGGCAAAACAGACTCAACTTGGGGAAAATTAACTTTTTTATTGCCAATCAAATCAGAGTAGGGTAATGAGAAAGAAACAGATCTTAAAATGCCTTCTTCCGACCCCGCTTTCTTCCTGGGCACAACTTCACTCCTGTGTTTTTTTCTAAATCCTCCTGCCCCGTGGCACAGAGCGACAGAGAACGGGGGTTGCGGTCAGATCATCACGCGTTGTTTCTGCCACTCCTCTCTCCCCAGGGGAAGGACTCCTCACACTCTTCCCCTGCTCCAGCGTGGGGTCCCCATGGGAAACAGTGCTCTGTGAACTTCTCCAACATGGGTCCTTCCCACAGGCTGCAGTTTTTCATGAAGTGCTCCAGCGTGGGTCCGTGCAGTCCTTCAGGAACAGACTGCTCCAGCCTGGGTCCCCTACAGAGTCACAACTCTTGCCAGAAAACCTGCTCCAGCCTGGGCTTCTCTGTCCATGGGGCCACAGGTCCTGCCAGGAGCCTGCTCAAGCATGCTCTTTCCTTGGGGTCAGAGCCTCCTTTGGGCATCCACCCGCTCTGGTGTGGGGTTCTCCCTGGGCTGCAGGTGGAGATCTGTTCCACCACGGACCTTCATGGGCTGCAGGGGACAGGCGGCCTCACCATGGGCTGCACCCTGGGCTGCAGGGGAATCTCTGCTCCGGCACCTGGAGCATCTCCTGCCCTCCTCCTTCACTGACCCTGGTGTCTGCAGGGCTGTTTCTCACGTATTCTCACTGCTCTACCCTGGCTGCTGTTGCACAATTTTTTTCCCACTTCTTAAATACGTTATCCCAGAGGCGCTAGCACCCTTGCGGATGAGCTTGGTGGGTCCGTCTTGGAGTCGGCTGGCATTTGGCTCTGTCAGATACAGGGGAAGCTTCTAGCGGCTTCTCACAGAAGCCACCCCTGTAGTCCGCCTGCTATCAAAACCTTGCCATGCAAACTCAATGCAGTTTCAGAAATACATTTCTCTACTGTCACATTACAGGTTTTGTTTGAAAGGAAAGATGTTCAAGGATTTGGATGAGTCCTCTGTACCTGTGCTATATTAAATAAATTTGTGCACAGTGAAACTTGCTGAGTTTTCTGATTCAGTGTTGGCTCAGACTCTTCAACGCTACAAATGAAGTGGAATCTGAGTTAGAAGTAAATATATAATAAAATTAACAATGTTAAACTTTTCTTCTTAATCTAAAAGTGTTTTTAATTATATAAACCAGAAAATTTTGTTTCTTGTAGTTTAATAGAAAAGCACAGGGCAGGGATGAGGATCTGTAGGTGATGGCAACATACTGCAGTTCTTCAGCACATACTGCAGGAAGAAGCAGCGATACTGGATGAAGTCGTGTGGTTTTTGTCATCAGCTTCACTGCAATAAGAAGTCCATCTGTGTGTCTCTGACAAACCCCCTATTGTGTAACAGATTCAGAAATACGACCTTGACACTTGCATGGGAGTATAAACCTTTATTTTGCTGTCTTCTAGATGTCCAGGTTCATAAATCCTTTGCTTTTCCCATCTGAATCAGCTAAATCCTAGTGGGTAGATTGTCCCTGGCCCTGTGTCACTGCGCGTTGTGGGAGCAGTATGTAGGGACTGGGTGTGGGGACATGCATTTAAGGACTGGATACCCCTAAAAAAAAAAAAAAAGGCTGGTGACCATGTCCCCTGTAGCCCATTCACCAATGTGTTGGTCAATAGAACTGACAAGGCTGGGAGAAAGACATTGCATTTTCTGAGCAGCAGTAAATTGCTGCTTCTTTGTGCAAGTGAGAGAAAGAAGGCAACTGTAAGTTAATTCTAGTTCCTTCTGGTTTTTCACTTTCCTAAGCTGATTGTATTTCCGCTCCATGTAAAATGAATGAAAAAGCCATGTACTACGTCAATAGATCTTCCTAAAAACAAGTAGAAAATGAGACCCATCATTCTTAAACAAAATTCTTCCAGTTCCTTCTGTATTTATGACTACTTGACTCTGCCCATCTGCTTTTGGTGGAGAAAGCAGCATAATTTTTAAAGTTATCTTTAATGAAGTTTAGATTCAGTATTTACTGGTATTTATCTGGTTGAAGCAGTAAAGGTGGGGGGCTGCCTTGGTTGCAGTGACCATGAGATGGTGGAGTTCAGAATCTCCTGTGGTGGGAGCAGAATACCGAGCAGAATTGCAACCCTGGACTTCAGCAGGGCCGACTTTGGCCTTTTCAAACAATTGCTGGAGGAAATCCCGTGGGCAAGGCTGCTTGAAGGTAAAGGGGCCCAAGATAGTTGGTTAGCATTCAGGGACTGCTTCTACCAAGCTCAAGATCAGTGCATCCCAACGCGCAGGAAGTCAAGGAGGGGAGCCAGGAGACCTGCGTGGTTGAACAGGGAACTGCTGGGCAAACTCAAGTGGAAGAGGAGGGTTTACAAATCATGGAAGGAGGGGCTGGCCACTTGGGAAGAATATAAGGCTGTTGTCAGAGGATGTAGGGAGGCAACGAGGAAAGCTAAGGCCTCCTTAGAGTTAAACCTGGCGAGAGGGGTCAAGGACAACAGGAAGAGGTTCTTCAAATACATGGCAGATAAAACTAACACCAGAGGCAATGTAGGCCCACTGATGAATGGGGTGGGTGCCCTGGTGACAGAAGATACAGAGAAGGCAGAATTACTGAATGCCTTCTTTGTCTCTGTCTACTCTGCCGGAGGCCGTCCTGAGGAGCCCCGTACCCCTGAGGCCCCAGAGGAAGGCAGGGCAATGGAGGAGTTTGCCTCAGTTGATGAGGACTGGATTAGGGACCAGTTAAGCAATCTGGACATCCATAAATCTGTGGGTCCAGATGGGATGCACCCGCGGGTGCTGAGGGAGCTGGCTGAAGTCATTGCTGGACTGCTCTCCATCATCTTTGCCAAGTCTTGGGAAACGGGAGAGGTGCCTGAGGACTGGAGGAAAGCAAATGTCACTCCGGTCTTCAAAAAGGGCAAGAAGGAGGACCTGGGCAACTACAGACCGGTCAGCCTCACCTCCATCCCTGGGAAAGTGATGGAACACCTTATCCTTGGTGCCATCTTAAGACATATCAAGGATAAGAGGGTCATCAGGAGCAGCCAACATGGCTTCACCAAGGGGAAGTCGTGTTTGACCAACCTCATAGCCTTTTATGAAGACGTAACAAGGTGGATTGACGATGGCAGAGCAGTGGATGTGGTCTACCTTGACTTCAGCAAAGTATTTGACACCGTCTCCCGCAGCATCCTCACGGCAAAACTGAGGAAGTGTGGACTGGATGATCGGGTAGTGAGGTGGACTGTGAACTGGCTGAAGGAAAGAAGCCAGAGAGTCGTGGTCAATGGGGCGGAGTCTGGTTGGAGGCCTGTATCTAGTGGAGTGCCTCGAGGGTCAGTTCTGGGACCAATACTATTCAACATATTCAATGACTTGGATGAGGGAATTGAGTGTACTATCAGCAAGTTTGCTAATGACACCAAGCTGGGAGGAGTGGCTGACATGCCAGAGGGCTGTGGTGCCATCCAGCGAGATCTGGATAGGCTAGAGAGTTGGGCGGGGAAAAATTTAATGAAATATAACAAGGGAAAATGTAGAGTCTTGCATCTGGGCAGGAACAACCCCAGGTTCCAGTACAGGTTGGGGAATGACCTGTTAGAGAGCAGTGTAGGGGAAAGGGACCTGGGGGTCCTGGTGGACAGCAGGATGACCATGAGCCAGCACTGTGCCCTTGTGGCCAAGAAGGCCAATGACATCCTGGGATGTATTAGAAGCGGGGTGGTTAGTAGGTCGAGAGAGGTTCTCCTTCCCCTCTACTCTGCCCTGGTGAGACCTCATCTGGAATATTGTGTCCAGTTCTGGGCCCCTCGGTTCAAGAAGGACAGGGAACTGCTGGAGAGAGTCCAGCGCAGGGCCACAAAGATGATGAAGGGAGTGGAGCATCTCCCTTATGAGGAAAGGCTGAGGGAGCTGGGTCTCTTCAGCTTGGAGAAGAGGAGACTGAGGGGTGACCTCATCAATGTTTATAAATACATAAAGGGTGGGTGTCACGAGGATGGAGCCAGGCTCTTCTCGGTGACAACCAACAGTAAGACAAGGGGTAATGGGTTCAAGCTGGAACACAAGAGGTTCCACTTAAATTTGAGAAGAAACTTCTTCTCAGTGAGGGTGACGGAACACTGGAACAGGGTGCCCAGGGAGGTTGTGGAGTCTCCTTCTCTGGGAACATTCAAAACCGGCCTGGACGCCTTCCTGTGTAACCTCATCTGGGTGTTCCTGCCCTGGCAGGGGGATTGGACTAGATGATCTTTGAGGTCCCTTCCAATCCCTGACATTCTGTGATTCTGTGATTCTGTGATTTATTGGAGAAGGCTGTATAAGTGGATTTGTGGGTTGCTTTTCACATGTTACTAGACTTGAAATATATCTATCCATATTTGATAAATGCATTCTCTGGTGGTATTTGTATATTGCTTGGAGTGAAACCGGGTTAATGTGATGAAACTTTTTTCTCAGCTTCCCCCAGATAACATCAGTAATATTGTTAATACTGTCTTTTTAATATATGGGATTCTGATGAGTAAAACCTGGATATAAGGCAGCAATTTGAGCTAGAGGATCCTGTAAAACTCCATTTTGTTGGGAAGGGCCATCTTTGGTCTAATATTAGCTATGAGGCAAGGACCAATAGAAAAGTGTATTTAGTAATTCTGCATTTACATAGGACAGCAGCAGAGGTTCCAAGAGAAGTATTTCAAGCTACTAACACTTCTCCATCGGGGACCAGAGCAGCAGTGGTTCTGTCATTTTGCCTTTGAGAGCAAATTCTGAGCTGTCTTCTGTAGTAATGCGTTGCTGCGGATATCAAAGTAGAGCGAGAATCTTGATAGTTATTGGTAGTTTGTTTCTTGGAAGGCGTAAAACCGAGTTTACTGAGAAAGTCTGAAGTAAAGCTTTGGTAGGTGGTTGGACACTGAGCAACCCTTGCCTGGTTTATTGGTGTGCACGTTGCTGCTGAAGGGGCGGGTTCCTGGAATCCAGTAAGCTAATGGACAACTGAGCTGGTGGGAAGGAGTTAGCAGCAGCCAAGTGTAGGAAACCTAGTGTCACAACACTACCTAATAAATGTTTAATTACCTCAGGCATTTCCTAATTACTGCTAAACTGCTGCCTACTTCATGTAGGAAAAAGGTAGTGGTCTAGTGCTGCATTTCTTAAACAAGATTTTGCGTTATTTCAACTCGTAGCCTTACCTAGGCTTAGTTATCTTGTCAGTACAATGTTTTGTAGCATAACTACTTAATAAGTATTTTGAAAATGTTATGGGGTCAGTCAGTTTAAAATTGGGAATTTTGTCTAGTTTAATTTCAGTATCATTAAGTTACCATTTATCTAGGGGAGACCACTTCTGTCTTTTTGTATGTATTCATACATCACTTTTTGTATTGATCTTTTCCCCAAAGATGTCAGCTAGACTCCAGATTAGCTAAGCTTTAAGCATAAAAATTGGCAGAGATGGACAGATTTTTGGCAGTGTTAATCCATGGAGATTTATTTGGAGTCAGTGGCCGATCTGGCTCCCCGGAGTCAGTGTCTGCTCTCAGGGAGAGCTAAGACTCAAAGAAGGCCTAAGGCCTTGGTCATTTCCCCTTCTTGTGAAGTAGGTTGGAAAAGAAAGAAAATACAAAAAAGGAAAACAGGAATGTACTAATAATTTCTGACAAAATATTTTTCTTGTTTTTAGTATGCCAGATTTACACATGTAAATTTAATACCACAAAGACACAGTTTAATCCTTTTTGGTTTTCCATTTTATTGAGCTTGTCCTTACTTGAGTTACTTTTTCAGCGACTGTTTTCTTGGAACTTTGATGTCTACAGTATTTCAGTGATCCCAGGGAGATTTGTCTTGAATGTAGTTTGGGCTGAAGGGAGTAACTTTGAGCACAAAAAATACACTCTGCATATATGTTTCAACTGGAGTTGAGAAATGGATTTTTTTTCTGCCATGTATTAAGGCTTGTCAGGTTTTAATTTACTAAATGTACTTTAAATGTGTTGTTTCAACTATATTTGGAGGTGACTTTAGAACACAGTGCATGTAAGAACATTTTCCATGGTCCACTGCCATCCACATTGTGACCATGTATTTGAAATATAATTTACAATCAAGGAGGGTTTTAGCAATGAAATGTTCTTTTTTTTTTTTTTTTTAATTATGAATTATGCCTTAAGCCTGCCAAGGATCGTTTATTTGGAAGGCTGGACTTTATTTGGTCTTAGGGACTTAGTAATGCATGGAAGCTAATCTATCTAAAAATCATATTTCAGATTTTAAATAGGAGACACCAAGGCTCATCAAATAAAACACATTTTGTATTATAATTTCTTTAAGATCATACATGGATTTAAGATCTATATGTTTGAAAATGTAGTTGATGGCCATTTAAAATCTCAACATTATTCGGTTCTTTAAAAGGTGGTCTTGCAAATAAACTCTTAAAACACAGATTTTGTTATGATTTTCACATGCAATATTGGCACATTCTTGCCATGCAAACCCTGCTGACTTACACAGTTATGTATTTTTGTATTCGTTTTATGACTACAAAGTTGCAATTTGGTTTTGCTTCCTTAAGTAAAATGTTTGTATAAATCGGTAATGTCCATTTAGTGCTCTGGGAGTTATAATCTGTCTGGGTCACTTTTTGGTATCAGCTTGGGGATTTCAGTTTTTCCTGGTGGGGAGCAAGACACTCTTGGCATAACAAATGTGTCTTGAGAACTGCCGTCACCATGAGCTTCAGAACCAGCCTCTGTCAACTTCAGGACACACTACTGGTCTCCGTTGTTTGCCCCGACTTTTGATTGACTTTTTTAATAATAGGAAAGGTCCTTAACTTCCTCCAAGGGGATTTTTAAAGGCTTTTGTTCATTTTTCTATCTTTACACAGTAGGACTGAATACTTTCCTGATTTTCAGTCTTCTCTGTGTTTGCTGAAGGACTAGGGCAATGCGTAATACATTCAGCCTTTGTGAAGAAGGCAAGAAGACCAAAATTTGGAAAGTGAGTCAAATTGCTTCAAATTCTTCTCCAGTATTTAAGCTGAATGTGAGTTAACAAGGACCCAGAGAGCAGTTTCAAACAGCCTAGCTGGAGCTGACCTTCAGAGCCTTCCAGAAGACGCCACATTGGCTTAGGCACTGCTGCGATGGGAAAAGTAGTACAGATAAACCTGCACTGTCAAAGACTGCTATTTGGAATTTATTATCAGCAGCGATTTCCAGAAGCAGAGACAGTGCTGTTGTATTATAGCCGGGGACAGGCCAGGAGTGGCTTTGTCAGTCACTGCTAAGGGTAGTAATTAAATTGCAGTGAGAGATGAGAACAGCCAGGGCAGGTGTGCAAAAGGAAGAGGAAAGTGAAAAACTGGCGTGCTTGTGAGAGCAAGAGCACTGGGCAGTAATGGGCCGCTTGATAGATTTGGAAGATGACAGGGTCCAGGACAAAATTGTGTTTCTAGGAGTGCGTGAAAGGAGGGTGTCAGAATTGAGGCCATTGATGGTGCAGCACAGCATGTGGTGGTTAATCCTGTGCTGGCTTGGGCCTGCGGAGGGAGCATCAGTCTGACTATACAGGCTGAACAGCTTTGGCCAGGGTCTGGGCTTAAGTACCAGCCCATGATTGTCCGTATTGTCCACAAGTGCTGTGACTTCGGATGGTGCCAACTAGAGCTCTCCTGGGCAACGTCCCAGTGTATTTTGGTGCAGTAGGGCAGGTCAAGGACTGTTTCCAGTAGGCAGTGCTGATAATGCCACATTTCTGTTAGGTGTGTGGGTGGGAAATGTAGTGGTCTGTTTTCTAGGCTCTGAAGTCAGCTTTGAGGCTCAGTGTAGGTATGTCTGGAGACTTGTGAGATGCTCTGAACACCACATAAGGGGCTTATTTGGAAGCAGATACAGTGAAGGAAATTAATTAAGGTTTGGAAAAAGAGGAAATCAAGAAAAGCCAGCGAATTTGAATGACCAATAAGCCTGTGCGTAAAGGGTTGTGGTAGCTTAAGAGGCTGGTGGCAAGCATAAGGCCTTGGAGAAGTGGTATTGATTTTGCATGAGGAAGAAAAGAGGTGGAGGGGATGTATGCATGAAAGAAGGAGAGAGGATGATGGAGATCTGGTGGCTTAAGATGAAACACGAGAACAGGCAAGAAATCTTGCTGCCAGTGAGAAGGAGGAGTTTCTGTTAAATCAACACTTAGGCCTCATGCACCTCTCTTAGAGCTGTCACTGAACTGTATGATGAGTTGCTCTTGGGGCTAGGAAACATTGACCTAATGATTTTAACAAAACAAACAAATCAAATCAGTTTAGAGTAGCACACAGTGAAATGAGGCTTTGAGATTAGGAAATACAACTCTCTTCTGGTTTATATTTACAAAATTCAGTGATTTTGCTCAAAGTGTTGGATTAAAATAGAAATATGTTGGGCTACACTAGCTGCTACTTACTTTAAAGGGAAAAATGCTTCTAAAAGGGATAATGCAAAGTAAGTATGTGAGACCTAGGGTATCTCCCTTCAACAGTCTTTAAAAATAGACCATCTGTCCATAGTTTAAGAAGTCAAAAACATTGTTAATATTTTCTCCCTCCCCCTCAGCATTTTTTTTAATTGGGGGAGCTATAAGAAATCATGAGTTAAATTTGCCTTTGAATAAAATTCCCTTCCAGCCATACCTCTACAAGCAGAGTAATTAATGACTCCAAGCATGTAATATGAGATTAATTTTTGTATATCTAGCAACATTCATCATATTTGGTTTAAGGCTATCAATGTAAATTGTTAATGAGGTGAAAAATCTAAGTGTATCGAATAGGGTGGAAGAAAAGCAGTTGGATTTCTTAAATATTCATTTTGCAGTCAAATTGAGTTTCTGATATTTCTAATCCCTCAACCTCTTCAAAGAAAAATGTTGAGGAAGAGCAAAGTTATGACTGACCTCATCATTACCTTCTTTAAATTTTTAATAGGTGCGACTGATCGCATTAACACTTAGATCAGCATGGAAAAGATCTTGGACATGAGGGGAAAGGAGAAATGTCTTAGTTCTGGTACTGTTTTGTTCAAGATTTTATGGCTGGTCACCAGCTGACAGGTGTGCAAGTCAGCAGTTGGCGCTGCTTGGTTGAGTACCTGCCTTTATTTATGAAAATTATAGGCAAATTGCAGTTTTTTGTACCTCCTTCTTATACCAGGATGCTGATGTTGACCTGCTAAGTTTTATGTGATTCTTGGTGTGGTTGACATTACATTGTCTGCTGAGATGATTTGTCTACTAATCATGGTGCTCTCTCTAACGTGTGTTATTCAGGTCATATCAGTGACTTTGTGATGGCCAGAACTTAATGCCGTGGTGCCCAGAAAAGCACCATAAGACAGACACTGTAAAAGGTCTCTGTTTAAGGGCTTGATCATGCCGTTCAGCTGCAAAATTGGACATTGAGACATGGAATGGCTATTGATAGAGATGTGAAATTCTTATGCCATGAAAGTCCTTATAATAGTTGTACTCTAGTTCATTACCTATAATGGACGTGATGGTAGAATTTCCTAGTGAAATTTGGTAACCTATGTTCTGCAGGTCAGACTAGATCTTTCCTGTGGTTCCTGTAAACTTGACAGCTACAGAAATTACCTTAGGAAAAACAAACAAACAAACAAAAAGCAACAAACCAACACCAGCACCACACAAAACAAAAAGCCCACAACACATTCAGTATGTCATCAGCGAGTGTCTGCATTAATGAACGAGAAATGGGATGAGTATTTACTGAAACTCCGCGGTTCAGAAATCAACTGTCAGCAATTGGAGGATGACAGTGGTCACACAAAATAAAGGAGAGGAATGGATTTAGAGTGCGTCAGTGTCAGATGAAGCTGAGGAGGAGTGAATAGATGGGAGGGCTGGGGAGGTGGTTGGCAGCATCTTCAAAAGCAGCAGCACATTTCGGGGAAGGTTAAGCCTCTGTCAGAGGAACATACAGCAAATCAAAATGGTTTCATTGAAGCCACAGTCACATCCAGCTGAAGCCATTTCAACCCAGAGCAGTGATGTTCAATCCACTTGAGAATCAGCCTCTAAATGATTTCAGTTTTCAGACTGGTGTATAAAGATAAGCTAAAATTGTTCCAAATATGCTGAACAGCAACTCCAGCGGTTCAGAGCTGGGTCAGGTATGGCTGCTTTATGGTCAGCAATGTCTGTAATAGGAACAGGGAAGGGAAGTGCTGTTACAGCCTCAGACACCTGATTCGAGTCCACTGCCACTTGTCCACTAGACCAGCGGTGTCAAACTCATTTTCACCGGGGGCCACATCAGCCCATGGCTGATGTGGCCCCCGGTGAAAATGAGTTTGACACCCCTGCACCTTAGAAAGTACTGGTGACCTCAGAGCAGATGGTTGGTTTGGGTGCTCTTTCCCATCAAATCTTCTGTGTACTTCCCATGCAATAGTAAGAAATATTAAGCATACTCTCTTGCTGGTCTGTTTTCCATTTACTTTTTTTTTTTTTCTTCTTCCAGATTATTGTACTTCAGCTCCAAGACAGACTTGTCTTTTGCTTTTAGTACTAATGCACTGGTATTTCATTGCAAGTAGATTATTCATCCTTTTTCCTGCAATTGTGTTTTAGAAATCTAGTTTTATAGCTGTTTTGATTTACATCAGTGGAATGGCCAGTAAGGGAAATAACACAACACAATATATTTTCATTACCATTTCTATGTGCTGTAGCATTCTGACAGCAAGTAAGAAAGAAGCTACACTGGGCTTTATGGAAGGGACTGCAGTAATTAATCTTCATTAGGATTGCTGCCATGGCCTTGTGAATTAAAATTTATTATGTGGAAAAAGGCTTGTGGCACAATGTGTTTGATTAGCAAAATGCCAATATTTATGGGATAAATTATTCCTAACTTTTCTGAACTGTATTTTATTAGCAGATTCATTCATTATTCCTGTACATGTTTTGGGGAAAGAGCTCGTGTGTGCTATTGCAGCTTGGAAACTTGACTTCTGGCCTGCAGTTCAGCAGCAAGGGCAGATTGTTTCCAGCAGTGCTGGTAAACCCGGGCTCCAAAGCAAGCCCTGATAAATGTGAACTGAAGCAGAGCCTGTCTAGAGATCTCACAGTACCACGTTTAAACAACAGCAACTTGGCTGCGTGGCCACAGATTTCAAATGGCTGGATCTCAAGCACTTAAAATCTAAACCTTACAGCTTGTCAAGACATACCTTGAAGCCCAGAAGTGAGTTAAATACTAACAATCAAAAGCTTTCTATTTTCTCCTGGTATCACCTCAAAACACCCTTTTAAGATGATTTTTAGCAGTTAGAGTTTCTTGGTGTATAGCTGTCAGGGTCATAGTTAGATCCCCTGTTTTCCTGATGCCCTTCATATATGCTGGCATTTATTTAAGTGACAGGATTCACAAACCGGGCTTTAGGGTTTTGAGTAATAAACATTACCTATCAAATGATAGTATCTCCCTTTGTTGTCACAGCTGCGCAAGCGGTGAGCACAGAAATGACTGTGCCTGTTGGTAAGGCGGCTGTGAGCACCTCCTGCTCTGTGCAAACACAGCCCGTCCCAGTAAATCCTTCCATCAGGCAGCTTCAGACCTCGTGGGTTGTTCGAGCGGCTGAAAAGCTAAATTGCACCAGATGGTAAAAGAAGGGAATTGTAATCCAGCTGCACATGCTGCTTTCTAAGTGTTATAAATAGAAGAAGAAAAGGCACTCTGGCTTTGGTTTGGATCTGAATTGTGGGGTTGCTGTGTAACTGCGTTGTTCTGTTAGAAAATAGTTCACTTTAGAATAACTCCATTTTGTTTTGGCTATTTGTGGACACCAGCTGGTAGTGCATCAGTTTGTGTGTTTTTGAGAAATAAGGGGCCATTTATGTCCATGGGAAGTGACCAAGGATAAAAAGATTGGCTCTGCAGGGTGGACTGACAGGCCTTCGGTCAGTGGAGACCCAGGAGAAATTAATTTGACGGCAAGTGCAGAAGTCATCCCCATAGAGCTGCTTTCACACACTCAGCCCTTATACCTGTGCCCCTGAGAATCACACTTGTCACATCTCCTCCCAGGAGCTTTCTGTCCAAACAGCCAAGGAGAAGCACCCAGAGGGAGTACGGGATACCCCTTGGCATCATGATGCCAGACATCTCTCCTGGTGATTTTCCAGCTTCCTTTTAAAATTGCCGCTTTCACCCTTTGTAAAAGCCACACTTCTGACTGCTCCTGCAGAGTAGTGCAGCCCCTCTCCGCACCACCCAGACCACTGCTGGCAAAAATCCATCCTGCGGGAGCAGGGTTGGAGGTTGGACCAACTCATCTTTAAAGGTCTCTTCCAACCCAAACCGTTCTATAGACAAGCGCCGTCTGTCTGCTCTCCGCATCTCAAAATTATGAACATCTTATTCGCATGTTCTACATGATTCTCTGCTTTCCCTCCTGAGTTGACTTTATCAAATACTGTTTTGTTTCTACTTTTTGTGCATCATGAAAACGCAAGCCTTCGGCTCTTCATTGTTTGGTGGCTTTGCTGCTGCTGCTTCCCATGTTTCACATTCCTCCGTATTCACCTCTCCAGCTTACAGCCCAGTAGGGGTCAAATTAGTGTGAAAACACACCTGCTAATGTGCAGATACACCTTTAGTATGCACTACTAATCGAGCACCTTACTAATAATAAGAAACAGCTTGACTCAGCATAATCTTCCCCCAAAGTTTGTGATGAAAAGTAATTGTAATTGTGTTGATGTGCTTTTGTGTGTGGAAAAAATTAGAAATCTCACAGTTCCTTCTGAATGTGCTTTATATTTAAATGTTATGCCTTACAGTCATCTAGGCCTACGGGCCTCTGAAACTCCAAAAGTAAATATCATATTTGGTATTTAAAGTTTGCTATTTCATCACTTGGGAGATTTCTGCATTGTTTTAATCGCTAAGATGATTTGAACTGATGTCCTTAATTAAGTATTAGTCAATTTTGAATGCAAACCGGGCTTCAGAATCCATTCAAATGCTGGAAATAATTGGCTTTTTTGCAAACAAGTTAAAATGCTTTTACTTAATGAGGGTTCAGCCTTAATGCTTTTAAAGTGCACCCCTATACTCTGTCCTGATTAAAACCAACACCATGAAACTCCAGCCCAAACCCACACTGGCCACTTGGAAAGGTGAGAAGTCGTTGTGCTTCAGAGTATTTTCATACACTGTCAGTATAGCTTCAGCATTTATGGAATATCTAAAGCAGTACAGAGACAAATAGAGAGTCCTTTCCCCAGAAAAGGAATGAAATAAACATTGGTAAGAAGCACCGAAAAGCCACCCCCATGCAAATGGCAGCTAAAGCCAGCAAAGCTGCTCTATCCCTTGAAATGTCCCAATTTTTAGCTGTTCATGGAATCATAGAAAGATTTGGGTTGGAAGAGATCATCTAGTCCAGCTCTGCTGCCATGGGCTGGGACATCTCTCAGTAAATCAGGTTGCTTTGCGCTATTTCTTTTGGATAGGCAGGGAAGGAGAACACAAAGGTGGGGTACTTTGTTTGTTTTCGTTGTGGGAATGTCAGGTGTTTCCCACAGGATTTCCCTCCTCTCTCTGTGCTGTAACAAATAGGCAGGAGGTGGCCCCGTTATTCTCTGGAAGGTGGGATGGGCAGGGGAGGGAGGCAGGTGACGGGTCTGCAGTCAAGTGCAAGGCCATCTGATCTTGGGGTGCTCCTTCCTCTCCATGGGAGGGCAGCCAGAAAGCAGCGTGTAGGAGCCAGGAGCAGGAGGAATTGTTGTGCGGCTGGTCCCGCTCAGAGAGCGTTCGGGAACTTCCCGAGAACTGCCCTGCTTTGGGGTTAATGTTTGGGTCAGGCTGCTCTCCGGTGAGAGGTGAAACCAGCGTTTCATGGACTGGTAACTAGTCCTGTTAATGGAAAAACACGGTGGGGAGAAGGTGGTTGGAATTGAGTTCCTGGGCTGTGTTGGTGCAAAAGACAGTATTCCCAGTTAGAACTATCTGGTGTAACTGCTGGTTCTAATCGTTAAATCTGTAAATGGTATTTCTGAATGAGACATTTCGCAAACGGTACATTTACACTTAAACAATTATAAAAATTAAGGCAAGTAAAAAATCTTGCTGAAACTTTTTTTTTTAAAGTAGATTAAATTTTCTAAGTATAAATTTGCCAAAAATTAATTAAAAATCTGAATTTAACCATCCATTTTACAAAAGTCTAAACTCAGTCTTTGAAGTTCCATTTTTATTTTTGTTATATTATTTAAAATACTAACATGAAAAACTGAGAGTGCCATTTCATTTCGGTTAACTTGTTTGGAGAGAATGGTTTGGGGGTTGAGGGTTTACATTCTGCTTTTTTTTGCTATGAATTCTACCCTACAGCATAGGACAACCAGCTCTCTGTAACCTAGTACATCGATATTATATTTTAGAACAGATTTTGTTAGAATAGATTATTTTTATCTTAGATAAAATGATTTATAGCACATTTTCTGTTACGGACAAAAGCCACATGAAGATAAATGGGAACTTGGGCTTTTCTCGTGTTTCTGTCATGTGGCAATGTGGTAAAAGTCAAAGTATTAAAACAGGTACAAGGTGGTTTCGTCCAGATCAAAGGCTGCAAAAGTCATTTCATTCAGGTCTTAAGAAAAGCAGCAGAAGAAATAGGAATTCACCAGGGAAAATAACTGGGTTTGGGTTTTATCTCTTCCTTTCATGGCAAAGAGCTGGTGTAGAGCTTCCAAGGAAAGCTTCTGAAAGAAGGGAAAAGAGCGGCTTGAATGAGATGGACTCAAATCAAAACTATATTAAGTGTAGGATTCGCTAATGAAATGACAGTTCTCATACTTCTATTTTTGTCACATATTTATTTTAGTAAAGATCTTGAATGCATGTCGAGGTCCACTGACACATCACTAAATCAGTTTTGTCAAGTTATCTGTCACTCTACAAGGCAGCAAATATTAGGTAAGACTGATAGCGATATCTTGATATACTGTAATCAATTAAGACAGCAGAACATCCACCACCAGCTCGGCCTGAAAGCAGTTCTGATTTAGACATTCAGAGTTTGTCAGCTTCTATTGCTTCACCCTTCTGAATTGTAATTTTGTTTGCTCTTATCTTGACATAAATTTGCCTTGTTTAAAATGAATTGTTTGATTACATGATGATATTGATTACCACAGTTGTTAAAAAGACTAATTGATTTGGTTTTGCAGTGAATTTGAGGAGAGTGGAAGAAAGAAAAGAAACTATAGCAGCAATAGCGCAGCAGCAGCAGAAATGCCACCAAAAAGAAAGAAGGTGAAATTCAGCCAAGAGGAGGAGCCCTGTTTGCCATTAGATACTGGGCTTTCTCTGGCAGAGGACGAAGAGCTTGTACTACATCTGCTCAACAGTCACAGCTAATTATTTTCCTGCACGTTTTCTTTTCTGGGACATCTCCACAGTTTTGTCAGTAGTCTGCGCAAAATTAATTTGGCATCTGGGCAGCTGGTTACCAGTGGACGTAGATAAATGAGTTCCATGTGCAGCGGGATTGCCTTAGATTGGCTCGTGGATTATAGACAGGATTTAGTTTGATTTATAAGGCTTTCTAAAAGAACTTACCAACCTAAATCCCCAGATGTCATTTTGCAGTAACACGTTCATAATTTAAAATCTCCAAGTTTTGAAGCAATTACCATTTTTTATTTTAATCTTGCTTTAAATAAAAACCAGGTGCTCCTTTCTTGACTGTGTCAGGTGTGTTATTTTAGAAGATAAATGTGTACTAAAATTATTAAAGAAGAAATACTGTTGGCAGCTTAAGTCATATTACTTAAAATACATTTTTTCACATTAAAATATTTTAATAAAAATTTCTGAAGCCTTGGTGTAAACTTTTGGTGTTTCTTTCAGCTTTGTTATGATGGCATTTATTTATCCTCCAGTTATAGTTTCTATTATTATTCTGTCACTGGTGTTAGCCAATTCAGGAAACCACTTTTAGAAGCTAAAATTGAATCTTGCATTTGAATCTCATATGAATGAGAACACAGTGATACCTCAAAAAGGTAGAGAGCATAACGCTGCCAGAAAAATTGGTTAAAAGATTTTGTGGCAGACTTAAAACTGGAAGTGAGCTCCTTTTTATTTATTTTTGTTGTTGTTGTTGTTATGACCAAATGTAATGAAGAAAAATATTTTATTTTAGAGCATATTTCCAAGTTTCATCCTACCAAACCATGGTTGATTGTTGCAGATTTTGTGCATGCTTACCCAGACCTGCTGCACCATGATAAACAGCAACAAGACATAATGCTACACGAGTCCTTTCCCGGGAAGGGAAGCAGCAGGCGTTCTCTCTGAAGCAAACCAAAATATTAATACAATGCCAAATTCTTAGTTAGTTAAGTAGATTTTCTTCTCTTGCTTGCACTCAAATGCCAGCTATGAGCCAAATTCGCTTGACTACCCCCTCAAGAATATTGCCACATTCTTCAGAAAAAAGTGTGGTAAACCCTGGCAGGCAACGTGGAGAATGATGAAAACTGCTGAGAGTTTTACACGTCTCCGAAATGCCATAGGCAAGGGGAAGGCTGCTGTGCGAGAAAACAAAGGAGAGGAGGAAAATCCAGTGTTTTGTTTGCAGAGCCAAGTCTTGTCACAGCAAACGGGCACGTAAAGTGATGATTGTCTGTTTTCAGCAGACTTGTGTCTTTAGCAGCATTTACACGACAAAATACAGAGCAAAACACTGAGTAGGTACCGATGCCTGAGGGCTTTCCCCTCTTGCTCCCCTTCAGCAATCATGAAGTCTCAAAAAGTTGTGTCTCTTTGGTCATCCCATCACCTCTATGACGAACATTTAAGGTAAATACTCCTTTTTTTTTTTTCAGTATCACTTTTTTTTGTTGTTGTTGTTGTTGTTACAGAAGTCTATCAACACCAGTATGAGCCTTTGTTCCTCTCTCCCTGCACCCCATGGTGTCTTTTAGCTGTTACCCAAAACTGAAAATATACTGCAAATTCTTGTCTCCAAATGTTGCTTCTGCTGTTCTGCCAGCAGGCAGGGTATCATAAAAACAATATTATAGGCAGAGCACATCTGCCATCTGCTCCTTCCTGACAATGTGGAACGAGAAGAAATGACCGAGTTTCACCAACAGCTAAACATGAAAGATGGGACCTGCTTGGCAGCTGATGCGCAGCAGCGTATAATCTGCAGTGCCACAGTTGGCCTGGGAAATACCGTGGTCTGGGAATAGTGTTACTGCTGCATCTGCTAATGAAGAAGGATCCGCTGCGATGCTGTTGTGACTGTGCTGAGGCTCCACCATGTGAACGGCTGCGGTGAATGCGATGAGCGGTGTCAACAAATGCCTCCGCGCTGGCGTGGCAGAGGGGCTGCTCCTGCGGTCACGGAGGGAGGTGGTGAACGTGGGGTAAGGAGCCCCAAAGCTGTTCAAATATGAGCTGGATGTAGGTGGAAATACATCCAGTGGAGCATACATCTTATTCTGAGGTATTTAAAGATTCGTGTACTTCGTGGTGATCACTTGTCTTGTGCATCACTTGATGTCTCTCAACTCAAATCTTTGCTCTGAGAATGCTGAATGTAGTTTGTTGGGGCAAGTAAGTAAAAACCCCAAAGACTGGCTGTTTCTTACTGGGATATTTTCACTTGTATGCTGGGGTGTGAGAGAAGTACAGGGTGTTTCAAAAAGGTGGACCCAATTTGAAATCACTACTGCTTTGAATTTGGGTCCATCTTTTTGAAACACTGTATTCTTACTCAGTGAGCAGCAAGACTAAAAAGTTGAATTATATATATTGGAAGGATTGTGCTGCATTTCTGTTCTCGTGCTATTTTCATTGGCTGCGTAAAATAATTCTTCAAGTGGTCTTTTGTATTTTGGGATAATGGAGTTTCTAATGCAGTTTTGTTGTCTGATATAGTGCTATTGTTTCTCAAATCCTTACGAAGTTTGTCCGTCTGCTTCAGATGTGGCTGTCCTTGAGGGGACAGTGTGTACCTGGAGCGTGACTCCCAGAAAATTGGAGACTTGTGAGAAAGTAGAGGGAAGGGGCTTAAGGCAAATGCTTCATGCGATGAGTGTATCCAAGAGCTGGGAACTGCTCTGTGTGCCAGAGAGAACAGACAGCTGTAGATTTGGTTGAAGAGGCTCCTCACCAGCCCTGCTTCTAGGCTGTTCTTCTGGAGTAAGAAAAAAAAAAGTGAAAAGCACACAAACCAAATATCTATCTCAAAAATACAAGGATTGACTTGACTGAAGGATGTTTCCAGGGAGCTCCTTTGCATTTCACACCCGTGGACCTCTCAACCTGCTGTCAAAAGACCTGGCGTGTGTGTCCAGGGCTGACGGGCAGCTGGAGTGCGGCCAGCTGGGGACACCACCCAGCATCTCCCTATCTCCTGGTCCCAGGTACGGCAGGTGCTGCAGTAGCATCAGAACAAATCCCAAGCTTTTGCAAGCTTGTGCTTCACATGTGTCGTAATGCCAGCTTTACACAGGAGAAATGGAAGTGTGGAATTCATGTGGCCTGCCTGTAATCGAAGACTTCATTGATGACTTCATGCAGGTGGATCCACAACTAAATCACTTGCGATTTAGCAAGAGCAGCTTCCAAGTTGGCGTCTGAACCTCCTGTGCGGGACCCCAGCTTGCTGGTGCCGTGGTGTCTGGTGCTGGGACCACCCTGGGGTGGGCTTCAGGCTTCTGCTCGCCCCTGTGGGCTGCAGCCCTCCATGGGGGGGCACGGAAAGTCCCCTCTGGGGCCTCCTTTAGGAGGGGTAGCAAGGTCTGAGTATGGTGGTGAGTATTTTCCAATCTTGTTTTAAATCATGGATTTTCATATTAGTTTGCGCTTGCACTTTCTGTTAATAGTGGTTGATTTCTTTCTGCTGCTGGAATGGCCCCATCGTGTTGATTTATAGCTGGGTAGAGCGTTAAGACTAAATCTGGACATTTATCTAATTCTGAAGATAAACATTAGGCATTTATATAATGGTATAGTTCAGTGGGCTTTTATTCAGAGTCAAATCTTCTCCTTGTTGCACACAAAATAATATAGACATTTGTTTAGTGGACAGGTTATTACAATTTGCTTGAAGTCTCTTTTGGATGGAAACTGGAAGTCAGGTAAAAGTCATGAGGGCATTGAAGAGTTTGGGGTTTTTAGATTAATTAAATAGACTGACACAAAATGTGCTAGGTACTGAATGTGTCCAGCTTGCAGTATTTTCATGAGGCGTATAAAATGTGTCATTGTGAAGATACTGTTCTGCCTCAGCTTCACACGAATTTCTGTTAGGTGTTCACTTTGTAAAGACTTTATTGATGCAGCACATTAAATTGTGTGAATAGCATAAGAAATTTAGGCTGTAACATAAGTGGTTGCAAAGTAATATTTAACATTTTAAATGGGTATTTATTATGTGAATAGAAATAAAAAAGAATTCTTATTCCTCCTGCAACTGACTGAGTCCAGCTACAGCACTGACTGGTGTGTCCTGCTGTCTGGGCAGACTCGTAAAGGGAGAGAAACGCCTGAAGCAAAACATTAAAACCAGAGAGCTGTGGTAGAGAACATTCAATTCAGACTATAAAAAATAGCACAAGATCTGAAGATACTGAAGTGACCCCGTGGGTTCCTGTAATCCTGGATACATATGATAAAACTGATACAAAACACAAGAAGAAAATGTCTCTTAGTAGAGGTTACAAATGGATATTTTTCCTTATCGTGCCGCTCTCTAGTTTGACCTGATTAATGCTTATTTCCTACGAGAGATTGAGTATGCCCTGTGGCAGGGATGCGGAGCTGTGGCAGGGATGCGGAGCTGTGGCAGGGATGCGGAGCTGTGGCAGGGATGCCGAGCTGTGGCAGGGATGCTGAGCTATCTCAGGGATGCCGAGCTGTGGCAGGGATGCTGAGCTGTCTCAGGGATGCTGAGCTGTCTCAGGGATGCCGAGCTGTGGCAGGGATGCCGAGCTGTGGCAGGGATGCCGAGCTGTGGCAGGGATGCGGAGCTGTGGCAGGGATGCCGAGCTGTGGCAGGGATGCCGAGCTGTGGCAGGGATGCGGAGCTGTGGCAGGGATGCGGAGCTGTGGCAGGGATGCCGAGCTGTGGCAGGGATGCCGAGCTGTCTCAGGGATGCCGAGCTGTGGCAGGGATGCGGAGCTGTGGCAGGGATGCCGAGCTGTGGCAGGGATGCCGAGCTGTGGCAGGGATGCCGAGCTGTGGCAGGGATGCCGAGCTGTGGCAGGGATGCTGAGCTGTGGCAGGGATGCCGAGCTATCTCAGGGATGCCGAGCTGTCTCAGGGATGCTGAGCTGCATCAGGGATGCTGAGCTGTGGCAGGTGCTCCTGCTGCAGGAATGGCCACTGTGTTTCAGGATGTTGCTGCTTTTATGCTGGATGTCACAGCCCCAGCCGTAACCTTCCTCTGACTAATAAACTGAAGCTTAAATTAAGCTGGTTGGTTCTGTGCTGAAACAGATGAATCCTCACGCCGTCCATTTTGCTAACTGGGCTAAGGGCTGGTAACAGGCAGCTGAAGGACGGTAACAATTTCTTGTGCAGCAGCTGCTTTTGCTATTACATTGATAGGGACCTTGAGCAAAGCGTAGCCAAACCTTTCACCCAGCGTGCTTCAAGCTAGAAGATCCAGAACGCACCTTAACTCTGGGAGAAATACAATTTCCAATCAATAGTTTTAGTAAGAAAAGACTGTTACCTTCACTTTTGCACCATATTTCATTAGATTTCTTTGTTTTATTGCTCTCTTCTCTGGTGTTTGCAGTTCTTCTGAATTTAGTCTCGTCCTTTCAGATTAATATTTTATTCTCAGAAGGATCGGCAAGTTTTATCTTTAGAAGGTGGAACTAGATGCCAGAAAATTGCATTGCCTTCATCTTTGTAAATCATAAAAATTGCTCTCAAGGCTTTAGTCTATGCCATGTGAACCCTTTTATAATGAAGTACTCACCAAACTTCAAAGGCAAATGAGTCAGTCAAGAATATCAGTGAATTAGAAAGCCTAATGCAGAAGACGATTCTTTTCAGGCCTGTTAGGAGGTATTGCTATGATTAAATCAGTAGAGAGAAGTTGATCTGTTCCAAGAATGCCTTGGTTATTGCCTGGTTTTGTCCATGTCTGGCCAGAAGCCATTTTTTGCAAAGAAAACTATTAATCAGATTCAGTCATGTAAAAATGATTGCTTAAATTACACTGGGCTATCAGCTAGTGGATTTAGCCAGGAGTGGAATCTCTTGGGTAGATGCTATCTGTAAGTTTTGCACATCATCTGAGATGTGTTTTGTCTATAAAATATAGATAAGTTTAATTAAACTAAATGGGTTTTGTTGAGCAGTTTTTAAAATCCTTTTGTGTTGAGAAGTAGCCATGCTGAGATTTCAGCTGCATTAAGAGGAAACTAATGAGCATTGTTCTCCTAATCACGTATGGGATCCTGGAGGAAGATAATGTTCCTGGCCTCTCCAGGGCTACAGAAGTCCTCTCTGTCATGCACAGCTTGTCCCTCTGATGCCAAACCTAAGCTGTTAGGAAAAGCCGTGTGTAAGTACAGGCTGTAAATTGAACTTGCTGTTACCAGTGTTGATGTGCTTGACTTTATCACACTTAACATGAAATGGAATTTGGCCCATTTTTTTTCCAAGTCCATCATATATACATTGTACTGCACTTCATAAGGAAGTGAAATGGTTCCTCAGATCTGTGTGTTTAATGGCCACACTCATGTGATCCTTCCCACCAACTGCATTTGATTACACTGAAATACAACTTGGTTTTATTCCAGGAGCTCAGTGAAAGCTAATGAATATAGCTTAGGAACTAATTTAAGCTTGCTAGTTACCATAAAGGTCTTACAAATTGCATCTCAGCAGTTTACCGGTTTTTTATGCCACTGCCTCAAGTACAATTTTTATTTATTTGGAGGTGTTAACAGACCTTGGTGGAAAAGGCTGGCATTTTTTTTTGTTTTTCATAGAACTTTGTGTTCCCTTCTTAAAGCAGATACTAATGTGAATCATTTCCCCCAGCAATGAGGTGAGTCTACTCCAGTACACTCAGTTGCTCTCAGAAACTTGCTGATGTGCTTCAAATTGATGCTCTTACTTGTCAATAAAAGGGCTGCTCATGGGTGGGCAAATGTGCCTGGTGCTGGGTCTGAGCCGGTGCAAGATCTGCCCTGGCTTCCAGCCCTGGGCAGACTGACGCAGCGGCTGAAGCCTCACAGTTACCCTACTCGTAGGCAGCTTCTTTCATGGGTAACAGCAGAGATGGTAAAAAGCCTCTTAAACCCTCCTTGGAGCCCTCTCTGACTAAGGTGATGGGAGTTATGGAGCTTAAGTTATAGGACAAGCATGGCCATCGGGTTGGGTGTCAGGCTGTGCTGATGTGCACACCCAGCGCAATAAGTGTTCTGTTCCTCGGGTGCTCTGGAGCCATGAGGTGATGCAGTGGCTGGAGCCCATGGGCTGGCTTGAAATGAGATGACTGACTGAACCTTCACGATTCACTATTTGACTCTAGGTGGGAATTTTGGACAGTGCTAGGAATTTTCCCCAAGGCAACTTCCTGCTGTGTCCAGTCCACTTTGTGTGCCCGTATTAACATCCTGGGTGAAGTGTCCCAGAAACCTGCCTAGGCCATTGTGTGCAGTTAAGACATTTGTAAATAGTTGATAGGAACTGTTCCTGGAAAAAATTGTAACATAGGACAGTCTTTTGTACATAGTTAAGATATTTAAAGGGTATTTTTTATGTAGTTAAAGCACATCAATATCAGTAAATTATGCATGTGGAAGGATGATCACAGAACCAAGACCAACTGGATGCCAAGAACTGAGCAAAACAGTGCTTCGAGGAATCTCTGCTGATCCAGCTGAAGATCCAGCTCTTGTTGCCTTCAGAAAGCAGATGATCATCCAGTTGGGAGATTTGATTCCCCATGTGAGTGTTAGCCTGTGCCAGTTTCCCAATAATTTAGGTTTCTTTTTTCCTTTTAACAAACACTCAGGGTGTCTGTGCCACCCTATACCTGATTGGTTTTGGCCGAAATGGTGATTAGTGGGTGCACAGAAAGTAGAGGAATGCTGTGAATTCAGTAAGTGACGTGGTGCCATCCCACACAATGTAGCACACTCAAATGACTGCAAGACATCTTGCCGAAGGATCCTGTTCCCTGAAGGGAAATCAGATGTCCTGCTCAGAATTCCCAGGTCATGGTGAATGGTGCAATTCCTACATGGACGCTGCTAAACCTGCCCTGGGTGGTCCTGACCTACGGGGATGGTTGTGCGGAGACTTGGGACGCGGTTAAGAAACATATTAGTAAATTAGCAGTGAGGTTACGGTGAGCAGCAACATCCCATTTCAGTCTAACACTGTCTGAAATGAACAGAGTGGTGCACATGAGCCCCTTTCTTCCTCCAAGAGATAAAGAATGATATTTGCCTTTATCTGACTATTTTTAGAGTTTTCCTCTGTAAATCTCTCCATCTTACATCAGGAAAATAAGAACATCCAGCGGCCTTATAGGGAGCTATCAAGCTCATCTTTGTCAGCCTCTTGCCAAACCCTTCCCCTGTCAGAGGGGAGGATGTCCCCAGCAGAAGCGCAGGGCTCTGGCTGATGTCCCTTGGCAAACCTGCGTGCTGCGATGTAAGGCGGTGACGAGGTGACACGAGGCTGTCAGCTGTCAGGGGCTGGGCTGGGAGCTTGCTTTCAAGCCTCCATCCTCACTGCCTTTTTTTTTCTTTTAACTCCAGAAATTAATTTTGCTAATCCTACACCTAGCAGAAAGCCAGTGGAGGGAATTGCGAGGGATCAGCATGCGGAGGAAACTCGGTGCGCAGGGGAAATGCTCCACCGCTGCCTTCCCTCAGGCTGTGCTCCTGTCCAGCATCTGCTCTGTGGCTGCAGGAGTACACGGTCCTTGACCCTCGCAGCTGTTCAAACAGTCATCTTTATAAAGATGAGTTCTCTAGCATAAGGAATATAGTGCACTGGGTAGGATGAAAAGCT
This sequence comes from Caloenas nicobarica, assembly GCF_036013445.1. NCBI lineage: Eukaryota > Metazoa > Chordata > Aves > Columbiformes > Columbidae > Caloenas > Caloenas nicobarica. The sequence continues at coordinate 197,623,802 of NC_088245.1, read as the reverse complement.
TGCATTTCTTAAATATATGTAAAAATGTGCTAATCTAGTTCCTTGTCTAGTGGCTAATTGAGCCCATTCATTCTTTCTGCTGCTTCTTGTGGATGCTGATACATTTTTTGCAAACTGTTTTGCTTCTTCAGCACCTAATTTCTGCATAAACAATACCAAGCTGTTAGTGATGCAGAACCGCGTGGCTAAAAGAACATCTCTCCTCTAGAAACTTGCTAAGTAAGATGAAGAAAGGGTAAACCTCTTCATTAAGCTCCTTTTTTTTTTTTTCTTTTTCTTGCTTCCCTCCCCCCCACAATTTACCCTGCTAAGTATCTAAGGTTCTCGTCAAGCAAAGGACGGGAGTGCAGGACTTGGCCCCCTTCAGCCTGCTGCAAACCCCCCTGCCCGGGGCTGAGCAGCTGCCACCGTCCCACCCAGAGGCACCCGGACAGTAGCACTGCTCAGCTAAGTGTGGGGTCTGCGTAGAAATGGCCAACACAGAAGAAAAACAAGCACTTGGAGACCCTTGGCAGGATGAGGAATAAGAAAACACCAAGGAGAGAGAAGTTGGAAGGGGTAAGACATTGAGGTGGGAGGTAGGCATCGTCTTCTCCTGCCCACTGAACTCTGGCCGGGCCCCTCAGGGATGGCTTGGGTGGGTTTGGCTGCAGGGAGATGTCCCGCTCTGGAGCGGCTGGTTCTGTCCTGTGGGTGCAGCCATGGGGGCAGGTATGTGTAGTTGTCCCCCAGGGCTGCCACGGTGGCCAGTGCCAACACAGTCATTTGGTCTGTTCCGAAATTTGATCGTGTCCTCTTTGGTTATCGCAAGTCTGATTGGCCAACTATGCCATTTTGCAAGACTATGTGCTTAATATAAGCTCTTTCATTGCATTAGCTACTCAGAATTATTTTGAATGTTCAGAATATGACTTTCTCTGTGATAATATAAGGTCTTAGACATTTAACAACAATTCACACTCACATTTCTGGTGGGTAATATTCAATATCTCACCTAAATATTCTCCTCTATATTGTAAATATTCATCATTTTCCCCATCTACTCCTGACTGCCTGCACAGACACTGAAATTTTCTTTCTGTCAGTCAAGTCATAAAGCATTAAGAGGGGCAGTATTTTTCAAATAAGTGAAAATATGAGCTTGTCTATTTAGCTCTGCAGTGATGTTAGCATCCATTCTGTGTTCAGTTGATGTATGTCGCTGCAGCAGCCACGGCTTCTGCAGAAACAAGAAACACCGTGAAATCATGTGCTGAGGGGAAATACTTAGGGAAATACAAAGCTCAGTGTTTGATCCTCTACGGTAAATCACCTAAAATACCCCCCACCCTGCTCTGTGCTCCCTACCTCCCCGTTTTCCCGGTCTGCTCTGTGTTATTGTGCATTACCGCCCATTTGATGGGCAGTATGGAGCAGCCCAGGAGAACGCCTGTTGTGGTCCCCAGCGAGGGGCCGGTGGTCCGAGGGCCGGCAGGGAGCACATGTGTGCCCACCCGCCCCCAGCTGCAGTGGCTCTGCCCTGTGTGTTGCCGTGGTCCCCGTAACCCCCCTCCGGTTCCTGATGTCTCATCTCCTGCTACAGCCTCCCAGCGACAACACCTCCACACACCAGCTGGGCAGTCAGGCCCAACGGACAGAATATCCACCTTCTCAGCATCTATTCACCACAGCCCTGACTCTTCTTGGCCGCCTGGTTTTGTTCCCTGAGCAAGTGCCCTGTCCCATTCCATGTATAGCCCTTGAAGCTGGGCCAAGAGGTCTGTCCGAGGACCACTGGGGCCATGCATGGCAGAGGATGATGCTGCAAACCTCTGACAGTGATCCCATGTACGTGTGCCCGTGTGAGGATGATATTTTCTGAAATGTGGGGTCTCTGACTCCCAGGTCATGGTCGTGTACTCTCCTTTCACTAGTGATGGAGCTTCCTCCCTGTTAGTCCTTGTGTACTTCAAGGTCAGAGTTTGTGTCCCATGGACCATCCGTGAAGTGTTTTATTAACTGGCTATCTGTGGAGAGTGGCTTTGGTTATTTGTGCATCTATTTTATAACTACATAAAACTTTGCAAATTCATCGTGGTTCATGTGTGCTTGAAGTGAGGGACATGTCACCTCTTGGCTGCCTGCTCTCACTGTTGACCACTGTATGTCATCTGAAAAGTGCATAAGGTTCAGCGAAGCAGAGGCCAGTGAGTGAAGGAGCAGATGTGCTCCCTAGCACTCAGTGTCCCCTCCAGCACCACCACTGTCCTTGGGTTGTCTCTGGGCCACCGTGAGAGCTGTTGAGAGAACATCCTGATTTTATTTTACAACTCCGGAGTGCATCCCTGGTGCAACAGGTTCTCTCTGGACAAGCAGTGCCCTACACAGACGCTGAGCCTTCTGGACAAAGCATTGAGAAAAACACGTGAGTTCTTCAGAGGCCGATGTTATGCACAGCGTACGAAATATTACAGTGGATGGAAATGAACAACGATCAACTTGGAGAAAGAAGAGAAATTTTTCACTTTACTGAAAATGTTGCATTAAGTTGCCGTGTCATTAAGAAAACCATGATCACGATCAGATTAATGGATCATTATCCTGTGAAGAGCAACTTTAGTATTCTGCATGGCCACTAATGAAAATCTGTCCGGCATGGCTCATTGCAATTAAAAATAGGTGTTTCAGCTGCCATTTGCCAGTCTGCATTCAGCTGCAGCTAATGAAAGTGCAGTTTCAGCTGAGGGCTTTAGGGATCCTGTTTTGCAGTGTGTTACACTTGATTCATGAGCAGGGTTGTCGGCCCTGGGTGAACGCTGAGCCGGGGACAGAGCTGCAAAGAGAACTGTCTTGGTGCAATGATCTTTCAGGTACGAATCTTGCAGGTGCCTCTGGCTTTTGTTCCAAAAGGAGACACCAAGTTTGTTGTGTGCCTTGGGAGCGTCTGCTGTTAATTCGTTCTTATGCACATTAGTGCCTGAAGAGCTGCTGGCATCAGACTACTACCCTTGTTTGAAAACAGCAGGACGAACAAGGACCTCTCTGTGTATTTATGATAGTGCTTTAGGCACTTCTTGAAGCATCTGAAAGTCACTGGGTTGACTCTTTGAAGCGTTTGGCACTTTCTGTTCCTCAAGGTCAGCAATAAAAGTCCTGCTGATTTGTTAAAAGCAGAGGTGGCCTCAGGCATGATGTTTCTGAAAAATAGCGTCACTTTTGACCTCAGCTCCAGAGAAATGATCCCCCAGCTTGTGACCTGTCACCGGTGCTCACACGGAGCAGCACTTACTGGTTAGAGCTGCGTTCAAGGACCTATATTTAGCCAAAGCATTGTGAAAAAACAGCCAGCGAGGCTGTCCCGGGGGCAGCTTTGGGGAAATGCTTTTGTTTTCTGGGCAGTGGCTCGTGGTATCAGCGATGGTAGGGAGGCCTGGATGGAGGAGAGAGGAGGATTTCAGCTCCTGATGCCACCTTAAGTATTGGCATAGGTTTCTTAAAAAGTCTGTGTGCATAATACCTGCGTGGGAGGGAGAAGGGAGGGTAAGTTGGTAACAAGGCTTTGGGAAAGACTTTTTCTTGTCTCAGATCTCTTGCAAAGACACAGTCAGGAGCGTGAACCTGGCCAAGGAAAAGGGAATGACTGTGACCCAGCAGAGCTTGTGTGTGGGGCTGGAAAGGCAACGGGGGGGCTGGATTCCCCAGGCTGGGACAGAGGGAGGAGAGAAGAGACGCACGTTTCACTGGTGGCCTGGTGAGGGTGGAGTCCTCAGCATGTCCTGCCGTGGTGGTGAGCTGGGACGGTGGATGAGGTACACTCCAGTCTAATGCAACAATGCACATTGGCTTTGGTCCTTCAAAATCCCAGTTTCTCCCAGCTTTACTGGTTTGCCAATGGACTCGTGCTCATTTCTCCCTTTCCCCAACCCATTTCCCATCTTGAAAGGAGGAAGCTGCCAGGGCTTTCCAGCAACACCAGTGCTGAAGCAGAGTTATGCCACCAAGTCCCCCTTGCATTTGGACGAGGAATTGTTGGGGTTATCTCCTTTCTCCCTTTCTTCCTCCAGGCAGCTGATCTGGTTGGAGAACATGACTGTAGAAGCACCAGCACTTAGACATGGCGGAATCATGGGCATTTAAGACTGTTACAGCCATGGTTGTGGTCTGCACCCTTCCAGTAGGTTGCTCACCTGTGGGCAGTAACCTGAGAGCTGAGGGAAAACACTGGTGGAGCTCTGCAAGATGTGTTAAGGCTGCCCTGACCTCCTTGCTGGGAGATGCGCAGCCCTGCTGCATCGCGGAGATCTGCCCTGTCTGATCAGTGACGGTGGGGAGATATATATATATTTCTCTTAAAAAAAATGATAGGGAAACTGGGCTGCTGATGATGGGAGGCTTTGGGACAATTTCCTTGTACAACAAATCCTCTCCTTTTTTTGGCCTTCAAGAGAATCAGTTGTGTAGAACTGGGGTTTGCCAGGCTGCTTTCAGCATAGCTGAGCCGAGTCCAGAGGGGGCCTGTGGCCATTTCAGACAAATGGTGCATGGAGGCACTGGGCAAGATGGGGCTGCAGCCTTTTACTGCCCTTGGGGTGACTACCTGTGCTGCCCCAGAAAATGTGGTGGTTCACACATAGGAAAAAGGGGTTTTTTCACTTTAGGTCACTTTGAATTTTTTTTCTCTATGGCTTATGAAAAATGATCTATTTTATAAATCAAATTCTGCTTAAATAACACTTCTCCATTTCAGATGTTGAGCAGCAGCAACAGCCAGGTGGTGATGGACTGTACGAGGGCTATTGGAAAGAAAACTGTGTGCTGTGTAAATTGATGCATTAGGAGGGAAGCGTGCTCAGGTCAGGCTGTGTGCTTAAAGGCTTTGAAGTTTCTTACAGCTTCGCAAGAATTCGGCGATAATCAGCCGCTGACAAAAATAAATCTGTAAATTAGCTAGGACACCATTGATTACTTTCTCATCACTTGATCGGTGGCCTTGCAAAGGCATTTTCTGAATTTGATGGAGAAATTATTTTTAAAGGAGGGAAAAGTACTTGGCTGTTTTCTGGCACACTTTGACCATGACTGTATGTGTGGATATGAAACTGCAAAGGTGACTGGTTAATTTTACCAGCCTGTACCTTTTGTTTAGGAGCAATTTCTGTATCTGTTATTCTTTCAGGAATTTGCACTTGATACATATGCAATTCAACTGCAGAAGTAATTACATAGAGTCATGAAGGAGTTATAATTCATTGTAATGTTAAAAATGAGAAGCTATTCAAAGGTGCCCTGTATTGAGGAGAAAAAACAGTTCCTTAGTCTGATTTGACCATGGTTTGGAAACATTGAAGGCAGGACCTTGCTCTGGGGCTACTGTAGGCAATAGTAGTGTGCATTAGCATCAAACGTAACGCCTGAGCTCAATCCTAGCTCATTTTGCTTTCTCTCCTGAAGCAAACAACAGGTTTGTCATTTGAGCTCGTGGCTGGCAACACAAGTATGCAACAGCTCTTGGAATGAGACAAGGGACTGATTTTGCATCTGTAAAACCTGAGCTCAGATGTGAAAACTCCATCCTAATCCCTGCTCTGGCACTGGTCTTAATTATTATTTATTAAACATAAGAGAGGCTCTGCCAAGCAGAAGGCATAGATCCAGGCAGGCTGTTTCTGGGCCCATCCTGCGCCTAGAAGGTGGCAGGTGACACCAGTTGCCATGTCCCCAGAGGAGTATTTCCAGCCTCTGAGGAGTAGCCTGGGAAGAAGGGCCATTGGGAAAGATTTACAAGGGGACAAATCCTGCTTGCCTGGACCAAGAGACTTCTGTGTTGACCCTTCTCTGTCCAGAAATGTAGCTGGTGGCTACCAGCATTGACCCAGTGGAGCTGTGTCAGTTTAGACCAGCTGTGGGTTTGTCTGCTCAGTAAATTGATGTGAAACGTGAGCAAAAAGCTGGAGTCTTCAGTGCAGGAGATGAAGGGACTGGAAATCAAAGCAGACGGGCATTGCCTGGGGGAAGGGGGAGGTGGGCAAGGAGTGCTCTGGAGGGGACGCTGGGCTTCAAGTACTGTGAAGCCCTCTAGTTCATGATGATCTGTGGTGTTATCGCCCTTCCTGAGAGCTTGCTGCTGCTTCTCAGCATATATTCAAACACTTCATTCTACTGATCATTTATTGCCAGCAGTAACGCAAACGTGTTCTCACCAGTGATATGAGAAATCTGCTGTTGTCTCAGCTTTCCTTCTGGTGCGACAAGTGCTTTATACAGGTGGTAACAGGCCCTGGTGCAGCCAAGGTGCTCTTGTAGCATTTTGTACCTCTGTCAGTTTAGCTGTGTTGGCTCGGGATCCATTTTTGGGGCTGATGAGAGATTTTTCAAGTATTTTCCTTTAGTGTGTAGGATCTTTTCTGTGAGATGTTTTCATGGGACGACAACCTCTTGTTTGATCCCTAGCGATGTGCCCTGGGTGGTGGCTCTGAGAGCAAGGCTCGTCTATGCTGGAGCTCACACCTGCTTCCCAGGGGCACGGGCATCTCCCAGGATCACATAGCAAAACTTGGGTTGTTGCTGGTTATGGAGCAGGCCAAAATGAGTCTCAAAATGAAGCACAAATGCAGCAAACCTGCCTTCAATGAGTTTCAGTTGCTGCTCAGATGGCCATGAAAGGCACGAGACTTCTAAAGAACTGAACATTAATACTCGCTCTCTTATCAGAAATACGATATAGCAGAGCGATTTGGGGCAAATGCAAATTTATTTTCTTTTTTTTCTGGTATTGCGTACAGATGACCTTGGCATCAAGGTAGTGCTAGGAGGTAGCTCCTCAGCGAAATAGACAGCTTTGCCATGTAATGCATAGCTTGAAGCTCAGGGCAGTGATTAGCTCCATTAGTGATTTTGCTGCTGTTATACAGGTGTCATTTCTCTGCAATGAGAAATACCAGAAAGAAGCTTGGAGCTGTTGAAAAATGTTGCTTGAATGTATACAACTAGTTTCGTTTGGGTCTTCTTCAGTAGTGATAACGTTTATGTCATGACTGGTCCCATTAAAATTGCTGTATTGATTCATTTGCCAGGAAAATAAATTGGTGGATATTTCATATCATACGATTGTATTGATCTTCTAGAGGCTGATGGGATGGCAGCTTTCATCATTGGACAGCACATTAACACCTTAATTGATATATTCTGAAAGCTAATTAGAAGCCAGATGAATTCCTTGTGGGGATAATATTTATTTCTGATGTTGACAAAGTGCTCCAAAGAACAAGTCATATGGTGTGATTTAACAGTGATTAAAACTTGGCTACCAACATAGACAACTTGAGGAAACTGCCAAGCAGCTGAGACTAGAAAGAGTGAAGACCTAGATGTGTATAATTGCTTTGTGCTCTGTCACATCACACACACTTCTCTGTCTATCTGTCAGTCAGTGAAATAGCTGGAGAACGGTTGCAGCACTTTAATTATTCACTGTCAATCACCCCCTAACCAGCACAGACGTGTGTGTGCATGTGCCATGTGCAGCCTTGTCTAGAAACTCTTGGAGAAGAGGTTATTAAGGTCACAATGAGAAGCACAGGTGAGTCAGGAAATCTTAACTCTTCCACCTGTGGTATCTTACAGTGCAGCTTCCCTGATACGATCATATTTCTCACCTTATAAAATATAACAACTCTTTTTTTCCCGTAACTTATGTATCCCGTCTCCTGTGCATATGCTTCCCACTGCTCACAGGGAGAGAAAGACAGAATGACATGGGGACCCTGTCCCCACAGAAACCCTCTGGTGAGCACACAGGGTGCCTGGGGTGGTTAGCTCAGATGTAGCCATCTGCATCTCATCAGATGGTTCCCACCACTAGTTCCATGCTGTCCCATATTTTATATATCTACCTCATATTTGCTATGAAGAATTATATTTCCAAATTTCCTCCGGTGCTTTGGATGTCTCTGGTAAAGAATTCTCTGCATTTTCAGTTTACTACATTATTTTTTGTTTTATTTCTCTAGAGGGGAGGTGTTCCTGATAACAAGGTTAAAGGGTTTCATTGAAAATTGCAGGTGAGCTTTACCCACAGCACATCCATTCTCCTGCTAAGAGCAAAGTCAAGCAGCCCTGCCTTCTCCTTGTGCGCTTCTGCTCTCAGCCTCTCATCCACAGAATGAACCATTTTCTTTTTATTACTATTGAAGGCTGTGACTGTTTTTCAATTTTCTTTCATTTGTGGCAGGTACGAGCTCCATCTGCTTTTCTGTAATTGATTCCTGTTCTCATTTCTCTCCTCCTGCCTTCAGATGAGCTTTGTGCTCTGCAGAGCTCAGTCAACGTCAGCAGGTGTTGGAGCTCTGCCTCTGCCCCGCTGCCAGTGCCTGCCCGCGGCAGCCCGGCCGCTGCCCGCGCTTCCTCACCACCCCTGGGACCCACCAGTGCCGTGAACCGCAACGGCGCTTGGTGGCATTTCTTCATTCGTTTTTATAGCGCCGTGCCCTGATCATGGGCTGCTTTGTCTTTGAGAGCGGGCAAACGGTGGGTGAGGGCTCGGGGCAGGTTGAAGTGTTTGCAAGTGTCTCTGACACAGGGTGAGTTTCTCAATTTCCACTGGTCCTACCTGCAGCACGTAGCTCCAGTTCCCCAGGGTGGTCTTCCGCATCCCTTGCTGCTCTAGTAAGGTCACTCATCCAGGTTAAAGAGCTGAGCAGGCACCAAAGAAAATGCTCGCTAGCTCCTGCAATCTTGGTTACCTACCTATGAGCTGAGCTTATCTTCATTTCTGTGTTGTTTCTGCTGTAGCCCTCCTGATTTTGTCAAATCCCAGCTGTGCATCCAGGAGCTCAAGTCAGAGAGGGAGTCTGGAAGAGCAGCATTGTCCTGCAGGGGACATCACGGACCGGTGGCGCTGGTCCCCCGCTCGGGCAGGTGGCTGCAGCATCCTCTCAAGACAATGCTTCTTACTTGCTGCTAATACTTGGCCTTTTCTTGTCCTCAGATGTAATCTCATCTCCCTCGATGCCTGGGGCAGCTGCAAGAGGAGGGAGAATCTCCTCAACATTTACAGAAAGGTTTTCTGTTTCTGCCCAGCTACAAAAAATCATCAAGAAAAGATTTTGTTTCTGTTAGTCCGGGCAAGGAATTTGTTTATGAAACTAAATTCATGTTTTCTCCTGGCAATGCTCTCTTTTAGTAAATCTTCATGAAGTCAGTATTATCATCTGTTTCCCAATGACTTCTCATTTCATTGCAAGCATAGTCCTGTAGCGATTGCTTTCCAATGTTGACTGGTTCTTGGTTGGGTAACCTGCGGGCTTTCCTCCTTCTCAGCCCAGAGCTGATCACGCCTCTCAGCCTCAGCACAGGGATGACAGCTTTCAGCACCTTTTTCCAAAGTCCTCTGAGACCTGGGGCTCCTTTTACACTGGTAGTTCCTGAGCTGGAGTATGTAACCAGTGGCTTCCCCAAAGGGCTCCATCCAGCCTGGCCCATGGGACTTTCAGGAATTCTCTGCTGCAGGAGAAGGTGGAGGTGAGCAGGGTCTCCAGCCAGCCCCATGGGGGCCAGGCATGACGAAATCATGCCTCTGTCTCCCTTGCTGGGAATGGCTGGAGGGATTTCTGGTGCTCCAGAGCCACTTGGCATCAAAAAACGCCTTGCCCTGGGAGCTGAAAGTCTGCTCACTAAAGTGTAAAGCTTGATGGATCAGATGCCTATGGCTATAAATGAGCTATTCACAAATAGAGTCTGATGTAAAGAAAATGCATTTGTGAAAGTCTGCTTGCAATGAATGATGGGGCACACAGGCAATGCCTGAATAAATCATTTGACACTTGCAGGTTTGCTGGTGTGACTGAAAGCCTGCAGAATGTGCCGGTCAGAGAGCAGCTTTGGGCTTTCCAGGCTGGCGTCATGCACTAGGAAATGAGATACCAATGGATTGAAATGGCTGTTAGAAACCTCAAAGCAGAGCCAGACTTAAATTCTTCACCTTGCAAAGTAAAATACATTATACGGTAACTGTGCTAGATAAAGCTTTAATATGCAAGCTGCATTTCTGTGCATACTGATGGAGTTTCCATGTGCTGCTCTCCGTCTCACCTGGGCTGCAGTTTAATGTCAAATGGGCTACGGCACCGGTGACTTAGAGAGCGTGAGCCTTGCTGGGGCCAAGGGAGCATGCAGGTTCCTACAGGGTGTTGATTTTGCTGAGAGGTAGGAGCTAAAAACCTTTCTGGATCTGGGCCTACTTCCTTAGTCAGGATGAATGGAAATGTTTCTCATATCTGATGAAGGCCTGGGATATGCTGTCTTGATTAAAGTAATAGGATATCACCCTTGATAATTCTCAAGACATGGGAATTATGGACAGAATCTCAGCTCTCCAGTTTGGTCTTTGGAGCGCTGTGAGTTGCAGATGATGAAAGGGTTTGAAGAAGCAGTTGCAGGTACACACTTCGTTGGGAATTTTTTTTTCCTTTGGAATGGCACAGTGAGCCCGTAGCTATCTTCTGTTAGGAGACAGAGGAAAGCAGTTTGACTTATTGCTTTCTCTCCCCTTAGACCCTTTCCAGGAGAAGTGGTGCTGGGGCAGGGTAGTAGGTAGAACTGCCAACACAGGTCGCAGTGTCTTGGTCCTGGGGAAAGAAAACAAAGCAAAACCAAATATCATGGCAGCCCAGCACTGCCTGGATGGGATGTAAAGCCGGGGGGCTGTGTGACCGGTTCCTGCAGGGCTCCCCACCTACCCCGGTGAGCTGCCTTCTCCTGGCTTTGCAAGGTTGTGGCTGGGATTTCTGCTCTGGGCAGGACATTCTCAGGGAGGTTCCGTACCCACAGCTCACCGACCCACTGCATGCCCAAGGGCAGATGCATGTGCATGTGCAGGCAGATGCATGGGGGCTCTGTACGACCCTGGAAACTCAGCTCAGCTTGCCTGGGAAACAGCTGGAAAGCACCTGCTTGCTGCAGGATGCTGACTCACTGATTTACTAGGTGACATTGTCACATTTTCCCCCTCTAGACCATGGAGACTCTCACCACCATCCTGGGGACACAGCAGCTGGCTGCACTGGTTCTCCAGTGGAAACTGAAAATATTTCTACCACAGGCAAGCTGCCTTTTTTGTAGTGTTTCTTTTACATCACTTTGAGATGACTTGAGGCTCTGGAGAGGAAAGACATTTTTATTTTGTAAGCATGCAAGAAGTCTAAAAGATGAAAGAACTGGTGCTCCTGACAGGGGTTTGTCAGGTGTTTGGAAACAGTTACATGGTTCTGTAATGCTGCATGTGGCATAAAACAGTCTTGAAATCATCATAGTTGTTTTGTTTTCTCCCTCCCACTGATTATGTTCACATATATGTAAGAGAGTTTAATAGTAACTTTTTTGGGGGGTTTACTGTTGTGGAAGGACCCAGAGTCAATGACCATGATGTTAGTGTTGGTTATCAATTGTCAGTGTTCTTTAAACAACAGACACTACGGCTACTGTGGCATATTCTTAATGAACAGCAGTGGATTAATTAGAATGTTTTAAAACCCATAATAACTTGGATATGGTGTTGATCAGAGGAAAAGAAGACCTGGCATTAAACAGTTAAGACAATTCAATTCTAATTTGGAGTTAAAAATACTTTGCTCATTTTTAATGCTGTGTTTGAATAAGAGCAATGAATATGTATTCTTTTGAAAATCCATTTTCTTGCCCAGAGTATAAATGTCCAATATGAAATCTCAGAGTGAGGAATATGGTTTCCCTTGGACAGAGTCTCTCAGTCTAAGTGTTGTATAACTCATACTCTGCTCCTGGTGTGGTGGCATAGAAACTGTTCTTTGTATACAGCTTTATATAACTGCTGTATATAATCTGCTGTAGCTTAACTGCAGCAATTTAAAAAGCAGTGACAATTTATTCCCAAGTGTGGTCGCTGATCAAAGTTGGAGTCTCCATTTTAGGTGTTAAATATTTATTTGAAGTGCAGATCATACATTTCTGGTGCTGTGCAGGGAATTTATGATAAAGCACCGTTCCATGTTGAACACCAAAATGTCTTCTACTCCTGATTTTTTTTTTTTTTTTAAAAAAAAAAAAGCAAAGTAATTGAACACAGAATTAGACCAGTCTTTTTACCAGCAAAATTTAGCTAGCTCTCCATTTTTACTGCATGAGCGTGCAGGTCCGGCAGCGGTGGGATGCTGTCTGTGTGCCTCCTCCCCACGCTGGATCTCTTGGTCCCTCTCTTGGGGGTATGTGCTGTTGGCTGATAGAGCTGAGCATTTGTTCATTGCCCTGGCCATGCCAGTGCTGTCTGCCTGCTTTGTCCAGTGAAGGTACCTTGGTGGCCCAGCCAGGGACAAGTTCTCCTTTGTCTTCTAGACAGAAACTGGACAAGAAATAACCAGTACACAGAACTGCAATCTCAATGGGCAGACACCTTCTCTACCCATTGTAAAGACAAGGAGGGGTGAAAGGTGGGGACAGGCACTCCCAAAGGGAAAGTGAAGCCAATCTGAGATAGCTGTCCAAAGCAAGAGAGATGAATCTGGAGGTGTTTTGCTCTCCATTTGCTACAGGAAGAGCCCAAACAAGCAGGTGACTAAATTTAGATAGCTGAAGTTAGCTGAGCTGAGTCAGACTAAGTGAGTGCCAAGGACCCACAGGACATCTGCGCAAAGGTGGAAAGAATAATCCAGGGCTTTTATTAGATTGCTTGTGGCTCAACATTCACCTGGGGGAATATTGCCGTTTACTGATTGACCATGGTACTTTCTACAGTGCTGGCCCACCGTTCTGACTCAGATGAAGTTTTGCCTGCTGGCAAAACTGGGAACGGTGTTTACTGATGTAGGTGTTGTGTCTAGCAAAATTATTGGTTTTGGCAGATGGACTCCATTTTCATAGTTCTTCATAATTTTCTTGCTTCTAAGAGCCTTATTCTTTATCATTTCAACCCAATAATACTGAAATGTATTCTTCGCTTCATATACCATGCAGTAACTGTTTCCTAAAAAAGCTCTTTGGTTCACCTTTTTGTTCTTCTTACACCCATGACACTGAGTAAGGCAGGGGTGTCAAACTCATTTTCACCAGGGGTCACATCAGCCTCACAGTTGCCTTCAAAGGGCTGAATGTAATTTTAGGACTGGATAAATGCAGGAGTAGCTGATGTGGCTCCTGGTGAAAATGAGTTTGACACCCCTGGAGGAAAGGAAGGGAAGGGAAGGAAAGGAGAGGAGAGGGAAGGAAAGGGAAGGAAAGGAAAGGAAAGGAATGGAAAGGAACGGAACGGAACGGAACTACCTGACTTTGTGGTCAATAAACGACCAGTCCCAGCCGGGTGATGACAAATCAAAGAACTGATAACTCTTGTTCCATATGCTTGTGAACAAATCCCAGAATAATGTAGGTTAGAGGGGGCCTCTGGAGATCATCTGGTCCCACCTCCTTCTTGAAGTGATTCCATTTAGGTTAGGTGGCTCAGTCCAGTTGAGTTTCAAACACCTCCAAGGATGGAGACTTCGCAGCCTCACTTGGCAGCCTGTTCCAGGAATAGCAGGAGTCAAAAGCATACGTACACAGAGATGGGAAACACCTCATGACAATAGGCCAGGACTGGCAGTGCCGTGGGCAGTGACCTCAGCCCTCCAGCTTAGCTACTGAATATTATTAACCAGGAAGATTTTGCATATCTTGTTCCTAGTGACACAAAACACTCCATTTAATCCAAGAATATTTTTGTATGATATTGAACTAACAGGAAGGCATGGAAAATTCAGAGCTTTAGGCAGCCTTATTTAGGAGTGATCTTAAAATATTTAACCACTGCACAGTCTCTTGTTAAGTAGAGGTCTCATGTTTGCAAGACTAAAGGTGAGGGTCATGCTCTGTATCTGATGAAGTTAGTGGCAGCTCTGACTTTGAAGGTGAAACCCTGAATGAGTCTATGGGAGCAATTTATCATCACAGGAGTGAAGCATCATCTTCTTTCTTATGTAGTGGAGGTTAGGAGAGAAACTCATTGACCTTCTCCAAGAGGAGAACTGGGGCACATCGATATTCTGATCACTGTCATGTTGTTGGAAATGGAGACAAAATCCTCTGAAATGACATTGGAACAGAGCAGCAAAAAAGCGACCTGAGAATGAAGCCCATAATCTCTTTGTCCCTGTACTGTACATGTTTTTGCTGTGGCCTAATTTAAGAATTTGTTTGAGAAAACCAAAAGTGGCAGCTGTATTTAATTTATTTGGGGATGCACATGCTGATGAACTGGAGGACGATGTTATCTCTGTTCTTTTACAAGGAGACAGATAACACCGTGATGTATGCAAGAGCTAAACTGTGGCGCGTAGGTTAGGAATGAGATGGCTCTTTTGATTCCTTCAAAGAACAGTGGAGGTCAGCTCTCTGAGGATGACTGAGATGTGGGGAGCAATGGGAACTGAAGGTTACAGGTACTTTTATCCACACGTTCCCACTGCCTCTGCTTGCAACATTAACCACCACTCTGCATTTTCAGAGCAGAGCTGCCAGGACCAGAGACCCATCCTGGTTTTTGGAAATGCTCTTATTTCTCTGCTCAGAACCACCACCACCCGCCCCCTCAACCTGCTTCTTAGTAGATTTCTATTGTGCACTAGCATCTTTGGTTTAATTTTAGATAATTTAAATCTGTTCACTGAGGACACTGTGTTAACTGATACCGAGATGGCGCTGTCATATACATGCTCTTGTTGGACTTTTGGTCATCCTTTGACAGGATGGCCGTAGTTCACTTAACCATTTTATCCTGTATCTGACTTTATGCACAAGGATTTAACAGTTTTCTTTCCCCACTCAGTGATGCCCAAGTATTTAGAGAATTACTACAGTGGCGGAAATATGACCTGTTCTGGTGAGCCAGGCTGCCTGGATAATGGCACAAAGGGAATGGATGAGGCAGAGCTCACTTGAAGGTTTCTCTTACAGAAGCAGGGAAAAAGACGTTATGATATTCAGCTGGTGTCTTGTCACCTTCTGCATGCCCTGTTAGGGTCTTTTTGTTTTGTGTTGGTGCTCTGTCCTGATGCCCTTTGGGCATTAAAAGAGTAGAAGGGTCATAAGCATATTGCATTAAAACCATACCTTAGGCAATGGGGTGAGTGCTGCTGGGACTTATTATAGCTCTTTACTGTGGGGGTGGTTAAACAGAAATAATCAGGCATTTAGGAAAAATAGTGTCAAAGACTATTTTGGAAGAAATACTGTCAGAGCGCTATTGTCCCCAGGTGGTAGGAGCCTCATGTTGAGAAGAGCCCTGCTCCAGTAAAGCCAAAGGAAGATCAGCAAGTACCTGAGCTGCCTGAGCGTCAGTTCTGTTTTTTCTTCAGATCTCTGCACCCCAGGTTACCACCAACCCTTGTGGCCCCAGGCTGCCTTTGAATGCCCTCCTATGTGCTTACTGGTGTCTGAACATGGACTTCTCTGGTGGTACGTGTGGAATTGTGTCCCTGACACAACTCTGAGAGCTGCCCTTGTGTGAAAACTAGGTGTGTGTCTGTAAATGATGCAAACAGGATGTGGCTCTTACTGTCTGACCACTCTTTTGTTTGAGTCTCTACACACATATGAATATATTTCCTACCACATATGATAGATGATTTCTGAGGCTGCACAAGTATCATGGACCTGTGCCACAGGCTGGCCTGCTGTCTTCTCTGAGCAAAGCCTGAGGGCCATTGCTAGGGTGGAGTGCGGGAAGACTGCAATGCTGGTGTTGCACATCTTGTTGGTTTAGTTAAGCATCTATGTAAAAATGTCTGAGGTGTCTCAGTGACTTGGGCAAACAGCTGTCTGACACAAGTGTCTCAAAAATCACCTTTGTAAATGGAACTCAGGAGCCTCAGCTAAAGGGACATGTTTAAAAGTGTTATCCTTCATGTTTAATGAACAAGAAATCAATACAACAGGACCAATTGTGCTGTTGGAAGGAAGCATAAGTGGAGCAGAGAGGTAAAAGCATCATCTACCTCACCATCACACTGGGCAACACCGTTCCCTTTCTGGTCCCAGTTTCCTCTCTGTTCCCTGTCCAGGCTGTGTCTAAGCTGTAAATACTTAAAGGCTGAGGTTAGGTTTTATTTATTTGTTTGATGAGGACCTCACTCAGTGGGGCACACACTTTGGCTGAGGTTTCCAGGTGCTCTTCATCTTTCAGGTAGCAACACATGCTCTAATTTTTCTATGTAAGCACCAAAAGAGATACTAGTGGTTACTATTATTCTTTCTCTTACCTGGAGAGGAAACATGTTACCTGTTCATTTAGCTGGATTTACAATATCCCAAAGACTGTGTACGTGGAAGAGATGACAGTTGTTTGACAAAAGGTGCAGCAATTAAATCTCCCACATTGCACCCTCCACTTCAGATAAAATGACATTAGCCTGCCAGGAAACATAAAACAGCAAACAGTATAATTACACAGTTAATTGTAGCTAATGACCAGGGAAATGAATAACCCTCTGTAGCACAGAATCAGTCACTAGCTTCCTCGCTTATTTTGTTCCTGATTAAAAAAGACAAAGCAGAAAGAATGTTGTCCTCTAACCTGTGGTCCGATATTTGCTCTTAGTCCATTGAATAGCGCATTGTGTCATATCAAAAGAGCATTGGATTGTGACGGGACATGCCATACTCTAGGTTTCAGTAGGAAATAGTGCTGTAAAGCCCCTTTATTCTTGCCTTGTTAGCTGTCAGAAGAGAAATTCTCACAAAATGCCTTTCCCCCCCTTCTCAATTATTTTAAAACACCCCAACGCTAAGCCAAATCACGTCTCAGTCTAAATGGAGCACATGGTCTCCAGGAAAGGAATTGTCCCAGAAGATATCCACCTTATGATCAAAAGTCCAACAGAGGACGGTGGCAAATTCTCTATGTATTAAAAACAGGTTGAAAAGTAGACCAGCAGAAATATTCGAAGTTCATTGTACTGCAATGTCTCCTTATCTATTAGATGCAACTTAAATGTAGCCTGTCAGCTTGTGTTAGCTCTGCAGTGAATCTTTTTTGTCATTCTAAAATCTGTAAATAATGAAGGCTATCTATTACGAAAGTATCAAAGGTCTTTTTAAACCCACTTCATAAAGGAGTCCTGCAGGATACCATTTGGAAAGAGCGTGGGCTGCTGTATCTCATTTGAGCCCTAATGTGATAAAATTAGGAGCTATGAGATGTGAACCTTAAGTTCAATCTCGATATTGGCACAAATCAGACAGTGAAAGTATGTCTGATTAGGCAGTTGAGCAAGAAGAAATGACTCAAAATATCCTTTCAATTTCAATAACTCCTGTGAGGTTAGGGACTCTTTGAAGACCAGGTCAAACTCCCTTTTACTTTAATACACCGCCAGTTAATTGAAACACTGGGAAAGAGAATGAAGGCAGCTGTAACCCGAGGAGTCTTGGATGTGTTCCAGTGTCTCACCAAGACTTTCAAAAGGTTGAGAGATTAGGAGTGACAGACTAGTCCCCTGAGCCATTGTTTTTTATACCCCATCTTTCTGCTTTCCAAGTCCCACTGGGTTTCACCTGTCTGGCACGATGTGTTTTGTGGGTTGGCAAATGCTCTGAATAAGTCAGAAGTGCGTCTCAACTAGAAGAGTGAAGTGCAGGTTCTTATCTAGAAGTGCTGAGCCCGATGTGCAAGATGAACTTTGAGTTTCTCCTACTCCATCCTTTCACTGAAGTCAGATGTGCTGTTGTGATTGAATTGCCTTTATCAGAGCCGTTCCCCGGCACGGGGGTATGAGCATGCCTTCCTCTGCCTCTCTGCAGGCTGGGCTCAGTTCCTACCATGTCTGCAGGGACCAAAGACTCTGTTCCAAAGTACCCTGCACCTCTGATGCTGCGGGGAAGCCGCTGGGTACGTCACATGCAGATACAAAGGGAGCTCACGGCCAGCTCTGTGTTACAGACCGTGCTGCCGGCGCTGAGCCCGCACTCCGTTCCGCTCAGGCTGGCACCGCAAACCTGCCTGCCCTGCAGGAATGGTGACCTGCTGGCAGCAGGCAAAGTAAATGCAGAAAGTGAGATCTCCGGCTTGCTTAAAAATGTCCCTCTCTTTATTCCTCTGTGTTACACTGAGTTGTTTGTCCTGTTTTGGATATGGAGTAAATTTCCCTTGTTCCCCAGCCTTACGTTGCATCCTGAACATCTTGTTCTAACTGCTTCCAGCTTCCCATAGTTTCTGGCAAGCTGAGCGAATGAAGTGGGGAAAAAATGGCATAAAATCCCAAACAGATTTTTCAGCCAGCTCCATTATGTTGTTTGTGCTTGGCTGGGATACATTACTGTGCTGGGTTATATTATTGTGTGAGTATATTGTGCTCCTTGGACAGTGTTGAGTCAGTGCTGTTCCACATCAGAGCTTGGTGGAGGCCGGTGTGCCTGGGCAGGGTCAATTCTTTTGTCCAGTTTGAGTTCCGATTTACTCTGTTTTCTGGCAGTGCAGATGCTGTATTCCAGGAAGATCTAGAGAACATCTACAGCTCTCTAGCAAGGCCTGCAGGAGACTCAGCTGTAGATACTCAGCTGCAGATGGATTGAATAGACTAGATCAGGCAGGATGGAGAGAAACCAGAGATCACCTCTGAATGCAAGTGAATGAAAAGAGCATGAAATCTCTCACTGGATGGGTCAAAAAATAAACTTATAGAAGTTGGGAGATTCAAAGTCAATGTAAAAGTTCTTTTTGTCCCAGATCCTAAATGAACCCTCCAATGTTTGAATGATGTTATGTGAAGTAAATTTAAAATCTGTCCAATGAGCTTTGTGTCCAGCGAAGTCCCCTCTTTAAACCAGAAGGCTCCCATGGCAGGTTATCTGCGCATTTGAAATTTTCCCTCCAGACCTTTAGGAATCCCCATGAGGTACAAAAATGTATTCACAGTTTTCATATTGAATATTGATTTTTACTTTATTTCTACAAATGCAAACATTCATGGTTTCAGTATATGTTATAGCAACTACTCCATCTTTTCAGTGAGGACAATTCTGCTTGCACTGCCTTAAATATAACCACTTGGCATGTTTTTAATGTGAGTGTTTAATTATTACAGAGTACCCAGAGATAGGAGGGAAGAAGGTGATAAAGCAATCTGCAGAAAAAAAGAATTAAGGATTTGTTACCTCGTATTTACTAGATTGCATTAAATAAATTGAATGAATGAAATTGAATTAATACCTCCACAAACTCATCTTAAATTCCAGCTTACAATGTGATCATTAATAAAATTGGTATTTTCACTACCTATTTTGGTCCATGTGCTGTGACGCTTACCTACAGAGTGTCTTTGTAGAGTTATCTGGAATGTTATCAAATTTAGGATACATGTGCCAAGTTCATTGTCTGTTACTTATTTATAAAGAAACAAAAATGTGCTGGTCCCCTCATAGTGCAAATAAATAATTAAATAAACAGTATCAACCTGTGCCTTGTCCTAGAAAGCATACACTCTAATCTGGGTGTATGAAGAGGAGTGAGAGCATTACACACCATGGAAAGAAGACAAAGGAAGGCAAGTCTTATAATGAGAAGTAGGTATGGCTCCGTGGTTCTGTTAAATATATACATTTTTATAGGCTTAAGTTTCTGAGGTGATGCAGAAGGGTTTTGAGATGTCATCTGACTGAGGAGAGATTACTAAGTCCTTTCCTCTTTTGATTTTTCCAGTGTCACTTCTTGGTATTGTGACCAGAATGCTGATCTGTGTGTAGAAGATGCTCTGGCTGAAAAATCAGCCTTCTGATTATCAGTGCCAGCCAGAAAGTCCTATAGTGTGCATTTCTTGTTTGTCTGATGGGTCTTTCAGTCTCTAAGCATCAATTCAGTAGATTCACCCATGGCTACAGCCTGCCTTGGGGCACCTCTTGGGCAGGTGAGACCTGTCTGCCTCTGCCCAGCCAGCATGGACCCAATTAAACCTGTGTGAGCTGGATAACAAAGGTAACATTTAATTTTTATAAAAATTTTGATGGGCCACGGAAGCAGATGAAAACCGTGGTGCCAGCTACTGGCTTGCCTTGGGCTATGTGACTAGTGAAGCCATTGGTAGTCATGCTAATTAACATGGGGAAAAATAAATTTTAAAACAACTGGGCAGCAGGGGAGAAAGGGGGGCAGCACATATTGTGTGCAACACTGTGTAGAAACTGAAGCCCGAGGGGAGGAACCACAAAGCGTAGGAGCTGTCATCCACAGACTACACGTTGACTGGTCAGAGTGACATCCTGTGCCCCGGGTCCTCGGTGCTGGACTGGTCTACATGAGGCTCATGGGACTGATGTCCTGACATATGGTGCCTGTGATCTGTGAAACAGGAATGGCTGCTCAAAAAAGGACTTGTGCACCATGATGTGGAGCGTTTTGTGGTGTTAGTCGCTATGTCTTGGCAGTAGACTCCAGAGCCCCAGGTAAGAGGCCTGTCTCTCTGCAAGGTGCAGGGGAAGATTTAAGCATGGACGGCAGGCAGCAGCAGGAGGCAGCACCCTGAACAGGCAGTAGCTATGCCAGTTAACGAAGATCACTTCAAATGGGGATGTGTTTTAAATTATTTAAATTATTTCCTTCTCTGGGACCCAGATCTTTTCCCAGAACTAAGGGAAGCACCTTCATCAGCCTGGATTTACAGTTGGAAGCTTTTCCTGAAGGCTAGTACTGCCAAAAAAAGGGAGCAGGTATCAAGCCTTCAGTTTACAATCCAGTAGTTAGGATGGGAGAGATGCTCTTTCTGTCATGTAGAAGGCCAACGCTAAACTTCTCCTTGCCTGAAGAAATGAAGTTCATTTCTCTTCATCATCAAATAAGAGATTTTTGCCCTGTGCATGAAAAAAAAATCATGGGACGAGAGAACATGCAAGTGAATGCCTGTGGCACTCATGTTCTCACTTGAAAAATTTAAGTTCCAGCCTTGGCTATATGAACAGCTTATACATTGATGCAATGACTGCTTGACATAATCCACCCTGAATATGCCCCTCTCAGCAAGCCTGGCAGCTGGATCCTTGTAGATAAAGCTTTGGGAGATAGGGAATAGATTTGAATTAAGTTTAATTAAATTTTACTTTCCCTTGTTTGGAATAGCTTCACAGATGGAAAAAGGATAGTGATGTTTTCTATTTAAAAAAAAATCCTTATGCAATCAAAAATTATGGGCAAAGTTTCGTGTCTCTGTATTATGGCACTTACCTAGTGCATCATTAAAGCCCATGCATTCACTCAGGGCAGTAAGGATGGCATTTGGGCAGCAGCCCACAGGAACAGAGCAGTGTAGGTGCTATAGCAGCCATTGAACACACAGCTGGCATAGATTTTTATTGTTTTATTTTTCAGGTGGAACACTTTTTTGTTGTTGTTGCACTTCTAATATAGACAGATTCACTACTCTGTGTTCTCTGTAATGGACAGCAAAATTTTGATTAGTTTTGTTTTACAACTGCCTGTATAGATAGCTGAATTCCTTCTGTCTAGTTTTGGGTATAAGAGTCACGTCATTTTTATTTTTGTTTAATTACCCTGAGAAAACAACAAAATGTCTTTTAAGTCCTTTGAAAACATCTCTTTGTTTATTTTTTAAAAAAATAAGTGTGTCTGCTTATAAGAAGAATTTTACGAAGCATAAAGCACAATTGAAGTATTTGGGTCTAAAGAGAAGCAATTTCATTTTTTTTTTTTTTTTAATAAGTTGAGAACTCAGTCTATCATTCTTTATTTTATTTTGATAACCTTGTTTATGTTGATTAGCACTGTACTCTACTCCATATGTACTGCCACCAAAATTAATTTGAAGAAGATCATGTGTGGGCCTGTGGTGGATGCACTCGACCTTCCCCTTCCCCCCCCAGCCAAACCAGCAGCAGTTTGGTCCAGGCTCCAGAGGAGGTAAAAGCCTGAGCCACAGCCAGGCCAAGAACTCCTTCCAGAAGACCCACAGGGAAGCAGAACCGCACACTGAACACCAGTGACTTGTGAGCACAGGGAGTCTCGTGCATACTTTTCCTACTGTATGCAATTCGACTACAAGTCAACCACTTCATTCGATAAATACAACAGCCTGGATGAGCCCACTTTGAGCTCTCCCTGCTAAATAAGTGAGCTGTATGGCAATGGTTTTACTACTCACAGGTCAGCGGATGAGCCCAATTTAAGTTCAATATTAGTCATTTAGCTTAAGTTGATGCATACTGAATGTAACGGATTATTTAGAAATATAAGGTTGTATGATTTTTAATATACTCTTTGATTCATGTTACTTGGTAGACTAGATTTGCTAAAGTTTTACCAAGGGCAACTGCAGACTACACTAAACACTTGCAAGAAGCAAGTCTAGCTTGCATTTTGCTGAGAAGGATGGAACTGACTGGGAAAACAATGATCCAAGGCTAACATAGAGACATTCCAGACATCTGCAAAGCAGGGCCTGTTTTGCACTTTGCTGAGAAGAAAGGGTTTATCCAGACAAAATGGCACCTGCAAGGATATGGACCAAAACCAATGTCTACAACTGAACAAAACAAAGGCCCATGTGGAGTCAGAGAAAAAAGGTCCAAGGATGAGCAAAAGAACCTGGTGGTGAAATATTGATATTGGACTGAATCACGGTGTGAATGGTCTGTAAAGATATAAAAGTCTGTGGTTTTATATGCTTGGGCAGGTACCCAGCTTGAGCCAGCCCTCCTGCTCTTCTACTCCATTAAATTTTTATTTTTCTAATAATTTTGTCTCCTGAAAGTTTGCTACTGGAGTTCTAAAATACAGACTCGGGAGAGAATGGTTATCAGGGAAAGAAGAATCCCAACAGTTTGCACTGCGACAGATACTGGCCTCACCTGAAAGTTTGCCTCTGGAGCCCCAGGACACAGACTCTGGAGTGAACGTTTATCAGGGAGGGAAGACAGATGCAGGCACCTGGAGAGAAGGTCAGCAGCATTTGGCTTGGCATATTTCCCCCATGCAGTAACTAATAGAGTGAACCTGCCACGGAACTCTTTTAAGTCACGTTTCTCTTTAAGAAACCTAAACATTGTTCTGCAGTAAGCAGAACCCTAAAATTACTCCCCTGTGACAGGGGCTCAGTTCAGATGATGACATTCTTTCACCCTGCTGAGGATTGGAAACATACTCTTTCACCAAGTAGCATCACAACCAGAGAAGGAGCAGTAAGGAAGTGACCAAGAGTGGTGCCAACCCAAATGCTCTGAAGATGATATGCCAGCCCTCCCTTTTTAAGATTTTGGTGCAGAAGTAGTCCCCTGTAAAAGCAAACCCTCTTTTCTCTCTACCAGTTCAGCAACTCTGTTGATGTCACTGGCTCAACAGATTGCAAACCAGTGCCCTACAATGACCGGCTCTTGTCCATGTGGCCACCCCTCCCCAGCTTTGTCTGCTGGGCATCCCTGCAGGTAGTAATACCTCTTGGCTCTGTGCCATGCTGGGGCTAATTTTGAAGCATACCTTTTGCTGAAGCTGCACCCGTCCTGGTCTGGAAAACCCCCAGGAGATTCCCAAGGCTCAGCTCTCTTTGTGGCTCAGTGCGTAGGTTTGCTTCCTAGAGATTTCCCCTTCTATTTTAAGACAGAAGAAGTCCAGATGAGCTCTCATCTTCCCTCCCACCAGCAGGCTTATGGCAGTTTTAGTCTGAAGCAAATGAGGCGGTTTTGTTCCTAAACACCCATAAACACACTTCTGTGCATTTGACTGTCTTTCTCTGCTCAGTCACTTGAAACTCTGTGACATAGGGACATGCTTGTTCAGCAAATTGTTATCTACTCTGATTATAAGTTCTGGGGCTATTATTTGGTGGCTATTACATGAGCCAAAACAGTTGCATAAGACACTTGCCAGGCCTTGATTTCGGCTTATGGAAATGATGGACTATGAACCTAAATAAGCAGAAATATTTCACCCCACAGTTTTGATCCTGAACCTGCTTTGCTTACTAATAACTGTTGGCTTAACTTTGCTGTCACTTTACAAAGTCTCATTTTTACATGTTATTCACCATCTCCTATTATGCTTACTTCCTTCAGAGTAAAAAGACGCTTGCTGTCTCCTTCCTTCTGCTCCTTTGGCTGTACGAAGGTGTTCCTAGAGAGCTGGGGGTTCAGACTGAATCCTTTCTTTTTCCGTCTGTCAGTGCTTGTGGTGCTGCTGTTGATGGTCCTTGGCCAGGAGTGGGGGTTTGCATTCCTCACCTCTGGACTGCATATACACTTTTCCCAGTGCAGGGTGCTCAGATGTTGGGCTAAAATAATTTTTTTCACCTGTTCTCATTTTGTACTGGAGACTCTTTCACATCCCCAGCCCCACGATGGCTGTCAGTGTTGTTTCTTGAACGTTGAACCCAAAATTTGGTCCAAGTGACATAGCTGGGTCTCTAAGACATTTACTGAACCTGTCCCTCACTGCTTTTAAGCTCTTGCTTCTCCACAGCAGTAGTGCTTTCCCCTCACCTCTTTGCCTTACTCTGAAGTTGATGGTGTTGCAGTCAGGTTGGCTTTGACACATTGTGCTTCTGTTGAAGTTTAGAAAAGCTGCAAAGGTCCCAGCTCCTGGGTTTTGAGGTTACAGCAAATACCTAAAAGTGTATTTTTTTACCAGCACAGACACTGAGGAAAAATACTTTCCGCTTGTCTGTATCCATTGTCTCACATGCAAGGAGAGAGTACTGCCATCCTTCACTATATTGCCAGCAATACAAGTTTCTGCAGTAAGCTCCTCAGTTTCCCCATAAACTACCCCTCATGTGTTTTCCTCCTCATCATTTTTTTAAAGGGATCATTAAGTTCCCCACAGGCAGACTCTTATGATGTTGGGACCCTTCTGCTCCATTGCACTGCTTCATAATGTGTAGGAAGAAATACCACTTACCAAACGGGGTGAGATGAAGTGGAGGCCCTGCCATCTCATCCTATGTCGTGGAACCACTTCGCACTGTTTTAATGCAGGGAAAAAAACCCAAATGTTTTGAGTGGTTTTAGTTGGAGCAGAAAGAGGAATTCGGAGCTGCGATGAAGCCTGCCGGGTGCCAACTGTCCCAGCTCCTGGGGATGTCCCTGCGAGGGGCCAAGCAGCTGCTCCCACTGCCTGAACCTTGTGGTTCCTGTGGATGCCGGCAGGCATTGCGCATTAGCCAACATGATTTCATGTGAAGGGGAAAAAAAAAGAAGAAAGAATACTGTGAATTTGAAGATCAAAGCTGATATTTAAGGGTTTTGTACATTTTGTCTCAAGAGCTTTCGATCTGGTTTCTTGTAGCGGTTAAGTGTTTGAGATGCATCGAGGTGGTCTGATGTTCATACGAAATTCTTTTGACAAGCCTAGAGAGATGTGAGTGAGGAAAGTTAATGAAACAAAATCTCCTTCAATGAAATTAAGAAGCTTATTAACTCAGTAGCTTTGGGGAAATGCTTCCAATCTAGATGGACACCTGACAAGAGCCCTATCAAATTTTCATAGATTCAATTAATTCCTTCCATTTAGACTCACTCGATTAGAAGCTTCCAAATAGGTTGCAACCTGTATCATTAAAGGGCCATTAACCCTCCAAACCACTGCCACTGACATTAAAGATCTGACTAGGAATGAGTAAACAGCTTGATCTGAAATGAAAGCTGCTTACCTACGACGAATGTTTTTGCTAGGTGCCGATGTGAACATTTTTCTCCTTTCTAATGTAGATCATTCCTACAGCAGCACGTTGCAGTGCTCTGCCCTGTTAGCAGGACCAGCCTGGGCTGAGCCCACTTGCGGGCCGGGGCTGCTGAGCCTTTTTGGGACCTCACCAGCCAGGGCTGGTGCGAAGACTCTGCCAGGGCTGGCGTGGGCTTCCCTACACCGAGCTGCACCCTGCGGCACAGCTGCACCCTTCCTGCTTCGCCTGTACCGTCCCTCCCAAACCTCCCCTCTTTTTAGAAATAGTTGAAGTCTTGGATACTTCCTATGATCCCTCTTTTAAAATGCAAAGCTGACTCCTCTGATTTTATACCAGCCCTGTGGGCTGAGGTTTTCCTTACTGTTGGTCTGTGCTTCAGCTGGTCAGCATGTGGCATATTGCATATTTAGAGTACTCAGAATCATTATTTAATGGATTCCTACTCTTTTCCTTGCATATAAGGTGTGTAGAAACAAAGACCTCAGCCCAAAGACTAGCTGGAAGGTGTATCTCCTGGAAGCTGGTGGAAGTGGTGGTCTTTTCTCTACTAAAGTATGTGCTTCGGGAACTGAAAATGCAGTATTAACAGGTGGCTTAAATGCTTATTATTAGCCAGCTGTGTGAATATGGAAGGGAGTAGGCAAGAGTCCAGGTAAGTGGTGAATTGAACAAGATAACCTCATTGGGATGTATTCTGTTGTTTCACATCTAAGAGGCACTGACCATGTCTAAAACACTGCTTATCGACCTGCATAGGTCTTGTGGACCTACAGAGAAAGCACAGGGACCACACAAAGCCTCTGGTCTAGCCAGAGTTTGACAACATGCATGTACCTGAGCTGTCTTTTGGAAACATGGGTTGTTTGCCTACCCCTGCAAGATCCATCCTGGTGTCAATAGGATAGTTTTGCTGAACGTACTCAGAGACAACTTCAAGCTTGAAATGTGTTGTCATTAGTCACTCAGAAATCGATGGAAGCTCTGCAGTTTATACCAATGCTGAAATTTGGTCCTCTGAATATCAGAACTTCTAGTGAAACTTTAGAGAAGTTGCTGAATATAACTTCTAGTAGGCCTTCCAGGGTAACAGATCAAGAGTTTTTGATGAGTTTTGTTTCTATACACCTAGAGATAGCATTCTCTCTGACTTATGAAATCTTGAGTTTAAATACAGAGGTCATTGACTTGGATGAGGGACTAGAGCGCACTGTCAGCAAGTTTGCTGATGACACCAAGCTGGGAGGGGTGGCTGACACATCAGGAGGCTGTGCTGCCATCCAGCGAGATCTGGACAGGCTGGAGAGTTGGGCGAGGAAAAATTTAATGAAATATAACAAGGGAAAATGTAGAGTCTTGCATCTGGGCAGGAACAACCCCAGGTTCCAGTATAGGTTGGGGAATGACCTGTTAGAGAGCAGTGTAGGGGAAAGGGACCTGGGGGTCCTGGTGGACAGCAGGATGACCATGAGCCAGCACTGTGCCCTTGTGGCCAAGAAGGCCAATGGCATCCTGGGGTGTATTAGAAGGGGGGTGGTTAGTAGGTCCAGAGAGGTTCTCCTTCCCCTCTACTCTGCCCTGGTGAGACCTCATCTGGAATATTGTGTCCAGTTCTGGGCCCCTCGGTTCCAGAGGGACAGGGAACTGCTGGAGAGAGTCCAGCGCAGGGCCACAAAGATGGTTAAGGGAGTGGAGCATCTCCCTTATGAGGAAAGGCTGAGGGAGCTGGGGCTCTTTAGCTTGGAGAAGAGGAGACTGAGGGGTGACCTCATCAATGTTTATAAATATATAAAGGGTGGGTGTCACGAGGATGGAGCCAGGCTCTTCTCAGTGACAACCAACAGTAAGACAAGGGGTAATGGGTTCAAGCTGGAACACAAGAGGTTCCATTTAAATATGAGAAGAAACTTCTTCTCAGTGAGCGCGACAGATACTGGGACAGGCTGCCCAGGGTGGCTGTGGAGTCTCCTTCGCTGGGGACATTCAAAACCCACCTGGACGCCTTCCTGTGTAACCTCACCTAGGTGTTCCTGCTCTGGCAGGGGGGTTGGACTAGATGATCTTTGAGGTCCCTTCCTATCCCTAACATTCTGTGATTCTGTGATTTGTAATTTACAGAAGGGCAGAAAAGTGTCAGCTCTTCCTCTAAATGATTCTGCTTTTTTCTTTCATTCCTTTGAGCTCGAATAAACAAAAGATTTTTCTTTGAAAAACCTTTTGCTTCCAGTGATGAGAATCTGTATGTTGAGTTTCAGCTGTGATTGAATTTATACTACAGCCAAGTTATAAACCCTAGAAAATAGGATTTATAATGGAAATTCCAAGTGCAAACTTAACTGTAGCAGCCAGCTTGATACCACAATGGTACTATTAACATTCTTCATACCCGATGTTCAGGATGAGTCGTACTGATCTAATTCTTTATATAACCATCTTCCTTTCTGTGGTGCAGGCCTAGCCACGTAATTTCTAGTCATATGCCAGTGGATATGTTCCTTTAATTTTGGGGGACACGGGACACAGCTGATGTCAGTGCTGTGGAAATAAAGTGTTTACAGCAACGCAGCAGGGCCATGCCTTGTACACTTATTTATTCAGTTGAATATTATTCAGTTTTGGGCAACTTTCACTAGTCTGAATTATTAACTTGATATTGTATTTCTTATTTGCATAATGTCTATGTAGCTTTCTAGTTCTGGCCTTCTAGGTCTTAGATAATCATATGACATTTAAAAATACAACAACAAATAAAAAGTTTCAGGAAGCTGTGAGAGTGAGGATAGGACAATTGTAACTCTTTCTGTTTTCTACCTGTTCTTTGTAAAAGAGAGATGAAGAATAATTGGCATGATGTTCTGGTGATGAACATCGCACACACTGTTCTCAGTGGTGCTGAGTTGCTATAAATGCATAAGGTGACCAGAAAAGAGAAGGCAAGTAGCAGGGATGAGAACAATGGTGATGAAGTCGCTTTGTTGGTCCTGGTCCCTGCAGAGGAAGATCTGGATGACCTTATCTGGCTAGAATGTAAAAATTCTGATTTGTGAGAATTACAAAAGTTTTGGAAGTTGTGTAAATTTCACAAATGAACAAAACTTAGATTTTCCTGAAAGGGGAGAAAGACAGCATCTGAAACAGCTAAGAGTCTTGAAGGAGAAGGGCCAAGCTGACTGTGTGTCCTGGAGTGGATTTGGTGGGTCAAAGAAGGGCTCGAGTCCTCAGATTCCATAGTACAGGCCCCTGCCTCTCCTGTGCCTCTGCTGCCTTGTGCCAGGGAGACAAAGAAATATTTAACTGCGTATGTGAAGTAGAACTAATTGCTCAGGTGAGAGTAAGAGACTCTCTGGGGCTGTTTGCTCTGCTCTTCTTGCCCCATCCACTGGCACAGGGCGAAGGGAAAGAGAAGGTGCCAATGGTCAGCCAAGCTGTCAGCAGCAGAGCAAAAGGTTCAGGGGGTCTGGACTTCCTTCTCCAAAAAAACTTTGATTTATGGGACTTGTTATTGCAAATGTATATGGATGAGGGTCTAGAGGAAATTTGGCATTATAGGCCTACAGTTCAGTCCTGCTGTAGCATAGTCAGGTCTCCGCACTACCTTTTACCACATTTGTCCTTTTTCCAGGTAGCAAAAGTCTTCTTGCAGCCCATGCCGCCTCACCCTGCCATTAGGCAACTTGTACGGCTGAAGCCTTCTGCTAATTACATCTGTCGGTGAGCACGGCTGAGCCTTTTGTTCCATCCACAGGCTCGGCCAGGACCTGAGCCTGCATGTGCCTTGGAAATCCAAATGCAAGTCACACTTTGGGCATGCTGAAAGCTGACAGCAACCTGCCTTTGTATCAATTAGTTGCAGAAGCAGCATCTGTCCTTATTGGGATTTGACTCTGCTCTTTAGGCTTTTAATTTCAACAGACTATTTCCAAGAGATCAGTAAAAGTAACCAAGTAAAGCAAGCCTCTTGTGGCTAGGCTTGTGTTTTCTTTAATGGGATCCTCTGCTGTAAATTTGTAGGGGTCTGAAAACTGGAGAAGGTTGAAAGCCACTAGATCGCTTCTGTAAATAGCCAGAGAATTAAGCATTCATATTCTCTCTGCCTCTTCAAAACTCAGGCATAACTGGTGTTTCAGCCCCTTTTGGAGTTTAATTTTTTTGACATAATCAATTGGGAGATTTTAATTTCTTTCTTTAATAGGTCATATTATCATAATTTAAATTAATGTTCTCCCACAGTTTAAATATATTTCCAAATTTATCCCTGTGATCTTTTCAGCAACTTTTTCAAATCTGGAGTGTCAAGCCCTCTGGGGAAAAGAGGGTAACTAGTACTAAAATTTGATTGATGCCGTAAGATTACCACTTGAATTTCTATTATGTTCTGATTTTACATGGTCCTGAGTACACATTCTTAGCTGTTCTTTAGTTTGTTTAAGAGATTGTTTTGGCTATAGTATTAGGTTTTTGGAGAACCACACTCTGGATGAACTGCTGCTTCGTCCTTTTTCAGGAGAAGCCATCTTTCTGAGTCAAGTTTCACACTGGCAATCTGCCCTCTTGGTATCAGTCCCCAGAGCTGGCCACAGCATTGGGGGTCACTTTGCAGGGGTGCAGAGGGGGAGCGATGGGAGTTTCCTCCTTCCCTCTTCCCTGGCTCTTCTCTGCCTGCAGCTGTCACAGTGATGGCACCAGGGCTACTGCTGCTTATGCTCTCTCATATATCCTCCTTCAAGATTCTTGATTATAGGTACTTAAATATGATTACTGTGGATTTTATAGCACTCTGGGAAAAGATAAAGGAGAATGAAAACCAGTGAGGCAAATGGCCCTTCCTCTGCTGTTCAGGGAGGAGTTTAAGGGTAATTTATGAAAAACCTGATTGGATTATACAGCTGTTCCTTGCTATCTCAACATCGTTCTCATGAGAGCACTACCAATAGGGCTTGCCAATAAATTCATGAAGATCTCTTAATAGTATTAGTCTCTCTGCATCTAGGAAAATGTTTTCTGAAGTGAGTAAGTTTATATTTGTCCTAATGAAAATTCTGTTATTAATTTCTAGCCGTTTCTCCATTTAATCAAAACCATAACACGCTCTCACACCACCGTGCTAAACAACTCTGATTACTTTCAGCTTTCTATCTATTTCCACTTCTTTGTTGTTTCCAGCTTAATAAACTCAACTGGAAGCCATGTGACTGAACTGCCTTTTGCTTACTGCATTGAAAATTTTACCACCAAGATAGGCAAGGATTCCTGTATTGGGCAATATAGAAAACACCAGAGAGAGAGAGAGAAGAAATCTAAGCTGTACTGTGATCTTAAAACTCTTAATTAAGATGTTTCTAGTGTGTTCCCTTGCAAGCGTTTATAATTTATAAAAAGAAAATTTGAAAATTTTTTTCTTGATTACCAGCCTCATCAAATAATTTGCTCTGCAGTTTTCTCTGAATATCACCAGGTCATTTAGAAACTCAACTTATTGTTTTATTTATTTTAATGGGAAGTACCATTAATAATTTAAAAATATATATTTCATCTCTGGAAGAAATCTTTTAGTGGGAGTTTAAGGAAATTATTCACAAATCAAATGGTGATTTTATTCCAGTGGGAAGGTGAGAGACTGCGTTATTCATTATTATTTGCATGATAACATAATACTTCACAGCACTTTATGCACAAAAACTAAATGACCATTTGGAAAGAACAGATGCTCTGGAGAGGCAATGAACATGTGGAGATCAGCAGAAAACTGCTGTGGCGAGCCTCAGGTCTTACACATATCTCCTTCTTCCTTTGCTTTACATCTCCATCTTTCTCTTTCCCTGTCCCCTCCCTTCGTTTCAGGTCCACACTAGTTTGGAGTGGACAGTTTAGATTAGTGAATGATCTAGAAGAAAAGGCTTTGGAAAAGACAGGGACAGAGGGATGGAGACGTAAAAGTGAAGCTGAGCCTCAGGACATGGGGGTAGCAGTAGAGGCTGAGATTAGAGGGACCTGGGAAGGAGTCAAGGCAACATGAATTGCACAGGCAGAAACAGCATGAGGCAGGTAACTGAAAATCCTGCTCATCGCCACTATTTCTGTTGTCTTTGGGACATAAGGGGGCTCTGCTTTGGGGAATCTCCATGCTAATGACACAGAGCAAAGGACAGGAGGGGAGGCAGAGGCACTAGCAGGCAAGGTACATGCGTCCACCTCACAGACAAGAATAAACCCACATCCTTTCCCAGATTTATGCCCTTGTTCATGGGTTCATACTCATATCTGTCAAGTGCCATGTTCCTGTGAATGAAAGATAGGCAAATCCCCACTGGGATACCTCTGGTTTCCTTCTTGCGGAGGAGAGCAGAGCGATGGTCCCAGCTCTTCTTTATCTAGGGGAGCTCTGGCAGGGGAAAGGGAAAGGGTGGTAGTAACCAGATTGTGACAATAAAAGGGAAAGAATTTTCTTATTTTTCACTCTGATTCCAAATAGGGTAACTTAAGAGCCCTTTCGTGTCAAGCCATCCTCCTGGATTTTGTTTCTTTTGTAGCCTTCAGAATAAATACAACTTGATATTTCACACTGATGATAAAACGTTGCCTCTCTAAAGGATCAGGCCACGTTTGTCATGAAGTAACACTAGGAGATGAAAAGTAAGGTTATGGTGGCTATTATATCCTGTTTTCTGCAGGTTCTTTTGTTGCACTGGCCCCTTACAGCCCTTGGAAATAAGGCAGCAGCACATGGTGAGGCCTAATTGATCTCTGGTAGATGATGTTTGCTCTGTCTCTCAGTTTGCAGTGTAGCAATTAGGGATTTGGGGAATGAGGGAAAAGCTGGTTTGCCTGTCCTGCCGTATGCTAGAATAGGGAAAGACAAAGGAAGTGAGTTTTGCCTGTTTTGCCACAGTTTGGAAGGTGCCAAGGTGTGTGACGGCACCTACTTTCCATTGGAGTTCATCCACAGCCTTGGCTCTTCTTGATGGATCCTCTGTCTCCTGCCTAGAGATTCACTATTTTGGCTGAAGACCACACTAGGGACTTTCTATCCTGGAAGGACCTTTGGGGACCAGCACAGCCCTAAGCAGATGTTCAGGCACTCAGGGCAGCTGCCCGGGCACCTTGTGTATTATTTATTTATGAGGTTGTCTACAGTGCTGTCCTCACAGGCATCTGGGCAGCTCAGAAACATGATGTGGCCTGAGGATGCAGGAGAGCGTTCTCACAACTTACCCAATAAGGAATGAAAAGAGGATAATTTATCACAAACACTCCATTTTTTGTTGTTGTTTTTTATTTGTTTGTTTGGTTTTGATGGTGGTTTGGGGTTGTTTTTGTTGTGGACTGTTTTTTCATTTTTTCCCCCAGATACAAGACCAGTCCCACCTGTTCTTCTTTGTTATTTGTGGCATTACCTCCTTGGTAAAACAAGAAATGATGCCCATGTCAGAGCTTGCCAGGAATGCAAGCTAATGTTGTTCAAATCTCTCTATAGTTTGCTTATGTCAGTCCTGTGTTCGTCATGATGAAACGTGGTGTGGAAAGTCATATCCAAGCAATGCAGAGGGCACTGAAAGAAATAAGTACTGAGCCTGCAGCTGGCCAGTATCTCTGTGTAAAGTGGAGCATCAGAGAAAGGCAGAGCTTGCAGCAGGGACATGGTCTTTCCAAGACAGCTCAGGTACCACACTTGGTATCTTGTAGTGTTAACTCATAGTGTTAAACCAAGTCTGTTTCCAGAGGTGTCCAACTAACAGATCTGCAGTAGTTGTAGACAAACTTCGGACAAACAACTCCATCCTGCATGCTGCAGATGCACTCTTTGATTGATGGGATCTTCCCCTCATCCAGGTTTATGCAACAGAAAAAAAATCTGCTGTAGTTAGTGCAGGTTTCTGTGGAGAGAATCTTACGGATACAAAAGAATAAGCTTTAGCAGGCACCTCTTTTTAATTTTGTGATTTTTGATTTAGCAGAGAAGTTGAAGAGAACTAGGTGTTTTTTCTCCACTGCCAAGGTTGCAATTGGAATTTCTGAGCTACTTGCAGGTCAGTAAATTTTGTGTTACTACAGGCATCTGCAGAGCAACCTGAGATGCACAGACCTGCAGAGGCATCCATGCAGAGGCATCCGTGCAGGGGCAGCGAGAGCCTGAAGGCAGCAGAGACTTGTACACATCAACCTACCACCATTCTTTGAGAAGATGTGTTTATTCAGGGATGAATTACCTTCCAAGAAAACAATCAACCCCAGGAATTTTTAAGCTGATTAAATTTGAAAACTTGGCTATGCACATGCATATGCTCACTGAAAACAGAAGAATTTCTACATAATTTCTGTTGCTTCAGGCCAGTGCTTCTGGAGGAAAAGCAGTGCCTAAAACAAATCCACACCACATTAATCCTATATCTTGGTTTTTTTTTTTTTTTGAGGAGATTAAACTATTTCTGATGTGTATCCAGTAATAAGCTGTGGAAACAGCCAAGAGACTCCGGGTGGCCGGCTGCTCCTCTGGGCTGAGTAATTCGCTACAAATAAGAAGTGACTGGCCAGGGAGAAGCTGCTGCTCTGAAAGAGGAGTTACGGATGTTATGGGGTTGACCTAATCTCCACACACTTGTCTCCAGACCCTGTGCTGGCCATTGTCCTCTTTGTTACCATTGCCTGGTGATGACTCCTATTAACCTTCCCCAAAGTGCCAATACACTGGAGGACATTGCCAGGGTGGAAAAACTCTGGTATGGTACTGATGAAGGGCAGTGGTGTCTGCACAAGTAAAAGTTGGGTTAGCTGTGCTTCCCACAAGGAAATGGTCCCAGCAGCCCAATAAGATGATGGTTCCTTTAGGGGGTAAGTATTGGTTAACAATAATTCCTGCAGGTTCCTATAGTGGTATGAAAATTCATCATCCTATAGGAAAAGCAAATGGAGTTACCCTGCTTATGTTCAGCTGAAATAAAAAGAAGAGCAATGAGAAGGAAAACCAGAAAAGATAAGGCTGCAGTGGCTGGCACTGGAACTAAGCTAAGTGACCTTTGCTTTGATGTTACAAGATATGACGGGAGTCAGGGTGAAAGAAGATATTCTTACTCATAACCCACACCTAGATACAGGGCTGATGTATCAAAGCAGATAACGCTACTTGAGTTGTTGCAGATGCCCAGTCCGAAGGAGATTTCTGCTTGACATGCATTTGCCACAGACGTGCCCTGGGCACAAAGCAGCATGCAGAGCACATTCCAGTCATGCTGAAAGCCCCTCATGTCCCAGAGGGGAAAACTGGCATCACACTAGATGCTAAATGTCTCTGCTGTATGGTCTCACTGGAGCATCTTGCAGACCATCAAGGCTGTCTGTCCTGGAACAAGTCTGACATAGTCCTTGCTGTGTGAGAATCCTACAATACACCTCCCATGAATGAAAAGAGAGAGCCTGTGATCAGTAATGTTAAATGCTGACAAAAGAGCCATAGAAACTAAAGGGAAACCTATCTCTTCTGCTTTTAATACATTATTTAGCAACCTTGAGATGTGCTGCATCAGCCCGTGATGGATACTGAAAGCCTTGCTGAATTTTTCCGTGGAAGTGAATTAAATGAAGTTGAATTTGCAGTGATATTACAGCTTATTCCTTCACTGTTGTGTCAACATTACATGACTGTTAAAGGGCTCAGAGGAAGTTCCTGGTGCGCCAATGCAGAGCTGCAGTGAGGGCACAGTTGTTTGCATGTCACAGCTAATGGGAGAGGCACAGAGAGCAACACCATCCGCTTGGTGTGCCAACATCTGGCCACATGCCCCGGGAACAGCTCCGGGGCTTGGGACACTGACCATTGCAGGGCTTCTTTGCAGCAAAAGCACTTTGTCTTCAAAGAGACCAATGAGCTTGGTGAGATCGAAATAATTGTTTAAGGAAATTTATGTTCAATGGAGGGCTGCCTCATTTAATAGTCTTTGGTCATTAGGCTTTTGCTGCCGTTATAGAGTCATTCAGTACAACGTACAGGTGAACATACAACCGGGTAGGTATAAGAATTAACACTCATAATGACATTTCTCAGGAATAAATAGGGAAGAAGTATTATATTTACCAATTTAATTAATAGTCTTCCTCTTCTTGCCTTCTGATGTAGGGTATATATCGAAATTTCTGTCTGTCCTGGGCGAAACGATGTTTCTGTGTTGCACATCATTACTGCCAGATCAGCTTCCCGTCAAAGTCAAACCCTGCCTATAGCTCAGAAGCCCTCTTGGGGTTATGGGATCATGATAGTAATGCCAATGAAATCATCGTCTGTGTCCTGGAGGGAATGTGGCGGGTTCCTTGCCTGCTTCCTTGTGAGGCTGGCTCTCATTCAGTGCAGCAGAGGAAAGATCATGTCAGATGGAGCCAACTTTTTTTTGATTAGGCGATTAATTATTTCAAAGAGAAGAAATGTGGGAGGTCTGTCCCTGGACTTTGTTCAGTGCAGACCTATAGGAGAACTGGTTTGTGAAGACAAGGAAAATGGGGGTTGAGGAGCAGGTGAACAAGTCTTCCTTTGCATCTTATTCCTCCAACACCTCTGAACATGCTTTTGCAAAAATGTTGATGTGTTTTCTTTGTCATTCACATCTGTGCTTTGCTCTATGGTGCTCTGCTTATGAGCTGCCTTTAGATGTGGACATGGTCACAAGCCTGCTGGATTCTGTGTCTAGAGCAACGACCTGGCTTTCTCATCTGAGAATCTCTGTTGTTTCCCTGACATGATTTTATCACAACTGAGTTAATCCCCTGGGATTTGATAAGCACATAAATGAGCAATTTTGTGCTAGTTGTCACCATACAATAATTTCCACATATATTTCTGTGGAAAGTTACCATTGTTAGGGCAAAGGCGAAAAGGAAGAAGAGGGAGAGGACAAAGAGGAACATTTTGGATTTTCCAGTGTCCTGTCTGTTCCATTGTTGATTGGCCGGGTCAGTCAAAAGCTCTGTTCAGATCAACACCTATCTCTGACAGGGGCCAGCAATGGCAAGAGGATAAGAAGGCAGCAAATGTGTAATGATACTCAGCCCTCACTGATTCCTGTCATAGAAAAGAAAAACACCAAAAAGCTCGAAGATGTAAAATAAAAATATTTCTAGACTTTAAATATAAATGAATTGACCTGCCTACAAAGGTGAAAAGTGGGTAACATTGGGTCATTATATACATTGAAGAAGCACCGTGTGTTTGAATCACTTCATGTTGGCGTAGTGGAGGAGCAGTCTCTGCCCTCCCACTACGAGGCAGGTGAGGAGACAGTGGTGGCGGCTGCCGCCCAGTAGTAAGACCGCAGGTCCTTCTCAACTCTAAACAGTCTGGGCACCTGCAGTCACGTCTGCGTTGCTGCTCACTAGAACTGCTTGTCTCGATGTGAACATCAGAGCCTTTCTGCTTTTCCAGGGGGTGACTACTGGTTCCCTAATGCTGAGAGGAGCCCTGTGCAAGCACCTGCAGATACAAGCGAACAGGGAGCGCAGGAGGCTGGCGGCACATCGCGGGGTCCCAACACAGGCAGCCAACAACCGGTGCTGCCCACTTCATGTGTTCAGTGGACGATTGCCTGAATGACTGTGGCTGTCCTGGAATTCGGCAGACTTTGCAGGGTGCTTTAGTGCTTGGAAGCTTTCAGGCTTCCTCCCTCGTGGTGGTTTATGGTGATGAGCAAGAAGGAAGGAGGGCAGGGGTTGTGTCACCAGTGCATCCCTGGCATCCATCTGGCTGCATGTGAGGAGCATCCCAGCCGAATGGTGAGGGGAGCCGTGTGTTCGAGTACAAGCCTAAAGTAAGAGGCTACATGACATTTGGGCTTTTCTCCTCCCTCCACATTTACAACCAGCAGCCTCTGTGCAAGGGCATGTTTCCACTGGCAAGTGGAGAAGCCTTTTGGTGCTGTCTGAGCTGAATGCACAAAAAAATGATACAGCAGTACCAGAGCAGTGCCTAGCCTGAGACATGAGAGCCTAGCTCATTGCTTTGCAGAGGAGGACCCAAGTGTTCGCGTGGTTTTGTGCGGTTGTTCAGGTATGGTAGAGGGATTTATGCACTGAGATCATTACCAGCATGTAGTGGTCTTCCTGTCTCTTCATTTCTCTATCAGTAATTGCATTTTTTTTTAATTAAGCCTGAAATTAATTGGGAATTTTTCTATAGGTACAGAAGAGCTGTTTGTACCTCATTACTGGGAAATATGCTGTGCTCACTTTACAGGCGGTTTGATACTGTACAAATGCAAATCTTTTGTGAAGGCAGGCAACAAATCAGCTTTTGATGAGCAATGAGATTGACTCCTACTTAATGCTTGTGGTGTTGAGGTGTTCTGATAACTTCAGCTGATTCCTGTAAGTCATTTTTCAAGCTCTCTTCCCTGCTTGATGATCAAAGGTAGCAGAGTGCATAATTCATGGCTTTTCATATTCATGTTTAGAATTTTGGTTTACAGCAAGTGAATGCCTTTACCATTTTAATGAAATATATGCCCACCCACTACTCAGTCATTGGAATGAGAATTAACCTGGTAAATACATGTACTTATCACAACTCATCTTCAGGAAGGAGATTCTTCCCAAGACAGTCTCCCTGATGGCAGTTCTGCAAGGTTTTTGGCTTCAACGTATTTTGGCCATTGGATGTCTCTACCTTTTGGTACAGCTCTCCTTCCTCTACTGCTAATGCTCTTGTGTCTATAAGCTAAAAAGCAAGACTACATTTTAAAACCAAACACTTCATGAGACTGCTTCTACTTCATGAGACTGCTTCTAAAGGCTTGTGTGGACAGCCTTCCTCTGTTTTGGGGTGACTTGTAGATATTTTTTAAAATTTTGTTTATTTTTTCTTCTTTTTTTTTTCTCTTTCAGTAATAAATACTGCCATAATCCTTGTCATAGCTGTTTTGGCTCTGATAATCTGTACTTTCGTGATGACATGGTAAAGCTGGACATAAGCCGGCAACGTGGCCTTGCAGCCCAGAAGGCCGGTCATATCTTGGGCTGCATCAAAAGCAGCGTGGCCAGCAGGTCAGGGAGGTGATTCTGCCCCTCTGCTCTGCTCTGGTGAGACCCCACCTGGAGTCCTGTGTCCAGCTCTAGAGCCCTCAGTACAGGACAGACATGGACCTGTTGGAGAGGGGCCGGAGGAGCCACAGAAGTGATCAGAGGCTGGAACAGCTCTGCTGGGAGGACAGGCTGAGAGAGTTGAGTTGTTCAGCCTGGAGAAGTCTCAGAGGAGACCTTATTGTGGCCTTTCAGTACTTAAAAGGGACCTATAAGAAAGATGGGGATGGACTTTTTAGCAGGGCCTGTTGTGACAGGACAAGGGGTGACGGTTTTAAACTAAAGGAGGGAAGATTCAGGCAGGACATGAGGAAGAAATCTTTTATGATGAGGATGGTGAAATCCTGGAACAGGTTGCCCAGAGTGGTGACAGATGCCCCATCCCTGGAGACATTCAAGGCCAGGCTGGATGGGACTCTCAGCAACCTGATCTAGTTGAAGATGTCCCTGCTTATTGCAGGGGGTTGGACTAGGTGAGCTTTGAAGGTCCCTTCCAACCCAAACCATTCTATGATTCCGTGACATGCCCATGACGAAGATACTCACTGCAATGAACTGGGGTTTGTAGTCAAAATGTATGTAGGGATAGTGTACCCTTTTGGGTGCTCTGAGAGTTGGCTTTTTCCCATAGTTCCCATTGTTATTTTCTTAATCTTTTCTACTCTTCTTAATACATTTGCAGTAACACCAATTCCAATATATTTTTGACCTGCTGTTGTACTTTCTCTCCTTAGTCCTCCATGTCTGCTTTGTTCCTAGTGGAATGACCTGGGCTCCACGTGTTGTCATTTGGTGCCTGCACTTTATCTCCTGCTACTTCAGCACAGGTGAGATTACCCTGGTAATTAGGGAGTTGCATGAACTCACTGTTTAGTGCAGGTTGTCTGTATATCAATACAGTGGTTACCAGAGCGGAAAGACCTCTTTCCCATAGGGGTGTCGCGAGAAGGGAACAAAAATTATCTTGAAGCATGTTTCAAGGTCCTTGGTTCTTTTTTGGCCTGCTGCTCCCACGTTCAGGTGCTGCTGGGACATAGGCCTGCCTTCCTCCATTGCAGTGTGGAGGAATACTGCT
Organism: Caloenas nicobarica; assembly: GCF_036013445.1. Taxonomy (NCBI): domain Eukaryota; kingdom Metazoa; phylum Chordata; class Aves; order Columbiformes; family Columbidae; genus Caloenas; species Caloenas nicobarica. The sequence goes on along the minus strand of NC_088245.1, from coordinate 197,584,016 downwards.
CTTATCTTGTTTTGTTCTTTATCCAGCCCAATAGCAATTTTGCAGTGTGTCTCCTGTGATCAGAGAGATGTCCTGCTGGGATGCACATCCATCTTCATGCCCCTTTCCTCAGGGACTGGGAGGCTGTGCGCTGCTGGGATTATAATTTTCATTTTTAATTTATTTTCCAGCAACATTATAAATTCCTGGTGGCATCATCATGGCATAGCTGGAGCAGAATGGTAAAAACTATGTCGGCGTTAGAACAGAATAGACTAATTTCAGCTGGAAAGGACCTACAATGTTCACCTAGTCAAGTTAATTTAAAAGTATTCAGAAACTCACTCTTTCCTCCTTGTAGTTCACATAAGTACTTAAGAGAGGGAGACGAAAATTAGTATCTTTTGTCCCTTTCCATGCCAGATTTAAAGGAAGAAGGTACCAAACTCTAAAATTTAGCCATGGATAGAATTCTTCCTTGCAAATAAAGGCGTTTGGCAGATAAAGTTATTACTGTTTCTACACCAGCTCCTGAAATAGATCACTGTCTTTCTAATGACTGTACTTGAGGTGTGCTCTGGCATTTAAAATCCTGCTGGCATTGTGTACTCTTATGCCTGTTTCAGCGTCACCAGTGGCGTTTTTGTCCCTGTCAGCAGCTGCAGAAGAAGATCCCTTATTCTCTGGGATGTGTCCCACAGAACTTTGTATCCACTGGCTGTGTGACACTGGTCCTTGTTTGTGCTGCTGGTTCAGGTATCAGCTCTGAAAAGTCATGATATTCCAGTGTTTTTAAACATTGTAATAAGAAACCCTTTTTTTTTTTTTTTTTTCTCCATGAATCCAAATTCTGAGTCCATACTTTGTTGTGATTTGTAACTGTGTCAATACAGTGATGTTTCTTTTAGATGTTCCAGATTGAAGCCTTTTGTTAGTGAAATCCACGTGAGTGATGCTCCTGATTTCCCAGCAGGCAAGGTTGCAATGAACTGCTCTACGTTCAGCAGCTCTAACAACCATCATCTGCTATCACACATGTACAGCCCTTCTGCAGAAGGAATCCCAGTCCCAACCCTGCTCAGGATTACATCCCCTCTTTCATTTGCAGCTGAAACTCCCCATCAGCTTTGCAGTGTGTTACCCTAGAAAAAATATGCTGAAGTGCCTTCTAATGTTGTTGGAAGAACTCAGGGTTTGTTGCAAGAAAAAAGCTGCTTGCGCTGCTTTAAAATCCCACGTGGGGCAGGGTAAGCAGAGTAGAAAATGACTGATTTCTAGTGCTTCTTGTATTATAGAAAATAGAAGAAAAACACTGACAATTGCTAGCACTTTCCTTGAGCTAGGCAGTTCTTGATAATGCTTCCTTGTGCACTAATATGCTCATATGCTGAGTTGTGAAAAAGACTGGCTCGAGGGGTGATTGGTCCTTGCGCAGATGCTCATCTGCTAAGTGGAATTTTCTGTCCGTGCAGGCTGTTACACCTGCTCACTGTTACGCCTTTGTGTCGGTCTTTATATATCCAGGTTTGGAGAGAAGACACTCCTGATCTTCCAGACCAAACCAAGTTCATCTAGTGCTAGCTTTGCAGATACACCAGAGTTCTTGAGGCCATATAATAAAGCAACTGAAACATTATTCTATAAGGTGGTTTTAGATTTGCAGCAACATTTGCAAGCTGTGCAATTAACATTGCAATTCCTTTCCCTCAACTGCTCCCTTACTGGGAGACAGCAGAAGGTGCTTTCTGTGATGAAGACATTTCTAGCTGGCGATGAGGGGTGGGTGCATGCCATTTTCAGCACGTGAGTCTGGCTGGGGGATCTCCAATCTCACGCTGGCTGGCAGCTCTGCAGAAGTGGGATTTGGGGCTGTAGTCAACACTGAAGTATCTCTGAATGAACAGCACTGGGCCTTGGACAACTGAAAGGAGCTGTAGCCGCTATGGCCTCAAGCTCAGCTGGCTCCACTGAGAATGACCACAGTTCAAAAGTCCCTTTCATGGGTGCATGCGAAGACTTTGGGGCCTGCAGCCAGCACTTTCGGAACCCCCGTTCTTGGCTTTTTACATCTGGTTTTGGTGAGTCATACATACATTTGAAATAGGTTGCAACTTCTCTGTATGAAGCATAATCCTCTGCAGTCTTGGATGTGTCCTGTGTGTGCTCTGTTCAAGCGCATCAGAGGTTTGGCAAATATTATATTATGTCATTCGCTCCTGTGCAGCATAACATGAAGCTTAGCTGAATTACTTGGAAAAAAATGACAGTAATAATCAGCTATCATCACAAAAAGCTTTCCTTTGTTCAAATAAATCAGCTGCCAATTTGTGCCAGACTCCGTGAGGAGTGTCACAAATTATCAGCAGCTCCTTGTAGTTCTATCCCTGGCATTTTGTACAAATGAAAACATTTCTTAACATGTGTTCTGTTTTCTGAATTCATGTAGGGCCAGACAAATATGTGTCTTCTCTTTTTTTTTTTTTAATAGAAATCCACTTATGAATCTTTCTTGTTTGTTGCTTTATTCAGAACTCAAATTTTCTCAGCTGCAGTCAATCAGTTTTAGCCATTCTCATTGTACACAGGAAACTGTTTTTCCATCCCAAAATTCATAGACATTGCAGGGAGCTTGTCCTTTTGCAGGCTGGCCCGATGACACCTGTTTTCTTACAAGTTTCACTTGTACCATAATTTGCTTTTTCTTTCATGGCTTTTTCTGGTTTTCATGTTTGCAGACACTAGCAACTGTTATAATATCATGTGTTGCTGTTCTGGAGTCTCCCCTCTCTTTAGCATTATGAGAAAGAATCTGTTACAAGACTCCTTTTATCCCGAGGATATTTCCAGGAGATTCAATACCTGTTGCAACCATTACTCTGGGGCCGTGCATGTGCTAATCAAACTCCTGACTTCCAGGGTCAAAGGAAAATAGTTCCTTTTCAGTCTGAGTATGATACGGTCTCTTTTGTTTGGATTTCTTGCCCACTGGAACACTTTCCTGCAGTAATTCTGCTCAAACTGCTCTTGTAAAGTAGATCACTGAAGTGCTGTTTCTGTGGTAAAGTGAATTTTCTGTGAGGGTGACTGTCTCTTTTGTATTTGACACTGCTATTCCAGTAGTGCCCTTTTTCAGTTCTTTTGGGGAGTTAGTATTTTTAACTACTGTCACTTCCACTTGAATTGGATTCTTTCGTTTCCTAAAAAGGTGACCAAAATTGCTTTGCTACATGTTGGTTTTCAATCTGCTGCAGTCTGCCTCTGGGTCATGCTGTCTGTAGTTAGACGAGCACTTCTAGGTTTTATTGTGCTGTTTTCTGGTGCTGCCAGCTGCTAAAACATCACTGGGTGACCTCATCTCTTGTCAAGCTTGTCAGAGTTTCGGGACTTCTTGTAGCATGGCCTCATGGAATAATTAATGTATGGAGGATATACCAAAGGGCATTCAGCATTAGCTCTGTCTTCCCAGCAGCTGGAAGTGGTTAAAATGATGAGCTTTCTGTCCAGCCTGTTGGTTCTGATCTTCCAGGGGTATTTCTGCACAGTTGTATAGAGATCGTGACCACCATTTTCCCTGTTCTCTGGGGCGGCCAGAAAGACCAGCTCTCCTAAGAGATGGCCTTTAGTTGCATGTACTGTATGTGCTGCACTTTGAGTCCTTCAGAACTTTCTCCTCAACTGCTGGGCACAATGTCGCTTTTCATGGCACATGCTGTACCTGCTGCAAATGTCCTGCATTCTTGCACTGCTTGGTGCTCACTCAGTGCTGCAAGTGGCTATTGCCAGGCTGTTGTTTTACTGCTTTTATCATGTATGTGTTGTGGTGGATGCAAATGAGCTCCCCCTCTGCTCTTTGTATGTGTCACAACTTCTTTCTAGTCTTCAAGGCTTTTTCTAATATTATATTTTCTCAATATTTTTTGCTTATGTTCTTCTGAGTTTGCTGTCTTTAATATCACCCTTCACCAAGTGGTTCTTTCCTGTGAAACGGCATCTTCTATTAACAGCAATAGCTGGGTTACCTCCTCATTAGGTAGCCCATTAGACCGTCATTTCTCTTTGAAGCCACATGGCCATTTGTAATCATCGCTCCAAGCCATAATGTCTTGACACATGAAACCTTGAAACACATCTTTAAGGCTTTGCTAGCCCTAAATGTCAGACTAGTAAGGAAGCCACATGAAAAGAGCTCCTGGAAGATGTATTTCTTCAACCTCAATATAAGGAAGATGTGTACTAGTGTACATGTTGGAAAATTTCAAGGCCCAGCCATGAAAATGAAGTGACAGTAGTCACCTGTAGCCTGAAGACATCTGCCTGTTCTGCATCTTATGTGAGTAGCTCTGGCCGTTTATATTTGTCGCTGGTTTTAGCTGTGCTCAAAATTTCTAGAACTTTTTGCAAAAGAAATAAGTATTGACATATCAGAAATAGTTTTCACATTTCTGAGGAACTTTGGTCTTCAGAAAAGTTGTGCTTTTTCTCTAGAGCAGAAAATTTGTGTTCACCATAGAAACACTCCTTCCTAGAGGAAAGAGCAAATGTACTCATGAAAGTATTAGTTTACGTATGTGAAAACTTGTGATCTGAAAATGAATGCTGAGGGTTCTTTTGTTCTTTCTTTTTACGGCTCTCCACATTGCTGACCCGCTGGCTAAGATGTTAATTCAAAGGTTCCCAAACTGTTTTGTGAAATCCTTGGTGTTGCTCTGCAGAGAGCAGACAGCTTGTTTGGTAACAGCTGCCTCTCTTTGGCTCAGGCAAGTAGCTGTAATTTAAAGGGGACATCTGAAATTTTATTCCTGCTGTTGCCTTTCCCTGTAAGCAGTTTGTTTAGCTGCTGCAGGGAAGCTATATGGCCAGGAAGACTTTTCTCTACAAGCCGATCGTTTAGGCAGTAACATGTACACCAAGAAAAAAAAAATCTCAGAAACAGGATCACCACAAATTTTCTGTGATCTTGTATTTGTGTGTGTGAGCTGCTGGAAGGTTGGAACCCATAAGCACATTCTCATCTCATGGTATGTCAAGGTAAATGCCAGTCCACTTTTTTCCTCCTTTAGGAGCAGCAACTAACCTCTGATACCTCCTGTTTGCTGAGGAGCGAGAATGGACACAAAGGCACCTCCTCCAGATCAGATGGTGTGTGCTAACTTGGTTCTTTTAGTAATACTTTCCATGTTTCATGTGGGCAAAGTCTGAGAGGTGTCTGGTACATTATGTCTGTTCACAGCTCAGCCTGAAGGGACCTTGTGCAAGCGCTCCCACTTTTACCTCCCCAAGGCCAGCAGACATCTGCCAGCCAGGCTTCATCAGGCTCCCGAGCTTCTGCTCCCTCCCCTCCCAACCAATAAACACAATATAAGCCAGCAGTGGTGAGGATGGGACTATCTGCAGGGTTTCTGGTGCTGGGGCAGTGCAGATGTGAGTCCTGACAGAGGTGACTGGGCAATTGCAAGTTCATTTATTTATTTACTTACTTATTTTTCCAAAGATGGCCTTTCCAAATGCTTTCCAAGGAGGTCTTCCCTCAGTTCAGGAGGGTCTCTAAGTACCCTTCCTCCCTCCCTTCACCTCAGTTATTTTCCTCTGCTTGCCTCAGCCTCTTCATCTCTAGTTCCATCTCCTGTGCACCCTCCTTCCATCGTCCAGGGCCGCGTTGCCAGTCCGGGCGTCTTCACCTCCTCCCTCCACCAGGAAAGCTGCATTCTGCTGCCTGGCACGAGAACATGCTGCCACAAGAGCAAATTCAGCTGCTCCTTGTTTCACGACGTCTTGCATTTTTAATCACATTTGCTAGTGTAGAAGTTAATGCAAAGTCTCTGGTGGCCGGTGCCCGTGTTCTCTGCGAGTGTATGTGCAGTGCTGTGCCAGCAGAGACAACGTCAGCTCTACCCTTGGCAACCCAGTGATTGCTGATGGTGTTTGATGCTCACAGACAGAGGACTGTGTGGGGTTTCTTCTGCAGTAAAGAACAGGGCCATGTTTTTTTCTACTTTTCATTCTCCGAGTCCTCAAAAAATCAGGAATGTACCCTAAAAGCGAGTGGAGCATCTCGTTTATGAGGAAAGGCTGAAGGAGCTGGGTCTCTTTAGCTTGGAGGAGAGGAGACTGAGGGGTGACCTCATTAACGACAGCCAAAGATAAGACAAGGGGCAATGAGTATAAACTGGAACACAGGAAGTTCCATTTAAATTTGAGAAAAAACTTCTTCACGGTGAGGGTGACAGACACTGGAACAGGCTGCCCAGGGAGGTTGTGGATTCTCCTTCTCTGGGGACATTCAAAACCCGCCTGGACGCCTTCCTGTGTAACCTCATCTGGGTGTTTCTGCTCCAGCAGGGGGATGGGACTAGATCGTCTTCCGAGGTCCCCTCCAATCCCTAACATTCTGTGATTCTGCATGATTCTGTATGAGGGTTTTTATGCAAGAGGAACAGAGCTGTTGTTTTCAGCATGGACATACTGTGAGGTTCCCTCAAGCTCAGAAAGTATGTCTGTATTCAGCTTTCATAGAACCAAACAAGTTTCCCTTCACACCTTTTTTTTTTTCCTAAAAAAGACTGCCAAGACTAATGCCTTTTTATTTTAATATAGAAGTCCTGATTTACTTCTTGGTTCTGATAACAGATTGAAATGCAAACATATTTTCAGTTGTTGGTACTCTGATCTGTTTTTGAGTTAAGGGATTTTCAATTTTTCAAACAAAACCTGAAGACACCAAAGGAAAATTGGGGAAAAAAAACGCATGTATTTTATCAGCCACTCAGGAAAGACCATTTTGCAGCTGTTGATCATGGAGCTACAAATAGCTTTAAGCAGAGAAAACTGTACTGCAATACCTTAAACTCTACATACAAACAACTTAAGGCTATGCCACGTCCATTTCAATATCTAAAAATGCATAGCTATTAACAACTCTGCCTCCATTTGGCCCCTCTCCCAAAGAGCATATGTGATGTTTATCATATTATCTGAAGTCCAGTCATGCTTTTGCCCAAGGCTAGGATCTTAATTATAAATGAGATTTTTAAAGGTTTTGAATTGTCTTGAATGTTTAGTAAATAAGCTAGATGCAGAGCTTTGTTAAGAATGCTCTTTTTTTGTTTTTGGCCTGTACACATCCTGCATACTAATGTCTAAATCAATTGAAGAGGTTCCCAAAGGAAGTAAAAGAATAGCAGCTTCAGTTCCAGAAGCAAAAATATATCCATCGCAGACAAGATTTTCAGTTCTGTATACAGAATTTTTATGTTCCGATTTATTTGTAAGACCAGGAAGAAACTCAGTCATCATTTGTAGCTCAGTGAAGATCTCAGGCTAACGCAACATGTGGCTTAAATACTACGACTTACATTGACATAACCAAGCTAGCTTTTCAGATATATGGATCAACTATCTGCCCCAGTTTTGAACTCTAAGTACACCATAAGCACAAGGCTGTTTCTTAAGTGGGTTTAACAGCCCAGATTGAAAGGAGTTTGGTTTGACCTGGGTTGGTAGTTTAGAAGTACCTGTGCTACTTACCTACGTTATTCCTGCTGCAGGGTACATACAAGTTGTTTCTGCCTAACAAAAAATTAATGGGTGGTGCCAAGCATTCCTCTTGATATCAGAGGAAGGTGGGGGGCTTTGCTGTGCTGCATGACTGCAGGTAAGATAAAGGACAAAGCAGAAATAATACAAGTTGAGAAAAGGGCAGCAAACTTAATAAGGAATGTAAAAACTCAGAGGTCTTCCATCTACAGAGACTTTTGAAAGATAATGAGAACTTCCAAAGAGAAAGGTTATGCATTGGACAAATGTAAAATATTCATACCATCTTCAGAAAGAACTGAGTGACCTTGAGGACTGCAGTAATCGAAAGGGACTGAAATTTAACAGCACAAAATGAAAGGTCAGGTACTTGCTAACTAATAACAAAACCTTTATTACAAATTGGGATCTTATGAGCTGTAAATGACAGAGAAGGAAAAGCTTCTGGAAGCACTGGTAGATCAGAGAGTGCCTGTAAGTATCCAAAATGATGTGTCTGTGAAAAGACTGTTCAAGTAGGCTAGCTGTGTGCAGTGGTGGTAGGAGAATATCAATGCCATTATGCGAGGAATGCTAGAAATACTGATCCCAGCACTAACATCCCAGGCTGCACCGGGCAAAATGTTGTCAGCAGACCAAGGGAGCTGATCTTTTCCCACTGCTCAGCTTTGGTGAGACACATCTGGAGTGCTATGTCCAGTTCTGGGCTCCCCAGTACAAGAGAGACATGAACATGCTGGACTGTGTCCTGCAAAGGGCTACAAAGATGGTTAAGAGCTTGGAGTGTCTGACATATGAGGAGAGGCTGAGAGATCTGGGGCTGTTCAGCCTGAAGATGAGAAAGCTCAGGGGGATCTCATCAATGTATATAATACCTGATGGAGGCAGTAAAGAAGGTAGAGCCAGACTTTTCTTAGTGGTGTATAGTGATGGGACAAGAAGAAAAAGGCACGAACTGAAACACAGGAAATTCCATTTAAACATGAGAAAAAACTTTTTCACGGCGAGGGTGACTGAGCGCCCAAACAGGTTGCCCAGAGAGGCTTTGGAGCCTCCATCCTTAGAGATATTCAAAACCCAAGCAAGCATGGCTCTGAGCAACCTACTCGAGGTAACTCTGCTTTGAGCAGGGTTTGGACTAGGAGATCTCAAGAAGGTTTTTTCCACCTCAGCTGGCCTGTGCTTGTGTGATTCACAGGAGATGGAGTCAGGCTGTAATGAGGGCAGAGAGGGGTCATGGAGGTGAGGAGGGTCCTGGAGTGCCAATCCTTCTCGGAGGGCTTCTATCTAAAAAACATATGCAGTGTTGGGAGGGGAGGTGCAAGCACCACAGAGAGAGGGCAACTATTTATTGCAAAAGGCCATGATCACACAATAACAGCTGGGTTTATGCTTGTCATAAATTATGGGAAATTTAAGTCAAAAGTGGTTATTTATCCATCAGAGTAATCACACTTGCTAACAAACTTCCAGAGGGCAGGGACAAAAATATCCAAATAAACCAAGAACTAACCAACCAAAAAGTAGCAATATCTAACTTACATTAAACAGCTGCTGGAAATCATTAGAAAGGAAATGCCAAGATACAATGTCTTTATGAAGTGGGTGTCCTTCAGTCCAGAGTACTCAGTTAAATAGGTGTCGTTTGGATTACACCAGTTTCTGTCATCTCACGGAACAAGTGTATTCTAAAAAGTAAAGTTATTAATCTCTGCAACTCACATTTGTAAGATGTTACTAAGAAGAGATTGCCAGGAGTTAGAAAGAATGAGAAAACCAAATGTGTAAGAACATCATCAGTAGCTTAACTGGTTGTGATTTAGAGGCATTACACAGACTTCATCAAAATCAGTCATGGAAACAGTAACATTGCTGTCAAGATGGGACTAAACTGGGTGAGAGGCCTGGAGACATTGCTTTGAAAATACCAAACAACTAGATTAATTTTGTTTTAAACTGACCCTTTCTTATCTTTCTTTTAAGTCCCATTTAACACATCAGAAAAGGAGGTTAACAGTTTAGATTCTTTCTTCAATTGCCTTGCTGAAAGTCTCTAACTTCAGCTCCAGAACAGTGTGTTGGAAGGTGCTCTTTCACTCTTTAGGATGAAAATTCCAACTAAAATTCTTCTTGTCCTGTCACTTTTGTTAAAGGTGGAAATTAGCTATGGATTTTTTGGGCTCTGTTGAATGACTGCTATGTGAGAAGGATGTTACAAGGATAAGCTACAGTTTTTATTCCTCTATACTGTTGCCTGGTTCTAGAAAGGTTTTTCTAGCACCACTTCTTTCAGATTCCTCCAGAAAATTCACTTCTGTCCCAAAACTCCAAGTCAAATGCACTAAACTACCTCTTGATAACTCATCCTTAGAGGACAGTCCATACATCTGTACTTCCACAGTTTTCAGATTGTTCAAACTATGTGGGCGATTGAACATCACAAAAATCCCATGAAATTGATAACAATTACATTTCACACCATTGTTAATGCCAATTAATTTCTTCACAATGGATAATTACCATAATTTATATTGAAACATCTGTGGGAAAATAGAAGGCGAAGTGAAGCACTGTAGAGCAATTTTGCAGAGCTGTAAAATAAATAAGTAGATAAATAGCTTCACTCTCAGGAGCTTGAGTACTGACCAATGCACAGGGAATCTACAGCACTGAGGACTTCTCCCTCATGGTTTCTGGGTAGTGGATGTGTTGATTGTAGCCCTCACTGCTCAGTTCTCAGTGACAGGTTTGATGAGTACAATTGCTCCGGCTGATTTGACCACATGGTTTTGGCACCTGTGTTGTTGTCTGTGCACTTTTTATGTCAAGAAAATGTCTTAAGGTGTCAGTGCTGTCTACTGTGCAGCCTTTTGGGTACCTACTGATGAAATATGCTCTGTCACCTGAGACGGGCTCGGCATTGCTGCAGCCCCTGGGAAGCAGGGCTGCTGGAAGGCTGCTGAGACAGGCTCACCACTCCTGCCAAGAGCTGCTCCCCCTCACACGGGCACAGCTCAGTCCCAGGCATTTTGCAGCCAGGCTTTTGATGCCAGGTCCCTCAGGTGAGTGTGCTTGAGCCACACGAGGCCTTGGTGTTTCTTCCTGCCCTTTCGTGCATTCAGAGTCACTGCTTAGCCAAACCCAGGACTAGCAACATTGGCTTTTATTTCCTCTCATATAGTCTGGTAAGAGCCTTGCACATCTGCAAAATCTCCAGCTGTTTTTTGCAGCGTGTGTGCAAAGGCTGTTTGCAGGCAGCACAGTGAATTCACTGGGATGTCTGACATTGAGCTTCATTTCCCTTCCTTCACCCTGTTGGACCTACCAGGGTGTGGTGGTGCTCCTGCCCGGGTAACGCTAGATTCCCACTGCAGCTGTCCTTCTGTCTTCGCTGCTTCTGTGATGGTTCAAACCTCTGCCAGCACATTGCACTAAGTTCTCCATCACACTGCAAAAAGGAAACACAAATGTGCAGTATTAAAAACCTTTTGTCAGCTTGTAGGTAAGTGCTGAGGAGCAGCTGTGGATGCAGCCAGGAAGCTGATGTCTCTTAGTTATATTTGCAGGCCCACATACTGTCCAGACATCGGTGCTTTATCATGGCTTTGCTCTCTACTGTCAGAAGCATTACACTGCAAATCTTCTAGCTTACCTAGCATTCATGCCTGTAAATCTTCACCTGTGTGGCTGCAAATTTAGTCAGTATCTCTTAAATTGTTCAGTAGCTTATGCTGGGAGATGATGCATGAAGTGTCAGCTGGACTGAGTGAGAATCGAACCCAGAGGTCAATAGACAGAGACTGAGAAATATTTGGCAATGCAGATTTTGCTCCAGGTAGATAACACAGGCTTGATATCCAGCAGATGAACACGTTTGCCATAAATTTTAGCTAATACACCATCTGGAACATCTGTTTGGTCATTCAGTCTGGTGAAATGCCCTCCCAAAAGCTAGGACCACTGAGAAATGGATCGGAGCTTCTGCTAGTTCAAACAGGCCAGGAAAGCTGTGGTGACCGACCCAGCACTTACCAGCTCATTTCCTTGTCGAAATGCAGCAGCCTCCTCATCCTGGCAGGACAGAAGCTGGCAGCGCCCCTTCTGCTCCCCTGCTGCCTGCACAGCTCCCATCTTGCTGCCCCCAGGCTGTGCTCCCCGCAGCCAAGCTGCTCCTCATCACCCTCCTCCTCCTCAGCCAGGCGCTTGCTGGTGCCACCCTGGCCCAGAACCCTTGGGTGATGAACCACATGGAATTGGTCCCCAAACATTTCAGGACTAACACATCCTGGAGAACAGCCTATGGCTCTTGTAGCTGGTTCTTGCCTACTGACATGATGTGGGGGTCCCTGTCCTCCCCAGTGCAAGAAAAGGATGGTTTCCGGCCCCGTGCGGTCTGCGTGTGGTCACAGTTTGCTCTGTCCATCTCTCTTCTGATAATGCAGACATTGCCTGAGACTTGTGCTTAAATGGATGGGAAACCAAATCAAACAATTATCTTTGCCTGAAAATTATTATGGTTATAAATCAAGATAAGGAGAAGAATTAAAGTTGGATTTGACTTACCAGACCTTTTCAGCACTTAAAAGTTTGCATGGAATCCCTTTCATGTGCAAAATACTCTCTGTCTTCTGATAACAAAGGGAATGCAGAGCAAGTGCAGGTGGGTGATCGTTGATCCAGGGGTACTCATGGTTTGTTGCCTTTACCAGGGCTTTGTGACTGAGACCTCCGATTTGAAAAGAAAAATGGTAATAATTTTTTCATGTGGATCACACTGAAATTATCTGCAGTTTTTGTAAACTACCCAAAGGGATGCTGAATACCTGCAGACTCCCTAACCAGCCTGCCAGTTAATCTGGCCTCATACCCATGCTGCAGGGGGGAAGGCACTCAGTCTCTCCGTGTGGATCAATCCAGGTGCTTGGTCACCCTATTAGGTATCTTAACAATGAAACTTAAATACCACTTTTTTGCTTTGGTTTTTGAGGAATACTGTGGAACTAGTAGCAGAGATTGAGAACAAAATCAAAGTTTCCTATTTCTGAGGAAAAGGGCTTGGTACACGGTCTTAAAATACAGGTTGCATTAATTCCCCTGCAGGAACAGTTTTACTGTGTCCTGCCTGAGCCCTTTCAACAGGCAGAACTGCAGGGAAGTGGAGCTACCAGAGCCAGCGGTTTTGTGAGCTAAGGATGGGGCTGCTTTTCCAGAGGAAACTCTTCAGTGCATTGACTCATCCCAGGGTGATGCTAGCAGCAGTGCAGGTATGTAAAAGAGAATAATATCCCCACATTTCCAGTGGAGAGACGGTAGGATTTGTTGCAAGGGCTTATTCTGACAGTGTCTGGGATCATGTGTGCAGAAGGATTACTGTGGGTAACAAGAGAAGGAAGAGCATGTTGTATCTGAAAACACTAAAGGAACTTTTTTAGCTTAGGTAGATGGAGGCTGCAGGGGATACAGCTGCTCTCTGTGAAAAAGATGGTGGGACAAATGGGAATGTTCTGAAAACAGCAAATGTGGTACAAGAACTGAAGGTATATAAATGGGCCAGGAGCAAATTCAGGCTAGAAATTGAAAGGTGTCACCCCACTATTACAGCCTGGAAGAGCCCTCCAACCAAAACACAGTGAATGAGCTTGGTGTGGCTGTGAAACAGCTTCATACACTGTGGTGCCAGCAGCAGACCTCTGTCACCGAGAGGTCTGTTCTTGTATATCCGTTTGTTAAAATTGCTTTTAAGTGCTGGTTATTTTCCTCTCCAAAGAAACATAGCCACCATAAAGAAAACATGGCATGCACACAGAGCGTGTATCACCAAAGTGGCAAGGGGTCCATTAGCCTTTCTGTAACTGAATACAATGTCTTGCTGAGGCCTCTGCTGAGCTGGCCACTTAAGTGTAATATGTACATGTATTACAGGCAAAATTAAAATTACACAGGGAAACAAAAACAAGTTAGCGAGCAATCAACATGAAATCAGAGCATTAAAGTCTAGTCCTTTATGCTCAGGACTGGTGCTGCCACAGTCTCCAGGGTTGTGTGTTGTGATTCCTCTTGGGAAGAGCAACAGTGAAGTGGCATCCTGTGAATCATGTCATACTACAAAATATGGCTTCAAATTTCACAGAATAGAGATCTGCTGCAGAAATCTTGTTTGTTCAAGGTTTGCGCTTTGTTTCTTCCATTGTCTAAAGGAACTTAGATATGGGAATATTAGTATTTTATGTCCTTTCACAGACAGGTCTTTTTTCACTCAGGTCCTTCCTAGCAGATGTTCCTTATCTCTTGTCTTTTAGAGGATTGCTATTACCCTCCAGCTGTCTCTGTTTCCCTTTGATTACGGATCCAGTAACAGTTACCTAAATAAAGAGAATTTTTTTTCACATCTTGTTGCATTTTTTAAAAATAATTTGATTGTCACTCAGACCACAAGGATTCTCCACAGAGTAAATTTGGCTGGACTAGCGGATGATGGTCAAGTCTAATGAAGTTGACCTTTCCTGTTTCCAGCACCTCTAGCATCATTTTGTTCCCTATTAGTTCTTATTCTCTCAAACTACAAAGGAGGCCTGACTGCCAGATTTAGTTTCTTTCTGAAACTATTTTCAGAATTTCTGCTCTGGTTATTAAGCTAGCAAGGCATCCTCAGTGTTGTTTTAACTGTGGTACCTTGTTTATGCTAATGGTACCATGGGTGAAAAGGAATTTTCTGCTCCTTTCAAGTTAATGTTGGAGAAGTGAAGACCGTTTGTGTTGTTTATTTTCCTCTTCTTTTTTGTTCTTGTTTGTAAGCACCTAGGACTTGAAGGTGCCCAAATCTTCAGATATTCTGCTTTTTTATTCTGATAAATGCACTGGAAAAAAAATATTTATATGTAAAAGAAAACACCTCAAAACTCAAAGCTTATAGAGCCATGCACTGTTCTCTTTCAGTTCCTTTTTCAAGGCTTTTTCTGTAGCACTTATCTTCCCCAGCAGATCCATATTTTTTGAGTAAGACAAGAACATTATCTTATGCCTGAGGCATGGCTGAAGTCAGTGAAAGCTTGTAAATCGTCTGCAGTGGGTGCTGGATCTAGGTTCCTTTCACAGTTCTCAGGCAGGTTAAACAAGCTTAGTTAGCTATAAAGTATTTTTCTTAGTAGGGCATTTTATTCTGAGTAATATTTTATTGTGTGCCTTTTGGGTTAAAAGGGCACTGGAAAATGGTCTGGAGGTAGGAAATTAGGTGAAGGCAGTTAATCATTGAGGTTGAATGTGGATGAGGTCTGTCCACTTTTAATATCCCTACTAAAATGAATTTGCCATGCTTTGTTAGTAAGAAGTTGATGAAATAGTTTGTGCGTCACAGGAGGTTAAGTCCATGTAATTCCAGCAAACCAAACGAGAGCCTGAAGTGTTGATATGCAGTAACTGGGCCCATTCCTTGATAATTCCTCATTGTAGCTGCAATATCCCCGATCCCTTCTTTCAGGCTTTTCCTTTGCATGCCCTGCTGTAGTTGTCAAAATTAGGTGTAATAAATTACGATGTTGTATAATTAGACAGGTATTCATCTTTAATTTTTCAGTGGACATTGGTCTGTATCAAGCTTACTTCTGTGACAAGGAATACTTCTCCATTTCTCAAATTTTTGTCCTGTCATAATCAACCATATGAATGGGATCCTTTAACAAGAGTGTGGGAGCTCTGTGTTCTCTGGCAGCCATACTGTCCACTTTCCCCTTATTGCCAGGGTAAGCTGGGTGCAGAAGGACACTCACACACACGAGGCTGCTGGAGTCTGGAGTGTCCTGTGAGGAGGACACAAGCAAGATGACAAGAGTAGCCTGTTGAGCAAACTGCACTTGCTGTGGCTTAAGAATCGTTAGGGTGGAATCAAAGAGCATTTTGTTTGTGAAGCCCCTTCTAACTGTTTGATCTCACTGGGCAAACACAAGTCTTGTACACTTCCACAGCCTTATTTAGTTACCGTTTGGAGCAAGAAAGTGGATTGAGTTTGTAGTAGCACTGGAAGTTTTTGTCTCTCAACACAGGGAATTTCATCTTGTGAGTGGGAGCATTCAGATAGCTCAAATAAAAGGAAGACCAGATCTGAACTGCTTCCTGGCTGCATCTATTGACTGTTTTTGCTGTTTCTTAAGAAAGGATCTGGCATTTGGATGCCTCTCAAATGGTCAAGGAGAGAAGGGGTTGCTCTTTCTGGGACCGCTTGTGCAATAATGTTTGGTAGATGCTCAGCTATCCTTAGTGCTCCCTGTGGGTTATCTCAGTCCTTTGCCCCAGGCTCTTTCAGTGTACACAGTGGCCATGCTACCTCAGTCCATCTTGTCTCCACCAAGAGCCAACAGTGCATGAACAAGCTAAGAGTGATCATTGCCTTAGAGTAATACCTATGCTCCCAGCACTCAGTGGCTTAGGGACTTTATGAGAGATCCCATCCATACCCTTGTGTTTAATGGCCATGAATGGCTAATCTTCCCGGAATTTGTCTAAGCCCTCCTCAGACCTGCTTACCCGTTCAGCCTCCACAATGTCCTGTGGCACCGCGTTCCGAAGTGCCATCACAAATTGTTGCAGAAAAAGGGGTTGATTTTTCTTATTAAGCTAGTGAGGTGAGGTGGGTTATGATTTGTAGCTTATAGTTCAGCATGACGAGGAGGTCATGGCTGCAGAGTTTGCTGGTGTGGTGCAGAACTGCTGGCCAGCTAAGCCACCAGAACCATGGCAGCACAGTGCTGAGAGCTTACTAGCACTGTATGCAGCTGCATTTGGGGACCCAGCCTGAAACAGTCTCTCTTCACGCCTCCCCAATGTCCACGGTCTCTCATTGTAGCAGCTCGCCCAGCATGAGCACCTTTACCCACCAAGCAGGGTGCAGACATACCCGTCACTTCTCTCTTCCTGGAGAAAGGTCTGGAGCAGCAAGCCAGGCTTCCCTGGGGTGTTAATAAGGCAAGAGTGACCAGGCTGGTACTCAGCTTGAATGAGGTGAAATTAAAACGACTTGTGGGCAAAAATAGAAAAGAAACAACATAAGCAAGGAAACAACTGAGAGTCAGTTCCTCTCTTGAAGGAAAATTCCCTAAATGGGATGCAAGATGAGTCCTTGACCACTTCTTGAGGTAGAATAGAACAGGCCTCATCCATTTTTCTACCTGTCCTTAGCTAGAAAATTCTGACAAATTTTTTAGATGCAAGCACTGCTGCAGTGATCCAGACTGCTCTTATGAGTATCAACCTCTGCAATGCTCTCTGCCTGGGGAAGGACACAGCTGCTTCCCAACTCAGCTGTGCTGTCCTCAGGGGACTTGATAACACGTATGATCTTGGGTTTTTCTGGCTTTTGGTTTGGTGCTGGCTGCAGTTCGAAGTGTTGGTTTTAAATGTAAAAGACTTTGCATCCCTCTTCACCAAATTTTTCACTCTTTTTTGTCTTACCCTGCATGTCTCCTGTTATGTTTACTTTTGAATCTCATACATTTTTCTGTGGCTTTTTTGGGAGACCCTGGGGCTATGTCTGTGTTAGGAAATGAAACATTCTGTGATGCCTGGGGCTGTTCCCAAGAGAGGGTTGTCCATGTCCATGATGTCAAACTGTCGTCCCTCCAGCATAGAGTGGCCAGTTAGTGGCTGTAGTTCTTGGTGTTCCTCTTTCCTGTGCCTTGCTGAGGAATGTTTGGGAGGCTCCTAGGTGACCTGGACCAAAACTATGTCAGGAACCACGGTGACAATTCAACAGTCCAAGTGATTTACTTCCAGTGATTCCATTTGCTGGGATTGCTTGGTTTGCTAATAGAAATGTAATAGGCATCACTGATTGCCAGTGATTAGGGTAAGGTTTGTGGAAGAATGAACTGATGATTATGAGTTCATGATAAGCTTTTCCTAGAAACACTGGTATTTCTAATTATTGACTTAGAGACATTTGGAGAGATCTTTTGCACAAGTAGACAGCTTTGGATAAGAGCAGTATGATTCCCCAGAGCAAGAAGAGTGGTTCTTGGGCATTTACTCTGGGTGATGATGGATGAGGTAGGAGGGGATTATTTCAGGATGCTAATATGTCTGTGATACCTCACTGGTCACTGCCACACTGCATGGGGTCTGGCAGGGAAAGTTGGAGCAGCCATGAGCAATGGTTAGTTCAGAAGGTCTTGGGAGGCCCTGAAGCAAGAAGGAGCCAGCTCTGTGAAGAAAGGTCCAAGAGACCCGGAGGAACTATTTCTTAAAAGGTAGTGAGGCGGAACCAGACTGTGTCTCCATGGCATATGGCTAGTGTTATTTCTGAGAGCCCAAGTCAGTTAATCTAATACCTAGGCTGCCTGATCAGGACTGGATTTAAGTCTCTAGGATTGAAAGTTCAGGAACAACGTGACATATATAGAAAATTAGAGGTCAGGACAGATGCTGTTTCAGTTTATTTCAGGCATCCTTCAGGAATTGTTGTTGTTGTTGTTGTTATTCTTTCATAAAGCTTACCCGAGATTTTGTGCCCCAGTCAGGGAATATTTCCAGCTCTATTCAGATTTAGAATGCCAAGGCTGAGGGACCTCTGGCTGTTGAGGGAATGGGGGAAGATGATATAAAGGTGGTCGTTTGGATGTGCAGGTGTTTGGCAAAAGAGAGCTTTAAAGATTAAACACTGCTGGGAAATAAATAAGCAGTCAGTACAGCTCAATACTCGTGCTCCTGACAGCGATCTCTGCTTCCAGCACCAGATTCCTGGTAGCTCCACATGCAGCAACTTCTTATATGGTGATAATTCCAAAGTTTCTTTGAAAAGGAAACTTTTCTAATGCCTTAAGGGCAAGAACTGACTTGTCTTGTGGATGTCATTAGTAGCTAATACATTTTGACTCTACCATAACATAAAGAAAATCCCAGAAATTTAGGTTAAAGCCTGATGTTTATTAATCTAGATGTTACAAGAAATATTGATTGCGAAGTGCCTTTCTCTTCCCTAGCCTTGCGGCAGACTGGGGTATGTTCTGCGCTTCAAGAAAGCCAGGGTATCTCTCAAGATTTCATTAATTTGAGGTTTGCTTCATAAAAAAATATGAGACTATTTTGGGATCTTGAGCACTGTCATACTCAGCTTTTCTGAACACCGCTGCACCACGCATTTCAAAAACACAGCTGGGCTACATTTCTAAAAACCACTACAGATTCATAAATTTGGAAAAACAAAGTTATACTGAGCATGTTGCTAGCTATAGGTCAGAAGAAAAAGGTTATTAGGAAGAGCTAAAAAGGGTCATTAATCTTCCATATATTGCAGCAGCTCAATATTGTAGCAGGATGAAAACCACCTGAAAATCTCTGGACACAGCTTTAGGAGTTCCAGAGCATATTGGCAATTGAGATAATAATAATGATAGTCTGTGATAGATGGCAGATGAGGGAAAATCTTGATTGAGAGTTGATGGGTCCCTATTAGTTTCTGTGCTTTGTTGTGCTGCATCTGGGCAAGCCTCTGGGATTCGATTTGGCAGCTGGTTTGTGAGCCAGGAAAGTCAGATGCAGCCTTAAACTTTCAGCTTTCTGGAAGTGACATCTGGTTGAGTGTGATCTCATTTTGCGTTTTGTTTTGTTTTGTTTCTCTCCACCTCACCCCACCCCCCTCTCCTTTTTTTTTTTTTTAGTAGGGATTATAGACTTGTTGATCGCAGTGTCCTGAAAATGTTTGGGAAATTATTTATTTTTCCTTTTTTTTTTTTTTTTCCTCTCCTTGGTGAGAGAGGGTTGGCTCACTTGGCAAGAAATTCAAGAGTAGGTCATCTAAGACCTGAGTAAATATAAATTTCTCATTTTCAGCGGTGTTCAAGCATATTTTTAGGCCTGGCAATGTTCCTCATTCACATACATTTTTACTGTAGGCTGCACAGATCATGCACTGCTTGATGATACAGACTTACAAATCACGTGTTTGACGTATACTTACGGCACTTAATATTTTTTTCTCTTGAAAATGCCCAAGTGTTTTTCAAAGACATGGAGACAGCAGTGGCACATAGCAAATTCTTGAATTAGGAACTGGGGTTTTACAAAACCACACAGCACAGTATACACAGCTCCAGAGGGAAAACTTTATTAGGCAGAATTCGCATTCTCTATTTGGAGTCTGAGCAGTGCAACTACTACAGAGTGATACAGCATCTTTAAGAAAGACACGAGTTTTGTTAGAACCTCATTTCTATGTCTTTTTGGAAAGAGGCACAGCTCATCTTGCAACGTTAAAACTGTTGTACTTTTTAAAGAAACTGGGTTTTAATTGCGAGTCTCAACCTCAATACACCCAGTGTTACTTAGCTTATCACATGCAGCAAGAATACAGCCTGTGGGAGTGGAGCAGCAGGGCTTGCATTGATTTCACAGCCTCTCTGCACTAGAGTTAAAAACTTAGTAGGATACTTTGGGTGGTTGCCTATCAAAATTCATGTTTAACATTTCTTCTCTCAGCAGCACAAATAGAAGTCAAGGAGTGGGGAGGCTGTAATAGATCGCTTTGTGCTAGATTCTTTCCTGCTTGGTCTTTTATACACTTCTTTTGTGCAGAACATTTTATAAAGGAATGACAAATTAGATAAACATCACATGGCACTTCAGATCTGCGTGTGGAGATTGATATTCAAACTGCAGAAGCAGTAGGTCAGAGACTGCTGTTTACAGCAGTGTGTGATTAGAGGGAAAGACTTTTTTTCAGAAATCATCCAACAAAATGGAGCTCTGTGGTACTGTCATCCCTTGAAGTGAGGACTCAGCCTTAATCCTTTCAGATCGAACTGACGGCAATTTACAAAATGCAGCCTTGTTAACATGATGATTGCAAAGTTTTCTTCCTTTCATCTGTTCAGTAGGCTTCAGATTTTCATTTTTCTGTAACTGGCATTTGATTCTGGGCTTCAGCTTACATCAGACACAGCCTTTCGAACACTGCATCTTCAGTCCTCTATTGATGACTTGTAGCTATTGGACATCACCTGAAAATGTGACAGGAACTGGTCCCTCTCCTCAGCTAGATGAGATAAATGAGGCAATGTTAATTAGCTATGGGCCATATTCTGCAGCACTCTGTGAATGCTGTCTTTCTTCATACTCACAGAAGTGGCAGAATAGAGCTCTGACTTGAGGGCAGTTTTTGAATCCTGGTATGGAGATTTAACCAGGCAGTTGGAGTCCAAGCCAATGACATTTGTGTCACTAAGCTTTCAAACCCTGCTCATTGCTCTGAAAAAAAAATCTAGAAACATCTGACTCTGCAGTGAATAACAACAGAAATGTTTGACACTTCTGAAGCAGTTAACATCTGCTCATATATTAGTTAATTAACAAAGTAATATTAATCTTTGGAGAAACCCTATCTTTCATCATATGTAGAAAATAAAAGGAGATAGCACTGCTGACACAAGGATTGCCCAGGCTGCACATTGATCTTGTCATTTTAAATTTAAAATTTGTCCAGAAAGAAAGAGCTGCATTTTGAAGCCTCCCATTGACTTCACTCTGTCTTGACTAAGGGCCCAAGTGTTACTTATCCACATTAGTTACACCACGTCTGGTTTTATTTGGTTTCTCTTGACCCCTTCTAAATGCCATTGTGGAGGTAGGCTTACCACCTGTTCCATATTACACAAAACCACAACTATGTTGGCTTTGCATATGTATATTTGACAAGTTGTCTCCTCAAATTGTTTGGAATTAGTTAGAAATGATGTGACTAAACCAGCTATTAGCCACTGTAAGGTAAATGTCATGAACTCCTTTATCAGTATTATCTATACACCTCTTCCAATACTAAACATTTTTCCTCTAACACTTCTGTCAGAAAGGGACAGTGTGTTGTCATCATATTATTGACGTGGAACTGAGAGACATGAGGTGAATTTCAGCTCTGGATTCAAACACGGATATTTAGATGCTGGCATGTATGCAAGGTATCTAAGCTCCTGTTACAGTTGATGGGGACCTAGTCCATAGAGCCTGGAGTTCAATTGTCCTCACCCTAAGGTGATATCCAGTGGGTCCTCATTGAATCATAGAACAGTTGAGGATGGAAATGACCTCTGCAGGTCATCTCGTCCAACCTCCCTGCTCAAGCAGGGCCACCTAGAGACCGTGGCCTAGGACCACGTCCAGGTGACTTTTTAATATCTTCAGGGATGGAGACTCCACAACATCCCTGGGCAACCTGTGCCAGTGGTGGTCACCCGCACAGTAAAAATGTGTTTCCCTACTTTTGAGTAAGGACCTGCATGAATCTGGGACCGACTCAGAGAAAGTGTGACAGGACACACAGGGACATCTCAGCCAGCACCTTCAGCTGCGCGGCACAGTGTGACGCAGCCATGGTGGTCTGTGAGTAGAGCACCGCTGTTGTCCTGGGCCAGCTCCTGAGGTTTGCTTTAAGAATTAGCTTGATCAACGACAGTAAATCAAGAACTTCTGCATCACATGCTGTTGGGCAGGGCAGATAAAACCACAGAATGGTTTTGGCGGAGCCAGGAATTAAACTTGCTTCTCCAAAAGTTTCCTCCTCGTTATTCAGCTAGAAATGACATGCAAACCATATAACAAAAATGTCACTGGATGTGTTCATTCTGTAATCTAAAGGTTATGCCACTTGGTGGGAGATGGAGAATAAAACATTCATAAGGCAAAGAGGCCTAACTTGTGCAATTGATATAAAATTGTTCAGTAAAACACACACACATAGAGCTGACTGCAAATATCACTGTATTGACATAACATGCCCACTGGGCCCGGCAACTGAAATGGCAACCAAGCTATGGAGAGCACTCTGGCCTGGAATTTAGAGGGGGGAATGAAGAGAGATTCAGCCATGAGCAGCTAGTACCCAATAAAGAGCAATGTTAGAGAGGCTGTTTAGATAAGAGAAACGGGAAAAGTGTCACCTTTCCTGAAAGAGAGATGTCTTTATTATATTCGATCTGGAAGGGCACTTTATGATCATTAAGAAGTCTCTTGTTTCCATAAAACAGAGGAAAAATAGAAATAAGCAATAAATCTCTGAATCTTCCTGCAAAAATAACCAGAGGTAAACAAAATAATTCCCAACACCCCAGGATTCTGAAATCATGCTGGACCTAGAAACAGATGAGAAAAATACACAGACATATATCTTCCTCAGTGGTTTTCATTTTTGCATTTAGGCACAAACAGAATTGATGTGCTAAAATACAGAGAGAGGGAACATGTACAGTCAGCTTACATCTATCTCATCTGGACTCAAGTGATGCTGAAAAGCCAGATGGCAAGACTTTCCTCCATTTTGTGACCTCTTGTTGAGAGTGCAGAAAAGCACCTGGCCATTTATCTAAATAAAAAAATGAAGGTTTAACCTTTTTCCTGCTGTTGCAAAATATACTCGCTGTGCTTGAATGCGTGTTGCTTTGTAAATCCATCTAAGAAGCTGGAATTTCTGTGCGAAGTTCCAATTATAAGCAAATCACTTACTGTAAACATGCTTCTGTGGAGTTTGTTGAAGGCTTTGCAAACAGATTTTTTTTCTTTTTTTTTTTTTTCCTGTGCTGGGGCAATATGAGTGAGTGAGATCAGCAGAACAACCCTCAGCTATTTTTATGCTTACTCTGCGATATTTCTCAGGAGCAGCAATTTATAGGTGTTGTGAGCTGGCGCCCCTCACTGAGGCTTTGGCTGTTTATTTACTCATGATGATATTTAGCTAATTTCGTTCTCTTCAGTACCGGCCCCTGTAACTGCAATGATCCAGCGGTGATTCATACACATCCCGTGTTTCTTCTTCTGGATTACAGCACTTTACGGTGCCTTGGTCTCTGAACAGCACAGGCAGAAGTAAAAATGTTACGTAAGAGCTTCTACTGATATGGACCCATCTCTGTTTTGGTTTTGTTTTTGTTTTTGATTTTTTTGTACAGCCGGGCTGCTGAAGTTAATGCTAAGGTAAGAGACTAGAGATGCTGTAGGCCATCACACAGTCTTTTTGGTTTAATTTATTGGGAAGGTGAGTGAACCTCTGACCTGGAACACTAATATCTGTCTAGCAAGGGGCAAATACATGACAAGGTACTGCATGTGCTGCTCAGTGCCTGGCACACCTATTCCAGCTCTCTCCTTTTGTGCCGTGCAGCCAGGCAATTTTCCCTCAGTTCATGCCAGAGTTGGTTAAACTTATGTTCAAATATGCAATTCTTTTCCATCAAAGGCAACAATATTAATAATATGGCCAAATAACATCCTTAAAGCCTTGTATTTGTTGTTTAGGATGAGTGCACTTCCAAAGAAGAGTATCTTCAGGACAGTAAAGCATGCTGAATGCATATTTAATCCTCCTTTAATGCCTCCTTTGCCTTACATTGTGGAAAGTCTATTTTGCTCACTCCTGGATGTCTGACTCCCCAAGACAGCCGCTAGCTTTTGAACTTCTGTCTTCTTTTGATGTCCAGTTCATGTCTGGGCCAGAACAAAGGATGGAGATCTATTGGGAAGGACAGAGAAGTCTGGTCTGGCCAAGTCTCACAGCCATTCAAAGAAGCTTTGTTATTTTAAAGAAAAGTTATTAAACTATTAAACTCTATTTATGTAACATATTATCAGAATATATGAATCTATTAACTGAACACATTAATCACAAGATAAAATGTTATTTCTGCGACACCAAACACCAAGACAACAGGAATCTCTTCCTCTCCAAACACAGCATGCTCCCCACCTCTTTCTCCCCAGTGAGGCTGTCAGTCCCAAGCATGACCTGCCCCTGCCACCACCTCCACTTCTCCTACCCCCAGCAGCCAGGGAGATGCTGCTGGAACAGGGAACGCGCCGGCTGCCTCGGTGGTGCCACGTGCGGCAAAAGAAATGGGGGAAATGGGGTGTCTTCAGTGCCAAAACGAGTGTGCGTGAGGAAACCTTCCGCTGATCCTTGTGAAGTGCAGAGGAGAAATCTCTGAGCGAGTGACACAGAGTATGTCAAGGTGCCTGAACATTTCCAGTTTTACCTGAAACAAAGGCTTCTACCATATGTTCCACAATGATACAATGGGTTTTGATTAAGTTTGTTTGCCATCGGGTTTCCAATTTTTTTTTTTCTCTTTTGTCATTTGCAGCATGTACTTGTTGTTTTATGACCCTATTGCACATGTGCTCGAGTGTTCTGGCTTGTGCAGAGACATTTTCTGCAATTGCTTATTCTGTGATTCTTCTTTACAGAGCTGCAAGCTCACATCGATGTCAATGAGTATCCTGACATATTTGCATTTTGTGATTTAAATACGAATGAACAGATCCTCTTACTGATGTGCCCAGAGACAGTGGTGAGGGGTGTGGTATGGCAACCTGGATGATCCAGATTTGTTATGACATTCTTCCTAAATTATTGAATCCATCTTGCTCTACGCTAATTAGGTCTCTCTGGTGATAAAACCAGACCTGGCAGAAAATGGGAGCTTAATTAACTTTCATGAAACATTTAGACAATAATAGACCTATGAACAATTAGTAACCTGCATTTACAATGCACAATCTCATTTATTTTTAAGTAGTTGTAAAATTAGTGAATAAATGAGCAATAAATGCAATATATTTGCATTGAAATAATTTCATGCAATATGTCATGGGGTTTTTTACAGTTAAAAAGTAGTTTGCATCATCTTTATTATGAAGATTATGGCATAATATGAAAATAAAAACGTGTCCCCTAATGACTCAAAATGGATTAAGTTATTGAGAAGCTTGTATGGGATTTTATTTGATCCAATTTTATTAAATATTTTCCTTAATGATCTTGAAGAGGGAGGAAGCTGCATGATGATGAAAGTATCAGCATTACCGAGACCAGAGAATACATGCAGAAAATAAATGCTACAAAGGGATCTAGACCAATAGAAACCTGAGAAGACAAAACCAAATTAAAATAAAACTCAAGAAATACTAAGTAGTAAATACAAAGGCCAGTGATCTGCAAGAGCAGAAGCTCTGTATGAGTTGAAGAGAATTCAGAAAAGAAGGGGAGAAATTGCTTGATCCCTGTAGAAATGAGTGCCAAGGAAAGATTGAAAGGGCAATTCACCTGCCCTGCTTTGTGATAGAAAGAGCGGGGGTCGAGGCTGTTATACTTTTTTGTGTTGGTTTATGGGAAATCTGTGTCAGAGTTTGGAAGGGAGCTTTACCGGGATAATGCGAGAGCTGTGCATCTTGCCTGCTGTCTCATTTCTGAAAACTGGTTCTGCTCAAATGCTCCAGAGGAATTGCACTTCGGTACAAGCCTTGCATTGAGGTGTCTTGAGGGGGAGAGCAGTCGCTTGTCCGTGAAGGTTTAAGAGGAATGAGCTGAAAAGATCAAATGTAGCACCAGCAAGACCGAATTCCAGCCTGTCAGAATCAGTGCAGTTGTTTCAAGAGCAATGCAAAGAGCAAATGAGCAAGAGATCCGAACTAAAACCTCAAATCCAAATGCTCCACAACTGTACAGACTTTGTGCTCGCTTTCATCATAAGGAGAGAATCTACACACTGGATGTGAGCACTCCCCAAGTGATGGCGAAGATCTCTTCTTGATTTTCCTCCCCACCTTATAGTTCCAGGATCTCTCTAACTTAGTGTTGGGTTTTATCCTTTTTTTCAATGCACTATCTTCACAAGTCCAGTTCTCTTCCACCCCTCCAGTCAGCCGAGGTCAGCAAACCTGCTCTCCAGAGGAATCTGGCTGAGCACACTGCTGATGTGGCACTGCAGTATACTAGGCCTGGGCCTGACCTGGACTACAAATGAGCATCAGCAGGGAATAAAAACAGAAGTGAGCTCTTTTTCTGTCCTGTATCAGCAGAGTGTCATTGTATATTTTTTTCACTTTGGTTTAAAAATCAATGAAATAGAATGTTTCTGTCATTACTGCAATCAAGAACTGGTGTCAAACTGGTATTTTTTGCTTGCATCTCCTTTTATCCATTATTCTGCAGACAGGCTACCAGGTTTGCCCAGTCTTCATGTGCTGCAGTTCATCTCCAGATGGTACCAGGCAACGGCAGCTGGGGACAGCCTCAGAGCTGCTCCAAGGTTCCACCAGTGCGGTGGGGATGTCTGCTGTGCAAAAGAACCCAAGTTATTTGGATTCACATTCATCTTTGAAAACCTTTCTTTAAATAGAAGTAAAAACATAATTACAAAATGATTCACAGTAGCAGCAAGCCACCTCAGCTTTAGGTGGTCAAGGAGAAAAAAGGAGGGGACAGGAGGAATAGGTGTCAGGTGTTCAGTTCCTGACCCATTACCCGGGTGTGGCAGGTACTGTGGGACCCCGTGTGAGCCGTTTCAGTGCCTGCGATGGACTCGAAGCTCAAAACCAGAGACAAGTGCTTCGGCCTGCCTTGTAGGCAGGGCTGCCTTTGGTAGCTGCTGCTGCCTGTGGTTGGAGCACGGGCAGCAACTGTCCCCGCCGTCCCGAGGCAGAGCCAGCGCCTGGCTGTGCTGCCTGCTGCACAGATGCAATTGCTGGCCACTCGTTTGAACCCAGATGCCAGTGTCTATTTTAGGCTCTGCAATGGTTGGATCAAATGCAACCATTTATTTCTGTGCCTCTGACAAATCAAGGTGATATTCTTGCTTGACCCTAGGCTGGGAGTTGTCCTCTGCTGCTTCCCAGAGTGAGGCTCTGTACTCATTAGGAACAGGATATATAATATTTAAAAAAAAAGCCTAATATGAGAACTTGCTGCATGCCCTACATAAAAGACTTTTTTACAGTATTTTATTTCATCTTGTGAGAACTGTGTCTTCCAGAAAGTAGCTCAGAGATTGACTTGTGCATTAAAGCCTCATGCCCTGCTGTCATTGCACATAAATCTAATTAAATTAAAGGTTCAGATTAACCAACACAAAGGTCTCCTCTGTAGGGCTCAGTCCCACGCTTTCTGTTGTATCTCATTCCATCAATTTATTCAGTGTCATGTCTCATTACTCTGCATCACTCACTATGCTCCGAACAAGGAGACACAAATCGTTCCTGCAGTGCCCTGGCACTACCACAGCAAACAGCACTTGAGGGCATCGGCAGCTCACTCCCAGGACTGTAATGGCACCTCTGCAAAAAAATTCAGATCAGAATTGTTTGCTGGGACTGCGTGACAGAATTTGCTAATACACTTCTCTAGGAAGGCACTTACTGCAGGACAGAACTGGGAGTGTGAGAGCATTGTCAAATGCTTTTTTCTCTATAATAAGCTGACTGAGCTAAAACTTTACTACCCTGGAAAATGCTCTGTGCATTCACTTTGTATTTTACCTTTTATCAAAATTGCCGCTTTGGGGAATGGACATTGAATATGTGTACTTTTAAACTTAAAATAATTACTTGTTATTTCCAAATAAACCTACAATTTCTGCTATTCTTGAGCTGGACTGAGATAAGCTGAGACTTCCTGCTCTTCCGTCAGTTTACATGATTACGCCATCATATTTTCTGTATTTTTGTTCCATTTTTTACTCACTCTTGTATTGTGATGTCAGCTGCATGACAGCTTGAACTTTCTATTCTTTAAGCAGACTTCCAGGTCTTTCATGAACATTTTGTCAGTAGGTCTTGTGCTCAAGGTTCATTCATGCAGACAAACTCAATAACCTGAATGTTTCCATTCTTCTGATTGCCTGTGCTTTGAGAGTTCATCTAATGGTGTCTGTTGAGCTGTACCTGAAAAGAAAGTCATATAATGTCACCCATGTACACTGAGGGAAGGAGGCTAGGATTTATATTCTCAGGTGTGTAGATATACATCTGAATTGCTATCCACAAACAGGTAAAAATGGTCACGTGCAAAAGCAAGCTGTGAAGAAAGTTGATAAGCTGCATTCTTGCAATAAACAAACAAACAAATAAATAAATTGATCTGCCCTAACTGCATCTTAATTTAAATATGAGTCAAAAATATTATGTTGTTGAAACGACAATAAAATAGAACACACAAAACTATGATATCTGAACAAGAATACCAAAGGGCATATGAAGCAAAACTTTGGTCAGTCTCATTGAGATGTCTGTTGCAGCACTGTGTCCTCTCTCAGGTACCATTCTACAAATCTGAGGTAGAACAGCTGGAGAGAAGACAAGGGAGAAGTACAAAAATGCCAGAAACCTTAATCTGTGGACTCGAAGGGAAGGCTGAAAGAACCAAGTTGGATGGAAGCAATTAGAGAAGTTACTGAAGTGAGACACAATAATCTTCAAATATGTAAAACAGAACTGCACAGAAGGCAGTTGAATGTTCTCCATATCCATTACAAAGATGAAGTAATTGGCTTAAATTCCAACAAGGGAGATTTAACTTAAACATTAGGCCACATTTGCTACCAGTGCAGCTAGCTAAGCTCTGGAGCTGACTGCTGGGGAGCCTGGGGTTTCTCCATCACCAGAGCCTTTTAAGAACAGACGAGCGGATACGAGGCTGGCACAGACAGAGCTGAGCTGGTCCTGCCTTGTGCATCGTGATGGGCTAGATGACCTCTAAACCTCTTCCAGCCTGCTTTTCTTTGATTCCTATGAAAATTCTGAAAATGTTTGCTGCCGTCTAATGAGGACAGCAGTGAGAACCCATTCTTTGGTGATGATTTGTTTGGGACGCTCTTACTGCAAAAGCTAGAAACTTGTACGTTCAGGTTTGTACTTTTGCACTTTTATGGGTGAGGAAGCAAAGGTAGAGTATGGGCTAGAGTTTATTTAGTTGTGGAGTCTCTTAGTTACCTTGTCTAGTTAAACACAGTAAAAATGTCAGTACAGGTTCCAACTCTCTCATTTCTCTCAATCAGAAATTAAACTTGCTTCTGCCAGCTGGGTCCCTTCCTTTTGATTGATAAAACAGCACTGAGCTGTTCATCATTTTTCTTTGCTGCTCAGCCCAGAGAATCAGCTCATTGAAATTCTTCAGGGTGGTTATTTTGCAAGAATTGCTATAGAAATGCAAATCATCGTTGCTGGTTAATGAAATACCTTTCAGCAAGTAACAATATCTTTTGGCTATCCAATATGTTTTTGTTGCCTCATCTTTTCAATGATTCTTGAAAAAACTGACGTTTTTACAATTCTTTCCCCTTCTGATGACTTCTTAGTTCTGTCTTCTGTTGTTTGCCAGGTGCTGGAAGTGACTAAATTATTTATTTGGAATATATAATCTGATGAATATGCCAGCTTCTATTTGAAAATAGTTTTGAATCAGCAGGGATTTCTGCAAATGTGGCTGGTATTTATAAGTGATTTCTAGATAGTTTGGAGGAACCTGCTAATGGCTGGTAAACTTCAACAATTCATTATTCAGATGGTGTAACTGAGCTGTTAAGCCACAGTGTTCCTATTCCCTGACTAGATAACTGAAAGATTTTAAACAGGTAAATGGTGAATAACAAATGAAGAGTAATAGTCTTGTGTGCAGGAGAACCCTTCTCTATGAAGGGAAACAAAACAGCTTTCATCCTATTAGCAAAATCCCATTTGTGTGCACGTTAGCAGACATAAGTATACATTAATGCCTATAAAAGCCATTTTGCATTCAGGTGCTGGCTGCCCTGGTTTTGAGCCAGAGGCAGTGGAAGAGGGACCATCTCCCCCTTCAGATTCCCTCCTGCTCTCTTTGAGGGGCTGATGAAGCTGAGATGCAGATGGCAGCTTTATGGTATGTTAGCCCCTCTCCTGCCATTAGCAAATGTGTCAGCGATACCAAGGCTGCTTCAGAGCCTACAAAAAGTGTTCACGTTGGTTTAGGGGGTGGTTCCCAGGCACTTAGAGTAATTTTCCCCAGCGTACTCAGAACATCTGCATGGGCTCAGCAGATGTGATGTGGGGTCTAGGGTAGGGCCACAGCCTTCAGGAGCAGCAGCTGGTCACCGGTGGACGACCTGCAGTGCCTACAGTGGTGGGAAATGCTTGTGACCAGACTACTGAAGCTGCTTTTTGGTGGCTGGGGGACTGTAAGGGATGCATCCTACAGTGTATCTCAGCAATGAACATGCTCCGAGTGATCCTTGCCGTCTCCTGCAAGAAAGCAGACAGCAAAACGTAGGTCAGCACTTGCTAGTCAAAATCCATTCGCCCACAACTAAACACCAGTGATATCTCAGCTAAACTTTTAGAAAACTCCTTGTCCCATTGCTAACTCTGCACACTGGATGCCGCTCCACACAACATCTGTTACAATATGTCCTCCTGGCACCTGCGCTTTCTCAGCATCTTCTAGTTTCCAGGTACTTACACTTTGATAGATATAAACAAAAAGTGTGGATCTTTTTATATTGATTTCAAACATAGTCTGCATTTCCACACTAGTATTGGTAATATATCTATTACAAGTAACCATTGTCCTTTCTGCCTAGGAGATGCAGGAATCTTTGTCATTACCACAGTGCAAAAACTTCAATTTTCTTACTATCTGCACCATTGATTTCCCATGATTCATATCCTCTGGTTGTTATGGAAAAAATGAAGCTTTCAGTACCTTTGCATATTTTGCGATACTGCAAGTTTTTCCAGACTTTGATGAAGGAAGACAGGGTTCCTTCATTCTTTCCTAGATTCTCTGGGTCAGCTTCCTTGCTGAAAGAAATATAATTTCTGTTTCTGAATATTGAATGAAAATACACCCTTCACCTTTTTTCTATTACTATATTTGTTTGCATCTTGTTTTTAATTATTGAGTTATTTGGTTTGCTGCATTTGGAAATAGCCTATATTTGTCAGTAACTTTTTGTACTGATTATACCATTGCACTCTTTGAACAAGCAATCAGAACAAAGGATGCCCTGCCGTCAGTGAACTGAAGGTCACTTAGGATGTCCTGCCACAGAAAATCAAATCTTCCCTTGGCAAGCTTTACCAAATTATAAGAATACTGGGAGATGTTTTGGTCTTTTTATTGTCCAGGGATTAGTGAAATGAAGAGTTGGCCATGTGCTAGCTTATCCTGCCCATCAAAAAGTGCAAGCAACAACAAGGCTGACCCTAATTGTTAATCTTGGCTGTGTAAGAATTCCTTGATTTTTATTTTTGCAAACCTGCATATTTTCCAGTGTGACCAGAGATATACCAGGCATGGATCAACAGCTCTCGTGCACTCCAGGTGACTTTTATACCATTGTGCTCCATCTGGGCTATCCCAGAGCTGTCGCTGTGAGGGGAACTGAGAGTTTTAATCTCTCAGACCAAAGAGGACATGGTCTCTTGTCTCCATCACCCTAATTGCTGAGCTGTTTTCCCATAGGGAATGTCATGATTGCCTTGGTCTTGTTTGGGGCTGTAGGTTGTGACACCTGATCTCCTATACATACCTCACTCAGGGTGCAAGGATGGGGTCTCAGCTCTGGAGAGAAGAGAAATACCAGGCCTGGTCCTCAACAGTATTCCTCTTCCGTGGATTTAGCCATCCCACGTGTCAGGTGCTGGCTCATGGGAGTCCCTTGCAGTCTCCTCTACCTCCTCCATTTGTCACTCCTGACTGCAGACGCCTTGTATTTAGGTGTGGCAAAGAGGAATGCGGCAGTGCCCAAGTCCTTCTGTACGTATAGCCCTTAGAACTTACGTGAGTTTAATGATGTAGGGGTTTTTTTCCCCATGCAGCTTAATTTAAATGTATTATAGCTTTTATTTTTGTGTTCATGTAAATCTGTGCATGTTCAGCTTCTATTTTGTATCCATTTCCACAAACCCAGTAGGAAGTGTGGGCAGCTTTCTCCCAGCCACACTGAATTTCAAGTGTTTCCATATCATTTGTCTCTACTCATGATAACGATTCGGATTTTTTTTAAATGTTGATTTATGGCTGTTTTCTGCAAGTGGCCTAGGTGGACTTGAATGGAAGGAAGCTCTTAGATCTTGTATTTGATCCTTGGAAATCAAATTGTAATTATCGATTTGGGAAATAAATGGGAAATTTCTTAAATGACTCTCACTGATGACACACTCTCAGTATAAAATAACCTGCTCTGAGGGAACCTTCAGCCTTGCTGGAACACAGCTCCCCTGTGAACTTGGCCACCAGCACCAGGAAAACATAACTAACGAATGAAAGTAACTGAATGTTAGATGGCCATGGCTGCACACTTAGGTGCTGTCATTTCATCTGACTTAGTCAAGAAACAAATGGCCTCGAAATGAGATGCCCGAATCCAGGATCAACACTCACCACTGCCAAACCTTGATTTCTATCCATAGGCTTGCAGTGTGAGTAGTCTGTAAGATTAAAAACATACTTTTTTTAGGAAATATACGGTAATAAGTTCATGTTAGACAAGATTTTAAGTGAGAAGGGAAAGGTGAGGTGACATCTGCAGTGGGAAAGCTGTGTTTATTAACTCTGCCACTCTGATTGTAATCTGAAAATACAAAATTGGGGCTGCAGTGACTAGACTGTGCTTTTTTTTTCCTTTTCACTTTTTGATAGAAGATCTTGGCGAAAAAAGCAAGCAAACAGCTCAAATCATAGGAGCAGGCAGCTGAGTGTGAAGGTAGTGGTTTCTGAGGGTGAATTGATGGGCTCTACTCCGTATCTTCAGCTTGTTACTGTTACCTATGTTATGCAGACAAGAGGCACAGTGCTGCCATTCCACAATGATTTCTGCCTGTAGTAGGGAATTTGATTTATTTTACTTCTCCTGTCAATTAGGATTTTGACTTTCAGGTGCTGGGCAATCGTGTTTTCAAGTATTTCCTAGAAATTATTCTCTTCTTCGGGTTGTAACATAATTCCTAACACTTGGGGGAATTGTAGCATTCTGTAAGCTATTTGACTTACTTTGCCTCCTGTAATGTGCTAAACAATAGCCAAGAAAACAGAATCACTGTTTTTCCTTCATGCTTTTCCTTTCCTAGCTATCCAGGCTTTGCCAAGCTCAGTGCACATAGCTGTATTTAATTTAAACACAATGCAAATGCAGATGCACATAAAAGATCAGCAGAATTAATTAGGTTCGGAGTGCTGGGAGAGCCATTGGGAAGGTTCTCACCAGGCTGGTACTCCCTGTCAGCATTTCCTACACACTCTGCTGGGTCTGTAAGCTCTGTATGACATCTGACTCAAGCACTCCTCTAATTTATAGCATTGACAATTAAATGACAGTTCTCCAGACTCTGCCTGAGGGAACAAAGCTATAATAGACTTTAGAGGTAAAGCTACTGTATTGCAGGATTAATTTTGTATAAAACACTAATGTTAACACGGTGATGCCCTTCAGCACATATAGTTATTCAATAAGTTAAAGGTTTTTATGATATTCCCCTTGACATTTAATAGCATCCTTTAATAAGTTAATGTTCCCATGCAGATTTTTTCTGCTGGCATCTAGCAATCCAAAGTAGCTCTAATTTGCAGGTGTTCTTTGCTGTGTTTGTGATGAACTAATAAAATTAATCAATCAAAGGCTCCAAACACACTGCAGGTTTGAATGGTTTTTTGATTTCTGTAATCACTTATTTTAATGGCCGATAAACCAGAGCTGAAACAACATTTGGTTTTAGTGCAGAGAGTAGTGATTATACAACTGTTTCGTTGGGGCTTTGAGCAGTGGTCGCTGTTGTTCTTTATGCATCTATAGCTTAGCTAATTCACTGGGACCAATTCACCCATTACTCTGAACATCCTCTAAAATTTAGTGGACTGAAACAGTTTGGTGTGTACAGAATTGTTATGCGATTCTGCAGCTGATAATGGAAGAAGAAGAAGAATTTAAGACAAAGAGATATTCCTATGATAGTGTGGCAAGATCTGCCAAGGTGCTTAACAGAAAGGGAGCCTCGGTGCAAAATTTTATGTATTTATCTGAGAGAAGGGTTGGAGGTGTGAAAGGAGAGCTGCAGCTGGGACCTTATTCTTTATTCATAGAATCAGAATCATTTCAGTTGGCAGAGACCTTCAGGATCATCGAGTCCAACCATAACCTAATTTAACTCTAGCACTAAACCATGTCCCTAAGAACCTCATCTAATTGCTTTATTCAGCTAAAAACATGAGCAAAAAGTGGTATTTGATAAAAAGGTACTGTCCCCCATTTGTGTGGCAGACTGCAAGCTGGAAGGGGAAAATGCTGTTCCTGCTGCCTCCCCAGAGTTCTGTGCAGGCGAGGACAGGTTGAGGTTCTCCATGCGAGCCCCACTGCTCGCGTTTGCATCAAGCAAGCACTGCATATTACCTCGCTGCTTGCTTTTAAGCAGTTTCTGCCCAACAGTCAGATTGCAAGTTGCTTTTCTGAGTGACTGGATTGTACTGCAGTGATGGAGTCTCTGCTGATTTCTTGTGAAAGATACCAGCTCTCAAGCGGGTATTTGTCACTTGACTCATGTCTCAGAAACACTCATCACTGCATCGCTGTTGTGTGTCAACACGTGGGGTAAGCTGTCTCCAGGATGCTCTGTTCCCCAGCACTGGTGTGTTTGATAATAGGAAGTACTGATGAGATGAACCATACTTTATAGTGGCTGAAGGCAAGTATCAAAAGGAAGAGTTAAGGATTTTTCCTTTGTGCTTTTCATGTCCTTTCATCTGGCACAAATCTGACAAAAGGTCCTTGACAGGGTCGGAGGGGCTACTTTTAAGACACCAGACTCCTGCAGCCTGGAGAAGTTTGCGGCTGGAATTGGCTAGTGTGTGGTCTGACTGACATTTCTTTGGCCTCTTTCTGTTTAATTCCCACACGCCTTACTTTGATCACACCACGATGTTCCTGTTCAAATGAAAATGCATTGAACATCTCTTGTGCCAGCCCAGAGCCACACCTGCAAAAAAACACTGCTGTGGGAAGGGGGCAACACCCTTATAAAAAACTTTCCCATTCTGGGGCTTCATCCTGAGGTCCAGCTTTGCTTGCCAGATCTAAGCAGCACTAACTCCTGTTTGAGCTATGCAAATGGAATCAGGGCCAAGTGATCTTTCCCAGCATTTATTAATTTCTGTTCTATTTCTAACTATTGATTTTTGCAATCAAATCACACGTGTGGCCTTTTGTCCAGTCAGCACTGCCCCACAATCAAGTCGTTCATTAAAATTCATTGTTGCAATGCCAAAAAATGAAATCTAGTTCTTTATCTGAAGTCAAACATTTTGGCGATAAAACCTTCCTGGTCAAATTAATTCTTCCTGTTGGGGACAGCAAGAATGAGTGCCAACAATTTAAGTCTATTTCAATTTGCTTTAGTTGGATGTATAATTACTTTTCTACATCTAATCAATTTCCATACTGTAATTGCAATTATCAAATAATGGAAAGACTGTTTGGAAATTTTGGAAAGCAAGATCTTGTTAAGATTTTGTTAAAGAAAAATCTCTGAACAGTTTCAATTTGTTTTCATTTCACCCCAGAGGATTCTTACTTCCCACCATCCTAAGTCAAAGGGTAAAATGCACAACGGCAATTGGTAAAGATAAATATCTTCAGGATGATTCATAACATCCAGGGAAAGGCATATTCTTGTCTGATTCAAAACATTCCCCAATGTCTTTTAGTTGCAGAGTAAGCGCAAACTCTTAGCCTGTGACTGCAGCTGGCATGGCATAAGGAGGGAAAACCTGTTGACTTTGTCAGCAGTGGATAGAGAGGGAGGTGCACAAGCCAGAGGGAAATGCCTGAGACCAGTTTCAGACAATGTGAGGACTTGCAAACATAAGTCATCTCCATGGGGACATAAAATCTGATGGATCATAAGAAGACAATGTGGTACTCTCATTCATTGGACCATTGCTTTTGTGTCTAGACACATTAGAGCACAGACCTTAGGTTTGAATGGCCTGACCAAGAAAAACATTAACAATAAAAACCCAAAGAGGTGGTGCTCAGCATTCTACCTGGTGCAGTAATATCCCACCCAGCTGAAGAAGGAAGCTGACACCTCTTGGGGCTGCTCTGGCAGATGGGGTCAGACCAAGGACTCTGCATTCTTCACATTTTCTTTGTGATCAAGACTGGTTATGTGTATATTAACACGACAGCAGAGCCTCTGGGCTGTAATGTCACCACAGGAACTTCCCAGAGGTGGGTAAGACCAACCAGGGAATGTGAGTGATGCGAAAGACATGGCAAGACAGCAGAGGATCAGCTGGGCATCCTCACAGACCGAGAGCAGAACTGCAAAGAAGGGCTGATAACATATTTGCAGCCTCAGACTGGCTGTTGTGTGGCTCAGAGCTTCTGCATATCCCTGCTGTGAATTTGGGTTTGGGTAAGTCATAATGTATCAACCGATCCTCTTGTAAAATGAACCCAATTGACTGAAGAGAAGGATGCTAAAAGCATTCAGTCTGTTGCTCTTGGAATATAAGGGAGGCCCAGTAAAGAAAATATCAGATGGTATGAAGTGTGATAATGCTGGTGTTTTCTGTGTGGTAATAATAACAATGCAGATCACAATCCTGCCGTCACCATCTCTATTTGACGTGGAATAATGAAGAAGCAGACAGAGAAAAATCCTGTCCATGCAATTTGTACCACAGCCAGCAAATCAACTGAGAGATTCAGCCTCCATGACTTGACTACCCTGCAATGCATTCATTAAAAGCTAGATCCGTCTGCATTTTTTGCTGCTACAAATTGACATTATTTTCCACATTTCCCCATGGATGTTGAGCTTCCAAATGTATCCCAACAAAACAGCAATTAACATCAGCACAGACTGACTAATACCTGGCAAAAATTGCCAGAAGGATAACCTGCATCCAAATGTATAGATAATAAACCTGTCACCATGGTAATCCTAAGCTCAAACAAGAGTTTTCTTATTCACAGTCAGGAAGACTAGAAAGAGCGTCTTAAAAGATGCGTCATCTGCATGGCAGAACCGAAAGAGAAAAGAGCAGTTAAATGAAGTTCTGTCTGCAGAGCAGAGAAGCCAGTTATCCATAACAATCTCATTGCCTGCAAGATGCAAAAGCAGGATTTGTGATGCTGTGAAATAATAACGAACAAGATGGGAGCAAAGGCAGAGTCTGGAGAAGACAGATCCTGCCATTAGACTGTGACTATGAAGTGGAACTGGGGAAAAAAATGAACGTGAGAGAAAAAAAATCATCCGTGAAGCCAGCAGCAAACAATCGACACAAATAGCTGCAGATGCTGGAAATGAACTTCAAAGCAATTACCAAAGTAAATTAAGTGACAGTCAACATTCATATCAGTGGTCTAAGAGCTTTTTTAGAGAGGGAATGGTAAGAAAAAATCTTAGAAATTAAGAAAGCTGAAATTTCATTTGAACTCTTTCAAGTATAAGGCCTGGATATTTCTTCAGAGCTTTGTATCTGGATTTGACTGGACCTGGCCCCTTTCCTGGGCACTGGCCAACCCTGCTGCTCGGTGAAGCAGTGACGCATTTGGGCTGGGGAACTGTGCCGATGTTTCCCATCTCTATCCATTCTTTTCACAGTGGATTTAAAATGCAAATGTGAAAATGCAGGAGATGCTCATAAACAGTATGGCCTTGTGGCAGCGTGGTGCCCCAATGGCTACCTTCAAGCTCTGGCAACGGTGGAGACTCCAGCCATTTTGGCTGGCTAGCATGCCCTCGGGCCGCAGGAACCTCTGCTAGCCTTCCTGCGTGTCAAAGCACCCTCACGTGTTGCCAGTTCCTTCTGGTTTCAGCACAAAGTGAAACAACATGAAAAAAAAATCAAAATAAATGCTTCACACTTAGGGCAGATGTCGACTGTATGAAGGGAATTCGGTCTGTTTATTTAAACTGTTTTGCCCCCCATCAAAAGGCGTGCTTCAGAGCTCCCCATCCCAGTCTATGGCTCAGCTTGCAGTGTCCTCTGGGAGGTGTGGTGGGGGTCCCTGTCCGGCCATGTGGTGGGGGACAGGATCCCGCTGGCTGTCAGCAGAGCTCCAGCTCGGGGACGTGACACGGTCCCTTGCCTGACTGTACAGAAGGAGCATCCTGGGAGGCTGCCGTTTCTATACCTGTGCTCTGCTCACACCTCCTGGCCACGTCTTTTGCTCTGGGACATGCACCTTTTCGCTGTGCCCAAACTTTTTTCTTCAGGTTTCTACCTGAAGGAAAAATTGGGTTCAAAACAGCAGCCCACATACTGAAGAAATAATCTAAACAAAACCAAGACACCACTGCTGCACAGACCTATGCTGTCTACTTATTAGTTTCCTGGTGTTTACAGTGTTTGGTTTGACCTATGCTATAAATCCTAACTGGCCTGGGGGCTGCCTGCCAGCAGTGCCTCTTTCCATGTGCCGCCTGTAGCAGAAGCACTCCCCAGAAGGTCTTGATACTATTAATCTCTCCTCAAGAGAAATTAAAAAGTCCTAAAGCTTTTCCTTGTCTCTAATCCTTTTGTTGTCTCTCTGTCATTCAATTCACTTCCCATGTGAGCTGACCAGAGTTGAAAGTAGTAGATAATGAAAAGATGCTCTGTTGGTTTACTTAATGGCATTAGGTTATGGAGGCCGTAGAGCGTATGTGTTATTTTCACTGATGGTCAGAACTACAAAACCAAACAAAAAAGTATGCCTCGATTAATCATAACATCTTTTTCCTGGAATTGCAGCCAGGCTGCCAACAACCGAGGAATCTCTCCTGTCCTGTGTCTCAGCTGATTCGAGATATGACAGAAAACAAGCTTCCAGTACTGCTAATAGTGCATAACATTTTAACAGCTGCTGTGTTTCATCATAAATCTATGTATTTGGAGGGTCAAGATAAGAGGCAGTGTGTGTGGTGAAATCACATAATCACTGTTTTTTTAAAATGTTGTGAGGCTTAGAGAGGTGAAATGTGCTGAGGATTAAAAAAAAAAAAAAAGTATTGTGGCTTTAAAAAGTTACTTTGCAAAGCATTGTTTCAGTTTTGCTTTCAATAATTTGTTATGCAGACTACGGAAAGGAAGGTGAGCCATGACCTGCTCATCCAAACCAAGCAACCATCTATCCATGTCAGAGCCAAGGAGGAATCGTGCAAACCTGGTGACAGCAGTCAGGAAAGTGAAAGTGCTAGAGACAGCCCAGCTGCTGCGAGAGGACACCGGTCCCCAGCAACAGGCACTGGTCCCAGGCTTGCCCAGATTCGAGAGGGTTTTGCTTTCCTTCCCTAGCCTTGCTGACTCCCATGGCACTATGCCATCCCTCGCCTTGCTCATCTCCCATTCTGCTGAGCATGGACAGTGATACTTATCTGCCATGGATGTTTTGTGGAAACAAAACACTGATCCTTGTCCTTCCCAAGTCAATCGGTAGACCTTTCCTTGGTTTGGAAAGGAATCGTGCCAAGTCCTGAGCAGCCAGGGTGTGCGGTGCATGCTGAAGAGGAGAACCAGGATTCTTGAAGTTTATTTGCTTTTGTTGTCTTACCCCAAGGCACTACAGCGGAGAATCAGTCCCTTTCCAAACTGTGCTGGAGGTAGGAATGTAATTACCGCTGCCTTCAGAACAAAAAATCTCCTAAAAGCTTTTCCATTTCTGGGAACAATGGTCTGTGTCTCTCTAGGCTGATGATTAATGCATCTCCTTCTACAGCCGTGTCACTTGATTCAGTCATTGCTCTTTCCTGGAATGTGTGTGCATTTAGCCGTATGCATAAAAGTACAGAAAGCCTGGGCGGGCTCACCTGGCGCAGACTGTAGGGGGCACCTCCAGGCTGTGTAAACACCTGAAGAGAACTTGCTCAAAACTGTTCACTTTTGGGATAAAGCTAAGATTATTATTATTTTTTTTAAAGAATTTAACTGAGGGAGGGACATACATTATCCTTATTTGAGAAAATTTCAGAGCCAAGTGGGGCCTGAGCTTTACTGTGCCTAGAAAAGTAGCATTTTTAATGTATAACAGAATTTTTTTTTTGATGACTGAGTTTCTCAGAGAAAATCAAGGCAAAATACATAAAATCCTCAGTATTTTTGGTACCTAATCACTGGCAAGAATTTTCTCACATTACTCATGTACAAATCTCATTTCGATCAGCTTTATGTTGTCTTTTTCACTATCTTGCTGTCGATGCTTTCTCCATGTGGATTTGCTTGGGGTCTAGCAGCCTTCCTCTGTTGTCCTTCAGAGATTTTATTTCACAGAACGATCTTGGAATTAAATGCTGGTAATGATGCTTCTGAGGTAACGGTACTGTGGGACATACGCAGACAGAAAGTCAGTACTGATTTTTCCTATATCATGTATCTATTAGACCTGTCCTGGGAGCAGATGTTAGCTACAGGTTTGCATGAGGAGGTCACTTGTTGGGCTGTCGAGCCTTGTGAGCCTTTCCCAGGAATAACAACTTTATCACCATGACATTAGATGTGCCAAAAATGCTTATTAACACAATCACCTTCTGTCTGAGCAGTTATGCTCTATGAATAGAGAGAACAAAATTTACATTTTTGGTCTTAAAGCAGCTTTTATTTTATATTAATGCTCTCCCCTCTCCCCTCCCACGTGGAAGATGTGTCCTCTGCCTGACAAGCTGCAGTGACGTTTGGGAA
This sequence comes from Caloenas nicobarica, assembly GCF_036013445.1. Lineage (NCBI taxonomy): Eukaryota > Metazoa > Chordata > Aves > Columbiformes > Columbidae > Caloenas > Caloenas nicobarica. The sequence continues at coordinate 197,543,065 of NC_088245.1, read as the reverse complement.
CGAAATGGCTGCAGCCTCTCTGCTGGGGTCAGAAAGACTGGGAACAGGCAAGTAAGTACACAGGCATCAAAAGCTTCACAGCATTCCTGGGCATCCTCCACCACACAGGTATCTGACATGTAAAACAGTGTAATTATGTCCACGAGAGACAGGGGAAATTATACTGCTACTAATTTTCTCTACATGAAGCCAAGTAAATTGCCTGGATGAAAAAAAAATGTTGTGCACAATATATTGAAGGTAATTTTCTGTGTAAGTTGTAGCACAATGATTTGACTCTTAAAAATAAAACTGCTATTTTTTTTACTGGGTGTCTTGCACATATGAGAGAAACGAGAGGGATTTGTGATTTGTTATGTATAGAAAATGGCATCTTGGGAAGAGGCCCACAAAGTGAAATGTCTCAGAATTAAATGAAATATCTTATGTGGAAAATCTGACCCTCTCACTCTGAGATCTGCCGTGTCTTCCAGGAATGGAAACCCACACAGCAAAGCGTTAAATAAGCAATCTTCTGAATTTCCAAACATGACAACCACTTTCAGCTACTTGGCCTAGCATGGAGAAAGGAAAATGGAGAGTGCAAAATCCATCATCCTAGAACCACTTTTTACCTATTTTTTCTCTCTTTTTGTCTGTGTGCAAATAGAACACACTTGTCCTCTGAACAGCAGAAGTCTGCAGATACCAACTAGAGCATTTCTGCTCAAGGCAGTAGACCTTATCATGAGCTGTCTCTTGATTAGGTGAAATTTTCTCTCTCAGCTGAATTAAGTATTGCACATTATCCACAGGCACTGCATAGTGTCACCTGGTGCTTGTGCTGGCCTAGGTGGTGTCCTGCCCGTTCTGGTTGTCACTGGGAGCTGAAACAGTGTTTTTCCTCCAGACTGTTCCCGTGTCCCAAGCTGAGTGGCTTACACATGTCCCATGTGGCTCCTAAACTCATGTGGCTCCTAGACTCCTAGACTCCTAAACAGCACCTAAACTAATTTTTTCTGATTTTTTTTTTCCTTGTGCTTTGTCCACAGTCAACATTTTTTCCAGGTCACAAGTATCACCTGGAAGTTGTTGGTTTTGTGCAGGCTGCCTTGACCATAACATTTTTCTTAGAAACCTCACTATGTTGTCACTCCCTCATGATTCCTGCTAGTTTTTTCTTTTAGCAGACATCAACAATTGTTGTTTTATCACATGCTTCTGTTCCTCCAAGTCTTCCTTCAGAAAGGATCTGTTACAGGAATTTTCTCCCCTCAAAGAGTTGTGCAAAGTTTTCATGTTGCAGAAGTTTACCTAGGATGTTCCCAAGAAGTTTGAGATCTGCTTTGCTTGTTACCATGAGATTGCATATGTACTCACCAAACACACCCTCTTTATTTTCGAAGGAAAAGATTTCATTTTTACTCTGAGAATGATTTTCCAGCGTATTGGCCTGTTCCACAGCCGATCTTCCTATAGCAAGTCTGCTCCAAATGCTGTTGAAAGAAACTTGTGGAAGTATCTTTTGCTCAACTATTTCTCCGATTTAATTGTAATCTTTTACTTCCATTTTGAGAGTGATGGTGTCCTTCACATTTTCAAAGACTGATTCAGATCAGAACCTTGGTATAACTCTTAATGTGTTTGCTCAGTCCTTGGAGAGATGCTCTGATTTTTGTGGTAATATGAGCATAAATCTTGACAGGCAGGTCACCCGCAATTTTTTTAGAGGTTTATACTTCTAACTATGTTATTAACTGTACTTACAGTGAAAGTTTAGTCTAGATGACTCCTTTTTCTGAGCTGTGATTAAAACCAGGTGTTTTGTACTAATTTGTATTCTATGTTGCTCAGTTTAACTTTTCCTCCCATTTCTTGTAAGCATTGACCTGAATTGAGAACAACTTACAGTAGACCATAAACTGCAATTCTTAGCAATTTTGCTATTTGACACAAAACTGTCTCCTCACTCTACTGCGAATCACTTATTTGCCTCAGGTCTTGGAAAAAACTGACTCTATTAATGCCTCCCACTTATCTGGGTCTCTGCTTGTTTCTTGTTGCAAGTCATTGTATATCACTTGCTCCAATACTCTGTGTGTTTATAATGCCCACAGGAATGCAAAACCAGACAAGACATCGTAAACCAAATAGTTTCCTAATTAACACATTTAATCTAAAACACTCCAGCATCTCAGCTTAGGGGAAGAAAGAGGAAGGAGGAATGTGCTATCTTTGAAAATGCTCTTCCTGTGTTTATCTTGAAGGCACAATTATTTGAATCTATGCGGAAATACAAGGGCATAATTGTATCAGAGTAGCTGGATGGTTTCTCTAACTTATACTTCTAGCCCTCCGCAACAGTTTGAAGTGTGTCTTGCTGTACTCATATCCCTTTCAGTCACAGCTCCTTCCCTTTTCCACTGCACTGTGTTGCTTTCTTTTCAGCCTTTTAAGACCAAGCACTATTGTCCTCTTTGCTGCTGCTGCTGAAGCACAGCAAGACTTTGAAACAGTCCCCATGACAATCAGAGATATGCAGCCTGGATCTTAATGGGAGAGATACATGACTGTGATTGCATCCTGTGAAGCAAGTATGTGTATATGCTGGAGGATATGGGTTAAAATCTGCTCATTCCTCTCTCCTTCTACGACCCAGCATGATGGTCCGGGGAACCGTCTTTGCTCTATGCATCCAACATAACCCCTTTTCTGGAGATGTTCTCCAGGACTGATTTTATCTGGTGTGAGGTTTAGAAAGGGATGATAAATATTAATGGATGAATGATTATAATACCATAGAAAATGAAGCTGAAAGTGCAGTGCATAGAGATAAAAATAAAACACAGTATCTGGTTCTGAGATTTTGAATTTTATCAAAAAGGGAATTTATTCCTGCCTTTTAACTTCTTGTTACTTATGGAGATGGACTCTGGAAACATTAGTTCCTGCTTATTATGGCAGTATGTTTTGTTTCGTTCATTGTTTTCATGTAAAATGAAGTTTTAAAAGACAAGATGTGCTGGTTTTATGGACATCAATCGTGCATACAGAACAAAGTATTCAAACACTATGATTTACAAAGTACTAAGATGACAGTGGACCATTTTTTTCTTGGTCCTAAGATGTACAAATAAGGACAAATGCTGAAGAATGAAAATGAACGTGAATTCTCTCTGATTAGCAGGATGTGACTTTCTTTCAGATTGTCCATGCTAATGTCTTTGCTCCTATAAAAGTGATAAAACAGCCTTAGGCTGATACTGTTTTAGTTATCACAAAATCTCCTCGTCAAGGCAAACTTCAGTCACATTAGGTTGAGATTCTTTTAATATCAGTTTCTTTGTATCACATTTGAGCCAACAAACATAATCAAAGATTATTCTGAATACTGGCCATTTGTATGTCAGTTTTTAATGGACCACGTACAAACAGCCATCTAAAGTTAGTGAAGGTGAGAACTGTATAGCATGACATATGGTGAATAAAATTGATAATATTGGAACAGTAATGAGAGCTATGTGATGCTCATGTATCTATTAATATCTGTAACCACATACACCCCCATATATTCTAAATATATGTACAGTAGCTCTAACTTTCAGCAAGTAAAATGAGAAGGCATAATGCAGTAGAATGGAAAGAACGCAAAATCAAAACAAAGGCGAAGCCACAATAAACCTGAAACAATCAGGGGGAACTAAAGGAAAAAAGATACTTATTAAAATTCATTCTATAAAAGGAAGATTGGGAATGTGGAGAGCTATTTCCAGTGAGAAAATGTTAGAGAGAAGCTTCTTGGGTTTTCTGCAGCTGATGAAATATTTGACCCTTCATGTGTCCTGTGACCTTAAGTCTGCCTTTCAAGAGAAAGGGAGCAAGATAGGATAGTGTTTGAGCATTTTAGGACGAAAAAACCCCATTTTCTACATCTTTCTTAACACACCCTGCCAATGTTAGTCCTAACCCTTTAGAAAATTCTCTATGTCTACTTCGACCCTGGCTCCATCTAGATACTTCGGTCCCCTTTTCTCATGTGCCATCCCTTATGCTTACTGACTTGTGACAAACACTCTATAGGATTCCTCTTTATGTATAATTTCCTTTTTCCCCCACCACATTCTCTGACAGGTTTTAATATCATTCTGAGGTTTCATCCATTTATTTTCACCAAACTCTCATTCTTTATTTCATTAAGAACACAACTTTACCTGTAAATTCTGCATCTTTTTTCATGCTGGAAATATGTTTAGAGAGAACCTCAATGAGGTCTATGTGAGAAATATCCAGTAAAGTCTCTTGTGAGTTTGAAATAATTCTGATGCAGAAATTGCTATAAGTACTGTGCTGCTAAGAGGGGAATAGATCCTGTGGAAACAGGTCCTGCTGGGAGGGAGATTTGACCTTCACATTATAGCATAGTATCTCAAATAAAGACCTGGCTCAAAGGCAAGAGAGCTGGCTGGGAACAAGGCCAGGGCAATTGGAGGAAGAGCCAGGACACTAAGAACTGATCCCAAGGTACAACCAAAAGACTGAAGGAAACAGCAAGACTCAGCAACCCGCGACTGGCATGGATCTCTAGCCAAGTCCAAGCTGTGTAGCTGTTATATCTATTACGCCTATCATGAGATTGGTCCAGAGATAAAAGCGCTCTAGGTCCTGCTCACAAACCTTTTTGTAATGACTTTTTCTTCCTATTCCTGCCTCTATTTCCATTATTTTCTTGCTTGCTGATTGTACCTTTTCAATGTTTGTGTCACATTCATGGTCACTGCTCACCCTATGTATTTCTAATTTAACCACTCCTTGGGGGCCAGCTCCTCTAGTGCTCTCACTTGTGCTGTGGTTCTTTGAACTCCTCTGTGATCCGTGAAAATCTCACCAGAAATGAAGCAACAACCCACACACGTTACACCTCAGTCTCGCAGAGAATGGTTCTTGCTGCTCTGTGTTGCTGCATATACACATACAAATTACCTCAACCATTTCTACCACCATACTTTTAGAATCTTGAAAGTATCTTGCTGGGTTTTGTCCTCTTAGTCCTTATCAAGTTTCTGTCATCCAAGAACCTCCCACTTATAGAAACCATCTTCCATGCTAATTTTCCTTTCTCTTGTGCTGATGTCTCCCAAGGTGATTCTTGTTTAGTTATTTTTGGCCCATGTTACTAATTACTCTAATCCCTATGTCCTGTATCTCTGACCTCCCTGTTTTTCTTGTCTCTTCTCAATTTAGTCACCCTTGAATTTCATTAATACGTTATTTACTCCTCTTTCTGGCTCATTACTGGAAGTAACAAATAAGGCAAGACCCAGGACTGATCCTTAAATATTAACCTGTTCTTTCTATAAATAGGTATTCTGCCATGTGTTCATTAGCCTTGTTTTGGTCTTTCATTCCAGACTTCAGACCAAATGAGTTTTTGCATAAGCAGGTTCAGTTGAGATTTTTAAGGATATTTTTGTGAAATGCAGGAAGCAACCTTCTATTCTCATGCTTCCAGTTTTATGTCAATGTAGGTGCCTGGCTTTGAGGGAGAGGATAATCAGACCAATTGTTCAAAAATATGGCTTAAATTCAAGAGTATTACATTTATTCTGCTCCATTCATCCATTAATTCAGTAATTCCATAAAAACTTGCTAGCTTTGTCAGGCAAGATCTATTCTTTATAAATTCTGCCTCTTATTGCTCATCATTGCATTATTCTCTGCAAATGGAGTGACTATTTCTTAAGACTTTTCCTATTGTTTTTGCCAGGGTTAGAAGCTAAATGTATAGCGTTGTAATTAGTAAGATCTTCTTCCTTTTATGAATTCTGAGACAGTGCCACATTTGCTTTTCTGTTCAGTGTTGGGAGAAGGACAGATAAGGGAGCAGTTGTCTCCTTCCCCTCTTTAGCATCTCTATGTGTGGTGTGTGATTCCAGCCACATGATGGTGCAGGAGATGTGGTGCAGTGTGGCCATCATTGCTGCTTCTAAATCTCAAGACTTTGCTGAATAATGTACGGTGAATGTTATACCAGATTTCAGAGAATCCAGGAAGAATGACTTGTATCATATGTTCATTTTCTTAGTGTCTCTGTTTTCAGTTTGTCATGACCAATTGATTTTTGTCAGGTGAAGTGCCAAAGGTCCCCAAAAGATGTTCTACCAGAGCATGGATGTCTTATGCCTATGGCAGAAGATGCAGATATAAATGATTAGGGTACACTTAGTTAAACACTGCTAGAGTTGCCCCATAATTTATTACTGACATATTTTGCAGTGTTGTGCAAGTTTGAAACATAAATTAAGTAATGATTCTGACATTACTTTAAATCATATTACCACATATGCAACATGACTGATTTTTCAGTTCCTCTGCTACACTGCACATTTTGCCACTACCAGACATCAGCACAGAAAACTTCATTTTCCATGTAAGATCTTAGCCCAGCCATTTAGAAAGTAAAATAAGGTTGCCTTGAGGTGGGGAGGTGAAGCTGTCTAAGAGGCACAGTTGAGTCCCTGGACTGGTTTAGACTAGTACGTGCTTCAACACATTTCGGAGAGCACCTTTCTCCTCTCCTAAGAGAAATACTGAAAGGCCTAGAGAGCAAGTTCAGCCAGAGGTACATTTCCTAGAATCCTAACCTGGGACGTTATGTAGTCATCTGAGTACCCCTCTGAAAAAGAAAGGCTTACTTCGGAAAACTAGGTTTATCCCCCACAATAACTCCTGATGTAAGAAACTTCGCCATCTGTTTTGTTGTTCGTACTTGGTGGTGCTGAGCAGAGCTTCGCACTGCTGTCTACAGCTGTGCAACCTGCAGCTGGGAAAGGACAAGGGCTAAGTTTTTACTGGGGTCCTCTATCTGTGACTATGTCATCTTTTCTTCTGAGTTTGTGGGTTCTAGACATGACAGATGTTTTCTGAACCATGGCTTCTCATTTACCTCACCATCCAACCTTGAAAACCTACTGCTATTACTAAGTTATTTTTCCTTTCCAGTGTCCCACAAAATAAGAACTGTAACAGCAAAAAATGCAGTTAGCCACTACTGAGCTTACTGGTAATCTCAGGATGAGAAGTCACATTTGACAGTGGATTTAGCTAGGATGGAGAAGTGATGGCTTTACTTTGCATTATAAAGTTTGATCATTCAGAAGTGGATTTATACCTTGCTCAGTTGTACCCTGATGTGGGAAGGACTGGCTATACAGCTAAGGAAAGTACCCATTGTGACAATGTTATCTAAAAACATCACTGTGAACCAAGGCAGACTAGAGCCTTGGCTTTCAAAAATATTAGAAAATATCCTTTTTGTATCTATGGTCTTTCAAATTACATATGTTTATTTCCACTCACACCTATGTATATATTTATTTATCTGAACTGAACTGCTTATTAACTAGAATTAATCAAGTGTGTTGTCCACCTCTGGTTCATCGTGTCTGTTACCCTATTCTGCAGTCAAACCCTAAATACAAGTGAGTTCATTTTTTCTGGGAAGTGTATGGTCAAAGGAAGATCTAAGGAGAATCTGATTTTAGACTGTGTAATTTTTGGCTGATGAGACCCAGGTATTTTCCTCCGTGTTGAAACTCAGGTCAAAGGAAGTTAACCAACTGGCTATAATGTTTCTTTTGCATTTTAAATTGGTAGTTCAAAGGTCTCCTCCCAAATCAGAGATAAACTTTCTTTGCTACCATAGAGCATATTAACTGCCAGCATCCTTGCAAAATGATTTTACAGTCAGAAATAGATCCATACACAGACCCTACCTCAATCTGACAGTCTGCTTGGGAGGTTTTTTTCTGGCCCACTTGTGTCATCAAACTCCCAGCTGGATTGAACAGCAGGGTAGGGGGCAGAGAGCAACAAGAGCAGAAGTTGCTTGCACTGCTTCTGTGTTTTTGCATGTACTACTTTCTCTGAAGAGGTAGCTGGATCCTAGCAAATGGTGGGAAGAGGGATCAGGTCTATTGTCAGTCTCCTGCAGTCGGCGGTACGAGGTGATTCAGTTGTAAGTATTATGAACTATGCAGTAGGCAGATCATATGGCCCACACATTTGGTATTATTCTAATCTCTGAAAGCTAGATTGTTTTAAGACATGACATTTAACATCCCCCCCTGCTAATGTTTTTAGCATTAACTGTTATAGCCCTGGATATAATTCTTGTGCAAATAAAAATCTGATTCCTCCTTTAATCTTGCTAAGTTGCTTGGAGCCCAGCAGATATGAGTAATCCTAGCATTGTAAAAAAATATGTATTTTATAATCAGGAAGAAATGTATTTTGGTCAGCGAATATCTTGAAGTTTAGGTTTCCAAAGAGGTTGTAAACAAAAATACATAAAACAGGATATATTTTAAGATGAGTGTGTAACAGCAGCTTATAAAATGAAAATTTGGAAGTAAATTCCAAATTATCTTCAGAAGTGGAAACAAAAGTGGTAAAAATATCTCAAGCTGCACCAATATGAACACTGATTCGACCAATTAAGAAAATAGCTAGAGGACTGCAAGTAAATGAACAGCCTCCAGAAGTTGCTTTAAATGTAGACAACTGAGATCACATGTATATATATACGGTGAGAACCCAAAAATTCTTTAGGGAAAATCAACAGGCAGCATGGTCTCCCGAAAGGATTATATTTCCCAGAAAATCCCATCAAACTTCTGAAATCTAATAGAGGCCAGTGACTAGAAAAAGGATAAAACCTGTTTCATGCAAAAAGATTATCAGAAAGAAGGAGAGTTAATGTTGTTTGCAGAACAAGGAAGGTGAAAATCCTGTAGCTTGGTATATAGTAAATGTTCCACAGCTTACATTTCCCTGAAATGCTAGTTTGACCTGAGCCAGCAATCATTCAACCACTTGCCCTCTGGTGTAGCTGGAGATGGTGCCCAGGCTCTGCTCTGTGTCTGCATCTCACAGGTGCCTGAAATCAGGTTTGTCTCCAGCAAGGTCAGACTTGGAGAGGCCAAAAAGTGTCCTTCTCCCTCGGCCTGCCCATGGGGTATGGTCTGACTTGCATTCCCATCATGAAGAGCATCCTGTTTACAGTATATTCTGCGGGCATCCAAAATATGATGATGTGTGTTTCCCAGGCAGTCTCCTTCAGACTGCACTCGGGAGGAGCAGGTGCAGAGAGGAAGGGTTCCTATATTGTCTGGAGCACTTGCAACATTTCCTGAGAGTTAAATGAGGCCTCATCTACAATAGGAGAAAAAAACAATGTAAGTACACGTGTTAATTGACACCCAGTGAACACATTTTGTAATTCCCTTATAAACAATCATCGGTGGATTTTTTGACATTTGTAGACAGAAAAGGAAACTAAAGCACTTGCTGTGTTCCTGTCACCTCTGCATCACCGCCAAGCATAGACTTTAGCACTTCGGAGAGGGCGTTCATTCGTGTCTTCCAGTAGCCAAAGGGAAAAGATTTTACTAAGAAAACTGCGTGAGAACAGTATATTAAAAATCAAGCAAAACTTGCTTCATGGATTTATGCTGTCTGATGTGTGCTTCAAGAAGCCTACAGTGGTTAAAATCTATGAAGACTGAAGGATTAGCAATACAGCCAGGTCAGAGCCAACCTGAACTCCAAGAAGGCACTTCAGTACAGGACTTAAATTTCCCAATGGAATTTGAAGAGACAGACTACTTTGCTTATAAACTACAGGCACTAACCAAATGTGTTTAGGTCCTGCCACTTAATAAATTGCAGTTCATCTGCTGAGCCTTCATAAGTGTGTGTGTACATGCTCTTTGCCCTCCCTGCCTGTAAGATAAAAAATGTGTTAACTTAAACCACCTTCACAGAATTGAAGCTAGTGCATGTTGGTTTTCAGCTCAGCAAGGAGCATGTGTACGCTCAGTTACAAGTGGTACCTTGACAAAGTGCTATGAGCTGTTCACAGATCTCAGATTATACAGCGACAGGTGTACTAGAAGCTGAAGATGCAGAAAACTTTCAGTGGGCTAAAACCAGTGCAGGTCTATTGATCTGATGCCAGCTGAAGTTTGAGCCTACTGTGCTTAGAGAACAGAGATATCTACTTTGGCTTCTCAAATTAAAAACAGTTCAAAAGAAGTGGTAACTACAGATCCCTTTTCTGGCTTTCATTCTAAGACTTGGGAAAGCCGGTGAGGGACAAACACTGAACACTTGGACAGCAACAGATTAGTTAGAGAGTCTCAGCACAGGCAGAGAAAATTAGTTCAGACTTGGCCATCTCGATTAATCTCTCCCAGGTAGAGAAACTGAGAACAGAATAGGGTGAATGTGTGGGCATCCTTCACAAGGACTTCTGGATAGTTTTCAATGTCCACTGAGAGAGTCATCTGTAAGGGTGACAAACGAACACCAATGTTGAAATGCTCAGTTGGTTTGCTGACAGAAACCAGAGATGGTAAATGGGGCAGAGGGCTAGAGAGAGACAGTGGGATAAGAGTGACAAGTGGGAATATGTCGAGCCTGTTCTGTTTCTGCTATATATAGGAAATAGCAGTTATCGTACAGAAGGAAATGTAGAACAAGATGTGCGGATTTGAAGATGATGTGGAACTGACAACCTGAGAAATACCATCCATAAAGGAAGTAAGTCGAAGATGCAGAGAAATCTGCTGTATGTTTAGGATATGAGGGATGAGCAGGGAGTGCAAAGCAAGATGGAGAGACTAGAATATGGTGGTCTAAACTCTGTTGATTTGCTCTTTTAAAATCTTTATCTTGTTGCAGGTAAGTGGCTCGGAAACCAGAGGGGTCACTCGGTATGTACACTGAGGGAAGAAAGCCCAAGCCCCAACCATTCATCAAAACACATTTGCAAAGAGCTAAAAAGAGGAGAAATAATCATAGAATCATAGAATCTCATTTAGGTTGGAAAAGACCTTTAAGATCATGAAGTCCAACCATTAAGCTAACACTGCCAAGACCACCACTAAACCATGTCTCATCTACACGTCTTTTAAACACCTCTAGGGATGGTGACTCAACCACTTTCCTGGGCAGCCTCTTCAATGCCTGACAACCCTCTCCATGAAGACCTTTTTCCTAATATCCAATCTAAACCTCCCCTGGTGCAACTTGAGGCCATTATAACCTAGTTTTCGGAGAATAAAGAAAGTTGTTAGAGCTGAACAATGAATGAACATCCTTGGAGTCCTTACTCGCTTTGGCAGAAATATGCCAAATGGCTTTTCTGTAGTAGCAGCAATGGCAATTAAAAGTGCAAGAGCAGCACTGCACTGGAGGCTCAGGAGGCCCTCTGGCAGCTGGCATCCATACCTGACAAGAGGCTAAGAAAGCATTTCAGCTGACCATGAAGGGAATCTGAAATTGTGTAGCTAATTCCCTCAATGCTTTATTTGGACATCAGCATTTTAGGACATTTTCACCTGCACCAGACCATATATAAAATCCTATGTATGAATTGTTCAGCTGGAAAAACAGTTCATATTCCCTTGAGTGCATATATGCCATTTGGATGAATTGTATGCCCCAGTGTAATTTCATCTGACTCCACTGTCTTGAAATTAAAGACCTTATTCTTCTACAGCTCAACAAATCTGAACTGCTTCCAAGGCTTCAGATACAAAATTTTCAGACTGGAGAGATTATCATTGGAGCGTGTATGAGATCCAGTGATGGGCACATGACACATCCAGCCTACACAGCTCTCCTATTCATGCTGCAGGGATCTGAGCTCAGACACAGGACCTGGAAACTCCTGGGGAGACTTGGCAGTGGCAGTGAGAATGATGATGGGAGCAGTCAGGCCAGCTGCCCAATAAAGACACTTGGAAGAAGGTGAATGAGGCTTGCAGCAAGAAGAGCAAAGCGACTTAGCTGTGATAAGGTAAAGGAGAGCACCAGCCTGGATAGAAGGGACAGTGAATCTTGTGTAAGGCCTTTTTTTCATAAAATATTGGCTATGGTCATTTGGATACTGTCCAGCCATCCTCACAAATGAATGCACTCTATTGACACTGATACTGTGCCTCCTACTCAGCTTTTCTCAGACAAGGAGGGTCATGGCAAAGTGAGGCTTAAAAATGGAAATCTGACACCTTCTAAGCTGAGAGGAGCAGTGCCAAGATCAATACAGCATGAAACAATCATTGGACGTGGCCTAACAGCAGTGTCTGTAGCCTTTATTGCAACCCTTCTCTGTGTTTCCAGATTGCCCCTGGAAGCAGAGAAATTCTTTCCTTGTTGTTAGAAGAAATATCCATTAAAGTGATTTTAATGCAAAATACAAACCAGCAAACGGGTTCTGAGCAGCAAAGAGTGTGAACTCTTATATCAGGTACAAATAAGGGAATTGCTGCTCTTAACACTGTGGATTCAGAGTCCTCACACGTTCCCATAATCCTCACTGATCCACAGGCAAAAATTCTGGTAAACATTGTGCTTAGGACCATCATGAATGGCTCTCTCTTTTATTCACAAAAGTTTTGTGCTTTTACATTTCATGTTTTACATTGGTTCTGTGTGGGTTTATCTCATTTGCTGTCCTCAGAAAGCTCTCCCAAGATCCTGCTTCCCAGTAATGTTGCTAACAAATCAGAGACATGCAGTACTTTCTGTTCAATTAAGAACAGAAAAACAACCCTCACCCATGCTTTATCTAGCCTGATGCTAAAACTGGTGCTGAGCAGTTCATATGGGTGTTCAGGAAAGACTACAACAGGCAAGTACAGAATAATGTCTCCATTAAATAAATTTCCTCCTGATCTTTGTTATTCAGTGACACGTGGTCATTGCCTGACAGCATTTTTTTTTTTTAAGAGGAAAGCTGTTGCAATCTATGTATGTTCTCATCTACACAAATTGGAGCTTTTTTTGGTCTCAGTCACAAAATGGCATCTCTCCCAATGCCTCTTTTAGTTTTGATCTGGCCTACCAATTTATGCTGTTAGGTGTTGTCTTTATGTTCCATATTTACATCACAGATGCTGCAATCCAGGGCTGCTCTTCTCCCACTGACCTTTTCTGCGACCTTAACTAAATTGCTTTACCTTGCTGGTTCTTTAATTGAATTATGTTCTTGCAGAGTATGGTCCCTCCTTAATGTTTCAGTATCATGATGCTGACTTGATGGGGACTTTTAACATCGTAACATAATTAATAACAACGAAACGTAAGCAGCTTAGAAGAATCAAGCCGGTTTTTTATGGCCTTGACTTAAAACATTTTCCATTCTATGATAGTCTGAGAGTTTACCATGCTTTTGAGGAAAATATAAATGGATTTGTAATGTCATGCACTGGAAAAGCTTTCAGAATAATGTATGCTTATGCAAACACTTACAATATCTCTGCACTCTTCATGCTCCTGTAGTCTATCAGTTTTGCACAAATCTCTTCTCATAGAATCATAGAATGGTTTGAGTTGGAAGGGACCTTAAAGATCATCTAATTCCAACTGCACTGCCATGGGCAGGGACACCTTCCACTAGACCAGGTTTCTTAAAGCCCCATCCAGCCTGGCTTTGAATACTCCCAGGGATGGGGCATCCACAGCTTCTCTGGGTAGCCCCTTCCAATGCTCACCACCTTCATGGTGAAGAATTTCTTCTTTATATCTAATCTAAATCTCCCCTCTTTCAGTTTAAAGCCATTATCCTTTGTCCTATCACCACATGCCCTTGTAAAAAGTCCTTCTCCAGCTTTCTTGTAGGCCCCCTTCAGGTACTGGAAGGCTGCTGTAAGGTGTCCCTGTAGCCTTCTCTTCTCCAAGCTGAACAACTCCAACTCTCTCAGCCTGTCTTCATAGGAGAAGTGCTCCAGCCCTCTAATCATCTTTGTGGCCTCCTCTGGACTTGCTTCAAGAAGTCCATGTCCCTCTTATTTTGGGGGCCCCAGAGCTGGACACAATACTCCAGGTGGGGTCTCATGAAAGCAGAATAAAGCAGCAGAATCATCTCCTTCAAGCTACTGGTCATGCTTCTTTTGACGTAGCCCAGGATATGGTTGGCTTTCTGGGCTGCAAGTGCACATTTCTGGGTCATGTTAAGCTTCTCATCAACCAGTACTCCCAGGTCCTTCTCCTCAGGGCAGCTATCAATCCGTTCTCCACTCAGCCTGTTTTTGTGCTTGGAATTTCCCTGGCTCATGTGCAGGACCTTGCACTTGGCCTTGTTGAATTTCACGAGGTTCACATGGGACCACCTCTCAAGCCTGTCAGGGTCCTTCTGGACACAGCTTGGTGTTGTCAGCAAACTTGCTGAGGGTGCACTCAATCCCACTGTCCATGTTGCTGACAAAGATGTTAAAAATAGCCAGTCCTAGTATCAACCTGTGGGGAGCGCCACTCATCACTGGTCTCCACTTGGACAACGAGTTGTTGACTGCAACCCTTTGAGTGTGACCATACAGCCAATTCCTTGTCCATAGAGTGGTCCATCCATTGAATCCATGTCTCTCCAATTTAGAGACAAGGATAACATGCGGGACAGTGTCAAATGCTTTGCATAAGTCCAGGAAGATTATGTCAGTTGCTCTTCCTTTATCCACCAATGCTGTAACCTCATTGTAACAGGCCACCAAATTTGTCAGGTGTGAATTGCCCTTTGTGAATCCATGTTGGCTGTCACCAGTCACCTCCTTACTTTCCATGTGCCTTAGCATAGTTTCCAGGAGGATCTGCTCCATGATCTTGCTGGGCACAGAGGTGAGACTGACTGACCTGTAGTTCCCCGGGTCTTCCTTTTTTGCCTTTCTAAAAATGAGGGTTATGTTTCGTATTTTCCTGTCAGTGGGAACTTCACTGGACTGCCATGACTTCTCAAATATGATGGATAGTGGCTTAGCAACTTCATCCACCAGTTCCCTTGGGACCTGCAGATGCATCTCATCAAGTCCCATGGACTTGTGCACCTTCAGGTTCCTTACATGATCTTGAAACTGATCTTCATCTACAGTGGGTGGTTCTTCCTTCTCCTAGTCCCCGCCTTTGCCTTCTGCGACTTCGATGATGTGGCTAGAGCTCTTGTCATTGAAGACTGAGGCAAAAAAGCCTTCTCTATCTCCCAGGTAACCAGGTCTCCCATTTTATTCAGAAGAGGGCACCTAGTCTTTCCTTTATCACCAATGTACCTATAGAAGTTTTTCTTGTTAACCTTGATATCCCTGGTCAGATTTAATTCTGTCAGGGCTTGAGCTTTCCCAAACTGATCCCTGGCTGCTTGGATGATTTACCTGTATTCCTCTCAGGCTACATGTCCTTCCTTCCACCCTCTGTGGGCTTCCTTCTAGCCTGGTCTCTTTTTTTTCCTACAAACAAGATATTAATAGCAGACATTTTTGCTGCTCCTCTGCACTAATCATTTGTTTACACATAAAGATTACTTACAGGCTGTTCTTTCTTTTTAGCTGGTTTAATTTGTTCAAAAAGTCTAATTGATTATATAAAAGAAAGAGACCGTTGTACCTTGGCAGATGCCTTTGACCTGTTTTGCAGAGCAATATTGTGCTGTGGTCTCCAAAGTTCTGTAATCTGTACATTTGCTTTTCATTCTTATTCTGAATTTCATTGCTTATATTACCTTTCCAAAGCTACTGTTTCATTTACGTTTCAGCAAGGGAGACTTCACCTTTCTGAAGCATCCTATCAGTATTTTTACTAGGTTTCTGTTCTAATGCAATCTATTATTTTTGAAGGCTTTCAAGAAGAAGAAGAAGAAGAATATCACTGTGCTCAGAGTAGACATCTGAACTGGTCGGGAAAATGACTGTTGAGGTTATATTTGACCATTTTCAGAGACTTTGGCCGGGTAGATTTACAGTATAAGAAAATCTCCAAGTTCACCCATGCCTCAGGAATTCCACTCTAAAGCACTGAACCTCTTCTCCCTGTTCACATGCTCATGTTCTCCTGCCTTTCATATAAATGCATTGTTACACATTATCTACAAAGACAAGAATAAAACAAGGCAAGCTGTAGCCAGCAGTCACAGTGACAAGATTATTCTGAACTGCCTTTAACATTTCTCATGTTAATGACTGGCAAATAGTTAGGTCTTCTTAAAAGCCTGGGTTTTATATAATGTAATGGCAACCGTGAAGCGTAATGATTTACCAAATAAGCTTTTAAAACAGAGAAGCTGCAGCATCTCAGATATACATAGTTCATCTGTCTTTAATTTTAAAAGCCAAATGAATGTACAAACTGTGCAAGCTTGTAGTCCCTTGTTAATTATACTTTGTGTTTATATAGCAGCTCTATCTCAAATTTCTCTCCAAATGTTAAGACTCCTAGCACTTCTTTCGTGTAGGTATTATTATCCCTGTCATTATCATTATCACATTTTCCATTTTATAGGTATTAAATGAACAAAATCACACTGTGAGTCAGTAGCTGAATTGGGAATAGAATATTGTAGTCCTGACTTTGTCCATTGCTTTAAGTACTCACTGATGCGATTGTTATTTTTAAGTTGAAGTGATACAGACTATGCTCAGTGTAAAATCTCTACCAGTAAACAGGATTCTTTTGATTTGCAAGATTTTTGTTTGTATAGCTTTCATGCTAATATTTTTCAACATTTGGTATCACTTTAAGTAGCTAATAAGAGATGCTGTCATTTCCATTTAAGTAAGTATCAATAAATTTTGTTTAATATGACACAATTTGCATAATAGACTGGAGGAGCTTAAATGAAGCATTGACTATCAAAAAATGTAGTATTTAGGTATTTATAGAATCAAAGAATGTCCTGAGTTGGAAGGGACCCACAAGGATCATCGAGTCCCACCCCTGTCTCTGCATCAGACAACCCCGAAATTCATACCAGTTTTGTCCTATTCTAGTAACAGTAAAAATCATTACAGAAATCTATGGAGAAATGTACTTTTGTAAAGTAGCTGTTCTTTAAATGACAGCTGTTATTAATTAGTCTTTTTTTAATGTGAAAATATTGTATGTGATGACTAAATTAAGTTAAAGCCACTTGTCAAATTGTTTTTTTTAAATCAGAACAAATTTTTGCTGATACAAAACATTCAAATGTGCTCAGTTGAAATGCAATGGCACCTTCATGAACTAGCCAGTTAATCCCATTTTCTCCTTTGCCAGGACTGTTTTAATCTGGAAAGACCACCTAATGACTTCATTGGCTCAAACGTAGGTAGCTTAGCTTCAAAACATCCCACTACCAGCATCCTATTCCTTTGCTTCTCTGTCATCAAATGTCATAAGAAATAGTAATACAAAAAATAAAAATTATCATAAGTGGTTACTAAGAAGACCCCAAGGTACATCCCTGTGAGAAACTGAAGGTGTCCTGAGAACTGAAAACATGATCCTCCCATAACGAACTGTAAGACACTCAATAAGACATCATGATTATATAGGACCCCAGCCAAGGCCACTACTAGCATAGGACATTTAACACCTCAAGCAAGATTAATGGTAGTGACCAACTACTGACCTTGTATAATCAAGCTCTTTCCTTAACCTCCTCTCCAATGCACCTTGTCCCTGTCATCTGCTGGGAACAGTCCTTGGCCTCAGCACTATGGTGGCACATTGTTTGTGAGGGCACTAGTCGTCACAGGACTAAGCTGTGCTACAAGGCATGCTAGCAACAGAGCTGTATGGATGCCCAAGCCCATATCCTTGTCCTTGTCTACTGCTCTGATGAGTAGATTCACATCCAGAGATGATTCCAGCTGACCTATTCAAAGAGCACCATGCTTCTCCCACTTCTGGATGCTAATGATCTTGCAAACTAAACGCTAATCTCCAGCCTCTCTTCCTGCAACCATCCACCTCGTAAACAGGGCATTCAGGCAGGACCAAAGTGTCTTTTTTGGTGGCAGTTTATTTTCCCAGTCATTGTATAAAGGGCGCTGGCAGTTAAAGTTGGCTGCTGCAGCTCTGTTCAAGGGGTTAAGTATCTGAAAGTCAGGAAGCTCAGTCCTTCACAGAGCCAAGCCCTTTGCTTTGATAGCCATGTTGTGTTGCCTGTTCTCAGGGCTGCAGAAATATTTGGTAGGTATCTATCCCAAGTGTTACCATAAGCACATCCTTCCAGCTTTTATGATACAGTGGCCCTTGTCCTTTTGCCAAACTGCTGTTGCACAATGAGTCATCTTGCGTTTTGAGCATATTCTTCATCCCTGCTGTGTAATTCAGTCACTTACTCCTTTTCCAGAGTGTCCCATTCTCAGCTAGACTTGAAAGGTCCACAGACCTTCCCATTTGTCAGACCCTGAACTTGCGGATAGAATGAAGCTCTATTAACTTTTAAGTTAATACTTTGTTTAATATTTTTTTGTAATTTCCTTGTCAATCATTAGTATCTCATGTTTATGTACCAACACTATAAAAACATGGGTACAAGACTTAAGAGTAGTCACCCTGAAATACTTCCCACTTTCTGTGAAGCTAAATAGTGATACTCCAATCATGTTTAGAAATAGTGGATTTCCCTTTTCCTTCTCCTTTGCCTTCGCTTTCCTGTTCTCCTTCTTCTCATTCTTCTGCTTTTAAACAACAAGTTTCTGGACACCTTTGTCATTTTTTAACTGCACTGTAAAAATCCTTTCCTCTGCCCATGGCGTGCTTACCTACAGGTATAAAACTCAGTTCTTAGTGAATCACTGTAGAAATCCATACTTCCTTAAATGTCTGTCTTTCCAAGGAAATAGATCCCTCAGATAAACATACAAAGCTCCCTTTTCTACCTTCTACTTGCCCCATTTATAAAATGAAAAATGCTTGATCACTTGCAAGGTGACTTCTCAGTGCTACGTTTTGTGGATGCAGCAGTCATATGCACAATCTTTATACATCTGACAATTGCGAAGAAAAAAATACTATTTGTGCAATTTATCTCATCAGTTTTCTGTACTAACAAGGTTGCAATTCACATTTGTTCTGTGCCATGTCGGCAGTTTACAAGCTGATCTTTAGTGCATCCTTCTTTAATTACATATACATTTCATAAAACAGACATCCAGGTTTTCCTTCCTTCCTTCCTTCCTTCCTTTCTTCCTTCCTTCCTTCCTCCCTTCCTTCCTCCCTTCCTTCCTCCCTTCCTTCCTTCCTTGTGTTTCTACATTTCCCCTCATTAGGAAGGCATCTTGTTCTCCTTGTGCCTGTCCCTTGGAGTTCATGACGTTCTTTAACACGTACTTCATGGTAAATGTGCAACTCTTTCTTGAACTTGTGGAGTAAATATGACAGTCTGGAAAGTGCTTATTGGACTGAGAGTAGCAGGTGGGATATATATATATGCATATATATATATATATATGAGCAGTACTATAGCATTTCTCATTTTTTTCATGCTATAACAGTTTATAGAGTTTTTAAAAGTGCATTCTCCTATGTCTCTAACCAGAGCAGCTGAAACTGCTTTTAGTATTGGGTCCTTACAGGCCTGTGACAAAGGATGTTTTTATGATGCATAACTTTCAGTTATGTAATTCCAATTTCTTGTAGTCTCTCATCTCATTGTTATGCATTGCACCCCAAATAGCAGCTACTTACAATTGTCACCTCTACACTGTACCTCCTATGTTCCACCTGCTCTTCTTTATTCTATAAAATGCGCTTTCATGCTCATTTTGGCCTGTTCTTCTGTTCTGTAGACTCAGTCTTGCTTTCACTTTCCAAGCTTCTCTCTTTTGCATTGTTGCTACTCTAGCATGACCCATGAAGACGGTGAGAGGTGGATTAGCTAAACCATGCTCCTGCGCCTCTCAAGGCAAGCAAAAATGTTTGTTTCACAGTAATGAATTAGAGACCTAATTTTTACTTCTGGGCCATGAAGTTCAAAAGAAGTAGGAAGCAGTTCTGGCAGGAAAGAATGGCTATACGTAGGATTCCTCCATGTTCTACGTGCTATATGCACATCTTATCTAAGCACACAGAGAAAAGTTCTGGTATCAATACTCTGTATGTGTGAAAAACTGCAAGAACATTGCCACATCCAAATATGTTCTTTTAGGGCTCTAAAAGAAAACCTGGTCAGTCTTATTGAGTGTTTATTCCATTGGTATTTTCTTCTCATTTCCAGCTGCTCCTGCAGTTGTTTTTATTTTATTTCAGAGAGGGCTTTATGTTCTCTCAGAGCATCTCCTGATAAAAATCAGATAATTCAGTTGCTTTCCCAAAGTGTTTTCAGTCTAATTTCAGACATGACATGGCAAAGAGCATAACGAAACTTAGCAGAAGGAGACAGAGAGAGAAAAACAAAGAGTTCAGTAATAAGAGATTACATGGTTCTCCAGTAGATTCTGTAGTGAAGCAAGTTTAAAAGGAAAACACAGTAAACAACTGCTTTCTTGCTGATATCCCTGGGAAAATAAGCACTTCTAAGACGAATGATGTTATTTTTGTACAAATGGATTATTCACAAGCACATCCTACATGATATCAGGTAAACGCCAGGAATAACGAAGTAAAACCTTGAGCTCATTTGTCTGTCAGAGCATTTTCTCTTTTAAAGTCTGTTCACATTATCGCTCATGAGATGGAGGCCTCTCGCCGTGGAAGGGATCATCCCTCTTGCAGCCAGGCAGCTGCATCTGCCACATGGATTTTTGGGAAAGAGGAGAACAAATGCCTGCATGGGGCTACGCTGAAAGATGCTTGATCCAATCCAACAAACTATTAGAGACATATTTAGTTTTACTTTTCCTATGGGCAGGTGCTTGTATCCTGAGTTGGATTTGACTACAGGGCAGGGCATCTCGCAGAGTAAGGCCTTCACATTTCTCATCCTAGTTTAGAAAACATGACCATAAAGACATTTTGCACTTAAGAAGTTTACAGGTCATACTGTAATTAAAAATGTATATTCCTTTCCCCCTCCTCCAAATTATCGGAAGAAAAAAGCTGCAGTGGTATAAATCTTGTAAAAATTAGGTTTATGATTAAGTAAAATGTCTAAAACTAATTCAAATTTCTTTAAGAGGAGTGGAACAGAAGACAGTCACTTCTTGACATCCTGGCTACAAGCAAGGTGACAGACAAGTTGAAAGAACAGGGCTGTCCACAAAGCTATGCAACAATACAAGAAAAAGGTATTTCCAGCAGCTGGTATTAGGATTTCTTGTACTATTGTGACAGTGAGAAAGTGGGCATAAAAGCAGGGATCTGTTGAGTACTTGGGGCCCAGGAGATAAGAGCAGAACAGAATAATAAGGGGAATTTTTGGTGCAACTAGCTTCCTTCTTCACACAGTAGCTAATAAAAAAAAAGGATTATGAAAGGCCCTGGGCAAAATTTGAGCTATGTTCTTCGCTGATGAAAAGCACAGTGAGCCTGGAGTTGACTGAGCATGGATTTTTTTCCGCTAGAGCTAGAGGTAAATGGGTTTGTCATCCATTACACTTTCCCAACTTTCTTAGATTTCCTCCCTGGAACAAAGCCAGGAAGTAACGGGGAGAGGGAGGAGTTGTTATGTGTGTGGAATGAACAAGAAAATCTCCTGTATCAGGCTGCATCATGTGCTGCCTGAAGATGAAAGACCCAAATTCAAGTCCCTCCTCTACCAGCCTCCTGTCTGCAGACAATAGCCACCAGACTGTTAACCTGTGTGTCCCTTTCACATTGTTGCTGGTCCAGTTTGTCCAGTTTATCCAGATGGATCATATGAGCATCTGTCAGGACTGCTGCTTCCTTGGCCATGGGATAACTGTGGAAGGTGTGGTTGTTTCTTTCTCTCCCTTGGAGGTTTCTCCCACATCACCCTCTGGTGTGGTGGGAAAAGGCCCTGGATCACGCAATGAGGATGCAGCCTTGAGGCTGCACAAACCCACTGGCCTCTGGGGCTGGATCCAACCCTGTCACCAATGGAATTTGACTGAACATGTGCTTTATCCCATATTAAAAGCTGGAGTGAATGATTTATTGAATTGGCTCTGAAATGCATCCCAACTGCGTCAGGGGAAGCAGGTGCAGGGCTGTTAACATGAAACCAGATGTAAATTGTGGATCTTTATGCTTAAAACTCTCTCCAGTCTAACTAAGCAACACAAATCTCTTTTTTCTCTCTCAGTGATATCCACTGGTACGGTCAGTTTATGTTTCACCAACTACTAGCCACTCTATTTTAAAAATATAATTAAAGTCTGCTCCTCTGAATTGTCCGAAAACTCTGTAAACTATTAAGAAGAGCAAAAAGATTAAATCTGAAAGGTCATTACCCTGATTCTGCCTTTTAAAATGTATTGTCTAATAAAAAAATAAATAGCAGTTTTAATGTACAGTTACAGATAAAATCCTGTCTTTCTTTCCTCCCTTTGTATTAATTTTACCCAGATCTCCTACTCATTAGCAGATGTACATATGTTGCAGCTTTAGAATTCTGTTCTCATAATTAAACGGAAGATCTGTGTACTGGCTCACGCATATCCAATGTTGTCTATTTATTTCTCCATAGTCTTAACCCATATCCTATTCCTGGTGCCATTTAACACCCTGTTTAATTCAGCAAAAGCTTAGGAACCTTCCCCAGTCGGCATCACATCCATCCTTTTTTTTTTACTTCTCACCATCCCATGTGGTAGGTTCCTCCTTTACAAGAAAAAGAAAAGAATATTTTTCTGAAGTAAGAATAGAAATTGAATATGTAAAGTTGTCCTTACGCTTCATAAGGAATCATCTCCTGAGAATGAAGTAATTGTGAGCACACATCACCCAGACATCCCTCTTCTAGAAGGTGTGGGGGAAAGAAAAGAAGAAAAGACAGAAAGACAGACAGAAAGACAGACAGACAGACAGACAGACAGACAGACAGACAGGGAGGAAGGAAGGAAGGAAGGAAGGAAGGAAGGAAGGAAGGAAGGAAGGAAGGAAGGAAGGAAGGGAGGAAGGAAAGAAGGAATAGAAAGAACATCTGCTTTGGAGCTGGGTAGCCATGGTGAAGCTATTTCCAATCAAATATCTCTGAAGGATACAATATTTTTGTAAGATGAACGTTTACATGTGCAGGATCTTAGTTGACCTATCCGTGCATATGAAATACAAATACATTATCTTTTGTTTTTAAAATTCATTCTATTTACAGTGCTAGGCTTTCAGACCATGTTTAAATCACTGGGCTTCATCTATAGTAGTGGGAGTATGTAGAGTCCTGAAAGACTTCTATACAGATGGCCTTAATCCCATGGGGAGACTGCAAATTCATATGAGGGTCATTGGCATTCATCGAGTACTTGGTCTGTCTGGCAAATGATGACATCAATCTTGGTGCAAAAGGGATCATGCATTATTCTATACACAATCAACGGCTAAATTTAAACAGTGGTGGGACAATAAATTTTTTTTCAAGAAGGGTCATTAATAGCCAGAGGACTGAACAATCAAACCTTTACTTACATGAACAGTCTTCACTCATACAGGTTATCTCATTAGGCAATTGCCTTGGCGAACAAGTGCCTCGTAATACTGGGTTTGAGGAATTAGCTTCTGAAGGCACAACTTTTCTAATTAACAAATTCAAAAAATATCAATGTACGAAAGCTCATTTGAGGGATTTGCAAATATGTATCCTGTCTGCTTCTTAACAATGTGAATCCAGAGAAAACTGGGAGTTATCAAGGTTGTAATGAATACAAACATTGTTGTAAAATACGAAAACTATTCCCTTAATATAATATCCTCTATCGCACAGCAGCCAATCTTACTTAAGCAAGAAACCTAACCTCCGTAAATCTCATACTGCATATATGCTATGGGGAAATTCACTATAACTAATGAGCAATTTATTCTTGAAAGAGACCACTCTTGAATGTATTATATCCTTTATTTTCATGCTAAATAAAGGACGGGTTTTTCATGACCACATCTGTTGGAAATATATTCTTTTTTTGTATTTTTATATTTAAATCTAATTATATCAGTTAATGAGAACAAAGGAGTAATGCACAACTCCTGGTCCATAGCAGTATAGATTTGTTCCCCTCTGATTTCTGAAAGTCCCTGTATTCTGATCATGGGTATTTGAATCCATATACTTTGGTTGGCTGGCAGCCAGTATGAACCAGAATGCCAAGGTATATATAATTGCAGTACTGTTATTTGCCCTCAATGCTTCTCTTCTGACTCTCTCTCTCATAAAAAAGTGTAAAATTAGTTGCCAGCAAGAGCAAGAACTACCTCTGCTTTTCATTTCTTTTTGCTGCAGTAGAAATATTCCAAAACTGCACATGAACACAAACAGAAAAAGGGCTTAGACAGTAGGAAAGAGCTAAAAATTTGTTGAGGTCTCAATCCTTTCTGCCCTTCTCCATTCCCTGGACCCATCTTTCACTCCTCACAGTTTAGGAAAAGCCTTATACATGGAATAATTATCATACTTGTACATAAGACACACTATTTACTAATCCTAAAAGTGAGGAATAATGTGAGTAGCATTTTCAAAATAATAAATAAAACATATGAATCATTGTGTGCATTTCAGCCCACTGGTCTGGGTGAAAGTGGATGAGTATGGACAGGGGCAGGAGAGGCAGGAAGAGGCAGTTTGGGACATGAGGAAGGCAAATGGTCAGATGGTGAAAGAAAGCAGACAAAAATACACAAAGGATTTCAAATTTCTTTAAGGAAATTTAACTTCCAGCAGCTTTGTGTTGCCTCTTCTGACAAGTAAAGCCTGAAGACATAGTCAAATATTCTAGTGCAATAACTAAGTAGTCCTATCTATTAACTTTTGCAATAACCACATCATGAGTTAACAAATTCTTTGGCTTTGAAGTTTATTCAATCTACAGTTCAGTTATTTCTGCCATAAGTAGGGCTAGCAGCCTGAGATACCTTTATACCTATAGCACAGCTGCCAATGCTGTTTTCTGTGCAAAAGGCCATTCTCATGTTGTTTTTTTTCAGGAAAAAAAAAAAAAAAAATATATATATATATATATATATTCTGATCATCTGGTAACTTCTGAATGCTAGTCTCAGATCAGCTTCTACAACTTCACAAACTCAGCTGTGCTTTTGGGATTAAGTGATATCCTTGCCCCACCTTCAGTTTAGGCTAAAGGACTCAGTGGAGCCTGGTCAGGGAGCACAGGTTTATACCACACACTTGGTTGCTTCTGAGTGGTATCAGAGTTGTTCTCCAGTGGCACAGCATGTGACGAGCGGCTCCCATGTTCCCCACCCTGCTTTGCAGCTCCCCACCCAGCTGCTGCTTTGCAGAGAATAGTCAGAGGTAAGAAGGAATGGCCTGGAGGTTGCTTTGCTGCCTTAGCCTGCAGTCGTTGTTTTCTCTGGTAAGGCAGCGAGCAGAGAGCACAAAGCACACATGAAAGCATCTTCATCCCAGCTGTGCACATGGGAGAAAGGTATGGAGGAAGAAAGGGGTGCAGGAGTAATGTCAGCAAGGATATGGAGAGGTGACTGGTGTGCAAGAGGGGGTGTGCATGTGTGCGAGGAATGCTGGGCTGAGAATGCATGGGAGAGGTGTGTTTTGGGCAATGACACTGGGTCTGCAACTGAGGGAGCTGAATTGAAGCAGCAGTGGAAATGAGTGGGCAAGGGCTTGTCTTTCAGCTCTGAACTTCTTTCTTCCCTGTGCAGCCTCTGCACCATCCCTCTGAAGAACCCAACCATATTATTCTGGGGAGAGGAAGGAGTAATGAGAACCTGCGTTCCTCTGGTTTTAGAAGGAGCCTTCAGTTGCAGTCCCTTTGCAAATGACTGGGACTACCCCAGCTGGGCTGAATGTAGTTCGTCCCCTGTGGTTGTAAGTCTTTCTCTGGAACAATCATAGAGCTAATAGTGACAGGCCAAATTCTATGAGTGGTGGTGCTTTTATCAGAGACAAAAGCAGTACAGAAGAAATCTATCTTGAAACAGTAAAGTGCTTAAATGTGTGGCTTACCAGCTCCTACCCGCCTCCGAGACAGGTTCTTGGCTATCAGGGTCAACAGATCCAACAGATCTTTGATCTTGAATGCAGAGTTTCTCCACTAATGTCAGATCTCATCTTGTACAGATTTTCCTTCAGGCTTTTCAGGTGGCTTTAGGCCACTAGAGAAGACTGACACTTTCTATTTTTTCTTACAGTCCTGTTACTTGCTTTAGGGCTTTACAGTAACTCTGGTTCAGCTTCCAGGGTTAGTCTAGAGCACACAACTTGGACTGAAGGAATCTCCTGGGCCATCAGGTCTTGTCCCATATTACCATATACAACCACATAAGTTTGCACACTTTGTAAATGTGAGGAGCTCTATCCTAAAGGTAATTATTTTTTTTGCCCTGTTATCTTTACTGGAAGTATTTTAAAAATAATGTTATCTTATGTTTAGTAATCATCTTATTTTTAGCTTAAATGTATCAATGGGCAATTCACATCAGTTTGTTCTTGAAGAAAACACCCATGATACACTTAGCTTTTCTAAGGCAAGTTTTTACAAACATTCCCTGTGCCTGTGGTATCTGTTACAATTTGGTACAAGGGTCTTGGCATTTCTTGGCTCCCACAGGTTCACATCGGCCTCACGGGAAATGGACTGGTGCGCTGGCTGTGAGGAGAGACGGATGCTTGGGTGGCCATGGGGGATTTTGGTCCCGAATGGGACCTGGCATT
The DNA here is from genome assembly GCF_036013445.1 of Caloenas nicobarica. Taxonomy (NCBI): domain Eukaryota; kingdom Metazoa; phylum Chordata; class Aves; order Columbiformes; family Columbidae; genus Caloenas; species Caloenas nicobarica. The sequence goes on along the minus strand of NC_088245.1, from coordinate 197,516,532 downwards.
CAGGGCATGGTACTGATGCGAATGTGGACTGGCAATGGGTGCACGCAGCAGCTGGGAGGTGAAGACGCAGTGGGGCAGCTGCAGATGACCAGATGTGGGTGCTCTGGCCATGGGGTGTCTGTGCGGACGGGGGAGAAGGGGCTGGCTGAGGCAGATGGGTATGGCCGGTACGTTGGGTATTTTTGGGGAAGGGAATATGGGTCGGTCTCAGCACCTGGGGATGCAAAGAGCATGGGAGGGGGGTGAGGGGGGGAGGGATGGGGGCGTCGGAGCGCTGTGGGGACCAGGACGGTGCGCGGGGTCGGCTGCGCTGGGGTCGCCGAGGCTGCGGGCGGCGGCGGGGCCCCGCGGGACACCGGTGCCTGCGAGACCCGGGCGGGGGCCGCTCCCACCGCCCGCTCCGGCGCCGCGGGGCCGTGCGGGGCGGCGGCGAGGGCCCGGCCGCGCGGCCTGACGTCACCGGCCGGGGCGGCTATAGGCTGCGGGCGGCGCTCCCCGAAGCGGCGGCGGCTCCGCTCTGCGCGCTCACTCCGCGCTGCCGCAGCCCCCCGCGCCCGCGGCGCCGCCTCCGCAGGTAAGGGGCTCCGGGGCGGGCAGCGGCACCGCGGGGCAGGTCCTCGCCCCGCTTCGGCAGCCTGCCCTCGCCGGGGTGCGGGGGTCTGGCAGCCCGGCTGCCGCTCCCTCTCTCCCTTTCCCGCGGCAAGTAGTTGGGGCGAGCACCCGAGTAATTCGCGAAGTCGGAGTGGCGGCGCAGTGCCCCGTCCCGGTCCCGCTACCCCTCTGCCGCCCCCCGGCAGGGAGCCGTGGCCGCTCGGAGCGCTGCCGTGGCGGGGCGCAGGGAGGAGGCTGCCGCAGCCGCCGGCGCGGTGATTTGGGGAGAGGGGAGCTGGGAAGGGTGGGTGCCTCGGAGCGCTGATGTGTCCGGCTCCCTTTGCAGGCTGCTCTGTCACTTCAGAGCGAGCGTCAGGCTGAGCCGGCAGGATCCCGGGCATTTCCAGCGAGCGCCTGCCAGCAGCCCGGCACTGATTGAAATTTAGGCGTCTTCAGAGAGGGGAGGAAGATCCTCGTCTTCCGAAGCCTCCTCAATGAGTGCCAAGCTCTCCAAGGAGTTGAGGCTGTCCCTGCCACCTTGTCTTCTCAACAGGACATCTGCCACCTTAAACACCAGCAGCACCTGCATCACGCAAGTGGGTCAGCTCTTCCAGTCCTTCTCATCCACCCTGGTTTTAATTGTCCTGGTCACCCTCATCTTCTGCCTGATCCTCCTCTCCCTCACCACCTTCCACATCCACAAGAGGAAGATGAAGAAGCGGAAAATGCAAAAGGCTCAGGAGGAGTATGAACGGGACCACTGCACCCGCAGCAGCAATAGCAGCAGCCAGCACCCTGGGACAGGAGTGCAGGGAGAGGCACCGCAAGGAAGAGACAGCCGGCTGGGAAGAACCCCCGAGGACTCGGAGATCCAGCACCCCTCTTCCTCAGCAGCCCCAAGCTCCCAGCAAGCACGGGCTTGTTTGGACACAGCTGGTGCGGGGCTCTTGCAGACGGTGATTTTGTCATGATGGTTTGGGGGAGACCTCACCAAGGCGCTGGTTGGTGTTTGTAAATACCTGAGTGATTATTCTAGTCCCCGAAGAAGAAGAAAACATTGCTAATTCAAATGAACGAACAAGCCCACGATCCAAGCGCATGACAGATCACATTGCGTTTCTCATTGACTGTGCAAGGAAAGGATGCGTCTTTTTACTGGAGGAGGAGCTGCACACAGCTACCAAATATCAAATTGTCCACCTGGAGGAGATGGCCAGGGGTGGGGAGTCCCTTTTCTCTGGACATCATAACCCTGAGGACCGGGACAATCCCACTCTGCTGGGATTCCTGCTGCATCCTGTGTCAGCATTGCATGGTGTGGGTTGGGGTGCGGGTGAGTGGTGCGGGGGGAGAGGCAGGTCTGGCAGGTGCCTTGGGATTCCCTGTCCCCTTGGAGCAGGGTGACAGCCCACTGTGGTCTCTCTTTTTGTGCTAGGACCTATGCCCCTGTCCCACCCCCTCTTGCTCCTTTTCCAGGACTGGGTATTGTTTTGTGTTGAAATGGCCACCCCAAGCTGGGCTTAACTGCAAGCGCCCTCTGGCCCCACGGCCCCATGCCCCTCAGCTGCAGTGCTGAGCATCCCACTGTCCAGGGGGATGGAGCGAGCTGTCTGCACAGAGTGGTGCCTGAGCAATCTTCTCCCCTCAGCTCCCCCAATCTTCAGATGCCTCCCTCACATCCCTGTGCCATGAAACCTGGAGCCCACCCCCAGTACCATTTGGTGTGGCAGGGTGAGGTGATGTGCAGGAGCTTGCCTGCCCTCTCCAGAGGGAGGGTGTCCTTGTACCTCCTGTTGGTCCTGAAACAAATCCAGTTCTGCACCAGGCACCCCGCACTGAGCGTCTGTGTTTACAGCTTCGCCTCCCAGCAAGGAATCCTGCAGCACTACAGAGCCGGCTTCGACTTTTTTAGGCTGATAGATATTTTTAACCCTCCTAATCTAGTAAGACAGTTAGGGACAGACAGTACCTAATTTTGTCCCCTTCTCCCTTTTGGGGAACAAACCACACAGTTGTGCAGAATGTCTGCTCTTAAACTCTGGCAAATGTTTATTTCAGAAGTGGCTGGTGTAGTTTCTCCCTGGCAAGTACCAGGAGTTCTTTTGTCTGTGGATGGCAGGTGTGCGTGGCTGCTAGTACTGCGTGTGTTGGAGGAAGCAGTGATGGGTACAGAAAATGCGGCTTTGCTTAGTAATTAGTTCAATGACCATTACTTGAAGGTGCCTTAACAGAGTGCCATATCCAAACTTTGAAATATCTTGTGTGGAATCATAGCAGAGGCAGCCCTCTACCGTGCATGTTAACATCTGAAAAATACAGCAAAGTAAAAGTGATCCTGAGGGATTTCTTCCTTTTTTCTTTCTATCCCGGCATTCAATGTGATCTGAGGTGATAGTAATAGTCCACAGTTTTTAGTATTTGGTATCCACTTATTCCCTCCCTGGTGTACTCTGCCATCCAGAGTGGCTGTTAGGCTAGAAAAATCCCAGACACACACCAGGAGGCCTGGGGCCCTAAGCCTGGAGTGGATGCTGTTAACCAGTTTAAAATGAGGAACCAGGGTGGCAGAAGTGCTCCATAACCCTCTGGTAGCACCAAAGTGCTGAGGTCCTGGGCAGTCTTTCTGTTACCCAGTTTTACTCCTTTCCAGTCTTGCGTGGTCTGATGTGAGATTGCTGTTAGGTTTGGATCTGTGCCTCCAGCGTTTTAGGCAAGAACTGTGTCCTCCAGCTCGAGGAGCTGCTCCACCAGCTGAGGTTAGTGTGGTGAGTGTCCCTGCGACCGAGTGGCATTTTGCACGTTGCAGTTTGATGGCAGCAATGGCTGACTCTCTCGCCACCCATATGATAGGACGCTAATGACTACTTCGTTGTTGCTGGGCAAGGAAATAGGCTTTGTTTTGTTTCCACTAATAAAGGATGCATGAACTTTTGTGTTTAACCTCCTTATGCAACTGCAGCACAGTATTGCACCACAGGGAGTAGATTTAGGACAATGAAGAGTGTTCAGTGAACAGTAATGGAGCTTCCTGATCGTTGATCTCCACTAAATAGAGAGATATTACTTTCCCTTTTATTTTGTGCCTTTAAAAAACAAAAACAAAACAGTGTATAACTTCGAGTTTTATAAAAGCAATAAGATGTTGCAAATCACTCCAGTTCATTTCTGGTTGATGATTCCACTTCTTTAGTGTCTGAAGTCAGATACTCTTCCTTCTGCCTTATGCACTCAAGGCATGCAATAATTCCCCAGAAGTGTACTGCTTGTCACATCTCATTGCAGTTATAAAATTGCCCTATTTTTGAAGAAAAAAAGGATGGAGAGATAGATATATATATATCTTTATATATATTATGGATATATAGGTATATATATAATTTATATAATCTCATGACACTAAAAGTAGTTGCAAAAATGTAACTAGAATTAAAATCTGTTATGTAAAACTCTATCCTCTGTTAATTAGCTTTGATTTAATATTTTAATATCTCTGTATTTATGTAAATTTGTGTAAATTATGTGGTCTATAAGTAAAATTTCATACTGACTTTAATTTTCCCAGAACTGTGAGCTTCTTGTGGTGTCATTTAAGGTTTTGCATTTCTAAAGTTAAATTATACAAAATATGAGGAGTTGTAAATTCCTGTTATCACACAGAAATACTGCAATAAGGTTCATGCATACTCCCAGTTCACAATCCTATCTTGAAATATTGCAAGCTTATGAGGTTTAATTGAACAGTCTCAGGAGATCTTGCTGATACAAGCAGGACACGTAGGTTTTCATTTTCATGAAACAATAAGCAATCTAGGGAATAAATGTGGATTTTTAAAACAGAGTTTATGCTTGGAGGTTCTGTCAAATCAATTGCTTCAAAACCCTACAGCTACAGCTAAACTTCTGCACTTAGCATTCAGTATTAATAAGGCTGATGCTTCTTTCCCCTCCTCCCTCCTACTTAAACTAGAAAAGTGTAGGAAATTGTTCATATTTCTAAAGCATACATTTTCAGCTAACTGTGAAACAGCCCAAAGGGTTTTGAATATACATATTTTATGCAAGTGTAATATCTATGTATCTGTATTCATATATTTAAATATTTTTGTGTAACCTTTTCTACAATATTTGATAGAGATGCTGGGTAAATGCTTGTACCATTCTTGTACGTGAGGCAGGATTTATACCCTCTTGATGTGAACATTCTTTTTCCTGTGAATTTACGCTGATTTTGGCAAGTTACGATGGAGACCGGGCAGCTGAGTGCTGACTGCTGGGAGCACAGACAGCCTTTCCCCTGTAACGGGGCACATCCTCTGGCTGTATTTTCCTGGTTCTGAATTCGAGGATTGGAGCCGGTTGCCCACTAGCATCCTGCATGTGTAAGAATAAGGAGTGCTCTGGTGCTTGACAGTTCCTGTCCGGTCCAGCTGTCAGCCCGTGGAAGAAGCACGACAGCAGTGACTTGTTTTGTGGATCCCAGTGACAACTGAGAGCCCACAGGGCGTTGCGGTGGCAGCACCGTGGCCGCATTGGAGCATCAGCGATGCCTCGTCCTGCGTTCCCGTCCTTGGAGCCTGCTGCTGCCCCGCGGCTCCGTCCAGCTCCCCCTGGCATCAACAGAAGTGGCTTCCACTGACTGCCAAGGGACTGGGGTCCCGTCTGTAGTCCACATGGAAGGTGACAGCCCAGCACATCACCATCGCTGGCCCTGCTCTGCACTCATCCTGGCAGCCTCCACGGGGATGGAAACCACTGCATCCCAGGAGGGCTGGGATGGTCCAGCCTAGTGGCACCGGGGAACGCACACTGCTGCTGTCAGCTCCGCTTCTATGGACTGAGGCGTTTAGATTTCTACATGGATCCCGTGGACAGGGAATGTCATTTCATTAAAATGTGTCATTCCAGCATTTTTTTTTTTTTTCTGTGGGGGTTTGCCTGATGCAAATGTAGTCTCAGGTGAAATTTGCAGGTTCTCCATCCAGGTGTGTTTTAGCTTTTGATACATCTCTCTCAGACATATATCTGTATATATAGATATATATCTCGAAAGAAATGCTGGACAAAAAGCAAAGAACAGAGACCCCACATGGTAGACAAAACTGTCCTATGACTGAAAACTGGAGTTTTTTGGCTTTTATTTTTAATTAATTTTAAAGGCTACTATCTTTAGTGTAAATAGCAAGTTACTCTGTGATTAATGTTTTCCATTGCATTTCTGAATAGTTGCTATCTTGTTTCTGGAAAGTTATGTCCAGTGTTATGAAGTAACTGTGCTTTTCTTCTGTTATGAATACGGGTGCAACTTTTATGTAGGGAGGAAAAAGAACATGAATTGACTCCTTGAACAGGACTGAATTATTTAAAATTCCAGTTATATAGGACTTAGTTGCTTTGTTTTCTTTCTAGTGGTTATTCTCCTTGCACGTTTGTATTTTTTCTATGGGTACTTGAAACCCTGCATTTTAATGAGTATGCAAGATACGAAGAGAAACTCGAAAACTGAAGTAGGAAACATTATTTTTCCTCTTTTGTGTAAACAGCAAAATTTATAATGACTTAGATACCATTTCATTACATTTCTCATCTATATAGAAGTTGGCATGACTCATATATAAACCTTTAATAATGCTTTTATTTATGTTAAATATTATAACTGCTTTTATCTTTTATCCAGGACTGACTTTCTCATCCCTTTCTGATATCTTTTTTCCCTGAAGCCAAGTTTCCCATCTGATCGCTAAATAAATTTCTAGTAGAACAGAGCCTCCTTCTGTTTTTAGTCTTTTACGTCTAGGTCACTGGTCTGAATCCAGCCAAACTCAATAGTGTAGTAAGTGTGTTATGAACTTGCAACAACCGGGTGGTGTGTGAGCCTTGAGGAGAGAAGGGGACTGTCTGACGAGGAAAGAGGAGAGGTGCCTGGCAGTGGTGAGGTAGCTTTCCCGTTCAGAGCTGTGGAAGCAAAGCCTCCCCATCCCGCTGGATGGAGCCGGGTGAAGAGTGACCCATTCCAGCCACAGCAGAGACAAGTCTCAATCTCCTTCCTGATACTGTTGCTCTAAAACATCATTTTCTATATGACACTAGATCTCATTTCTGTAAATTATATGTAATCTATTTCTTATTCAAATCAAAGAAGTTTCCATTGCTTCATTGGTACTATATGTTCTCTGTGAATAACTAGAATTCATTTTCCGACCCTTTTAACCCAATACCTCCACAAGCAATTTTGTATCAGTTAAGAAATAAATAAATATTTGGATCAGAAAACTGTTAGTAAAAATTGCCTTTATTTATATAATATGGTGTTCCAGTTGGCTTTTCTTTGTTGTTTTCTTCCTTGAAATGGTACAAGATAATATGTTCATTATCTTACTTTTCTAAAGAGGAAAAAAATTTGAAGCAAGCACTGTAAAATACACATATACAAACAGGAAAAGATTTCACATTGTACAGCAGAACAGAATCATGTAGGTTTTGTTGGTTTCAACATAATTCTTTGTCCTCTGTTTTTCAGATCCCCTATAATCAAGCAAATTTTTTAACCTCAAATCTTCTGAAAGAGCTCACATATAACAGGTAGATTGCTTTTCTTTTATGGTTTTAGCTTTGCTGACTACACAGTCAATGACAAAGTACAGGTTAAAACTTTTCAAACATCTTGTAATCTAAAAATAATAAAGTATCCTAGGGGATTATGAGTACTGAAAATAGGGGATAAGTATAGAAAGCTAGAAGAAGAAAAATATTAGCTCTATAATACCATAAAAGCAGCATGTGCTTAAAAATGAATTCACGATTATAAACGAGCACCTTTACATTTTATTCCTGGCTCTGTCACTCACATCTTGTGAGGCTTTCAGCTTCCAAGCTATTTATGTAGTAAGCGATATTTAACTTATCTATTAAACAAAGACATAGAACCTGCAATATACAGCCCTGAAATGAATAAATTAAGTATCATACAAATTAAAAAATACTGATACCATAATAGAAATTAAAAGAGTCTCTATGCTAATCACCTGGCTTGGATTATTCAACTGCTTACATTTGGCAACAAGGTCCAAGTGGTGCACTGCACAGCTGGGAGATGGATGGCTGGGCAAGAACAGTCACACTGAGAGGATCGATTTAATTTTTAAGTTGAGGTGGAAGGAGATTATGAAGGAGAGCCAAGACAACTAGTGTTTATTTTACAATTTCATCACTTATAGCACTTTTTTTCAGTGCAGAAAACAGCCTTGTGTGGTTTTGAGCAGAGTGCTGACCAAGGCAATAAGAATATAGAAGAAGATAGTTCTTGGGAGCAAACCCATCACTAATGAAATTCGTGGCGAGACCTCTCTGAATTTGGTGGGGCCTGGACTGTGCCCAAGATCTCAGTCCCTGCTGGCTGTGTGTCCCTCGGCAGTGTCGTCAGCCTCTTGATGGCTGCGGTCAGCATTTCTAGGGCACATGGATTTCTCTTGTCTTTTGACCCACAGTCCATATCCAGCTCCTCCTGTGGGGGACAGTGGGGGATCACGTGGAGGTTACCTACATGTGACACACTCATGCTTGCTTTCCTTTAGCTTTCGTTGTGTCCTGCTCTTGTCTCTGACTCTGACTGCCCACTACAGAGCCTATCTGGTTAGTCTTTCCATAGGATGGGCTATATTCTTCCTTACAATGGGTAATCTCAGTCTATCCCTGACATTGGAAAATTTCTCTCTTTAAGTAATCAGTTGGTTTGAGTTCTACAAAGATATGACAGGACTTTGCCCTCATCTTGATCCAGCATTGTCACGCATTTACTCATAGTCCAACCGGATTGATATAGTATCAAAATTTCTACAACAGTACAGAAGCTTTTGAGAAAGTGCTGGACTTCAAACATTCTGAGAAATCCCAGCACGCTTCTCGACATGGTCCATTGGCTCTGGAACAACATCATGTTTCCTGATTAAGCTGCCAGCCCTAGACCACAGGCTGAAACTGCTGAGAAATTACCATTCTGTCATATCAAGCACACCACTGTAAGGAAAAATATCAGTTGATACAAAGGGGAGACTAAATAAATGAGAGGATGAGGTGATAATTTGGGTATTAATATGCAAATATATATATCTAAAACCTCTGAGACAGACAAGGTCAACTGAATGTCTAGTAATGGCTGACCACCCACTTCACATCTTCTTTTAAATCAGGTTATCACAATCCATTCTTTTACTTGTGCTCTTGAATGCTATTAGACATATGCTTTTACTTTGCTGCTCAGCTAGAAAAATCAGCCAGTGAGCCTCTGTTTCTCTATGAACTCCAGCTGAACTGTTCAAAGTCTATTTGTTTTCATTATAGAAATATGATTTCTACTAAAACATCCTTTTGACAGACCTCAGCAATAGCATGGGGGCACCTTCACTTCTAGCACAATTGTTAGAGCTTGTTCAATCTGGCAACAGTGATGTGTAAAGGAGGACAACTGTCCAGATGATCATATGGGGTGACTGAAAAATCCGTAAACAATGATTGCATTTGAACAGAAAATAAGAAACATGTAAACCCTGAGACAGCCATGACTTTTAATCTATCTACAGTGAAGCAAGTTCAAGACATCTCTGCTCACCACTTGAGCTATTCTGGATTTATACGTCTAGAACTGAGCTGACTGTATGGGCCATTACCTATCTGACAGAGTTTCTCTGAAGTCATTTCCTCCTGGGGTAAAGGCATGATGATGAACCTAGCAGAGGAGTGGAAAAGGTAGCTGAAATGTGACAGATGGGCTTTAGTATTACTATTTGCATAGTGCTGTAGCCATACTGCAGGCACAAGGGCAGATTCCTTAGGCCATTAAGCTTGCAAGTGAGAAAACATGACAGTACTACACAGCTCCTTTGTTATCGGATCTGGGCGTAATGTCTTTTATGAATGAAAAGTTCAGATATTACAGTTTCCAGAGAAACTCTGGAGATCGCTACGCTCTAATTAGGCCTTCTGTGTTTCTTTTCAGAAGATTTCTTTTAATGTTGTTGAAAGCAGAATTTCAGATTATGTCAAAATAAAGTGAGCAACGTGATGCTGTAATCCGTGTCAGAAAGCTGTGCTTCTGAAAGACACCGAGTGGACAAATCTGTATTTGTTCATAGCCTGGGCACTTGAGCGCCAAAGACTCATGCCTCTTCTCCATTGATGTGCATCAGTTGTTGCAGTGAGGGGCCAGGAGAAGGAATTCAGATTCCTCATTTAGCGCCTTCTGAGGCAGTGAACTTTCAATGACAACAGCTGTCAACAGGAAAATGGAGAGAAAACACGCACCTCCCATGCAAGGCATGGAAAAAAGCAAGTTTTGGAAACACTAATATCTTGCTGGGTTAACACCGGTGATTTGGTAAGGAAAATCTCCAGGATTTGCTTCACAGTACCTTGGCCTGGGTAACTTCTCAGACTGAGGAGATTCCCGTTTGCCTTCTAGTCTCCTGTTTGCTGCCAGCACTCTTCCAGCCCACTTTACCTGAACTGAGTGTTAGTTCCTCACTGATTTATTTTACTCTGAAGCAAGTTATGGTACACTTGCATGGATGGATAGGGAGTGAGGGCAATGGAGTAACATCCAGCAGCAAGGGAAGGATGCACGAGCACTAAACCCTTCAGCACCGTCTTGGGAGGAAGGGCTTAGGACTCCCATTTGCTTAATATCCATGTTATGGATGTATAGAATTAAAATATAGACAGCTGTGGCCATGGAGCTTCCCCTGGCTTTTGGGTGCTGTCAACACCCCACTGCCACGACGCCTGGAGCCTGCTTCCCACGCCATGGTGTCCAGCTGCATCAGCCTGCTTTCCCCCCCTACTCTGGGAATGAGTTCTGTTGTGTTTCCCCAGACATCCCCCTGCTCCTCCGTGCATCCAGCCCCAGACAAAGTCTGCAGCTCCCGCTCCTGGCCCCGCTGGCTTGCACATGGTGTGAACTGAGCAGCGCAAAGTCCCAGTTATCCCTGCTGTCCTCCCTGCACAGCCACCAGCATGGTCTTCACCCCCAAGCCAGCCACCCGCGGATCTCATCAGGAGTCAGCACCATTCAGCTCTCCGCTCTTCTGTCAAACGTAGATGAAATTAGTCAATGGATGCAAAAACTGCTGGGGGAGGACAACTGACAGGCAGTTGGGCAGCGACTGTGCCTGCACAATAATGCAGGCGTTACTGAAATAAGTTATTTTTCACCTCTCATGAATTGTAAGTACATTTCAAGACTTCTCTGGTGCCTGACTCATAGTTTTGAAATGTTTAGATTTGGCAATGCTGCTCAACAATATCTTTGAAGCCCATCTGTGCTGTTTATATGCTCTTTCTTCAACCCCCAGGCATTGCCTGTTTCCTTTGGTTTCCCAGACTGAAGCAAGAAATTAGGGGTTTGTTTGATAATTGTGATGGTTATGTGAAGCATGTTCAGAAGGTGAATCATAGATTTCTGTGACTAAAAGGAGATTTGGATGCATACAGCTACAAAATTATCTACAGTCTGTCACAAACAGGATTTTAATCCTTAAATTCAGATGTCCTGCCTGGCAGGTCCAGTGGCACAGAAGCATTCATTTTTTAGAAAGAGTGTCGTAGCTGATTCCCAGCTTGCAAGTGCTGGTGAATGCAATTCATGCTTTCATAAGTTGTCTCAGTGACTACAAACGTAGCCTAAAAATAAAGGGTTTGTCCCTTCAAGGCAGTATTTTTTAAGACACAGAATGCAGTTAGTATATTAGTTAGTTATTAGGACACTGTTAAAAACAGACATCTGTCGAAGAAGGTAAGCCATCTGTGAAAATACAGTTCCTATTACATGTTACAACCCAAACAATGCCTCAGCTGTTGCGAATTCACAGCACTGGGAGTGTAAACAAAACTTTGTTCTGGGGAAAAATATGGTTAAGTGTCACATATGCAACCATGTACCTACTTGGGAGATGTCGCCTGAAATAAATGAGATGTTTGTGGTCGCTGTGGAATTTTGCCTCGCAAAATAAACTATTTTTATAGATTTACCTTTCTGCCCCTTCATTGTTGTCCCCTTACTCCAATGTCTCTTTAGCAAACAAATCTGGTGCTAAATCTCCAAATATTTCTCTGTGCCTCGCTAAAAGCAAAGCAGGCTGAGGTTTTTTTGACCAGACACTGCATTGAATGGATCAAGAGCTGGACCAAGACCCTACTGAAGTTAATGGGGAGCTTAAATCCATTCAGATGGGATTTGGATTATATCAGAAATATTCCTGATACATATCTTATAGTTTTTAGGGTCTAGTGTGCAACAGGCCTACCATATTTGCAAGTTCAAGTAGCGTTTTACAGTTAAGTATCTGAAAACTATTTTGCCTGTAGATTGTACAAATTCATTTTCCAAAGAAGACTGAAGGACATAGATTTGTCTTATTAGATTTCTTAGAATTAAGCCTGCCATTTTATGACGCTTTTTAGGCTAAAGTTACACTTTAGAGGAGAAACAAATAAAATGTAGTAATATAACCTCCTAAAGCTACAGACATTTCCACTTTGTCTAAGTTTCTTGAGAGGTTTCTTCTCACTCTTCTTCCTATGAGCAGTGCAATGGTTGCAGTGTTAGCATGGATTTAAAGATTTTTGCAAAGTAAAAGCAGCAGGCCTTTGTTGCGAATGATTGTCCCTTCCTTCCTCACCTCTGAAGACAAAGTCACCTTGGTCTTGGTGACCAGGGAGAGGCCCGTCAGCAGCCAGTTTGAAGGCTTGGGTAGAAAGCACAATGCAGAAATTCAGGGTTCTCCGGGTTGACTGGATGTGGGCCGGTGATTTTGGACTTGAATTATCTTTCCTGAGGGTCGCGACACTTCAGTTTGTCCTGATGCAGCTGGAAAAAAATTGAAGAGTCTTATTCTTTCAAAGATGACCACAGCTGAAAGTTCTTTAGTGGGCTGCATAGAAAGACAGAGGCCACATGTTTCCTACAGTTTTTGCATTTGTATAAATATAAACGTATAAATAGGTGTGTATGATATATATATATATGTATGTGTATCATCTGTATATATATAGATAGATAGATAAATTCTCACACACAGATTTTGGTCTGATGACTTCTTAAAGCCCAAGATTCAACTTTCAAGTTAATGAGGTTTTCAGAAAAGTTTGATATTATCTGTCCTTTTCCAGCTACTTTCATCTGTGTCCTCAAAAAAAGAATCATCAGTTATTGAAACTTCTGGTTATTTGTAAGATTATAAGCAAGTGGCATCAAAACAATTCTATTCCAGCCTAAGCTGAGAAGTAATCTTCATTTTCTTTGTCCTAAGAGAAAAAGAATAACATTCGTGCTTATCAATGAATATTTCCTAGAGTATCCAGAGAGAAACAAGGCAATGTACTGAAGCAAGCTGGCATTTTTCTTTTAATTGATAAATAATTCAGAAAACAGCCACAGGATAGTGCAGAAAACATGCCTTCTAGTGAGAACCTAAAAAACTCAATCTGTTCTGCTTACCCAAGAAAAAGCTGAAAGGTGATTTGAGCACAGTCCTACATGGGAAAGACATTTTTCATGGGGAGTAATTGGTTAGAATAAAATAAAACATCCTGATGTGACTGACACAAAGTGCGGAAGCTGATGATATATAATATGGAGAACATTTTTGATAGTACAGATAATGAATTGGTCTATGGCAGGTTCTTATAATTTGAACTGTTTAAACCTATATGTTATTCTAAAATGTCATTACTTCTAAGGAAGTTACAAGGTTGATGAAAAAAATTTTGGTTAATGATATTCCTCAGATGGATTTATATAGGAGACTGGACAAGATGATTATATCACTTTCCTTCAGTCTTCAATCTACTGATCCACAAAATATATTTTTCACCATGAAATACACTTTTAATGTAAAGGACGATATTTTTTTTTTCAGAAAATGGCACAGAAAGTGACCGAAAAGTTCCACATTTTTATGTCACATGTATTTCTGTTACAAGGCTGGCATTTCCCAGAGGTGAGGATTTCTCTTTGCTTCCTCATAGCATTCCTCCACTACTGCATGACACATTCAGCTGACAGAGGATTTCCAAAATGCTTGACAAATGCTGTTAGGTGCCTAACAGTAAAGGCTGCCTCAAACAATACTCCAGTCTCTTCTCCTACACATTTCATTTTAAGAGATGAACGGAAAGGTTAAAAAATGTGTAAAGAAGTCAGTTCTGGGAAAGATAATACCACTGGATTAACTCAGTGTTTTCAACTGTAATTAAGGTTGGTCATAAACTGAAAATATTGTAGGATTCACGAAGAACCTTTCTACAGATCGAAGACCAAACTTCAGTTTACTGGGTAGGAATGGGATGGTAGCCCTCTAAAAAGTCCTCTAATGGTACTCTTGGAAATCTCCCAGAGTGGAGTGAAGTATATCCATACAGCCAGGCTTGAAGTTTGTATGCAAAGTTTTTACCGTGGCTGTTTGGGTCCAAGGAGTGTGTGTTCTTCCTTTGCATGATCTTTCTTGTACAGAGAGAAAAAGGTATTACCCAACGTCATACTGGAACAAAATGGCCACCTGCCCCATCATAGTGGCCTCGTTAGTACATACAGATTCATGGGGACTAAATTCAGTAGTCTGAAGAAAGGCAATAAGTACTCTTGAGATTTTTGCTGCATCAGCTGACCTCGCGGATGGATGCAGAAGTTGCTCACTAACTCCTGAGTGATACAGGTCAGATTCAAAGAGCTAAATCATGCTGGGGGAAAGGAAGAAGTTGTTGAAAGATTCAAAGCCTTTGTGCAGTGGGGGTGTGGTGATGAGTAGAAAGGAAGATGTGAAATGAAGAACAAAAGCAAAACTGGGTGGGAAACCTCTTCCAGGCTTTGCTTTTCCTGATCTCTTGGAGCCACCGGTAGTGTCTCATGGCTGTGGGCAGGAGGAGCAGCTAACTGGGTACTTGGGAAACAGAGCACAGCAGCTCGATTCTTCATGCACGTCCAGGGTTAAGCAGCAACTAGGTGTGGGAATTTAGATATGCCTTTGGGACCATTGTCTGCTTTAGCCATGTAAATTCTTTGTTGGATGTAGCCCAATTAATACAGTAGGGGACAAGACCCAAAAGTTGCAGTGCCCAGGTCTTTTATTCGATCTAGCTTCAAACATCTCCTCAGAATTTGACCTAGTGAAAAACCACTCCACCCCCACCCAATTCTGTATAATATCAGAAACATTTATTAAAAGAGCATGTTATATTCTTGCATAACCTCATATCCTAGCTCAGAATCCCTTGCAAAACAGACGTATTCACTCCCCATGGCTTTGTCTTGCTCTGCCTCCTTTTAGATTCAAATCTATAACAAGTTTATAATGATGTGGATAGCTATCTGTATAATTTAAACTATAAGCTCCTTGGGGTAGTGACTTTGTTCACATGTAGTAGGCACGCAAATGGTGCTGTATAAACACAGACGAAATGCCACTAATTAATAACATCTCAGTTCAGCTCCAAGGGTGACTTATACAAGTGGGGCTATTTTACTGCTGTTTTCTCTGAGGACTGTCTTCTATGCAATGCAAAGTGAGAAGATCATTCTAAGTGTATGGAATTGTTTGTGACACTAATTCAGTCCCAGATGTGTTTAATTGTTCCTTTTGCTAGACTGAAAAGCTGAAGCTATTGAAAATGAATATGGTGGGTTGTTAATATGTTTGGTTATAACGAAATTAGAACACTTGTGGAAATGTTGTCAGCTGAGTTTAATTTTCAGAGGATTTATTGAGCATGAAACTCATCGATGAGGTCGTATTGTCCTGGATTTTGCTTTTCCATCAGCATTATATTTCAACTACAATATCACCACTAGAGGTGATATTTTATGCTCACTGGAAACAGAAAAACATTTGTAAATGTCATTGTCCGCGGGACAGTGATGTGCTCTTTTAAAGGTTCTTTTCGGTAATGAGAGTGACCTCAATATCTGTCACTGCTTATAAATGACACAGCTCACAAGCTGTCTGTGCTGTTGCAGAGTTGCCAGCAGTGGTAAAACTATCTGTACAAGGATGTAGAAGGACATGGTGTGTTGTCCTCCAAAGCACAGAATAATACTGACACTGGTCTGTAAATCACTTAATTAATGTAAAAAACACTGCATATTTTAGTGTCAACTGGAGGCAGGTGATACATTCACAGCTTAGACTCCAGTCAATTCGCTTGGTAGCTGCAGCTTGTAGCTGCTCTGTGGAAGCCAGCTGTCAGCACATCTGGTATTGTACACAGACACCCATTTGTGTGGGTGAAGAAGTTGTTCAGATCTTCTGCTTATGGCCAGTTTGGACTTACAGACTTATCTCTGAGACTCTCCAACCAACATGTCATCTGCACCCACTATTGACCTGATCTTGAATCAGCTGCAGAGGATTAATGCCCTGTTCTGTTTAGCCCCACATTTTTGCATCAGTTTGCATTGGTCATCTGGCAGAATGGCAAGATGCATAAGAATGGTTGCTGTAAAAGCTATTTGGCTGGATGAGGTTTCCCGAGCTGTCTAGCTGTAAATACTAAGAAGGGTTTAAAGCCAGGTAAAATCAAGTATTTAACCCAAGTAGGAATCCTTAGGAAATTAGGAGGCTGATGAATGTCTGTGCCTGGGACCCACAGGTGTGGGCTTCTCCTTGGATGTTGGAGGGGTCTTGGAAGAGATCCATCACCCTTGGATGCTGGAAGAAAATCCTTAGATGTTGGAGAGCTGAGTTCAAATCCTTCCTTGGTCTGTTGTAATTTTAACCCTCCAGGCAGAAAAATAACTATCATGCTTAAGAGTATGCTGGGATGAGTCTTTCTTAGCTTTTTTTGACTGATTATTCCTTATGTTGCTTGGATTGATTTAATATTTTCTGACCTGGAACAGAAATTCAAGCAGAGTATTTTGTTATTTGCATAAGAGTCCTACTTTCTTTTTAGTGCTAGTTCTTCTGAGAGATAATGGATTATGTTAGGTAGGTAGAATGCAGGGTATTTCATCTACCTGCATGGAAGTGAAGCAATGGATGGAGTGTCCCTTATGAAATGCCTGTCAGAAACATTAGGTGGAGATGACAGGTGTAGCACAGCTCCTGTAAGGCAGATATGAAGTAAAAAATGAGGGAAACTATCGGGTTTGGGAGAGGTTGCCAGAGGTATTCTTCTGAAAAAAAAAAAAAAAAAAAAAAATTTTTTGGGAAGAATATAAGGCTGTTGTCAGAGGATGTAGGGAGGCAACTAGGAAAGCTAAGGCCTCCTTAGAGTTAAACCTGGCAAGAGGGGTCAAGGACAACAGAAAGAGCTTCTTCAAATACATGGCAGATAAAACTAACACCAGAGGCAATGTAGGCCCACTGATGAATGGGGTGGGTGCCCTGGTGACAGAAGATACAGAGAAGGCAGAATTACTGAATGCCTTCTTTGTCTCTGTCTACTCTGCCAGAGGCTGTCCTGAGGAGCCCCGTACCCCTGAGGCCCCAGAGGAAGGCAGGGCAATGGAGGAGTTTGCCTCAGTTGATGAGGACTGGGTCAGGGAGCAATTAAGCAATCTGGACATCCATAAATCCATGGGTCCAGATGGGATGCACCCGCGGGTGCTGAGGGAGCTGGCTGAAGTCATTGCTGGACCGCTCTCCATCATCTTTGCCAAGTCTTGGGAAACGGGAGAGGTGCCTGAGGACTGGAGGAAAGCAAATGTCACTCCGGTCTTCAAAAAGGATAAGAAGGAGGACCTGGGCAACTATAGACCGGTCAGCCTCACCTCCATCCCTGGGAAAGTGATGGAACACCTTATCCTTGGTGCCATCTTAAGACATATCAAGGATAAGAGGGTCATTAGGGGCAGTCAACATGGCTTCACCAAGGGGAAGTCGTGTTTGACCAACCTCATAACCTTTTATGAAGAACGTAACAAGGTGGATTGACGATGGCAGAGCAGTGGATGTGGTCTACCTTGACTTCAGTAAAGCATTTGACACCGTCTCCCACAGCATCCTCACAGCTAAACTGAGGAAGTGTGGACTGGATGATCGGGTAGTGAGGTGGACTGTGAACTGGCTGAAGGAAAGAAGCCAGAGAGTCGTGGTCAATGGGGCAGAGTCTGGTTGGAGGGCTGTATCTAGTGGAGTGCCTCAAGGGTCAGTTCTTGGACCAATACTATTCAATATATTCGTCAACAACTTGGATGAGGGAATTGAGTGCACTGTCAGCAAGTTTGCTGATGACACCAAGCTGGGAGGAGTGGCTGACACACCAGAAGGCTGTGCTGCCATCCAGCGAGATCTGGACAGGCTAGAGAGTTGGGCGGGGAAAAATTTAATGAAATATAACAAGGGAAAATGTAGAGTCTTGCATCTGGGCAGGAACAACCCCAGGTTCCAGTATAGGTTGGGGAATGACCTATTAGAGAGCAGTGTAGGGGAAAGGGACCTGGGGGTCCTGGTGGACAGCAGGATGGCCATGAGCCAGCACTGTGCCCTTGTGGCCAAGAAGGCCAATGACATCCTGGGATGTATTAGAAGCGGGGTGGTTAGTAGGTCGAGAGAGGTTCTCCTTCCCCTCTACTCTGCCCTGGTGAGACCTCATCTGGAATATTGTGTCCAGTTCTGGGCCCCTCAGTTCAAGAAGGACAGGGAACTGCTGGAGAGAGTCCAGTGCAGGGCAACAAAGATGATGAAGGGAGTGGAGCATCTCCCTTATGAGGAAAGGCTGAGGGAGCTGTGTCTCTTTAGATTGGAGAAGAGGAGACTGAGGGGTGACCTCATCAATGTTTATAAATATATAAAGGGTGGGTGTCACGAGGATGGAGCCAGGCTCTTCTCGGTGACAACCAACAGTAAGACAAGGGGTAATGGGTTCAAGCTGGAACACAAGAGGTTCCATTTAAATTTGAGAAGAAACTTCTCAGTGAGGGTGACAGACACTGGAACAGGCTGCCCAGGGAGGTTGTGGATTCTCCTTCTCTGGAAACATTCAAAACCCGCCTGGACGCCTTCCTGTGTAACCTCATCTGGGTGTTCCTGCTCCGGCAGGGGGATTGGACTAGATGATCTTTCGAGGTCCCTTCCAATCCCTAACATTCTGTGATTCTGTGATTCTGTGATTCTGTGATAGTGGTTATCGAGTCATCCAGGGGATCTGAAACAGGCTTGGTGGGCTCTGTGTTTGGGATACATTGCTACCGTATTAATCCATGATAGGGCTTCTAATGCTTGTCTGCATACTATGAAGACCACCAAGTTTCTCCTTTGATGAATATTTGACTCTTTTTTTTTGGTTTTCTTGTCTCTCTATAGTGCATTTGACATTGATCATACCTATAAACAGCATTTAAGACCAAGCGGAACTGACCTCCTGTGGTATGCTGTGTCCTGTGCCCGTGAATAAACTAATGACTAGGTTGAGGTTAGAGAAGAATTTTTCTCTAGGTTGAGACCATCACATTGTCAGAGTTGTCCTTGGCCTATTCTGCATAGCTGTTAAAGCCTGGCTGGCAATCTTATTTAACCACTTTTATGTTTATTTTTTTTTTCCATTATTCCAGGTCACTGGTGATATACTTGATCTCCTGTGTAACTGTAGCTTAAGGTTGATTTAAGGTAATAGGGGGTATTCTGTGGCCTGTGGCACAGGGAGGAGTTTGGCAGACCTTTTTAACCTGTATAATTACTGTGTGGTTATCTGTGGTTGCAATGGGTGGGACTCCATGACCCTGTCCCATATTCTTCTTTCTTATCCTGATCCAGAAACATGAATGCAGGTTCTTTAATTTACAAAAGGATATGGACATTATCGTCTTCTTTGCCAGCTGATTGCCTATGAGGTGAAATTTGTGTATATAAGGTGTACAGCTGAACAGGTACAGAATGATGCCTCAAACTACTGGGCTTTTGAAATAAAAGTCTTGACAACTGACAGATAATTCAGATGGTTCAGTGCATGCCCTATGGGAGATGCTTGGGGAAGCCTACACCACATAATCCCACTGCACTAAGAGGGAAATATTTCATCGAATCCAATCAAAAAGACATGATTTGGGCAGTCTGTTATACTCCTTTTCACTCTTTGCCATCTGCCAAATCTTACGAAGACAGACCAGGCAGCCTCAGTGAGAGGAAAATACAGCGCCTACCTCAAGAGACTGAGAAAAATGGTGGAGATACTAGAACACTTTGAGAAGAAATAGGTGAAGATCATGTCTATCTTCCGCTTCCTTCCCATTGTTTGGATCCTCACCTTTGTCCCTGGCCAATCTAATACCCATGTAATACTTCAGCACTTGAAGAAAGACATATCACTGGTCTAGGACTGGCTCTGCTCCTACGGGGCCATAGGCAGGACACTGTGCTGATCCTAGATGGGCTGAATAACTCCTTGAGGGAGGAGTAAAGTCCACGTGGTTGTTTTCCTATACGTCAGTGCCATAAAAATCTTGGTTGCCTCTAGAGGATAGAAAGCTGGTGCATCTCTCTCTTTTGTTGTTTCCTTTGTTCTTTGTTATTTCACTTAGTCATTCACAGCAACTTCTGATTGGGGCAAAGATAAGAAAAACAGTATAATGCCAGCTTCAGAGAACACCTTGCTGTTTTCACAGTTGAAACTGCAACTTCATTCCTTGAGTTGGGTGCTGGAGTCCTCAGACAAACTTCAGCCATGTGGCAACTCTCCCACCATTAAATCATGTCCCTAAAGGGAAAGGGAGAGAGGTGAAGGCAGTCACAGCAGACATAGGGACAGGAAGAGATGGACATGGGATGAGTAAATGGCCAACAAGCTTGTTCTCACAAACACATTGCGATTAAGACCAGAAGCTGATGCAATAATAGTTTCTTATGTAATGCTAAATACTACTATTTTACTTTAATTTTGATGACAATTTTTCTGTTTCACTGAACATTGAGCAGAAAGCTTCTTACAAACGAGCCCTTAAGTGCATCATGTAAAATTAGAGCATGCCAGAATAATCTGCTCATTTCAAAGGATCCAATGTACTGAGGCTTTTTCTTCCTAACTGCCCCTGCAGTGCTTCAGGTTGCTTATTAGAGCAGTTAGGCATATAGAATATTAATAAGAAATACCATTAATTTCTATTACATTAGTTTAAAAAATTCAAATACTTTGTATTATATTAATGTTTGAATTGGGGGCTGCTAAGGAAGGAAACATATTCAAGGTGATATTTAGATCATTTTTACAAGAAAACTAATGCTAAAGAACAAGAACTTGAATCACTGCATTTCAGTACAATGATAATGCAGATACTCTCCTGCATGGTCATAAAATGAGCATATTTATGACGACAAGATGTAAGATTATGGCACTGCAACTGCCAAAATTAAAATTTGAATGATAAACAAAGGAACTCATTTTAGGCATTTTTAAAAAACTGTTTTAAAGAGACAACTGTAATGAGGGCAAGTGTTCATAGACCTGTTCTGTATGCGTGGATTTTCCATATGTAATGAGGGCAAATGTTCATAGACCTATTCTGTATGCATGGATTTTCCATATGTGATAGAAGAGTATAACCATGGAATAACAGAAAATAGACCTGGAAGAAATATCATCAGGTCATCAAACCTGTGTGCCCCTCTCCTGCTATACCTGAATGAGGGACCTATCTTTCATCGGCAAGCACTTCATTGATCGCTTATCACGTATCATCACACTTGGCCATTATAATATAATATATAAGTCCTTTAATAATTAACATGAGTAAACTGCAGGGCTTTATAAAATTTAAGTGTATTTTCATGTGCCTTTTTCAAGGACAATGCACCAGTCCCTATTGGGAAGTGGCATTCAGCTTTGACAGAAATGTCCCTGGGGAACTGAAACCAATTTGAGAGGTAAAGTGTTACAGGTTCTTGTCAGAGCTGGTCATTACAGCTGTAAGAGTTTCCAGTTGTAGTTCTGAGGTCAGTACAGCTTCCTGCCAACCTGAGAGGGTTTACAAATTATTTGTCATTTCAGTTCCTGAATATCTGAAGTCTGGACTACCTGAAAAGAGGTGGAGATTTTGAATAGCTTTGGAGGGGAAGGAAAACTGGTGGCAGCATCTTGTCCTTCTAGGGTGTTGGGACTCACATTTGGGAGTAAGACCCGAGGTCTCCGCAGCTATTTACACTAAGACTGTGCACATCTCAGAGGACTGCAAATTAGATTTGTGTAATGCCAGAGGTGTAAAGACTCTTAATGTAAATGGAATTTCTCTGATCAGGTGTAATGTCTCAGTCTGTGCGTGACAGACAAAGTGTGCATGTGGTTTTTCCATATGTCCCATGGTGGGCTCTAAAACCCTTAACTGAGTCTGAAGACTTAGTACAGCCACTCTTCACAAGCCACTCATTTCTTGACTTTTTCACTGCAGATCAGTGGGTTTTGGTCACTTACTGATCATGCTCCACAGGTTCCATCAGACTATATGAGGTATTGTGCAATAAAATCCCCTAACCCTCTACAGTATCTTTACCTGAAGCTTGCCTTGCCTCCAAGTCACCTTCAGGCTATGGAGAACTTTCAGTCCTGAGTTCACTCTAACTGTTGTGCTGTTACCACCAAGAACTTTCCCAAACAGCCCTCTCTGTCTACATCCTGTAGGCGAAGAGCCTTGGGAAAGGGGAATTCTTATGAAGAGCCCTGGTCCTCAGGGCACAGATTCTAGTCTTATCACATCTGGTTATTGTATAAAAACACAGTCCTTGTAGCAGGAAGTTCATAATAAGCAGGCAGAATTAAAAGGTGGGTAGAGAGAGAGGAGATGGAACTGGGAAGTTATCTGTCCAAGGTCACACAAATGATCAGTGGTAGAAGTGGGAATAAAAGAATAACATTCTGGGCTCTCTGTCCCAGTGTGTAGGTGGCGCTAACTACCTGCCAAGGTTTTTGTAGATGGCTAAACATCGAGTATATTTTAAAATGAATTTTTCCACTAGAAAATAGTTTCCCAGTCTCCTCAGGGTCTTACGCTTCTCCCAACCCAGAATTTTCCTTTTAATCACCAAGTTGCAAGATCTAGTCTACCTAACACAAGCACATGAAACAATAGCGCAATGCCTAAAAATAGTACCCAGAGACTTTGGTGCCTTCTCCCTAAGGAAGTGCTGCAGTGAGATGTCTTTTGGATTGCTTTTGACTCAAGTTTCATCTGTAGCCAATGGAAGGAGGTAAGCACCAGAATGGTAACGTAGCCTAAGACTGGAGACACCTTAGGTAAATGCCACAGCTGGGATGAGAAGAGTTTGGGCTCTGCTGTAGGAAGGGTGCTTTGGATCTCTGCACAGTGAAGTGACAGATAACTGCTTCCAAAAAGTAGTAGCTGCTTATCACAACTCAATGTAAATGACTGAGACATATGAAATATATTGTCATTCTTTACAAGGAAAAGAGAAAAACTGAAAAATTGAAGACTGATAACACCTTTCTTTTTCCTTCGTCCTCAAGATTTTGTCCTTCCCTAGTGATGTAAGACAAAACAGCCAATCAGTTCAGATCCACTTGGCCATAAAAAATTTGGGAACTGGTCAGAGCACTCAACTACTGCAAGGATCCTACATAGTTTCCCCTTTGTTTTCTTAAAATGTTCAGCACTGTAAATTGATTTAAATTATGATAAAACTGTTCCTGAAGCCTTCAGCATATTGGCTGTAAACCAGACCCAGTGCTGTCTTTTTGTTTCACAAAATGGCTATGTTTCAATGACAAACATAACCAAAGGGAAATATTTTAAGTATTTTTTTAAAAGTGTGTTGTTTCCAGTTAATTGAAATATATTTTAATGGGGCAAAGTGATTTTTTTAAGCAATGCTTTCTTCTAGTTGTCATCTTTCTTTGGGACTTATGGGGGTAGGCTGAAGGAGCCCCCCAGTTGTTGGCTGAACATTTAGAGTTAGAGACAAAATACTGTCAAGCTCTTGCAGCATGTTCGAGTCAACAGAGATAGAAGGATTTGGAGTGTGCTCTGGATTTGTTCTGACTGAGTCTGGCTGTTGGCCAGCATGGCCTGAAGCTGGAAAATGCTGAGTAACCCCAGGCACGGGAGCTTATGGGGTTAGGGGAAGAAGGGGTGAGGACATGGAAATCTTAGGGACATTTCTGGCAAAGGAGAACACCTTGTAAAAATGGCGAGTGATGGAAAGTATGGGATTATTTGAGAAGGCAGGACAGAGTGTGGCACAGTAGTGCTGCTGGACTGAAGCAGGAGTCAGAAAATGGCACCATCCCGCCTACAGGGGTAGGAGGGCGAGCAGAGCAGGCGAAAGGAAGTCCTCACCATTCCATCCCAGACAGAGGGCTGCTAACCCCCAAGCTTCTCCCCAACTCCAGCATGCTACTGGTGCCCCCTTACCGGTGCTGTCAGTCACGCTTGAGCCTGCGCTCCTGCTGGTGGTGCACAAGGGCATGCAAGCACCACAGGTGAGCTCTGGGATGCTCTGGCCGGGAAGGGCCAAGGCCTCCATGCACTGTGAGGCTTTCGCTCCACCAGCCTGCACTGAACAGGTGCGGCACAGCCAAGACTCCTCTCATTCATTTCTCCCCCAGCTACCCCAAGAACAGCTCTCTCAAAGTGCAGTGCAGAGGTGCTGGACCCCAGGCTGCAGTTTCACAGTCCATTTGATGTGATAGAGCCATCTGCTCAGTTGTTTTTTGGTTTTTTGCTGGTTTTTTCCATGTTTTCAGCAAGATCAGTTCCCTCATCTGACCCACTCTGCATCCACATGACACCTTGTGGTGGCACAAGGGAGAGAATGTGGCTGGGGTCAGAGAGCAGGGGGTCAAACTATTCCTTTAGGTAACAGCCTAGAGTTAGGTCAGCTCAAACCAGTTATGAAGCTAGAACTTGATCTTCAGGGACTCAGAGTTGGCTCCATAGACACAATACCGGGGTTGACTTTCAAGTGTGAAAATATTGTCCTCAACCACTGCATATTTCAGTTTTGTCACACACATCCTGGGGTTACCAACACTTCCCTGTATTAGAGAAATGCCAGGCATAGTTGATCAATGTTTGTGAAATGCCAGATGATACAGCCATCTGGAGTAAGATGTATCATCTCATCTTATCTTTGAATAAGACACCTAGCAAAGCATCACATTCCTGTGTATTGTGTCACTTCAGCTTTTCAAACATCCCACTCGTGTGACAGGTTATACTTTGCAATGATACTAATGCCAGAAATATTCAAAAGAACCTCTGGCAGGTAGGTGCAGGCTCTCAAACTCCTTTTCAGTGACTTGGCCCTCCAAGTTTGCAATCTGGTTTTTTGTATTCCTGGAATGATGAGCACAATGGGCCTGTAATTCAACAGCATAACTTCTGTGTATAAGTTAGTGCAGTAACAGTCATAAATAACAGTAAAAATAAACACAAGTTCCTAATGGCCTGCAGACAATGACATGTTACAGTGTAGTAATATACAGTATGTGAAGTAGGGAAATCAGACCCCTTCCTTGTCCCTATCTTCCATTTTCCTGATGGGGAAAAAATACTATTTGATGTAGAAATCTCACTGAGTGAGATTGTTGACTATGCTGTGAGATAGATACTGTGATGATGATTATATACTAAAAGTACGAGAGTGATTAGATTACATGAAATACTAGTTTTATATGAAATGTTAAAAATTAAAGGAAACCTCCTTTTGTTCCTATTTAATTTTTTCTTCCTGCTGAGCTCAGAATTTAGGCGACTTGAAGTGTGAAGGTAGAGTGATTATTGGTATGTAGAACACAGTATGACAAACTGACATTACCATAGAACAATAATAGAGGAAAGTGCATCTTGGCCTTCAAGTCCAGATCACTCTCACTGCAGGCAAACACAACATTTTCTCTCTTTTGTAAGCATATCAATCTCAGTTGGTTTGTTGGTGAAAGCAAGGAGGAGAAACAGAAAAGACTGCAGTGTAGCTGAATCTTCCATTGTTCATTAAACTGTCATTCATAATTTAATGGTAATGATTAGAATGGTTGGTAACAGGTGTTTGGGAAACATGTCAAAATAGAAATGACAGATAAAAGAAAATCTAAACAAAAAGCAAAATCATAGGCTTACTTTTTTTGCAATACCACAGAATGACTGTGAGATTTTTGTTCAACTTCTTTCTTGCAGGTAAAATTTCTTAGACCTAAGCATATGAAAAATTACAAGAACAATTTTTTTATTATATTAAAACAGGAATAGATTTATTGAATATACAGACCTGCTAAAGAAAATCACTTATCTAATCTAACCAATATACTGTATGATCCTTTTTTCATGGCTAAGACCTCCGTTGGAAAAATAGTTGAAATTTAAATCCAGCAGCTGAGATTCAGGGAAGAAAATTAAGGAGTTGTTTGTGGCCTTCTGTTAGTCCCAACTGTTGCCTGGTAACTGTCTAAAAATTAACTGTGCATCACCTGGCTTCTAAGGACCGTGGCATCGCTAAGAAACCTGGCATCTGCTATGTCTTATACCGAAAAGCAGAACTTCATGTCTTGGTTATGATGATTTTTGTCATATTCAGGGAAGTTATTCAGCCACACAGCTGAGATACTTACAGATGCTTATGGGAAAGTAATTTAAAATATTGTATAAACTACAAATCAAACTTGTTTAAAGTATGAGAATTTCACGCAATTTCTGCTGTTACAATGTGGCAGTTTCTTCTTTCTTTGGGTGGTGTTTCTGTTGTTTTTAGTTTCTTTCCTAATATCTGCTTTGCATGAGACTAGAACCTGAAAACAAAATGCATTGACAGAAGCTGTGGTATGGATACACCTGAAATGAAAATCTGGCAAGCATACCTAGATCACCAGGTGAACCTTGACCAGATTCATAAAAGAAAATGGATTAAAAAACTTCCCAGGCTGCTTGATGCTCCATTTTAAACAGATTTCAGAGGCAGTTTGTACCTGCTATTCTAATGGCAGTGCTGAGAAGACTGTGAAGATTTAAATGGATATAGGTGGGAATTCATGACATAGGTGTTTAACCGGGTGAAACCTGTGTTCTGTAAATCATAGAATCGTTTAGGTTGGAAAAGACCATTGAGATCATCAAGTCAAACTGTAAACAATTCTATTATATTGACCGATTAACCTGGGACTGCAAGCTTTTATGCTTCTGACCACCAAACACTGAATCTGAAGGCACTGCTGCAAAACTTATTTCAGTGCATTGGAAAATCTGGTCTGAGGTGAGGTGTTTTTTTTTTCAAATTGTTCACTTACAGATGCTGTGTCAGGTTATTCTATAACAGTCATCCTGACATTAATTTTCCACGTTTTTTACAGTGCTTTCCTCTGCAGAACCTCAGACAGTCCTGCACGCATCAGTTAATTAAGCTTCACAATACCTATGTGAGTGCATTGTATTATTGTCTTAATTGTACAAAAGGGAGAAGAGAATCACAGAGACATTAAGTGACCTAGTCAAGGTCACTTTGTTAATTAACATTAAAAGTTTATTTTAAAAAAGAAGGTAAGCACATCCTGAAGGTAAGTGAAGCAAAGCGAAGGTAAGTTTACCATTGCTCAGCTTTATTTGCCATCACAGAACTACTTAAAAACTCTTACAATCAGGGATTTGGTTTAGGTAAGCTCCTCAAGGGGGAGCAGAATCAGAGTGCTGACTTCCTTCACCACAAATTTTACTCAGCTCTCCTTATACTGGAAAGATCTTGTCTCCTCTTCTTGTACTGAGTGTGGTCTGGCTGGCAACAGCAGCCTATATGAAAACGGGTAAACTTACAGGTATGCACTATGTTAGAGTTGTCATTGGGCATAATGGCAGGGGAGGGAGTCCCAGTAACCCACTGAGGGACATGAGCATCTTGCCAGCTCCCCTGGGCTGTCACAGGGGACCCTCAGCCCCGGGGGCTGGGTGACACCCAAAGGGAGAAGCTCTCCAGAACACTTTTCAGACTGAGGGGCTCACTGCCTACCAGGTGGGTATGAGGCAATGTGGGATGCTGGGGAAGAACATTCTGGGATGGTTCAAGGCTTTTTATGGGATATTCAGGAGAGGAACCCAAGGCGGGAGATGGGAAGGATCAACGTGGTCTGGGGAGGAATGACTGTGGAAAAATAAAGGGGATACAAGGAACTGCCTGTGTGTAAACAGTGGCTGGTCAGCACACTTGTCTGGCCATGCCCTGCATCTGCTCAGCACAGCATGACCTGACTTCTCATTAAATTCCGTTTCTAACTATTTTCTTGATTGAGGGACTGTGTATTCTATGCACACATGTGTATATCAGGGTCTCACCGCCAGCCGTCAGTAGGACCGTGGGTCAGAGTGTCCACGTGTCTGTGGTGCCATCAGTGGGAGTGAGTGAGGGTACGTTTGTCTGCGTGGGATTGCTAGGGAATATCAAACTGGACTAGCTCATGAGGAAGTGGCATGATCTGAGAGCCAGGGGTGTCTGTGCTCAGGAGCGAGACAGCACGAGAACTTGGCCCCTGGGAGGACCAGAGGGTCCAGACCAACCACCCAAGAGGCCATGGGGCCTGGGTAGACTGAGAGACTCCTTTGCATGTGTGTGTGTATCTCTGTGCAGGATGCAATGGGAAGAGCGAGGGTCTGGGGGAAGCTATAGGATAGTCTGTATCTAAGCTCAGGTACAGGAAAGATCCACACTCCGTGTGTGTGTCTGTGTGCGCAAGGAGGTCTGTACCAGCAGCAGGACTGGGGCTGCAGCCTCAGGGGCTTGTATGTCCAGGTGCCAGGAACTGGGGAGACTGGGATCCAGAGACTCCTCCAGGGCAGCCTGAGTGCCTGAGCCCAGCTGCTGGAGGGATCCACATCACACTAATTCATATACTTTTCCTGCTAACAGACCTTCATCCTGAGCATCTAGAGAAGGGAACAGCATAAGGCCGTTGCTGCTGAATGTGGCTCTGTTGTTCAGTGTGGCTGATAGTATATAAGTACACATGCATTGTATATGTGTGTGTGTGCGCCTATGGGAATACACACTCAGCCTCGCTACTGGCTGGACTTGGGGACATGGAGCGTCAGTGTCCTCACCTCCATTGAGCTACTGATACAGCAACCCCTGACAATAAACGTATATGTGTATACATATCACTATGATATATATGCATGTATATTTGCATGTATGTGTATGTGTGCGCCACAGTTTGGCTTGTGAGCATTCCTGTCTCTCAGATGCATTTTTCCAATAGGAAGAGGGGAGAAAACAGCAAATTAGGGGCATATGGGAAAGCTGATCAGCTGTCGACAGCAAGGACCTCTATACACAGCTGAACTATCTTCTATCCAAAAGGTGGCATCAAAGGGCATAGGTAGCAATTTGTTTCAGGAAGGTCAAACACCAGTGTGTGTGGTCCTTCAGAAAGGTAAAAAAAAAGCCCTGATTCTGCAGCAGTAGGAGCCAATATTTTATATGGCTTACAAAGCTTTCCAAGCACTATTTTCTAGTGTTGCAAGTGACACTCATATGAAATGCTTGGAGAGAAAAAACTTCTGTCAGCAAGCTTTTTCTAACATCAAACCTTTAAAAGCAAGAAAATGGAACAGTTTTATATTTTCAGGCTTGCTCTTCATGTACAGGGTAGGGAGTATGTTGCAAACAAAATGAAGATTTTTTGTTTTCTCTGAAGGAGAATGGAAGTCCAAATTGTGCACATTCTTGCATCTTTGAAATTGCTAGCTATAAGGTCAAAACCAAATAATCATTACTGTCTTGAACTTGGGAATCCTGTGTATATCAATAGAAGCTCTTTTTTTACATATTCTTTGCACAAAACCGCTGACAACAATCTATGTGATAGATAAATTGCATCCCACTCATTTTGATTACAGCTTTTCATTTCTCTTTTGGAATGACTGCCCCAGTACTTTCACATGAGTAAACTAAAGGGCTGGAAGAGACAAACAGCTAAGGGGAAAATAACAAAGTGACAGAAATAGTGACTGTAAATTGAGGCAGTGGGTGAAGAAGGGTCATTCCTCATCACTGCGTTGGCTGACTTGAAACAGTTCAAGAAGAAAATGACCAGGCTATTTCACACCAGTTCTGTGCTATGGGCAAAGTTCTTGTTTACTAAGAAAAGCCCTAGGTTTACATCCCCTTTAGGACTTCTGTGTGTTGCCACAGTCCATAAAGTCCATAGAGTAAGGCCTTTATAACAAATGAAATTTGTGTTATAAATAATTTTCATTCTGAAAATAAGAATGAGAGTTGTTAGAAAATGATTTAGATGAACTGGTTTCTGTTAGAAAGAAATCCCCCTAGAGAAGAGTATCCCAAGGTCATACACCAAATGGAAGGACCAAGCTGTTAGAAAATAATTGATTGGTAATAGACTGAGTAGAGCAGATGTACATACAATATAGGTCTGTGGGGCCACGTAGTGCTCTCCTGGAGCATTCCATGCTGAGCACGCTGTAAAAGCTGCATGGTGGCTGCTCAGCTGTGCCTTGCTGGTATGCTATCTCTGATTTTGAGCTGGGACTAGGCTGGGTTACCCTTCAGGTCTGGCCCAGGTCCTTGGGGGTATGCCCATGGCATAGCACAGCCACTGGTAGGAATATCCAGTGTAGCTGTAACCAGCCATGCCAAATTCTCTCCTGTTCATCAGCTGGTGGAACTGAAATAAGCCAGGGGGATCTGGAAAACTGGTGCTTGCGTTAGCATTAGGGCAATGGGATGTCTTTGAAATCTATGTTTATTGTTGAATTTTTCATGGTTCTCTCCTGCTCTTTTAACACTTGAATGAATTACTGATTAATTTTACAAGTCCTGGTTTTCACTTTGCAGTATTAATATTACCCATCACTAACTCCTGGCAGATTCTTGTAGAACTTTGTTGAAATTTGTCCGGTATTAAATCGGTGGCAAAGTGATGAATCGAAGCCTAACAAAGTTCCTGCACAACTTTCCCTAACTCTAGCTAGTATTTGTGGCCACCTGGCATGGAAAAGCAGCCTCTGCGCAAATGCAGCTGAGTTTGAGACTGAATGACAATTTCAAATACATATGATAAAAGTCTTTTTGGTCTGTTTGGTTTTTGAAACAGGAAAGATGCCATTTTCCTACATCGGTTTTTTGAAATACTGATAAAAAATCTGCACCTACTTAAGGCAAAGTTGCTGCGATACAATGCTTGAGTGGGATCATTTTCTTAGACATTTACCTATAAGCAGTATGCCACAGCTCAGGAGACACAAGGTAGGTGCCTGTTGGAAGAACCCGCTGTTCCACCTGCCAAGTTTATTTTAAATGTATGTAGCATAAACAAGTTTGCAGTCCAGCTGAAGTGCCACAGTCTGCGTGGCAAAGCAGATGACTTTAATTTCTTAAAGAAGCAATGCATGGAAAATGACCCCAGCAAACTATGGGAAATTTATCAGATCTTGGAAAAAAAAAAAAAATTGTTTAATATGCTAAACTCTTAGTAATAAAAATTATCGTGTTGATTTGGTGAGAAGCCCATCTTGGGAAATGGTCAAGGAGATTGCTGCTCAGCATAAGCTGGAAGGAACACTCTCAGTCTACAGATCACTTCAGTTTCCCTGAACTTGTTCTCCAGTTCCTCTGCCAGGGAAAGACCCTGGTACAGGTTTGCTCCCCAAACAGCCAAACTAGATTTATGGACAGTAGACAACTAGACACTTAAGTGACACATGGATTTAGGGCAGTGTCCTGTGTTCATGGCAGTATCTGAGAAGGTGGCAAATCAGAGTGTGAGGTGATTTTGATAACAATGTGAGGAGAAAAACATCTTCTTATTTTCATTAGACATTTCTCAGTGCGTCCTGTCTACTATCTGTCATTCAGGTTATACACTTTCTGTCACTGAGATTGTCTTTATTCTGGGTATAATACTGAGTCAAACACATTGCTGGTGTTATAATTTCAACTATATGTATTTAAATGTTCTGTGAGTGCTGCTGATGTGGGAGAATGTCAAGGCTCACTGTAAATTTGATATATGTAACTGATTTAATCGTTTGAATAAATGAGCATGTCAGCAATGAGCTATGAGCTATTCTTTGTCACAGCTCTGTCCTGTAGACCTTCATTTAAGAAACAGAAGGCCTTGTGCTCAAGCCAATATGGTTAAGACCAAGAAGGAAATGGCCAGAATAGTGCCATAAACTGTGTGAAAATCTAACTCTTCAGTAGGTTCTGTTGGTTTGGATTGTATGTAGAGTTACTCACTTAAAAAAAAGTCTTGCCCTCCATCTCTGTGGAGATTCACAAAGATGAGAAGTTTATTTCATGAACCTTTCCCTGGGGGCCTTGTCCTTGTGTTATATAAATAAGAACAGCTATAGTGAGAGCTGAGCTACAGCAAATTGCTCTCAAACTGTAGCTGTCAATCATTTACTGTCAAGACAGAGGCAATGTCTTTGGAGACTCTGAGGGTGCTGGTCCTCGACTGTAGATCTATGAAAAATGGCAACAGGAAGATGAAGTGGAGAATGTGCTTATTAAATTCTCAGATAACAAAAATATAGACCCATAGAATCACAGAATCATTTTGGATGTGTGAGAATGTGAAAGCATGTGGAGGTTGGGAATGGAATTCAGGATTATATGGATAATTGGAGAAAAGGTCTTAAAATAGATGAGGGTTCTGTATTCAGAAGGGACTAATTTGCTGCACAAAAACTGAATGGGGGCTACACATGCTAAGTACCACTCCCACAGAAAGGAACTTAAGGTTTGCCGTGCTTTATATGATAACCGTGAGTCAATATTTTTAGGCTATGAGAAAAAAAAAAAGTGTCAGATTGGGACATAAGTAGGGATGCCTGGAAGCAATCCTTCTATTTAGAATGGATATGGTGTTTAATCTGGGTCTCTGTATTTTGAGAAAGTTGTGGAGAAATTGCAAAAGACTTCTGAATGATTTGTCCCAAGAAAGACAGATGAAGGAACTGTGATTCTTTATTCTAGAGAAGAAAAGGCAAGGAGATGATATGATAGCAGTCTTCAAGTATGGAAAATACAGCTGTAAAGGAGAAGACAAGTGTTGTATTTTATGTTCCCTCTATAGACAGCATAAGGAACAATGGCATTTAACTTCAGTGAAGGAAATTCAAATTAAAGAAAGGTTCTCTAAGGCCTTTTCTATGATGAGAATTAATCCCACTTTCAGCAGCGGGTGGCCTGCTGATAATGTTGCCTGGTACAATCCCAGAGCAGAGACATGGAAAAGCCTAATTTCTGTCAGTGGCACTTATTCCTATTAATAACTCTTCATGTCAGGGCTATGTCCCAATACAGATAACTCGTAACAACACAAGGGACTGTGGCTAACTGAGCAATTTGCAGTCAGCAGCTCTAGGGTGGCTGGATACCAGCAGTCTGGACAAGTCAACCTCTCCTCTAAGCCTGGTCTCAAATAATTTGCAATTACTTGTAGGTTTTTTTGCTTTCCCTGCTAGCAACTGTCTTCAGATACTGCTGGAAAAATATGTCAGGATAATCCATCCTTGAGGCAACTGCATTTTAGGCACAGTATGAACAGGGAGAAACAGCAAAAAGATCCACAGCATTTTATTTCATTTTTTTTATGACCAGGAAAATAATATCAATACATTCATTTTCTTCTCCTTACCTCACTTCTCTGTTAATTTTAAGCCTGTTTCAAACTATGAATTTAATTTTAAGTTCAGCTTTAACTGATCTAATTGATAAAGATGAATAATGTGCATGATTAACGCTAAGCATTTGCTTGGGTGCTACTCTTAACATTGGCCTGGAATCCCAAGGCTTCGATCCACCAAAATTTTTAGCATGTGCATTGCTGTTAGAGGGCCTGTTAAATGCAGGACCACTATGATCAGTGTGTCACAGCTACCTGTATATAGTAGCCTCCAGAGACTTCACTGGGATTAGCCACATATTTGAGTCAGAGCTGCAGCATGTCACTGGAACCACAGTGTCGTGGATGTTTTTTTCCTCTCTTCGCTAAAACTGACCTTCGTATTCTTGTCTCTCAAAAACATTGCACCAGGATACCCATGCTGAGACATAGTAGGGATTGATGAAAAGCCTTCTCAGAGCGAGAGGAGGGGGGACAGGGGTAGAGGAAACCCCCCAAATTGTGCTTCACACCCCCCAACTTGAGTAGACAAGCTTTTGCAAAGGTGCATTTTGTTTGCTTCAAAACACTGTCTGCAAAAGGAGCTAAAGAAATTACAGTAATTCAACAGAAATTAAAATCTCTTTGCTATCACTGAGGTCATTTTATACACCTGGCAGTATAGCAAAGCTTATGGAGTGTTGAAGTTAATTCAGTGAGAATCTGGCCCATGTATCATAAAAGTAATTGTTCTCTGTGTTCATTCTCCCTTTGCTCTCAAAGTCTATTTTTTCTCTTATTAATATAAATGATCAGGACGATGGCTGCAGTATATTTACACTGCCATTCAGAAGTGGGGCTGTAGATCACAGTTGCATATCAGAGATACCTTTACTCTCTTAGACTGGATAACTCCAATCACATAGATACAATAGAACTGTCCTCAGCCTCTAAATACGCATCGATAGTCCCAGCTGCCTCTGCAGTCTTTTTTTCATGTACATGGCAAACACTGCTGGCATGAAAAGATGAAGTAATTGGTAATAAACTTGGAAATGGTAGGGAATAAATATGGTGATACTGTAGCTGTCATTAAATTGTTCCAGGCATGAGAAGTCCCATAAAATACCACTGGCCCTACATAGCTACGAATTTTTATTTCCAAACAGCAGCTGTTTTCTGTTATTCCTTCATTACCACATGAGACTGTGAAATGCTCAGTATTGTCTTGGGATCAGTTCACTTCCTTTAGAGATCTGAAAAGGGTGTCTGGGAGTAGCAATTAGCATAGATATCAAATGGATGCTGTACCTTCCTAAAGAAGCTTCTAGCATTCAGTGAAGTACACTGTGTCTCTTAAAGATATAGAGTAGAAGAAGAATAAATGTTATAGAAAATGTAACCAAGCCTCATGAAGAAAAGATGCACAGGACTTCTGGGCTTAGAAAGTCTTGTCCCTCCCTAAAGAGCATTTAATGACCTTTTCAAACACTGGCCTCTCCACCAGACTGACCTAGCAGCACCAGTGACTTTATGGGAGACTCCATGCAAATTGCTCAATTGATATTCAGACATTCAAGTTGCATCTTCAACCTATTTAAGAATTAAAAGAGATTCTGGCCTGTCTTTAGATGAACAGCTGCTGTCTTCAGGATATCTCCTTAAGGTGAATAATATCTCAATGGCTCCTTTCTTATTTCTGTGTCTAGAGTTCACTTTTCTCTGGATAAGCACAGCTAGTTGAATTTAAATAGTCCAGTTCGTTTTGCAAAGTAGCTGAGTGCAGGTGGAGGTCAACCCTGGAGTGTCACTCTTGGCCTGCAATAGGCCCAGGTATGTCAGGAGAGTGGTGCAGTGGCTTCAAGAAGATCCTTTCCCCTTTCTGGACAGTGCTGTTCATTGGCTTTTGGTTTCAGCTGGCAAAGCTCCTGGGATGCAGAGTGGCAGTGCAGAAGGAGCTCAGCTTTTTCCAGTCTCTGGCTGCTGGGTCATTTTGTGTGCAGAAAATGCTCACATTACAAATAGCACATTGCATACAAGGTGGTGTTACCTATGCATTTTTTCTGTCTTCCAGAAGACTTCATGGGGGGCAGGAAACAAGCAAAAAAAAATGAAATCCCCCAAATGGAAACCTAAATGGGGAGGGTTGCATGTGCTTTTACACGAATGCCTACAACATGCTTCTGTTACTTCCCTTTAGCAGACATGTCTTTTCATGTCCTTCCAGGTAGCTGTTGGGGATGAAAGGGCCGGTGGTTTGGCTGCAAGCAATGTGACATCAGCAGCAGCTGCTTTGTGAACAATGTCCTGCTGCTAATCAGGGACAGCAACACACATCTGTGAGGGGACAATTCGAGTGGAGTGTCTCTAAACTTCTCGTGGCTGGCCAAAGCATGAGTCAGGTCACTGAGTTGGATGTTAGTCTTTACAAGAAGACATGTTTCCTCCTGGACAAGCTAGAAGTGCTCGATTCATGCCAGGATGCTACAAAAACTTGATTTTGAGTTGACCGTTCTCCTTCATCAGCAAGTATTGCTCCTCATTTTTGAGTCAAATTATTGAAAATCCATGTCTATTGTAATCCATGGTTAGTATTCATTTGCTCAAAACCAGAGGATGACCTGTATTACCTCCCAAAGTCACTTCCAACCCATCTCTGAGTCTGCCAGGACTACCTGCTTAAAACACGAGGGATTTTGCCTGTAAGAAATACAAAACGCAGTTATGCTCCTACCCTGTAATCACCTGAAAATCAACAATTGCTTTGTCAGAAGTAGTCTATGCTTTGATAATTTAATAAGCTCTGCAAACATATCTTTTTAAATTTCATTAATCTACATCTGAAATTTATATTTTTGCTGGCTGCTTCAAAACCTGAAAATACATTGGAATAAATTTGTTGTCTTGCACTTCAACGATTTTTATTACATGGACTTCTTATAGAGTGAAATAATTTTTTGTTTTCCTAAGTTTTTTACAAAGACAAGCAAACATTTCCTTTAATGAACAGCAAGATTCACATCATATAGCTATTCTGCATGCACTGTTTATTTTATGTATGTAGATGTAACTGTGTATTCATTATTTTTAGGACATGTTAAGTCAGTCAAATGAGATTAAAAAATGTTTGGGTTTTCTTAATAGCAATACGCATATAAAAAGCTTATGTTAAAATGGAATCAGTGTTCTTACAGTCTATAAATCAACATTTAAGAAAATTTGTTCTGTAAATATTCCTCCTTCTGCTCACAGTTTGGAAATAACAAGAATTTTTGCCTTCCAGGTTGTTGTAGAAATTTTAACTGAAGGCTAAATAGTACTGCGGATTGTGTAGTTTAACTGTTTACATACCAGTGTGGGCAGAACTCTGATCCCACTGATAACTGTGGAATAAGAACCACTGACTTTGGTAGCGAATAATTTTAATTTTATGCAAGTACAACTAAAAAGGGGTGATCTAGTAAACTGTTGACTACCTCAAAATCCTATTGAAAAAAGTCCCATACAAATTTATTTGAATTAACACTTCATAGAGCTTGGCTCCGATTTAATATCTAGAGAGAGCTACCTTGAAATTGCTAGTATTTGTCACAACTGGTTTTAAATTTGAAACTATGGTAATAGTCAGTGTTTTAGGCAGCCATGTAAACACCATCTGTGCAAAATATTTGTAATTATTTACAAACAAAAAAAATATGAGGGAAGTTTTTTCACATCACCAAGCTGGCACATTAATTTAGCAGAATGTGTCCCTCTAGTCCTTTTCATATGGTGATTGCTCTTAGGTCAGTGACATCCACTGCAGTTCCTGGCTCTTATGTTTGTGTGTGTAATTATTTTGGTTTCATGAACAAATGAAGAAGGCTGAAGGACTGTGCCAACTTATATGAAAGGAAATGCCTGGTCATCCCGAAATCAATGCTCTTCATTGATCTGTGGAGATGGTTTTATCACCTCAGCAGCATTCAATTGAAGGATATGTTCACCTTTGGAGTGGCAAAGTGTCCCCCTCCATCTGAAGTGCTATCTGATTGCCTTTGGGTGACAAGGTGCAGAACTAAGCCAAATGCTCTACTTGCAAAGTCCCTAGAAGGCCATAGGACCAGGTGTCATCAAAAGAGAAGTATTTATGTACACCACATATGTTGCCTAGAGTTTGTTCTCAAAAGCCAGCAGCAGGACAACATCCCACCCACAGGCAACTTTAAATACATGTCACTGGATGGCCATGACAGCATACTCATAAAAACATCTCTGTGATAGTCCAGGCATCCCAGTTGGCTTGTGATTTGCAGAATTTTATAGATGCTTCAAGAAAGTGACCTTCTCCTAGGGCTGTTAATAACAACAGTGAAAAGCATCCACATGCCAAGGCACAAATCTCAACGTGTGGTACGGGTAAATCATGAAGCTGCATCTGTCCAGGAATTCATTACATTGAGCATTTCCAGATGCTGAAGGGCCTGTGACCGGGCTGCTGACCTGACTGCTTCTGTCAGACTGGCCCTGGATCCAGTGGGAGGTACGAGGTGCCAGCAGGACCAGAGGCACCAGAAGGGCTGAGGGAGAGCTGCAGTGGTCCGTGTTCCTGATACAGTTTGTAGCCCTTCTTGTCATAAGTTTTTTCCTTCACTCTTGGTGTTGCCAGACCTAAGGAGATGTTTGTAGTCCTACCAGCCTGTGCCAGTCTCCTCGTTACATGCTGCCACTCAAGGAAGGGCAGCTGGAGCCTTTGGCTGCAAAATCATTACTGAATTACACAACTGCCTGCAGTAATTGCCCAGAGCTGTGGGCCCCATCCAAAGCTAGCAGCGGTCGATGCTCAGAGCTCCAGAGTGAATCATGCACCATCTGTGCTGTGGGCCGACTGTTTGTGTATGTAAAGTGTTGGGTAAATACATAGCCACAGCACAGAAAGGCAAACCCCCTCACTCGTATATAGAAAGTGTTTGTAGCCTCTTCATGGGTTTGAACAGGTAGGGCAGGTTATGATGGGGCACATGTTGCTACCCAGAAAGCTCATACTCGCTGCTGATCATGAAGGGATGTATTTGTGGTGCTGGCACCAGGTGTTGGTGTTTCTCACTGGAAACTCATAACAAGCAGGAGAGAGATTAGACAAAGCCAACATAACAGCTGGGTCTACTCTCAGAGTAGGTTAGATGTAGCAGACAGGTAGGGAGGAAACTCTCGTTTCCTTTGGTATAGAGTATGGAGTAGGAGTAGAGGAAGGCATACCTGTCCCCAACCTCCGATCTGCTTAGCCCACTTGCAAAGCATGGGGATGAGTACAATGTGGTCCCCTGGTGTTGAATCTTTGTTTTGACAGAGCAGGCAGTATGATAAGACAGAGTTCAGGGGAAAAAAATGAGGGAGAAAGGAGGCTGCAGTCATCTTTATGGCGAGTAGGCCGCGGCAGTCACGGCATGAGCCAGAGAAGTGCCAGGAGGAGGTGAGTGCTGCCTGGGCCTGTACTGGATAGATGCAAAGGTATGGGGGTGGTTTGTGTGGCCACACTGTGGTTTTGCTGAGGCGCGGCATAGAAATGACTTCTGTGCTCCTGAGAGGAACCCAAAGCCTCTCCCGTGTGGAGGTGAGAAGGTACACCTGCAAATCTGGGTGACACTGCCAGACATGATTGGCAAATCTTCCCTGAGAACTTCACTGCCTTTAGCAATATGTAGTGGACTTGTCTCCACTAACAGTACTAAAGGTTTCCTTTTATTTCCACTAAACCACAAGTTGGTCACCAAAGGTGAATGCAAATATCTGAGCAATTTTGCAGCCAAACAGGGATACCAAAACAAGTGAGTCAGAGCTTTTTGAACATATAAGGAAATTAAAAGTATTGTTTTTATTTCTGTCTGGAGTCTTCACTTATTTATTGTACATGATGACACGAGGGAATGGATAGCTTTCAGTATGAATGACAGGATACATGCAATCTACTCTACGTGTACCTGCTTTAGCAGGTGGGTTGGACTAGATGATCTTCAGAGGTCACTTCCAACCCCAACCATTCTGTGATTCTGTGATATGGGGTCTGCTATATATGTCACAGAGTTAACTATGACACTTAATACCCAGGTAAATAGGGATTACAAATTACTAAAATGTAATAATAACTTTGTGATCTAGTTAAAGTGAGCTAATCAGATGGATTCAGCCCATTTCCTATGTCACTGTCCCCAAAACCTAAGTATGACTTGCATAGAGACAGTCAGAGATGACACCTAGAAATTATGCATTTGAGAGATCTATCATAGGTTGATCAAACTGGCTGGATACGAAAGGAGATGTACTGATTTTCTTAAAATGAGCTGTTTGAACTCCTTGACACTGGGCATGGGGTGAGAATATGAATATGGGTTTACGTGTGATCAGAAAGGACTTTGCCAAGTTCTAGGTAGAAAAGCATATTTTATGTTATTAAATACAGAAAGTTCTATCTGGCTGAGGAAGTAACCCTCTGGAAAGACCACTGGACACACTGGAAAATTATTTTGGGAAAACACCTCTATATGCTTATCGGTAATTACATCCAAGACAGGCTACTAGGATAAAAATGTTGGTCTCAGTACAGTTACTCTTATCTTCTTATGCTGTTAGACCTCCTGGAAACAGCAGTTGTAGGTTACGGTTAAGGCCAACCAGTGGCAGGCATCCAAGAGAGACAGCAAGTCCTGGTGTTGACACCGGTACCCAGTGTGGTTCTTCAGGTGCCTGCAGGTTTTGATGCAGGAGGAGTGGGTGAAGGGAGCTACTGAATACAGGCCTGTGTTACCTGTGAAACCACTGCTGGTTTCCTTTTTTTTTTTTTGAGGACAAACCATGCCAACAGTTGCGTGTCTGAGGAGGGAGTGGAGTGTTATCTTCCCCTTCAAGTACCGCTATGGGATGCTGGGCACCTGGGAGAAAATGTAACATGTCAGCTGTGTACCTTCTTTTTCTCTGCTGTTCCCTGGCAGGTTGCAGGAGTAGGTCAAGTTCCTGTGCTACCACAGACAGTGTAGTCACCAAGGCAACCATAACCCCTGCTATATGAGACCTCTGTGCAGCCTCCTCCATCTCCTTTGGCCCCCTACCTTACCAAACTCTCCCGTAGGGAGTCCAGGACTGTTTCTCTATCCTGCCTCCCACCCCTCAGGGCTGGACCCCCTGTGCATACCCAGCAGAGCGCCCTCCCACTGCCCCCTGCCCAGACACCCCCACTCAGACACCCCTGGGAAATCCCGGCAGAGGGACTCTTCCCGGTGTGGGTCCCCACCAGAGTCTTGTCAAGAGGCTCCAGCAGCCCCGTCCTGTGCACTGTGGCTACCTGCAGGCCTGGGGACATGCCCTGTGGCCCTGCCCTGTGGCAGGCTTTGGGTGCTGAGAGCAGCCCCGTGTCTTTCCCTGTTCACCAGAGGAAGCTGGGGATGCTGCGGCCAGGGGCAGTGTGTGCATCTCCGGTGGTTTGGGGTAATGGATCTGCCAGGTCATGAAGGCTGCAGGGTTTCCATGAGCAAGAAGCCCTCTCAGATTCTGCCCTTCTTCAAATCTGACTGTTTGCGTGGCGAGACCCACCATTGTACTCCTGATGGGATCCCAGGTGAGTGCCAATCCTAATGTGATTGGGGTTAGGGATTAGGAAGGAAGGGACTGGGCTGCGGTCTGCTGTGTCCCACCGCAAACAGAAGGATACACTGCCCAGGAACAACCTCTTTAAACTGAGATGAAGCGTATTCCTGTTGTCCTCTTGAGAATTTCTCAGCTTCTAACTGAATGCACAATTCTTAACTTGTGAAAGATGGAGAACTCTAGCCGCTGGGCTTCTGTCACTAAACTATTAAAAATAAATATACAGTAGAGGAGACAAAACATTAAGGAAAGAGCTAATTGCTTATTCTTGCATCTGGATTCTTTCTCTTTTGCTAGGTTGATTTCTGTCTGGCTATAGGCAGTAATTGTGGAGCACAGGATAATGGAAACAATAATACAGAATAATAGAAATACAGTGTAAAAGACCACTTATGTCCTTAAATAAAACTGCCTGTACTTCATTCAAGCTCACTTTCAAACCACTGGAATGAGAGACTATAGGTGTTCCTCTGTGAAATTGTTCTTCAGTCAGGAAAATTTCATCATTAGGAATCTTGTCCTGATTTTCTTTCTAAAGTCTTGTTTGCTTAATATCCTCTCATTCCTGAGATGCATTCTCTAATCAATTCCTCCTGCTTCTCTTTGTTCAAATCCTTTGTACTTAAAAATGCTGATAATGGGGGGGGGCAGATTTGATACCTCACAGCCTTTAAGCACTGCCTGACTGTTTCATTTACATTTACTGTTGTTTGTGTATTTTTTTCCTCATGTATCTTAAAACTGTGACCAACCATCAAATTCAATACTAATATATAACCCCCCTGCTTTGTCTCTAAATAGCACACCATGTGTTTAAAATCAAAATCTCTTGTGCCAAATGTCATGGGAGAAACCAGTAGCTCTGCTTTAGAACATAAGTATTGCTCAGCCATTCATAACAGCAGG
Organism: Caloenas nicobarica; assembly: GCF_036013445.1. NCBI lineage: Eukaryota > Metazoa > Chordata > Aves > Columbiformes > Columbidae > Caloenas > Caloenas nicobarica. Next base: position 197,474,877 of record NC_088245.1, on the reverse strand, counting down.
TTTTGCATTAGAAACTTTAATCACTAGATTTAATCCTGTCATAAACTCCCAGAGCTGTTCATAAATACAATACTATTTCAGAACTGTACCATCTATATCTTTTCATAATTTCATGAGTCAGCGTATACCTGCTACCGATAACAGATGTTTAAAGGTCACTCCATTCTCATAGATTCAGCTCTCACCTGTCTTCTTTTCCTGGACTAAGTGAACGCAATTACAGGAATTAGGACTGTAGAAATTCTGCTTAATGTGGAGATTGTAAAAAGAGCAAAAAAAGGTTATACAGGTGATTCTCAGTACCATTATGAGGACTGGCTTTGTAAATCAGCATTTGCACTTTTGGTAATGTCTTACTTTGTTCTTAATTTTAATCTGTAATTTGAAGCTTACATTCCTGGTATTTTTCCATCACTGCAACTTCCTAAAACTGCTCAACTCCCCAGTGTAAATGAAAAGGTCATTATTAGATGGGAAGAAACCACTGGCAGCAGAAAGAGGTCTCTATCCTTTACTCCTTGTGTAAATTTCATCTCGGTGGACCTCTCTAGAAATCTTAATGCATAATGCAAGATCTAGCTAGCAGACAATAATATTGCTCAAGCAACAAACAAGCAGAGAAAAGACCATTCAAACAAAAATGGAGTGTTTTTTACATGGTACCTAATTCAGCTGTGGAACTGATGGCTGCAATGAGTTCTGAAGGGGATTGAGCAAACCCATGGGGAAAAGTCCATTAGGGGTACAAAACAGCCCAGCTGTGTGTTTCTCTGCTGAAAGCATAGTGCTAAGAGACTTGGAGAAAAAATAAGATGTCTACCTTTTATTGATATTATTTGTTTATGAATTCGGCTGCTTGGATTGTTCAAGCTGATTGCATACAAGTGAATCAAAAAGAAGTGTGGGCCAAACCGAGGCCAGGATGAAGCAGTGGGCAGTGATACACCACCGCCAAAGCAAACCCTGCTCCAAAGTAGTGAGGTAACTGAGCCTGGGCCAGGTAGATTTGGACAGCTGATTCACTTAAGACTGAAGGCCTAAGGTCAAAGATAGAAAATCAGAGATAGAAAGTCAAAGACCTTGTCCCTTGCCCCCCTCTCCAGTCCCGCTTCCTCTCTCCAGGTTTCTTTACCGTATAATTAATTATTTGAATTAGATCCTTGCAAAGAGCAATACTGTTTGTACTTCCCTCAAATCACATCAATGCTGGCTGCAACTATGTACAATCAGGTGAGAGCACTGCATAATTTATCATGTGAAAGCAGATTTTCTTGTAGCAGCTGTGGTACTGGGACGGCTTGCATTAGAGGTAGGAATCTGTCCTCATCTTCTTTTTTTTTCACTATATAGACCATATCTCAAATTTACTGGAATTAAGTCCCAAGGTGCTGAATATCAGCCTTTGATCACACAATCTGGCACAAATTAAGTTTCTTGTCAAGTTGTTGTTTTCTTTCTTGGCTAGAGCAACTGCTTGCGAGATTAACAAAACCTAAATGATATCCGAAGCACACGGACCTATGAATATCTGGACACTGTGCCAAGAAAATTGAACATGCGTCACAGCAGTAAAAAGACCAAAATCTCCAAATATTAGCCCCTTTCTAGTGCCAAATTTTAGCATCTCATCTCCCTATGCTGGGCACCACAAAAATCTGTCATAGCAATATAACCACAACAGCTGTTCGCTCACTCCTTCTTCCCACCCCCTAATAGGGGAGAGAATCAAAAGGGAAGGGAAAAACTCATGGATTGGGATAAGTACAGTTTAACAGAATAACAAAATGACACTAACGTACTACTACTAATATATATAAAATGGAAATAGAATGTAAAATAAAAGATACTCAACGTAATTCCTCACAAACTCCGTGCACATTGAGCACCAGTCCCAGGAAGCAGCACCTGGTCCTGAACAGCCGATCCCAGAGAGGGAGAGAAAAAGACAGAAAGGCCCAGGGGCCTCTGCAAATGGCAGGATGGCAAAAGGCTGAACTAAAGAATGTCGCAAACAGAACTTCCCCATCCTGACTCTGTCCCAACTCTGATCCTAGCTGGAATATCCCGACTCTCCTTAAATATGAAGCATGACGCTAATGGCATGGGATATTGTTATTGATCAGTCTGGATGCCAGTGAAGCTCTGCCCCATCCATGCCCCCCTTCCTCGGTGCCTCACACCTGTGGGCAGAGCGCTCCGAGGCCTTGGCGCCCAGACGAGAGCAATTAAAAACATTAACTCTGTCCTGGGGTGTCATCTCCTTGTTCTCAAACTAAATCCAAACAATGACCATGCTAGCTACCAAATATAAACGTTTCTAACCCTGTGAAGGGCAAATTAACTCATTTTCAGTCAAACCAGCACAACAGCAGCTCCTCCTTGCTGCCTGTTCTTCTCCAGCTTTACCAGGCATTTACACACTCTGGGAGCAGGCGTGTTGCTGGTGCCAGGAACAGGCACAGGAGCTTGGCCAGGGTAGATGCTGCACAATGAATCCTACAACAACCACGAGACACCTACATGCAATAGCAGGAGAGTGACATTGCGTTGCCTGTCAGAATCCAAATTCTGGCAGAGCCACATTGCTGATGAATCAGTCCTCACGAGCAGCTTGAAGGGGTCTTCGATCTCTCTATACTTTTCCTGTAAGTAGATGATGGTAAAGATCTTGCTGCAGAACAGAGAAGCCAGGTCACTCACAAGCAATGGTAGCATAATTTATTATTTATCGACTGCAGGCATCACACCAACATGCAGCAGTGGAAATAAGACTAGAAAAATTCAAGCGCTATTAAACCTCTTATTCTATGACTGAGTAATGCTGAACCCTGGCTTCGATCCCTCCCCTTTTCTTCCCCAAAAATGTTTCTTTAGTCTAAGCTGTTTCAAGAGATCAGAGAATATTTTGTTCCAGATAAATGTGAAATTAGATAAATAATTTTTAGTGGTTTTTTTTAATCTTCAGTAATTCTCATTGGAGAAATGTAATGAGAAGCTCAGTTCAGAAAGGTCAGAAGGAGAACTCGTCCCTGGGGTGTCAATTGTCTCTGATCCCATACAACCATCAGACCTATTGCTGGGACTGCCTATTGGCTTACCAGTTAGCTCCCTTCTAGATGGCAGGATCTTTTGTGTAAACATCTGTTTAGGGAAATTTGACAGAGGCTATCAACTCTTTGCATGGCTGCTGAATAACGATGCATGAGGGACAAATTCTCCAAGGTGTGTAGGGGCCCAGAGCTGCAGACAGGCACCACATACATTTTCAAGAGCATGTAGGTCTTTTTAAGTACCGCTGTAAAACTGTAGGACGTGAAATCAGTATATTGGAATCAAATGAGTTACACTAAGAACTTCTCTCTGAGTTTTAGATGATAAACACCTTGAAAAATTTGACTCCAAGTAATTTCTTGGGGGAATTAAATCCAAATATGTACATATAGAAGATTCACTGGTTTCAAAATAAATCTCCTACAGACCTCAGAGCTCTTCTTCACTCTGGTGTCTTGCCCTTTTTCAAAGTAATCTGTACAGAGCTAATGACATTGCATTTCTTTCTATAGCAACAACCGCTTTTGAGAAAAAAAAATACAGGAAACAGAATAAATTAAATTAACTTCTATGGATGATCATCCACGTCATGTCAGGTAAGTGAGTCTTCAAGCAGGGCTGAATGAGGTTTCCTGTCTTTAGGGCAGAATACAGAAAGTCTGAAGAATCTCCCTGCCAATTACAAATAAATACAGGAATATTGAAAGGAACACAAGACGAAATCTGATCTAGACAATTACTTCCACATACCTTTATTGGTCTGCTATGACAATTCATGAACACCGATTTAAAAAGGCATTTCACAGCTGCTTCCAAATATGACCCAAACTGTTATAGTGGTTTCATTCACAGTGTCTTCCTTTTCAGCAGTAACCACTGAAAAGAATTCTCAGGCAATATGAAAATTATTTAGAAAATTCTGTGCTGGGATAGCTTCTCAGACTGCTCTCTCAACGAAGCAAGAAATGTGTTTTCAAAAGAACTAGATGGGGAAAGCACATCCTTAGGGTCAACATCCTGGGGGCTGGAGCCACAGTTGAAAATGAGGTGATTCAAGCAGAATTAGGGATTCTGTTTCAAAGATGGTTCTTTCCAAGTCCATTTCTGTCAGTGACTCTCAGATAGCCAGTGTTTCCTAGAGCAGTGGAGCTTTTTCTCCTCTGTCCCAGCTTAATAACAAAACAGAGATTTCCACAATCCCTAAAGATGTTTCTGCTCCCAACCTTATCAACTGCAAAGTCAGCAAAGCCCAAAGTAATGTGTGGGTTAAATCTACAGCAAGAGGCTAAGCTCATTTTTTAGCCTATAGAGACTTAGAATTTGTTTTGACGCTAGAATTTGGAACTTGTTTACATGAGATGTGTGTAGCAGGGAATGAAAAGAGCTTCATTTCCTGATATGGTTTAGAATTATCTCTGAAGCCAGCCTATGAAGAAAAGCTCAGGTGAGCTTCATCCAGTTGTAGAGAGCCAGCACAGGGAAATATAGCTACAGGAAAATATGATTACATAAAAAAATTATGGAAATCCCACTGATGTCACAAAAATAAATCTCCTGAATGTCATGCAAAGGGATTTACAGGTTGTCCTTTGCACTTTCCGTCTCCAAGGAAAGTTTAACCACCGAGAAGCAGGATTCCTGGTCAAGTGCCATAGCATGCATGCAGACATGTAGCACTCTATGACTCCAGAAATGTCAAGTTGCAAGAACTTTCCTTCCTTTTTCTTTGTATTGTGAAGGAAAACAAAACTGGATTTACTGCAGGTATTGTAGCTGCAAACTTAAATATAGAGGTGTTATTATTTCTCCATAGTAAAAGTGAAATATAAAGCTCTAAGCCATTGGATGTTGTTAAATTCTCTTATTCTTTCTAATAAGTTTGATGATGATGTTTGTTTATTTAGTAATTTTAAGACTTTTTTATTCCTTTTTCTACTGCAAATGACTAATTCATCTCTCTGGCTATTAGAACAAGCCTGGGGGGGTTTTGTGTGTGTGTGTGATTCTGTTTGTTTGTTTTTTAAAGTGCAAGGAAACGGATAGCAACAATTGTATTCAAACGTTCTGCTCTGCGTTTGGAAGGATGAATGAGTCAACAAGTTTTTGAATGTTTTATTTAAAGGTTTCTAAAATTTTCATAAATGTTTCCTGGGATTTTAAAATTATTCTTAAACAGTATAGCCTGGGTATTTTAATAAATGGCAAGCCTGTTTACCTACAAGTTTTAATTCTGTAAAATCCCTGTTTCTTTGACTTTTGAGGGAGAGGATAACAAAGAGTTTAAAGACAAAACAGCACACCAAGAAAACATGTATTAAGCACTAATGGATGATTTACCAAGATTTTTTTACAGCTCATAGATTCAAAGCCAAGGCCAGTCTCTTTTTAATAGTCTCAGTACATTGCAAATTTTGCATGTAACAGATAGCAATGATGGTAATGAAAACCGTTACACCTTAGTGAAGCAATCAAGAGTTCCATAGTATTCAGTCACAGGAATGTGGCAAGTTAGTAAAAGTTGGCCTATAGCATGGTGTATGAAAAAAAGAAAATAACTCACCTTTCCTTTTTCCACATTCCTCTTTTTTTTTGCTGAAGGTCTGTTCATACCTTAGAGAAATATTGTGAATCATATTTGACTGCAATAAATCAGTTCCGCAATTTCAAGTTTTCTCTGAAACGTGCCAAATTGTGTTACACTGTTAGTTTATTGAGCAGCTTTAAAATCTTGACTAATTTGCATTTTTGATAAAGAATTGAAGACTTGCTCTTATAAATCATTGCCTTTAATACTAAGACCTATTTGATCTGTCTGTGAAAGTGCAGGAGATAAATTATCTGCTGACAAGTGTGAGGGGGAATATGATGTATGAACTAGCAGAAGGAAAAAAATAGGGGAATCAAGTGAGGGAGAACTGAGGGGGAAAGGACAACTTACTACACTGATATTCAAAAACTTGATCAGGTCCACGGTATGTCAGGGCTCTGCTCTCTGGTATGGCAGTGGCTGAGTGAAAACGCTGGTGGCAGGACCTCATGATGTGGTTATCATCTTCTTCCAAGTGAGCAGGTCTAAAAAACCAGTGACCCTGGTTTCTTCAGAGTCCAACTGGCTGGTGAATGGGTGGCAGCTCCTCTCCGTGAGTCTGGGCATGGATCTTACCCATGTGACAATCGTGATTCCTTTATGGTCCAGTGTGTGTTATCATCAAAGAGTGTAGGAGAGCCTTACACCATTCTTCTTTCTTCTTAACATCCCTATCACAAGGCTATAGAGTAAAACCTTAATTTCAACCTTTTCAATTTGTGGACAACCTAACAATTTCCTGGGAAATGTGAGGACCCTGTTCAAGGACTCTGTATGAGCTGATGGTGGGCTGCCTTTTCTTAGCTCCTTTCCTGGACGCCCTAGAAACAGCTCCTGAACCTCCAAAGGGGCTGCAGAACAAAGACTGTAAAGCCAGGATGTAGGTTTTTGACGTGGAGAATTTTGGAGTTTTATAACTAAAAACTTAGCACAAAGGAACCTGAATGTCTGACTGCAAGTGGGTGGTCATTGTTGCACGGTCTGTAAATAATCACTGCTAAAGCAAGTGAGAGAAAAGCACTGAAGAGAAGAAGCTGAGACAAACAAACCATTCTAACAAAAAGCAAAAGGCAAAGTGCTGTTTTTCACACAGGGAGTCTCTTAGTTTATTATACTTCTGGTTCAATTAACAGTGATAGCTGACAGTTCAGTTGGCAACAGAAGAAATAAACTCTGCTGAGTAACATGGTGAAGGATGAATCTGTCTGTCTCTATCTGGTGTTTCAATTGCCATGGGAGAAGATTCACAGGGTTACATTCAAAGAGCCTCTCTCAGGAAGGTGATGCTGGTTCCCAGTGCTCTTCCCAGGTTTGCTGGTAGGCTGCTTTGCTGCCATTTGACTCTAAGGTTCACCCACAAAGGTTTCCAGTGAGCTGTGTGGCTGATCACCCAGGCTGTGTACATCCCCCTGAGACATCCATGGGGATGTATCCAGGTATATGATTATTTTCTGGTGCTGATCTGAATTCTGATCAGATCGCAAAACCAGAAAAAAATGCGTCTCTAATTTGAATTCAAGACCAGATGTGTGAGCAGCTAAATCTCTGAGTGCTGTAAGGAATCTGCTGTTGAAAAGTCCTGCATCCAAAGCTGGTAGTTAGTAATAACACAAAATAATAACGAAAAGGGAGGAGAAAAAAAAAATCAATGTTTACAGAGCTTAATTAAATGACAACAAAAAAGTAGAGCTAGCCTATTTTTCCTTTCCCCCTCAGCTATTTTACCAAGTGGAAAGAAATCAGTCATCTACAAAGGTACAGGTTTAAAATCTGAATCCAATTTTTATTCTGAATAATAGAAGTAAAACTTTATTTGAAATAACTGGAATTCCATTCTGTGCTATTAGCAAGTCTTGAGTCGGCAGGGCCAGACAAAAGCCATGTCAGTCTGTTGTAGCCTTATTTCTTGTATCCTTTCTTTGCCACTTATCACTGTCATAAGCAGGATACTGGGCTGTGTGGACCTTTGAGTCTGACACAGAAGGGTTTCTATGTTACGTTCTTGAGATCCATTTCGTCCTCATCTGGTGTCATGCAAAATATTTCTGTTTGCTTCAAATGACCTAGCTAGTGATCCCAGAAAAGCGAATGCCAGTATGTTCTGGATTCTGGAAACATCAGCACCCTTCACATAGGGGAGCAGCCCCTGTCGAAGCTGCACGCACACATATTTCATAGCTGCACCTTCTGTACAAAGCACAAGCAGTTGCCCAGAAAGGCAAAACACTGCCTGCCAGATTGCACCATGTGCCCACTCAAGATAACCTGACCAACAGGACACTAAGCAGGATTAAATGTTTTCCTCTCCAGCAGAATATTTCCGAACTGAATAGGCCGGGCTCAGTAATTACAGGCTAGAGCGTATTAGCCCCTGTGGTGAGGACTGCAGTCAGGCAGTACTTTGCAGTGGATTATTTGCTCAGAAACTCAACTATTCACTGACAACACTTTGCTACAACACTTTACACCAGCCTGAACCTGTACCTTAACCTCTTAACTCAGTGCAAGAACTTTGTCCGTAAATGGCATAAGTTTTTAAAATATACTGATTCTGTTTGACTGTTCATTCATAATCGATCTGGGTCTGTAGCTGCTCTGCAAAGAGACTGTCATGAATGTTTGCACTCTGGGCTGAAATTCCAGTTCCTCTGGTTGGAAACACTGCTCTCCTGGGTTTTGAACGCTGCTCCTTTCATAGCAGTGTTCAATCACTGAAATCAAAACAGTAACACAGACGTGAAATTGCTATAAATGAGAGGAGAATCCCATGAGTTAGAAAATCCCTTTTTTCTTCTGCCTGGTGTGACTGGTTGGCCTATTCACTGAATGTCTTTTTTACTTAAGACTTTTACCTTTTTTACCTTTTACCTAAGACTAATTTTTAACGATAATTTTTAAAATCCTACAAACCTTGAACACATCAAGTCTGCAAATATATAAACTGACCCCCAAACTGAGTCATGTTGTGCAAGAAAATAAATAAAACCAAACACGAAATTGACATTTTTGTTGCTGATAAGTGGTTTGGAGACAATAATATCTGGGTATGTAATTATATGGACATCAGTTTGGTATGGACAGTCTCACTGCTATTCTATCAAATGAGGTCATCAAAGGGACGAAGAAAACAACACATTTCAGGTCTCACCCATCTGAAGGCCTGTAAAAGCACAGTGCACAGGTTAGGCTCCAGTGCTCAGCTGTACAGCCAGTCCCTTGCAACTATGATACGAAACTAAGGTTATGTGAACATTTATCCATGGACCCACTTGCTACTGAAGTAGGCAATGAATAACTGGCCAATCTGGGTCATGTGGAGCTGGGTCGATCCTGGCCTCCAGTTACACCACCGAGGGGCTGACACTGTCCACCTGTCCCCAAGCACCAGCTGCAGTGTCACTGGAAAGATGCAGCCCCAGAGAAGCACAAGTGGAAACACCTTAGTGGGAGTTCTACTACCTGTAGCTTTACTTTCTGATTTGCCCCGTCTCCCTAGTGTTGGAGTTGGTTTCACAGGTGCATGGAGAAAACAGTCTAACATTCTTTTTTATTTTCTGTAGCCTTCATCCTCTAGATACAGAACATGAATATATGGCATAGCTGCACTTTGAAAAATTGTTTTCTGTGTTCAATAATGATAACGCCAAAAAGACCCTGTGTCATGGGCTTAACAGAGTTTCACTGTGGTCAAAATGGGGAGACTTGATGTGTGTACACGTTTCGTCTTGGGAACTACTTCAGTTTGCAAGTGATACTTGAAAGAGGTTTTACATATATCATTACCTGCAGGTCCTGACTGGGCCAGATCACGGCAGCCCCTTTGTGTCTTCAGTCTGTCATCAGCAGCCCAAGAGCTCTCAAATAAATAACAACACTCCTGTTACACACAATTTGTCTGTCCAGCTAGGCCTAAGTTTTAACGGACATGGCTTTCTCTCCCTGTGCTTCAGGGTGCTGTAGTAACAGCCATGCAGTATTTGTAGATTAAACATGGAGAGTAAATAACTTCCAGGGCATTAAACCTCCTTCTATCCTTTGGACCGATGATTTCCTGAGGTTGGCCAGTTGCTGCAAGTCACCACTCTCAGATGAAGCACGAGCTGTAAATAATCTCACTACCCTGGCTGTGGTGGGGGAATTGCTTTGGTGCTGGTGTGCAGGGCTGGGGGTATACTGCTAGAACAGGTCGTGAGGTCGATATTTTTGTGTTCAATACTTTGTCTTTGTAATGATCTGAATACAGTGGTTCCTTGTGGAAAATAGTGTCGTAAGCAGTGAATTCGGATCTTTTCCTTAAAGAAAACCAATAGTGGATTTCAATGTCATTTCTTTCTATTCTTAATGCTTCATGCATTTGAACCAGCTGTTTTTAAGGGATATACTCAAATACCAGGCAATGATATATTTTTCTCTGGCTGTTTGTTGCTCCTTTCAGTGCTGCATAATTTTCAATTTGCCAAGCAACAACACACTGAAAGTTAAGTCAGCTTTATTTGAAGGCCAGATGAAATTGTCTAGGCTGCAACTTTACTGTTTTTTACAATCAACAAGAGTAATAACCATATTGGAAGTAGTATAATACAAAATAGATTGTGTTGTGAGAAATGAGGGCAGATGGCACTCCAGCTGTCACCTTAAAAAAGAAAACATTCAAAACCAATTAAAATGTACTTTGGGTTACGTTTCACTGAAAGTTTTGCCATAATTAATTTCAGACTTATACAACTACTATCACCTTTAATTTATAGCTTCACTCAAAAGTTGTCTTTGTGCTTGGTTTTAAGAAGCAGAAGTAAAAACATCTTAGTATATCTGGGCTGCTTCTAAGCGCATTCAAACACAACAGCAGGGTGAAAGTCCTAGATAGTATGTTTCTAGATCATGACTATAGTTTAGACTGTGTCCACTCAGTAGCACAGTGGAAGTTACAACAATATTCACTTCACATGCTTTTTGGGCATGAGGGCTTCAGTTTTCTGCTTGGTGGTGGATCCCATGTAGTTCTAGTCAAACAATTTTTTTCGTGGATATTTTCTATTGGAAATTTCTGATTCAATAAAGTGAAAACTGTTCTTGTTTTCAACATAAGGTTGTTTTCAATACAATTTAAAATATTGTTATTATATTCTATTTTATGCACATGCTAGGGTCAAAATTGAAATGATCCACTTTTTAATTTGATCAAAAGAAATTGTTTTGCTTGATCCAGAGCTACATTTTTAGAAAATATTTAGCTTGAAGTTTTAGATCTTTACACAACCTTCCAGTTGAAACCTGAGATGGGCTTAAGTAGTCTTGGAAAACTTTTACTTCCCCTACGGCAGTTCTAAGACAAACTGGTCGTCTGAAGACACATCTCATATTAGGCCCATGGCAAATCTCTGTCAGGGTTTTCAGCTGCCCTTGTTCCTGTAACAGTGAAACAGATTCACTGTCCAGTTTAATTTTCCGAGAATTTACATGCTGGGGTTGAAATGTTCAAGCCTGCCTGTTTATAGGGAGAGACATGTATATCCACACTTAGTGCTTAAGTAGGTGGCCTAATTTTCTGAATTACCAACTACTTATCCAGAGGCCATGTTTATTTAATGTTAGGCACTCAAGTGCAGTGTTTCAGCTTTATCTCTTTAAATTTCGTGATAGCAGAAGAAACAACCTACCTTATTGTTTGTGCTGAATTTACATGGAAATCACCCTGAGAACTATACTGTACACAAAAGAGAGAGGAGGAAAACAGACACAAACACATCACTTAAGTATTTTTTTATGTGTTCATGCTTCTTGGGCTGTCCTCTTGCTCCTGACAGTGAAACACAGAATGTGATGCTCTGTCTGTGACTGATTGTTGCTTCTGATCACTGCAAGGAATGCAGAGGTTAACTACCAGCCTCATACAGGCAATATGAAAAATGAATAGAAAGTAAAGACAGAATGACTGATGGAGGGCTAAATATATACTTATCAAACACAAAGTTGTGCAAAATACTGTAAACCTGAGGATTTTGGCAGAAAAATCAAGGCAATTCTCTTCTGCCAATGTCTTGAAATTACATATCCTGTGGACAAATCCCATTTTTAGCTAAGTTAGTTTGATTTAGTGTGTTGCTGATATTTATTATTTCTGGTATTATTATTTACCGTAAAAAAAATGATTATATCACCTTTATAAAACTCCAGCAGTGCAAGTAGCAGACAAAAACATTCTTAAAAAAAAAATCTTCCTTGTAGCTATGTTGTAAGGCTTAATTTCTTAATGCCTTTGACACTTGACTGAAAGATGAGCAGTTCTTACACACGACAGTCACAATCTGCTTTCTTTGCCTGTGGTTCTGATGAAATGGACTGCATTTTCTTCCTGTAAAAAAACAGCAGATCTTTCTTCAGTTTCATCATTGCTTAGTAGTTAATATACAGCTAAAATTAGCAATGCTTACAGTAGTAAAAATTACTGCTGTAGTGTGAAGCCAAGGAAAACTTATACGCTGCAATGCACATTTAGGTGACTGTCTTTTGCAGCTGCCATCAATAGTATTCCTGCAAGAAAAGACAATAGAGAAAAGGCAAAATGTGTTGGTGAAACAGGAGTGCATCAGCAGTGGAAGACACAGGGCTTAATTTCAGAGAGCTGTCAAAGTCTTTTTGCCATCTACTGTAACTGTTGTGGGTGAGCATGCTAACCATGCCACACAGCTTGCTAGAAGCAACCTGCTGTTACTACACCATCACCTCTCAGCTTGTTACTGCTTTTTCTTTCAGCTATAGTGTCACTCCTTGGTCGTGTTTTCCTTTAGGCTCCTGGGCAGACACTGGAGCCAGCAGCTCTTGGTGGGTCTCAGGGCTGCTCCATGCTGGAGCACTTCTGAAAGTCCTGCAGTACTCTGTGCACTTCTTGCCTTCCTCCTAAGAAAGGGAGCTGCTAAGTTCAGTCCAATATTAAACTACTGACCGAGAAAGGTTTTGTTGTTTTGTTCTTGATTCAGGGGGTTGGTGTGGCTCATCTGTCACTGCTTCAAACGTGCTGTAGGCATACGAACTGGTAACATCAAAGCTTTAATATTCAGGGCTGTTAGACAGGCGAACCCTTGCAAAGTCCCCAATTAAGCTGGCAAAGGGCTGACCATACATGTATTCATCTACACCCAATTCAGGCTACCAGGATGATGGAGCAGGGAAATATAGTGCTGCAGCTGTTGGCAAGAGCTAAGAATAGCTTTGTTTCCTGAGATTATATAGATGCCCCCTGCCACAGAACTCTGCCGCTGCCCAACCTGGAGAAGTTTGCTCATGACCCTGACAAATGCATTTGCTTTTTTGCTTTTGCAGAGGGGCTAAACTGGCGATATCAAATCACAGACACTTCTCAGGCAAATAGAGCAGCAGCTTGCTGAGGCAAGGCAGATGTGACTGAGACCCTACAGCAGACTTAATCACACAGAATCACAGAATGTTAGGGATTGGAAGGGACCTGGAAAGATCATCTAGTCCAATCCCCCTGCCAGAGCAGGAATGACAAAAGTTTTTTTTTAAGAGAGAGAAAAAATGTTTTCCTGATAATCTAGCACAGTATGAGGAGGAAATGCAAAAATTTGCTCTTACAGTCATCTGTCAGGCAGTCCGATCCTGTTCCTACATGGTCACATCACAGACGTCTTTAGAATCCAGTACTTCCAGAGACCTTGTGGTGGACACAGGCCCCGATACCTTGTGTTGGACACAAGCCCTGCATCCCTTGATGAAACAGTGGCTCAGACTTGCGGGTTGATAAATCCTTCTTCCTCTTTTCTCCTGCACAGAGATGAGACAGATATGGAATTCTACTGGGGAAGAGTGGTCCTCTTAAACAATGTCTGCAGTTTACCGATCATCTCCGAGGTGCTCATGTTTATGTGGTGTCAGATGTGAGCTTATTTCTCCTAGAGAATGGAGATGGGAGAGTGCCTCAAACTGAAAGAAAACAAAAAAGCTATGGAAAGCAGGGAGAGAGTGAGAAGTTTAGTCAAGCCCAGGAATGTCTTTATTACCTCTAGCAATTTGGTGTATTGCCTTCAATACTGCTTCATTACACATATGTATCATTTCAATCCCAGGAAAATACATGGTTCTCTTTCAGGAAAGCTGCAGCATGAAAGTCTGGTTTACTGTATGCTGTGTCATCTGTAAGTGGTACAACTGGGGAGGGCACCAAGGTCTTTCCCTCCATTTCTGCTCAGGGTCATCCTCCCAGAGGCCTTGCACCTTTGTAATCTCCCGTTTGCATCTATAACAAATCGAGGAAACTCTAGGTTCCACGATTATAAAGAAGCTTTCTCATGATCTGCACAATTGTTTTGATTTCCCCCTGGCTACTTTGAGAAGAGTGGGAACGAGTAAGTGAAAAGTCTCACAAGCATTGGGGAGTTCGGGCTGGGCCTGAGGCAGACCACAGCACTTGCAAGGGGGTGAGCTAGGGCTTTTCTGCAGGGAGGGACATTCTAGCAGCACCCTGTTCTTGGGCATTAAAGGACTGGAAACTAGTGCCATTTTACTCTCTGGAGGTATGTAGTGTCACAGGAATTTGCCACAGAAGTGCCAGAAACTGCTGGACTCAACCGGTTTGGGCACAGAGACTCTCTTTTTGATGTGGATCACAAAACAGGGTAAATATATGCAGCGGAACCTGAACAGCAAATGGCCCTGTTAAAGAGTTTGGATTTTGGCAACTTAGGTACTGCTAGAGCTGAAAATTTCAGGACCTCATTTGGAAAGGTATAAGAACATCACATAGATGCCTTGTTATTTGCTCTGGCTATTCCTACTGCAGTTGCTTGTCTGCATCTCACAGTAGAAGAAGAAAAAAAAATGTAAAAAAAAAAAGCAAAACCAGACTTTTGAAGTCGATATCACAGGCAAGAAAAATATAATACATGAAAAGGCCCAATTTGCTAGGAGGTGCCAAGAACAAGGGCAAACAGCCGAAGCTTTTGTTACTGCAGATCACAGTTTTGCTGAACATTGCATATACAGAATGTTAAAAGAAGAATTAATAAGAGGCAGAATAATTTTTGGCAAAAGAGACAACGAGTTCATCAGCATGACTTACGCTTAGGCCCAGATCGCTCGCTAACGGCAGCTTGAGCGAAAGTGATGCTGACCTACATACTGGCAGCACAGAAGAGATTGCAGCAGACCAGTGAAGAATAGGAACACAAACATGAAAAGAGCAGCTGCAAGCACTTTTAATATCAGAAGTAGTGCTCAGTGAATGAGGGAAAAACAACAACAACAACCAACCAACCAATCAAACAAACCCCAAACCAATAGAAAACAAACAAACAAAACTAAACTACACCAAGAAACTTTAACAGGAGAGAAGATGGAAAAGATGGAAAAGTTGTGGGAGACATGGCAAAGAACCACGCCACACAGGACTGAAAGTCCCTCCGAAGACTCAGAATATGAGACAGGTCACAGGGACATGTTGTCAGAGAAGCTAGGGTAGCAGGGAAATGATCACAAACCCCATGTTTCTACTCCCCAGCCTGAAAGGACAACACTTAGAAATGCATATTAAATAATAAATCTCTTGCATTTAAAACAGGAATATTTGGCAGCAGTCCCTACAGTTCCACTGAAAGCGTACAGCAACAGGATTTGAGACAGATGTATGGGACGACCAAACAGGGTATCAAGTATGGCTTAAAACACTACAGATTATGTTTCTAGTCACTTCTTTGGGAGCCTCAGGAAAGGATGCAAAGCTCTTCAACAGATTATTTGCAGTGCTGAGTGTCACATTGTGCCTATCAGAACATTCTTTCTTGGCATCCATCTGGCATATTTTTAGCCCCCGGGCATCTAGAAATGAAGCTATGTTAAGCTGTGACAACAGATCATTATTCAAAGACCCTCGACCTTCCCTTCTACCCCGCAAGTGCATAACCATGTTCAGCAAAAGCCTTAATTCTTTCCCCAGGTTTGCATATTGATAAGGAGTGATAACATATGGCTAGAAATGTGGAAGCCATCTGACCCTCTCAAAACATACCCTGCTGCTCTCCACTAACCAGACTGGCTTTCAAGAAAGCAGGTAGGTTTTGAATCAGTATGTGCCAGATTGTTGGGAAGGAATTCATTTGTCTGGATTCAGTAGACTGATTCATTTTGCAATATATTTCACCACATTTTAGCAATCAAATTTCCCTCAGGGCTGAAGATCCTCTTTATGAGCTGAAATGGAAACAAATTGGGCTGGTCAGAATATGAGCAAAAATCAGAAATTGCCTAACAACAATGTAAGCACATCATTGAAAAATTCAGTATGAAAAATGTTGCTGTATGTTTCTAGTCTATATATTTTTTTTTCCATGCATTTATTGCCTACTTGTCTGGTCCATGGCTTTAGTCAGTGTTGGGTTTAGAATTATGGTTTGGGAAAAGAAGTTATTAATAGCTTCATTTACTACTTTGCCTATCAATAATCACCAATGGTACTAACACTGGGTCCACTCATGCCACTTGGCATTCTCCAGTTTCTATTCATCCTGTGCCCAGAAGGGTTGACCAGAAGCCTGGGCCTGCAGTACGGGCATGCTCCCATGGCCCAACCTGACAAATGGTCCTGACCACAGCAGCTGCTAAGACAATAACGTGGGTGTAAACAGTGTGAGCAAGGATTGTATACACAAAACTGTCTAAAAGGGTGTTCACCCAAAACCAGTCATGTAAAAGAAGAAGATGATCATCAGCAGGATTAAACCATTTACTCTTTCTGAGACTCAGAGACTGACTGTTCAGCACATTTGCGGGAGCTACTGGGGATATGGTCAGTAAAACCTTTTTTCATATGTTCTTGGCAAATATCCTTCCTGGTAGCAGGACAAGCATTTTAATACGATGATATGACCAAGCCATGGACCACAGACATTGTTGACATGGCTACTCTAAGTTTAAATCTTGTCTTCTAGTCTGTTTGTGATGCCAAGTGTAAGTAATGGAGACAGCTCACTCCCAACATCTACAGATATCTCTCTTCCCTTATCTTGACTCCTTGTTGAAAGCAGAGTCTCCAAAGTACACTTTTCTGCAGAAATTTAGGCCTAGTAAATATCTAAACTCTAAACATCCATACCAGACTATGGGATTCATCAAACTCCTGATGAGACCTTCCTTGACAGCTAAGAGGCACCACTACCTGATGACCCAGATTTGCTACTTGCATCCCCCAACAATACATAGGTGGGAAGGGATGCCTTTTCTTTCTAGATCATATCATTTCTTGCACATTCATCATACCTCATTACCAAACTTGACCTTCAGCTTCCTCTTCACCTTGTATATCACTTGTATACCCTCCTGGTGGTCATTCCCAGGTTGTAGAAGATTTTCTGGGTTAGCAAGTCCACATCAAGACAAGAAAATGTCATTTTAGCATATTTCACCTTCCAGCTGGTGGTTTTAGATAGCTCCATTTGTGGAAAAATAGTCCAAACAGCAAGGCTTCTTGTTGAAGTCTTGCACTTTGCAAGGAACGAGCTCTGCACAGAGGTTTGTTTGAATTTCAGGTGAATGGGAATGCAGGCAAGGCTATGCAGGCCTTTCTTTGAGTGGCAGGACAATGTGAACTGAAGCACAGGCACAAGCCTTACTCACAGTCATACTTGTGGGGAAAACCAAAAACCAAAAACCAAAACGTGCCCAGAATAAACGAGATCATGTATCACCACCTCATTCAAACTTAGTTTCAACAAGGTCCATCTAATACGCATGAGTCTTTGTTTCCTACCAGGTCATATACGGAGTCAAAATCCAGGTCCAGCATGGAGTCACCTTTACTCATGATCCAGAGGTTTTTTCCTGGCAGGAAGGCCAAGTCTTTGGTGTGTTATTTAACTTGCAAGTAGGAAAGACAGAATTATGGGGTATCCATTTGCTGAGGGGTGGAAGGCAATTAGAGGAGGGAGAAGAAAGGACCAGCACGTTTTAAGGAATGTAGGTCTCTCTCTCACTCTTATACCACCAAGAGTTGCTAAACTGGTATGTTTCTTCTAATTTACCTCTTTTCTGGCCCATGATGCCTCTGCATCTGTTTTTTGACTAGCCTTGAACTATGTATGCACAGAGGTCCTGATTTTGTGTGTCACCTCAGAAGTCAGAGCTACTAATGGGTGCATTGCCAAGCTAGATAATGTATGCTGGAGAATAAAGACCTGCAACCACCAGTGCAAGTGAAAGAGCTCTCCAAAGGCACTGTCCGTGTCAGTCCAGTAGGAGATGACCACTAGGTAAGCTTGCAAATGCCACTTGCTGATCCAGGAGGGTTTCGTGACCCAAGGGAGCAGTGTTTAGGCAATCAAGACCACTCTGACTGCTTGAATGTTGTGTCCTTGTGGGGAGAATGGTGCAAGCGACCTCCTGTCAGTAGACCTCCAAACTGTGGGAAATGCAATTTACCCAGTCATGATAACTGTGTATTCCACATTGTGGTTACAAGGGCTTGCATGTCAAGAAAGTAGAAAGCATTCCTATGGAGGTAATACAGGAGCATTTAATTTGCCTTGCATATAATTTATTATATGTTGTAACTGAAAGGAATCAATTCTGACTGTGATCATTAAAAAAACCCTCTGGAAATGTGGTCTAGAAACCATTTCAGGGACCAAGCCTATGTGTGCTCACACTGCCACAGCACATAACAACTACCAGGACCTCATTTTTTTTTGTTTTCTGCAAAAATTTGGAATTAAAAAATGAGAAAAACCATGAACTTTTTAAGTGGAGAAAAAAACAACTGCACTTTCCAAATGCTTGAATGTTGATGAAAATACTGCTTTTTGGCTTGGTTTTCTAAAGAAATGGGTTTATTTGGCCACACTCTGTGCATTGTCTGTACATCGAGGGTGCGTGTGGAAAGTTTCTTTCTAAAAACTTTGAGTGTGTTGACTAGATTGAATTACACTGAGAAAGAGTTAGAAATCTCAAAGGTATTCAGCATTGGTGAATTTCTATACAATGTATTTTAATGTTATAGCTAGCCATTAAGTATGTTTTTACAAGTTATTATGTCAGTATTTGCAAACATCCTAATGTTGTCATTGGAGCATGGTGCTCCACAAACCGTTAGCCCAATAAAGTCATAGGCCTGGCAGAAAACTACAGCAAAAATATACAGCAAGGCAGTGAAACAGAATATCATAAACAAACAAATGATGGCAAGAATGGCACTAAAAAAAAAATCGGCTGCCTGAACATAGTTTGAAATAAAAATTTGTTTTAAGAAAAATTGAATGCATGGTAGGAGTGGAAGTATTTTATATTTATTGTTGTTGCGATTGGCAATGCTTTTTTCTCCTATAACTTTAGAAGATTCTCAAAGAATTAACTCTAAACATGTCAGAAGAATACAAAATGCACTATCTCCAAGATTAGATAATAGTAATGTAAAAAAAAATAAAAAAAGGGGGGGGGATTGGAAGGGATTATGTTTGTGAGTGAACTTCCTAGGAAGCCAATGCTGGCGCATTATTTATTCATAATGTTTTCTAACTAGATGACATTAGGTTTAGAATGAGCTTTCTGTTTTCCCTCCGAAGAGGTTCATTATTTAATAAACCTCTTTTATTCTGTTTGTTTTCTGATTCTGTCCCTTGCTACTCAACATAACAGGACTTTGATGGTTTGTGTGGGGGTGAACCTAACTGCTAAGCTCCAATGCAAGTTTTTCGTGCTGTGGAAGCTCTTCAGCCAGCAGACAATTTGTCACAGTTAAAGAGCACTGTAATGTGAGTCTCACTTATGTGATCATTCTATTTTAAACAGAGTTGAGGCTTAGCAGGTCCTTTCCACAGAATTTTGCATTTCTGATTCTGCTAGTTGGAACATACTATATAGAAACTCTCTTAAAATAAAAAAACTCTGTTAGAGTGTTGAAGAACGGTTCAGAGCAGCTGACAAATTTTCAAGATGGTAACAGTGCTTATCATTTGTACTACAGCATTGTCTACAGGTCCTGGCACAGTTTGGAGTGGCACTGCACAAAGACTTCTTCAAGGCCAAACTAAGAAGTTTCTTCTCTCAAAAATCTTATGGTCTAAAATATGGACAAAAAATGACAGAAAATAAATACTTTCTCTTTTTTTAAAAAAACAAAACATAAACCAAACCAACAAAACTTATGGGAACCTGAAGCAAGCAAAGAAATGAGGTAAATTTATTTTAAAATACTAGACATGCAGTGTTCTCTACACACATTGTGGCCAGGAAGGCCAATGGTACCTGGGGTGCATGAGGAAAAGTGTGACCAGCAGGTGGAGGGAGGTTCTCCTCCTCCTCTACTCTGCCTTGGTGAGGTCACATCTGGAGTACTAGGTCCAGTTCTGGGCTCCCCACTTCCAGACAAGGAATTACTGGAAGGAGTCCAGCAGTGGGCTACAAAGATGATTAGGGGCCTAGAGCACCTTTCTTATGAGGAAAGACTGAGACAGCTGGGTCTGTTCAGCCTGGAGAAGAGAAGGTTGAGAGGGGATCTCATCAATGCTTATACATATCTCAAGGGTGGGTGTCAAGAGGATGGACCAGACTCATTTCAGTGGTGCACAACAATAGAATGAAAGGCAATGGGCACAGACTGAAGCACAGGAGGTTCCATCTGAATATGAGAAGAAACATTTTTACTTTGAGAGTGCCGGAGCACTGGAACAGGCTGCCCAGAGAGGCTGTGGAGTCTCCTTCTCTGGAGGCATTCAAAACCTGCCTGGACACATTCCTGTGTGATCTGCTCTGGTGAACCTGCTTAAGCAGGTGAGTTGGACTAGATGATCTCCAGAGGTCCCTTCCAACCCCCAACCACTCTGTGATTCTGTGTGATTTATTTCATGTGTTTAAGGTCAAATATAAAGAGCAGTTGCAAGTTAAACAGGGTGGAAGACATGACCTTTCTTAGTCTACCCTCTGGTACCCCTGGTTGTCTTCCCCTGCTTCCCAGAGGGCTGCTGTCCCTTCAAATGTGGTGGCATCTTCTTGTTTCACTGCTCCTGAATTCATTTCTGTCAAAAGAAGCTGATTTACCTTAACCATTGCTATGCAGGTTTATAAAATACATCCTTCTGACAGGACGAGTAGAGGAAGTAATTGTGCATGTAGTT